>NC_091814.1:44012500-45262500 GCF_041296235.1 Equus asinus
AAATCAACAATACTGAGTAAATTTACCACTGCTAATGATCTAGTTTATAAAGATATCACAAATAATCAAAATTAAAATATTATGGAACATGTCATAAAAATACCGTGATAAATGACATTTATCCACATAGGGTTTTAAAGTTTATTGAATATCGTCAATCCATTATCTCACTGATTTTCACAACTGCCAATAAGACTAATTAAGGAAGATATATAACACGAAGAAACAGAGCCTCTGAGGTCCCAGGCTAGTAAATGAGGAGCCAAGAACAAAATTCAAGCCATTCCAGCCAAATATTCTCTCCACAACACTATGTTTCTTTCCACTTTACTGGACGTCAGAGTATCTGCTTGAGGTTCTAACCCCTTTCCACAAGTAACTTGCCGCATAGCACCACATTGGCAACTTCACCTGTCTAGAACGGAATTTCCCTCTCCGTAAAATGACAAGAGTAAATGGACTTTAAGGCCCCTTTCCAACTTTAAATTTCTATGATATTTTTCATAATAGAAATGATGTGTCCATAATTACATATTTCAAACTATACCCACTTCAAAAACTGAGTTTGAAATATCAATAATAATTCTCTTGCTGCTGTTTCCTCTCTCTGGAGAAGCAATACAGGATGGCGATTTTGAAGCAGGCTCTAGGCAAGACTGCCTAAGTGTGAACCCAGCAAACTGTTTAACTTTTCTGTGCTCAGTTTCCTTATCTATGAAACAGAGATAACAACAAGCACCTAGTTCATAGAGTTGTGTGAGGAAAAATGAATTAATACATGCAAAGCAGCTAACACAGTGCTGATGCATGGTAAGTGTGCTATTCTGATGATGCAGATTTTATTATCTACTTAATCCACACAAAGCTTAAATTCAATGGAGTCTTCTAATTAAAGACGACAAAAACCTTAGAAACACACCTCTGGCAAAATACATGTTGGTGGGCATCACCAAAATCCTAACCGCAAACACAATGAGTGAGAATGCCTAAAATCTGTTTCCTAGATGTAGCAAAACATTCCTGGTTTCAAATGCTTAAAGATTATTACTAATGATAGCAGCCTTCAGTCACATCTTAACTTTACCCACATTTCTTCAGATATATCCTAAGTATCTGCTAAGAGCAAACACTATGCTAGAATTTTTTAAATGAGAAATATATCAGAAATAATGAATTTTTAAAACCATTTAGAAAATCAATGTGAAAATGAATGGAGCACAGAAATACTTAAATTTCCTCCAATCTACAGTATCTCATTTTATAAGCTTATCCTTACAACACTATTAAAGATCAACTTATATTTACACTGCTATTCAAAACGAGTTTGGTAATCCAAATTCTCTCTAAAGGTGCACTCAGTTTGCAATGAAATGTTTTGAAGTAACTTCATTTCATTCCACATTCCATGCATAAAGATTAATTCAGATATGAATCCATAAATCAAGAGTGCCCCCTAGTGTTAAGAAAAAGATTTTAATTAAATTGTTAAAGGATAGGTACCCTTAATCAACTTTACATATCAAATATATAAATTTTATTACTATTATTTACTGAAAAAGAGGTAATACAGACCAGGAATAAACATTAATATATTTTTAAACTATAACAGTCAAGAATCAAGTTTTTTCTGCCTGCTTTTAATTAAAATGTCATTAAAATATTCCATGAAAATTAAGGTCATATTAAAATCCATTACAAGTAATAAGAAAAAAAAGCACAGCAAAGCATACCTTAAAGAAAATCTTATAATTCCATATCAATAGTATTTAATACTGTTGAAGTATGACAAAGCCTCAAATGATAGCATAAAAACACAGCAAGTTTAAAAGAGACATGGGTTTAATTTTTAGTATGTGCCTTAAGACCCTTCCATGCTTTGCACACAGAGAAGATCAAATTAAACAAGACAAATATATGCTTTAATATTATTTCCTTCTCCTGGCACTAGGGACAGCACATTCCTAGTGACCACCAACATCACAGCAGCTCTTTTCTTGATTAAATTCATTATTTCCTACTTATTCTCTTCTGAAATTTCTAATGACAGTTAACCTGATTCATTGGGTTTAAATCTCAAAACAGGGATATTGCTTCTTTCCAAGCAATATAATCCCCCAACAGGAAATCTGAAATGTGTAGATTTAGCCCAGTGCTTGAGGTCACAGAACTAGATTATTAAATGCAGGCGCAATCATTCAGCTTCCTCACTCCCCACCGTCTCAACAAGATTCCCACCAAGAAATCAATGCTTTAAAATAAATGGACAAGGGTTAAAGTGAGAACTTCTCACTAACTAATCTCATTTCCTAGTACGAGTTACATACTCTTTTCTAAAATAATTTATACTATCATCATTAGGAATATTATGCTAAAGACATTTGATAGCTTTATAAAATATACTCTAGAAAAGTAACTATAAGGAAAATGGTAGTGAAATGCAATTAATTAGTGCAATTTCTTTGGAAACATCAAGACAATAAAGAATTGGTGTGTTTATACATTCTGGCTTAAAATCTCAGTAGTTCATCATATTAAAACTCTGGAGAAAAAGAAAAACCTATATAAATAAAGCTATTCAATCAAGCACTATTTACAACAGTGAATACCAGAAGCAACTTTAATGCCTTTGTATATAACCACACTGAAAAATTCAAATGGACAATTATAAGAAACATGAAAATAGAAGTGACAGGTTCAACAATAGACTCTAAACCCTCTTGTTATAACATTCTTGTAAGTTTCATGAGAAAAAAAAAGAAATAGGGTAAAACTAAAAACTGTAATTGCAATTCAGTATTTTAAAGTTATTACAATTTTCTTTCCTTTAAAATTTATTTTTAAATGTTTTTCTGATTTTTTCTTTTTTTTGGTGAGGAAGATCGGCCCTGAACTAACATCTGTTGCCCATCTTCCTCTTTTTGCTTGAGGAAGGTTGTCTCTGAGCTAACAGCTGTGCCAATCTTCCTCTATTTTGTATGTGGGCCATCACCACAGCACAGCTTGATGAGTGGTGTATAGGTCCACACCCAGGATCTGAACCCATGAACCCCAGACCACCGAAACAGAGTGCATGAATTTAACCACTGCACCACCAGGCCAGCCCCTTAAATAAATATTAAAGACATTTTATATGATATTCATGGAAATCCCAAAGATTTAAATGGCCTGTATATGACAGCACTAAGGCAAGCTCATTTTCAGCATGTGTGACAGCTAAACTTATACTGTGCCTTCTTTATTTTTTTAATCTAAGAAAATTAAATTAGTCCCAAATTCCCCAGTGCTCTGTTTCAATAACTACAGCCATCGAAATGCTGATGATAACAAAGAAGATTTTGTTTTCAACATAAGTGATATTGAGCTATTCTGACAAAAGTTTAATAAAAAAAAATGTGATTGCTTCTTAAAATCATTTCTGGTATAGCACTAAAGCAAGATTATCTTTGCTCTTTGCCACTCTTAAAAAGTTCAAGTCAGGGGCCGGCCCGGTGGTGCAGCTGTTAAGTTCACACATTCCTCTTCGGCGGCCCAGGGTTCACTGGTTCAGATCCCGGGTGCGGACATGGCACAGCTTGGCAAGCCATGCTGTGGTAGGCGTCCCACATATAAAGTAGAGGAAGATGGGCACGGACATTAGCTCAGGGCCAGTCTTCCTCAGCAAATAGAGGAGGATTGGCAGCAGATGTTAGCTCAGGGCTAATCTTCCTCAAAAAAACCAAGAAGTTTGTTATTGCAAGACAAATTAAAAAGAAAGGGGTTCTGATGTCTATCCTGGATGTTAAGAGTTTCCACTGCCTCCCAGAGAGAGGTCATTAGTCTCCTGCCTTTGCACTTCCACTGCTCTTTCATCCAAATTCTGCTGCTATATTTTTGCACTGATTTATTTATGTCTCTCCTTAATGAATTTTGAGTTCCTCAATGTTAAAGACCCATATGTAAAACAAAACATGACAGAAAAACTATTATTTTTCATCTTTGCATTCAGGCACATAAACACAATACTTGATCTCAGTTACCTACTTAAGTATCTGTTAAAAGAATAAGTGAATGACTGAACAAAGCAGTCATTCTCAGGATAACGTTAAATAAATACCCAATTAACGACAAAGGTACAGGGAGAATGGCAACCAAATAGTCAGTGCATGCAACACTACACACACGAAAAGAATATGAGGAAGATTTCTATTTCCAGCAAATGGCTGATAAAACAATGTAAAAATCTTTGTACTACAAAAGAAATTGAGAAATGGGGGCTTGAATCTTGATAAGAGTTGGATAGAAAAGAAAAGGCAACTAAGAGATGAGAATGGAGCTGAGACACACACACACACTCTCCTCCCCACCCACCCACATGTACGTTTACCTGGAACAAAGTCAGAGATTGACAGTCTACCCCATCAGTGATAAAATGGTCTATAAAAAAAAAAGTACACTGGTACAAGAAGATAAAGAGACTTGTCATGGGCTTAGCACTGAGGCTGGAAGAGTGCAACCACAAATTCATCTACAAAATGAAAATTTGTAATCCCAAGCACGCTCCAGCACAGATACAGAATTTGAATTTATACTACCAGCATGGTCCAAGATCCTCAAGACAAGAAAGTCACATACAATATGACTGGAGGGAAGAACTTTCCTTCAACCCAGGTAACGTGGGATTCCCACAAATAAAGCCCCACTGGCAAGATCAGAATAAAAATTTACCAACTCTGTAAGCAAACAACCCACTACTAGTAAAAGCAGGAAACAATAATTATTAGGATTACCTCTTGAGAACTTTGGATGAAAAATTATCAGGTAGTCTATAAACCAGCAAAGATTAAAGTCAGCAACCTTAAAAGAAGAAACTGAAAACAAAGATGCTATGACAAAGCAAGACAAATACTTGTAAGAGAACCAAATAAAATGTTTTTTAAAGGAAAATAAATAAATAATCACTGGAGAATTATGCATCAGATTAAACACAAATGGAGAGAGAATCTGTGAAGCAGAATAGAAAAATGAAATTATGCAAAAATACATGCAAAAAAACCAGAAAGAGTTAATGATATGGAAAATGTGGAGAGATTCAGAGAAATGAAAAGAAGAAGCATGTGATCTAACACAGTCTAAGAGAAATTCCAGAGAAAAAGAGATACTGAAAGGCAATATTTAAAGAGAGAAAGGCTGAGAAGTTTCCAGAACATGTGAAAGAGATATATATCTCTCTTCATATTCAGGAATCATAAGCCTTAAGCAGGATAAATAGATAGAGTCATATTCTATATACTTCACTGTAAACTGGAGAATACTTCTTTAAAAAAACAAGCAGGATAATACACTTTACTTACATAGAAACAAAATTAATGGGGAAGCTTCTCAACAGTACCAACAGACATAGAAGAAAATGAAATACCTTCAAAGTGCTAAGAGAACATCACTGTCAACCTAGAATTCTATCCCCAGCTAAACTCTCACTCAAGAGAAGCAAAGTAAAGACATTTTTAGATAAAGAAAGAATTTACCACAAAATTAGTCCACATGGCAAGCAATTAAGAACGTAATACACAAAAAACTAATTTACCTCAAGGTAGAAAAAAACCTATCTTAGTTTCTGTTTAACTTCGTAGCAAAGTAAAGTTAGGAGCAGAAATAATTATCGTAACCATGATTATTAAGATGTTTCTAAATTATTGTCAAAGTGCTTACAACTTCAAAATTAACCTCTATTTAGAACTACATTTAAAAATGATACTCCTTGGGGCATGCCCCATGGCAGAGTGGTTAAGTTGATGCGCTCTGCTTCAGGGGCCCAGGGTTGTGCCAGTTCGGATCCTGGGCACAGACCTAGCACCACTCATCAGGCCATGCTGAGGCAGTGTCTCACAACCAGAGGCACTCACAATTAGAAAACACAACTACGTACTGGGGGGCTTTGGGGAGAAGAAGAAAAAAAAAGATAAAACATTAAGAAAAAAACCCTGATACTCTTTTATGTAAAAAAGAAACTACTCCTCTTATAGAAAATCCTACCATTTGTTTTGTACACTGGAATACACAAAACAGTACAACAATAACAAAAAAAGCTAACAGTTATGGAGTGTTTATTACTGGCAGGCCCTGCTTTAAGTACTTGTTCATTAAAAATTTACTCCATCATCAAAACAACCCTATGAAGTAACACCACCATATCCCCATTTTTAAAGATGAGAGGACAGGTGACTTGTCCACGCTTACACAGTAGGGACAGCAGCTTGGAAGGGAGGAAAAAAGGGAGGGCAGATGGACAGAAAAACAAAAGACAGGAGAAATGGATGAACTGATGAAAGAACAGACAGAACAAAACCAGGAGAGAAGAAGGGGCGTGGGGGAGGGAGAATGGCAGGGGGAGGAGGAAGACAAAAGGAGGGAAGGAAGGAAGCAGAAAGCGGAGCCTAAAAGGTTGCTCCTACCAGAGCAAGTTTATAATACGGCTAGAGGCGAAAAGAGCACGACATGAAAGAACTGGAGAATACTGCAACTTGTTACACTGTGGTGCAGCTCGAAGAGTCACGTGATTTCTACAGGAAGAAATGTTTAGGTTTATAAAGAAAGACAAGCTGAAGAGTAGGAAGAAAGGAGAAATAAAAACACCATAACAAGGGCCCAAACTTAAGAGTAAAGACAGCCCAGAGATGAGGTGGAGCGCAGGCCGGCTTGCTAGGCAGAACCTTTCTCATGAGCTCTGCAAAGTTCAAAGAAGTGACAGGACCAGACTGTGGAGGGTCTCAACTGTCAAACGGGGGAATTTAGACTGGAAGGGACAGGCAGTAGGAATCACTAAAGGTTTCTGAGTGGGGAAGTGACCTTAGGGAAACTAAAATCAGTATTTCAAGGTTTAACGCGCCAGGGGTATGGCACTGGGCTTTACGGGAAGGCGGGTAGTAAACAATACGCTACACCTTTTGCCAAAAATAGCCAAGTATCTGAAAGGATGTGCAGGCCCCTTTCCCACCCAAGCTTCTCCAGTGTCTGCTGCCCAGGACCCTCACCTAGTCTTCTAGTTGTACAAAACCTCCCAGGAACACGTTCTAGCCCCTAAACTTCAGTCACCTTCATTCTATCATCACCACTTCTAATTCAGAACCCCTGACACTGCGGAAATGGCAATCTCAGTTAGAGGACATTTAAAAGAAAAAATTAATGGAATTCACATTAATTTGTGAACGACCTTCCCCCACCAAGAGGCAGAAAAAGCAGTTCAGTGGGAAAAGTATGAGATACGGAATACTAATTCTAGGACTTTAACCAGGTGTGTTATGCTGGGTAAATTAATCTCTGAACTCTGGCTTCTTCATTTATAAATAAGGAATGATAAAATGCACCTCAGAAAGATTTTGTAAGAATTAAAGGAAATCATATAGAAAAAACTCAATGCATTTACAAATGTTACATAGAAATGAATAGTTGAATGGAAAGAACACAAATTTTGGAGTCAGAAAGTCCTGGGTTCAAATCCGAGCTTAGGCACTACCAGCCAGCTATAAGGCCTGGGGAAGGAACTTTGTTAATATTTAAGCAGGGCTCAAAGTCCATCTATCAGTGATGCGGCTTCTAAAACAAGAAAAACAAAGGGAGAGGAGGATGCAGATCTCTAACAGCCCTGCTTCTACTTCTCAATTCCATGAGCATGTGAAAAATACAAACGGATGAGAAAGAGAGAGTAAACTACTCTAAATAAAGCATGGTGAAAGCGTATTTTAAGACACCACACTGGAAAAGAAATCTACTAAATGATTAAAAAATATTTCTTCAATTAAATTTAAGTTCTTAGAAAGAAGGTCTAAGTGTATAAACACGTTAACTAATAACACTGTATCTTTCAGGACAAGAAAGAGACAACTCTAAATACTGGATTTAATGAACAGAGGTCCCTTAAGAGACACCACTTTGCATGTTGCAACAACTAATTTCTAAGTGTAGATTAAACATAAATGTTATAAATTATTTTATGAACTTATTCAAAAGTACACAACGTGAAATTACTCCATTTATCCTTAGTAGTATAGAACAAGTGATTAAAAAAATCTAAGCTACACTTAATTCTTAATCAAAGGATAGCAAGCATTTTTCAAACAACAGCAATTCACAAGGATAAGAATACACCCTGAATCTGTAAGGAAAAAAAGACAAGTGCTGGAGAAACGTCAATCACTGTCAGGTTTAGCAATTTCACACACCACCCAGGTTGCAAAAGGAAAAAAAAAAATTGATAATGTCTAATCTACACATTTAACAATCTCAGGTCAAAAGAACTAAATAAACAGTTTCCCAGCAAGACTGTTTACTACATCACTTACCAAATGACTGCTTGACTGTAAATGTCTGTAAGTCTTGTCTAGATACACACGCTGTTTCTAAATATTTGAGGTACATACTCAAAATGAGAGAACAATGATTTTTAACACAAAGTAAGCTAAGATCTTAAATTAGAAGGAAAAATATAAGGAGAGCAGAAAACTGTTTCACTGATCACACTGTCACACTAATATTCTACCAGAAGTAGAGTGCATACACATTAAGGGCAATGAAAAGAAAGTGGCCCATTTAAAACATACCTCACCATCTATCAAACAGCAGACATTCTGTCTCCAAGTGTAAAGAAAAGTTTAACAACGACGACGTTACATTAAAGAATTCACTTCAGTTAAAACTGTTTCACCTTAAGTCAATAAAGAGAGACTACACGTAAGTCTTTCGGATATAATTTTGTTGCATTTGTACTAAATTGTAGAAGTAATGGGATGATGCATTTATAAAATAGCCTACACCTACACAGAGAGCTTATATTTCCGTGTACCTAAATGGCCTAAATCTACACAGAGAGCTTATATTTCCATGTACCTAAATGGCCTAAAACTAAATACTTGTAGGGGAAGAGAGACCTTCAAATGACTAAATATTAAAGGCAGAAAAATCTATTAAATAGTGCCTTTAAAGGTTATGCTCTCTCTCCAGCATGGAAGGTTTGCTGAAGATAATCTGCCAAGTGATTCTAATATATAAGAGCTCTGAGATCCCCTATGGCCCCAAATACAAACATAGCTTAACTAGAAATTCAGATGACAGGGGACGGCCCCTGGCCAAGTGACTAAGTTAGTATGCTCTGCTCTGGTGGCCCAGGATTTCGCCAGTTCAGATCCTGGGCGCCGACACAGTACCACTCATCAAGCCATGCTGAGGCAGTGCCCCACATGCCACAGCGAGAGGCACTCACAACAAGAATGTACAACCATGTACTGGGGGGCTTTGGGGAGAAAAAGAAGAAAGAAAAAAAGATTGGCAACAGTTGTTACCTCAGGTGCCAATCTTAAAAAAAAAAAAAAAAGAGGTTGCAATAGTTTAAAAAGAAAAGAAATTCAGACGACACAAAGGAAGTTTCACACATTTCTGTTTTGTTTTGTGTGTTTTTGTTTTTGGTGGACGTGTGAGCATTTTGGCCAGAAGCTCTACTTAGAAGACTAGCCCATAAAAGCCCATTTAAGTCATAATACCATGTATTTGAAATAAACAAAAAAACCCAACACGCTGTACAATATTAGCAATTAAAGCATGAAGACAATCCAACTGAATCAAAAACAGATTTCTATATTTGGCAAAAGTGTTCCACTGTAGCCCAGGAATAGTCAGCGAAAGAAACACAGCCTGCTGGCATCAAAGAGTGGAACAGAAAAACGGCAGAGTACTGATAGGGGCAAGACGGACGTCAGGGCTCCACAGTTGGAGCTGAGATTTCAGGTGAGGCAACAGTACAGCACTACCTCCTTTATGCTGCAAGAGAAAAGAGCCCGGAAAGAAAGGCAATCAAATGGCCTGGACACCCAAGAGGTTCCTGTACCTGAAATATGAGGCTAAACCGAACATTACAGGGTAATCCACAGGCAAAGGATTATACACAATGGAGCACTACGCAACCACTAACATAGCGGAGAAGAACTCAGTGACACAAGGGAGAATATTCACAACCTACAGCCAAATGAATAGAGCAATTTACCAAACAGTATTTAAGGTATAATCCTTTTTGGTTGTCATCATTATTATGGCATAGAAGAGAGACTGTACCAACATACACTAAAATGTAGCTATCCCCAGGTTTACAAGTCAGTTTTTTCCTAACTTTGACGTACCTGTGTATTTTTAAATTTTCCACAAAGATATTATTTTAATTAGAAAAAAGTAAAAAAAAAAAAAAAACAGAGTTTTCCCAGAGATTGCTTTTAGTTGAAAGAGGGAAAATAAGTAACTATACTGTGTGAAGAAACAGGACAACATCTTGACTGTGTGGATCAAAGTCACCACCACAACGTGGAGCAGGCAGACATCACGCCCCTCTGATGTGATGCTCTGGAAGGACACAACATCACGTATGAGCAGTGGAGCTGGGAATGCATAACCTGAATCTAACCTCAAGGAAATGGACAAACCAAAACTGAGGAACATGCTATAAATGCATTCTTTTAAAAACGTCAGTGTTAATGAGAGACAAAGAAAGGCTGAGGAGCCATTACAAATTAAAGGAAACTCAAGAGACAGGACAACTAAAGATCCTGTATTGGAGAGTGGTAAATGCTAGAAAAAATGCTATGAAAGATACTATTGGGACAGTTCACCAAACTGGAACACAGACTGTAGATTCTTGAACTTGATAACTGTATGTGGTTACACAAAAGAATAATTTTGTTTTTAAGAAATACAATTGAAGTATTAAGAGGTAAAGGGGTATGAGGTATGCAAACTAATCTCAAATATTTCAGAAAAACAGCATGTGTGTGTGTGAGAGAGAAATAAGTGAATGATAAAGTAAATGGGGCAAAATGTTAAAAACTGGTGAATTTGTATATACAGGAATTCTCTTTACTTGTCTTATAACTTTCCTGTTAGGCTGAAGTTATTTCAAAATAAAAAGTGGGGGGGGGGGAATCCTGTAAATTCTCCTGAATTATACAAAAGCTCCTCAATTTGCAAAATTTCATAGAAACTAAGTTACACATCCAATTAAAAGTACAACTCTTCCCACCAACAGATGGCGTTAGTGGTCACTTGTTTAGTTTCACTTTAGAGCCACAATGGTCTCATGAACAGCCATTTGGAACTAAACTACATATATCCACAAATATTTTTGCCTCACACTAATACAAAGAATAATACAGATGAATACTATTTGAGGTGGAAAGTACTGTGGCAATCTCACCTTGAGGTACATTTCAAATCCCCAAGTCGTCTTTATTTTAATATTTGCCTCCCTCATCCCAGGGCCATGGCCTCCCCCAACCCGCCGACTCCCCATGAAGAGTCATGGCAATAGTAATTTACTATAAAGAGATGGGGAAGTGTCACATCTTTCAAATGTGCAAGGATGAAAGAAGGGGAGGGAAGAAAAATGGAAGTAAAGAAAAGAAAGGGGGAAAAAGGCAAGTCTGCTCACCCATTGCTTTATTTCAATCCCCTGATTTCATTTACTTATTTGAGGAAGATTAGCCCTGAGCTAACATCTGTGCCCACCTTCCTCTACTCTATATGTGGGACGCCTGCCACAGCATGGCTTGACAAGGGGTGCCATGTCCACACCTGGGATCCAAACCGGTGAACCCCAGGCCACCGAAGCAGAACATGCGAACTTCGCCACTGCGCCAGTGGGCTGGCCCCCAATCCCCTGAATTTATAGAAGACAACAATCCAACAGGAGGTCTGTGATCTGGCCAAGCTCACATAACCAGTTAATGGCAGAGGCAGGTCTTAAATGCAAGCCTTCTCTTTGCTAATCCTTGGCGCTTTCTACAATGCCAAATTACCATCTCCCTACCAACCCTTAATTGTATGTTTAAATACTGTGGAAATGTGTGGGTGGCAGGGGGTGAAATATCTAGTTTTGCTCCCTCTTCACTTCTAAAATAAGCTCACTAGGTGAACAAGCTGACAAAGGAAACAGCATGCACGAAGGCCAGGAATGGTGAAATCCTTCGTCACCAGCATTCAGAGAACTGTCAATAGTTGAGTACAGTATAATTAGAGGGCAAAATGTAAACAAGAGATAGGAAGCATCAGGAACTGAGCCTGGAGAAGTAGGTATAAAGGGCAATGTCTGTCACAGTAAAAAGAAAAGCCTGGACTTTATCCTGTAGGCAACGAAAACACAGAGTCCTTATAAACGGACTAGTAAATTACATGACTTTGTAAGTTTCATTCAGAAGAAGATACACACACACACACACACAGACTGAGACTATTATCCATTCTTATTGAATTCAGAAATCTCAACAAATGGATACCTGTGTGACGACGTCATGAACAACAGATTCTGAGTGATTTGTCCCAAGATATCTTGAAAAATCCCCAAATTTGAGAACACTACTATGGCATATAACACATTAAAGTATAACTTTTTTTTTTATTCCTGAAGTATTCTAAACATACTGAAATATTTAATGATTTAAATTACTTTTGATTTAATGATTCTAAAAATACTGAAATAATTTATACTTATTTACATTAGCACACAAATTGCAAAGCAGGCTGATTTACATCAGGAATTTAAGCCACCACAGATTCTTACATTTTACTCTTTAATTTATCCCAAGTTCCTCTTCCTAGACCTATTACTTTTGCTTCTCTTTGGTCACCAACACTAGCAGCATCAACGGTGTTGGTAACAAAAGTTACTACACAAAAAAGTAGAAAATAACAAATTACACTGAGATGTGCCCTACGGGTGGTGAACTAGGATCAAATCTGTGCTCAGCAAAATTACAAACCATCATATGTCACACACCCTCCCAGTCATTCAAGGAATAGTGAAAACCACAAGTGTTAATTTGTGAAAAACAGAGATCTATTCTATCAGCAACTGACTGGCCAAAAAAAAAAGCATCATGTACTCAAACCCCACTGGCCTTTTAAAGGTAGCAATGCCTATAACAACATATATATTTGCATAGCGATTTGTAGCTGACACACCTTAAAATAATTTCAGCAGAAGGATTTCAAGAAATCTTTTAATAGATTTACAATGTAGTTTTCCATCAGAACACTTTATTAAGAACCAGAGAGTACGGGGTCTCTGAAGATGTTTACTCCTGTATAAGTTCCTGGGGCCATCCAGTGACCAGAAGAGAATTTCCTGCATAAATATCAAGGTGGTACGGAGACTGGAACACTGTTCTTCATTTATGTTAATGACCCCCTAATATTATTACATTCAACTTAGGAAACTGAGGCTCAGAGAGGTTAAGAAGTAGGATATCTCTTAAAAGCAAAATAATCTTTCCTAGAAGTCTCCTCTTTCCAGAAAAGGAAGGCTTCCCTACACATCTCATTTGCTACGACTCCTTCATAATTATTTATCTCTGCCAAAGAGGAAATGTCAGGCAAGTCTTCACAGACAATCTGATATTTGAGATAAATCTTAACAAGCAGAAATTGGGCAGATGGAGGGGAAATAGTAAGGACGTTCCTGGAAGAGGAAATAATACTAACAAAGACAGAGAATGGAAGAAACAGGCATGACTGGAGAATGTTGGTTAATTCTTCACAGAAAAAGCATGAGAGCAAGCGAGAGAGCGAGAGTGGGAGTGAGACAGAGAGAGAGACAGAGAGAGATAGAGACAGAGACATAGAGGGAGAGAGAGACAGAGACAGAGAGAGAGAGACAGAGAAAGAGAGACAGAGAGAGAGAGAGTTTGAGAACAGAGACCATAAACTGCAAAGATAGACTGGAGCCAGCTCATGAAGCATTTACAACAACATAGGAAGAAACATGTACTTTATTCTCTAAATCAAGATTTCTTAACTAAGAGATCATGAATTAGACTTTCCAACTCCCCAAAAGGATAAAAATTGTGTAATGAACACAAAATAATTAATTTTTCTGGATCCACAGCTATCAAATGGTTTTCAAAGGGACTCAGGCATAAAAAGTGGTTAAGAACCACTTTTCTGGGTGAGTGGGAGTCACTGTATAATTACAGGCAAGGATATGTGCCATATACTTTTATTTTAGAAAAGTAACTGTCAACATGTGTGGAGGCTGACGGATTAGAACGAGAACCTTAAAAGCAGAGAGAGCAATAAGGAGATGATTGCCCTACTGCAGCCAAGAGATTATAAGTACATTTTTAAAAACCTAATTCCAGAGACTTCTCAAAGGTAAACTTGCTGGAACTTGTTGATCATCTGCACATGGGTTGTGAATGAGAAAGGAACCAAGCAAACCTTATCATTCCACTTCTCATTTAAATTTCATGTGTGAATTGAAATTTATCATATTACCATCAGTAAAAGCCATTCAAGACAACAGAGCAGCTGCAGGTGAAAGGGTACCACCTTCTATTTGCAACCAGCCACCACTGGGAAACTAAGCAGAAAACGCCACATGTCCCAAAGAGGAAATGCTGGGTCTAGGACAGGGGTTGGCAAACTATGGCCCACAAGCTGAATCCAGCCCTGTCTCTGTAGATTAAGTTTTACTGGAACACAGCCACATTCATTCATTTATGTATTGTTTATTGTTACTTGCCTGCTACAAAAGCAGACCTAAATAGATGAAAGAGATTGTAGGGCCTGCAAAAAGAAAAAAATTCTGAAGTATTTACTATCTGGGCCTTTACAGAAAGTTTGCCAAGCCCTGATCTAGAACAAAAACAGGCACAGATTCTACTTCAGAAAGCACTCCTGTAGTACAATAGACGTGAGCAATATGCAGAGGAAAGCTGTACATGGATCAAATTTAGCTCTGTAACATGAGTCTTGTGGGGGCAGCTGTAGATATATTTGTAGGAGCAGCAAACTACTCCTAACCAAATCAAATATACAAAATTCCAAGTATTACCCTATTTGGAAAAAAACTGCCCCTCATAAGCAACATATTAAGAGTCAATGTTGTCAACCCAATCCAAATCCTTGTCTTTCTCCCTCATTCTTTCACTCAAATCTACCTTGTCTCCCCCAGCTTCTCTTTTAAAACAGAAAAAGAAGAAAATACTCAGATCCAAGTGTCACCATACAAAACTACTGAAAACTCTCTGATCTGAGGACCGGAGTCTTGGCCTATTTGTGGAACACTGGCAAAAAGATGCCTAGGTAGGCACTTAAAATTAATGAACCTTAAATTTAAATTTCAGATTTCACATAGCCACTAAATATTTAAAAACAAACAAAAGCTAAACGTTAGTCCATCAATTAAAATTAAGCTCTACTGGTGGCCTCTCTGAGACTAGGCTGAGAAACTATGGGTATGGTAGTAGCGACGTTTTGACATTTTTTTCAAATGATATGAAAACAAATACTGCAACACATCCAAACAGATCAACTCCAGGTGGCTATACAAAAATAATTGTTTCAAAAATGAAAGAGTCTCATAATTATATCATCCACACATTTCCAAAAGCCTTAGATAGAATTTTCTTCAAAGGTTCTTGCTTAGCAACTTGTTTTGTCAAAAAATAAGCAGCTAAATTGACTTTAGATACTCTATAAATCAGGGTTTCTCAACCTTGGCACTGACATTTGAAACCAGGTAATTCTCCCTTGAGGGGGACTATGCTGTGCACTTGAGGCTGTTTGGCAGTATCTGTGGCCTGTATCCACTACATGCCATTAACAGTTTTGGCAATCAAATGTCTCCGGATACTGCCAAATGCCCCCTGGGGGGTAAAATTGCTCCAGCTGAGAACCTCTGATCCAAATGAATTAAATTTCTCGATTATTTCTAAGAAAAAGATTTCAATCAACTTTTTCTGCTTTGTGTATATTTAAAGTAATTATGCGAAAGATGCAGTAAAGATGCCTGTTATATAAGCAGTTTTAAATAAATCTTTTATCAATTCGTATCTACATTAGGATGTTTATTCCATCATTAAAAACAGCTTTCTTTATATATAGTGGCATATAATAAACTGCACGTGTTTCAATTATATGGCATACACTCATGAAAAAAGTCTCCATAATCAAGGTAGCGACCACACCCACCCAGTCACTCCCAAAGTCTTTTCTCTTCAGTAAATATCTAGGTGTAGACTAGCTGGTGGGTCTATATCTAACACTTTAAGAAACAATCGAACTGTTTTCTAAAGTGGTTGTACTATTTTACAGGCCCAAGAGCAAAGTCTAGAGTTCCAGTTATTTCACACCCTTGTTAACACTTGGTAAGGTCAGTCTCTGATTTTAGCCATTCTAATAGGTGTGTATTGGTAGCTCACTGTGATTTTAATTTGTATTTCTCTAATGACTAATATTATATTTAATATGTTATGTAAATAAATACTTCTTGAGAGTTCTTTATATATCCTCGACACAAATCCTTAATCGGATATTTGATTTGCAAATATTTGCTCCCACTCTGCAGGTTGTCTTTTCATTCTCTTAACATCATCTTTCGAAGAGCACACATTTTTAATTTGATGAAGTTCATTTGATCAATGTGCTGTTTTATGGATCATGCTTTTGGTGTCATACCTAAAAAATATTTGCCTAACTCAAGACCACAGAGATTTTCTCCTGTTTTTGTCTAAGAACTTCATAATTTTAGGTTCTACATTTAGGTCTATGATTCATTTTGAGTTAATTTTTGTATACAATGCAAGATATATAGACTAAAGTTGATTTGCTTATATGTGGATATCCAATTGCACCAGCATCATCTGTTGAAAGGACTATACTTTCTTCATGGAATTTTCCTTCGCACTTTGTTAAAACTCAATTGTCCATATACGTATTGGCTTATTTCTGGATTCTTCTACTCCACTCATCTATTTCTCTATCTTTACAACACCAGGGTTTTGATTATTTTAGTTTTATAGCGAATTGTGCTAGCAGGTGGTACTAGCTCTCTAACTCTGTTCCTCTTTTTCAAAGTGGTTTCTTCTATTCTAGGTCCATTTCACTTATACATAAATTTTGGAATCAGCTTGTCTATTTCTGCAAAAAAGCCCTGCTAAGATTTTGATTGGGATTGCACTGACTCAATAGATCAATTTGGGGAGAACTGTCATCCTAGCTACAGTGAAGCTTCTGACCTACGAACAAGCACTATCTCCTCATTTATCTAAGTGTCCACTAATTTTGTCCAGCAACGCTGTGTAGTCTTCAGTATGTCACACGTGTTGCTAGTGCCAATGGCATTAGTTTTATTAAACTTTAATTTGACTGTTCATTGCTAGTGTAAAGAAGTGCAACTGATATTTATATATTGATCCTATATTCTGCAACTCACTTATTAGTTCTAGTAGTTTCATAAATTCCATCAGATTTTCTCCACAGTCATGTCGTAAGCAAAAAAAGACACACTGATTTCTTCCTTTCCATTCTAGATGCCTTTTGTTTCTTTTTCTTGCTTGACTGCACTGGTTAGAACCTCTAGTGAACTCTGGAAAAGAAGTGGTGATGGGGCCGGCCTTGTGGCCGAGTGGTTAAGTTTGCGTGCTCCGCTTCAGCAGCCCAGGGTTTTGCTGGTTCGAATCCTGGGCACAGACATGGCCCCGCTCATCAAGCCATGCTGAGGCAGCGTCCCACATGCCACAACCAGAAGGACCCACAACTAAGAATATACAACCATGTATCAGGGGGCTTTGGGGAGAAAAAGGGAAAAAAAAAAAAGAAGTGGTGAGAGTAGACAACCTTGTCTTGTTCCTGGTCTCAGGGAGAAATCATTTGGTGTTCCACCATTAAAACTACATTATCTGTCATTTTTTCAGATCTCTTTTATTGGGTTGAAGAAATTCCTTTCTAATCCTAATTTGCTCAGAGTTATCTGGAATGGAGGTAAGATTGTCAAATGCTTTTTTCTTCTTGCATTTATTGAAATGATCATATGGTTTTTCTTTTTTTAGTTGGTTAATAGAGTGAATTACACTGACTGCTTTTTAAATTTTAAAATAACCTTGCATTCCTAGAATAAACCCCACTTGGTTATGATGTATTATGTTTTTTAATATAAATTGTTGCATTCGATTTGCTATAATTTGTTTAGAAGTTTTCCATGTATGCTCATGTGGGATATTTCTGTGAAGTCTTTTCTCATAATGTCTTTGTCTAGTTTGAGTATAAAGGTAATGCTGGCCTCGTGAAATAAGTTAGGAAGTATTATTTCCTCCTCTGCAATTTTCGGAAAGTGTTTATGTAGAACTGGTATAATTTATTCCTTAAATATTTAGTAGAATTCACTTGTGAAGTCATCTGGACCTAGAGAGTTCTTGGTGGGAACATTTTAAACACAAATTCTATTTCTTTAACAGATAGAGGGCTATTCAGGTTGTCTATTTCTTCTTGAGTGAAGTTTGGTAGTATTGTGTCTTTTGAAGAATTTGTCCATTCCATCTCTGTTGTAAAATATATAGGTATAAAGTTGTTCATAATAGTCCCTTGTTATCCTTTTATCATCTGTAGGATCTGTAGTGATGTCACCTCTGTCATTCCTGATATTAACCAGTCTGGTTAGAGCTTTATCAATTTTACTGATCTTCCCAATCAGTTTTTGGTTTCATTTTAATAGACATTTTCATTTCAATAGACATGATTTTCTCTACTGTTTTTCTGTTTTCTATACATTAATTTCCACATTGATCTTTACTATTCTCTTCCTAATAGTTACTCTGGTTTAATTTGCTCTTTTGCTCATTTATTAAGGTGGAAGTAGAGGTCATTAATTTGAGATCTTTTTTATTCTCTAATATAGGCATTCAGTGTTATAAATTCCCCCCTAAGAAGTGCTTTAGTGGCATCTCACAATTCTGATATGTTGTTTTCATTTTCATTCAGTACAAAATATTTTCTAATTTTCTTTTGATCTCTTCTTTGACCCACAGGTTATTTAGACTTGTATTATTTAGTTTCCAAGTATTAGTAAATTTTCCACAGTTGTCTGTTAGTAATTTCTAATTTAATTCCACTGTAATGAGGAAACACAGGATCTCAATCCTTTTAAATTACTGAGACTTGTTTTATGGCCCAAAATATGGTCTATCATAGAAAATGTTCCATGTGCACGTAAGAAGAATTGAGAAGAACAGCCTGTTGTTGTTAGGTAGAATAATACTCTCTCAATGTTAACTAAGTCAAATTGGTTGACAGTATCATTCAAGTCCACTACATCTTTGTGATTTTCAATACTGAGAGAAGTGTACTGAAATTTCCAACTATAACTGAGGATTTGACTATTTCTCCTTGGAGTTCTATCAGTTTTTGTTTGATGTATTTTTGAAATTCTGTTATTAGGGGCACAAATATTTAGAACTGTTATGCCCTCTTGATTAACCAAGCTCTTTATCATTATGTAATGACATCCCTTATCCTCAGAAGTATTCTTTGCTCTTAATGAAGTCTACTTTGTCTGATATTAATATAGCCATTCCATCTTTCTTTTGAGTCTTGTAAGTATGATATATCTTTTTCCATCCTTTACTTTTAACCTGTTTGCATCTTTATATTTGATGTTTCTTGTAGGCAAGGATATAGTTGGGTCTTGCTTTTTTAGCATAACTGAAAATCTCTGCCTTTTAACTGGTGTGTTTAGACCATTAATATTTGATGTGATTACTAATATTATTAGGTTTAACTCTATTATCTTGCTATTTATTTCTATTTGTCCCATACTTTTTTTCTTTTTATGCCTTCTTTTGAATTAAATGAGTATGTTTTCTGATTCCATATTATCTCCTTTGTTGGCTTATTACCTGTAACATTTTTAAAAACAGGATTGTTTTAGGATTTAGAGTATACACCTTTTAACTTAACATGGTCTATCTTCAAGTGATATTATACCACTTCACATACAGTATAAGAATCTTACCTAGCAAACTACCTAGTATCATACCTTGCTCACCTAAGTCTCTGTACCTGAGGTATGCTACTTCCATTAAAATGGGAGAGAAGCATTAGAAAAGTGTAAAAGAAATATTAGCAACAAACTGAGATATTCTCCTTGGTTTCACTTAAAAAGGTAAATAAGAACTGAAAAGGAAAGAGATGTTTACAAATTAAAACTCTACAATTACAACAACTGGGTCCAAATCCTAGCTCTGCCAGCTACATATTGTATAAGCTTAGACAAGACGCTTGGCCTCCCTGCTTCTGTTTCTACCTCTCTAAAATGAAGACAACAAGAGTACCTACTTCACCAGGTCATTGTGATGATCCAAGGAGTTAAGTAGGTAAAACGTTTATAACAGCATCAAGCATCTATTAAACACTTAATAAACAGCAATTCCTATTATTCATACTGAATAAGACAGTATTTTTTAATGCCCTACACAATACCTGAAATATTCTTGCTTATCCAGCCCACAAACTGGGTTGCACTGTTCTGAGTCCGTAAGCAAGTTAACTCTTTAGGCTCTTTCAATTGCAAGAAATTCTTTCAAATGACCCCAAATGGCATTATATATATGATGCTATTTACTGAACATTTGTTATATGCTTAGCATTGTTCTAAAAGCTCTGCGTGTGTCAACTCATTTAATCCTCATATCAACCCTATGAGGAAAGGTATTATTTATGATGCTCATTTTACAGATGAGGAACGAGACAAAGTTGTTAAACAACCTGCCCAAGGTCACACAGCAAGTAAAAGACAGAGACAGAATTCTACTGCCAAAAGTCTGACACCAAAGCCTGCACATTCTCCTGGGGGGAAAAACTGGATGCGGCATCAAGAGGGGCAGGAGACACAGAAGTACCAGAGTAACAGAAGAAGAGCATTTACAGAGCCAGAAACCAGAATCTTTGATCTTATGTTTTGTGCCTGTCTTGCTCTCAGACCACAGGGTTTCTCGTTCAGAATTTCATGCTTCTCTTGGCACAGATGCTCTATTCTTTTCTAGTTACCAACTGGCTTCCTCATCTCCTTTATCATTTCTATAATTCACAGCTTCTGCTTATACTTACTTTCCAGTCTCTCAAACTTTAGTTTCACAGAACTCCAGACTAATGCATCCTTCCAGCGTCAGCTCTCATGGCTCAATGACAAATTAACTCCATGTTTCCTATAAATGGCTATAATTTTCCCCACCAGACAATCCTAGGTTGGTACTTGGCTTACAGATTAGCAGCCCTTAGATCAAACGACCACTCCTAGACCAAGCAGTTGCAATATAGTCCTACGTGGTAAAAAAACACAGCTATTGAGGTCTGTTCCTCTGCAACGCACTGTGGAAAAAGTAGATTTCCTTCAAAGGAACTGTGGGAAGACCAGAATTACAAAACACATGTCAAGGACACTGAGTCAGCTAAGTCACCACTAATCTGGGGCTCAAAAGTCTTGTCAGTATTTCTAATCTATTTAGTTATAGTAATTAAGCAGTTACAAACACAAATTTTGGTTGTTATTAAGGAGATCATATAATTTACAGTGTCACATAAGTAATACATAGGTCACAGGTCCAGCTGTTGTTAAATCAAGGGTTGCCAGACTATATCAACAGTATTACGACTGAGAGGAAGAAAACGCACTGTCATCGTCATTTCCAATTCTGCTCAGAGATGGAAGTAGTGAACATCAGTGACCCTATCCACTCTGATAGCTGTATCTGTTGGGCCACACTGGAGTGAACCAGATGAGGTGGCTAGATGTGGTGACCTTATTACTACAGCCAATTCACAGCTGCCCACACTGTTTAGATAAACAATTACAACACAGAAGGCTTCAACAGTACTGCCCATTTCCTTTAAATTCAAACCTCCAAAGCGCTATCTTTAAAAATCTTTTTGCAGATGAGTTCTATCCTACACCTTTTGGCTTTCTTAATGGCAGAGGATGGCTTTGAATTTAAAACTTTCTGCCACATAATTAGCTAAGATCAAGTAATAGGAAGAAGAAAGGAAAAAGTAAATATAAAACTTATTAATGCTACTTTCCCATCAATATTGTTTTAAGCCTTTTTATTAGGAAGGTTATCTAATACATATATATACAACTAGTAGGCTTTTTTTTTTAAGAAAACTCCTTCTAAACAGTTTGGATTTTTCCTCCAATCTTGATTTACAAACTTTCAATCTACAGCATCAAGAAGAAAGGAAACAGAGAAGCTAAAAGTTAGTGACAGTACGTACTATCATTTTAATTCTAATCTGCTTTATTTCTGAAGGCTGAATAATGTGGTTCTACTTTATCAAATATAACTATTTTCCACTCCATCTCAAATAAACGCTTCAACCCAAAGAACGACAAAAAGACTAATTCTTGTTGTTGTATCTTCGGTCATCCCGTTTCCCCCAATATCTATATGTTCTTTCCACTGCAAGGAAACACATTCCTTGAAGACCACTCCTGCCCTCAGAGCCTCCTCTCCTGTGAACCACTTGTTCTTCAGGCTGACACACACCTACTTATGGTCTCATGCTATTTACTGTGGTTTCACATAAAAGACTTCGCCTCACCCAGAAAATGTAAACAACAAGCGCAAGGACCGAGACTTATACTTCTATGATAACATTAACAAGCGCTGGACTCAGAGAAGATTCAAAAATAATGTTGACAAAAAGAAGCAACTCAAAAGCGCAGTTTCTTATCCTTAAGATATCCTCAAAACTTTCTCTTTTAGTAGAGTTAACCCTGTCCCCCAGCTTTAAGAGACAGGATCTAAACCACACAAACCTGTGAAAAATATATCCTCAAATTAAAACAGTAAAAGAAAAGTAGCAGAGGTTATCCTAGCGACAACTTACAGAATAAGAGCTAAGTCGATCAAAGCTAAAATACATAGTAATGCCCCATCTACAAAATCCTAAAATCTATAAAGATTTCAGCACATTCACAGAAGAGCAGCTTAAGAGCAGCAACAGAAAACACAGATTTGCCATGTAAGCTAATTTCAGAAGGCCAGAAAAGTTCTGGTCAAACCCTGGGACTGTAAGTCAGGACTGGAAGAGGTCTAACAAATAACTCACTCCAGTTACCCTAGAGATCTAGAGTAACCTCAGATACAAGAGAAGGTAGGCTGTGATTACACTTCCTCTTCAAGGTCCTGAAAGAGGAAGAGAGAAGTAATTCAGCTCAGGACTTTGCTTACACCTTCTCATTTAATCCTTAAAATGATCCCATAAGAAGACACTCATGCCCATTTTACAAGTAGGGAAGCTGAATGTTAAAGAAATTAAGTAACTTGCCCAGATCCACACAAACTTTAAGCACAGGATTAAAATCCTTGTCTAGGTCACAAAAAAAATTATTTTCAATTTAATTTAGTAAATTATTTGACTGCAAGAACACTCAGATGCATTAGAAATTTAAGTCAACATAAAATCATAGTTTTGACATTCACATTCCTTTAAATGCAAATTAAACTATAGGTTTCTAAGATATACATTTAATAGAAAATGCAACTGATAATTTTTAGACTAGATCCAACCAAATCCATAGCCATATTAATCTTGCTCAAGCAAGCACATGTGAGTGTATCATTCCTTGTTCAAAAAACCGTTAGTGGAATTTAACTTTATTACAACCGGCAAACCATTTGGATAAAAAGACAAAAAGATCGTACACTAAAATAAATAGGATGAATTAACGATGAAAAACATTTAAGCCATAAAAATACTAGAAGTAAACATAGATGAATTCTTTTTTATCTTGGCATAGGAAAGCCTTTCTAGGACTGAGAGCAGAAACAGAGACAACAGAAGAGATTGATAAATCTGACTAAAGAAAACATAAAACACACACAGTAAGACCCATATATTTCATCAATTCTAAGATGAATATTTTCTCATCTTTTAGTATCTCTGAAATCAGGATGCCTCTTAAAATCAATAGTGTCATGGTTTAAGTGATAGAATATTTTTATTCTTAGTTGTACATAAAATAGTGTATCTTATAATTGAAGCCATCTCAGATTCAATAAAATACTCTAAGTTAGGGGACAAAAGATAAACTGGGGAAAAGATCTACAAGTGACAAAGACTTAATATTCTTAATTAAAGAACTCTTACATGTTATTAATGTTAACTAATAGGCTGCTTCAACTGTACTGGTTATGTTTCATTTCTTAAGTTACGGGTTAACTATATTTTTCTTT
Source organism: Equus asinus (assembly GCF_041296235.1). Classification (NCBI taxonomy): domain Eukaryota; kingdom Metazoa; phylum Chordata; class Mammalia; order Perissodactyla; family Equidae; genus Equus; species Equus asinus. The sequence continues at coordinate 44,036,521 of NC_091814.1, forward strand.
ATATACTTTTTTGTATATCTGATTTATTTCACTAAAAGACTCAATTTTAAAAGACTGAGCATTTAGAAAATGGGTAAAAGGTATGAAAAGGAAAACAGAGAAAGCAGCACAAATGTCCAAAAACATGAAAATATAAACTTCATTGAAATGTTTAAAAATGCAAATTAAAAGTTAGGGGGTATTTATTCCATAACAGATCAATATATGTGTTTTTAAAGCTAATCACCAAGTCAGTGAGAGTATAGAGAAACAAACACTTATACACCCTGGGGGAGAATGCAAATGTACTTCACCTCCAAACAAGCAATCCTTCTTTTTGGAATTCATCAAAAGGAAATGATCAGAAAAGTATAGGAAGACCTATAAAAGATATTACCTCTCTCACTGTTTATAACATCAAAGTTAGAAACAATCTAAACGTCCATCAAGAGATTAAATTATGATACATCCACACATGATACAATGCAACCACTAAACATGAGGGTAGAGAGAACCTGTGTTTGAAAGCGATGTAAGTGTCCCTCCAAGTGTACAGACTTTTTATATGAGCACCAGATTTACCCTTTTTTCCTGGTTTGATTTGTTTCACTTTATTGAGATATATGGAAATACTAAAATGTGCATTTATGTAAGGTATACTGTTCAATGAATTTTTACTACGTGGCCATCCACGTAACCATCAATCGTACGAAGATAGGGAACATTTCCAGCACGCCAGGAGCCTTGCTCCTCTAGTCCCAACCTCTAAACACCAACCCGACTCCTATCAACATAGATGAGTTTGACCTTTTCCTGAACTTCAAAGAAAACCAGAATCATACAGTATGAACCTTTGTGTCTGGCTTCTTCTGGTCAACATTTTTTTGGTGATATTCACCCACATTTGCCGAGTAGAGCAGTAGTTCCTTCTTTTTCACCAATGTGTAGTAGTCTAGTGTAAGGCATACCACAGATTAGTTATCCAGTTTTCTGCTGATGGACATTTGGACTGTTTCCAGTTGGGAGCTATTATGAAAAACGCTGCTGTTTTTTCAGGTTCTATAACTTATTTTATTCGTTCTGCCTCTTAATTTAGTTGTAGGTATTTCTATTAATAAAATAAAAAGGATTCAACAACCCAGAAAAATGTAATGAAGAAAAAAATCTGGCATCTCACCACATAGACAACTACTGTTTTCATTTTAAGATTTATGTTTTACATAACTGAGTATAACTGAGTTATACATGCTGTTTTCCTGAATTAACCTTTTCCCTTTATTTTCTCACTTTTTTCTCTCCCTCTCCTTAACTTAGCCCAACTACGTAACAAATGTTTACATTTGGTGTGCAACATTTTTCCACCCTTATGAGATCACTTACACATGTACATACATACAAAGACACAGGGTTTTTGTTGTTCGTTTTACAAAAACAGGATATTTTATATATTCCTCTACACCTTTTTCTCACTTAATATGGTGGCAATGTACTCACATTACTGATTATTTTTGCCATGTCTTGTGTTGTTAACAGCTTTACCAAGATATTCAGATACCATACAATTCACCCATTAAAGTGTAGTACAATTCAATGGTATGTACAACCATCTCCACAGTCAATTTTAGAATATTTTCATCGTCTCAAACATAAACCCCAAACCCTTTAACTACTCCCTCATCCTCCCACCCACCCGTCCCCCTCCAGCCCTAAGCAACCACTTATCTACTTTCTGTCTCTACAGATTTCTCTGTTCTGGACACTTCATACGAATGGAAGCATATAATACGTGGTCTTCTGTGACTGCTGCTTTCACCTAGCACAATGTTTTCCAGGTTCACTGATGTTGTAGCATGTATCAGTACCTTACTCCTTCTAACGGCTGAATAATAATCCATTGTATGGATACACGACATTTTGTTTATTCATTTGTTGGCTGATGGTTATTTGTGTTGTCTCCACTTTTTGTCTACAATGAGTAATGCCAGTATAAGCATTCACGTACAATTTTTGCACGGACATGTTTTCATTTCTCTTGGGTATAGACCTAGCCAAGGAACTGCTGGGTCATACGGTAAGTCAATGTTTAATCATCTGAAGAACTGTCATACTGTCTTGCAAAGTAGCTACATCATTTTACATTCCTATCAGTGTATGAGGGTTCCAATTTCTCAATATCCTTGCATACACTCGTACTATCTAACTTTTTTATTCTAGCCATTGTAGTGGTATGAAGGGGTATCTCACTGTAGTTTGATTACATTTCCCTGATAGCTAATGATATCAAGCTATAGCTAGATATACAAGAAGCCACATGATAGCTACATGATAGCTTTCTGTATATCTTCTTTGAGAAATGCCCATTCAGATCCTCTGCCCATTTTTAAATTGGGTTGTCTTTTTATCATTGGGTCGTCAAGAGTTCTTCATGTATTCTCTGAATGCAAGCCTTTCATCAGATATATGGCTAGCAAATATTTTCTCCCATTCTGTGAGTTGTCTTTTCACTTTCTCTTTTTTTTTTAAGATTTTATTTTTCCTTTCTCTCCCCAAAGTCCCCCGGTACATAGTTGTATATTTTCAGTGGTGGGTCCTTCTAGTTGTGGCATACGGGACACCGCCTCAGCGTGGCTTGATGAGTGGTGCCACGTTGGCAGCCAGGATCTGAATCGGCAAAACCCTGGGCCATCGAAGCAGAGCACGCAAACTTAACCACTTGGCCACGGGGCCGGCCCCCGTCTTTTCACTTTCTTGACGCTGTCCTCTGAAGCACAAGTTTTAACTTTTGATGAAATCCTATTTATCTGGTTTCTGTTTTGTTGCTCCTGCTTTTGGTGTCATACCCAAGAATCTTTTGCCTATTCCAAGGTCATGAAAATTTACCCCTATGTTTTCTTCTGAAGTGCATGTCTTTTGATGCACATATATATTGATTTCTATCAGGTCTATACCAAGAAGTGAAACTGTGGGATCACAGGGTATGCACATGTAGAGCATTAGTAGATGCTGCCAAACAACTTTCCAAAGTGGCTGTACCAATTTTCAAACCCATCTGAAACATACGAGAGTTCCAAGTGCTCTACCTTCTTGTCCACAGTTAGTATTTTCAGATTTTTCATTAACACCATTTTGATGGGTATGTAGTGGTATCACATGATAATTTTAATTCGCAATTCTCTGAAAATTGTGTGTTACTTCCATTTCACCTTGGCCATCTGGACAACTCATTTTGTAAATGCCTGTTCCAGTCTTTTGCCCATTTCTTTTAAAACTGGGTTGCCTGCATTTTTTTTTAATTGACATGTATATTTTTTACATACTCTGGTCCTCTGTCAGATTTAAGTATTGCAGACACTTTATCCATTGTGTCACTTGCCTTTTCACTCTCTTACAGTATCCTTTGATGAAAAGTTCTTATTTAATGAAGAATAATTTATCAATCTTTTCTTTTCTGGTTAATACCTTTTGTGTCCTGTTTTAAAAAAAATCTTTGCCTACCATGGGATCTTGTAGATATGTCTCTATGTTTTCTTCTAGAAACTTTATTTTTCACCTTTCACATTACATCTACAGTTCCTTCAAGAAGCACATAATCCCTATGTTACAAAACCATTTCAGAGAACAGAAAAAAACGGAAAGCTTCCCAACTCATTTTACGAAGCTAGCATAACTCTGAAGCCAAAATACATACATAAAAATCTCTGATAAAGTTATCTATTGATAAATGTGGATTTTAAAAAACTCAAAGACAAGGGCAAATAAAGTTCAGCTTGTGGGGAGAAAAAATCAATGCAACACAGCTAAGTAGGGTTGAACCCTATCATGCAAACAGAAGATAATCTATTAATAAAATATATCCTATTAGCAGATTAATGGAGAAAATACATACGATCATCTCTACCAATAGAGAAATAGTACTTGATAAAATTCAGCACTTATTTATGATATTAAAAGAGAAAAAACTCTGGGGGGGCCGGCCCGGTGGCGCAGCGGTTAAGTTCGCACGTTCTGCTTCTTGGCGGCCCGGGGTTTGCTGGTTCGGATCCCGGGTGCGGACATGGCACTGCTTGGCAGCCATGCTGTGGTAGGCGTCCCACGTATAGACTAGAGGAAGATGGGCACGGATGTTAGCTCAGAGCCAGGCTTCCTCAGCAGAAAGAGGAGGACTGGCAGTAGTTAGCTGAGGGCTAATCTTCCTCCAAAAAAAAAAAAAAAAGAGAAATAACTCTGACAAAACTAAGACTAGAAGGTATTTCTTAATCTTTTACACTTATCTATCAAAATCTTATACTAAGGTGTGGGAAATAAGGAGAGGTTGGTAAAAGGATACAAACTTTTAGTTATAAGATGAATAAGGTCTGAGGACCTAATGTATAACATGGTAACTACAGGTGATAATAGTGTATTGCATAACTGAAATTTGCTAAGAAAGTAGAACTTAAATGTTGTCATCAAAAATAAAAAGATAAATATGTGAGGTGATAGGTGTGTTAATTAATTCAATGGGGAGAATCCTTTCACAATGTAGACATACATCAAATCATCACATTGTAAACTTGAAATACCTTATAATTTTGCCAATTATACCTTAATAAAGCTGAAAAAATAATAATATCTATTAAGTTCTCTCTCTTCTACACATTGTTCCTTTCTTGTTAATATTTATGTGCATATATAATTTAAACGTTAGTTAAAATATAAAGGCAACTATTTTTGTCTTTTTGTTTACAGGTGTATTGCCAGCACCAAGAACTATTCCTGGCACACAGAAAATTCTCCATGGCTTTTTCTTAATGAATAAATAAATGAATGATTTCTAAATCAAAATTTGCCTTTGGGAAAAAAGTTATAGTACTTTCTTCTGGCATTTCTCTAGAAATAAGCAGTTATATGGGTTAGACATATAAGTTTATATGTATAAAAATAGACATCTGTATATATTAATTATGCATGAAAATCTGATAAGGCTAATAAAATAACCATATCTAATTTTAAAAAAACCTATAGTAAGATAATCAGACTTAACTTTGAGACTTTAGAGGTATTCTTATTAGAAGAGAAACATGAAAATAAGAACCATCTAACTCAAGTGAGCCCTTCATGCTGCTGGCACTCACACTCCATTTTCCTGTTCTATTCTACTCTACTCTGTTCACTTTTCCACTCTTTGATAGATGACATAGTCATTTTCCCTCTTCTCAAACCTCCAACACACATCCCATTCTTCCTTAGTCTCAGCTAATGACCTTGCTTCTCAGACACTAAGGTTAAGCAGAAACACTCAGATGAGAACTTCCTCAAGCCACCACCATCATGTCTCTGTCCATATATTCTGCCTTCTCTCCCATCTCTGTAGATAAACTCTCCCTACTCCTAGTAAAGCAAAGGCCCACCCTTCCACCTATGCATAGATCAGAAGTCAGCAAACCACAGCCCATGCTGTCTAGGACTGCTTTCACGCTGCAAAAACGAAGCTGAATAACAGTAACAGAGACTATACTGTCCACAAAGCCTAAAATACTTATTTTACTATTTAGCCCTTTAAAGAAAAGATTTGCTGACCCCTGACTTAGATCATCTCTCTTCTCATCTACCATGGTCTCTGCCGGTTGAAAGGGCACACTAAGTTCCACACACAAGAAATGAAGTAAGATCCACACATACAACATCAGGGACATAGATAAACTGATGACAAAGAAAAGATCTTAACAGGGACAGGTCACAAATAAAGGATGCAGACTGAATGGCATAAGACTTTTCAACAACCATTTGAAGCTGGAAAATTATAGTGCAGTCGCTTCAATTTTGAGGGAAAATTATTTCACCTTGGACTCCATACCCAAACCAGCCAAATTATCAACCAAGTATCAATACAGAAGAAAGGTATTTTCACCAATATGAACACCTCAAAAATTTCATCTCCTCATACGCTCTTTCTTGAAAATTACTGAGGGATGCATTTCACCAAAACAAAGGTATAAATCAAGAAAGAGGAAGGCATGGGTCCAGAGACCACAGGCTCCAACACAGGGAAAAGGCAAAGAGAATTCTCAGAATCAAGGTGAAGGGAAGTCACCAGCTACAGCTCTGCAGCAGAAATGGAGAGTCACGGTGCAGATTGGAGCAAAAGCATAGAGAGCCCTAGGATTTTTCCAATTTCTTAAAAAAATCAAATGATCAATTACCTGATGGTAATTGGGACAGTTTCTAGAAAAAAATTAGAGACAAAAAGGAAACCAAGCAAAAAACAAAAAAGAAAAAAAAATTTACCTCCAACAAATATAATAATACAAATATAATCATAGTACACTGCAAGGTTTAATGGTGAACAAATTTACAAAGTCATAATAATGTAAACAATGAACACTGATTTAACCAAAGCATGCTCTAACTACACTGGGAGGATAAAGGGAGAGGAGGTTCAAGGTGGCATAACAATCCTAAAGCACAGGCTCACCTTCCACAGTAGGAGTCCAACAGACAGTATCTAAAATTGAAAAGCAAATATTTTAAAATATGAAAGATTAAATATCAGAAGAAACAGCTGAAAGTACTGAAAATGGTTACTCTGAGAGCAGGATCTGGGAAGGAAAGTTAGACAAGAATGTACCTCAGTGTTTTTCACTATGTCTTAGAGTGCAATTTTCTTTTTAGTTGCATAGTTGTATTATAGTAAAAATTAATGCGTTTTTTTAAACACAAAGTTTAGTGGTTTTCCTATCATTTAATACCAGTTAATTCACTGACCCCACAAATATTATCTGGGCATTGACTATGTACCAGGTACTTTCCTAAGTGCCAGGAATACAACAGTGAACAAAACGAAGTCCTTGCCTTCATGAAGTTTATATCCAGGGGGAAGGAGACGATAGACAAATTAATATATGCTATAATGTCAGATAAATTACTGTTGTGAAGAAAAATAAAGATAAAGACAGAGTCGGATCAGGATGCTATTTAGGTAGGGTTTTCAGAAAAGGGCTTTCCAAGAATTAGCAAAAAGGAAAACGACCTAAAAAGGAAAATCTGTCTTGAGAAAAAGGTCATATAAGTAAATAAAAGAAGGGTATCAATTAAATTCAAGGTGAGAGCTTCATTTTAAACCTCTCATACTCCAAAGCAATGTATCGTTTAAGAGCCAGTACCAAAAGTTCTCTGTAGTGGCACACAAAAATTGCCAGGTACCTTCAACGTAAGTCATATGAACACAGCTATTCATACTCTTGTATATCCCCAACTAGCCATTATTTATTAAAGTGACTGTTATTAAAGTGACTTTTTTCTTTCCATAGAGGAGATAGACGTCACACATTTCAAATTCCAGTGTTTTATTCTATTATGTAGTTTTCCCAAATCAAAAGCTCAAGAAAGACTCTAGATTAATTCTAAGTCACCAAAACTTATCACACCTAATCTTCATTCACTCCCTAAAGAGAAACCCTAAACCAATGGGAATAGACACATTTAAAGAAACAATCTACAGCGTATTGCAATACAGTCATTTTCCTCTCCAAGGAACCTCTTGCAGGCTGAGGCAGAATTTCAAGCTATTTGAATTATCTTTTCACAAAAATTGAATAACTAAAAAAATGCAGCATTCAGATTGAAAGGACAATTTTATTCCAAATACAGTTGTTACACAATAAAAATCTCACATTCAAAAAATAAGACTGATTTTACTATGTCTTATTCTCAAACCACTTGTACCATTAAAAGTAAATCCAAACTATCCGCCTTTTTTATACAGCAAAAAAAGCAATCCTTTTAAATTTTAAATAGGTTTGAAAGTTTACCTCACAGAGAAAAAAAATTCAATTAATTAAATTTCAATTAATAGTTGGGTTTGAAGTTTAAAAGTTATTCAGAAATTTCTGGAAAAGCACACCAGCAGCTGTACTGTAGCACAAGATGTGGATGCTCTCCCCACTGAGCTTGGTAACCTGAGGTACCAAGACTTGGGTCTGGGTTCCCCACTTGCTTACTGGCAGTGTGCTTACCATCTCTAAACCCACGTCCTCACCTAAAATGGAGAGGATAATGCCAATGTAAGGCCAATGTTAATTACTGGCAGTCCTGTCAATGAGAAATATCAATAATCTATTTTTTAAAACCTTTGTAATCTGCAAAGAACTAAGACTCACTTATAAACGAGTAAGTGCCAAGAGAGAATATTTTTAGCAAACACTTAACTATATAAACCAAAAGAATAAAGCTGTTTAGCCACATGCAAACCCTCCATCATCTGACTTCAGGTGGAATGTTTATTTCTGGTATACTTAGGAACCAGAATACCCATGTATATAAATATTAGCCTATTTTTAAAACAATTGTCTTCATGCTTTTGTTCACTCAATAATATAATTCCCACTATTCTTAGAAGGAAAAAACACAAACAATATCCTTAACCAAAAAAACTCATCAGAGGAGTTTTGACTTCTTAAACTTTTAAACTAACATTAAACAAAGTGTTATCTGAGAATGAAGCAGCAGACTATTTGCCTACTTACCCTGTAAGCTCCAGCAGGGCTCAGACCTGTCTTTTTCTTTGTTGTATCTCCAACATCTAGGCAATTAACTGGCACCAAGGAGGTACTCAATAAGTATGTGCAAATGAAGGAGCCAGGCCTCTAGAAAAGGCTTAAGTGTTCCAAGCTGCAACAGAACAACTTCACCTATATATCCATCATTCACTACAAACCACTACACTCTCAACTGTAATGACTGAAACAGACAGTTACTAGGTTTTTAAAGACACAAATACATTACTCACATGTGTAATAAAAGTACAAAAAGTCAAAGATTCACAAAGCCAGTTTTTTCACTGTATTTTCTCTGAGGAAATTTTGGTGTGTTCTTTCTGATATTAAAAACACGTATCAGAGAAGCATGTTGCAGTCTTGATCATTCAAGCGCTATCTTTAAAGTTGTGTTGCAATCTGGAATAATTTAGGCAAAGTGAAAGATATTTCCAGAGTCCCACCCAGAGTATTTTGAAAAGTCAAACTCCCTAATTCAATGAAAGGTGGAATATAATGAAAAAATCAAAGGTAGATCTTACTATTTCAAAATTATTATACTGAATTTTAAAATGAGAAAGTGAATTGTTTAAAATAAATTAAATTGTATTGAAATTATTTATTCAGAAAGTCATCTAATGTCCTCACATTTGATCTTTAGATCTAGCTAATAAGACAAGTCATTTTCCTAATCTTTGAAGCGAGATGATAAACTTTACGCATACAAACCCTGAGTTAGAGGTTATTTTTATTAAAAATAATACTGTTTGGATAAGCTTCTTCATAATTCCAAAGTCTACAGTAAGATATTCAGCAGTAAGAGTAATACATATATTTATGATTCTACAGCACTTGTATAAGCATAATTATCTGGGTGGAACAGGCTTTACGGCCAGCAAGCTATGATCTCTAACTGCAATACTACGCACGCACGGATCGAAAAGTTTCCCGAAATCCTAGTGGTCATCTTCAAAGAGACCTGAACAAGAGCTGATCTGATGGTAAGTACAGAAAAACACCAAAATCAACTCATAAACAGTATGACGAAAACAAGGCTCTCTACCGCAACCACAGCGTTGAAATTAAACTATTCAAGGACACATAAAAGATAAAGCTCAGTTAACTACTACCCGTGTTTCTTACTTTACGGTCTTAAAACACTGGGTATTAGATATTTCTTCTTGGCGCTTTCTTCAACAGAAATTTAGTGTTTCGACTGCCCCTCCTCCACAGCTAACATCAGTGCCCTTTCCTCCTCCTCCCTCACCCCTCCCAGTTCAAACAAATTAACATTTGTGCTAAGGTACCTCCTATCAGCTCGCAGCTTCTTCCCAAACACGCCCACGTACACTGAAACTGGCCTGCGTCTACACCACACACAGCTACAGGAAAAGAGCTTCGAGGGGGGCAGGTGGGGGGGATAATTTAGCTCCGCACAGGTTTACGGCTATTCTCCAGATATCAGCTCTTCACTCGTGGCTCGGGTTTCTCCCAAATCACCTCCAAAGCATGGTGTTTACGAGCCGACCTAATCCGATACTGCAGTGGAATTCCGGCTATCTGCAGACAGACAGCCCGGCTTTGCAAGTGTTTGATCAGATCCGTCCGGAATCTCTTTTTTCCAATACGCCCGCTCCTGGCCGTTTAGCAACGAGACCTCGGGCAGCGCCCGGGGCTCCGCACCCCGCCGCGCGCCCGGCCCGAGGCCAGCGCGGGACCAGCGCCTCCGGGTCCGGGGCTGGCGGCGACTCGGGCTGCGGACCGCTCCGCAACAGGTCACCCTGAGCGCCAGCGCGCGGGCTCGAGGCCGGCCCGGTGGCCAGGCTGCGGGGCGCAGCCGCCGGGGCCAGGGGAGGGGGTGTGGCCCGGCGCGGCGGCCGCGGCTCCGGCTCACCTGAAGGGGCAGCGCGGGCGGAGAACGGGGGCTTCCGCCAGCAGCAGGGAGGGCGAGGCGGGCTCGGGGGACCCCGCGCCCCTCGGCCTCGGGACAGACACCCGGAGCGGGGACCCCACGGCCGCATCCCGACTCCGAGAGCGAGCCGCCGGCGCTCTCCGTCAGCCCGAGCCCCTCGGGCTCCTCCCCGCGCCGAGGGCGACCAGCCCCAGGGCCCGGCGGGGAGAGCACCCTGCGCAGCGCCCGCGCCGCCGCCATTCCCCCGCGCCGCCGCCGCCGCAGCGGCTCCGCGCCGCCCGGGGGGCGCAGCGCACCCACCTTCCCTCCCCCGCACCGCCCGCCGAGGCTCGGCGCCAGGCCCGCGGCCAGAGGACCGACCTGTGCCGCCGCGGCAGTGGCCTCGGAGGATGGAGGGGCGACGCTGGCCTCCCGCTTCGCCGCCGCCGCCGCCGCCTAGGCTAGCGCTCGGCGACCCGAGCAGTCGGCGTCTCTCATTCAGCGCCCGCCGCCGCCGCCGCTCGGGGGAGGGGAGTGAGCCGGATCCACCCCGTCCGCGCCGGCCGTGGGGGAGGAGAGCGGGGTTGGCGGAGGCGCGCGCCCGGCGGGCGGGGCGGAGCCGCCCTCGCGCACCAACCGAGCGCGCTCGCGCGGGCCCCGAGCGCCCCGGCCGGCGGGTCTTCCCCGCGCGCTCCCCGCCCGCGGCCCTGCTGCCCGGCTGAGCCCAACCGCCGCCGGGGGCCGGGGTGCGCGGCGCGCGCAGCCCTCCGCCGTTCTTTTGCCCGCGCCCGCCGGAGGGAGGGGCCGCTACCGGCCAAACGAGGGGGCGGGGAGGGGGCGGGAGGCTGACAGGTGGGGCGCCCGCCACCGCCCGGCCACCCTCTCCCCGCTCGGGGAAATCCACGGTGGTATCGGTCGCCTGCTGCGCGGGCATCTCATCTTTAAGGCCAGAGAACAAAGTCTGGAAACACTTGGCCCCCAGATCAAATATCCTGCCCGCGTCCGCGGTGTTTTTAGAAGTCGCTGCGGACGAGTGAGGGGGCTCCAAATGCGAAGAGCCACCCCACTGCCGTAGGGTTATAAATTATGGTGATCGGTCGTCTCACACATTGAGATTCGGCGAGTGTTGGAAGTAGGCCTTTGTAAGTGTTATGCAGGGTACCGCCCTTGGCTTAATGAGCAAATGACAGAAATTTGGCATCCCCTGGATCACAGATTGATGAGTCCAGGTGAACAGTGTTTGCACGTCAATGCACGAACAAGATTCTGAAATAGTAAATATTTTTTGGTGAATGAAAAAGGACTGGATTTGGTATAAACGGTGAAAGGATAGAAAGGTGGTGTTTCGGAGGGTGCTCTGTATGGGGTGGCCTACTTAAAATTAACACCATTTGATGCAGTGTGACAAGAAATGGAAGGTTTTAAGTGAACCGCCTTTGTGTATGCTGTCGTTAGACCATTTGGAAATGGATGATTATTTGATGATCTGCAGCTCTTTCTCTAGGCAACGTGCAGTAAATGTGGAAGGAATACTGTGTACTAGCATTGGGTACAAAACACGAAAGGACCAGAATTGTTCCCATTTAGTTTTTTTCCTCCCTTTAATAACCACTAAACAGAACTGATTAATCTTGTATATTGAAGAATGCTAATTCTTTCCTCCTTTGACCACCTTGTGTCCTAGCTCTCTGCTCTGTTAGGGAAGCCAGAACGCTCTTCAACCCTCTTCTCTCAAATAGGGTTACTTCTTTAAAGTCCTCCCCTGCTCCCCGCCCCATAGGTAAGTTCAAAAAAAAAAAAAAACAAGAATAGGCAAAGTTCATGGTTTTTAATTTTTATTCCATGTTACTTTCAAAGAAAGCCTTGAGAAGAATCATGATGAAATTACTGGGAGACGTAGAGAAATGAAAAGAAGAAAAAAAAAACCTTTAAAATAAGAATAGACTAAAAAAAACCCAGGAAAACAGACTATCGATAAAAAGAGGGGAAATGTATTATGTATACAGTAAGTTTTCCCATAGATGTTAATTGCTTCAAGTCCCAAAGAAACAACGAGCAAATAGAATTAGCACTCGGAGGACAAATCTTTCTGGTTATCAAGTTGGGTAAATGTTTTTAGTCTTTTTTAAGTGTTAGTAAGAGATTAGGAAAAGGTCGTGGTTGGCTGTGTGCCAACAATAATACCTGCAACAATGATATATATATTTATATATTATAATGGGATATACATATCCCATTACCACTGCTCTTAAATAGGAAAACTGAGAAACAACAGGGAATTCTATTTTGTATAAATGTCTTGCAATTACTTTCAACTTGAATTAGGGTTTCATAAAAACAAATGAGCCTGTGTTCCTACATCTGCCAATAATTTTCACAGTTTACTGTAAGAGCAGTGAAGTTTTCATTTGGACTTTGAAGAGAAAAAGCCATGTGACTCATGAAGCTTGGCCATGGATGTACTAAATTCTTATACATACTGAATTTTTGAGTTCGTAAAAATTAAAATCTGTTTCTCATGTTGATAACCTGTAAAATAATGGTTTTATTAACCTTTAGAGTTGTGTTAAGTTCAAACTTCTGAACTTGGTAAGATTAAGAATTAGTGTATAAAAATACAGAAAAAAGTTCATTCTCAATGTCTTTTTTTGTCATAGCTTGGGAATTACTTTAGAAAGACAATGACCCTTCTCATTCATTGATATGCAAATGAAAACAGTGCCTTTTTACACTTAAAGACCAGCAGCAAATTTTCTTTTCCAGAGCATCCTTTATCGCAGTTAAATTCTGTAAGTTGCTTTATATATTCCATTTGCTTTTGCCAAAAGACAGGAAATATGCAATCTTAGTATAACAAAAAGTACTAATGTATAAAATAGAAATGCCATTATATAAAATAGAAATCAATAAGAATTCAATATGCTTAAAACTCGTTTCAGAGGAATCACCATTATGTAACAGTTTTATTACTATCCATCAAAATTATTTTCAAGGGGTACGCCAAGGAACTAATTTAGATATATAACTAGCAGTTTCAAAGACAGGAGACCACCATGGCAAAAAACAAATCAACAAACAGCTCATCTCGTTATAGCTGTCAGAACAAAATTAGACTGGCCTGGTAAGAAAGCTGATTATTTCAATAACACCTAATTCTATTACAACCAACAGAATTTCAGTAATAACATGTACCTCTATTATTTCTCTAACCTTTCATCTCTTTTTTCAAATATATGTATATTGGCTGGATGTTTTTCAAAAATTTGTTTATGTTTGCAATATTCTGATTTAAAATATAGGGAAAATAGCATACCCAAAACTCGCTTTGAGGGGAAGGATGCATTGGGGGATCTTGAAGATACAGACGTTCTCCAGAAAACTGGCACCAAGGTACATGGAGAGCCCGCCACGCTTCTCAATCAAGAGAGACATGCCACGGATATTGATACCAAGAACAAAGACAATCACCTGTCCATTCAAATATGAGCACCAACTTTCAAAAGGCCTTAATTTATGATCAAGCTGTTTCTCACAAGGGTGACTATGCAGGATATGGATCAGCGGCAACGTATTTACTTAATAATTAATGTTTCCCTGGAATGACTATGGGGGAGACCAGCTAGTGCATAAATAAACGTTTGCATGAACTCATAATTTTCCATATTAACTTTAAAGACAATTTCAGTAATGCCTCATTTATCTGACAGGATAAGGAAAGGGGGCAGTGAGCGAATGAACAGAATTAGATATTCTGGATAACTGAGGTTTTCACCCTAAAGCACTAGAAACAGTTTAATTTAAACCACTTGTACTGATTTTTTCCCCAAAAAATATCACCAGTTTCTCTGCCTTGATTATAAAAATACGGTATAGCTTAACCTATTCCTAATGACCCTGAGGTATCTTCAAAACAAAAGCTGTAATAGCAAGATGTCCTCAGGAACTTAGAAATACTTGGTACCCTTCACCCTACGGAAATAATTGTGTCCTCCTGTGTTCCTGCATTCCTTTGGGTCTAACTGGTCTGGAAAGTACTCATTATTGACCCTCCTGCTGTCTCCGCTCGTGGCTGCACCTCTGCCACAGCACTGCCTGCATGCATATTCACACTCACGCCTCCCTCTGTCTTATCCTTCTTATCCTGTTAGCCTGGGAAACCAAGTAACCAATATTTTAAAATGTGTATATAAAATAAAAGTAAAGAACCTCAAAAGAAAATGCTAAAACAACTCTGATATTTTGGGACATTTACTTAGTATAAAGACCATTTGCCTACTTTCATATTTTCCTTTATATTTTGGATAACCGAGTTTACCAGATAAGTGAATTATTGTTGCATGCTGCTTGTTTCCTAAAAAGTTTAGGCATTGCTCTTCATACTTAGTGGAGGGTAAGGATCTATGCCAACAACATTCATCACAGTAGTTTCCTTATATGGCCTACATTCAAAATAAGGTTAGACTTTAAAAAAAAAAAACACCAAGAGCTCGTAAATCCTTGCCAGTAATAAATAGATAAAATAAATGAAGAAAGGAGTACTGTTGCTTATGGTAGAATGTTGAATGCCAACAGGTAAATGTGGAGGGAGCGACAGAGTTGGGCAATCATTATTTTGCAACTAAGACAAGAACCATCAATGGATGCTAAATTTAGAGAGAAATTTTGATAAGGAACAGGATATTTGCATCATTAGAATTCTTCCCATAGACTTCCTATTAGTTGCAAGGAAGGAACTAATTCCTATTACAAGGAAGGAACTGTATTCTTCAAAGATGCCAATGTCATTAAAGACAAAGGCTGTGAAAATATTCCAGCTAAAGAGCCATCACAACAAAATGCAATATGAGATACTAGACTGGATTCTTTACTGGAAGGGAAAAAAAATTCTATAAAGTACATTTTTGGGTTAATTGGTAAACAGATGGTAGACTGATTAGATAAAAGTGTCACTGTTAAAATCACTGAAATTGGTAACTCTGGTTACATCCCTAAATACTGCAGTGTTTAGCAGTAAAAGACTAGAATGTGTATGGTTGAGAAAAAAAAGAGAGAAGAGAAAATAAAAGTAATAAAACAAATAGGTAAAATGTTAGCAATAGGTGACTCTGGGTAAAGGGTATTTGGGTGTTCCTTGCAACTCTTCTATAAATTTGAAATTATTTCCAAATAAAAAGCTTTTTTTAAATGTTAGAATTTCAAAAAAGCAGAGCAGCAGAAGTAAGCAATCCATAGACTATAACATCATAATTATTTTAAATGACCACTTTACTGCCAAATCCCACATGCTTTCTAAAATTGTTGACTACTCCCATGAAATTGTCTCATCTCTTGGTTTAAAATTATAAACAGTGAATTTGATAATTGAAGGTCATCTTTTCCAACTTTTCATTTTATAAATGAGGAAACTGAGGCTCAAGAGATTCAAAATTTACCCAAAACCCCTTAACCAGTTAGCATGACAGGCCACCATCTTGATTCTACTTTTATCTCTACAACTGCTAACCTGCTACTACTCGGTTTCTATCACTTTGCCTTTTTCTCTTTCCTAACTCGGAGTTTCCTAAGGGCCTTGTATTCTCTTCTTTTGATGATTATATGGGGAACTTATGTGGCCTTACTGTTTGAACTGTCACTGCTCCACCAGTAATTCTCACTCAGATTTCTGTACCACAAGTCCAATTGCCTCCATGACACTTATATGAGGACATTCCATCATCAGTTCAACCTCTCCAAGTTCAAAACTGAAATAACCACAGAAGAAAAAATTAAAATATCTAATAAAACCTGTAAAAATATGTCCATCCATACTGATAATCACAGAAAGACACATTAAAACAAGATATGTTTTGCATAATAGGTTGCCCAATTAATAAGATTGACAATATTCAGGTTTAGCCAGGAT
This sequence comes from Equus asinus, assembly GCF_041296235.1. Lineage (NCBI taxonomy): Eukaryota > Metazoa > Chordata > Mammalia > Perissodactyla > Equidae > Equus > Equus asinus. The sequence goes on from NC_091814.1 coordinate 44,052,806, forward strand.
ATGGGCAACATACTCTCTCATACACTGATGGTGGCAGTGTAAATGAGCATATCTCTTTGGGAGACAATTTGCCAGAAGCAAGGAAAAATTTAATTGTACATACACTTTGACTCAGCAATTTCACACGTAGATACTTGTCCTACAAAAATACTGTGACAACATTCAAAGAGATATACAGGACTGCTCATTAAGTATTGTTTGTAATAGCAGAAATTGGAATACTAAGTGTTCGCTAATACAGGAGTAGGTAAATACAATTATATTTCCTTACATTGAAAAGATAGCTCCATATGAACCAACATGGAAAGAAAAACAAGTCGAAGAGAACTATGTATACTGGTGTTCCATTTCCTTTTCTTTTAAGTCGATACATACACAGAAACCAGCCTGGAAAGCTATATAAACAAACGTTCTCAGTGGTTACCCCAAGAGAATGGATTTAGGGGTAAAGAAGAAGACTTTCATTTTCCTATTTTATATATTTCCATTGTTTCCTGATTTTTTTTTTTACTAGAAGCATGTGTATCTTTTATAAAAGCAACAACAAAAAAATTGTTGCTTTCTTTTTAACTTGAAACTTCTCATTCCATAATCAGCATCCCCTTCAACATGGCTGTTCCCATCATTTCTTGTCTCTCCCACACTTTAGAATCACTGTTAACTCTTTATTTTTCTCTCTTTTATCATTTATTCATTTAGTCTTGATCCTTCTAAATTTTTTTGCAGGTTTTTTTTGGAATTATGAGCCCAAACTATGTACATAGAAAGGTACTCTAACTGGTCTCTTAGATTTAGCTACTCTCCACACCATTTTTCTTACAAATACCTTTTCCTACACCACTATTTTCACTGTGTCGTACATCTTCCCCACCCCCACTCACCTCCCAGGTCAAAAATTCCCAGTTCTTGTGGTTTACCAAGGTGGCATTCAGGGACTTCCATAACTTCATTCTCTCCTACAAATTTACCTAATCACCACTCCACACCCCAGCCAGGCCATTCTTTGATTTATTCATTCAATAAGGAAACACGTACTTCTCCTCATGAGCACCAAACATGCCTCCATTCGTTCCATTCCAGCATACTTTTTCCCGTCCCTCTTGTCTGACATTTCTCACTATCTCCCTTCTCCAAACCACTGCTAATGTTATTGTTGGTATCACTCTCTCGCTTTGGAAATTTATTATATAATGACTTACAGTTTTACCAATGTGTGTGTTTCTCATATCCCTCAATAGATGGTAAGCTCCTAGAGAGTGCAAAACACTCCCTGTGTGTGTGTCTCTCTCTCTTTGGATTCATGTTTACTGAGCATTTACAATACAAAGACAACACACTAAATGCCTAGCCTATGTCACTTCAATTTGTTCTCACAACAACCCTGAAGGGGAGATGTTTTTTTTACCACATTTTGAAAATGAGGCTTAGGGAAGTTCAATGACTTGCCCAAGGATATGCTGCTAGGCAATGGCAAAACTGAGAATCAAATTCAGACAATATGACTCATAGTCTCCATGCTATATTGCCTCCCTATAAAACTGTGCTTCTTATATATTCTTGTCAATTAACAGCACTATGTCATGTACATAAATGAAGCTTCAAAAATGCTTATTGAATATAATGCACTTTATGCTAAAAATGAACAATTTGACATGTGATACCCAATACATGTATAATTTAAAAATAGTATTTCCTAGAATTTGGTTTGTTTATAGAATCTTATTCAAGAGCTGAAGAGTAAAAGTGCTTCTAAAATCTGGATACTTTTAGAATAATGGGAAAAGTTAAATGGAAAAAAATGGCATTAGGTCTAATTACTCATTTTGCCCACTCAGGTGTATTAAAAAATATACTGTAGGAGATAATTTTCTACCACAGTAGTGCAGTGATAAAGTCGGTTATCATATTACAGATGGGAACAGCTTACTGCATAACCACTGAGTCCATTTCCCTGGAGAGACACAATTCTATCTGTGGTTTCACATTCCAGAAAGAAATATTCTTACTCCTGGAAATTAGTAACATAAGCATTTTAAAGTAATTCTGTTAGATCAACCAATAAATTTCATGTAATTTTTACCATATTTAATTGAGACATCACTTAGCAAGAGAGACTTTCTTCATTATGACAATGCTGCATACACAGATTTGAAATTCATTGTTGAATGCTGGCGATTGTATTTGTCTTTAAAAGCTGCTACATCTATAACCTGGTAGTTATTAGCTAAGAGTATTCAACTTGAGAAGCATAACTGGTGACAAAATTACTTTCAAACTGTGACTCTAGTTGGAAAACATAATTTCAAAAATAAAAAAAGCCTGATATGTTAGTCACTTTTCAAAAAATTGTTTTAAATTTACTGATACGTACTATAATATAAACATTACCAGTATACACATTAAAACTAGAATAAAACCATTACAACTTATGGGCTTTGGGCCTAAGTTATAGCTAAACTTAAATACTTGCAAAGACTTTTATTTCAGCACTTTTCTTTCTTATCAACATTATTAATTTTGAAATATAACCAGAGGCAGGGCTTCTGATAGATTAAAAACAAATTTATTGACCACCTTCTAAACTTAGTGAATTGAATACACATGTTTATACCTGCTACCTCCCCAAACTCCCCTAAAATTACCATAAAAGATGAAAAGAATGGGAAAGAAGAGGATAACAAACAAAAAATTTTGGAAGATGAAAAAAAGGATAAGCATATTTAACTAAGCAGAGAAAAATGAAGTTAACTGCCTGTGGAGGTGAAAGGCAAAAAGAAGCTAGCTGATTTGCACATCAGAACTCTGGAAAGTTTGGGAATTGGAGGCATCAGGCACTTAGGAAAGTGGGGATGAAAAATGCCTCTAAAAATAGAATTTGATAAAAGTCTGCATAAGGAAGAGTCGACTTGTGCTCTACAGAGAATTAAACCAGAGAGATTGAGGACAAGTATCTGACTTTTAAAATATGAACAATCAGTCAAGGACCACCAAACATTTTAGGAAAGTTTCTAACATGAAAGGCAGGGAGCTTACTCCACTTCCAAAAGAAATGCAAGTAGCAAGGGGGAATTTTTTAAAAGTTTAATCAATATATCTATAGCAAGACACGTTATTGCATTCATTAAGTAAGACTAGGATGCCATGAAAAAGTTACAACCAAAGAACAGAGAAAAGGCTCTTACAAAATAAAAATATAATAGCCAATATAAAGATGTCAACAGGAGATTGGTAGATAAAATTGAGGAAATTCCCCACCAAGTAAAAGACTCCAGACCTAACCACATCATAACTCAACAGTGACCTAAAAGTATGGGCAAACCAGTGCTATTATAAATTGTTGATTGGAAGGAAACTGGTAACATTTCTAGAGGGCAGTTTGGCAATTACTTTCAAAATTTAAAATATGCATTCCCTTTAACTCAGAAAATCCATTTCTAGGAATTCTATCCTACCGATTAATTCACTTGTACATAAAAAGAGGTATATATAAGGACAGAAATAGCAGAAGGCTGGAGATATACTAAATGTCGTCAACTGGAAACTGCTCAAAAAAATTACATCACATCCATGCAATAGAATACTGCACGGCCATTAAAAAAATAATGAGGTCACTCTAGATGTACTCATATGGAATGATTTCTAAAGTATACTGAAAAAAGCGAGATGTGGAACCACGTGCTGATATGCTAGAGCACATTTCTAGTAGGGTACACCAGAATTGATAATAGTGATTACCTCCATTAGGGTGACTGGTGGCTGGGGGTACAGGTGAAAGGGAGACTAACTTTCAATGTGTACCTTTTTGTGCTTTTTAAATTTTATATCTATTTTCTTTAATAGTAGAACAATGTAATGAAGCTAACTGCTCCTTCTCTGCTTTATTTATTTATTTATTAAAGATTGGCACTGAGCTAATAACTGTTGCCAATCTTTTTTTTTTTCTGCTTTATCTCCCCAACCTCCCCCCCCCCCATACATAGTTGTATATCTTAGTTGCAGGTCCTTCTAGTTGTGGGTATATCTATTTTTTTTTAATTATTTTTAAGCTACAGAGTTAATGTCTCTATCTTTATTAAAAAGGTCTTAATTTCCAATCAAAATAAATTTTGTAATCTTTCCTCTGAATCATTCCTAAATCTATTAGTATTTTTTGGTCGAAATGCCCCAAATTAGACCCAATACTATAATAAAAAATGCTCTTGAATGTAACATTTTATTACAATCAATGACTAGGTGTATTGGCCTCTTCTTGGTTTTTTTTTTTTTTTCCTTTTTCTCCCCAAAGGCCCCCCGTACATGGTTGTATATTCTTCGTTGTGGGTCCTTCTAGTTGTGGCATGTGGGACGCTGCCTCAGCGTGGTTTGACGAGCAGTGCCATGTCCGCGCCCAGGATTCGAACCAACGAAACACTGGGCCCCCTGCAGCGGAGCGCGCGAACTTGACCACTCGGCCACGGGGCCAGCCCCTCTTCTTGGTTTTTAATTATAGGACAATATTGGTAACATATAAAATATTTCTCCTATTTATTGTATATATACCTCTTTACCCACACTTCTGCCACCACCCATAGCCCTTGCTAAAATGGTGGCCCAAAGTGACTATGAACCAGTAAATGTTCCTCCACTGACCACCAGGGATGAAGACCTTGGCCAAGCTAAACCATTCTGCTTTCCCAGGAATCTGGAATAGGGTCACTGAGAAATAGTCAGTTGGCCTTTGGAGCCAAACCACAAGGTTATGTAGCACTCACTGTATGCAGAAAAGACAAGTAAGCTGGGGAAGAAAGCCAGTCTCCAGAGAGGAGTACAAGAACGATGAGGACAGGGGCAGAAGCCACAGGAGAAAGGACTCCTGACTTCCCAATTCCAGGCCCACTGGCCTTGTTTCCTTTTATGTCCTGGTTGTTGTCCACCGTGTCTGTTTCTCAAGCTTGTGTGAAAAGTTTTCTATTCCTTGTGCCCATCCATTTCCTAGCTAGGACATGAACTATGATGTGTAGACTATTTTCAGCTCTCCTTATTAACAACTGATCTTTTATTTATTAATGCTTCTCAATATTTATCCTAGTATAAATAATACTATGGTGGGAGCATGGTGCTCTGGGAGTTAGTCATCATTCTCCCAGTAATCCACAATAAACAACTCAATTCTCCTTTCTATATCCAATTTCTTTTATTTTAAAAATAGGATAATAATATCCACCCTAACTTATCCATATCATCATTCTTTATTAAGATTAAATAATATTCTAAAACAAAAAAACTTTGAAAAGTATTTTTAAATGTCAGATATTATAAGTGATGTTATTTGTTATATGTTATAATGTTAATTTCCGAGAACGTCTCTAAATCACTGAAGTTAACATTTGGTGCTAGCTTGAAGTTATAAGACCTGCACAGTCATAGTGTCTTCATTTTCTTTCCCTTGTTTCCAAGTTGCTTGCTAGGAATATCAGATCAATGCTTAGGTTGGGCTGTGTTTACCTTGTTCCAGATTTGTGCCTTGACACTGTTTGTTGTTTTCTGGGGTCTTTTTGACACTGTCTCTGTTTCACCAACCCCTGACTAGCCCTGCTGAACTGGACTCATCTTGCCTGGAAAGCAAATTCTGACATACTTACCTGGGCAGCATTTAATCAACACATCTGTTTTTTCCAGACTTGTTCATAAGATAAACACATGTTAAGCTCTAAAATCACATTATAAGAGGTCACTTTCCTGCCACATCTCTACAATACCTTAGGGAGGCAGCCACCTGATGGTAGCCAAAAAATTAATCATCTTTCAACCTCCATCCCCCTTCAGGAAGGACAAAGCTCCACCCTATCCTTCTTACGAACAGGAGCTCTTTCCTGACTTCTTGTCCTTTGATGTTTATTTCAATTTGATCTTACCTGTATACATCTATTTCCCCTTAGGTGGGGCACCAGTATGATTTTCTCAGGTTTCATACAACCCACCACAGACAGCCAAAAGAGTGTTTAGCTACAAATGAGTTAGGTTTTAAATGAAATATGAACCCTATTTAATTAACCATATAAAACATGTTATATAATCAGCAAACAGAAGTCAAATCTAAAAATAGTATTCAAGATCTAGGACAAAAAAGATAGAGACAAAAAGTCAGGAAGAAGATGAAATCTTCAGGTAAAGAAGTAATTCAACTACTACGTTAGTGTTTGACTTCTACAGAAAGCCTTCCAATGTAACCCACCCTATAGTGGGATTTAGAACATACTGATAAGAAACTAAGTTCCCTGCCTGAATGTCATCAGGAAGAAACTAAAAATGTAGCCAATGTAAAATGAGCTATACACTTGGAAATTGTAACATGCTAAAAATTTCTGTTCAAATGAAAAAGGAATGTGTTATAATAGAAAAAAAAGTAAAAAGAAGAGTCTAGAAGGTAGTTGTCCAGATGCAAAAATGTTCATGTAGTTAGAAATATTCTTAGAGTAGAAAATGTCAACCAAGCAATCTCTTGATCAATAATTTACTCCCAAAATGAATCAATGTACCAGGAGTGATGGGGGAAGGGGGAAAGTGGAGAGAGAAGATTCAAGGGCTGTACAGATGCTGTCATGTTGTCTAGCTAAGGAATTTAATAAATTCCCATTCTGATGCATTTCTTGCCCATTTAGTGGGGTCTCCTCAGGCTCTGGATAGTCTGATTCAATTTCCCATCCTGCAAAACCCAGGGCGGACTAGTCCCAATACCTATTGTACCCCAGAAGACTTTCAAAAAGGACGAGATCTCCTTCGTGTTAATTATTACATTTGACATCTGGGCTCCTTCGCGCACCAAAGACTAACCCATTTTTTAATGTGCTTAGTAGAATTTCTGGAAACTATTGTGTCGCCAACTGGCAATGACTTATCCATGACACTTTCTACCTTGTATTTTATTAATATATAACGTCTTATAGCAGACCATAAGTTCCTTGAGGATAAGAGCTCTTTCAAATCTGTAGTCCTTCGTTACCGCTATCCCAGTGTCTTGCACAGAGAAGGTTATCATTAAATATATAACGAATCAAGATTGACAATATTGAGAATGGACAAGTCTTGACAAAAGTCTTTAATTAAAAATTTTGTAGTGGTAAACCAGCAACTCCTTCAAAATCCAGGTCACCGCTCACTTCCTCTATTTCCTTAATTGTTATTTACTTAATTTTTATTATGATACAACAATGTATACCTTGATGAAAGGAGACGTTTTTATGTTGTACCTGTTTCTGCGACATATTATCAGCAGATGCTCTCTCTTCCCAGCTAGTTTCTAAGTTCCTTGAAAGTGGGGACCACACTTTCGATTTCATCACACCATTCATACCCTATTCTGCACACAGTATGGACAAATATTGACCAAGTGCTTTCCATTGAGCAGGTGCTTTCTAAGAACTTCACGTGTGGTTAATGGTTTAACCCTCATGGCAGCCCTGTAGGGTAGGTACTAAGCATAAGTAGTTAGTTCAAGGTCACAGCTAGGAAGTGGCACCACCAGGGTTTGATCTGAGGCAGTCTTGTTTCAGGCATGTTGTCTCAACCGCTCTACTTACCACCTCATAGACAGAAAACAGTATGGTGGCCTCCTGAATAGACAGCTTATTCTAAAACATTTATTAAAGGCAAGATTTTTGATAAATGGTTTGTAGTATAGTCAGGTAGAAGAGATTTTTCTCCTCCATTTGTTGTATTGTTTATATTACCAAAACATCTCCCTTACTACTATAATATGATTCTGTTGTTCACGGAAATCTCACCCTCCTATCAAGTTATCCACAACACCACAACTTCTTTACAGTTTGGTCATTTCTGACATAGGTGTACCTCTCAGAACGCCAAACCCAAAGTCCCTAGCTGCTGCTCTCACATAGGACAGCAACATCAGATGTCCCTGAGGATGAGTCTCGGCTCTGCTTCTTGCTGACTATGGGACCTCAGGTAAGTCTGAAATTGTCTCAGCTTTAGCTGTTCATCAGGAAAAACAGAGATAATAAAACCCCCTAAGAGTGTTACCGTAAGGTTCAGAGATGATGTAGGGTGACTAGCTCAGCGTGGGGCACATAGTAGATGATCAATTAATATTAGTTGTTATTATTCCCTTAGCAATTCACATAACTATTGCAGCATGAGAAAATCAACAAAGAGGTGTTTGTAAAGGTTTGTCCTCTTACTGAGCCTGTTGGTGCTATTATTTTCTTCTTGTGTGTTGTTAAAACTGATCAGATTATAAGTCTCACCGATGCTTGTGCCCCATTAATCAGTGAAAGGAGATAGTTCCCTGATAGACGTACATATCATAGCTTTAGCTCCCAATCCTTCCCAAGAATTTGCTGTGAGGTGGCTGGTCATGTCACCTCCCTTAGTTAGCCCCCAGCTGTCACGTAGAGAGTACAATGACATCATTGATCTTGGGATTCTCCCTATCACCCTTCAAAGGCAAAGTTGTTTGTAACAGTCTTGTAGATGCTAAATATTCCTGACCGTTCAGGGCAGATTGTACAAGTTGATCTTTATCAATGAGGAATTATTATGATCCAGGCTGTTGCCGTACCTAAAAGGAAAAAGAAAACAAGTAATTGATGCTTACTATGGTCTAGCCTAAAACCAGGCCGTGTCAAATAACAGAGTCTTGGATTTGGAGGAAACTTGAGGATCTCCTCATCTCCCTCCCCTCTTTTACCTCCTCTTACCTGATATTTGGATTCCTTTACAAAGACTGGCTGGTGGTCATCCAGCCTCTGCGGGAAATGAGGCGCCCTGGGGACTTGGGCTCTAGTTCTAGCTGAGTCACTAGTCCAGGTGACTCAGACACTACAAGCTCTGGTTTCTTCTATTGTGAGACACTGGCTCTCTATCTGACCTGCCCGGCTGCAAACTCCCCCCCTTCTACTCCCCCAGCAAGTAGGCAGGCCCCAACTTACAAACGGATCCTGTTTCAAAAGATCACTGAAGCCTGTTATTTGGAACTCAGAAAATATTTCCTGTTGAAACGTTATAAATGATGGTTGGGATCTCAGGCTTGTCCAGAGCATTCTATTTCATTTACAATGTAGTTAAACTATGATCCTAGTCCAAGAGTAAGAGGGAGGAAAAAGAATTTCTTCCCCCTTTTCTGGATGCAAGTCAACACTAGATAAAGCTTTGAAATATGTGCTGTTTGCTTTGGCCTCCTCTCACTCCCTTCCTTTTCCTCTCTTCATCTTCTAAAGCCCCTCACTCTAGGGGCCCAAAGACTCCAACTGTAGCATCCCATCCAGGTTTACCTCACTCTACAACGTCCTGAATTTTCTTTATCCTCTCCATTCCCAGCCCTCTCTTTCCTGACTCCTTTCCCACCTCCATCCCCTACCTCCAACTCCTCTGGTCCCCACCTCCCACCTGTACTCCCATCGAACTTCCACTCCCTCAGTGGAGCAGTCCTGAGCTAGATTAGGGAGGAGGAAATCTGATTTAAATGATGTGTGAGCACCTAAGCATAATAAGAGTTGACACCTAAGTAGTGCTTCCTGTGTGCCTGGCACTATTCTAAGCATGCGTCAACTCTTTAGATCCTCAATAGTCCTGGGACAGAGGTGCTATTATTTGCATTCCACAAATGAGGAAACTGAGATGAAGGGAGGTTAGGTAACTTGCCCAAGGTTATTATGCTACAGTCAGTGATGGAGCTGGGCTTTGAATCCAGGCAGTCTGACACTGAAGCCTGTGCTCCCACACTAACCTTCCCAGAGGGATTTGTATCTTTAGTATGGAATGCTTCTTAACCCAAATGAATCTCCACATTTCAGGCAGCATAGCAGACCAGTGAAAACATTCAAGGAGTGTTGAAGAAGATATTCTGGGACAGGCAGACACCAAGCCAGGGTGGCAAATGCAAGCTCTTGGAAGGGCCTGAGTAGGCGATGAAAATGAAAGAAATGGTGTCTTCACAACAGTGGATTAGATTGTATTCTTTCCTCATGGGCACAACCTGGAGGAGCGTTCTTTCTACCCACAGAAAAAAGGCTCGTTCCTGTTTTTGTTGGCTCTCTCGTTCTACCTTTCTCTTCCCAGTGTTGGTACAGACTTAGATAGAAGAAATGGTTGACGTTTCTCCTAACACACTTCTAAGAAAGATAGTGTCCATGTAATGATAAATGGCGATTGGTCCTGGTCCACCGTGCGTATGGCCCTGACTGTGGCACCTGGAGAGCGTGTGTCCCCTGTGGCGGGCAGCCCTTCTCAGCCCTAGAAGATGTTTAGTCTCCAGGCAAGCAGACAGTTTGACTCCAGAGCCCGGATTCTCAACTGCTTTGTTATACTGCCTGGGTTCAAGTGACACCTAGACCACACTTTTAACATACTTCATTGTAATATATTCACTTTCATGGTGAATGGTGGCATCTATGAATGAATTAGAAAGATGTCTTTACTTATCAGGACTTCTTCAGTTTCCAGTGCCATAAACCCAACTCAGATTATCTTTAAAACACATCCACATGTATGGGGCCACAAGGACACAATGTCAGACATAAATCTAGGGGCCCAAGCGATATAACCAGGTCCCCTTTTTCCATCTCCCAGATCTTCTTCTGTTGGTATGTTGACCTCATCTACCTCCACAGATGAGAAGACAGCACCCCTGATGCACATTCTTCCAGCCCCATAGCTCTAGAAATGAGAGCAGGCTTCCACTCTAGGTTAGCTGAGAAGTTCCAGGGAGAGACTTTGGTTGGTTCATTTTGGGTTCTGTGTCCACCCCTGAACCAATCGCTTTACCTAGGGTGTTGGATTACTTTGATTAGCCAGGCCTGGTTTATTTGCTTGTTACCATGATAGGGGAGAATGAGCGGCAGAGGACTGTGATTGACATCCCCACCAGGCTCTAATAAAGTGCGAAGGGATACCTCTCCAAATAAAGAACGTGCAATCAATCAAAAACTATAGCTGTCTGCAGGAATGTCCAATGTTATCTCTAGCTTGAAAATTAGGGAAATTAAAGAGACAAAAAATAGCTTATTTGGATAACTCAAAAAATCAGAACTAGCTTTAGGACACTTTGTTTATTTAGTGTATGTTTTCATGATTATAATAAACATCTAGGGGGCTGGCCCGGTGGCACAGTGGTTAAGTGCCCATGTTCCGCTTTGGCGGCCAGGGGTTCGCAGGTTCGGATCCCAGGTACAGACATGGTGCCGCTTGGCACGTCATGCTGTGGTAGGCGTCCCACATATAAAGTAGAGGAAGATAGGTACAGATGTTAGCTCAAGGCCAGTCTTCCTCAGCAAAAAGAGGAGGATTGGCAGCAGTTAGCTCAGGGCTAATCTTCCTCAAAAAAAAAAAAAAGAAAAAGAAAGGAATGTCTAAATAAAAAGTGAAAAATTCAGTCAATCCTAAAGACGTTTCTAAATATTTATTTTGGTGTTTTATGAAAAATGTGGATAATTGACTGATACCTTCTTTTATTTTTTATCTGGATGTTTTAATCCTATATAAATGCAGTTTAATGCCATTTAGAATCTAGAACACATAACTCTGAATCATGATTACATGATTAAAAAAAAAGCATTAGCTTTTAATAAGTGATTTAGCGTCTTGCCATAACATGTTTACTCTCAACCAGTTAGAGCCAAACCAGGGAACTAAAATAAGATAAAATGGAGAAGCAGCACTGCCCTTACATTTCCATAATAGAATCAAGAACTAAAATCAAGATATGCTCTATCGAAAAATTAGAAAATCATTTGCATCTTTGTATATCTTAACTATCCTTTCCCACTATATTCAGTTGGTAGTCTGTGCAATGAAATAGACAGACGTCAAGGGAATTTTTGTCTTCCAGATTAATGCTTGGCCTGTTTCTCTTTCAGCATATTCACTATCAACACAGCCTGTTGAATCCCCTAGTTGTGTGTGAAAATAAAATAAGTGCTTAATTTTGCGTTAAAACAGATTTATTTCCTTTTTTGCTAAATAAAACACATTTGTGGAAGTCCTACCGTGAGGCAGGTCCCTGTGCTGCTCATTTAATTCATTTAATCCCCACACCCACCCCGTGAGAAAGAGACTATGCTACAGGTGAGGAAGCTGGGGCATTCACTTAATCTTGAGTAACCGCCTGAGGTAAATAAGGGTTTAAGCCTCTACTTCCGATGAGGAGACTGAGACAGAGAGAAGTTTTGAAAATTACACAAGTTCACAGAGCTGATTAAGGGGAAAACCGGGATTTGAGCCCAGGCTGACTAGCTCTTGTGTTGATGCTCTTAATCACTATTCCATGCCTCTTCTAATTGCTCAATGGTTAGCACATTATCAAGAGTACAACCTATTACTGATGACAGTTAACGCTGAACCATAAAATACGTATTAAACCTTGTTCTAGGATACCTTGGTCAAACTCTTCTCGAAAGATTTAAAGTTACCATGACACTTTGCCCATATTTTTCTCTTTTGGGGGGAAAAAAGTGGAAATAACTAATAGTAACTATTATTTTCAAGTAAAATACACCAAGATCCGTATGTACATTGTGAAAGATAAATTTCACAATAGTGCAATGATAGAACATATAACCATTACACGTTCTTATGAAAAAAATCCCTGTCCCAACTTGGGCCAGTTTCCTGTTTAATGTTATAAGTAAAGAATAGAAACGGACCTGACCGCTAGGTCATTTGAACTGACCTCCAAATGAAATATGGGAATTAGGAGTGGATCTCGCCACAGCCAATCATTTTTGCCTCAAGAGAAGGGTCCTCGCTCCCTTTCCCTTTGAAGCAGAAACCTACCTGTGGGCAAAACTTTCTACGTCCGCGTGAATCCCTTTCCAGAAAGGAAATGTGGGACATCCGGGTCTGCTTGCATATATGAAAGAGAGAGAGAGACAGAGAAATTCCCACACGCAGAAGCTAAAGCCATTGTGACGTCGTAGAATTTGTTTTGACCTCTGTGTGACTGACCTCACCACCCAGAATGACAACTGGCTCCAGGGAAGTCTGCTTAATGGTTATCACAGCATGTGGGCCTTCCCGCCTTTCTGCGTCTTACACAGATTTCTGTTAAGGATTTCTGTTGAAGTTGGAAACAAAGTACATCTCATGTTGGGATGTTCTAACTTTGGAACACTTGAAGCAGCGTAGGTAAGCAATTCTTATTCCTTAAATGAAATTGTAATGTCTTAAAGTATAAAATTTTTAAGACACATTTCATAAAACTGATGGGTAAAAAGTATATGTGATTTATCTTAAAACTGGCATGCTTTATTCAATAAGCACACAAATGTATTTCAAATAATCATAACCAAATGAATATATCAAATATGATATATTCAAAGCATACCATAAAATGTATTCCAATTTTAGTCAATCACTTTTGTAGTTTTTAAAATGTTTAATATATTCTCTTTCTTATTATCAAGAAATAAACTCATTTAACTTTATGATGAAAATTGCACATGTCAACTTAAATATGTGCAAGGGAACACATATTTTTAAAAATTCTTACATAATGTGCACAGCTATAAAGTTTGAAGATCACTGCTTTACAGAATAAAATCCCAAATCCTTTGTATGAATTTCAAAACCTTTCACAAACTGACCTCTACTATCTCTCCAGTTTCAAGCCTTGGCTATTTCTTGGTGTGAGTTTTTAGAAACAGTTTTTCTAAAACTAAAGCAAGATAGATAAATTTAAAAAACAATCATACTTAGACATATAGTGTGACTGCAGAATAGCAAAGTGAAAAAGAAGATCTTAAAAGAAGATGGAGAGAAAAAATATATTATCTTCAAAAGAATGAAAATTAGACTTACCGGTAATAGTGGAAGTCAGAAAGTGGTAAAATAATATCTTTAATGGACTGAGAGAAAATAACCAAACTAAAATTGTATAGCCACCAAAAAGTATCTTTCAGGGCTGGCCTGGTGGTGCAGTGGTTAAGTTTGCACACTCTGCTTTGGCAGCCTGGGGTTTGTGGGTTTGGATCCCTGGTGTGGACCTGCACACCACTCATTGGGCCATGCTGTGGCAGCATCCCACATACAAAGTAGAGGAAATTTGGCACAGATGTTAGCTCAGGGGCCATCTTCTTCAAGCAAAAAGAGGAAGATGGGCAACACATGTTAGCTCAGGGCCAATCTTCCTCACCAAAAAAAAAAAAAAAAAGAAGAAGAAGAAGGAAGAACATGTATGTTTCAAGAATTGGGAGAGTTTGTCAATTTATTGAAGAAAATTCTAAAGAATATACTTTAAGAAGAAGTGACATAATCCCCAATGGAAAGTCTGAGATGCAAAAATAGATGAAAAGTAGAAGAAAGTTGGACTTCATTCAGTCCAACTAAATTGCTGAATATGTGAGAAAACATAAATATAAACTATATAAAACAGTAACAATTCCATGTTAGGTTCAAAATCAATATAGAATAAAAACATCTACAATAGCATATCAGTCAGGGGGTGATTAGAAGTAGAACGTTGAAAGACTCTTGTGTTACTTGAGAGGAAAGTAAAGGTATTGATAAATGTTAGACTTTGACAAGTTAAATACGCAGGCTAAAATTTCTAGTATGTCAAACAGCAGAATCGGAATAGAGTGTGTAACTTCCAAACTATTATAGGGAAAGACAAATGGAATGAGAAAAAATATATTCAATCAACCCAAAAGAAGACAAGAAAAGACAGGAAGAAAAAAAACCCACAGGAAAAAACAGGACAAATAGCACAAAATAAGATGGTAGAGCAAAATCCAAATATAACCGTAATTAATATATGTAAATATATTATATTCTCTGGCATTTTATGGGTCTGATTCTCTTTGTACAGCCCAACTAAGTTAGTAATGAGTATCAAGGAGATTACTAGGAAACTCTCACATACTTGGAAATTAAGAAACACTTTGAAATAGCTCAGGAACAAAGAATAACACTGAAAATTAGAAAATATTTATTCTTGAATCTTAATAAACTGCAACAGTACTCAGAGGAAAGAAAAGAACAAAGTTTGAAAGTTAATGAGCTGAACACCCAACTTAAGCATCAGAAATCCAAAGTAAATAGAAAGAAAGAAAAAGTTCAGTTGAGAGTGGAAATTAATGGGAAAAAATACATTAGATAAAATTAACAAAGTCAAAATTGGTTTTTTGAAAAGATGAATAAAATTCACAAAATTCTGGTCGACCAATCAAGAAAAAAGAGAGAGAGCATCAATAAACAACATTAGGGATGAAACAGGGGCTGTGTTACAGATGTTGCAGACATTAAAAGGTAATTAACACAAAACAATTATATGCCAATTAAATTGAAAACTTACGTGAAATGGAAAAATTCCTAGAGAAGCATAACTTAACAAACTCCTCAAGAAGAAATTTTAAAAACTGAGTATATTATTAACAAAAATAAAAAATAATTTAAAAATTTCCACAAAACCAAACCAAAACATTTACCACCACCATTACTCCCACTGGTTTTGGTGCCATTTTTACTAAACATTCAAGGAACACATCATTCCAATCTTTAAAAACTTAGTCCAGATGATAGTAAAAGAGAGAATATTCCCTAATTTATATTATTTGGCTAACAGACCGCTGGAATCAAAACTAGTAAGGACAGAACAAAAAACAAAAATTAGAACGCAGTCTTAATTATGGGCATAAAGGCAAAAATGCTAAGCAAAATGTTTGCAATTGAATCCAGCTGGCTGATTTATCCCTGAAATATAAAATGCCTTAACATTAGAAAATTTATTAATATGATTCACCACATTAACAGATTAAAGGAGAATAATCATATGATTATCTAAGAGATGAAGAAAAAGATTTGGCTAAAATTCAATGTCTATTCATAATCACAATTCATAGAAGTCAGGAAAAAAGTCTGCATGGTAGGTTGGAAAAACCTGGCTATATAGTCTTTTGCTGCTCCTTCCATTAAGAGATTGACTTTATTTTCCTTCCCCTTGAAACTGGGCTTCCCTGATGACTTGCTTTGACCAAAAGAATGTAATGGAAGTTGCCTTGTGTGATCTCTGAGTCTAAGCTTTCAGATGCCTGTGGCTTCCACTTTCATCCTCTTGGAAGCCCTGAGCTGCCATGCAGGGAAGTCAGGCTCTCCCGCTGGACAGGCCCCCAGAGTGAGAGGTCCTGGAAGAAGTAAGACCATAAGGAGAGAGAGGTCCCAGTACTCTAGCCATCTCTGTTGTAGTACACCATTTTGAATCCTGTCCAAATTGTGGACCACCCTGCTGATACCACCTAGAACAGAGAGACAAGCTGTCCCAGCTGAGCCCCACAGCTAACCTACAGAATCGTGAGAAATAGTAAAGTGCTTGTCGTTTTAAGCCATTCTTTTTTGGGACAGTTTGGAATGTAATAAACAGCCAATCTATTTATTACACAGCAATAAACACCTGATATAGTACTTGTAAAAGACCTATAGCAATCACCATATTTAGTGGTGAAATACTGAAAGCATTCTCTTTAATCAGGACAAGACCGGGGTTGCCTCTATCAACAGCTCTATTTAACATCATACAGGAGATCCAGAGCAGTAAGATAAGAAAAGAAGGAAATTAAAGCACAAAGATTGCAAAGAAAGAAACTAACCAGTAAATACTGCAAAGAATCTACACCTAAAATTAATAATAAATTAGTTAATGAGTGTTTAATAAGGCTGAAGGGTAAAAAATGGTATTACTGTATGCCAGCAACCATTAGAAAATGTAAAAATTTTCAAGTTACCTTTTACAATAGCATAAAAAATAAAGCATATGGGAGTAAGTGTAACAAAAGAAGTGCATGACAAATATCAAAGAAACTGTTAAGTTTACGGAAGCCGTTAAAGATGACCTATATAAATGGATAGATATACCATTTTATATTTTGGAAGTTTCAATTTCATAAGCATGAAAATTCTACCCAATTGCTCTATAAATTTAATGCAATTTCAATAAAAATTACAACAGGTTTTTTTTTTTTTCTTTTTTGGAATTTGATAAGCTAATTAAAAAATACATATATGCAAAACAAGAGGCCAAGAGTAGCTTTAGGAAAGCAAGGTTTCCTCTGTGTGTGTGTGTGTGTGTAATTGTCTTATAGGATATTGAGACTCACCATAAAGCTATAGTAATTAAGAGTGTGGTGTTAGTTCAGGAATAGCCAAAATGACCAATAAAACAGAATAAAGAACCGATAAACAGACCGACATAGATATGAAAAGTTGAATTAGGTCTGCACTGTCAGCACAGGTCATGGCGAGAGAATCAACATGTGGTCCTGGGACAGTGGTTTATCCATAGGGAAATAATCAATTTGGACCTCTATCCTATACCAGACCTCTTAAATCAATTCCAAGTGGATTAAATACATAAAAGTATAAGGCAAAACTAGAAAACGTTTAGAAAATAATACAACATAATATTTTCATGATCTCAGGGTAGGGGAGGATTTCTTTAAGATTTTAAAAACATAAAGCCAAAAGATAAAGATTAATATAGTTAACGGCATTAAGAAAAAACGTAGTCACTAAAGACAAGCCACAAACTTGGAGAAGATAGTTGTAAAATGTAACTGGCAAATAATTTGTAACCAGATATAAAATAGCTCCTACAAAGCAAATAAGAAACATACAGTTCAATAGAAAAATGAGGAAAACGTGTTCTAATGTTCACTTCACAGAAGAAACTTAACTGCTTGATAAGCATGAAAAGATGCTCATCCCCATTAGTAATCAGGAAGATTCAAATAAAGGTCATAATGTGACACCACAGCATAACCAGTTTGGCTAAAATTGAAAAATCTGACAATGTTAAGTGTTTACAAGTATACTGAGCAAGGGGAAGAAATTCTCATATACAACTGATAAGCATGCAAATTGGTAGGATAATTTTTGAAAACTGTTAGTATTATCTAATAAAGATGAAGAGGCACATAGTCTGTAACCTAGCAATTCCACTGCTAGATAAATACCTTAAAGAAACTTACACATGTAAGAAACTTACATATCTGCAGACTTGCACGAGAATGATCAGAGCAGCATGATTTGCAAAAGCCCAAACCTGAAAACAACCTAAATAAATATCAGTAGTAAAATAGATGAATAAATAGTGGTATATTTCAAACAATGAAATACATGATGAAATAAATGAAAGTCAATGAATTGCAAATATATGGGTGAATCTTAGGAACATAATATTTAGCAAAAGAGTAAGTCACAGATGAATACCTGCTGTATGATTCCATTTATATAAAGATCAAACACATGCAAAACTAAACAATACAGTGTCTAGGGATAATGAACATATGTAATAAAACTATGAAAAAAAGCAAAGGGACGCTCTTTACAAAATTCAGCATAGTCCTTACTCTGAGGGGGAAGGGAAGTGGTTGGGTAGAGAGAGGTTCACAGGTTAGCTTGTCTTATTAAACTTGGAGTTTGGGTGCTTGATATATATCTCTATAATATACGTATTATTCTTTTCAATCTAACCAATGTTTAGTAAAGACTTTTGTCAAGTGTTCAAAAAACCCTCACATTTAATCAGGATGACCTCAGGGAGGCATGACTGGAATGCCATTGTAACCAACAAGGCCGAAACTAAACCCTTGTGGTGGACTTTGCAAAAAGAAGGCCTTGGAAAGGGAACCATCTATTCACCTTCTCTAAAAGGAACAGGGATAGGAAGACTGTCAGTGTCTGTCAGATCCACCCTACACACACACACACGCACACACGCCTGTACATACATCTTTTTCTATTCTCCCCTCGCCCCTATTTTCTATTCTCCCCTTGCCCATAGTACCCTCAATCCTTCCTGGACACCATATTCAATTCATATTAATTTGTCTTCTCAGTAGTTTTCACTTCTCCCTTGGGATTTTATCAGACAAAATTTACCAGTTAGTGTAAAGTCGAAGGCTCCTCCTGGGTTTTATAAAAAAATCTCAGGTCTCTTGAAGAGAATATGTCAGGTGTCCTGGAGGAAAAGGAGAGGGCAAAGTGGACCAAGAAAGGGGAGCCAAGGGGACCCTCACACTGCTTAGTAGCAGTCCCCAGGGAAGTATCAGCAGAGGCTGGTTGCATGTTGTATCCAAAGAGACAGGACCTCAGCACCAGGGACCCAACCTCACGTAGATTCCTGGACTTGAGCGCCGGGTGTGTGGAAGCACAATGCTGTTGGCCTTTAAGGGACCGCAGGCTCGGTGCACAAGAATGGCAGTGGTGACCGTGACAGGCAAGAGATGAGAAACACTTCGCCATTTTCCAGGCACCTGGTAAGCCTCTTTACATTTGGAAAGCTTTGGCAAGAAAAGGGCCCCTGTTGGAACTGCCTACTAACTTGGGAGTATGGAGCCTCAGGTTGCAATTACGCTGATATAAAGAAAATAAATTGATACTTGTCGCATCGCTGAGCGTGTGGACTGAGAGCCTTGCTTCCTCTGTCAGGATCATATCACTCTATATAGAAATTGCAGCAATTTACCGCCTTTATTGGTTTACATTTCTGCTTTCTCAACTAGAATACAAATTTGTTGATGGCGAAGATTGTGTCTTGCTCATCTCCGCATCCCAAGGACCCAATGTGTAGTTGGGCAAATGGCAGCTGCTCAACCAGGGACAGATCCAAGTTTCATGGGGCCTGAAACTTTTTCTTTAAGAAAAAGAAGACAACATTATATGTACAAAATAAGGTACCAAAGCAAATTTTTATTTTGAATGAGGAAATAAATCACCACAAATGCATTTTTAAATTAAAAAAAGTTTTATTTCACTTTTCTTAGGGTTCCCTCTTGGTAAGTTTTTAAAAGTTGACAAATACCATACACTCACAAAATCCAGAAAAAAACAACATAATATCTTTATTAATTAACTGCTTAAACACTTCTATAATGCTATTTTTCCTGTATTTGAAAATTTGAATAATCTCTGTAAGACAATTTTGCATTATCATTTTATAGAGAGAGAATAGGAAGATAATTCAAGCTTTTTAATTTTATTGAGGCTTGCCTTGTTTCCCAACATATGGTCTATCTTTGAGAATGTTCCACGTGCACTTGAGAAGAATGTGTATTTTGCTGTTTTTGGATGGAGTGTTCTATATATATCTATTAAGTCCATCTGGTCTAGTTTTTTGTTTAAATCCACTATTTCCTTGTTGATTTTCTGTCTGGATGATCCATCCATTGATGTAAGTGGAGTGTTAAGGTCCCCTACTATTATTGTGTTGGTGTCAATGTCTCCTTTTAGGTTTGTTAATAGTTGCTTTGTGTACTTTGGTGCTTCTGTGTTGGTGCATGGATATTTGTAAGTGTTATGTCTTCTTGGAGGAGAGTCCCTTTGATCATGATACACTGCCCCCCTTTGTCTCTCTTTACCTGTCTTATCTTGAAGTCTACTTTGTCTGATATAAGTATGGCAACACCTGCTCTCTTTTGTTTGCCATTAGCTTGGAGTATCGTCTTCCATCCCTTCACTCTGAGCCCGTGTTTGTCTTTAGTGCTGAGGTGGGTTTCCTGGAGGCAGCATATTGTTGGGTCTTGTTTTTTTTTTTTTTTTTAAAGATTTTATTTTTTTCCTTTTTCTCCCCAAAGCCCCCCAGTACATAGTTGTATATTCTTCGTTGTGGGTCCTTCTAGTTCGTTGTGGGACGCTGCCTCAGCGTGGTCTGATGAGCAGTGCCATGTCCGTGCCCAGGATTCGAACCAACGAAACACTGGGCCGGCTGCAGCGGAGCGTGCGAACTTAACCACTCGGCCACGGGGCCAGCCCCTGTTGGGTCTTGTTTTTTAACCCAGGGAATAGGAAGATAATTTAGTCTTCTAGCTTAGTTGATTAAAACAAATTTTAATATTGATAATTAAGATGCATAAAATAGTTAAATTCCCACACAGATGTATTCATAGTTCATAATACCACCCTATAAATACATGGATTCTGATAAGTTCTATCTTGACCTACTTCCATCAAGAAAGAAAAAAAAGTATGACATTTATAATCGTATATACTGCATAACTAAGTATACTCCTGATGGGAAAAACTTCCATTTTGAATAGGCATTAAAGATAACTAAATGTTCTACTTACCATTTCATATGTGTGAAGACTGGAAGAATTTTCTGTGGGTTTGCTTCTGACTGTGTGTTTCAAACCTTCTTTCTCTTCTACATACTTTGGATGTAATAGGACACGTTCATATGGTGATATGACTTCTGGCCCCACAGCTTCACGTCTCATTGCTAGGCGAGCTGGCTCGGTGGGCTGTAGAGTATTCCCAGAAGCTATTTTGGCATGGGAAAGCCAGTAAGGACTTAACTTTTTACAGAAGTGATTGTAAGCCACTAACCCCCCCCCCCCCAAAATATATCCCTCAGTCAACTCCTCCTTTGTCAGATCCCAAAAATGCCTTAGCAAATTCTACAAAAACATAGGAATGTGTGAACGTATTATGAAGGCCCGTCCCACAGTCTTGAGATGGCCCTTTACCGGTGAGGGGTCATGAAAGCTTTAACGGTTTCAGTCAATCTGCTGGTGGGATTCATAAATGTTTGCTGGAACGAATAATTGAACCAAATATGAGACACTGGCGTTCTAGGAATCTCTCTTGTGGAGTAGAAATTGCCCATCTTATCCTATCTATCAGGGCTGGATATATTATCTTTTACTAATTCCACGAGATTCAAGTCTTCTGATAAAAAGTTTTTCCCCAGGTACCTTGATTCAGGGGAGGTGGCGTCTATACAGCAGACCTGAGTATTCTGGTTATAGATAAAGTACATTTCCCATTGCAAATAGATAAGTGGTCGACCTGGTTAGAATATTAGTCTCTTGGGAGTTTGATTTGTGTACCTGAGTCCTGAGACCCTGACTCCTTGCAGTGTCCTGACAATATCGATTTTCAGAACACGAAAGGTGGCCCCCCAATGTCCTGCCACTTGCAAAGCCTTGTCACAGTAGCCAGGTTGGCCTTCCCCAGGGAGATGCATCTAACTCATCAAGCACAGCTCAAAACTGATGCTCTGATGACGCCGGTGACTCAAAACAGCGTTCAAATGCTGTGAGAATGACTGAGTAATTGGATGTACGCAGGTGAGGTTTAAAAAGGGGGGATTGCTCTTCTTCCACCAACTTTCTGTACTTAAAAAAAATTAATCCTGTTCTCGCAAAAACTGTAAATGATTTTAAAAAATTACTTGCCAGTATGTGGGAATAGGAAAGAGTTTTTTGCAGCTATGACACAAGCAGTTCTTAACCCTTAAGGACAAAGGCAGCAAAGAGCAGAAACTCTTCGCAGTTGCCCTAGAACCATCCAGGGACACATGATGTATTGCTTCAAAATCATGGCCAGAGGCTTCGCTCCTTCAGATTTCAGGTGATTTCCAGGGAAGAGAAAAGGGCTGGGATGACATTCACCCTTCAACAGCTGACCCCATTCATAAGGCATTTCTAGGGCTGGAAGCGGAGAGATCGTTGTACCCAGTCCTCTCACTGTACAGGTGGAAACGCAGGGCCAAGGGTAAGTTACTTCTGTGGGGTCATACGGCTAGTGATGTGGGGACTCTGGATGGGGTTTAGGATATTATTTTTAGGCCTGAGAAATTCGGAATCGAGTGTCACAGAGGCTGTAAAGGAAGATATATGGTGAGCCAGCCGCTGTCCCAGATCATTTGCTGAAGGAAAGTCAGATCCCCACCAGCCTCAGCCAAATTAACAGCTGGTAACAGTTGGAAGCAACTGTCAGTTCTTAGAATTTTGAGCTCGCAAAAATCTTGCAGTTAATGATATTGGGGAGCAGTTGCTCCTCCTGGTCCTGTCCATCATTCATCGGAAGGTGACTAGGACCACCAGCTGTCACACACAGACGCATTCTGAGGTAGCGCAGAAACTGGGGTTGGAAAGAGGATAAAACCAGTATCAACCAACGGCAAGTTGGCATTTGGCAGAAAGTCCTCAGGGGAGGTCGACTTTGTCTTCTTTAAGAAGAGATAGGAAAGAAAGAGAGGAAAGCATGGTAAAACAAGATAAAAATTCTCAAATACGTATCTCCAGGGAAAAATGCAACAGGAAAAAAATGATAATAGACTATTTCTGGGAGGATAAATAAAGAACTGATAATTGCCTCAGGAGAGGAACGAAGTGTTGGAGTTTGGGGCCCAGGAGAGACTTTTCACTGTGTGACCTTTTGTACATTTGGGCTTTGGAATCATGTGAATTTTTAATTGTGTTTTTTTGTTTTTGCTGAGGAAGATTAGCACTGAGCTAACATCTCTGCCAACCTTCTTCCACTTCATATGTGGGTCGCTGCCACAGCATGGCTGACGAATGGTGTAGGTCCATGCCAGGGATTCAGACCCACAAACCCGGGCCACCGAGGTGGAGCATGCCGAGCTTAACCACTACGTCATGGGGCCAGTCCTTCTATTTTTTTAAAACATGTTAGATTTTTAAAATCTAGAGCAGCTGCCTCTGACTATAGCATTACTTGCTAATGTGAGGCCAATGCATGTTCCTTCATTCTTTTCTAATGTTTCTTGCTGTAACGGCTAAATACCTCCCTAAAACTAAATATTTCCTTTTTTGGAGAAGGCTTAAGTATAGGCAGAATCCTGTTTTAACAGCTATCACCATGCTATCTAGTGCAATATAACAAAGTCCCTGTCCTGGCCAACAGCCCATGTGAGCATGGTTCTGCTCATATTTGTTGGTTTATGTGGAGGCAACAGTAAGAATTTTATACATGCACACCTGCACACATGCATGTATGTATATATAGACTATTTTTCTTTAAAAATTATTTGTATATATACATATGTGTATGAAGCTGGGTACCTAAGGGTTACTGTGAATATTCAATAAGAATATGCTATGAAAAGAAGTTAATCTTGTCAATTTGCTGTTTTCCTGTTTAACCTGAGAGGTAACTCAAGGTTCACAAGGATTTACGAGCTTATTTTACAGAAGAAAGAGAATGCCTTCAAGGATCACCAGATTACCAGCCTCCAGCTGCCACCGATGCCCAGGGGCTTTTCGGGAGTGAAAGAAATATGGATTACTCCTTTGTTTCTCCAAACTCCTCCTGCCACACCCCGTGGCTCTATAAGACCCCCTGCCTTCTTCTCTTGTTAAGGCAGACTTGAGAGAAGCCATGCTCCTGCCTTCTCATCTTGGTCAATTTGAATAAAACTTTCTCCATCTCCAAGCACTGATGTCTCAGTTTCCGGCTTACTGCACATCAGGCACATGAACTTGAGATTAAGAGTTTCGATATCACATGTGTATATATATATATATCTATATACACAGATATATGTGTAGATATACATGTAGAGATATATATACTTTCTAAGAAAAAGACTTTAGAGACAGCATTATAAGGAATCAGATCTATAGAGGATGGTGTCAAATGAAGTAATTCATGTAGCATGTAGGATGCAGCAACAGAAATGGGTGTGAAGCATAGAAAAACACAGTGTTCAAGAGACAATGTAGCATTGCAATTTAAAGCATAGACTCAAAGTGATGAATCCAGCTTTACCACCTAATTAACAATGCAACTTTTAGCAAGTTATTTACCCCCTTTATGACTCTGTGTTACCATCTGTAAGATGGGACTGATAATAACATAAATCGCAAAGGTTCATTATAGAGTTCATTAAATCAGTTATTAGATAAGATGTCTGGAACAGCGATTGGCCACATGGTCAGTACCAACAGATATAAGTATTAGCTACTGTCATTCTGCAAAGAAAAATCTGGTAATGTGTACCCATGCTGCAGTCCTTCTGGCCCCTAGCTAGATATTATCACCCATGTGCAAGGATAGATTTGATCAGGATCTCATGGCGGTCTGGGTAAAACAGTCCTCAAGACAATCAACTTCTCTTAATTTCATGCTCACTCAGCAATTGTCTTGATTATTAATCCAGTTTTCCAAGTTTCTGTCTCTACAAAAGCAGGTATGGTATTCTGATGCAGGTCATCTGTCTCCCGGCAGAAAGGGTCATCTCCATTTAAAAATTAATGCATTGGCATTCTCGTTTACGTGTCTATCTCATGTGCTTATTGCACTGAGTCTGCACCTTGAAGATACACTCAGAAAGTCTAGTTTGTGGACCTGCCCAACCAAGGTCCAGAACCTGGACCTTTGTGTCGTGCCCATAGGCTTCTTGGGGACCACTTAGCTGTCTTCCATAGGTGAGACCCCCTGATGCTACTACCTCATTGTAGACAGGTAGCAATCTCTCAACATGGTGGCACACACTGTGGTCACTTTGCTTAGCAAAATTTTATTTTTTTACACAATATTTATGTATAGAAATTGTATTTGAAAACCTGAAGTTCATTACATATATGTGACAAAATTGAACTAAGAAAGGAGTTGGTAATTCTGTTTTGAAAGCTAAAGCAGAAACAAGTTATTGAGCCTTTCTGTAAGAAAGAATTAAGCAGAAAGTGTGTTCTGAAATATACTTTTCTCTTCTCTCCCATAAGATCCTGGGGATTTAGGGCTCATGCTACATTTTGGTAAGTGATTTGGGAAAATAGGTAGTGTTCTGGTGAGAGTCATTGGAATTGGGATGCTCAAAACTCCAGCGCCGTCTCAGGTTCAGACGTAACACTGCGTTCTAATCCAGGCTCATTAGAGGCCCTCTGTGACCCGTGCTGGACGGTTTCCGTTACCTGGTAAGAAGGTCATTGGCAAACTGGAGTTTGTCCAAAGGAAGGCAACCATAGGAAAGAGTCATCTCACGTGCATCAGTCAGGATATTTTTAGTTGCAAGTAACAAAACACTAGAATCAAACTGGGCTAAGCAAAAAAAGATAATTTATTGACACATAACCAAAACCACATATTTCTGAGGTAGAATTGCCTCCAGACAAGGCTTTTTTGGGGGTTTACCTGGTACAACCAGGACTCATTTTCTCTCCATCTCCCCCCCTGATTTTTAGAGATTGGCACCATTTTCAGGTAGGCTCATCTCTTCGTAGTCCAAGATAGACGCCAACAATTCCCAAGGCTTCATGCATCTTCATCTCCATTCCACACCTTAGAACCAGTGTGCTAGAGTCCTGAGACTTACTCTGATTGGTCTGGCTTAAGTCAAGGGCCACCCCTGATGCCAACATTTTGGCCAGGAAATGAGAAGTTCGCCTTGGCCACGTGCTCTACCCTTGGAGCAGGAGTGGAGTTAGCTTCTCCAGAACCACATGGAGCCCCACTTGGAAATCAGGGCTGCTGGGAAGTGAGAGGAAAGAGATACTGCAGAGGTAACCAACAAAGGTACACCCTTCATCATATGAGGAATATCTAAAGGAATAGGGGTCCTTAGCTTGAAGAAGAGCAGACATAAAAAAAAAAACAAGGTAGTTTTCTTTGAAGACTTGAAACTGTTGTTTGGAGGAAGATTTATTCCACATAATTCTAGAACTGATGGCTAAACTTATAGAGGGGCAGATTTTGACTAAATTTAAGTGAATGAAATATAAAAATCTCCCTCCTCTTTCCCTTCCCTGCCACTCACCTTCCTCTATTTGTACTCTCCAGAGATAACCTCTATGAACTGTTTAGTGAAAACCTGTCTTAAGATTCGAGCTACCTATAAGGACTTGGCTACATCCTAAAGAACTGTTTGCCCCACCTTTCCAAGCAGGATTTCTACTGTGGGTGGGACATGGACTAGCCAATGTATGATACAGGACTCCATGTTTGAGGCAGAGTGATCAAAGGGGAAGTTTGCGGGTACTTATAACAGGTGATAAGAATTTAAGACGTTCAAGAGTCGCCGTTGTTGAAGGAACAAAAGAACTGTGAAGACTTCTTTCCTTAAAACCTGAGCAATGATGGTAGATGGAGTGAGTAAGGAGGTGAGGATGAAAGATGGAATGTAGATGAGTGGAGGTAAAGGTCAGTCCAGTCAAATAGCACCTTGAACCAGACCATGGATCCGGAGCGAGCAGAACACCCAGGGAGGCAACAGCATTCACATGGACGGACAAGTTCCCTCTGACCTGTAAAAGGGCTTCTTTGACCGAATGTTATTAGGTCTTCCATTTACACATGAATAATTAAACTTATCCCTTCTCTGTTCTGGTCTATAGTAGAAAGAACAGAAAGACTCTGTTAACCTTCTTAAATTATTTCATAGCTGTATCTGTTCCAATTTATTCCTGATATATTAATGAAGCAGTAGCTGTCATTTAATACTTCTAGTGTAGTCAGAATCACTGGCAAACAGACAAACATACTAAATTTGCCTTTCACAGAATATAAGAGTAGTCAAAATGAGATTGTGTTTTGTCCAGGCCTACTAATATACTGAACCTTAAAACATAATCATAATAAATACCATTTACTGAGTGCCTGTTCTGTTTCACATACTGCTTAGCACTCAACACACATTTAATGAAAATTTCAGAACAAACGTATGAATTGTTATCATCTCCACTACAGATGAAAAATAAGGTCTGGAAATGTTAAATAACTTGCTCAAAATCACACAGCTAATAAGTAATGGAATCAGGACTGGGACCTAGTTCTATCTGATTGAAACTGTGCCCTTCGCACACGACCCTGCCTTTAGGTAAGTGAGCACGTTTACATGTGTGTGTAGAGAGAGCGAGTTCATGACACGACGTGGTTAAATATCATGCATATGTACACACCAATCTTGAAATAGAAATTTTTATTTTCTGTATATGTTTGTTACTCATAGAAACAAATTTATCCAGGGGAAAAGATCATTGTAAAGAAATAAACACGCCTATTGGATTTTCAGAGGAGCCTTTAAGTTCTTTTGTGCTGAGGTATGTGGACTGCAAAACACCCTTATTTTTTTCCCCTTTTGTTGTGGATTTGTTTTTGAATGAGTTGTATAGCAATGACACGTTTGATTGTTATTTCTTAGGCTTGTTTTGAAATGTGTATTGAAGCCTCGTGAACTTTCAGTTCCTAAGGTCACACATTTTTTCTTAATGACTGCTAAATGATGTGTTTTTTCCAAAACTCGTATGGGAGTGTGACCTCCTTTACCCAGCAGGTCTCAATCTTCAAAAAATGTCCTTTATTTTTACAGTAAGCAAGGCATTCCTTTTCCTAGTTTCCCTTTCAGTTTAGCAAGTCTTCATGTGTTCAGCCTCTGTGCTAAGGCCTGTGAGGGATTCATAAAGAGGACACAGTGGGTCGGGTAATTTTTCTATTATCAGCTCTTCAGAGGGGTCAGCCTTCACACCCTAGGCAGACAGCTTTCCCCATGCCTACCCTCGTTATCCTCTTCACTTCTTCTCACAACCTATGATTGTTTCATTTATCTACTTGTTTATTGACTGTCATGTCCATAGGATATAAGTTCTAGAGGGCAGAGTCCTATCTGTCTTCCTCACCATTGTGTTCCCAGCAACTTAGCAAGGTGCCTGGCAGAGGAGGCTCTGAATAAAGATTTGTTGACTGACTGAAGGAGTAAATGGCTATCTCCAGAACCTAGCAGTGCCTGCCACATGAGAGGTGGTCCATGAAGCTTTCCTCATAATGAGGCTGAAGTGGCTAAGGGAGGAGGCAGGGTTTGGACTGGTCCTCCAGTGGAGGATTCAATATATTATCTGTTCAGAACAGACATTTTTTGGGGGAAATGTTCCTAAAATCACGTGAGGGCTACTAATCATAAAGTGCTTAGAGGAAAGGCACATGGCCAAGCTGAGTCAATCACTCCTCTCTATTCCCCTGGGCACACGGAGCCATCCTTGGCTAGACACAAGGTCCCAGCCAGATGGATCAGTGTCTTTTTACCAATATTTTTCAAACTTGTCCTGGAGAAAGATATTCCTTTTTCCTCTGGTCAGAGAGATGCCAGGATGGGCACCCAAGGCAGCTATGTCTTCTACTCCCACGGAGGAAGCTGGTCTGAGAGGATGACGCCAATAGGCAGAGATTCAAAGGCAGGAGATGGCGAGAGAGCCCTGATGGCCAGGGTCCAGCTGACACGTCCTTTCCAAGGCTTAACTGTTCAGCTTCAAATCTGGGAGCCAATCCCGTGTTCTCTCATAAATAACCCCCCTCAAAAACAAGACACTGGAGCAGCTAGGTTGAGTCCGAGAGTCCCAACTAATGCAAATGCAGTAGGTAGACAAGAGTTGGGAGACAAAAGCAGAGGTTAGGTTAAATATGATTTTTTAGAAAAGCCCAGAAGTAAACACTTAAATGATAGATATTTATGACCTTCGGTCAATGAATATTACTGCTCTCTCTAGTAAGATCCTCATTTCTACAGTTAGCTTTCGCCATTAAAATAGGAAATGAAATGTGATCACATGAGGAAAGACAGGATATAAAGCTAAGTGGCAAAAGATGGAGATGGGTAAATATATGGCGGGTACGACTATAGGGCACAGTGATGTAGTGAAATTGTACAAACGTTAGAGTCACACACTTTGATCCGAATCCGGTTTCAGTTTACTAGGACTGTGACCCTGGGCACGTTGCTTAACACTTTAAGCCTTTGGTTTTCTCACTCATAAATTAGCGATAATATCTGTCATGGTTGTTGACAGATTAAATGAAAGAAAGTACGTAACATCCTTAGCATAGTGCCTGGCATTTAATAAATGTTACTTTTCCCCCTTTGTATTAAAAATAACAAAACTCATTGCATTAAACATGTAAAAACACTAGAAGAAACTCATGTAAATGTTAATAGTACTTGTGTTTGGATTCATTGATTTATTCAACAACTATTTATTGAATGCTGGTAATGGGCAAAGACTGGGACACAACAATGAGCAAAATGGAAAAAGTCCTTGACCTCTTGGAGCTCAAATTCCTGTGGAGGGATATCGACAATACACAAATAAATAAATTAAATAGTGGGTCACATGTCCTGAAATGCTATAGTTAGGGAGTGCCTGGTTTGTGTGTGTGGAGCTGGTGAGACAACAATTTTAAACCCGATGTCCTGAAAACCTTGACTGAGCAGCTGACGTTTGAGCAAAGGCTTGAAGGTAAAGAAGGGTGGTAGGACTACAGACGATTTTTCTTTTCTCCTTCATATTTATTTTTCTGATTTTTTAAATGAGTATTTGGAAACTAAATTTTTAAATGAAAAAATTTAAATGGAAACTAAAATCAGAATCTTGCTAAAAACACTTGTTACTACAACTAACTTATCTATGTTACTGTAGCTTTAAAAAATGTTTTTCCTTATCGCTTGTTCTCAAAACACAATAACACGGCTAGAAGGCAAGTGGTATTTTTATTCTTGTTTTACAAATTGGAAATGAACTTCTTAAGGTCATACAATCAGTAAATGTTAGAATGGATTCTTGAAATTCAGATTTTCATGCTCCAGATCTCGCGTTCCCTGATAAATTCCGTTTCTTACGGCCCATATACAAGGGATCATCTATCTTCTCCTGAAATTTATCTATTCATCTGCACCTTCAGAGGTACTGATCAATAACTTCTAACAACGCAACAGTTATTTATTATAGTTACTGGAGTGGGAATTGCAGCAATATAATAGTCCCTACACATATGGGAGTATACAAAAATTTCTGAATGGGGTTGTATTATCAAACAAGCCATATGGCAGTGACCTATGTGTGTTATTTAGTATCATGCTTTTTAAAGTACACCTAGTCTAATTTTTTTTTGTTAAATAGTTTTGCCTAGAATGAAAATTGTCAATGATATGCTGCTAACATCAATCAAGGCTGTGTTCTGAAATAATCTGCATATAGCCATTGTGCTCGTTGACACTTTTTCCGAAAATGAGAGTTGGAAAAGGTGCTTTGAGGTTGTTAGGAGTGAGGGGGTTGGTTGAATATCCCATTCTTCCAAGAGCCTGATCCCAAGTCAGTAGTTCTTATCCCGACTTCCTTTCAACTTTTCTGCCCACTTCTGTGACAGTTTTAGCTCAAACTCAGCATTTTTATTGTAACTCAGACTCAAAACATACAATTAAAGTAAATACAGTAGTGACATTCCAACTAAAATGTATACTTATAATAAAATATAGTTATTAAAAATATTGCTTAGAGTTTGATATAATTAACCTTATAGTCTTTCAACAAAAGCACAATTTTTCTATCTACTAGAATCCTTGAAAATGTGTCTGAGTCTTAGAAGCAGTAGCATTAAAATAAAGTAAGAATAGCCTCTTCTTCCTATAAATTCAAAAAAGAAAAGTAAAGAAAAAAAGAGAGTGAAGCAGAGAAAATTAGTTAGCTGAGAACAAAATCATTTGCCTCAAGAAGAGTCCAGTGATTTCCTGATTTATGTGGATAGAGGTAGATATGGCTGTAAGTTAAATGAGATAAAATGTGTAAAAATACTTGAAATAGTGCAAGTAGGTTTCTGACGTCTATTAGTTGCATCTTCATCTGAATCTACATGTGCATGGAAGGCAGAAAATGTGTGAATGATGGCATGCATCATTTCTGCCTTTTACAAAATCTCTTTTGTTACCAGCTCCTCAACTTATATTGGTTCATTGACTTAGGTGCTAAATTCAATAGAATATTTTCTAAATTGAGCATCTAAAATATTGCTAGCATTATATATATATTTGAAGGCTTGTATTAATGAGCATCCCTTTAAGTCTCTCTTTTCCTCCCAAACCTTAGAGAAGAGTCAGAGTTGGGGGGTCACTTTTCTAGGTCAGGATCTTTTCAGAAGGGGAGTGATGTATTTAACCTTGTGTCATAGTCACAACTTGTACGAAAATGTTCAAATATTTAAAAAGCAAACTAAGTAGTTTGAAGGGCAAAGAAAAATCGCTTTGATCTGTAGTGATTTTGCCGAGAGACTTTGGCACGTTCTGCTTTGCAGAGGCTGCACATTTGTCTGCAGATCATAAAGCATTTTGTGAGCAGCAAAGCAGAAAACTGCCCAGCGCAGACAACTAATGTAGCTCCTTCTGCCCCTGTTGAGTCTATCTCGCAGGACTTTTCTGAGCTGGAATTCTTGCTTCTATGTCATTTAGACTTCATCGCTGGCAAGAATGGACTCTTGACCACTGCGGGAAGAAGTTCTGAGAACAGAGAAGGTAATGCAATGCTGTCCCAGGGGCAGTGCCTGAGTTTGCTGTCGCCATAGTGCCAGAACACCCAGCTGAAGATGGCGGACGAGGAATACTTGCAGAAAATGCAAATTAAGATCTTTTCCTGTCTTTTCTGGTGGGAAATGTGGGAAACAAAACTGTTTTATCATTAATTATAGAGTTTGAGGACTCCACTTTTCAGATCTCTGGTGGGAATGAGAGTGAGGGTGCGTGGGGGGAGGAAGCATGGGGAAAGGTTATAACCAAAAGGGGCTGCTATTCTGCAGTCCCAACTCCCCAGCCCTGCCCCCCTGAAAAATTAAAAACTTAAACAAAACTTCCCTTAAGGGGCTTCAAAACTGACTGACCCTCCATTGGTTCTTGGGACGAGGAACTGGTCTGGGCTGATTCCTTAGCGGAGCAGATCTACTGAGGTTATTCCAAATACTACAGCAATCGAGGACTATCCATGTCAGCTGATTGGTTTGTTTTTTTTTAACTTTTTTTGAGTGGAAAAATATAAGTAACATAAAATTTACTATTTAACCATTTTTAGGTGTACAAGTCAGTGGCATTAATTACATTAACTACATTCATGAACAAGTTCATTCATTCATTCAATAAATCCTAACTGAATGCATACTATGGGGCAGGCACATTATGAACAAAACAGAAATCCTTGGCTTCATGGGGTTTTCTTCATTCTATCAGAGAGAGGCAGAAAAGAAGCAATAAGCATAATAAATACTCAGACTGTGTGTCATGTTAGACCATGATTCTAGGTCACAGTGCTCCCAGCATCTGAAGGCTTCTGTGTCCTTCAAATCACTCAGAGACATTTTCTCATCAGCCTCTTCCCCACACAGCCCTGCCTCCGATGACTGCTAGTGGTTCTGGAGAGTTCATTGGTTACCTGATTGGGTAATTAAAGGAGATGTGTTCATTTGAACTGATCATTTACTAAATATTCAACAAACTCCGATCATAATTGGGCCTGTCAATAAAAAAGGGGAAAGGTCTCTGCAGCACATAAATAGTGTGCTTTTCCCAAGAAGACACTCTTCACTTTGAGAATAAGTGTCAAGGCACAGAATTCAAACAGAAAGACATACTTTCTTTACCAGTAATGTGATGATTTCTTTAAAAAGAGGGTGTGGTATAGAAATATTTGCATTTTGAAAAGTTTTTCTCCCCCAAAACTTAAAGAGGCCAAAGAGGGAGAAGGTGAGGGGTAAAGTAGTTTATTGTGCTCTGCAATGACGGTGGAAAGGTGATCCTAAAATGCTTTCTTTTGTCACGTGCAAGGATGTCCTCAGATGTTTCCCATAAAATGTTTTTCAGATTGCACAGTTCTATATACTGTAATAGAAGCTTATTTTAAGAATATATAGAAAGGAAAGTAGTAAGTGCATGATTGTGAAACTGGACCACACCTTGACCATGATCGAAATTAACATACCGACCTGGGACAAAGGGACACCTGTGCCTCCACCTGCGATACTCCAAAAGGATGCAATGTTACTAATGTAGCACTTCTGCCAGAATGCACGACCAGGGAAAACGTCAGGTACAGTCAAACTGAGAGACATTCTATGAAACAACTGAACTCATTTCTTTAAAATGGCAATGAAAGACAAAGAAAGGCTGAGGAACTGTTAGAGATCAAAAGAGACTAACGAATAGGGTGCCCAACGGTCCCTGTTTGCTTGGGACTGAGTGGTTTTCCAAGACTTTCAGTGCTAAAATTGAAATAGTCCAGGCAATCTGGTCACTCTCATAAGGAGATATAATAATTAAATGCAATACATGAAATGTGTGATCCCAGACTGGAGGGGAAAATGCTATAAAAGACATTATTGGGACGATTCACAGAATTTGAACATGGGCTTTTAAAAAAAGTTGTGGTAAAACATACATAACATAAAATTTACCATTTTATCTATTTTTAGGTGTATAGTTCAGTGACAGTAGGTACAGTCACAATGTTGTGCAACCATCATCACTATCCATTTCCAGAGTGTTTTCATCTTTCCAAACAGAAACACTGCACCCATTAAACAACAGTTGCCCATGTTCTCCCCCCCACCCCCCCAGCCTCTGGTGGGCACCTTTTTACTTTCCGTCTCTATGAATTTATCTATTCTAGGTACCTCCTATCAGTGGAATCATACAGTATTCGTCCTTTTGTGATTGGCTTATTTCATTTAGCATGCCCTCAAGGTTCATCCGTGTAGCATAAATCAGAATTTCATTCCTTTCTAAGGCTGAATAATATTCCATTGTATGCATGTACCACATTTTGCTTGTCCATTCATCTATTGATGGACATTTGGATCATTTCCACCTTTTGGCTATTGTGAATAATGCTGCTACGAACACTGGTATAGAAACATCGACTTTTAGATTAAAGCGTTATATCAATGTAAAATTTCCTGAATTTGATACCTGTACTGTGGTTGTGAAAGAAAATATCCTTGTTCTAAGGCAATACACACTAAAATATTAAGAGGCCAAGGGGTGTGATATATGCATCCTGTTCTCAAATGTTTCAGAAGAAAATGAGAGAGAAACAAAGGAAATGTGGCAAAATGCTAAAAATTGATGAATCTGGGTAAAGAGTATCTGAGTTCTCTATATTATTCTTGCAAGTTTTCTACAACTTGAGTTTTTAAATTATGTGGAAAAGCAAGGAAGAGAGAAATTTCATTTTTGACAACCAGGCCTCGTGGAGAAGGAGGAATCTATGAAAAGCTTGTCCTCACAGAGTGGAAGGTAACAAGCAGAGTGGAAGGTAAGTCAGGACTCATCACAGCTTAGCTGGGTATCTTGTCCCTATGAGCGGAAGTTGGCCACCCTGCCCATTTCTAGCGCTCTGCTGTTATGGTTTCTCAACTACTCTGCTTCTTCTTCAACTGCTCCTGCTCCCACCAACTAATTTCTCCATCCTATCTTCTCTTCCTCTTGTCTTCAGCTTGCTCATAGCTTGTGTTTCCTCATGGCTTCTACTTCCTCTTCTCTGTGTGTGTGTTGGCTGCTGCCGCCATCTTCCTCTGGTCCAGGCAGCTGTGGGATCATGTGGTACACAGCATGACAATCTTGGTGTAGAAGGAGCTGCAGCCATGACATGTAAGCACATTGCTTGGCCAGTCTAGTCCAGCTCAAGAGACTATGCCTGTGGTACTTGGTGTGGGTTAGGGAGTTGGTATTGGGGGTGTGGTGGGGAGAAAAAGCAAACCATCAAATCTCACCCTAGACACTATGATTCATGCTTGATTCATGTTGGAAATGTGTGAAAAATAGAAACTATGTATAGCAGTTCAAGAGAATTGGAGGAGACAAGGTGTCATTGTAGTCTTGGAGAAAATTAAGACCGAATATCAGAAAACTGACCTTCCTTCCTCCCTTCCTTCCTTCCTTCATTCTCCCCTCCCACTCTCCCTTCCTCCCTTCCTTCCTTCCTTCATTCTCCCCTCCCACTCTCCCTTCCTCCCTTTCTTCCTTCTTTCCACAAAAATTAATTATGTGGAAGGCATTATAATGGATGCTTTGGGGAATCTGAATTGTGTAAGATGTGGTCCCTGACACAAGAAGCTTAGAGTCTAGGACAATGCATTTTAAACTAAAGGTTGCAACCAGTTAGTATGCATCTGACCTGCATTTTTTTTCTTCGTCTCCCCAAAGCCCCCCAGTGCATAGTTGCATATTCTAGTTGCAGGTCCTTCTAGTTCTTCTATGTGGCACGCTGCCTCAGCACGGCTTAATGAGCAGTGCTAGGTCTGTGCCTGGGATCCGAACCAGCGAAACCCTGGGCTGCCAAAGTGGAGTGTGGGAACTTAACCACTTGGCCATGGGGTGGGCCCCTGACCTGCGTTTTTTTTAAAAAAATGGAATAAAAGGGAAAATTATTAGAGTTATAACATTTACTAAAGGTAAGTGAATATTGTTTAGTGAATTTTTATATATGTGTGTATATGTACACAGGATTTTGATATAAAATGTATTTCTATTGTGGGTTATAGAAAAACTGTCTGCAAGCCATTGACCTAGTAGGACTTAAACCTACAGCTTCAGTGATCACCCACATGCTGAGTCATATCTCTAAACTTGAACTTGTTCCTGAGCTCCACTATCCTTGGAGGTCATTCTAGTTCTTCTATGTGGGATGCTGCCACAGCATGGCTTGATGAGCAGTGCGTAGGTCCACACTCAGGACCCGAACGGGGGAACCCTGGGCCTCTGGAGCAGAGGGCGTGAACTTAACCACTTGGCCATGGGGCCAGCCCCAGGTCTCTGTTGTTTTTTTTAACAAAAAAAAAAGACTAGAGAAGAAGGCAACAAAGCAATGTGGATCATGTTTATTTTATTTTACACCCTCTTTGTTGCTCTTACTGTCCATCTGTATTGCTTTTTAGGCCTTAGGGAGGTAGGCTAGATCCTTTCATTACTTACTTTGGATGTGAACCTGCTTGGAAGCAAGGGGCCTGGCTCAGAGAGACTACTGAGGAAACTCTCCCGTCCAGACTCTATAATGCGAGGACCCAAAGCCACCACATGAATTCATTTGCCCCCAAGGAATCATCTTGATTTTCTCTCTCTTCTAGGCACTGGGGATGTAGTGACAAAGAAGATGTGGCCCCTGTCTGGAGGAAGAAGGGAAGAATTTTCTTTGTTCCTGTCCATATTCTTCTGCTGTCCTGGACTTTTGTCTTCTCAGATTTTGCTTGACATAAGTGAGATCTACCCCCTTATAAGTTATTCAGCAATTTTGTTTCATAGGGTTCCACCTCTATGTGACTAGGCAGAGCTATTCTTAATGCAAAGAGAGGGTACCCAGTGGTGCAACACCCATTAGATGTAATTCGCCCTTCTTGTGAAGCGGAAAACAGAGTGGACACCGGGGCTGAACCAGGAAGAGGGGGGCATGAGCTCTGTGTTCCACCACCCACGGTGATGCTGTGGTCTCTGGCACAGTAGAGGCAGATAGATGGATTTTTTTTTTTTCAAGTGCAATAAATGGCCCCCTTTCAGGCTTGCACATAAAGTGAGCGCTGAAGCATTCTTTAAAGTGTTGCTTTGGTGCCACATAATGTGCCTTTCTCGTCTTTGAGGGGAGGTGGAAGTCAGGGAACTATAACAGGTTTTACCATCTAATTAGTCACTTGATCTGAATAGAAAAATGACTGGGTCCTTTGGGTTTTGCTGTGCTTATCTAGGTCATTTCCAGCCTTTTCTCACAGTAAATCAATTCTCCACCACTGTCACAAGAAGCAACATCTGGAATAAATATGATTTCTCCAAAGGTCAGTGTGTGCATCTTTGGAGCAAGGCTACAAAGTACAACTTTCAATCATAACAAACTGTTTTTAAGGCGGCTAGAGCAAAATTAGGGAGGGGTTCACTTGAAATTCTGTTGTGGTCATTTTTTGGTCATTAAAAACCTGACATTTTCCCAACAATATCTCCGATGTGTTTCCATAAAGCCCCTCATTCCCATGCCTTCACACGAGACCCAATACTTCCCGGATTCTAAAGGGACAGTTGATTACCCCCTGAACACCGAGTAACGTGAGGCCCTGCTGGCTGGGCCCCTTCCTGGATTCTGCCATGACCTCTAAGTTTCTGAGACCTATCCCAAGAGAAAACGGGCTTCTTCCTGGGGTTGTCACTCAAGCTATGGGAGACAGCTGGTTGTACAGCCCTTCATCTTTTCCCAAGGCTTTGCCTGAGTGTTGTACTGGCAGGAGAACTCTCCTTTATTTCCATTTTCAATCACTACATGATGCCACACTCGTCACTGACACCTTGCCACCTCCTTGGAAGAAGTCACATCCTCATCAAATAACTCCTCTGTGTGACACATTCAGCATTGCTGGGGCCTGGCTCTTTCTTACCTATTCAATCTCAGTCTCTTTTTGCATCTGTCATTTGCTCTCTGCCTCTGTCAGTTTCTTTTTATCGCCCCACAAATACTGTGGCCGTGTCTGAGCTTTGCTGGTGCTATTTCCCCACCTGCTAAGCCCTTTCTTCTCTTTTCATCTATCCAAATCCTTCCAGCCCCTCAAGGCCCAAATAGAATCCCTTTTCCAATGTTCTAATACTCTTTATTCTTCTGGTTCCCCCAAACTCCTTTATTATCAATCGTTCATATTCATTCATCGTTCATCCATTCATTCTTAAAAGGAATATTTACTAAGAACCCACCATGAGTTGTCATTATTCTAGAACTCAGGGTACCAAGGTGAATAAAGCAAAGTCTTCGCCCTCTTTTATTCTAGTGCAGAAGACAGACATTCAGCAACTAAATAGACAAGTAGGTAGTGTAGCTTC
This sequence comes from Equus asinus, assembly GCF_041296235.1. Lineage (NCBI taxonomy): Eukaryota > Metazoa > Chordata > Mammalia > Perissodactyla > Equidae > Equus > Equus asinus. The sequence continues at coordinate 44,091,129 of NC_091814.1, forward strand.
AGATTGAGACAAGCCTATGAGAAAAAAATAAAAAGATGGGTAAGGGCTAGAGCGCAACCATGGGAGTGGAGGCTGTTTCCATATGGTGATCAGGGAAGGCCTCTTTGAGGAGGAGACATTTGACATCTGAGCAGAGACTTGAATTATGAGAAGAAATCAGCCATGAGTCAACCCAAAAGAAGAGTGGTCAAGGTAAAGGGAACGGTATGTGAATGGAACAGGAAGGAATCTTCTAGAAAGATGAGGCGTGTCCTAGAACAGCAAGAAGGTTAATGCGGGGCAGAATGCAGTAGGAGATGAGGATGGAGAGGATGCAGAGGTGAGACACTGTACAGCTTTGAGGGAGAGAAGAATCAAGGATGACCTCTTACTGCTAAGTCTGAGTACCTAGTAGGGAAAGCTTGGGGGAGGAAGTGAATGCAAATGTGTGTGGTTGGGGAGCTGTTGGATTTGGAAACAAGAGTTCATTTTAGGCATGTTAAGTTTGAGATCCCTTCAGGCATCCACGCGTAGATGTTGAGTAGACAGTTGGATAGATAAAAGTCTGAAACCGAAGGAGAGGTCAGGCTAGAGTTACAAAAAGCCAAGGGCCTAGACCAGATCACCTAGAAGAGAGTGTAGATTGAGAAGAGGCCAAAGCCCCGGGGCCCACCAGTGTTTAGAGATCACGAAGCAGGAGCCAGAAAGGAGATGCTGAACTTGTGGCTGCTGAGGTTTCCCACATATCCAAACACAGCTGTTATGTTGTGTGGTGTGTTGATGGTTTCATATGTGCCAGGCTTGTCATGACAACCAAGACTGCAAACACTTGTGACCCCTGTGTCTCTCCACGAGAGTAGGGGTGAAGGTGCAAAGTGTCTTATTGGTGCCTACGGTCTTGGAACAGTCCTTGTTTACCATCTATTTCTTACTGCTCCAAGCTTTCTCACAGAGCAGAGTGAACACTGCCAGGCGATGAGGGGAAATGTAGCTATTTCCTTTCTCAGGGCCTGGATCTGTGAGTTAGTTAAGAATTCTCAGACTTATTTTACTGGCAGTAAAGTGATGCACAGAGAGATTAACTAATTTATGCACAACACAAACTGAGTCAAGAGGTAGCCTCAGGTCACACTGCAGTGTTCAGTAAAGTGTGGGCTGAGGACTGCTAGCTTCGCAGTCATCTGCAGTGCTGGCATTTTAAAAAATTGCTAACATATATGGGTCATCTGCTAAGTGCTGTACAGATAATATCTCTGAATCCTCACGACAAGTCCATGCAATAGGCAGTACTGTCCCCATTTTATAGACGAGGAAACTGAGACATGGGAGGTTCCGTAGGGCATAAAGTGGCAGGTTAGTCTGGTTTTTGAACTCATGCTCTTACCCACAATGCTCCACAGCCTGCTGAAACAGAATCTCTGGGAATGGAACACAGGAGTAGGCTGTGCGGAGGAAAATCTCCGGCACATTTTTATGTATATGGAAGTGTGAGAATCCAAGGTTCACGGGGTCTCAAGTTTGTTTCTGAAGCTTATGGACGTCTAAGATTCACTCTACTAAACTGTTTTTAACATCTCTAAGTATCCATGTTTAAATTAATTTATTAGAGTCTCACAGACTATTTCGAGCAGTATTTTGTCAGACACGGGTGCCAGCTTACTGCGTGGTTTATCATCGCCAGAGAGGTAAAGCTCATACTCGTACGCTGAACCAGCTTGTATTGTCTAACACATTGACCATAATTACCTAACAATTTAAAGCCTCATGCCATGGACACTGATGCGGCCTACTCTCAACAAGAATTATGTGTCTTTTTTCCCTGTATTTATGATCTGATGCATTTGCCTACTCAGACTCATAAAAAAAATAATGAAAGAAATTAATCACATGGCCAGCACAATAACAGGAATGACTCTATGGTGCTGCCTCGGAGGAGTTGGTAACGTGGCGCATCTCAGCTGGGCACCCCTCAGTCTAGTAAAGATAAAACCTTTGGAGGGATGAGATGGTTCAGAGCCCTCAGAGAGGTCAACCCATGGAGTAGAAGTCAATCCATGGAGTAGTCTCTGACGGCCTCCACAGGTGGTCTCAAGAGCCTACGAGGTGAACAGGAAATGGAATCATAGAGGTATTAAAAAAAAAAAGAGGGGCCAGCCTGGTGGTGCAGCAGCTTTGGCGGCCTGGGGTTCGCCAGTTTGGATCCCAGGTGCAGACCTATGCACCACTTATCAAACCATGCTGTGGCAGTCATCCCACATCTAGAGGAAGATGGCATGGATGTTAGCTCAGGGCCAATCTTCCTCAGCAAAAAAAGAGGCGGCTTGGCAGCAGATGTTAGCTCAGGGCTAATCTTCCTCAAAAAAAAAAAAGAGGAAATGAATCCAGTTCTCAGGTGAAAAAAAGAAACATTTTGAATTTATAAAGCCTTTAGATCCCAGAAGATAATATGCGGTAAACTGATTTCTGCTGACAGGAATTGTGTTTTACATTCACAGATGTCCACCCAAATTGACCTTTGAGTTTGCATCATTTACACAGAAAGACTGGTTTCACCTGTTTGCAACTGTCAAACTATTAGTCATCAGTTGAGAGGTTGCCTAAGCCAATTTCCCCAGCAGTTTATCTTTTAAGCATTTTTTTTTTAATGAGGAAGATTGGCCCTGAGCTAACATCTGTGCCAATCTTCCTCCATTTTATATGTGGGACACCTGCCATAGCATGACTTGATGAGTGGGTGTGTATGTCTATGCCTGGGATCCGAACCTGCAAACCCCAGGCTGCGAAAGCAGAGCGTGCCAACTCAACCACTATGTCACCCAGCTGGTCCCTTCTCTACACATTTTTTAGCCCACAATATAAGTCAACAAACATATGTGCCTGTTGTATATTGTCAAAGGGGAAAAAACAAAAAGAATCTGGAATAGAATGAGGCCATTCCACTAGGGAGAACTGAAATCTGAGTCTTTTATCTGAAAAGAAACAAAGAAAAATGTAAATGGGATAAAAGACGGAGAAGAGGGAGATTAATGGTGGAAGGACGGGAATTGGAATGAACTGCTAAGGTTCACGTCTTGGGTATAGAGTTGTCACATTTAGCAAAAATGAGAAAAGAGAGAGAAAAAAAGAAGAAAAAAATAATAAAAATACAAGATGATAAAATAGATTTGAATTTCAGATAAACGATGAATAACTTTTTAGCATAAGTTTGTCTCATGTAATACCTAAGACATACCTATACTAAAAAATTACTTGCTGTTTATCTGAAATTCAAATTCAGCTGAGTGTCCTGTATTTTATCTGGCAAGCCTCCTTGAGCAGCGCCTTTTAATCTCGGTTTGAAAAAAATCCTTTTAGAAAACAGATGTCTTCAGGAAACTGGGTCATGGATTCAACAGCAAAAATGCTTGCTAATTATGCTGTGCAGTGTAATGGGATTATATATTTATTTAATATAAATATACTAGCGATTGTAATGACTGAAACTTAGCTATTTTGATTTGTAAAACCGTCCACTTTATCTGTTTGATATGAGTAAGAATAAACTAAAAATGGACAACACTGATTCTAAGCCTTATGGACATCCGTCCATTCATTCATTTACTCATTCTCTCTTTTTATCTGTGCAAGGGTAGATATGTTTTATTAAATTTTACTTTAGTGATCAAAATAATTACTACATATAGACTCCCTGACCCAATTTCTTAAGTGATTCTGCATGGTAATAATTTAAATTTAAAGAGATAATAGACCCAGCCAAAGACTAAACAATGCCCAAAAGTACGAGCTGACTTGCCACCTCCTTGCTGCTACCACTTACCGCAATCTGTCCCGTTCCAGTTGGTCCAGGATGGCGATAAATGAGCACAATAAACACACACAGAGGTTGAAACGATATAGGCTTAGAGTTGGGTGCTAAGATTGCAGTGGGAGGAAAGAAGGGAGACAGCAACAGGAAGAAATAAAGTCCAAATGTGCCCAATTCTTTGGCTGAGAGAGGGTGAGGCAAGGATGGGGAAGACATCAGGGAAGGAAGTCTGGCCTGTGCCTGGCGAGGAAAGGGGAGAACGGCAGAGAGATGAGGAGCAAGCAAGTGTGAGGAGGAGAGTGTGGACTGACCAATATTGGAAAGGCTGTCAGATGAAAGGAAATTTAATTTATTTTGTCTAGCTCCGGAGAATGAAATCAAGGCCAATAAATAGACATAGCGGGAAAACAGGTTTTTACCCCATTTAGGCACGAGCTTTCTAAGCATTAGAGCTGGCTATTGATGGGACAGGCTGTCACTGGAAAAGTGAAGCGGCGGCTGGCTGGCTGGTGGTCAGGCCTGGATAGAGGGGATTTCTGTCTTGGGTGAGGAGTGGGCTAGATGCTCTCCAAAGCCTCTCTCCATTTGTATGCGTTTCAACCCAGCAGGGCCCTGTGTCTTCTATTAATTGTTACGTCCTCAGTGCCTAGGACAGTGCTTGACACACAGTAGGGTCTCAGTACATCAGCAGGGTCCTAGGGACAGTGCTTTGCGGAGGAGGTGGTGCTATTTGTGGCCTTGGTGTGGATGCAATAGGAAAAGGGAAATTAGCTTAAGTCAAACCAACACACGATGAGCATCTACATTTGGAGTGGGGGCAGCTTATCTTGCGAGAGCTACAAATACGTAATTCATTTTTCCCCACTCCCTACCATCTTGGGGAGAAAAAAGAGAATAAAATAGTAGTCAAAAGCAACATTTCTCTGGTTCCTCCATTCTCCCCTGCCTACAGTATTTTTAGTCCTTTCATCTCTCCCCAGCTGGTTCTAGGAGCCCCCAGGGGATGGCCCTCATGCCTTCTGAACTCACGGCTATAAGAGGGTAATTTGATTTAACTACTTTTCTGTCCTCTGGCTTGCTATTTTCTCTCCTGCTATGTCATACTGTGGTGATGTCTCTACATTTCTATCAGCTCCAATGATTCCACAGCTGCCATATGCCCCCCCCCCAGGGGCACCAGTACGGCCCTGGCACCTGTCAAATGTGCCCTGCTCGCCACCACCAGTGACGTTGCACTCAGAGCACACATGCTGAGGGTGAATGAAAATCTTGAGGGAGAGGAGGCAGAGTTAGTTGGCAGCAGCAAGAGCTGGCGATGCCAACCAGGGAGTGGCTGAGCCACCACAGTGGAGCTCCACATGGTCTGCTTCAGCAGAGCAGCTGCATTGCATAACGGGAAAGAACATGGGCTCTGGAGCCAGACCAACTGGAATACGTTCCTTTACCACTCTGCCTCAGTTTCCCCATATGTAAAGTAGGGACAATGACAGTGCTTCTTATAAGGCTGTTTTGAAGATAGATGAGTGAGCACAGGCAGTGCTCCGAGGTAAGTCTGGCCCGTGTAAGCTCTTGGTACATTATTACTGGGGCTATCACTATGTTCTAAAGGCGTCCAGCTCCCCTTGGGGGCCGCTGTCTCTGTTTTCCCCGTGTTGCACTGTAGCTTTACAATAAGCTTTACGTCTTGAGATAAACTGGGTGGGTTTCTGCTCCTTGCTACAAAAGGAGCCTGATTACAACTACAAATTTGAAACCTCAGGTGACTATAATACCTCAAATTCTCAAGTTAGAATTTTCTCCACCCTCACTTGAGAAGCCATAGAGAATCAGATCTATAGAGAGCACCCCGGTTGTTAAGTACCGCCCTCCCAGAGCTCTCTCTGTCTTGGGGAAACACAAATTCACTAAATGACAATGAAATATTTGAATATCTGTTCATGTCTTCAGCAGAAGAGATGACGCTTTGTCCCAAATTTACAGATTGTGGAAGCAAGTTGCTTTCTGGTCTTGGTGTTTATAGGATAGTCAGCCATTAGCAACATTTTTTTTAACTTTATAAGAAATTGAAACAAACTTTTCTTTATCCTGAGTGGATTCCACATTTTGGCTGACACTAGCCCGTGGTTACCAAAGTGGGCCTCAAAGAGTGGCTTTTAATTTCAAATCTCTAGGGAAGGAATAACTTTCACAATTATGTTTTGAAGGTATCTACAGTACATCAAGGGAGAAATATCTGCTGGCTGATAGAAACTTGAACCTAGCATTCAAGAGAAAGGTTAGGGCTGTGGATATACAGACTTGGAAGGCATTAGTCTATAGGTAATAATGAAAGCGCTAGGATAATTAAAACAAGTGGGAAGGGGGATTGGGTAAAGTGAAAAGAGAAAAAAGGACGAAAGTTACTTTGAGGACCTTTTTCCAAAAATCCACAGTCATCAGATTCACACGTGGAGTCTCTTGTTTCTGGGCGCCACCCTGGATCCACTGAACTGAAATGGTTGAGGTGAGGGAGAGCCCAGGAGTCTGCGTTTTAAAAAGGCACCCCAGGTGATCCATATGCAAACAAAAGTTTTTTATAGAGATATAATTGACAGATAAACATTATATTAGTTTCAGGTATGCAACATAATGATTTGATATATGTATATATTGCAAAACGATCACCACAATGTCTAGTTAATATCTACTCTCTTAGCAAGTTTCAAACAAACGATACAGTATTATCAACTATAGTCACCATGCTGTACATACAACCCCATGACTTATTTATTTTCTAACTGGAAGTTTGTACCTTTTGACTCCCTTCACCCATTTCACCAACAAATTATGCCCCCTCCCCCACCTCTAACAGCCACCAATTTGCTCTCTGTATCTATGAGTTCAGTTTTTGATTTTTTTCTTTTTTTCAGATTCCACATATAAGTGAGATCATGGTGTTTGTCCTTCTGTCTGACTTACTTCGCTTAGCGTAATGCCCTCAAGCTTCATCCCATGCAAACAGAAGTTTGAGCCCCACAGAATCCAGGGGAGGGTATATTCGCCTCAGGCGAAGAAAAGATGCCCAAAAAGGAAGCCTAACAAATTGCCTCCTGGCTCCTGGCTGTGAATAGGTAAGTCATAGTGGATCCTTCTGGGGATCTCATGGTGGCGGCTTTTTCCTTGGCTTCCTTCCTGCTGTGGTTTAGAGCTAGAGAATGAGAGGCCGCGGCAGATTCAGATGCTGTGTAAAGTAAAAGAACACGGCTCACTTAAAGCAGAAGTGATGAATTGTCACTAAGTGCACTGTGTCCTTGATACTGCCAGGCCTGCGGCCTCCTCTGTGTCCACAGCTGACCAGGTGAGGAAGCTGCATTGACGTAGACCAGACCCCACACACTGTGAGAGACTGGGGGTACCAGCAAGCCACAGGTCTCTGATCCTAACATTTCCCTTCCAGAGACTGGGAAGGTGGTCACACTGGACGTGAGAGCCGGCTGGGAGTCCCCGCGTGCAGCCTCAGCTGTGCTCCAGGGGCTGGTGAGGCGTGCCTAGGGAGCGTGGCGGAAGAAAGCAACCTGTGTGCCATTTGAAAGAATCACACTCCTGCCGAAAGAGCCTCAGCTGGGCCTGTGAGTACCGGGAGGCCAGGAGTCGAGTCAAACCAGTTCCAAAGGTGTCACTTGAACCACTTCCGGTGGTGCTTTGCAGTCAATCCTGCAAGGCACTTGGGTTTTTAACTTGTGACTGTTTTGTAAGGAACTATTTCTATAATATATACCATTTTTACTTTAAGTAGTTCTTTTTGCTCGGGATGAATCCGAAGGAGTGACATTCACAGAACTTGACGTTGCCCAGGAGCGACAGGTTGCCACTGTGCAGGAATGGGTGAATGTCTTGTCAGGGTGTCTGTTTCTGCAGGGAAGCAACTTGTGGGGCTGCTACGAAGGTCCTAGAGTTGCTATAAATGTATAGGGGGTTGTTTTGGAATAAAAATGTTTCTAACTTGATCCCAGGATTGAACAATTAGGGCTGGTAAATTCAACCACACATCACTGAGCTAGAATCACGTTAAATAACATAAATGTACGTTCAACCCAACCACACATCGCTGGGGCAGAATGCATGCGTTCCTCCCCTCCACCTCCCCCACAGAGCAAATGTAAATCTTCGCTCAAGTACAGCTCACACTTTCCTTTAGGAGGGAGGGAGAAGCAGGCCTGGGCAGCTTTACTATAAATTTATAATATATCGTGGGGGTGAGCATCTTAAAACTATTCTGCCCTCACAGAGAAAAGTACCCGAGAGAGATGAGGAAGCACGAAGGGGGGTGGGTGCGTTTCTGAATGTGTTAAACATAAGTGTTTATGCTTACTTTTCCTTGTTATACATGCTCATTGTAAATATTTCTAAGATCATAGAAATATAATCCCATCTTCTATAGACAGCCAGGGTTAAGGGCTTAAATATTCTTGAAATTTAAGATACACAATCACATGGATGATCCAGAAACTACTTTCCATAAAAGGAGAGGGAACGTACAAATCCTTGGGAAAACACATTCCCCGTGGGAGGGATGAGATAAACGCTTGTAATGGGATGTATTAACCATCCTCAGAGACAAAATGCAAACAGTCAAAAGCAACAGCGAACTGGGGCACGACTGCCGTGGGTAGCTAGACTTCATCCTTGCATGCAAACCAGAAGCCAAGAGATTTACCGAGCTCCCCATGCAGGCGCATCTGTCCCTTCCTTAAATCCGATTTGCTTACCATCTGTTCCTTTACTCCAGCCTTGGCTGTAAACAAAGTTTATGCACGGCGATGCATCGTGTTGCCAGGCAGCTCTCCCTGCTCCTCTAAAACAAAATCGGTTCTGGCCTGAAAGACTGGGGGCCCCATTGTTATCCATTTTCCCTAACAATATAAATTGTGACAATGTTGAGAGTAATTTCAGAAATGGGGTTTTTAACCTCATGCGGTAGATGTGGTGCGACACAAGCTATATGGTTTTGGAGATTGTGTCAGGAAGCATCTAAATGCATCGGGATGATCTATCTTGCAGAAAAGGATTTCCCCTGCCCTCCAGAACAGTAAGGACATTGTGGGAAGCAGCCCCTACCCCAGCGGGCTGGTCAGGGAGAAACTGACGCAGCAGCTGCAGTGTGAGAGAGCTCATTGCCTCCGAGGTTGCAGTTTGAGAGGGGGGAGGTGGAGAGGCCAGAGTTGTCGAAGATGACTTAAAGATGTGTATCTAGGATGTGAGGCTGCGGCTCTGAGAATGCACCAATCATCTGGCAGCTGTGGGGAAGGGTCAGCTGACCTCTGGCCTCCAGCTCTGGTTTTTACAGCCATATATTTATAATGCACTCTTCGCGGGAGAAGCTTGGAGCGCTGCACTTCTTTGAATGGATTCAGTTAATCTTTCCACTGTCCCATGAGTAATTAGAGAAGTAGAGAGGAACAAGCAAGAAAAAAATTCCACCTTTAAAGGGGTCACTGCCATGGCAAAGAAGAAAATAACATTTGCTCTGCTAAGCGGCGACAGGAAAAGTAAACCTTGTGATTCTTCTCCACTGGTTCTCAGACTCCAGGCAGTGGCAGAAGTGGGCAGAATTCACTGAGAGAGTGTTAATTCTGAGCACGCAAGTCGGTGATGACTAACGGTCCCTCCATGGCTGGTAAAGGAATTTGCCTGTTTTGGGGGCCCCCCGTGAGGGGCCAAGATTTGAGTCACAGGGATAATTGAGTAAATAAGTAAATATATTGAGGATTTCTTGCTGTCAGAGGGGAATTGCAAATATGGAAAGAGGAAAGGCTGGAATAAATCCTGTGGTGTTAGACTGGGAGTGGAGGAATCAATGTGAACTCAAGACTTTATGTAGACACATCTTCAGAAACAGGAGTAAATGTGTGTCAATGTTTATGCGTGTGTGCTTGTATATATATACACGCAGACATATGTGTATACACACATACACACACACACATATGTCGGTAGGTATATATTTCTATTTCCTAGTTCTATCTGCTGAGCCAGCCAGAAGCAAAGACATCCTGGTAGCAACAAGCATGCCGAGTTCGCAGGGCTTGGCTTCTAAATATCATTGTCTGTTTAGAGGAACCAGGGTTCCTGAGAGAAATGTTGACTCTGGGGCTGAGGTAAGGAAAATAAAAGATGAGACAGGAACATCTTGTACTACAAAATAAGGACGTGCTCGAGAACGATGGAGACATAGCAGAGAACACAAGAGCTGCCTTAAATGAGCTTTCACTGCCCAAGTCTGGGACGATGTAAGTCTCACAATAAGGGGTACTTACCGATTTCAACCCTTTGAGTAAAACAGGAATCCATGAGTCTACAATGATAAAAGTTAAATGAATAAACGGAGGAGAAAGGAAAGCTTTATCCTACAATAGAAGTATTAAGGCATCGCCTCACAGGCTACTTAGGAATGACTCAGTGGAGAATCCCATAAGACATCATCTTTGCCAAACGTAACAAGAAAACCAGTAATGGGACAGATTGATGTCACGTGCCTCCTGATATGACGCAATGAGAAGAGCAGGGCATTACTTTAAGATATTCTTGCTACAAGCGCATAAATCACGAGGAAAACTTAGACACACCCAGACTGAAGGGCATTTTACAAAGTAACTCACTGCTTCAAAAAATGTCGAGCTCGTGAAAAAGAAGGAAAAACCGAGGAATTTTTCCAAAATGAAGGAGATGAGAGAGAAATGATAACCATAAAGGACCTGGACCTGTACAAGTACTATTAGGACAATAGGCGAAATTTGAATGGGATCTGTGAGTTACATGGTAATGTTGGATTGGTGTTAATTTTCTGATCTTGAAGGTTGTATTGTGTAAGAGAACGTCCTTTTTTATAGGAAAAACATCCATACATGTTGAAAGATTAAGGAGTAAGGGGACATCATGTCTGCAACTTTTTCTCAAATGGTTCAGGAAAAAACAGTGTGTGTGTATAAAGAATAAGGCAGATGTGATAAAATGATAACAATTGGTAAACCGAGTGAAAGGTATCGAGGAGCTTCAAGTACTACTTTTACATCTTTTCTATAAATTTTAAATTTCAAAATAAATGCAGAAAAAAAGTGCCTACTATGGGTCTCTATGTACACAGACCACAGTGAATCAAACTGAGCAGGTCAATTCAAATGGAATAACAATGAAGCTTAAGGCACTAAGCTCCCTACTGAGACCCAATGCCTGCCCTCAGGTTGCCCACCGAGGGGTCTTGGGGGTGCAGTGAAATGGGTGGGATGGGAAAGAGGATGGGTGTGCAAAATAAAGGACCCAAAGAGTCAAACAGGAATTCGGAGGAGCCAGGAGGCTTCACAGAGGAGGTGCTGCGCGGAGGACCTGGGTGGGACTGGGGCAAGAGATTGGTGGTCCTGCTTAGCATGTAATTGCAGGATTGAGGCATTTCTGAGAATTCCCACTCTGTTTGCTTTTTGATCACCATGCAGCCTGCTCTGTTCTCACCTCCACACTCTTGCTCCCACAGCTGTTCTTGCCTGGAATGTGGGCAGTTTATGAGCTGGGAGGATCCATCGCATCCATTTTTCAAGATTCAGCTTATATCCCATTCTTTGACTTTCTGACTGGCTTGCTCCCCTCCAAATAGGAACGTCCTTTCTCTTTTCTGCCTCTACTGTTCTTAGTACATGTATCGCTGCACACATGACTCTTTATGGCTCGTGTGGCATTGTCGGTCCATCTCTCCCAGCTCATTGATGGCTTTGTATCTTTGTATTTCCAGTGTCTGGCCATAGCGGGAGCTCCGCAATTGTTAAAACAACCAAATTAACCTGAAATTTCCCCAAACTGTGTTTCTCCCTCTCCTTTCCAGCTTAGGCTAACTAAAGGCTTTCTTTATTCGGTGAAAACATCTCATAGACTTTTCAGTTTTAAGTCAGATAATCCATATTTGAGGGAAAATCTTTTCTTCTCTACCCTGAGACCATCGGTGAAGGTGGAGGGAGAGATGGACCAGCATGTTGGTAAAAGTAACAAAATCTGCCACACCAGTAGCTTAAATTCTTGATTAATGATTCAGTGACTAACCCACACAGAAATACGTGAACTACTCCTTGGGGTTATGTTAGGGGAGGCGCCATAATGACCACAGCTGATTGTAAGAGCCAGCCAGAATTATGTTAACCACTGATGCTGGGGAGCTTCTCACATCAAAGCAGAGTGTTTACACAAGTGTTATCCACAGTATTATTACAATAATCATTAGTAATCGCCAACCTTCCTATAAGTACTCTTCATCCAGGCACTACAAGCACGCAACAAATGTCACACACTGTGTACACTCGTGTCACCTGCCCCATCTATGGAATGAGGCAGCCCTGGGGAGCACATAGCAGCTGCGACCTCTGAGACAGCCATCCTTGAGCCCCGGACTCAAGTTATCGTATTGAGGCTCCAGTTACAAAGCTGAGCCTCTCCTCTCCTCCGTGGTGATTGCATTTTGAGGTTTGAAAGGGCACATTTTGTGAGTCAATTTCTGTTCCGCCTCTTACCATCCGCCGCGGATGAGACGGTTTCTTTTGGGAGCTGTGAATCATGCATCTGCTGCTGGACGTTGAGGGATTGCTGCCCGGAGGGATTTCTCCATGCTCTAGCGAACCAACCGCAGAAGTGCGGAAGCTCTCTGTTTGCTGTCTTCACCAGTTTTAAACATTTGTTCACAGGGGTGTTGTTTCACTCTTGGGGGAGCAGCCTCCTCACCTCAGAGGCAAGCTGGCAGCTGTTGGAAGAGTTTTCAACACCAGATTATTTTAAGACATCTGTAAAGTGAGTGAAAACTAAGTCTAGTGAAAAATTCTTTTAAAAAAACAACTTTTAGAAATAAATCAGAATAACGTCCCAGCCCTGCAAAACAGCTGTCTCCTCAAACACCTAGAATCTCCCTTAGTGCCCAGAAGTGTGTGCAAGATTCTATCCTGAAAAGGGTGTCCCGGGCCGTCCTTAGCAAAGAATAATACGAATCTCTCATTTTCACATGCTGTTCAGCAGACTGACATCTGACCAACAGCAGGACAGCAGAAAGGTTGCTGGAATTACAGTTTCTGGTTTCAGCAATTTCACACTGAAATGGTAAGACGGAAAATCTCATCAGCATATGTTATATAATTTTTAAATGTGTCCTTAGTAGGAAATATCAGCTTGATTTCATAGCTTGTTGATATGGCCTTAAAGCAAATTAAAAAACAAAACTGTTTATATTCCTACACATAACAGAGCACAGCTCACTTCTCTGTTTTATAACACTATACACCAGCACTGCTTAATATGGTTGAGTCAAAGTAAATGGAGACGCTTACAACTATTCCTGCAGTGTCTTCGGGGTTGTTCCCAATGGGCCCAGGCTCACAGGGCTCATAGGAGGAGGGCAGTGCGCTTCGCTTCCATTTACAGAGGAGGAAATGGAGGCCCAGAGACGATGCACAGCAGCCCATTCTAGAGCGTGGTTCTCATGGTCCTAAATTTAGCCCATCAAGTCGTGACATCTCTCTTGGTTGGGGATTATGGTTTTAAAAATGACTGCTCATGCAGCCATTCGTTATTGTAAATAATCTCATAATTTATGATGAAGGAACCAGAAAACCAGGGCTAGCAACAAGTGTGTGACAGCTTGAATTTTCACCAGCTGTGTTCATTGGCCCCAGGCCAGGGTGCCATCTGACCTTCGAGCTGGCCAAGCACGTGGGTGTTTCTTATCAGCACTCAGAACCAAAAAATAGCTGTGATATTTTGGAGATACAGAAGTCCATCAGGGAGGGAAAAGGGTGAAGACAATAAAGATGCTGCATGCTTTGAAATGGACTTATTTCTTCTTGGATATGGCTCTGAGGGTGAGAAGCGTCAACACTATTAATCAAATATTCCTTGAGTACTTACTTATGAGTCTAGCCCTGCGTATAGATTCTGTGGAGGATAAGCAAAGGCTAAGGTAGCGTTTCAAGCTCAGTAGTTTTCTATCTGCTTGAGGAGACTAGGAACACATAAGAATGCAGTCCAAGCAGCCTTGGCAAACTTTGGCTCACAGGGCAAATCCAGCCTGCTGCCTCCTCCTGTCTACGGCACGAGCTAGGTATGATGTTCACTTTTTTAAATGGATGGAAAAAAATAAAAGGAAGAACAATATTCTGTGACATGTGAAAATTTATGAAATTCAAATCTCAATGTCCACAAATCAGAATTTACAGGAACACATCCACCCTCACTCACTCACGTCCTGTCCGTGGCTGCTTTTGCGCTACAGCGGGCAGCAGAGTTGAGTAGTTGTGACAGAGACCATATGGGCCACCCAACCTAAAATATTTACTCTCTGGTCTTTTACAGAAAAAGTTTGCTGGTAGTGAGGTAGAGAATACTCGAACAGTGCAAAATGGGGCAGTTTGGAGCCAGCTGGAGTACCAGAGGACTTCCACCAGGGGAGAAATGACTTTGGGTGGGAAGAAAGCTTCAAGGAGAAGTGTCTCCAAGTGGAGCTTGAAGGATAAAGACACTGAGCGTGGTGGTTGCGGGAAAGGCCGGCGGAGGGGGCCATCAGCTTGGCTCCGCCACCCACAGCAATGTGACATTGGTAGGTCCCTTAACTTCTCCGCCTCATTTTCTCAGCTGTTAAACAGAAGTAATACCACCACCTCTCAGGACTGCTGTAAAGCCCACAGTGAGATGTCATCCGCGAAGCAGTCAGCACGTGCCTGGTGCTGAGCTGTGTCTCACAAAGGTTAGCTGTCAATAGCAGTGATTGCCATGGCTTCTCACACTTGGGCCTCTATTAATAAAAATAATTCAACATTTCACCTAAAAATTAAGCCTTACTGAGGTTCTTAGTGAATAAGCTTTTAAAATCTTTCTTAGAAGATGAATTTGAGCAATTGAATCCTATGAAGTTGTTAAAAATGGCGTCATAAAAGAATTAGAGCATGGCAAAATATTCCCAGGGTGGTCTATGAAAGTAAGTTTTATGAGCCCAAAAGTTCTGTTTTGCCAGTGCATCCAGGTTAGAAAGCTGTATGAGAATCTGGTGGAAGCTACTGGCCCCTCTCCTTGATAAATGCGCCCTGCACACATGCACACAGTTTTGCATACAGTCTTAGGGCTTAATGGATCCCTCGAAGCCCATCCTTGGTTTCCAGATTAAGGACTTCTGCTCTACTTACTCACTCATACTTATAAAACTCACAAGATATCGATATGTGAGCCAGAATGCTAAATTATTAATTTATGAAGAAGAAATAATGTCAAGTGGACTAAAATCCTTTCATTGACTGATCAGCTCATTATCTTGCTACACAAAAGCTACACGAACAGCCAAAGCACAATTAAAAGTGAGTATGGAATCACAGCAAAGGGAATTTGAGAATGGTCTTAATGGCTCTTGTCGCCAAGCTACAATAGTCTGATGCATCCGTTTCCACTGCCAAGGATGCTGGAACAGCCCGTCCAGGCCCTCTCCTGTGGACAGTTCTTGATGTTTGCACTGTCTGCTTGCAGACACAGTGAAGGCTAAGCTCCTTCTGTCCTCACTCTTGCCAAATAAAGGTACAGTACAGGCAGTTAGACCTCGCCTTTAGCTCAGCTAATTTCCTTATTCTACCCCTGGTCTCTTCTATTAGGAACTGTCCCCCATATACAGATTCCAGTTTAGGGTGGGTTTGCTATGTTGATTTTTCATAATTTCCTTTTCAGAAGGGATCTTTGTCTTCAAATCTAGGAGGTCTCTTACTGTGGCCCACGTCTTCCCTACCTGCAGTAGGTTCCCGACTACAGAATATTTGCATGCACCACTCCCTCCCTCCTTTCCTTCCTTCCTTCCTTCTTTCTTAAATAACCTTTTACTTTGAGATAGTTTAAGACTTACAGGAAGTTTCAAAAATAGTACAGAGAGTTCCCAAATTTTCTGTCACTGAGCACTTTTTTTAAATGTATATTTTTGCTATTGTGTAGAAACAGTCTAGAAGGCTTTATGAAAAAGGATTTCTGATGAAAAGTTCTCGGACTATTGTTGCGTAATAAAAGCTTCTTATAAATAAAATCTGTGTGATGTGTTGGTGTCTGCTTTCACACGACCCTAAACTTGCTTTGCTTCTCCCTAGATTTGTTTCCTTCGGGCTCTGGGGTTTCCTTTATGGACATCTTTCATACTGGCTTTTCACCTTAGTGAGTATCAGGTGGACAAATTCAGGGCCGATGGACTCTTATGGAAAGTACCACCTGGGGCTACGCGCTCTGAAATCGCCTTTCAGAGACTTTAGTTTCCTGGTGACTCTTCTGAGCTGTCTGCTGTCATTTGCCCCAGAGTTTGCATAAGTACTTTTGCATGACTATCTCCTGAGATAGTTGAAAACTAAATGGTTATTGGAGCCAGCCCAATGGGCTAAGTGTTTTAAATAAATTAATAATGACATGTGCGTATCGAATGTACCCGTCATAAATGACTATTTACGGTCACTATAGAGAAGAAAGCATAATTTAACCCAGGAGAGCAGAGCTAAAACATTCTCAAGGACCTAATTAATTCTTAGAAGAAAAAAACTGGTTGTTGATCAAAGGTTAGAGGATGCTTGTCCTATGACTTGTGGAGAAGGAAACCCACAATTGCTGGTGGGAATGTAAAATGGTAAAGCCACTTTGGAAAACAGTTTGGCAGTTTAAAGTTGAAAGTTAAACATAAAATTATTCAGAAATTCCATTCCTGGATATCTACTCAAGAGAAATAAAAACATATGTGCACACATAGGCTTGCATGCAAATATTCTTGGTAGTATTATGCATAATGGCCCCAAGCTGGAAACAACCTCAATGTCCATCAAGCGGTGTAAGGGATACATAAACTGTGGTACATCCATACAATGGAATACTACTCAGCAGTAAAAAAGGAATAAACTACTGACACATGTTACATCATGGATGAACTTCAAAACCGTTATGCTCAGTGAAATAAGTTAGACACGAGAGACCAGATATATATGATTCCATTTGCATGAAATGTATAGAAAATGCAAAAAATTTCTGGAAAAGACAAAGTATTTAGTGATTGCCTGAGGCTGGGGATGGGAATGGGCTAATGGCATAAGGGATCTTAGTGGGGGATGGAAATTTTCTAAACTGATTTACAGAGGGTGAAGTCACTAAAAATTATTGAATAATGCACTTGAAATGGATAAGTTTTCTGATATGTAAAATATATCTTGATAATGCTTTTTTTTTTAAAAAAAGGAACCAATAATTCCATAGAAGGCAGGAGGATTGGCTGTGGGCAAGTGCCCTTGGAAACACTCTACTTGATAAGGGAGTTTTCAAATCTCAACTTGTGCTGAAGCAGACGCTGCCATCACCCGCCAGGCCTCAGCCATCCTCACTGCATTTCTCTCTTTAGAAGGTGTCCTTGTCCACTGGCGTCTGGTTTGGGCCTAGAAAACATTTATAGTCCTAGTTGGCCTTTGAGTGGAAGGACCAGCACTTTTTTGCCTCTTATTCTCTGCTTTCCTGCGTGGGAAAGGCCACTTCCGCAGACTCCTGATGGAAAATCTTAGTGGGAGCAACAAAAGCTCATTTGTCAGTCTGGTGTAGGGTAAATCTAGCCTGAGGACGTGGGGCAGGTGGAGCAGAGGCCTGAAGAGAGTGTCCTGGAGACAGAGCAGGGAAGGGATGGCTCCGCCTACCTGATTCCCCGGGAGAGGAGCCAGGGGGTGTGGAGCGACCTTTGCCCTCCGGAACCTCACACTGTGATGAGAAGCTGCCCACCTTCCCTAGGGGCTTGTGCCGCCCTCAATGGTCCTGTCTCACCCGGATGTGCTCAAGACAGCAGGGCCCGAGGAAGCCAGGTTGACCGGGGGGTTAGTGTCGTCGTGTAGACCAGGAGAGGAGCCAGAGAAGGGGAGACTAGCACCATGCTCATCCGATGTCCAGGAGAGGACAGCTCTGGCTAGGAAGTTATACAATTTGAACATAGTTAGATAGTTTGCACTCATATCTATCATTTATTAGCTCTGGGTTCTTCAGCAAATGCCTTAACCTCTCTCTATCACTTATCTATTACTATGTATATTTTGTAGTATACTATACTTACTGGTTGGTTTTTTTTTTTTTTCTGAGGAAGATTGAGCTAACATCTGTGCCCATCTTCCTCTACTTTATATGTGGGACGCCTGCCACAGCATGGCTTGATAAGCTGTGTGTAGGTCCACACCCAGGATCTGAAACAGCGAACCCTGGACTGCAGAAGCGGAGCGTGCTAACTTAACCACTGTGTCACCAAGCCAGCCCCTGGTCTGGATTCTTAAATGGTGGCCCAGCTCCAAGAGGACAAGCTCCAATGTGCAAGAATTTATCAAGCCTCTGCTTAAGTCGTGTTTGCTGATGGGCCATTGGCCAAAGCAAATCACCTGGGTAGGCAGGGAATCCATGTGGGAGGGGCCTAGTGAGGACGTGAATACTAGGAGGTCTGAGTCATGTGGGGACCAGCAGCACAACAGTCTATCACACTTTCTAAGCCTCAGTTCCTTCGCTTGTAAAATAGGGATTATGTAGTATTTTATTAGGCTTCTTATATAGAATAAATGAAATAATATATGTAAAGCACCTATCATAATGTCTAGCATTTAATAAGTAATCAATGATTATCTGCTTTTATCATTATCACTAACATTGGTATTACAATTATTTACTTTCCCCTCAGATTTATCAGAGTACAGGGAGATGCGAGAGTGAAAAGGCAGGGGGGCCTGACCTAATATAGGAAGTCAGGAAAAATTTTCTTAAGAAATGCTGTTTCAGCTGAGGTCTAGTAGATAAATTAAAAGTTTACTAGGCTAAAGGGATCAGTGGAGAAGAGCATTCCAGGAGCGGCAACAGCATGTGCAAAGGCCCTGTGGCTGGGGAGGAATATGTGGCAGCTACCACAGCCATGAAAACAGATGATTATACAATGTCAGCATTGCAAACCTATTGCTATTCTCAGGGTGTTATGAACAGGCCCCTTTAACATTTGCAAGGCCTAGGATAGGAGTACAAAGAGAGGCCCATAAGCTATATGTCTAAGTATTTAAAATTATAAACCTAGCCAACAAACTATCCATGTTCTATCCTCCTACCTTTTCAGATGTACCCCTGGCTCTCCCCCTTTGGCTTCCCAACCCCAGCTCCATCCTGTACGTTGAGGGCCAGGGGCACATGCATGTGGACCCCCCAGGTGGCATATCAAAGCTTCTCCCCAGGAGCAAACAGCCATGGCCCAGCCACCCCTCAGCATCCCTCAGGGTGTGTTCACCAGCTGTGTGGTCCATTCTCAGGGTGGACCTAGGGAGGAGGGCATTCTGGGGTCTTGGGTACCCAGAGTATAGTTCAGAAGGGAGGGCACAGGCTCTGAGTGGGCACATCCCCTTGGTCCCTGGGTTATTTGTCCTGTAAGGAGGGGCCAATCAAAAGGAGGGTCAGAGGGGAGACCCCTAAAACACAAGGCCTAAGGCAGGGCCTCTGGCACCCAGAACAATACTGGTTATGGGAACCCAGGGAAAATAACGGAGGCCAGGGAAGGGGAGGCAGAGTCAGGAAGGCTTCCTGGAGGAGGAGACACCTGAGTGCAATATTTTCCTGCAGAGGAAGCACCTGCTGCAGAATTGAAGTGCATGATATAAGAAATCAATGTTCCTTGAAATCAAATATGAAATGTTACAACCAGGTGGCAGATGCTTTAGCTTTGGTTAAGAAGGTGTTTCTGTTTGAACCCCTTCGTTTGGCAAGATTACAACTGTTCTGATCGACTGCAATTCTCAAATGGTGAGAAGCCGTGCTCCAGCAGCCTCAAACACCGGCTAGCGCAGAGCTGTCGGAGGTCCCTACACTCACTTCTAAGTTACTCTCATGGGGTGAGAAAGAGTTTCTAAATTCAAGGACTATGAAATTCAACTATGAAAACTTTTTTAATGGCTCATGCAATTAGATTTAAATGCAGCCCTTGGTGGGAAATACCATTTTGCTACGAGCGGGGAGGGGGCGAAGATGGTTGAGTGTATACAGACTGGAATGCAGAAGCGTGAGCCCCGGCACGTCCTTTCCCTTCTAAGGAAATGCTGATGAGGGCAGCGAGACAGTCGTTCATCATCTCCCTTCTCCTCCCCACGGTCCAGAGAGCTGTCCTGGATATTGAAGCCCCAGAATTCTTGACAGATGGAAGGATTTGTTCTAATATTTATTTACTTATCTATTTTACTGTGGAAATGAGAATCGTGCATTTGTCGGTGTAAATCCAAGGCTGGGACAAGTCACCTCTGGTGGCAAGATTAAATGCACTAAAGAGAGCCAGGAAACTTAATATTTTTTAAATTCAACGATTCAGTCATTCGGCCCAGGGGGAAATAGCAATGTGGGGAATGAACTACTAATTACCAGCAACATCCCAGAAGAGAGATGCACAGAGTCCATGTGGTGCCGGGGATGGGGGCAAAGGCGCTGACCCACTGGCTGAGGGTCTCCCAGCAGCCTAGGCTAAGACTCTGCAAGAAAAGGGCAGCCTCCCAGGGAATCTCCTCCCAATTCCTCTTGCTCAGTCAAATCCCACCAGGAAAGGAAGACATGAGGCCAAGATATCTGGAGCGGAGGGGAAAGAGATGGGGGGAAAATGAACTCCAGCGTTGCTGATATGGAAGACTGGGGAGAAAGGCAAAACTGTAGACAGACACTCAATTTAGGGAGAGTTTATTATTATAACGACTGTGTTATCAATAGTGAATTTTTACTGAGTGCTTACCCTGTGCTCAGCAAAGTTTACAAGTGTCAACTCAATGAGGAATATACACACCCCGTGAGGAAAATGCCCTTTTATCTCATTTTACAGATGAAGACAACGAGCCTTAAAGAGATGGGGTTCAGGGTGGAGTGACGATGACAGATTCCTTTTGGACAGAGTGAATTTCAGGTGACATCAGTTCTAAAAGGGGATACCCCGCCTGTCAGAAACCAGAAATTGAACCTGAGGGTGGAGGCGGGGCAGGAAGGGAAGAAGGGAAGCGGGGCGTCCAGCTTTCCACCAAATGCCTTTTTGTGTCTTTCGAGTTTTCAAGAATATGAATGTGTTATCTGTTCAATAAATAAATAAAAATGTAAAAACAAAAACAAATCAGAACCTGAAGTTGAGGAAAGGTCAGGGCTGAAAAAGCAGCCCTGAGAGAGTCAGGTGGCGTTGAAGACAAGGATGTGGACGCGGGCTGGGCCTCCAGTGACAAGAGCCCAGGAGTAATTGGTAAACCAAGACGGGAGAGATTTTTGTCTGTTTGTTGTTTTTAATCAACAAATCAGAAGCAAACTTAATACTCTGTGGGGTCACAGTTGAGACTCTTAAGAGGCAAGAGTTAACTCTGGGCTCGTAGAAGTATTTAGAAGGCACTGGGAGAGATTCTCACTACCTGGGTAATCCAGGAAACATTTATCCTGAAGAGCAGACTAAAGTAAACTTTCTACAGCTGGTCATAGAAGCGCGCAGGAGCGATTCACAGCCCCGTTCCTCCTGGAAGCCACTGGCTCAAGCATTTTAGCAAGAGGCCAAGGCAGAC
The DNA here is from genome assembly GCF_041296235.1 of Equus asinus. NCBI lineage: Eukaryota > Metazoa > Chordata > Mammalia > Perissodactyla > Equidae > Equus > Equus asinus. The sequence continues at coordinate 44,112,489 of NC_091814.1, forward strand.
AAGGCACTGCGCGGACCTGAATTATGCATCCCTCGGTGTTTGTAATGTTCCCGAGCTGGGTAGGGTGATTAAATGTTTTACGTTTAATCTGTGCCTATGGCAAGCAGAAATTGGGTCTGAATGCCCAGGAGAACCATTCCTCCCAACTTTCAGCACTTCTAGCTCCCTGAGCAGCACTTTGTCAGCACCAAATAAAGGATGAATGAACTGGGAGAGGGGAGGTGCCCTTTCTGAGAAAGGGTCGTCCTCACAGGGGAAACAAAGGAGAACCACAGAACATCAGGCTGGCAGGGACCTTGGAGACGGGCTAGGGCAGCCGACCTGAGGGCGTATCAGAGAGCTTGTTAACACACAGGCTCCACCCCCAGAGTTTCTGATTCAGGTCTACGGAGGGCCTGGGAATTAACATTTTTGGTAACTTCCCAAATGATGCCATTTCATTTTACCACGTTTTGAGGGCGAGTGAACTAGTGCAACTTCTTCATCTTACAGACAGGAAACAGAGGCCCTGAGAGTTTAAATAACATGTCCCAGATCCCCTCGCTAATGGCAGGGCTGGGACTAGAATCTCAGTCTCTCTCTTTCTTTCCTTCATCTCTAAATATCTCAGCACATATCTCCTAAAAATAAGAATACTTGGGGCTGGCCCTGTGGCATAGTGGTTAAGTTCAGCAGGCTCCGCTTTGGCAGCCCAGGTTTGCAGGTTTGGATCCTGGGTGCAGACCTACACTATTCATCAGCCACGCTGTGGTGGTGACCCACATACAAAATAGAGGAAGACTGGCACAGGTGTTAGCTCAGGACTAATCTTCTTCAAGGGAAAAAAGAGGAATATTGGCAACAGATGTTAGCTCAGGGCTAATCTTCCTCAGCCAAAAAAAAGAATGCTCTCTTCCATAACCACAGTACAGTTACAATATCAGGAATTTAACATTAAAACAATACTATAAACAATTCTACAGACTTATTCAAATTTTGTCAGTTGTCCCACTAGTGTCTTTTATCTGGGCCAGGATCCAATCCAGAGTCACACACATTTGGTTGTGATGTCCCTTCAATTTCCTTTAATCTGGAGCAATTCCTCAGTTTGCCTTTGTTTTTAGGACCTCAATACTTCTGAAGTGTACAGGTCAGTTATTTTGAAGAACGTCCCTAGATTTGGGTTTGTCTGATGTTTTTCTGTGATTAAATTCAAGTTCTATATTTTTGGCACAAATAGCACAGCAGTGAAATAGTGTCCTTCTCAGGGCATCATGTCAGGAGCACATGAGGTCCATTTATTCCATTTCTGGTGATAGGAACGATCACTTATTTATTATTCTTTTTTTTTTTTTTGGTGAGGAAGATTGGCTATGAGCTGACATCTGTTGCCAACCTTCCTCTTTTTGCTTGAGGAAGATTGTTGCTGGGCTAGCATCTGTGCCAGTCTTCCTCTATTTGATGTGGGATGCCACCACAGCATGGCTTGACGAGTGGTGCTACGTCCACATCCTGGATTTGAAGTTTTGAACCCCGGGCCGCCGAAGCAGAGCACACGAACTTGACCACCATGCCACTGGGCTGGCCCCTGGTGATAGGAACATTAATCACTTGGTTAAGATGGTGTCAGCCAGTTTTCCCCAGGATAGTTACCATTTTTTCCCTTTGTAATTAGTAAGTATCTTGTGAGGAGATACCTTGAGACTACAAAGATGTATTTCTCATCATATTTCACCCACTAATTTTATCATCTATGAATGATTCTTACCCGAAGCAACTATTAACGTGATGGCTGCCAAGTGGTAATTCTCTAATTCTATCCTTTATCCTACATTAGTTGGAATCCTACCTTAAAGAAAAGTTCCCCCCTCCTCCCCCATTCATTCGTTCATTCATGTCATTATGGACTCACTTTTTTATTCTAGAATCCGTCTCTCTTGCCACCTAAGTCAGTTCTCTTTTCACCGTATGGCCCTGCTGCTTATAATACCATTATTTCAGATTTACGAGTCTATCACATTGGTTCAAAAATCAAATTGAAATTTTTTTCAGGCTCTTCTCTTTCTTGCCAGTGCAGGTTCCAGGCCAGAGCCAAGCAAGGCGAGCAGCCTTAAAGGATCCTAGAGCTACTGCTCTGGGTTGTATTTTCCAGGGTCATATCACAATTAAAAAATTTTCGCCTTGAAGCCAATGCCTTCATCATTTCCCACGCACATTAAGTCCTCTTGGGTCGTGTGTGTTACGAGTCTAACCATGCTCTTATTACGGCCTCTGAACTAAAGGAGGACACTATCCTCTGGCTCAGACAATGGGAGACGGGCAGGCCAAGCTGGCAGTGGCCAAACCTAGGTTTCTATGACGGAAAAACTGCCTTAGTTGGTGAGCTCTCCATTTGCTCATCCTCCCACTCATTGTCCCTGGGGTACCCTAAAGAGGGACATTTGGCTTGTATTGGTATTTGGTTGTATGAGTCCAAAAGAAAAAATCCCAACTCTAAAGTAAATATTTGCCATTTTTGACTACTAATTACATTGTATGATTAAAAAGAAACAAGTGTTTACCACATCCTTGATTTCATCATCACGTCATTGTGTGTGGAAAATAAATCAGCTATTTAGCGGAAGCAAGCAGTGACTTAAAAAAATCTAAACACGTTTTGTTTTTAGAAACAAATATAGCTGACTCAGGATCATAAAGACATGAAAATGTCAACTGGAGTTCCACACACCTCTGTCCTCTAAGACGTGTCCCAAGGGAAATTCCTCTAGGGATTTAGCCATTTATGACCGGTGTCAGAATTCTCTGGGAGTAAGACGCCAGACGGAACCAGGCGGAGCTGGAGTGTCTAATGCAGTGGTCCTCGAACTAGGGTGACGCTGCCCCCCAAGGGGCATTTGGTAAAGGGTGGATGCATTTTTATGGCTGTCACAATCAGTAGGGTGGGGGTGCTACTGGCATCCAATGGGCAGAGGCCAACATGTTAAATGTCCTGCCTGCCTAGGACAGTTCCATACAGCAGGAGTCGCCCTGCCCAAAATGACAATGACATCCCGTGGAGAAACAGAGGTTCCCCAGGAATTTGGAATTAGACTAAGATTCCAGCTCAGTATTCCTGCTCTCTTGAATTGAAGAATTGTACCCCTAGGTGCTGTTGACTGTGGCTATTACTTACTCGGTGGACTGGGGAACAGAGACAGCTAGTCGCAGTGAGAGAGGACTGACACAGATATGTAGAAAGAAACGGGGAAAAGTGACAGAGGGGAACTCTTGCTGCACGCTTCATCAAGCCCTTGGATCTTATTCCATTTCAGGCCCATCTGCAATCCGCGTGGTTGGTTTCTGTGACACCTTGTTTGCAAACAAGAATTTTAACTTCTGAGAGGCTAACTGTCATCTTCTGCCCCCTGGACTGAGCAACAGAGCAAGCTGGTGCGTAGAGGCAAAGACGGAGGCGGCGGAGAGAAGCAGAGATGCGCCAGCGGATGCTGCCTGCAGGCCTCTGAGGTGCTGAGGCCCAGCTGCCTCTGAAGCAATCAAATGTGGCCCGAGAAGGGGGTCCTAGGAGATGGGCCTCTTCAGAAAGTGCATTGTGACTTGACGGGGCAGGGCAGTTCCAGGAGAGGAGGAAATGCTGGGCAGCAAATGGCACCAGGGTCCCCTGCCCCTCCAGTGGGAGGTCAGCCCAGACTGAGGCTGGGACTTCTTAAAGCCCTTCCACGGAAAGGACCAGCCTGAGTTTGAATTAGGTGAAGCTGTCAGTGCCAGGGAGTCACATCGAGATTAGGGGTCAGTTAAGAAAATAACCTGGAGGGGCTGGCCTGGTGGTGCAGCGGTTAAGTTTACACATTCTGCTTCGGCAGCCCAGGGTTTGCCGGTTCCGATCTGGGGTGTGGACCTATGCATCGCTTGTCCAGCCATGCCATGGCAGGTGTCCCACATACAAAATAGAGGAAGATGGGCACGGATGTTAGCTCAGGGCCAGTCTTCCTCAGCAGCAAGAGAATGATTGGTGGCAGATGTTAGCTCACAGCTAATCTTCCTCAACAAAATAAAAAGAAAAAAAAATAACCTCAAGCTGAAAATAAGAAAGTCACTTTCTTTAAAAGGAAAACAAAAACAAACACAAAACCCCTCATACTCAAGGGAAAACAGCTCTTAAAATGTTAGCCTTGCTTGCTTAATTAGCTTTTTATCTGCTTGAGCAGAATACTCAGGTTTGTGTTGAAGATGGTACGTTTCATTCCTGTTACTGTTGGAACTGGGTGAGATAGAGAGGGTAGCAGTGGTTTCGCTGTTATTTCCGTGGGCTGGTGCTTCTTTGCGCAGCTGCAGCTTCTGTAACTGAAAAGGGAGATAGGCAAGGGAGGATATAGTTCCAAGAACTTTCGGTTTTGCTAGCCAGCAAATCGTTTAACAATGATAAAGGTGTGGCTTCAGAAGAAGGAGTTTCCACTTTCACCTGTCGTTTAGAGGCAGTGAGTATGGACAGATGAAGGAAATGCAGTGATGACACAGGGTTCTGTGGCGTGGCTTGCGTGTGAGATCTGAGTGTTTCCTCACAAGCGTTCCATCCCAATCTTGCTTTTCTTGGATTTCAGAGACGATGCTGGGATCCCCATGATGGATCACCCGCCCTTTTCACCTGTGATTGTACCCTTGGTGCATCCCCTCCCATCATTCGCTTAACTGAGTCCTCTCATTCCTATAGATCTCAACACAGGAGAAGCTTCAGAATAGGTTGCTTTAAAACATCGAGTATTCCAAGAAACGTATCTCTATTTCAGGAATAGAAACATTTTTTTCAACACGGCAAAAATCAAGTCTTGTGAAATACTCATCTGATTAAAACTCTTCAGCTATCTAAAGGAAGCTCTTTCTCATGTTAACATGTCTCCAGCAGCAGAATTTCTCCAATTCAGTCATTCTTGTTGCTCAACTCTACCAAGCCTGGAAAGCTCTGGACTGACGGTGGGAAATAGTACCTGACACCTGGTGGGCAACCAGCAAGTACCAGTTGGATTAAATTGAAGCCAAGCCTCCGTTCTAATCCAATTTGTACCCTCAGTTATCAGAGGGAGCTAGGCCTTGTTTTTCCATTTGTGACAGGAGAAGATTGAAGGACTCTCTTATCTCCAAGGTCTCTTGCAACTCTAAAGTCTATGAGAAATAAAATGCTGTGTAGTGCAGTTAGCACTCTGAGCCATTTCCCAAGGCTATGTCTAACTTCTTGAGAATTAGTTGCATTATTGACCCTTACGTCACTCTTAAGTTTGCTTACGACTTCCCACAGTGGCCTTCTCTCTGATCCTTGAATAGGCTCGGTGAGCCGGGCACGGGCTGGATTTCAGCCCCTCCCAGCCCCTTGGCCGCGTACCCTTATTCAGTGGACAACTTACACAACTGTGTGTACTCTCTCTTTCCAGCACCATGCAAAGTGCCCGCAGAAAATAGAAACATAATGTTAGTTGAATGAATAAATCAACTTTATTGAAGTTCAATTTACTTATAATAAAATGCACCATTTTAAGTGTTGAGTTCAATGAATTTTGACAAATGTGTGTACCCAGGTAACCACTACCACAATCAAGATATAGAAATTCCATTACCCCCAAAATTCCCTTATGTCCTTATGCAGTTGTCTCTTCTCCCACCCACTACCCCCTCCTCGCCTCAAGCAATCACTGAATCTTTTAATTTTATTTAGTTGTATCTCGCCTATTTGCAAAAGAATTTAAAAATGGCCTTAAAAGGGAACAAATATACCAAAATCAATAAAAGAGGGGGAATAAAAAGAAGAAAGAAGGATTAGGAGGAGCAAAGCAGAAATCCCAACCATAAGGGTCGATAGAGCGTCTGTGATTGAGCTGGAAGGCTGAGGTTTGGCAGCAGCCTCCTTCGAGCAAGGCAGAGAGGGAAGAGCGGTTCTTCAATTACTGTCTGAGAGGAAGAAGCATTTCACTCGTCCCAGGGGAGACAAAGTTTCCCCAGCACAAAGATCAGAGATGTTCCTCATGTGGGTCATCAGATGGAAATTTTGAAGGATGCTCTAAATGGTGTCTTCGATGACAATTTCATAGCATATGCAGCAGAAATAGTCACTTGTCTATTTGATCCAGACAAGCTTCCATAAACATTCCTATAGCAAAATTTTTTTTTTTTTGAGGAAGACCAACCCTGATCTAACATCTGCCGCCAATCCTCCTCTTTTTGCTGAGGAAGACTGGTCCTGAGCTAACATCTGTGCCCATCTTCCTCTACTTTATATGTGGAATGCCTGCCACAGCATGGCTGGACAAGCGGTGGGTAGGTCCACACCCAGGATCCGAACCGGTGAACTCCGGGCTGCCAAAGTGGAATGTGTGAACTTAACCGCTGCGCCAGCGGACCGGCCTCCTATAGCAAATGTTAATGTTTCTTCCCTAAATAAGATGGTTTCACTGGGTTTTTCAGAAAAGTGGGATAGGAAACAACTCAAAATTATCTTCTCTAGTGAGGTCTGGAACTCAGGAATCCTTTCCTGTCCTTACCGGCAGAGCATTTGCTTTGAAACCCAGGTGGGCAGGTGGGAGGATTACTGCTCAGTAGTGAAACTTAAAAAGGCCTGGCCAGGATCCCTGTTTAGATCAAAGGCCTCCTCATCGCTGCCTGGAGCTGGGCTGTAAGTGAGGATGTGTCTGGGAAAAGCCAGGCTTTTCTAAAGGAATCAGTTTTGGAGCTGCGCCAGCCCGGGCCAGGGCTCCGTTGAGATGCCAAGCTTCCAATAGCAGAACAAACACTTGAACATGAAAGATACTGTGGGCAAGTGTCGACAGCTTCTCATGCAGCCATGGAAATTTCTTAGTAATGTCCTTAGAAGACTGAGTTCTAAGCCACCTCACCGGTGCCTGTTGATGGGCTAGATAGGCCCTGAAACCAACACCCTCTTCCCTGCTGGATTCTGAATCAGCTGAGAAATAAGACAAGGGGGTAAAGCAAACGGGAGCAAGAATACATCTCTTGCTGGGAAACGTGGCTGGTGTCTGTGGGCAAGTGAGTTTCCTGTCTCTGAGCCCCAGAATTACGTAGCCTTTCCCACCCCATCATAGGCAATACCTGGTCAGCACGGGCTTCTATAAGAAGTGGGACAAGGAGGATGAGAACATGGGAACTTGCTCCCAAGGAGGGGAGAGAGGAGCTAGGCAACCTGCCCCGTTTCACCTTCCAAACTCACCAGTCAGGAGAGGGGCTCCCCCTCCTGCGGGCCACCAGAACAATTTATTCCCTATGTGTCTGCTGGGATGAATCAGCCACAAAAGTACCACTCAAGGACTCGAAGGCATGTTGTGGGCTTGACCGATATTGACCATTCAAAGGTTGGTGGCTGCCAGCTCAAGACAGTAATTTTTGTCTAACACCGTTGATGGTTGAGGTTAAACCCTTCTTTCTGAAAATGGGTAGATACCGAGACTATTTTCTTCTTTCTGCTTTTCGATAAGACTATACCTGCTGTTAATTTTGGCAGGGGGTGTGTCTATGTTGTCTAAAAGTGGTATCAGCCATGAAGATCTACACTAAAAGAAAGAGGAAGAGGGTGGGTCCCTTGTTTTGCACTACTTAACACTCACTTGGTCCTTCAAAGTCATTCTTGCCATTCCTTGATTCAGGGCTGGTATTATAAACAAGATTTGGCAAGCGCATTAAGAACAGTGATCTCGATATGCTTCTCTTGCTTGGTTTGCGGTTGATTCTGCTCAGTGGTATGCTGGTAAATGCAGAAAAAAAAGGTTCTCTGAAATAAAGAACTTCTGATTTATGGTGTTTTCTATTTTCCAATTTCTGTGGGGTAAATACTCCTTCCATGGCTGATTTTGAGCTCCCAATGTGATGTCCCCAAACACGGAGTTGGGAAGAGGGATACAGTATTGCACCCTTCTATGGTATTTCCACCAAACAAATACAATAGACCTAAATAATCTTAAGCAAATAGATGTTATATATGAGTAAAATATTAGTAAATAAAATAGTAAAATAATTAGGAAATGATACATTTTGAATATTTTAATATAGTTTATTTAATTGTAAGTTTATATAAAATGGTAAAACAATTGGCTGGCAAAATTACTGAAATTTAAGGATCAGCTCTGGTTAGCCAGTAAGAGCCAGCTCCAATACGCCACTGTTTCTGATCTGCTAATAAAAAGCCAAGGAAAGATCAATATCGCTGGGAGGGGAAAACGTACCAATCAGTGGTCAATACTGCAAAGTCAACACTGGACAGAGCCCCAACCCTGCCATTTTTTAGGAAAAGAGCTTAATGTTTTGATGGACTATCCCGCAAACTTAACGGGTCTACAGGGGCCAGCCTAGCAGCGTAGTGGTTAAGTTTGTGGCTCTACTTGGTGACCCGGGGTTCACGGGTTCAGATCCCAGGCTCAGAGCTACACACCGCTCATCAAGCCATGCTGTGATGGCATCCCACATACTAAATAGCAGAAGACTGGCAACAGATGTTAGCTCAGGGCCAATTTTCCTCATCCAAAAAAAAGTCTATAGTTGTGAGGGAACAGGGAGGATTTGCCCTTTGAAAAAGTGGGATAAAGTCTACTTTCAGTCAATCTAGAGGGAGGAACAATTCGACAAGGGTTAGAGCCCATTGGTTAGAACTCATTGACAAGTTTGATGACAAACACTCTGACATTTTGATGTCAACTTGAGTCTTGAGCTTTATTCAGTTGGTAGTGGTTCAGGAGTGTGGTGGCTGAAGGGGCCATAGACGGTCTACCGTGACATGAAGGTGGGAGGTGACAATGGCAGAGCAAGGGAACTGAGAGGGAGACCAGCGTGGAAAGGCTGAGGAGGAGTCAGAAGGGACCCTCTCCTACTTTCACTGGGCCTGAGGCTGAGGGCAGAGCATCAGTAACCTCCCCATAAACAAAAGCCTGAAAACATTTTCACCTGATTTTAAAGGGGACTTTTACCCTAAAGATATTCAGCACATGGGGATGATGGTATCAGAACAACGAACTAGCATTTCTTTCTTCTTTTTAAAAAGAAACAGGATTATTTTGCCTCTGACATACCCGTGTATGAGCGGAAAGAGAAGTGTACTTGGAGTCAGCACACCTCCGAGCAGTTGTACCACGTGGACAAACCACTTCACTTCTCCCAACGCTCTCCCTCCTCCGCAAAACCGGGCAGAGTGTGTGTGACAACTCTCCTGTGTTAGTGTGAGGGTCAGATGAGAGAGTGTGTGTGAAAGCACCTCACACGCTCGAAGGCACTAGCAACACTTTAAAACCAATATGTTGCCTTTGCAAATAGATTACGAAACTTTTTTTCTTGTCTTTTTGAACATCTTTCTTGCCAGAGTGTACTGGACTGTGGAATGAGAAACTTGCCTTCCCCTCCTCTGTTATCTCGCTGCCGGCTTCTACTGAGAACGGCCGTTTCTCAGGGGCACAGCTGCCTTCTCTCCAGAATGGAAGGCAGACGGGTTGATGCACATTAACATTCTAAAATCCCTTCACTCCTGTCCTTCCGCCTCCTCTTACTCAAAGCTTTGTCTGTGCTTTGACTTAAAAGCTAACTCCGAATTCTTTCTGCATCTGCAAGGCCCCACTTCCAAGAGGGTATCTTCACAGGCGTAGCATTTCTATCTTTGTTTTCAGACCTTGACAGGTGAACAAAGGATCAGTCTTTTCTCTTCCTCAGGTTTCTGAGTCAAACCAAAGAAAACAAACACAAAAGATCCCAAATCATAGTAGGTTGTGTATCCCCCAGTGTGGTCAAGACCCTGAAAAGGGGTCTGGCGTTCTTCATCAGTTTGCTCTATTTACAGAACTCAAGGTCATTTGGAGTTCAGTAGAATGTCATGCTGTTTTTCCAGCCCTTGGACAGCAAGAGAATGCAAAGCACATTTTGTATGTAGGTTTTATCCACATAGGGTTCCAAGAAAAATGCAGTACATATGTTCTGATTCACTCACACTTTACTCACTAAATAGCTATTTGATATCTAAGGAGGCTTCAGAGTTTTAACGAAAAATTTCTTCAAAGTATTCTTTCCTTTGAACCCAGCAGTCATATTTTCCTAAGAATAAGAATTAATAATGGCCAGTAGAGTTTGTGGGTGTTTGCAACATCACCAAAATTCCTCTTTTCTCAACTTCGGAACATCTAATGTACAGAATCATATTTTTTAAAATGCATATGCATGGTCTACAAGTGTGTGTGTGTGTGTGTGAACCATGTGGGTATGTGCCAGGAGTTGTGCTAGGCACTTTACATACGTTGTCATGGATGTTTATGACAAGGTTTGAAGGTAGGTATTACTTTCCTTTACAGGCGAGGAAGCTGAGGCTCAGAAGGTTTTGTGACTTACCCAAGGCCAGAACCGACAAGTTGCAATGCCAAGATTCTGTTAAACTGTCTCTGTTTGCATCTTCTAATTTTGTTCACTTCAGCAAATATTTATCAAGTGCCTCCATGTGCCAGGTGGCGTCCCAAGCCTGAGGAGAAAAACAAGGAAAGACCTTGAGATGCTTCCAGTGAAGGGCTTCCTATTTTTATCCTTCAGCGTGTGACTGGAGACGGCAGGTAAACGAGGGGTGTATGAGGTTGAATCAGTTAGGATGTATTTCATTGTAAGTAACAGGAAACCCAACTTAAATTGCCTTAAACAATAAGGAGGACATGCTGTGGCTAAGAATGTTACTTATTCCCTAATATCCATCTCCCCCTTCTACCAGGAGCAGAACTCCAACTTTTAGCCAGACATATGGCCTCCCAGAAAAAGACAATATTTCTCAACACTCCTGAATCTAGGTGTGGCCATATAACTAAGTTCTGTCACGTGAACTGAAGCGCTATGTGCATCTTCTGGCTTTCTCTTTTCTCCCTCTTGCTGACTGGATTCAGATGTGATGGCAGTAGTTGGAGCAGCCATTTTGAACCACAGGGGCGTAAATTATGTGTTAAGATGGCAGAGCTATCAGATGTAAGGTACACTATCCCTGGAATACCTGCTTGGACTTTTTTTTTTTAACCTGAGAAAGAAATAAACCTTTAACTTGTTTCAAGGGGTTTTCAGTTATTTGCAACTGAACCTAACCCTAGCTCACATAGTGTTCACATAGCTGGAAGTCCAGAAGTAGGGTGGGCTTTGCTGTTAGTTTAATTCAGCAGGTCAACCATAGTATCAAGGAATCAGTTTTGTTCCAGATCTTTGTTTTGCCATTGGTGTCAGTATCATCCTAAGGCTGGCTCTCTTTCATGAGACAAGATGGTTGGGAACAAAAAGATAGATACATGCTTGCTCATCAATTTTCAAAGAGAGTGACATCCAGAAGTGCTCTCATAAAAACAATAAAGTTCCTTTCCCAGAAACCCTCTGGCATCTTCCTGCTCTTCGTCGTCCTGAATTAGGTCAGATGCAGCCAGGAGAATGCCATGAATTGATTGGCTCCGTTCTGACAGAACCAATCACTGTGGCAAAGGAGACGGGCTTACACTAATTGACTTGAACTAATCATGGTCCACCGCTGGAGGTGGGCTATTTTTTCTTCTTAAATTCGGGATAATGTCATAATTTAGGGTCAGTACAGTTGATTCTTGGCATCAATCAATTTAACCTTCAGAGTTTGTACTCTCCTTGAAGTGCCTCGATAACGTACTGTGTAAGGGGCAGCATAATACCTTCCTCGTGTGTTGCTAAGAGGATTCAATGAAAGATGCAGCCTCCATTTCAGGAAGTAGAAAGAGGCTGGTGGGCTAGAAGGAGTCATTTTACTGGTGTGTCCAGATAATGGCTCCATGGAGTCCCCAGATAATCCCCTGGAAACCTGCAGAGCTGTCAGTGCTACCCGCTCTCAGGGTGGTGTGACTCAGGGAGGGCCCCACCTGAGAACTTCTCCTCCAGGGCCCCATCCTCCCCTCTCCAAGGCTACCTGAGGTGCCTACAATTCCCAGAATTCACATTCTTAGGGATTAAAACATCTTTCCAGAAAGCCCCCAGTAACCTGGGAGGAGTGACACATTAAACCACAGCACAAAGGTGTTGATTACATTAATTAGAAGCCCCCCCTCCCCCACCTCTAACCATCACCACTACCTCCTCTAACACCAGGGACACTGAGCCAGTGGGCAGTCGGGGTGTTGTCATAGAAAAGAAAAAGTTCCCAGGTTCTGGCTAATCGGAGACGGCAGAGTGGGATATGAAAATGGGGGTCATGAGTCCCTGGCCAGGAGAGGAGGCAGGGTTAACAAGAATGACCAGGAAGTGGAGATAGCGGGGGACATCAATGTCAATTTCAGTGAATCAATAACGTAGCCCAGGGCTAGCCCTGTGAGATCTATTCTGAGTGACAAAATAGCTACATTTGACTCTAAGGCTGTTGAGACAACAGCTTTTTTACTTCCTATCTTGGTGGCACCAGCGGTTGCCAGAATCTTTGAAGCTTTGTCTCTTACTCATTCATCTGGCCTGCGGCAGGCCCACATGGCTCAGTCCACGGCCTTGTTAAAATTATAGGACTCCGTTAGTCTCCCCCAGATGGAAAGGAACAGCCAGAAGGAGCGCATTCATTCAGTGCAGAAATCATGTCAGAGGAGTGATGGCAGAAACACTGGCCCAAGGTAGGATTAGAGGGAGCCAAGGCAGAGTGGAAGGCAGAAGGTCTTTTCCACTATTTTCAACCAATTCTAAAAGCAATTCTACAATAAATCCGTTTTTCTGTGGTAAATTCATTTGGGTGCTATCTTCCAAGAGGCCGTCAGTTCAGTAGCTTATTTAAGCTCATCACTTAAAGCAATTAGATATGTAACACTTACCCGGACACTATCAGGATCTAGTTTATTCTTCTGAAGGGCCATTTCTGAAGTCAGTTGTGAAGTTTTATTTCACCCTTACATCAGTTTTTCTCTAAGTGCCTTTCCCAGATCATTCACCTACAAATCACATGGCAGGGGAATGGTGGTGGTGGTGGTGGTGTTGAGTGATAAAAATGCAGATCTCTGAGCTCCACCCAGAATCTACTAAACCGGACTCTCTAGGAGTAGGGCCTAGAAATCAGCATTTTAAACCAGCAGGTCATGTGATTTTAATCAGTCTAGGGTTGAAGCCCATTGATTCCTAGAGAATGCCAAGATTAATACCTCACAGTTTATGGGGCTCTATGCTTTACAAAGACTTTTGTATAATACCTCATTGGAGCCTCACCACAAGCCTCGTGGAAGAATGTCAGAGCCGACATTATCACTTCCGTTTTATGAAGGAGAGACCACAGCTCTGTGCCTTCAAGTAACTTGCACGAGGTCAACACTCTCATACATGGGGTAGCCTGGACTGGAACTCAGGTCTTACAGCACCCAGTTCAGTGCCCCTGCCACTACCCTGAATGGTAATAACATTCCAGTTGACTAAATGTGGAACCCCCTCTTGGGCCACTGTCTAAAGGGAAAGGAAACCATCATAGTCTGCACAGCCACAGGAAGGAGCTTCCTTTGTAGGAAGAGAAAACTATAAAAACTTGGAAGATGTCAATAACCAGCATACTTAAGGTCATTAATGGTCTAATTATAAGTTGAATTTGTTGAAACTGCGAATATAATAAAGACTAATTTTTATTACATATTTAGATTTGGCCTGGGTGACTCAACTAATTGGTTTGAGCAGGAATGATCAAGATTTTACAATAGTGAACCACGTGATCAGAAATTCAATTAAGTGAATGTTAGATACACTCATTTACTTTCAATGGTAATGGTGTTGAATGAAAATCCATGTGACTCAGACCTGAGTCAAGGACATATGAGGAATTATTCATACCTACTTTCCTTTTGTCATCAATCCATGATGTCCCAGTTTCATTCTGAAATTTCAGTGGAATTAAATCTGAGGAACTCCAAAAATTATATCATGAACTATAATTTGGTTCAGTTACAATTATTAGCCAGTACAAGCCCGCTAATGAGACACATGTGGGCAATTAGTTTCACAATCATAGAGTTAGGCAGATGGGTAATTCCAGCTGAACCCCTACATATATGTTTGATGGTTAAGGTTATGCGTCAACTTGACTGGGCCATGAGATGCCCAGAAATCTAAACGTGATTTCTGGGTGTATCTGTGAGTGTTTCCAGAAGAGATTAGCATTTGAATTAGTAGACTCTGCAAAGCGGACTGCCCTCCCTAACGCGGGCAGCCATGATCCAATCTGTTGAGGAGCTGACTAGGACAACAAGGTGGAGGAACGGCAAGTTCGCTCTCTTCCTGACACTGTCTGCTGGGACATCGGTCTGCTACACTCGAACTGGGACTTACACCTTCGGCTCCCGTGCTTCTCAAGGCTTCGGCTTTGGTCTGGAACTACACTGGCTTTCCTGGGCCTCCAACTTGCAGATGACAGTTAGCGGGATTTCTCAGCTTCCATAGTCATGTGAGCCAATTCCTCATAATAAATCTCTCTGTCTATAAATATATATATACATAGAAAGAGAATCCATCCATCGATTGATCGATCTATCGATGTATGTATGTATGTATGTATGTATCTATCTATCGCCCATCTCCCATTAGTTCTATTTCTTTGGAGAATCCTGACTAACATACCATGTAAATCTTTTTTTTTTTTAACCTCAAAATCTCAGTGGCCACATTGTGGGGTCAGACAGGTCACATTTAGCCTTGACCCCCTCACCAACTATTGGATTTACAACGTAACGCTAAGGAGACCTGGGTCACGTGCTGGGCCCACATGGATCTGCTGGGTTGGCTTTGTTTCATGGCTTTAGGGTTAGTTCTCCTTCACCGGCAGCCATCTTGTGGTGAGAGAGCGCAAATGGCTGGTTCATAAGGGCGGGAAAGACCAGACCCCTTTCCAGCATTGCTTCAGACAGTCACCTCCGGCGACACACTGCATAAGCTGAATAAGTCCTTTGTTAACTTGGACTCTGCGTGAATTTTTATGTCACATTTGGTGAAAAATGCAGATTACACTGCTGGGTTTACACTACTGTGATTAAAATATTTTCCTAATAGTCATTTATGGATTAATTATAGTCGATCCTGAGTTAGAATAAATCCAGGCCATTTTGGGGCCATCTGGGTACAATATGTAATTGTATCTCTCTAAATGCCAGTCAGGCTGTATGTTTTTCCATGACCTCTCCATCTAATCTTCTCTGTTTTGTATTTGTATTTTATTTTATTTTTTGGTGAGGAAAATTGGCCCTGAGCTAACATCTGTGCCAATCTTCCCCTGTTTTGTATGTGGGATGCCACCACAGCACAGCTTGATGAGCAGTGTGTAGGTCTGTGTCTGGGATCTGAACCCATGAACTCCAGGTCACCGAAGCTGAGTGTGTGAACTTAACCACTATGCCACCAGGCCAGCCCTATATTTTAATTTTTTTGATACCCGGAAATGTATTTGTCCTTCACCACTGGGATAAATATACTAGCTTGTTTTCTAGTTTTCAAAATAGTTTGTAGGTGTTGTGTAATAATTCTTTGAACCATCTGGGTTTATCAAAATGCATGATGCGTGCAATAGGCATGAACTGTTCCAGCCCACTGGAGATGCAAGAAATACCACTTTCTTTTTCCAGCTCAGGATCTACTCTCTGAACTCAGTAGTAATTATTTAGGGAGGGAGTCCTGGCTCTCCCTTGTCCTTCCCTGGCTTATGCCAGGCCCTGAGGGCTCACTCAGCCTAGGAGGATGGGGAGAGAGGCCTCTGTCATTAATCCATTTGGTCACAGAGAAGATGCTCCTTGCCCAATGCCACGTAGACCTCCTACATAGACCTCGACTGGTAGGCCTTGCAGCTCTCACCTCACCAGGCCAGATAGCCTGGCAGCTGCTCCCCAGGTGAGGAGCTTGATGTCTGGCCTTGACAACACCCTGCAGCCATCCCTTATTCAAGGTCCTGCCACCTCCTGGGCGCTGTGTATTCCCCTCTCCTTAGAGAACCCTCAAACCAGAGAACCCACCACTCTCTGACCGGCATCAAGCTCTAGACATCCCCCTACCCCCACCCCCAGCCTCCTCTTGCCTGGGAACCAGAGCTCCCAAATAAAATCTCGGTCTAAAACACAAAATCGTGTCCCATGGGAACCAGGGACACAAAGGCTGTGCCTTTTCTGAGAGGGGTATGGAGAAAATTCTCTTCAGTCTTTGCTGATGAGTCTGCAGCAGCAAAAAAAAAAAAAAACCAAAAAACAAAAAACCCACGACACCATAAACCACAAAAGTAAAGGCAGGACGCCAGATACTTTCTCAATAATTCACTCTAAGTATGACATATATGTAAATATAATTACCCTCCTGTTTTTCCTACAGTTTTGTTTAAATAATGTTTTTTTCCTGTTGTTACACAGCTTGTATTCCTTCCCCACTCCCAGTGTATTTTGTTCTAAAGCTGTTGCCTCGGTTTCTGGAATATCCATTTTATTCAATTAGGGATATTTTTTCTCTCTCTGTTTTGAAGTCAATACCATACAATTTTCATGAAGATTTAATTATTATACGTTTCAAAATCTGATAGGATGCACCAATAAATTTAAAAAAAAAGGTTGTGTTATTCTTGACGGCTCTTTCTTTTGAACTAATTTCACATTATTTGTCTAGTTGTGTAAGTTATCTTAGGGGAACTTTAATGGCATTAAATTCACATCCTAATTGAAGACATATTATCTTTACTGTATTCTTTTCCTAACCAGAAGCAAGGTAGATTTTTCCACTTTCTTGTCTCCCTTTCTTTTTCCTACTATGGTGTTTTACATTTCTTTGAACAGATAAATTCTTTTTACTCCAAGTTGAGTCAATACTCAAGAATTTATGGTTTTTTGTTACTCTTATAGAATGGAATCTCTTTTTCTATGTGTACCACTAGTTTAAAGAATAATGCCACATTTTGTGGATTTATCTCATACTCCCTAGCTCTTTGTTACCTCTGGGGCTTTATACGTATAGTAATATTATCTCCCAAAGATACTTTAATTGCAGTACTCCTTTCCTGTGTAGATGCCTCTGTTTCTTGCCTTTCTCAGAACTTGTTGTCAGCACTTCAATACTGTGCCAACTTGAATGATGGCAGAGGGCACACTGGCTGTGCTTCTGCTTCAAGGGGATTCTCCATTTTATTATACCATTGGCTCGAAGTTTTGGTTTCTTTTCCTTTTTTTTTTTTTTTTTGGTGAGGAAGATTGGCCCTGACCTAACACCTGTGCCAATCTTCCTCTATTTTTTATGTGGGATGCCTGCCACCGCATGGATTGATGAGCGGTGTGTAGATCCATGCCCAGGATCTGAACCTGAGAATCCCAGGCTGCTGAAAAGGAGCACGTGAACTAAACCACTATGCCACTAGGCTGGCCCTGAAGTTTTGTATTATTTGTAAACAGAACTTTTAATACAGAAATGCTCCTTGTTAAAATATTTAGAGTTTTCAAAAGGAATAAATGTTGATTTGATTTAAATTATTTCTTGGCATCTATTGAGATGATGAAGTCATTTAACAAATTTTTCCTGCATGATGATCTTTTGCATGATGATTTAAAATTTACCCCTTGAATGGATATGTGGGCAATGCAGTAATATCTGGATTCGGCTCATAACTCAGCTAAAAAACAAAGAAGCAAGCAAGCGAGTAAACAAACCAACCAGCAAAGGCCTGGGCTTCTTCATGAAAGAAGCACAATTCTCTTGGGAGCGTTTGTCGCCAGGAGGCCCTCCACCGGCAGCCCTTTGAAATGTGCTCAGCTGATTGCCCAGACCGCTTCCTGGCCCCTCCTGCTCACTCCTGCATTTGATTGTTCTGTGGATTGTGGTCCAGGCTCGCCTGGGCCAGAGAATGTCCCTCTGTGACAATCTTCCTTGTTTTCAACTGAGTTTTGCTACCATGGTGCATTCTTTGAGGTCATCCAATCGCAGGGATGAAAATTTTAGTTACTGACTTGTGCCATGAACCATAGCAATTTTATGTCATAAGACGACTTTCATGTCCTACTATAAATAGGATTGGGCTTTCACTACTAGATATACACTGACAATTAACAATAAATAGTAGTTTTTTGTAAGTGGACACTGGGGGGAAATATTACAACCCTGAGTTACACAATCTTGGTTAAGAGGATCGTGTAATTACCTCATGTATTTTGGACTGTTGAAATGTATACTCTGTATTGGTCAATGATAGAAATTTTTTCTTTATAAGTATTTTGTATAAGAATCATTTTCTTACACATATCAAGTTGGCACAGATTAAAGAAAATTTTAACCTATAGTAAGTGAAGGTGAAGGCATTTTAGCAACATCTATCAAAATTGTAATTACACCTGCGCCTCTACTCAGTCATTCCGCTGCTAGGTAGTTATTGTTCAAATACGATAAAGCGGTGGGCAATGCGTAGGATATAGGGTATTTATAATTCATAATATTGAAAAGACCAGGAAACATCTTAAATATGTCTAAAGCACGGATCGGTTGAATAAGTTATGATCCATCCATTCAACGTAATTCCATGCAACTGCTCAAGAACAAAGGAGGTCTGCAGGTCCTGATGTGAAAATACGGGAAAGATATAAAGTGAACAAAACAAGACGAAGAACAGTATGTACAATATGCCCTTGTTTGTGTTTTTAAAAAATGGAATTAGGGGGCCAGCTTGGTGGCTCAGTGGTTAAGTGCACACATTCTACTTCGGCGGCCCGGGGTTCACCGGTTCGGATCCCGGGTGCGGACATGGCACCGCTTGGCAAGCCATGCTGTGGTAGGCGTCCCACATATAAAGTAGAGGAAGATGGGCATGGATGTTAGCTCAGGGCCAGTCTTCCTCAGCAAAAAGAGGAGGCTAATCCTCTCAAAGGCTAATCTCAAGGCTAATCTTCCTCAAAAAAAATAAATAAATAAAAATAAAAAATGGAATTAGCTTCTCTATGTTTAGAAAAATTCTGCAATAATACTATCTGACTATTTTTCTACGAGAATATAGTTTTTATAATGAAATTTCTTTCTCTCACTTAAAATAAAATTTCATTGTGGAAATTTTAGAAGACATAGAAGGATACGATGATAAAAATAAGAATTATCTAGATAAAAATAAGAATTACCAAAAACAATTTGATGTTTTGCCTTTTGGCACTTTTTCAACACCTGTTTATACTTTTAGAAAGGTTAGTGCTACAACGCTCACGTAGTTTTATAGTTAATCTTTTCTGCACCAGTCAGTATACACCATGAGCATTTTTCGATATCATTAGTCAATAGTGAAAATATTTTCCTGGAATTATCCATCCTCTTTCTCTATCATAATTCAAGACAGTTTTAGCTGGACCTTTCCATTGCTGCGTAGCCTGGTACAGTGGACTGAGAACAGATTTTAGAGTCAGAAGCCTTACATTGAAGTCATGCTTCTGCTGGTTAGCTGTGTGTGTGATCTTGGACAAGTTGCTTAACTGAACTGAACCATACTTTCCTCTTAAGTAATATGAGTAAAAGCAAAGCCAGCCTTACCTGCAGTACGATGGTATTGTGAGGATTAGCTGGGGTATCACGGGCAAAGTGCTCTTTCAACTGGAAAGTCTGGTAAGAATCTACCCATCACCCTAAGGCAGACCCGCAGGGCCTCTCTCTGGGTCTGCTCACTTCACCTTCTCCTTACCTGAGTGATTGAGATCTCCCGGGAGGAGCCCACCTCCTGAGCCATGAAGACTAGGCTCAACCTGGCACTCGAAGACTCCCACAGTCTGGACCAAACCCACATTTCTAGTCCCACCTGCTGAATCCACCATCTTGGCACCATGTCAGTCCCTTCCATGCACTTTCACATGGAAACATACCTTCCAGGTATCTTGTTGATATTGTCTTTACCTAGGATATCCTTTATTTTCCCTTGTGCCCGGCAAAATCCTTCAAGGTCTAGGTCCAGTGTCAGCTTTTTGTGAAGCCTTCCTTGACATCGGAGACTAAAATAGTGGTTTCCTCGTCTGGCTCGCTCTGCACTCACTGTGGCTGATCTATACCCATTTATCACATGGTTCAAGAATCTCTTGACTCTTGCAGCATAATCACATTTTGGGGTGTCTGCCCATCCCAAGATTCATCTCCATTTTTCCAAGACCTGTCTCCTTATGCAGCAGCCATATTTAGCCATAGCTGATTGGGACAGAGGTGAATCCTTAGGCCAGTAAGATTCCCTTTTCTGGGACTTTGGAATTAACATTTAGGATGCTAATCAGTGTTACTGCAAGTGAGAACATGTGCCCTCAGGAGTTGAGCTCACTTTTGTGGAGTGGCCATTTTTGACCCCTCTGGGCACACAGAGGTAGCGAATGTTGTCTGCCAAGAAGATCCACAAGTAGTGAACAAAGACCTGAGGCCATATAACCCCAGGGAGAGAGAGCGACTAAGAGGAAGTGCCTCGGTCCCAGGCAGCTTTCCAAGTCAGGTCACAGTGCTTGAGGGGCCCAGCTCTGCTCTCAGCAGCTTTGGGCTCCATGAAGTAACCATATGTGAGTGAGTATCTCCCTTTGGTTAAGGAAGATGGACACACAAGTCACCGTAAAAAAATGCGGATGTTCAGTAATAGAGACACACCCAAAGTTTCGTGGAACACCAGGGAGCAGGGGAAGCCACTGAGGGTAGTAGGAGAAGTGATGCTGGACGAGTTGGAAGGGTGTTTCAGGCTGTGGAACGGCAGGAACAATGGAGTGGTGGTGGGAACTACACGCAGTTCAGCGTTGCCGGAGCATGAAGGCATGGAGGGGCCAGAGTGAGGCTGGGCGGGAGACTCGTGGGGGGAGGGGGGATGTCTTGGGTGCCATGGGAAGGAGCTTGGACTTCATCCTGCAGGTCCGTGGTTCTCCACCCTGCTTGCACATTAGAATTTCCTGGGGAATATTAAAAAAGGAGTATGATGCCTTCTCCAATCCAGCCCAATTAAATCAGAATCTCTGGGGGTGGAAGCTGGGCAGTGAAATTTTTTGGAAAGCTGCCCAGATGTTAGTTCAGGGCTAATCTTCCTCAAAAAGAAAAAAAAAAAAAGCTGCCCAGGTGATTCTAATGTGCAGACAGCATGGAGAACCTGACAGGACCTGAAGTAGGACAAAGGTTGCTGGAATGGAGAGGAGAAGGAGTTTATGAACACGTATTTAAGAGATAAAATGTTTCCAATTTTAAGACTTAGTGATTGGAGAGGAAGGGAAGGTCGTCAGGGCTGGCCTGAGGGTCAGCCTCAGGACCTGAGGCCTGAGGACCCCTCAGGGGTCCCTGGAAATGCCGCAGACAGGCGGGCAGGAGGATAGGGTCTGGGGGAAGCTGAGGAGTTCCCTTTGGACACGTGGAATGTGAGCCCGTACCTGGATGCCCAGGTAGAGATCAGGCAGCTGCAGAGACTGGTCTAAGGCTTGCGGGGCTAGACCAGGTGGAATAACTTACAGTTTGATAGCTGGTTAAAGGTTGTTTCTGTTTTTACCATTTATTGAGAGTAACCTCCCCAAAAAAGTCACTTTCTAGCTTACAAAGGTGTTGTGAGTGTTAAAAGCACCCAGATCACCTCCTGAGACAGGGGTGTTGTGTGTCTCCTGAGTGCCCTGAGGTCCGGCGCCTTCCCAGAGTTCTAAAAGGAGCAGAGCAGCTGTGCTTGGTGGGTGGGACGCGCGGCCGAGGGCCAGGACTGAGCCTTCCTGCTGCGGACTGTGTTGTGTGAGCAGGTCGGGGATCAAGCAAGAGTCTGTTTCTTTGAAGAATTCCCCCAGGAGCCGCGTGTCATGCCAGTGTTCTCTAAGAGGACAGAAAATGTCTTCTGTTGCCAGATGGAAGGGAAAGACGAGGAAGGGTATACTGGAAAGGAGCTTGACGAAAGGGTGATTTTTCGAGAAAGTTGCCTGTAGAACAGACACCCTGAAACACAGGTGAGGAGGCGGTTCGTACTGGAGGAGTCAGAATTAGGTCCGAAACGGAAAACCTGCGGCGGGCTCTGTGTCTTGCACAGAAGAGCGCTGTGTAAATGCTTCCTGGATGTGGTTTTGACTCTCTGGGGTGGTTCCACCTGGCCTCCCGCTGAGGGCTCTGCTGCCAACGCCCCCCACCTGAGGGATCTGGGGAGGGGGCCGGGGAGGCAGGTGGAAGTAGAGGAGGAGGAATCTTCTCAGTGCATTTCTTTATTTAAAAAAAAAATATATATATGTATATGTGTGTGTGTATATATGTAGTACATTAAGATATATTTTTTATATAAAAACCAAATCTCAAAACAGATAAATGGCTGGGGAGGAGAATGGGAGGGAAAGGGTTGTAACGGTGAAATCCTTCACTGTGGTTCCATCGTGTTGGATACTCCTCTCCTTGAGCTTTTGTCTGCAGATTATTACACGCTTGGAGGAAAGAGGACTGAGAAAATTAGAAGGGGCCAGTTACTCCCTAACTGAAAAATGTGTCAGCCACAAGCTGTGGGGCACTGTGAACCCAGGAGCATCGCTTTATGTAGCATTTATCTGGGGAGGCTTTTCCTACAAATACCACTACAATCCCAGATAACACTGGAAGATAGTCTCTGTCCGGAGAGGCGCCCCAGCTCTCTCCATAACCACTGGGCGTTGGCAAGGATGCCTGGAGTGGCAGAGAAAGAAAGGAAGTGGGGCATGAAAGGAGAGGGCAGATGGGATGCCACACCTAAGGACCGAAAAGGAGGGATTTTTGGCTGAGTCTCCTGGAATACTGTAGAGTTGGAGAAAAGAAACTGCACAAGAAGCTATGTCAGCCTGGCCGGTGTGTGCCGGATGCGCGTTATCCTAGGCCAAGCTGTGTCTGCACTCTGAAATGCTTCGCTCGCTTGGAATATTCTCTTTCGTGATCTTGGTTGTGTTTCCTAGTGAACCCTCGGATGAATTTAAGGGGGGATCTCACAGCTGGGACAGCAAGAGAGCAGCGAGTTCCCCACGAGGGAGTCCCAGTAGAGAGCAAAAGCTGCGGGGGGAGGCGAATCCTGGAGAGGAGGACTTTGGAGGGGCAAAGTTGGGGGCAGCTGGAACTAAGGATACCATCCAACCTCTCTTTTTTTCTTTATATTTCAATCTTTGTTTTTCTTAATTTTGTTGAATATTCAACATTCAGCCCATTTATTTTACTTTTATTTTTATAGCTGGCAAAGACCTTTATAATTCTTCTCCAGCGGCCAAGTGAAACCACTGGGCCAGTGCATTGTGTCCCTCACATCTGATGAAATGGGCCAGGGCACCCCCACCCCGGGCCCCAGGCCCCAGAGCCAGGATTTCCTCTGCTTCCAAATGCCTCCTCCTCCAGGCTTGACTTAGGATCTTCGTGGCTTCTCCTTGCCTTTCTTCAGTGCCTTCCTTGACGCCAGGCTTTAGGGGATGGTGCATGTCCTGTGCTGCCTACCCTTCAAAGCTACTTCTGGACGGCTTGAGGCAATCTCAGACCACTCTCTAGGTAAAGGAGAGGAAATTCCAAATATGCAGCTGACTGCGTGAGTCAGCGAGGGGAGCTATTTGTTGGGGGGACCTCCGCAGAGAACCTACTGCCCGTCTTCATATGTGCTCTCTTTTTTTCATCTATTCCAAGGCAGAGACTCAAACACAAAACCCAGTCTAACATATGTTCGGAAAGGGGGGGCATTTCAGTGCTTCCACATATATGACCCACAATGCTCTTTTGACCTTGACACATTGAGAGCAAATCTGCCCTTATTTGAGGGCACAGGAGTGGCATAGACAGTATGTCTCTTTTGTGGCATTTCAGGCTCAGCTTACATAGCTTAAAGTGGTGAAGCAGGATATTTTGGTGATGATGCTAAAGGGGTGCATGAAGTGACTGCACTGAAGGCTGATGGTCTAGACTCAGGGACCCCATTTCCTCCTTGTTCCTGTTTAGGGGAACATTTGGAGACACTCTCAGGATCTCCCTTTGTTTCCCCATGAGCGTTAAAGGAAACCAACATTTATTAAGTAACCGGTTCCAGGCACCACACTAAACACTTCATATCGATATATCTGTGTCGTGTAATCCTGAAACAGTTTTGCGAGATAGGTGTCTGTGATCCCATTTTACAGACAAGAACCCTTTGAGTCACTGTGAGGTGAAGTAATTGCCAGAAGTCTGAGTGCTAGGGAGTGGCGGATCTGGGATTCTTATCTAGCTTGCTTGATGTCAAAGTCCACGTACTTTATGCCGTGCTACCTCCTGGTAAAGAACTAAATCCGTCTTTTTATAAGGTTTGAGAGAATGAACGAGGAACTGCAAGTAAAAAGCTTTGACAGTTGCAAATCAAACTATCTGTAAGTCTTAGGTCCTTAAGTATGATGAAAAGAAAATTGAGAGAGATTGACTAAAATCTCACAAAGTCCAAATGTATTGCTCAGGAGTCCTCAAATTTAGAAAGCATACGAATTGTAAGCAGGAACCTGGGTCGCAGCCTTTTCCTTCAGAGGTCAGAGACGACTGAGGCTCAGTTTTCTGCAGATTCCAACGTGGTGAGTATGTATGTGCACATGGATGGGATGGCTTCCCCAGCTAGAGGAGCTCCAGAGTCATTAAAAAATGAAGGGTTTACAGTTACCACAATTGGAAAGAGGGCTATTAGTAAAGGAAATACAGACTTCTATTGGATTAAAACAGATTCTTAAAAACAATCCCCGGCTGCTTTACAGAATGCTTGTGTGATGAACAAACAGCAACGTTAGTTTCCATTTTCCCCGAGGAGTTTATCTTATTTAATTCAAATCAACCCAACAGTCCTCAGGATTTGGAGATCTGGTTCTGAAGTGCTCTAAACAAAGACATATTTTCCCTGTCTACTCTGAAAAGATGTCTAGTCTATCAGCAGAGTCCTCTGATGGTAGATGCCACAAAAATAGAGAAAATGCAATGTCTTCTTTTTACAATCTAACTCTTTTGGATAAGACGACTCTCTTGTCTGAGTACATTTTTCGTGTTGGTTAACTCCAGTTGAATGTATCAGAGCCATTCAGGCACTTGGTTGAGAGTCTTGGAGGCTGGGGTTGTAAACAGAATGTGCAGCCTCTTTCTGGGGGAGAGAGGTGGAGTATTCACAGCATCTGAGTGCCAGGAGGGGCCTTGGAGAGAATCTGTGGTAGGCAGCCTCTAAACAGGTCCCAGTGATTCCTGCCTCCTGGTATTCATGCTCTGGTGTACTCCACTCCCTTGGGTGTGGGCCGGATTTAGTGAGCCAGTTCTAAGGGACAGAAAAAGCAAAAGTGATGGGATGTCACAAAGTCTCTGACTTCCTTCTTGCTTGTCCTCTCTTGCTCATAGTAATGAAAGCCAGCCGCCATGTTGTGAGCTTTCCTGTGCAGAGATCCATGTAGCAAGAAACTGAGGGAGGCCTCCAGCCAACAGCCAGCAAGGAACTGAGGCTCTTGCTCCAACTGAGACTCTCATTCTAGGATTCAGAGAGGGACTGAATTTTGCCAAGAACCACTTGCGTGAGCTAGAAAGCAGATCCTCTCCGCCCTGAACCCTGACATGATTTCAGCCCCAGCTGACGCCTTAATTGCAGCCTCAGTGAGACCCTGATTCTGAGGACTTGGCTACGCAGTGCCTGGGTTCCTGACTCACAGAATCTGTGAAATAATAAAAGTTTGTTGTTTTAAGCTGCTAAGGTTTGGGTTAATTTGCTATGTTATCTTAGGTAACTAATATTTCATCCGATCCACCTTCTATATCCTCAGCGAGCTGAAGAAGACCTGGAGCAATCTGGTACTTTGCGGGACCTTCCACAGACCAGAAGCCAAGCCCCTGAATTCCGAGGCTGGGCCCTCTCATGGATTCACAATGCCCTTCCACAGTTTGGCGTTATAGAAACTTGCCTGGCCTGGCCTTGTTTAAAACCTCTTTAAATGAGCCCACACTTGTTCCTAATAGGATATCTCCATTTCCAACTGTCCAGGAAGAGGACAGGGCAGAGTCTGGAAGGCTGGTCTTAAAGCCAATCTGTCCCCCTCACGGCCCCCAGTCAGGGCTCCCTCCTCCCAGCTAAACCCCGTTCCAGGCACTGGCCTTCCCCTTCCACTCTGAGAAATCGTGAAATTCACAAATCTCCCCAGGTAATGGATTCTAGCATTTTACAGCCTTTCTCTCTCCTGCTACAATTTAGAGCTATCTTGTACTGTTAATTCGTAGTGGAAATGAGCAAGTCACGGCTTTGTGTTGTGCTGCCTATCGCCCCAAGCCTTTTGAGGAGAAGACATGAGGTGTTTCCGTGAGGGACAGGACAGTCCCAGCAGCACGGCTTTCCGGCTTTCCGTCTCTGGATAGAACACGGAGAGGATGGAGTGGGAAACTGGGAGCAGAGGATGGGGCCAGGCGGGGGGAGTCTGGGCCAAGATAGAGGTGGAGACAAATAAGGGGTCTTTGCTGGGTAAGAGGTGGGCAGGAGTTGTGTGCTCTGTGTAGGAGCACTGGTGTTAAGAGTCAAAACCAGACTGAGAGGCAGGAGGAGCTTGGAGCTTGGGAGGCAGTACAGCTACTGGCATGAAAGGGCAAGGCCGGAGGGGGGAACTCAAGAACTCAGGCCTCAAACACAAGTATGAGCATCAAGTAGCCCTTGATGATAGTCAGTACTAGGCCTTGATTCTAAAACAGCTGTCTGCCCAGATGGCCCGTTTGTTCCCAGTTAGAGCAGGAACCAACCAGAGGGCATGGACATCCTTCATTTTGAGCAATTTTCCACCTCATTTCAAGTGCCCTCATACTCAGAGAAAGAAGGAAACAGGGTCAGGGGTGTTTGCCTTTCACGCTTCACAAACTGGCTCCCCAGGGACCCTTGGGGTGAGGGTGGGGTGCCAGGCAGGGGCGGTGGTGGGTTGTGGTGTGGTGGGCTGCGTGGTTTCCATGTCTCCTGGCACATCTGTGTCTAATAATGATACAGAAAGAGGGAAGAAGTCTCTTCAGTGTGTGGCTGCTTTAGGATTTGGGGAGTCACGGTTGGTGGGGCCAAAAGGACAGCTGCTCCTTAAGATTCTAGATGGATCCACAGAAATCTTCTTCCACTCTGGAGAAGTCAGCAAGCAGGGGAGATCGTCTACCTCTTCCTGCCACCTGGTGTATGCTCCAGCTAATTTGTAGACCATTTCTAAGCCTCTTGTTACTGGAATAGAGGGGGAGTCACAAAATGGCAGCCCACTGGATCCCACCCTCAGATAAATTTTATTTGATCCAGCTCAGTATTAAAAAAAAAAAAATTAGTGGCACTTAAAAATCAGGATACTTCACTCAAGTCCAGAGTTCTGGCTTCTCTGGCGACATTGGGCCTCATTCCCTTACGACATCACGGTGTTGAGGCCTCCTTCAGATGGAGCAGTCCCTCCCTCTGGTCCCCGCCTCCAAGGTCCTCACACATGACGCACGCAGCAGGAGCGCCCTTGAACCCTGCCTGTTTCACTCATTTACCTTATCTTCCTGGCGCCTGTATGCATCTAGGGTTTTACCACAATGGAACTGAAGGATCAACCTGGCCCAGAAGAGGATACAGGCATCGTAATACAAAGCTCAAAATTCCTATACTTCAAATACCTTTTAATAGCTGGGAAAGGATTTTCATAATCTCCCTAATTATGTGTCTGCTCCATTTTATTCTTTCTTCTGTGTTGCACTTTCAAGAGCTCTCATAACAGAAATTGTCTGAAAGAACCAACTGCACTTATATAATTAGCACAATAATATTGGTCACGACAAATTAGCTCAGCACAAACATAAAATGAATGGAGGGAATCATTTCTCACTAACCGAAAGAGGTCACACTGTGTAGATTATATCCAGAGATGCTAGTTTGGTCAAAAGTAATCTGCTCTGATTAAAACAGAAATAAAGTAGCTGAATTATCATAACAGAACAGCTGCTAAACTCACTGTTGATTTCATCAGGAGACAAGGGGGTCGGCTACTGGTGATGATGACTCCTGAGTCTCATCCAAGAGGCATAGTAATTTTTCCATGTAGTGTCACATTATTAGCTATTCCAATGAGTATTCCTAGTTAAATTCAATAGATAAATTGGACCATCTGCTTCTGCTCCTTGTTGTTTTTTTAACGTGCACCTTATACGATTGCTCTTCACTAGCACTACACAAATCCCCACACAGAGCTGTTCAAGCTATTCTAATTTAATTTGAAAATGTGCTTCTCAAAAAGATCATTTAGAGCCAGAGAACTCTAGTTTCTAGTTCGGTTCAGTTGCTATTTTGCCCTATAATATTGAACAAGTGACTTCCTTTCTGGGCCCCATTTCCCAACCCTCCCACTCTCTGGGAATCACAGACACAAGCGTCTGAGTTCTGGATCTGGAACACAGGCCTTCGCTATTAGGGCTGAGGCTTAGGAAGAGAGACCAGCACAGCATGTGGCCTGGAAGGCCCTTTGAAAGTACTGGGCTGTCAAGAACAGTTTAGTGGATACCAGGGGAAAGGTGGGGTGGGGGGTGGGCACAAAGGGTGAAGTGGTGCACCTACGACATGACTGACAAACATTAATGTACAATTGAAATTTCACAAGATTGTAACCTATCAATAACTCAATAAAAAAAAAAAAAGAAAGTACTGGGCTGTCATAGTCACATCTGTGCTCAGAGGACTCTGCCGGCTGTCGCAAGGGGCTGTAGTTTTTGGAGGATCACATGAGGAGAGGGAGTTAACTTTAAAAAGTAGATGAATTTTAAAAAACCAAACATATATATCGAAGTATAAGGAAAGAACATAGATCAATACAGTGTCTCTCATTAGAATGAGGAACTAGATTTAAAAAGGATTTAACTGTGAAACTACAGCTTATTTCGTTACTCCAACATGTGTGGATGCTGTGGCGGTCTCTGTGTGTAGGCAACGGGTTATATGGTGTGATTAAGGGCTACCAGGAAAATGATTGTCCCTAAGGAAAGGAATCAAATCGATTTCTACTTGCTGTGATGGTGCCCTGCACTGATTTAATCAAAAGACACGTAAGGCGCCTACTGGAATGCAGGAACCCTGCCTAATAACTATTGATACCTGAACAACGCCCCATTCTCAATTTGAAGTTTTCTCTACTTAATGTCTCTCCTACCTGCCTGCCACAGGGACTGAAATCTTACTAAAGATGCATTTCAAGCTGCATGTGTGTGGGAGATGGACAAGCACATTGAAAAACATCTGTGCCTGTGTGAAGACCGCCAAAATGACGGTACGGCGCACATGACCATGCTCGTGCCTACATCACACTCTCGTTTTGCTGGTGTGCAATAATTTTCTCTTTAATCTCACCCTAAAGATTTGCTTTTTAAATTTTATTTTGATTTTTAAGGAGACATGAACACACAGAAGGTATCAGGGAATATATGCTCTGTGGGACGTGGCAGACGTTAAAATCCTGCTGCTTATCCCTGCAATTCCTGTTATTTTCTCCCATCCAAGCACAATCATTGCCCTTCAACTGATCCAAAGTTGAAAAGCTCAGTTCCTTATTTTTTTCTATTAAGTAATTCATACTTGGTGAGATGTGCAGTTTTTGGCAAAAAAAAAAAAACCTCAAAATAAAGAAGGGGCAGACTTATTTTGTATAGACTTGCTAGTGTGGGACAATGGCACTGGCGAGGGCAGGGCTGAGATGCTGAGGGAACTCCCTGGATCACTACCTGACATCCATCAGCCTGCCTTGACCCTGGGAGCCCAGTGCAAACGCTAGTCTCAGCCACAGCAAAAAAGGATGTTTCTTCTTCCTCTTCCTTCTTTCCTTCTTAAAACAACCATTTCCTGACCAAAGCCTCAGAGAGAGAGGAATATGTTCTGCCTCTTCTGGTTAGACAAACAAACACACGCTCTGAACTCCGGCTTTTCCTTTCTGGTTAATCACAGCCTCCCTTGTCTGCCTCCTCAGGGAAGAGAGAAGCTGCTACACCTAATGTCCTCGACCACGGGAGTCTCGCATCCCAGCCTAGTTCAGCTTCTAGGATACCCAGGCCCCACCCCCAGGCTTTGGCAGGGAACTCACCCCATTTTGAAGCAAGAAATCTTGGATGTTGCTGAGCCCCCAGGACTTGCTCTTTATCACTCTGGGGGCATTTTCTTTGAATACAGGCCAGTCTCTCAGATTCCCACGTCCCAAGAAGCTGCTCTCTGTCTGATGGAACATTCTGTTGCTATTCACTGTGAACCAGTCTTATTTTGTTCTTTTTATTAGGGAATGTTTCCATCATGGGCCTGTGAGTTGAAAAATCTCCATGCTCAGAAAGAGGGTGGCTTTGTCTCTCTCCCTTTAGTGACCTCTATCAGGAGTTCTTTCAAGGCTCCAGACAAGACACAATGGCAAGAAATGCTTAGAGTTGCACTCATGAAATTTTGAGATTTGCAATGAAACTACTGGTCAGGCTAGCTGGATATATTGAAATGTCATCTTTATATTTTGGACGTGACTACCTTGTTTAGTTAATGCTAGAGGGGGAAATAGACTTTGCACTCAAGGAGAAATACGGAAAGAAAAAACAGACATATGGACAGCTGACAACGTTCCAGCCACTTTATCATAAAGAGCTAAACCCACCACTATTAGATCCAAAAAATTGTCAGCCAATTTAAGTCCCCTGGAATGATGCTGGGCTCCAGCAGAGGTGGCCAAAGCCCCCTCAATGAAGAGGCAGAATGCTAAATTCTATTAACTCCGGTCCTTAGGAAGGGAAGCAGAGTCTTAACATTTGTTACTAATTACGTGTCAAGTGCTAGGCTTGCTTCTTTTATGTATGCTACTTAATTTGATCCTCACAACAACTTGGAAAATAGGTATTATTACTACTGTGTGTCTGTGATTTATTTTTCTTTACATTCTCATCACTCACATCCTTACTTGGTCAGGTCGTTGCTCAAAGGTCTCCTTTGACAAGCATTTCCCGAGCCGCCAATCCATAACCACAGCACCTGTCATTCTCTGTCTTATTTGTGTGACCCCTATGAAGCTGTTACCTTCTGGGTAAACTCCTCCCAATTCCAACTTGTTAATTCTCTCTTCAACTATGTTAAGTTTAGAATCTATCCTACTGAGTTGTTTTTTTTTTAAATTTCAATGGTTATATCTTTCTAATTATGTATACATATTATATATATAATTTCTAATTTTATATCCACCTGTGTTTATTTCATTTCTCTCTGTTTTAATGGCACAATGTATCAGTGGCATATACCTTTTTTAAGGATATAATACTTTTGTGTACCTCTTCAAGGATTCTAAATGTACATATTTTCAAGTCTTTTTAGAATTTTTTGGGTTTTTTTTCTGGAAAAACTCATATTCCAATTACTGATTTTATTGACTATCTTCCTTGGTGTAAGATTTCTTTGTGTATTTTAAAGTGGGTTTACAGGATCATCATATGTGGGAGGTTTTTACCCTGGCTTTCTTTTTCTTTCTCGATGCATCTCCCTTCCAGGGCTCATGTTTGAGCCTGGTTCTCAAGGCACTAAGCTACGCCCCAGGCCGTGGTGGACAGTAGGTTTTCCAGCTTCCCTTCACAAGCTGGGGAAGCCCTGTCCTGGCCTCCGGTTGTGAGCTCTCAATGTGGCTTTGGTTGCCGTGCCTACCGTGGAGCACTTTCCCGGTGATGCACTTTTATCTGCAGAAGCCAAACTCACAGCTCCTGCTACCTACTTCTAGATCCAGAGCCCGGCAGGCCATCAGCTCAGCCTCTACTCATCGCTTTGCCTTTCAATTCTGTTCCAGGACCATGGGCATATATGTATCTCATTTTTGAGTGTGGCTATGACTTTTTAAATTCTCCTTTAAATTTTATCTATACTGCTATGTGTTGGAGCAGGGTGGGCTTCAAAGCATTCACTTACAATACCATTGAATCTGGTGAACAGGAATAGGAACTGGGAAAAAATGTTTACAGTGGGATAGACCTGGGAGGTGAAAAATGGGCAATAATGTACAGGTTGGAAGACTAAAGAACCTAAAGAAATGAGGTGTTCAAGTATCACTGGTGAGTTGCTGTGCAAGAATTCCAGTTATTAAAATGGTAGGAAAAGTCATAAAATTTAGAGCTGGTTGAACGGCCAAGACTCCCCTGGTCCTCTCTCCCTCTCCTTCCTTCCTCTCCACCCCCTCTCCCTCACCCCTTTCATGTTGGTGATAACCTCTAGGGTGACCAACTGTTTTGGTTTGCCTAGAACTGTCCTGGTTTTTGCACTGCAAGTCCTGCTTTCTAAGAAAGCCTCAGTCCTAAGCAATCTGAATGATTGATCACCTTAAGTCTCTGTCTTTCACTTTGTGAGCCCTAATAGAAGCCCTCTAATACCAAAATTAACTATACTAAGGGATGAACTTGAAAGATAATACTGGGAGGAGGAAGAAACAGTTGTAGGCAATGGGCCTCTGCAGTCTTTGCTGGGGTAGAGGGAGCCACAATCCAAGAAATACTTTCACTTTGAATTGAGTAGAAATGTGACTAGAAAGGGCTCTTCAGAATATGTGAATTTACTTGCTTGGAGATATCTGAATAACCAATGCAAACGATATTTATAATTCCTTATATTTTGGATTCAGAAATTACTTGCTTTTGGAAAGGAAGATTATATAGCCACTGTTTGATTTGACTTCTCTGTAGTCATCTTAAGTTCAATAAGCCGAGCTGTTGTTATTTAAGTAGGCTGTACTAGGTAATATTCAGTTCCACTGACTCCATATTCATCGTCAGTGATCAAAACCACACATCATGTCACTGTATTCAAAGTAGCTTTATCTTAGGAAAGCACTGGTCAGTGCTACAGCTACCATTACCACAGCTAAAAATAATGCTGCCGAGGTTGCCCTTGACTGTCAGCAGTCATTGCTAACACAATGCTAATTTTCTTTGAATGACAATGGATGTCGGTCGTGTGTAGCAGCAATGTACCTTGATTCAGGGAATGAATTAAGATTGATAACTTCAACCCAGTCATGGTTATACTATTTCTCTTTATAGAATACTCATTTTCCCATCCTCCCTTCCTGTTCGGAGTAAAATTTTACCAGCTGGGACCAAATAGACATAAAATGAAAGTTGGCTGAGAGTTTTTCAGGAAATGTTTTGCTTTTCCCATAAAAGGGATAGACTTGAAGGAAGGCTTGGGGCCATCCCTCTTCCCTTTCTTCCTGTCTGGAGTGTGGATGTGATGCCTGGACCTGAGGTAGCCACATTAAGCCCACGAAGCAATATGCAAGAAGATGAAAAGCAGTAGGTCTAGGAAGTTAGAATGAGAAAGAGGGAAAGAGCCCGAGCCTTTGATGACACAGTTGAGCTGTCAGACCATCCCTGAGACCGTACATCTGGACTTGTTTAATAAAAGCAGATGTCGGGGCTGGCCCCGTGGCCGAGTGGTTAAGTTCGTGACCTCAGCTACAGCGGCCGAGGGTTTCGCTGGTTCAGATCCTGGGCGTGATCATGGCACCACTCGTCAGGCCTTGCTGAGGCGGCATTCCACGTGCCACAGCTAGAAGGACCCACAACTAGAATACACAACTATGTACTGGGGGGATTTGGCGAGAAAAAGCAGAAAGAAAAAAAAACAAACAATAAAAGCAGATGTGCTTATCATTTAAGCCACTGTTGATGCATATCCCTTTACTTGCAACTAAAAAACAAGTTCATACTGAAAAGCAAGGTAAATAACACATAGTAATGGTACATGGCCATGGAAATGGGGATACATGTTGCCAGACGTCATTTTTGGTGGATTTTTTTCACTCTATAGCTGTTTATACTAAGTAGAAAAGGAAGGATGCTCTTTTGTTCTGCTCAGGGCTCAATAAGTACTAAGTATCAGTATAATAAAACATGCTAGGCTGTGCTTTCACTGCAGTGGCTGTTAAGGGATGAGACAAGTAACTGTAGGTAAATGATGCCTTACCAAAATCCTTTTATGCATCTTGGAAATATGATTGCATCTGTGCTATATTGTTTTGGGGCAAAAGGAAATAGGCTGAGGACTAGCAGATGTTCCAGGGCAATGTGTTTGCTGGCAGTCTGGATTAAATCCACTGCAAGAACAGGACAATCTCCTATAGTGGGCTGGGAGTTGTACCCATGAACCTGCTCCCATCTGTAGATTGAAGAAGAGGACTAAGCCAATACTCAAGTGGACAATGAGCCCAACCCAAGGGAGCTCAAAGAGCCTCTCTGTTGAAAGGAGGATAGATCTTACCTTGGTCAAGGATGAGTAAAGAGGTAAAAAATGAGTTATGTGGGAGAATGCTGTAGAACAAGGTAGAGGGAACATCATCCCAAGACTCAGAGGAAGAACATGACTCTGAAAATGATTTACTGCAGGAATCAGAAGAAGATTTAGGGAAATGTGTGGCATCCTTAATAGACAGAAAAAAGGTAGGGAAGAAGGAAAAAAAATACTAACAGAAACCTGAAGAAACAAATATGTGAAGAATGCACCACAGACTTCTGAGTACACTTAGCCTCTGAGTACCTATGTGGACCAGCACTGCACTAGCAACTGAGGCTCAGAGACGACTAAAGCATAGCTCTTGACCACCAGGGGCTCACAGTATAGTGACCCTGTTCCAAAACATAACTTATTTCAAAATGAATGTAATGGTGAGGTATGATGTCATGAGGTTCTACTGTATTTAAAAGTGTTTATTTTCTAGACACAGTCACTTGATTTTGGAAAGAAATTAAATTACCATCTCCTAAGTAAGTAAATGAAGCAGGGAATGCACAGAGGGATGGAAACCTCTGAACATTTTATTGAGCTCTGATTGTTTCATGCAAGACACTCTAAGAAAATCCATCATTCTTTAGAAGATAGATTTCTCCGTGCTTAGATGGAAGTGATGGAAGGTGCCCAGGAAGAGAGGTAAGGTAATGACAACAACAAAAGCTGCTGCCTCTATCCAACCAGCAATCAGCCCTTTGGCTTACCCATAAGCTCCTTGAGGACTCAGATGAATCTTTGCACCAGCACAGGGACATGTCAGGAAAGCTCACTCATTGCTTCTGATATTGACAACTGTCAATCCAATCCTGGCCACCCCTCTCCCTCCAGCCTTCCCAATGAGGCCAGTTGCAGTGTATGCTGGGAATTTATGACCTAGGGACCATAGAGCGCAGTGCTCATTTTCTCTCTGTGGTGGAGAATAGCAGCCTGAACTCATCAAGATGGTGTTTCCCGCCATGTGGAGGAAGCTGGCCCGCAGGAGAAGGAATGATATCAGCACCCAGAGATGCAGTATGGCAGATCCGTGTCCAGCTCTTCATGAGCTACATCCACACCTCGACCTTCCTGCAAGCATATTAGCTTTCCAAATACATCTAAATGAGTTTGAAGTGGGTTTTGACATTTACAACCAAAAAAGAAAAAACCCCACTGATTGTTATACCCTTTATGTGTTTAGGTTTTCCAAAAGAAAATTTTTTTCCTGATTATAAGAATGATACTCCTAAAAAATTCAAATATTGAAAAGTATAATATACAAAATAAAAATTACTGTAACTCCACCATCTAGATATAACCACTGTGTTTTAATATTCTTCCAGGCATTTCTTTCTTTCAAAAGAGAGATAGATAATTTTACAAGAGTGTAATTTTATAACACACCATTTCACCTAAAAATATGTTTTGGGTATTTTTATAAAACAATGCTTCTAAATTTACATTTTAAAAATGAGTGTACAGTATTTTATTGTATTAAATCACTTTAATGTACCCAGTCCCCTTTGTTGGACGTTTAGGTTATTTCAAAGGTTTCACGATTATAAAGAACACTGGACACTTTCAGCATTTGATTGCCCCTTTAGGGCACATTTCTCGCTTCTCAACTTCTTATACTGTTATTTGTTTGGTACTCAACAAGTTTTGGCAACTCTTTGTGGCCTGTCTTATCAGCTTCGTGTCTGGCCTCTTGAGTCACTCCTTATTCATTCTGACTGTCAACAAACATTTATCAAGAGTATATGATGTGCCAGCCCCATAGCAGATTTTGGGGGAACCAATGTGGATAAGTCTTGGTTTTTATTCTTAATGAGGAAGGAGAAACTAGCATCTATTTAAAGCTGACTCTGTGCCAAGCACTGTACAGGATTCCGTATCTCATTTATTCTTCATTTAAAACAAAACAAAACAAAACAAAATGCCAATCCTGTGCAGCGGTTAAATTAGTATAATCTCTTTTATATAAACGAGGAAAAGGAAGATCAGAAGGGTTGAGGGGCTGGGCCAAGACCATACAGTTCGTCAGTGCAAAGCTGGAATTCCAACCCAGGTCTGTCTGATTTCTTTCCCATCACACACAGTTTAAGGAGAGAGATGCGAAAACAAGTGACAAAACAAGCTGCAAGTCTTCGTAAAGCCTGAACAAAAGGCTGTATTTAGGTCCATCAAGCACGATGATCGATGATCGGCAGAGGCAGACCTCAGCCAAGTCTTTCGTCTGCAGCAGGCAGCTTCTAAAGAGTTCACGTTAAAGGGTCCATACCCAACCTTAAATGCTTTGCCCGACTCCACACAGCTCCGGGAGGCCCTTGGTAAACCAGAATATTTGCCCTCTAGGAAGCTGGGGGTCAGTGGAGGCTGTTTCTAAACAGCCCCTGTTAGAGAAGCTGAAACCAGCAGGTGTTAGGCAGGGTTCCTGGAAAGGTAGGAGAGCAGACAGAGCCGTTTGAAAGAAGAGCTCGGAGGAAAGGGACAAAGTGTTGGGAGGTCTTGGGCTCAGGCTGGTGTGGGTGACACCCTGAGTGGCCCCACACCGTGGATGGGTGATGCCCCAGCATAAGCCAACCCTTGAGATAAGCATCATTTCACTGGAGGCTGAGTGTGGAGGAGCCTAGAAGCATTGCTTACCAGGCATGGGCTGCAATAGCTGATTAAGCTTGGATGGACTGTGACTCAGAGTCTGCTGAGGGCTTTAGATTTGTCTGGAGGAGGTCCACAAAGCTGACCAGGCAGCACCCCGTGATGTCCAGCCAGGAAATCCTTCCCCAAATTGACAGGGCTCAGCTCTTTTCTTTCCCACTCTAAGAGAAGGAAATGCAGAGCGTGTGCATGCAAGGCGTTTGCCTGGAGCTGGTCTCTCCACCCTTCCTTTCCTTGTACATGTTCCAAGGGGGCTCCTTGTCCTGTGGCTGAATTCTCCTTTGGAATGATAATGGCAGAGTGCAGTGACGTTCCAACCTATATGAAACCTCCTGTTTTACAAACAAAATCTTGAATGGAACACCAATACATAAGGCAAATGAAATTGGAGCTGCTCCCATCTGAGTGGGAGTTGGGGATGCCAGGATCCCTTTCCTCTCCGAGGATGTTCTGTTGGGTACACAGTTTAAAAACTACTGTCATAGCTGGAAGAGCCCTGAATCTAAAGTTAGAACACCCAGGTTCGAATCCAGGCTCTGCTACTTAGAAAGAGTGTGGCTTTCAAGAAGTCGTTTAACCCCCCTTAGACTCCGTATTTTCATCTGTGAAATGGAGGTGGTAATTCTTGTCTATTTCAGAGGTTGTTGTGAGCATCAGCTGCAATCACATGGGTCAAAGCAGCTGTAAAATGACACATAAATGTGAAATGTTCCTCTCCTCAGCTTCTCCATATTTGCATAGCCACAGGACTTCTCCACCCCCTTGGGCTAGGCGACAAAGCCACACCACTTGGGACCCAAATGGTGTGATCTACTTACTTTTATGGTTTCCAAAGATAAATGGTCATTTTGAAGGTACATTTCTTGGTTTTTTCTCCCCTCTATGTTGTTGTTCTTGAATCGCCCTTTCACTTTTCCCTTACAGACAGACAGACAGACCCGCTTCTGTGTCTCAGTCCTCTATACCAGGAGACCCTAACCTGCTGCCCTCCGGCACACTCACCTGGATCACAGCGTCTTCCGGAGCAGATGCTCCACACGTGCCAGCTGATTCTGTCACTTAGATATATGACTCTCTGGGAAATCCGTTTCAGCAAAGAATGACAAGATCATTGCCTCTCCTTCTCTGAACATACTCCAGATCCATACGAAATAAAAACACCGTCTCTTCTCAGAGTTGTATCGGAGAAACCGTTATTTCCAGTGGTTCTCCTGTTGCTCAGTACTTTATGTAGTGAAGGATAATCTGATGTAGTGACAACACATCCACTCCAGGATCTCCCTGGAGAGCTAGAGATCTCAGGAAGAAGGTGGTGGTGGTGGGATCATTGAATCATCGGAAGGGACCATGTCAATTCCTCAAAGTCATGGGCTGACTTTAACACTGGGCTTGATTTGGAGGGTGGTTTGGTAAATTATGGTGCCTATGCTGTTCTCAGCTGCCCACACTGCTAGGGCTTTCCCTGTAGTGCATGACACTCAGGTGGGTTTTGAAACTGACAAGGGTGACACTAGTTGTAGCTCTGTGTTCCCAGAACGTCACCAGCTGTACATCAAAGGTATATGGGTATGGGCGTTGTATTAAATTGGACAGACTTCGTTTTCTGGGTAGGAACTTAGCTGGTGGTGGTGTGATTTTCACTTAGTAGAGTGGTTTCAGGCCCATGACATCAATGATCACCCCTTAAGAGAGAGCTGGTCGACTCTCCTGAAGGGCCAATGGTTTGGAGGACCCACTTTGGGCAGGGTAGAAATTGGCTTTCAAATGGGGGCAATAATTCTGCCACAACCCACAGAGCTTAATTTAGCAGCTCCTTCCTCAGAAGAGATTCGCTTCCTCCTTTTGCACCAGTTTTGATATTTCCCGTAGGTTCACAGCCCACTTGACTTTAGTGGGGCCTTACACACCCTTCCTACAACTGGGCAGCCCATCTTTGCATTTTTTTTCTTGAGGGACATAGTCCAGTGAAGAAAAGGAATAAATATGGTGAAAGGAGAGAGGCGGCTACAGAGAATTCTAGCCCTGAGATTCCTGGCAGCAAGATCCACTCTCCTTGCCAGAGGGGCACTTGAGGCTCTCACGATCTGGTCTCTTCCCACTGCTCAGATCTGTTCCTTGATGTTCCTCTAAAATGTGGTAATCCTTTGGGGTCAGACTTCAGGACTTTGGCATTCCCCCAGAGCATGACATAGGAAGATACTTCTTTGCCGCTTCTACTCTCTCCACTCCCTCCGCCCATCCCTGTGTCTTTCCATGGTGCCAAAGAGACGTCACACATCCTCCTCGTAGTAGCCCAGTTGTCTTCACAGTCAGGGCTTCTGGTTGTTCAGCCTGCAGCCCAGTCATGTGCGTAGTATCACCTGGTGGCACAGGCCCCAGTGGAGCATCCTGACCCCTGGATGACTAGCTTTCAAGCTGAAGACCAGAGAACTCATTGGCGAATGGGTGTAAAATGCATTTCCTGGCTACACCCGACATTTAATTCTGATCCCTGGCTATGCACCAGAAGGGGGAGAGAGGGTATGGGATAATGGAAATCTCAGTTGGTTAATTGGTTTTAACTTCCTTCCCCAACAGACCTTTTACCAGAGCTACTAATTTCCCCATTTTTCTCCTTTCATTTTCTCTGTCCAATCTCTCTTTAGGGAGCTAATCAACCATGACAAGAACAAAAGGCCAGCAGCCAGGGGAAGGGGAAATAAGGAGCCTGGATCATCTGCAAATTGGACGGTAGGCTCACGAACTGATGGTATCCCAATTCACAGGGGCGAGATGGTCTCGCTGTCCTTCACCTTCCTTGTAACTCATAACAAAGACCTCCTGCATGAGGTCCCTCCCCTCCATGGAACCCACCCACCAGGGCAGAAGTGCAGAAAGTGTGGGGTGGGAGGGGAGGAAGGAACGGCATGCAAATCCGCACAGGTGCAGGATGTAAAACGGAAGTGGCCCCGGGGGAGGCGATGGGGCAGCTGTACCCACTTTGCATATACTCATCGCAGGCTAAAGTTAGGTTCTGGCTCACACCACGTGGAGGGGCCACATTCCCCTACTCCCCACCACTGAGCAGGGGGCTTGTCTGGGCTTTGCTTAGGACGGGGTCTGGTTTGCCCTTTCAGAGTCATAGATTGGGTACCTGGTCATCGTTGTTTGGGGTAAGGTCAGGGAAAAATCACAACTGCTCCTTCCCTCCCCACAACCAAGTCTGAACATCACAGATTTAAAATCTGCCTGAAACGGACCTGAAGGATTGTCATGTCTTGCCCAGTCATCTTGATGCTGTTAAGCCCATCTCCCTCTTTGCTCCACCCCATCTAAAAACATCACCAGATCCCATAAAAGAGGCCCCAACCTGGTATTGCTCATGGACCTCACCAGAACCGTTTCCACCAACCGGTCTCCTACAACATTACTTGCTGCGCTCGGCACCCATCCAACCCCTGACCCCACAATGGGCCTTCGTTTTTGTGGTCTGGCCTCAGCCCTTACACCCAATGCTCAGCTTCTCTGGCCTCCAGTTTTGCTTTCTTCCTCAGCCATGGTTTGCATTCCTATTGAAGCGAGCTGCCTTGAGCCACGCAGGCCCTGAGGTGTGCAGGACCCAGGCAGGTGGAGAAGGATAGCCGCCCCAAAGACCAAAGCGGGAGGATGGGTGACAGCCGAAGAGCCCATGTGGAGAGGAGATCTGTGGGCTGCAAGTGCCGAGTGGAGATGCCTGCGCCCCTCAGGCTTGTTAGTGCCCCCCACCAGCTCCAGCCTCCTCTCAGCTGTGGGATCTGAGCAGAACGCTAAAGTCCAGGCCAGGGAACTAGGGCCCTATTTGCCAGATGCCAGGGGCACCTGTATTGTGCTAAAGGCATGGTGCCCCACTGTGTCTTTGAAAGACTGCACATTACACAGAGGATTTATTTATTTTTTAGAAAGGGGTGGGAGGAAGAAAGGGTGGTGTTCCAGGCAGGATGTGAGGCATCCAGTCGCTGCCTTGTATTAGTGGTTGTCAGGGATGGACAAAGGCTTGTGCACAGCCTTCTCCGTGACCCTGTGTGAGTGGGAGGCGGGAGGGAGGCTAGCCGGGGTGGAGACTGAGGAGTGCTTGGAACCCCTGCCCCATCTCCACCTCAGGCAGCCGGCCCAGACCCGCTGAGTGGGAGCACATTCCTTTTTTGGTCCTGGAAATTGAGGGCTATTCTCTTGTCTGGAGAAAGCTATAGATTTTAAAGTCTTCCAGAACCGAGAGGCTGGTTGTGACGGGATTCTGGTCACTAGAATAAGAGATGAACACGAGGACGGGCTGAGAGGATGGTGGGTAATGTTTAGGAAACTGTTGCCCGTATCCCACCAGGCCTATTTTTCAACGCGGTGTTTTTCCATAGCTCATGGACTGTGTCGACTGCCGCAGAGCAGGCCACAGTGCTGAGCATGCTGGGCGTGTACCAGCGACAACAAAGGACACGGAAGGCTCTGTCCACAGGGAGTTAAACATCTGATGGGGGAGATGAGATGGGACCCAGGAACATACAGCAGGATCTTTATGAACAAATATGAGAATTACATGAGGATAGAGAGCAAGGGAGAGATGCCCCCCAGCAGCTGTTACAGGCACACAGACAAACACAACTATATGGGCCGTAGGTCAACTTAGCAATGGATCCAGCATCCTCAGATGTGGGAAACCACTCTAATCTGTTTGAAGCTCGCATTAACATTTCTGTTCAAATATTGTTTCTGGTGGTTTATTCTGGAAGAGATATCGGCTCCTCTGGGAATCACTTCGGGCACGTTCCCTCCAGAGACCAGCTACACACATCAGGCATCAGGTCTCTGCAGAGCAAAGTCACTACGTGTAGATGGCAGACCAGGACCTGATGGAGAAGGACCAGGAATAAGGTCACCTCAAAAAACAGAAAAATCCTGGCCCTCTCCAAGCTTCCACTCTTAAATCCAGCCAGTCATGCAACGGACCTCACACCTGAGGGATCGTTCTTGTTTGCTTGTCTGTTTCTGCTGTGCAGAAGGAAACAGGTGCTGGGAAAGGTCGGTTGTAAGAGAAAACTGCTGCCTTATCCTGGCTGACTGGGAACAGATGCAGAGAAGGTTTTCTTCCTGTGGAAAGTTAAAGCTGTAGAGAGCAGAACCAGGGTTCTCCAACCTGTGCACTATTGGCAATATGGCCTGGAGAGTTCTTTGCTGTGGGCTGGGGGGTGGGCTGGGGGGGGGGGGTGCTGTCCTGTGCATTGCAGGATGTCTAGCAGCATCTCTGGTCTCTACTGACCTGCCCCACCTCCAGTCGTGACCATGGGAAACGTCTCCTGGTCCTGCCAATGTCCCGGCCCCTGCAAAATCGCCCACAGGTGTTCACTGCTACAAATAAAAGGGCGGGAATCCCAGCAGCAGCAGGGGCCTCCCTGTCACTTGCTTTGGAAAGGTGCAACTTCCAAAATGGAAACAGAATCACAGGGGGGTCGGTGGAAGCCATGGGGTTCCGCGTGCCTCAAACTCTAATGAAGTGTGTTGCCTTCTCGGGGGAAAAAAATGTTTGAGGGTTTCCAGTGTTGATGTAAATTACTTTTACAAGATCGTTAGTTAAATATGTACACACATGGAACTGGGCATACATCCCACAGGCTTATAGCTTTTCTACAACTATGAAATCAAAACAAATTCATGATTTTGACAACCCAGAGATAAAACCAATAAAACTCAAGTTAATATTAATTTAATGAGACATGATTTTTGTGGAGTAAATTGCTCCTCACTTTGTCACTAGGGTCATTTCTCTGGGTCGGGCATTATCCCATGACTCAAATCTCACACGACATTGTCTTTTCAAACTCCTGTGAAAACTCTGGTCGTGAGCCTTCCATGAGGTCGCTTGGCAAATGCAGACTTCACCCATTAAGGTCACCTGTGTTTTCTCCTTACTGGCTTGAGATAATCATAACAGCACATCTGGGCCCCAATGTGATCATAAACACAGAGGAGTGCTGGCACTGTAAGCTCTAAAGAGGACCCACGGAGGATCCACATGATGCTCATATTTTTTAGATTCTGCTCAAAATGAAAAGAATTTTTTCTTAAAAAAGCTTTAAAGTTCCCACAGAGAACTCCCAAGGATATACCAGGGCACTCTCAGAGGAATTCTGATCAGGTCCGATCCTCTTTACAGAGGAAGAACGAGGCCAGAGAATTGCCCAGGGACACACAGCTACGGAGGATCAGGGCTGGCTGGAAAGGGGCCTCTGGTCTAGAAGCCAGTAACCTTTCCTCTCTTATCATCTGTCTTTCCACCATGACGTTATAGAATTCTGACATGAAACTGGGCATGAGATTTGGCTCATTATTTTAAATGTTCATTCAACTGAACTGAATACTTTTTTTTTTTTTTTGGCTGAGGAAGATTTGCCCTGAACTAACATCTGTTGCCAATCTTCCTCTTTTTGCTTGAGAAAGATTCACCTAAGCTAACATCTGTGCCAATCTTCCCCTATTTTGTATGTGGGTTGCTGCCACAGCGTGGCCCTGGACAAGTGGTGTAGGTCGGTGCCTGGGAACCAAACCTGGGCTGCCAAAGTGGAGTGTGCCAAACTTAACCAATAGGCCATGGGGCTGACCCCTGAACTGAATACTTAAAGTTCATTTTTTTTTTTTAAAGATTGGCACCTGAGCTAACAGCTGTTGCCAATCTTCTTTTTTTTTTTTCCTGCTTTTTCTCTCCCAAATCCCCCCAGTACATAGTTGTATATTTTTTAGTTGTGGGACCTTCTAGTTGTGGCGTGTGGGATGCTGCCTCACCATGACCTGATGAGTGGTGCCATGTCCGCACCCAGGATCCGAACCAGCGAAACCCTGGGCTGCGGAAGCGGAGTGCGCAAACTTAACCACTCAGCCACAGGGCGGGCCCCTAAAGTTCATTTTTTATAGATATTTTAAAAAGAACCAGGGAGTTTCTTTTTAAAATCTCGATCTTTTAGTATTTAACAGTATGATTAGAAAGTATTTTGTACGCACGTGTGTGTGTGTAACATCACACACACACACAAAAGTGCATTAAACACCAATGTCCAGTTTAGTGAATAATTATGAAGTGAAAACCCATGAAACCACAGCCAGGTCAAGAAATAGAACATTTCCAGTGCTCAAAAGTCTCAGTATTCTTTGTGTTCACAATCTCTCCTTTTCTCTAAAAGTAACCACTATCCTGATTTTTAGTAGAGTAATTTCCTTGTTCTTCCTTACAGTTTTGCCATCTCTATATGTGTCCCTAAACCATATAGTTTTGCCTGTTGATGAGCTTTCAATCAATGGACCCTTACTCTGCATATCTGTGTCTTGTTTCTTTTGCTCAACACTATGTTAGTGAAGACCATCTCTGCTATTGCGAGTGGCGTTATTCTTACTCATCCTGTCTTTGTTGAGCAGACGTTTGGGTTGTTTCCAGCTTGCGGCTTCCATAAACATTCTCGTATACATCCCGTCCACGGGATAGACACGTACTTCTACCTCAAGGTGTGTTCCCACGGTGGCATTTCTTAATTGTGAACAGTGTGCGTGAATCTTCAACCTCAGTAAATAACGGCAACT
Organism: Equus asinus; assembly: GCF_041296235.1. Classification (NCBI taxonomy): domain Eukaryota; kingdom Metazoa; phylum Chordata; class Mammalia; order Perissodactyla; family Equidae; genus Equus; species Equus asinus. The sequence continues at coordinate 44,156,863 of NC_091814.1, forward strand.
GTTTTCCAAAATCATTGCTTCAATTTCAACTTCCACTAGCAGCAGCTCTCAGTATTCTCCAACCTCATCAGCACTTGCTATCATCAAACTCTAGAATTATAACTGGTCAGGCGGCTGTGTAGTGACATCTCATTATGGGTTTAATTTGTATGTCCCTGATTACTAATAAAATGAAGCACCTCTTACCACAGTTAGTGGCCACATGAATTTCCTCTTATGTTATGTGGCTGTCTTCAGGCATTTTGCCATCCTTCTATCGTCAAAATTAAATTTTCTTTGAAAGTAAATTTTATCTCCATCAAAATTACATTTGAAAGAAAAATGTGCCCGTCTTCCAAGGTGCTTCTGCTCACCTGAGACCTGTACACAGTAAAGGCAAACTGTTTAGGCTTTGTAAGCTTAGAAGGGATTGTTTTTCAAATCCAAATCATTGAAAAGATTATGATAGAGCGTCACAGAAAAATACCCATTCAAATCCTTTTTCTTGACTCCATTTTCCAAATCTAACATCTTTATCGAATTTTGCCCTCTCTTGGTTCCCTATATTTTCATAGAGAACAAACATGCCCCTATTTATCACAGTCCTGTGTTAAAATCACCATGTATAACAAGGTCATTTATTATTCTATTCTCTATTTCTCAGCGCTGTGTCATCGTATGCATTACTTTGAGTTAGCTAAACGTCGATAATAAAGTGGTGCCTCTATTGTATATATGACCTTTGCAGCTGAGATAACATTAAGTAAAATTTGTATATATGACTATAACAGATAATACAAATCTAATAAAAAAATAAATAGCTCACCCAAGCCTGAGGTCTAACTTTTGCTCACCTTATCTCCTGTAGACATTTGGGTATGCGCTCACTGGCAAAGAGTGAAGCCCATATAATCTACTATGAAATAAATTATTCAGTAATCTGTGATGTCCTTGTAACAAGAGAATCTCCTATTAAATAAAATAAATAGCTGCACTGCTTACAGAGGCACGTGCCTACTATTTATAGTCTTTATAGAAGTTGCTTTGCTAGCGACCCTAGTTAGGACTCCCTGGTAATCTACAGAATTGATGTGTGTCGCAGGGTTTTTACACTAAGCCATTTATTACGTGCATATGTGTGGGCGTGTGATGCATACACACACACACCCAGAGGACCAGCAGAGAAAGCGCAAGAGTTATTTTTTAGAGCTGTCTCATTTTCCCCTTAACACTTTGGATACTCAAATAGGGACAAAGCAACTATAGGTCACCCGCAGATTCAATGGTATGTATTCCTGACTGTGTCCAGGCAACCGGGTCTCTACTTTCTTCAAAGTAAGCATTTTAATTGTCTACTAAAAATGTCAGATTTCCCTCCCAGACAAATAGGAGCCAAGATGCTGAGTCTCCCCTCTCACCCCCTTTTCCCCCAGGTGCAAGTACGACGGCCTGAAAGCTGGGGTGGGTCCTGGGTTGCACAGAGTAGAGGAATCCAGGAGGCAGCTTGCCGATCATCATTCTGGAATGGCTGGAAAAGAAATAGTCAGGAGTTTATTTTTTACAGTTTAGTTTTTTACTAGAAAACATATTTTATGAAAATAGAAACATAATTGGTATGTGCACAAAGCAATTCCCCCTTACAATAGGCCCATGAAGTCCAGAATAGCCAATTAACTTCAGTATTCATGCAGTATACGTCATGCTAACTTTGAAAGTTGACAGTTACTGAAAATGTTTCGATATTGCGCATCGTCATGCCTCGAAAGCAGGCATTGATAGAATTCTTGGCATAGTGAAAAAAGTGTGGACTGATGACTAAAACAGAATTATGTAAAATGCTGTTCGAATTTTTCCAACACGTCGTACAGTCAGTCGTTCAGTAGTAAATAAAGGTTCTGAAAAATAAAAATATACGAAAGCTACACAAATAATCAGTAACCATTAAAAGTTGAAATACAAAAATAGATTAAAAAATTTTTTAAATTACCACAATGAGATTTCACTACATACCTACCAGAATGGCTAAAATAAAAATTAGTGATCATGTCAATCACTGGCAAGGATGCAGAGAAACTGGACCACTCGTACGTTGCTGGTGATGGCGGCCACTCTGGAGAACATTTTGGTAGGCTCTTATAAAACCAAACATGCAATTGCCACATGACCCAGCAACTGCATTCTTGGGCACTTATCCCAGAGAAATAAAAACTTATGTTTTATGTATACACAAAACCCTGTAGATAAATGTTCATGGCAGCTTTATTCATGACAGCCTGAAACTGGAAACTATCCAGCTGTCCTTCAGTGGGTAAACGGTTAAATCTGTTGTGGTCCATCTGTACCTCGGAATACTCCTCAGCGATAAAAAGGAACCAAGTATTGATGCACGCTAAAACTTCAATGGATCTCAAGGGAATTAGGCTGAGTGAAAAAAGCCAATCCCCAAAGATTACACAGGTTATGATTTCATTTATATAGCATTTTTGAAATGACAAAATTGTGGGAATGGAGAACAGATTAATGTTTTCCAGGGCTGGGAGGTGGTGGAGGGAGTGAGAGGGAGATGGGCGGGGTTACACAAAGACAACACCAGAGGTGGTGATTGATGCATAAACCTCCACATGTTATAAAACAGCAAAGAACTAAACACACGCACACACAAATGAGACACGTAAGAGGGGAAATCCGAACAAGACTGGTGGATTGACCTATGTCAATATCCCGGCTGTGATATTGTATTAAAGTTTTGCAAGATGCTACCATTGGGGGAAACTGGGTAAAGAACACATGATCTCTCTCTGTATTATTTCTTACCACTGTGTGTGAATCTGTAACAATCGCTGAAGAAAGTGTTTAATTAAATTGTAAATATTAAAAAAATCTGGCGTTCACATGGTAGACATCTGTTAACCTTGCTGTAGAGAGAAAGAATCAGGGGTGAAGCTGAAGCAAGACCGGGGGGGAGGCGGAAACAGTTCCAAGTGGAGGACAAAGGCAGAGGCTGGAGCTGCTCCTGCACCTGTGTGCGTGCGTGTGTGCGTGCACACGTGCACGTGTGTGAAGGGAAGCTATCAGCAGAGGTTATTTGGAGGTGCCAGGGCAGGGCTGGGAGGCGGCTCTCAGCAACGAGGATCCGCTGTGAGCTAGTGAGGGGGCTCCCCGGGAAAAGGAGGGGAGAGACGGCAGCTCCCTATGGGGTCCCAAGGCCCAAGTTTTTTAACTTCAATAACTCCAACATACGCCATTAGATAGAGCTCGAATTACTCCAGTTCTGGAGCCAAATCTTTCCTTTGTGACAGATTCAAACCGCAGAGAACAGAGGATCATGCTAGGGCTGCCGTGAACGGGGCTGTATTAGCCAGCACAGCTTCAGTCGCGCTGCCTTTTGGTTATCAAGCTGCAATTCCATGGATACCCCCTGGGTGAGTGTATCCTCTGTGAGCACCGGGAAAAGGAGCTCCGGGTGAATTGAAAACCTGTCCTGAATTTGTAATTACCGTATGACCTTACTTATTCCGGTCTCAATTAACTCAGCTTTACGATTATCCAGGGTGACGAAGAGTACTAGCTGACAAAGGAAGAAATGAATACGCCAAGGCAGGCACCGGGGTCTGTTCCCTTAGACTTTGGGGGGGACTCAACGGAACCTTACGCCCTGGCCTTAATTTGGGCCTCACCCCATCCCAGAGCCGGATATGAGTGGAAGGGACTAATAAATACCTACCGATTGGTCGCAGAGGGCTGGCAGTCCAGGAGATCAGTGGGAAAAACAAAACAGAAAGTACCTAGCGTTCTGTTCGAGATCACAACTTTCAGCACTGATTTCTTACGGCAATTCACAGCCTGTGCCTCACTGGCCCCTTAATTCCACTTCAGAAAGCAAGCAAGTCCCACAGCGTTTGCGTCCTAATGGCTCTGTTTCTGATGATCTATCCTCTTGGTTCATTTGCTGTCCTTCAGGTGCTCATTGTTGTCCTGTGTTTGAAGGACCCTCGAGGCACTTTATTTAGCTATCTTAATGGACCTCTACTGGGCATTTTCAGTTTGAACAGTGAAGTCTGTTTTTTGTCACTCTTCCGGGTGGCCCACCAGAGTAAAATAGATGGTTTGGGGTAAATAACAGAGAAAGGATGATCTTTGGGGCCAGATAGATCTGCTTTTGCCAACTATGTGACCTCATCAAGTTATTTAACTTCTTGGAATCTGAATGGCAAAGTGGTTAAAAGTACAGGCTTGAGGGTCAGACAACCGGATTTGAATCCTATCACCTACATAGTGCCTGGGTGTCCCTGCGTAAATTACTGAACTTCTCTAAACCTCAGCTTCTTCACCTGTCAAATGCGTGCGGCAGAGACAGCTAGTTTCTGTCCTTCCTTAGTAACAAACCCTTGGTTTTTAGCTGGACACACAACCTCCTAATAATGACCATATTTTTCAACCTCCCACATAGCTAGGCGTGGCTGTTTGACTATGTTCTGAAATATCACGTGCAATTTCTGGGAAGGGTTGTTAAAGGAAGGGTGTGTGCTCTTCTTCACCTCTTCTTCCATCTTGCTTCCTGGAATGCAGATTTGATAGCTGGAGCCCTAGCAGTTATCTTAGACCATGAAGATGTGGGCCACACATTAGGGATGGCAGAGTCTAAAGCTAAAAGAAGCTGCTGTCCTTGAACATTCTGAACTTTTTGAACGTACTTTTAGATTTCTAGTGTGAGAGAATACAACTCTTATTTAAGCCACTGTTACTTCAGGGTTTTTTTGTCACATGTAAATGGATCTAATCCTAGCTGATATGGTAGGGTTCATGATAGCTATCGAGTGACATGAGTGGAAAAGGCAGAGTAAGAACCTCCAAAAACTCTTTCCTCCATCAAAGCAAGGAGAAAGCCGCCAAAAATTGTCATAGTCAACATTTTCAAAACTCTGGAAATTAACAAAAGGCTTTTTGGTTAGCCTATTTATTCCATCTGTAGACATTTATTCTTGAAAAAACACTGAATCTCAGTAAGAACAGCAAACTTTGTGGCATTTTACCATGCCCCCTCTTCAGCTCTGTGGTGGTCTTGTAAATCAACAGCCCCCAATTGCAGTGAAAATTAGAAACCTGCCAGCCACTAGAGGGGGCAAAAACAGGGTGGGAGCAGCTTCAAAACCTCATCCCCAGAGAATTGTCATTATTTGACTTGTGTGGTGGTTTCCTGAGAGACCCCACTGGCAAGCATATCTTTATTTGACCTATCTTAGAGCTCACCCAGTGTGAAAAGCCTTTTACCCTGGTACATTTGTTGACAACAATTAAAGGCAATTATTTAACTTTACAACCGTTGGGGCAAATAATAGGCTAACCAAAAAGTTTAAAAGGAAAAGCTGTGGAATGAAATGTTTATAGGGTCTTTGAAAAATGCTGACACAGTCCTGTGAATCTACAAGGCCACAAGCATATGTAGGGCTGCGCCCATTCCAAGGGCTGTGTGCACATTCAGGAAAGACCTGAGAAGGCACTAAGCCCTCACCTCTGGGTGACCTTGAGGCTCTGAAAAAGCAGGAAATAAAGGCTAAGTCAGTTGTCAACTGCCCAGCTTAGTGTTGAAGGCGTGCTCCAACGTTCACACAGAGTCCTTGGCAAAGACTAGGAGGTTTATTGATTGGCTAAGCTAACTAAGCAGACGCTTCAGTGGCCACACACAGCAAGAGCCACTAATCAAACAGCAACAAACAGCAACAGCAAAACAAACCTGGGGAGGGTGGAGAATCTGATTTCTGGAGTTGCCACATTATGTCATTGAAAACGTCTAGTTTTCAACAAAAGATTACCCGACAAGTAAATAAACAAGAAAGTATGGCCCGTATACAGGAAAAAAGCAATCAATAGGAACCATCCCTGCAGAAGCCCAGACACTGGACTTCTTAGACAAAGACTTTAAATCGGCTACTTCAAATATGTTCAAAGAACTAAAAGGAATCATATCTAAAGAAACAAAAGAAAGCATGAGAATTATATATCACCAGTAGACTATTAATAAAGAGATAAAAATTATTTTTAAAAAGAACCAAATAGAAATTCTGGTGTTGAAATGAAAAATCCACTAGGAGAGCACAGCAGAAGATGTGAGCAGCCAGAAGAAAGAATTAGCAAACTTGAAGACAGGTCAATTTAAATTATCCACTCTCCAGAACAGAAACAAAAAAGAATGAAGAAGGTTGAACAGAGTCTCAAAGACTTGTGTGGAACATCATCAAGGGTACCAACATATGCATAATTGGAGTTCCAGAAGGAAAAGAGAAAGGGCAAAAGCATATCTGAAGAAATATTGGCTGAATATCTCCCAAATTTGATGAAAAACATGAGTCTGCAATTCAAGAAGCTCAACAAACTCTACATGTTATAAACTCAGAATACTCACCTAGACATATCAAAATCAAACTGCCAAAAGCCAAAGGCAAAGACGGAATCTTGAAAACAGCAAAAGAGAAACAACTCATCAAATACAAAGTATCCTCATAAGATTAACACTCAAACACTCCAATTAAAAGACAGATAATGGCAGAATGAATAAAAATAAAGCAACGTGATACAACTATAGTTCTCTTTGAGACACACTTTAGATCCAAAGACACAAATAGGTTGGAAGTAAAACAATGGAAAAAGATATACCATGTATACAGTAATCAAAAGAGAACTAGACTAACTAAACTAATATCAGACAAAACATTATGCTAATTAATTATACTATATTATGATATATGGAAAAATGGTCGCTAGAGAAAAAGAATGAAATTTTATAATGATAAGAGGGCCAATCCATCAAAAAAGATAAAATAATTACAAACATATATGCGCCTATCAACAGAGTCCCAAAATACATGAAGCAAAATGACAGAATTGAAAGGAGAAACAGATAATTCAGCAACAATAATTGGAAACTTCACTTTCAATAATGAATATAAAAACTAGACAGAAGGTCAGTAAGGAAACAGAAGACTTGAACAACACCGTAAACCAACCAGACCTAACAGACAACTATAGAATACTATAGAATGCACCACCCAACAACAGCAAAATACACATTCTTCCAAAGCGTGCATAAATCTTCCTCCAGGATAGACCATACATTTGGCCATAAAACAAGTCTAAATAATATCAAAAGGATTAAAATCTTACAAAGTACATTCTCCAACCACAATGGAATGAAATTAGAAACCAATGACAAAATTTGGGAAATTCACCAATGTGTAGAAATTGTATAACATATACCTAAATAACCAATGGGTCAAAAAAGAAATAACAAGGAAAATCAGAATAATGACTTTGATATGAATGAAGATGAAAATGCAACATTGTCAAATCTTATGGGATGCAGTGAAAACATGCATAGAAGGAAATTTATAACTGTACATGCCTATATTAAAAAAGAAGAAAGATCTCAAATCAAAACATAGTCTTCCATCTTAAGAAATTAGAAAAAGAAGAGCAAACTAAATCCAAAGCAAGCAATAAAGATTAGAGTGAAAATAAATGAAATAGAGAAGATGAAAAACCAACAAGTTGGTCCTTTGAAAAGATCAAAAAATTGACAAACCTTTAGCTACACTGACCAACAAAAAAAGAGAGAAAGCTCAAAGCATTAAAATCAGGGATGACAGAGGGGTTACACTGACGTTACAGAACTAAAAAGATTATAAGGGGATATTATGAACAATTGTATTCCAACAAATCAGATAAGCTAGATGAAATGGACATATTCCCACAAAGATACAAACCATCAAAACTGACTCAAGAAGGAATAGAAAATCTGACTAGACCTATGACAAGAGATTAAATTAGCAACCAAAAATTTTCCCACACAAAAAACCCTGAACCAGTTGGCTTCACTGGTGAATTCTACCAAATGTTTATAGAATAATTAACACCATTCCTGCACAGACTCTTTCAAAAAATAGAAGAGGAGGCAACTTTCTAACTCATTCTATGAGGACAGGAGTATCTTGATACCAAAACCAGACAAAGACATCACAGGAAAAGAAAAAAATCCTCCACAAAATACTAGCAAACTGAATCTAGCAACATATAAAAAAGATTATATTATATTATATATGATATATGTTATGTAACATGTATTATATTAAATGCTATAGTGAATGCCAAAGGCAAGGACATAGTAAGTACTCCATAAATGTTCATTTCTTTCCTTTTCCCCATGAACTAATGTGACAGAAATTACCCCTGTTCACCAATCTAGTTTCCCTCTTTTGTGTATAGTTGATCCTCATTATATGTGAGTTCTGTATTTGCAAATTCACCTACTTGCTAAAATTTATCTGTAACCCCCAAATCGATACTCACGTTGCTTCCATACTCATCCATGGACATGTGCAGAGCGGTGAAGAATGTGGGTCACCTGACACACACGTTCCCAGTACAGGTAAAACAAGCCTTGTTTCAGCTCTTCTACTATAAACAAATATCCCTTTGGGGTGTATTTAGTGACATTTTGTCACATTTTTGTGCTTTCTGTGGGTGATTTCACTGTTTAGATGATTCCCGGAGGTGACGCTGAAGTGCTATTTAGTGCTCCTAAGCACAAGGAGGCTGTGATGTACCTTACGGAGAAAATGCGTGTATTAAATAGGCTTTCTTCAGGCATGAGTCACAGTGCTGTCGGCCATGAGTTCAATGTTAACGAGTCAACAATATATGTTAAATAAGGTGTCTTTAATTAGATGCACACATAAAACAAAGTTATTATTGATCAGTTGATGAGAATGTTGCATCTGGAGGCTCATGGGAACCTAACCCTGTATTTCCCCTAGGAGCAATGGCTCAGTATGTTCTAATTCAGTAACTGCAATGGCTTTATAAAACATAACTACACAGATAAAAAGAATCGACTGTAGATGGGCCCTGCTGTGGTAGATTAAAACGCATGGCTACAATAGCTACAACTCCTTCCATCAAAAGACTGTTTTCCCATACTGTGAATCTGGGTTGGCCGTGGGACTGGCCTGGACCAACAGAATGTGGCAGAAGTGTTGTGCAAGTTCTAGAGCCTGGGTTCAAGACACCTCGCAGCTTTCGCTTTTGTTCTCTTGAAAGTCTGTCCTGAGACTATCATGTAAGGAAGTCAGCTGAGTCTACTGGAGGATAAGAAGCCACAAGCAGGAGAACTGAGGCACCCCAGCCAACAGCCAGCACCATCTGCCACACACGTGAATGAGGACATCTAGGACTTTTCAGCCCAAATACAGCTGGATAAGTAAGCCCAGGCAAAACCGGCAAAGTTGCCCAGCCAACTCACAGACCATGAGAAATGATAAACCGTGTTGCTGAAAAGCATAAGTTTGGGGTCTTTTTCTTTTACAGGAACCGATAACTAATACATCTGCCTGCTTGGAGTTCAGCGTGCTCATGGGACTTGCTTTTGCAAATTAAATATGACACATGTCACCTCGTGGAGGAAGCATTTATTTGCTCCTCCTTGATCTTTCCCTGCTGTGGCAATCAGGGAAGTGTGTGTTGATAAGGAAGAGCCAGAAGATTCCGGAAGATTGAATGGAATGCTAAATCGCCATGTGAGGGTAGCTGCTCTGGATAACTGCCCAAACCCACAGCAGATAAGGTGTAAGTTATAAATAAACTTTTGTTGCATAAATCCTAAGATTTGGGGGCTATTCGTCACTACTGTAGTGTTTCTAGCCTATCTTAATCAATACAGTTGGCATAGGAGGACTGGAGATTTCAACAGACGTTTTCCATGCAACATACTTTTTCCTCCCGCTCAAGAATTTCGAGACCCATCTAGGAAAAGGAATTTAGGCTGATAGTTCAATGCGAAGTTGGCTATCTGGGATTAATTACAAATATTAATCATCCTCTTTCAATCCATTAATTCCATATACAATTGTTGGTGCCTTTACTAGTTGATTGTACCAAAGGCATTCTTGGATCACCTGGTGCCAATCTGATAGTCCTTTGGAGAACAAAGAGATGATCCTGAACCAGGTCAATAGATACAGTATGCAGAGAACAGAGCACCAGTCAGCTGACCTTGCTGTCTTTGCTGAGCTGTGTCCCATTATCACAGTCAAGTTCACCTTACAGCTCATTAGCTTGCAACAATTTTCTCATGTGTCAAATGAAATGAGAAAATGTGCCCTGAAATCTAAATGGCTGATAAAAATGATGGTCCTTAAAAACAGATACATTATTGTCATTTAAGACCTGGTTACTCTCCCTGTCTTTGATATGTTAATGTACTATGTATGCATACATATGAATACGGATAAATATTTGCATCTTTATTTTAAAAACCACACACCAAAAAAACTCTGGTTATCTCTATAGGTGGGGCTCTGCACGGAGGCAGACACTAGTTAGGTTTGCAAATTGTAGCTCTGCTGTGGTTTGAATGTTTGTCCCCCTGCGAGATTTGTATGTTAAATCCTAACGCACAATCTGATGGTATTAGAAGGTGGGTCCTCGGGAGGTGATTAGGTCACGAGAGTGGAGCCCTCATGAACGGGATTAGTGCTTTTATAAAAGAGACCCCACAGAGTTTCCTAGCCCCTTCTGCTATGGGAGGATGCAAGAAGTCTACGACCTGGAAGAGGGCCGTCACCCAACCATGCTGGCACCCTGATCTCAAGCTTCCAGCCTCCAGAACCGTGAGAAGTAAATTCCTGTTGCTCATAAGCCACTCAGTCTGTGGCAGTCTGAACAGACTAAGACAAGCGCTTGGTGGGTTTCTGCACAACATGCCCTCAGTTTAACAAGGTGAGACTGTCACTGCTGAGAAAGTAAGCATGGGCTTGAGTCTGACGATCACCGAGAGAAGATGATTCACGTGTGAGACAGGATAGGGCTGAGGAGATTAAATAGTGCTTAACAAATTTTGGATACATTTGGACCAAGACGAATGCCATTATTCCGTACTGTGGTCTGTGTTGTTGGCTGCTTCAGACTGCTGTCACTCAACATTAGAATTTATACCACTGGAGGAGCTGGGTATACCTCTGGCTTTCCCCATAATTTATTTCACCAAGAAGGAAGTATTCACTATCTTTTCTGCAGAACAATTACAGCGCCTTACAGTGCTAGCCTCTGTAACAGTGTCATTCATTGTCCAAAACTGCTTGGTCCACAATTTCCATCGACCCTGGCACATACTTCTTCCTTCCCCGCTACTCCTTTTTCTACAGTTCTGGATTTTGTGAGTCAAAGTTTGGGACATTGGCAAGGATTCAACCTGAGCCAAACCCGAAGAAATGGTTTGAACTTGAGTTAGAAAGAGGAGTGATTTAGAATAGGCATAAAGGAGGAATTCTTGAGAAACATTTATCTTCAGATTCAGAGACCAAAACCCTGATGATTTAGGCAACAGGCCCCCTCTTCTTTGATGAAATCTTTGGTTTGTGACCTGCATGTGACCAGAAGCTTTGGGCTGCCCCGTTTTCACCTCATGGCCAACTACTTCCATCCCACTTCTGCCACCCCCGCCCCCCTAACTCTGAAAGCACCAATTAGTAACATAAATTAGACTGAGTCTTTCACAGGGAAACAAAGGAGGGAACATGCACTCACACAGCCCCGTTCCCTCCCCTTTAGTATCTCTGCTCTTTGCCTGAAGTTCCTCTTCTGATTCCCTTTTGTGCCTCTCCAGCCCCGCACACTCCACTCCCATCCCCAGACCGCCTCTCAAAATACCACCACCTTGCAGAATCCCCCAGAAAAACAGAAACCAGCAGAAGAACATTGGGCAGAATGAAAGACCTGTAGACACCCAGTCTGGCCATCAGGCCTCTGGGATGGAGGTGGAGGTGAGGCTCAGGTACCCCAACCCCAAGGGGAACCCCAAATCACGAGGTTGAGTTGGGAGAGACCCTAGGCCTCTCTTCTGCTCTGAACTCTGGGGCAGGTCATGGCGTCACAAGGCTCATTCAACCAGCCAGGAAACACCGGCTCAGGCCTCTGCTGAGCTCAAGGCCGGAGGCTGGCCGTGTGGTCTCAGGTTGATCCCCAGTGGCTGCATGGTTCTGTGACTGACCTTCTTGGCGAGTTAAAGAAATCGTGTTACCAAGAACACAAGCACCTGGTAGAAGCCAGGACACTTTCCCTGGGGATAGAAGTTCTTGTGAAAATCAAGAATAAAGGGAATAGGGACAAGCCAAAACCAATGGAAGGGTGTTTAATAGAAAATACTTGGAACTAGAAGACACAGTTTCTCATTTGGCCTGGCCTCAGACGGGCTGTTTTGGGCCTTGGGCAAATCACTCTGTTTTTTTGAACCTCCACTTCCGCTACAAAAATGCAGAAGCCCTTCCCACCTGGTAGGGAATAACGTTATTGGGAGGCTGAAATGAGACAGCGCACAGGAAACGGTGCTAAGGGGAAAAACGCTTCGTGATGAAATGGACGAGCCGACGTGTGTTTCTTTTCAGCTGAGTGGAGCGACTCCGCGTTACTGTTAGACCAGCTTTTCCCATGCGCGTTGTTGTGGTTCCTGACACGTTGGGACTCGTGGAGAACTTACTCATTGTTTCAAAAGAAAGCTCCTTTTATTGTGACATTGTGAAATCCTTGCCCTAGCAAACCATTAGAGCTGAAAGAGCAGAGGCTCCGAGAGGAATGTCAGAATTCTCCCTAACAGAGGGACAGGGGAGCCCGAGGGAGCAGAGGGGCTGCAGGCCAGAACTGGAGGGAGATTTGCTAGAATCACAGCTGGGACCAAGCCCAAGAGGGCCCGAGAAAGAAGCCAGAGTGTCTCAGGAGGGATGGCGGGTGGGGCTGCAGGAAGGGAGTGGGAGGACTAATAAGGGCCCCTCGCCTCGTAGAGCACACCAGAGTTTTATAAGCGCTCACACACTTGTTACTTCATTAACTTCTCACAAGGACCCTATGTTGTATGCATTAACGTTGGCCCTCATGAAATTGCCAAATTGGCTCAGAGAGGTTAAGTGGCTTTCCAGAGGTCACACAGTAAGTATTAGAGCATGGCAGAAAAATGAGGTGGGGTAGTTTGTGAAGCGAAGACATTTGAATTTTTTTCCCCTACATCTTCTCTAGGATTTTCCTTTTTATTGTCACATGCTGCTAAAGACAGATTTGAGTCTAAGGAAAATGGTAAATGGCATTTTGAGGTCTAGTGAGGCCACAGTTTCAGTGGGAAGGCAAAAGAATACCTTTCTGTTTTAAAATCCCTAACTCCTTGTTTGTCACTGAACCAAACCCAGTTTAAGTATCTCCCAGGTCTGCTCAGCCCTCTGCATCCTCTGGCCTCAGCTGCTCCTAATACTCCTGGGTGAACCCTGGGCTTCTGAATATTTCTTGCTCTGCCTGACGCCAGGCCCAATCTGGATAAATGAAATGTGGGGCCCGGGGTCTGGCTCCACCAGTGACCCCCTGGAGAGGCCAGGGAACACAGCTCAGAACCGTGGGGGAAGTAATGGCGCCACGGAGAGAACTGGGACCAGTGAAAGACGGGAGACGGGAAGGAGCCAGTAGATAAATTCCTTTTCTTCCCTCTCCCACTCTGAAGGGTGGTGGATCCACTTGGCCCGTCTGGAAGACATCCTGTGTGACCCAGCTGAAGGCTGCCTCCTGCTCTGAAGCTGTGACTGGCCTGTGACACACCACCTTCTCTTTGCTGGCCCTCCCCAGCCCCACCTCTCTGTCCCCCTCACGCCGGCTGCCTGGACACTGCACCTCCCAATGAAACCTTAACACACAAACTTTGCCTCAGACACTTTTTCTAGGGAGTTAAGATAATCCTATTGACCCAAATTCCCATTCCTCCCTCGTCTCTGGAAGGCTCCCATCCTCTCCATGAAGTCTTCGCACTGAAGGCACAGGGCCCCTTCCCTCCGGGACGCCTGGATCTGCCAGGAGGACTGACAGCACGGACGAAGCCACCACGCTGAGCGGGGTCCTAAGCCAGGTGTTTTGGTTGAACAGAAAGTCAGCAGAAGGTCCCTTTCTAGGGTGAGGTTCTCTGGGTAAAATGGTTTTCTAAGGCCCACGGGTCCCACCCACAGGGAGGCGGACTTCATTAATACAAAAGTGACCACTTCGTACAAAAAGAGCAGCTTCAAGGGAGGGTCTCTAAAATTAGTGAGCCGTTTATATCTGGAAATGATCTATGTCTCTAAGATGAGATCGTGCTCCCCCTACTTAATAACAAAGAGATGCAAAAGAAAAATAACTTTTACACTTGCATGTGACAATCCATTGCGTGCATCCTTAAAAAAAAAGTCCCAGGGTCACGAAGCTCATGTGGAGTCGAGGCGTTTCTAAATTCCCAGAAGAGGGGAGCTCTGGAAACGTCGGGGGGCGTTTGCATCACCAAGTGGGTTTGGGGCTTAAAAGACAACGCTGTGGGATCAGCCATCGGTTCCAGTGCTGTCCTCCGTAAATCTGTCAGAACTCGCACTCGGTAACTTTATCAGGCGGGGCCATGGAGAGGCTGCATTTGAGGCTGGGGCACAGCTGTAACCTGAGTGTTCCGGGGCTGGGCCCTGGCTTGTCCCCGGGGGGAGAGGTGCTGTCAGAGCAGAGCCAGCTGGAGTCAAGAGGAGGAAAGGGAGCCTGGGACCCCTCCCCTGATGTGTCAGGGCCACTTCTTCTGGAAAAGCAGGTGCTGGCCTGACGCAGCCCGGGGAGCAGCCTCCTGGCGCCTTCCCTTCCTCCTGCCTCCAGTGGGAGCCTGTCTTCTGGAACGCTGCCCCACCTCCTCCCCTTCCTCTCTCTGGTGGCGCCAGTGCAGTCAAGCCTTTGCCTTCCCTCACAGGAGACGCACGCTCACACTGACCTCCAGCTTTGCTTCCCTCTAATCCGGTCTTTCAGATGGGCCGACAGTCAACACGTCAGAATCACGGGGGTGGGCGTGGGACCAGCGCACGAGTTTAAAATGCAGATTCTCAGGCCCTGCCCTGGGCTTGTGAATGGGCCCAGAAGGGCCCAGGAGTCTGTTTTTAACAAGCGCTCCAGGAGATTCGGCTGCAGGCTAAATCATGCTTTCCTTGGTGGCCAGTCGAATCTTGAATGCAAACTTGCTCATCTCACCCCTTGGTTCAGGTGCTCGGCTACGGGCTGGGATGAAGCGAGTGTGTCTGATGTGTCAGGTGGACTGCTGGGACTGGCCTACCTGAAGATCCCTACCTGAGGGACTGGGGTGCTGCCTGGCCTGGGAAAGAACTCATCTTAAGACAGGAGACACGACAAGCTTGACTAGGTGAAGAGTGCAAACCTCAGTGAAGGAAACGTTAGTATTTGATCCCAAATCGATGCCTGGCCCTGACCCACGAACCAGCGCCTAAGGAGAGGGGGAGCTGCAAGGAAAGTCTGGAAGTGCGATTGCACTGAACTTTGCTAACATGCATGCACACACACACGTGCACTGACACACACAAGCATGCACAGGGCACAGCAGCACTTGCTAGAGGCCCCATTGGGAGGACATTTCTCCCACTTTGCCAAAGGGTGACTAGAGCTCTGACAGGACGCTATGAGTTAGGGGTGGAGGCTGGCTGGGGAACCTGAAGACGAGGGCAGTCACGCCTGTGAGGCACGCCAGGGCCCTGCTGCTTTCACATGAGCCTTTCTCCCCTTCCACGCCCAACCTCCACCTGCTGTTCAGATTCACCCGCCCTCCTCCCCAAGCAGGCACCTGGTGTCCAGTCGTGCCAAGCCGAACCTCCCCCTGCTGCGTGGGACTAGGCTGCCACTTCTGTGATAGGACGGACGAGGTTTTGTTTTGTTTTTTTCACCAAGGAATTTATTTATTTTACATTGGTTTATAACACTGTGTAAATTTCAGGTATACATTACTATATTTCAATTTCTGTATCGACTGCATCGTGTTCTCCAACAAAAGTCTAGTTTCCATCCCTCACTGTAGACGTGTGCTCCTTTACCCCTTTCGCCTTCACCCCCGCTTCCCCTCTGTAACCACTAATCTGTTCTCCATATCTATGTGTTTATCTTCTACATATGAGTAAAGTCATACGGTAATTGTCTGTCCCTCTGACTTACTTCACTTAGTGTAATACCCTCAAGGTCCACCCATGTTGTTGCAAATGGCACAATTTTGTCCTTTTTATGGCTGAGTAGTATTCCACTGTATATGTATACCACATCTTCCTTATCCATTCATGGGACAGACAGTTTGTGATTGAGGAACTTAAACCCTTATCAGAAAAACAGAGTTAGAGGTTGAAGCAAGAGAAGCTATAAAAACCTTTGTAAATACTGATCGTTCGTGTGGAGAGAAGGGAACCCTCGTACACTGCTGATGGGAATGCAAACTGGTGCAGCCGCTATGGAAAACAGAATGGAGACTCCTCAAAAAATTAAGAATAGAATTACCATACAATCCAGCTATTCCACTGCTGGGTATTTATCCTAAGAACATGAAAACACAAATGTGTAAAGATATATGCACCCCTATGTTCATTGCAGCATTATTCACAATAGCCAAGACTTGGAAGCAACCTAAGGGCCCATCAAGGGACAAATGGAGAAAGAAGATGTGCTACTTATACTCAGCAGTAAAAAAAGAGAAAATCTTGCCATTGTGACCACATGGATGGACCTTCAGGGTATTATGCTAAGCGAAATAAGTCAGAAGGTTAAAGTCAAATACTATGTAATCTCATGCATAAATAGAAGATAAAAACAACAACAACAAACAAACACATAGAGACAGAGATTAGATTGGGGGTTACGAGAGGGAAATGGGGAGGGAGGCGGGTGAAAGGGGTGATTAGGCACATATGTATGGTGATGGATGGTAATTAGTCTTTGGGTGGTGAACATGATGTAATCTATACAGAAATTGAAATATAAAGATGCACACCTGAAATTTATATAATGTTACAAACCAACGTTACCTCAATAAAAAAAAATATTTATCATTCACTACAAAAAAATAACGAGGATGCCACACAGAATACAGACAATATTTGTGATGTGTTGCTCATCTCTATTAATTTCCATTAGAATTTGTAGGAAATGTTCAGGATCTTCTTCCCCTACATTTTAAAGGCCATCCTTGTAAATTAATTTTGCTTTGCCCCATATGTTATACACAATAAGGCACTGCCCTTGTTTGCTTTCCTGTTTCTTGGTTTGTTTAAATACCATTCTGGATTTTTTAAAACTCAGAATTGTTAGCAGAAACTGCAGTGTCACCTGGGAAAATGAGTAACTTGGATGTCTGCACAGAAAACATGCAGTTGTCCTCTTGCCAGGGTCACAGAGTCCTCTCTGCTTGAGATCTCTGGGCCAAAGCTCACGCCATGTCTGCTTCCCTCCTCTCAGATCCCACCCGCGTCCAGCTCCAAGGCCAGGGGCACCTCCCTCTCCATTCTTCCTCCACTCCTGCCTGGCCATCTGCTTTCCATCGCTTCCCTCCACGTGTTTGTTAGAGCTCCTTCAGCTAAAAGCTCTGGAATGGAAGGGAGGAAGGGAGAGCTGGAGGCACCCTGGCAGCCCTGGGACCCCAGGGACCACAGCTGTGGCCTTGAGCCTGCCTATCCCTCTCTCAGCCCCTCATCACTTTCTCTGGCTCCTCTAAGTGGCAGAGATTTTAGCTCAATTCCAAAGAGAGGAGAGAGAATCTGCCCTTCTAACTTCCACAGAAGCATCTCATGGACAGGCCCCAGCCCCTGCAGAGTCACAGGCCTGTTCCTGCACTCATTGCTGTGGGAAGAAGATGGATGCCATGATTGGTCCCTCTTCACTCACCTCCTTACTCTCATCTTCCTATAAGTCAGTCTCCACAGTGTAGTCAGAGCGATATTTGAAAAGTGTAAATTGATGTTATCACTTCCCTACTTAAGATCTTCCAGTGACTTCCCACTCCACTTAGAGGAGAACCCAAGAGTCTGGCCTTGGCCTAGAATGCCACAGGATCTGGCCTCTGTAACTTCTCCACCCTCATCTCCTACTTTCTCCTCTTCTACACTTCAGCTATATTGGCACCTTCTTGCTCATCATCAAATGCATCAAACTCCTTCCTGCCCCAGGGCCTTTGTACTAGCTCTGTCTGGAGTGCTCCCCCCCAGAACTTCTCATGGCTGGCTCCTTCCCTGCTAAGATGTCATGACCTCAGAGAGGCCTTCGAATCACCTATTTAAATAGCCCTCCTGTCTTTCCATCACGCTCAATCCCCTTACCTTGCTTTATTTTCTTCACAGCACAAATTGCCACCTGCAACTCTCACAATTCTTTATCTACAGTTTACAGATCGTCTCCTCTGATCCGGATGTCAGCTCTCGAGGCCACGGACCTGCTCTCCTTGTTCTTGGGTGTGTTCCCTGACCCAGCACATAATTAGTGCTCAACAAACGCTTGCTGTGAACAAATGAATGCCGTCCTTGAGATGAGGTGGCTTCGGAAGGCTGGGCCGTGGACGTGGCACAGCCCCGTCACACTCGGACCCATGAGCTAACCAGACCTGGCGGCTTAGACAGGTGAGCCACGCTTCCTGTGAAGGTGTGGGCGCCAGCCACAGCTCGCGGGTGTGCTCTGCCGCCCTTTCCAGTTTTTTGGGTCTCCTTCCAGTTTCCATCTGATCCGCATTCTCTGCTTTTCTCGGATTCTTTCTCGTTCAAACCTGCTTTCTCACCTCTTTAGTTTTATAATACTTGTCACAGGTTAGATTATGCCAATGCTTTCTTTGCAGCTGAAAAAGCTACTGGATCTTAACCTGCCTTCGACACACACACACAGTTTTATTAGTTATTGTCAAAGTTGGGGGCACTTTTCTTTTTGGTTATTTATTAGCCTGGTATTGTTACAGTTACATGAATTTGTCATAAAAAGTCTTGTAAAATGATGCAATGTATTCATATAATTCCTTTGTTAAACAGCTCTCAAACCATGTGAAATGAGAGGTTCTGAGGAAAATAAGCTGACAGTTAGATACTTAGCCAATTTTCTTTTGCATTTGCATTCATGTTTATCTGCGGTATTATGACCTTCACAAAATTGCCCTTCTACCATACCAGATTCTTAATTAAATGAACACCATCGCTACAACTCTGATAAATAAAGTGAGCATTTCCACATGAATTAGAAATGCCAAGTTGTTAATAGCCTCCCTGAGGTTTTGTCACAAAATTTTCACTGTTTTTGTCATTGTTCAGGCATAATAAATACCACATTCCAATCTGGAAATAACAATGTTCTGCAGACAGTCGATTCCCGAGTGTGGATTGGATATTCCACAAGACAGTTTTCTCCTCCTTCCTATTATAATCCACGACAACAGTTAATTGGTTAGAAAAATATTTCACATTGTTTTATTTTCATGAAAGCCACCAAATTCACATCAGTCAAAAGATGAAGCTGGTCTCAACTTGGTGAAATTAGAAAATGTACAACCTTAAAAAAAATACTGGATAGTAAACTTCTTAAAGACAGAAAAACTGCTGTACGTGTCTTTGTTTCCCTGGTATTCAGCTGGGTAATTTGGGCCTCCAACTGCCTCAGTTTCCTTTCTGTAAAACGGCGATAATACTAGTGTTCCACACTTCATAGGCCTGTTGTGAGGTCTAAATACTTGGAACGCGCTCAACCAAGCGCTTAGCATGAAGCAAACACCGACCAGATGTTACCTGCTGTTGTCAGGCTTAAAAGGACTCAGTAGTTACCGCCTGGTGACGACAAAATGCAGTTGGCTACCTTTCAACAACTCAGAATGCTCCCTGAGTCCTTCCAAGAAGAGATCCTGTTCGGCCTCCTTCAAAGATTGGATGACTCATCCACAATCCACAGGGCCACCCCCATACCAACCGTTATTGTGCTAAAGTCCTTTAACCAGCTGATTTCTTAATTAAACCTAACATTTTCCTCGCACTCTTGTCTGCTCTCTGCGTTTTCTTGGTAAGTCTTTTCAGTAGTATGGAAGAGAGCATCGCTCTAGCCTAACCATGTGCGTTTGCCCACATTTTACATTTTCCAGTGCCAACTGGACAGAGGAAGTTATGCTGTGTTTTAAATCAGTAGAACGGGTACCACAAATAATGCACATTTGTTCGTGAGACAGAGCCCTGGTGTACTCTCCGCTCAGCGTCATCTGTCTTTCTCTCTGAACCACCCCCTTGCTTTCAACTCCCTTGTTTGACGTTATCTCCATCTTGGAACAGAGTCTTTGAATTCATTACAGGGAGCTGCAGTTTCCACCTTGTTTTTCATAACTTACATATGTGGAAAGTCCCCATTGTTTTGTTTTAAGCTTAGTGAGGCATTTCATTATTTTGGTGACTTCTTTCTTGGCTCCAGATAGGTGATAGCAACAGCAAGATGAGAACAGCTGTCAGGGACTGCACTAGCCAGGACATACCCAGGCTGCCTCTGATGTTTGCGAGGCCTGGGAAAAGAGATCCAATGGGAGCCTGCATTCCTCAGGCTGGAGACCTCTCCTCACCTCTCCCACTCCACGCCAGGCACCCTCCGCCCACAGGTGCCCCGATCTCACTGCCTTTTAAGTTCCTAGAGCAACACAAAGCTGGAAAGTCCAGTTCAAATGTAGAATTCTTGGCCTCCCTGGAGCTCCATACTAGAATGTGGTGGCACAGGGAGACGGTCCCTGGTGCCCAGCCTGCCGCCAACCCCTTCTCTTCCCACCAGTCTCCAGTCCCATGAAAGCTCTCACATACAGGCATGTGGACACCCAGCTCTGCTTCCAAGCAGACGCCCTGCAAATAGTTGCCCCTTGGCCATTCAATGGGCTGGCAACCTGGGCCCTGGGTACCTGGAGAATGTTCTAGAAGGGAGGAGGTGGGCTTATTCCTTGAAAGTGCTGTGCCAGGACCTCTTGCCTGGATCTAAAGGCAGTGCTTACTAGGGATTATCATTCTTCTCATAAAGATGCAGTTCCTGACCCCAAACTGGGTATTGGAGAAAGCAGTTCAGTCAAATATAAAAGTAGACTGTTTGGAACACTGTGGTGTATTCGACACATTATAAACACTTTAGATGAGGCTAAAGAAGCGTAGATGCCAGTGTTGCTACAGGAGCCCCCCTGGAGGAGGGGGGACCTGAATCAGGTCCCAGATGAAGTGGGAACATCTGTCCCTTATTTTCTATCAGAGTTTATGATGGCCTTTCTCTTCATGTCATTGCCTGTCATTTCACATATTTTCTTAGACATTTTTTTCTTTTAGTTTTTGTCAGAAAAACCATTCTGGCAAGACCTCAGTTTTCTGCCCATCTCATTTTTGTGTGGCCCTCAAAATGAGGACAAGCTCCTTAAAGACCACCACTCCCACTCCTGGCCTCCACCCTGTGAGCTTCAATGGTTTCTAAAATGTTTGGCTCATGCTCTACCGCAGTCAAGGGCCAAGACGTTTCCAGAAGTTTCAGAGGCAAAATGCTTTGTCTGAACTGGGCTGCTTTGGATCCTGTCTCCATGACACAGATGCTTTCCTCCTGGCCTTCCGAGCTTGGCCCACAGTTGTCCCCTCAGTCACTTGCTCCGCGTTATGACAAGTAACGAATCAGAGCGGAAACACTCTAGTTTTCTCTGTGTCTAAACTGCCATCCTGGGACGCCCTGGTGGTGACTTAGGACATAAATCCCAAGGCCCCGTGTAGCTGGCCTGCAGCTACTTGTCTTCCCCGTGGGCCAGAGCTTGTCCTTTGTAACGTTTATGTTTGCAGCTGTAAAGTTTATTCTTTGGTTTAGGGCACGAAATGATAACTGGCTTACACAACTCCAGAATTAAAGCAGAGAAGGTAGGGGACGCAGGATTCTTGCGTCTTCAATGAAAAAGCTCAAGATGACAGCCCCGGCTTTTCGACTACGGAGGCTGTGATGAAGCAGAAAGAATTTGGATTGTGAATCTGCCCTTCACTGGACTCGCACTTACTGAGCCCTTGCTGTTCGAGGCACCCAGGACACACAGGTGGGCGCCACCACATTCTATAGGGTGGCCCCTCCATAAGCCTCGCTCAGCCTCGCTTTCCTCATCGGTCAATGGTACAAACATGGACACCACTCAGGGAGAATGGGAAAATTACAGAAATGGAAATGGCACACCTGGCTCTCAGGTGTGACAAAATAAACCTTGAAGAGTCTGTGTCCAGGTGTCTGGAGCATCCGGGTGACTCCTGCTCCAGTCCCTCCTTGTGGTCCTGGGGTGGGGGCCCCAGACAGCCCATGGCTGCCTCAGAGCAAGCTGTCTGTCGTAAGCACATAATGCTGAACCGCTGTTTCTGTAGCACAGAAATTTCCAGCAAGTTTAGCACCCTTCAAACGAAGAAGAAAATGTATTATCTTTCCTGAAGTCCCATAGAATATTGGAAAAAATATTACCAAATTTAACTTCAAAATATAATTCTTAGAAAGTGACTGAAGTGTACCCCCCAGCCTTCCAGAGTGTTCTAGGTGCATCTGGAGCTCAGTTATGACCCTCCCCAAGTTCTCTCACCTCACGCGAACCCATCTGCTCTCAGAGTTGAGAGAACATTCATTTTCCTGAACTCTCTTAATCTGACTCTGTAGAATTGGGCAGCTAGCGTCTCAGGAACGCAAGGTCAGAGGAAATTCTGAGCAAGGCCCTGTATTTGCTGGGAAGGTAAAGAGACCATTTTCCATTTCTCACTTCTCGCTCAAAGCATGAAAACAACGGGCCTGTCTGGCCTAGTTACAGCTCTCTGTCTCTGAAGCCTTCCTGGCGCCAGCACTGGGCCTTCTACCTTACTGATGTTCCGGGATGACCCCATCCTGGCGCTGTGTATCCATCCCACCGGGTCGCTGGAGGGCAGACACCAGCACGGAAGGTGTTGTTGATTCACTCCCGCAAATTTCATCCCTTGCATTATGGGGGCGATCATAAAATGCTGCTCCTAAAAATGCAATAATAAAATACCCAGCTGAGGACTCTCAGTACAACTTGTCTGCCAACCTTCTATTTTTATGATGGAAGGTTGAGCTGTGAGGGAAAATGAAGCCCAGAGAAATACACTTACTGTAATTTCTTTCAGTAGAGAAATAAATTTAGGCATTTTCTAATTTTTACTTCAAAAATAAAATCTGCCCCTCTAATTCCATGAGATGTCTCAAGAGTTACGGAGATTGTGATTGACAGCCCTGAGACCTGAAGTTCAGGAGGCGCAGAGAATTGGGGGTGGGAGTGACCAGGTGGTTTCGGCTCATAGCAGAACTTCTCCATTTAAGAAAATGAAGGGGTGGCAGAACGCAAGTTCTACGAGAATGGCTAGAAAACGAAATTTTCATTTATTACAGAATTCATCCAATGCTGCGCAGCTGTTTGAGATTTCATAAAAGTCCAGGCTGACATTAATGAAGAGCCTACCTTCTGAAAGAACGGGGCTCGACATTACAGCGAGGTAGGGAAAACAAACCCAGGCACGGGGAAGCTGACAAGGCTTGGGGCAAGGAACCAAATGCTACAGGAGGAGCCTGAGGCCACAGCCAGCCAGAGAGATGCACAGAAAGGAGGCTGGGACAGCCACTCCATGTTTCTCATCGTGGCAGAATAGTACCTAAAAGCATTAGCTGATATTTCCCCAAGTGTGGCCAACTCATCGTGCCTCAGAATCTCTTGGGGTGTTTGTTAAAAATGCAGAGTCCTGGGCTCCATCCGTATCTTCCCAAATTAGAACCTTTAGGAATAAGAAGGTGGAATCTGCATTTTATACACATCGCCCAGGGCATGTTATTCTGCTGTTGCTCTGCAGCTCTCTCCTACAGGGTCAGACAGCAAACACTTACTAGGTCCCTACTGAGTGTGGAGAAGTGTCCTAGGTATTGTGTGGATGTGCCAAAGAAGCAGAAGACAGTTTTGTGCCCTATGGGGTACACTCCAAAGGTGTCCCTAATCCTCAGAGGCATGTCCCCAGGTCCTCTTCCTGGCTTCCCCTGACAGTGTTCAGTGGGAAGCTCCAGGGCCTCACATCTCACCAGTTTCTCTTCTCACAAGTAGAAAACCAAGTTCAAATCAGGCAAATGGAAGAAGGATAAAACCAGAAGTAGGGACAGAGGGCTGGTTCCCCACAGGAATCTGGGAAATTCCAGAGAAGATACCAAGCAACCGCACTTTGGTGAGAGGAGGGGGCGGGGAGGGGCCCCCATTGCATTCCAGCGGGCCTGGGTCCTACCTGACAAGGTGTCTAGTCTCATTCTTCTCCACTTCTCCGCCCCCCATCTCCCCCATTGGTTCCCTTTACCCGGGAGAGCTCCCTCACCTCCCATTCTCTCCGCAGCATCTGCACAAGAACCCCAAGCTAAGGATGCAGCAAGCTGGTTAACTATCAAACCAACGTGGCTGACCACTGGCCTGGCCTTGACCCCTGATCATCTTTGCCTCCTCACTTCACTCTGCAAAAGATCCCCTCTCCCCGCTCTCCTCGCCATCCTTACTCACTTCCAGTCTGTGGTCAAGCCCGTGGCCTTGGAGCCTGCTCCGTGAGATGCGATTCCCCCAGGAGAAAAGTTTTCGGAAAGTAAAGGGAAGGAACCCGAGCCGGGATCAGGCCGCAGCAGCCCTCCCAGGTCCAGGCTGGGGCGCCCAGGGCCTGGGCTGCAGATGGGGCCCTCGAGGTCAGCCCCGCCGCCTGCAGCACCAGGTTCCCGTAAGTGCGGCGCCTGCGCCACCCAGCGGACACAGCGGGAACTGCACGCCCCTGCGCGCCCAGCTCCGTCCCACCGCTCCCGGCTGAGCGCAGAGACAATTAAGAACGACGCCCGGCGCCGAGCGATGCTCGGTGTAAGGTTGCTATCGTTCCTGTGCCGGGAACGAATCCACTTTTAGCAGAAGAAGAAACCGGAATGGTAGTAATACCAACAGTGCAGACGAAGATGGTGACATCTCCTATTTCAGTGGCGCTTTAAATTTCCCCACGGGTCCATGTTCTGGGCCAGTGAACTGTTTTACAGCCTGGGGCGGAAGCGAGAGGTCTGCGCACTGTTACCAGCTGGTGCCTTGGAGTCCTGGGTTAAACATTGCTTAGAAGCATTCATCTATTCTCTGAGCTGCCCTTGCCCTTCATACTGCAGTCCCTGGACCCGAAGGGAAGCTGCGACCGGGGGGCTCTCCCCTTGCTCTCGGCGCCCTTCTCTTTCGGCCTCCCAGAAGCGACAGGATATTTTCCGCTGGTATCGCCCCCTACCTGTGTGAGCAGAGGAAGCTCAGAAAGGCCAAAGGAGGCCTCGGGGAAGGGGAGGGTGTTGTGGTCTCACCTCCTCGCTCTGAGGCTGCTGCTCCAGGCAGGCGGTAATCCCCCGGCGTGTCCTCGCCGCCACCAGCCCTTCACGCCACGCTCCGGCTGATGTGGGAGCAGGAAGTGGTACCTACTGGCCGAGCAGAACCCCTCCAGCTGACCAGGTCTGCATCCCCACACCCAAGGCTGTCTTAAAACTGTGGATCCCTCCCTGCAGGGGTTTGGGAGCCTCCCCGAGCACCATAGTAGAAAATAAAGTCGTTGTAAAGAAATGTGTGTACTATGCTCCCCACATCGGGTATTCGCAGTGCTTTCTCCACTACTTCATTCAAACGCGCCCACACGTCGCCTCCTCCCAGGAACTTCCCCTCACCACTCTAGGCCAACAGCCCCTCATTCCATCTCCTGGAGTCTGGCACTATTCTAGGCAGAGGGGACAACAAGAGTAAAGGAGGGACCAAGTGATGTTCAGAGCCAGGGGAGGAAGGGGAGGTGGTAGGGGAGAGGTGTC
This sequence comes from Equus asinus, assembly GCF_041296235.1. Taxonomy (NCBI): domain Eukaryota; kingdom Metazoa; phylum Chordata; class Mammalia; order Perissodactyla; family Equidae; genus Equus; species Equus asinus. The sequence continues at coordinate 44,182,534 of NC_091814.1, forward strand.
AGAGGTGGCCTGGGCCACAACAGGCAGGGCCTTGTCCCCCATGGTAAGGGGTATGACTTAGGGTCTGAATCTGAGAAGGAGGGGTCAGCTCTGATGTACATTTTAGAAAGATCACTCTGGCTGCCGTTTGGAGAACTGACGTGGCGAGGACGTCCATGACAGCAGCAGGCAGAATGGTTAGGAGGCCCCTGGAAGTGCTGATGCGGCTTGGACTAGGTTGGTAACAACTGAGATGGTGAGAGGAGGTCAGATTTGGGGTATGCGTCTGAGAGGGAATGGACAGCAGTTGCTGATGGATTTGGATGTGCTGTGTAAGGGGAAGAGAGAAATAAAGGCTCCTGCTTAGGATTTTGTTCTGACCAACTGGAAGAACGTCAATTACTAATAGTCGTTGTTAGCCAAATGCTCTTCTAATCCCGTGACACATTTTAAAGCCATTTAAATTTCACAGCACTCCTGTGAACTAGGTGTTATTATTGTCCCCATTTTATGGAAGAGGAAACGGAGGCACAGAGTGTTTAATCCATTTGCATAAAGTCACACAGCTACCAAGTGGAAAAGCTAGTATTTGAACTCAGTGCTTAACCACTACACAGCTCTCCCTCCTTATAAAAAAGAAGAACGCCATTAACCATAAAAGGGAAGGCGGAGGGTGGGTGTGAATCAAGAGTTCTGGACTGGGTGTGTTCAGATGAGATGCCTGTTAAACAACCTAGTCAAGTGTTTGATGCTGGCCCTGGGTGGCAGGAAGGAGCATTTGGGGCTGGCTGGAGGGAGGAGAGGCCAGAAGGCTGGAAGGTGGGATGAAATGCCTGCCTTGAATGGATGGGGACGGAAACTGATTTGGGGAACCCACGAAAGCCCTGACCTTACTCCAGAAAAATCACTGGTGCACACATGCAACATCCCCCACACAATTTCATGGGGTTCACGGGCCCTCAGGAGCCATCCCTGGACCATTCTGGAGTTACCATCACACCTCCCCTCACGCACCGGCAACAACCAGATGTCATCACATCCCGTAGGGTCCCACCAGCCTCCTGATAAGGTCTCCATCGGTCATACCACGCTCTCTGTCTGCATGAGGAAGGAACTGCACCGTCAGAAAAGTGAACTCTCTGGAAGGTGAGAACCGAGTCAATTTCGAATGTCTGTGTGGAGCAGAGCCCCTCACCCATTCCGGAAAGGTGTTGCATTTAGAAATGTTTGCCTTGGATGTGGCCCCACGTGGAACAGGAGAATGTACCCACACACAGTCCTTTACTCATCTGTGGGTGATGTTATTAATGTGGATATTCTCTAAGTTTAATGACAAGACTAGCTCAATCACTGTTTCCATCAACAAAGTTGCCTCTCCCGTATCTGATAGGCACTTGTTGCTGCTGCTTTGTCTGTTGGTTTTGGCTGCTCAGCCTGCAGCGCCCTTCCTCTTTGGGGGAATCTCCCTGGGTGAGTCTCAGCAGGAGGCGGGAGCCATTAGGCCCCCTGGGAGTGGAAGCTGCCAGGTGCTTCCACTTCTCCCCACCCCTGCAGAGTTCGCAGGTTTTCTGTCCTGGTCCAGCCAACTGGGGGCTCTGACCTGTGAGGGAAAAGGTGCGGGGACAGAAGAGAACTGACCTCTGGCTGTGGTAGCTAGGCCCGGAGACCACCTGTGAAGGCAGCGCACCGCGTGCAATGCAGCAATCCCAGCAGTGGCTGCTAACCATAGTGCGGCCTCAGCTGGGGCTCCTGCCGCCAGCTGCCTTGGAGCCTGCCCGTTTCCCCAGCGTGGATCTCCAGCCTCCCCACTGATAATGTCTGTGTGTGTGTGTGTGTGTGTGTCCCCACGCACTCAGTAAGTTCCTTCCCTGCTTAAGCCAGCCTGTCAGTTTCCGCACCTGCCGCCCTCCGTGGGTGTGGCACTGAGCTGACCCTGCTATCTTGCTTGGGTCCACAGTAACAGTGTTTGGGATCCTTCTTCTCCCAGGCCCTGAAGTTAGGATTCCTAGCCTGACACGGCCTCACTGCGCAACTTGTGCCAGATCCCACCGTTGCCCCTGAACGTTGCTAGGTGCCCTCTGTAAAGAGGAGGGCTTCTCTGCCGGCAAAGCCCCTATGAGCCCGAGGGGCTGTGCAGCAGCCAGACCCAGTTGCACAGGTTTTAACAATAACCGCCACGTCCTTTGGTTTTCCTGGCTGTAAACAAGCTTTGACAAGTCCTTCCCATCTCATCGTTCCTGAGATTTTTTCCGACTTCACAAGACCACTGAGGCTGGAGTCCACCTCCAGGGAGAATACAAGCCTCTGAGTCAGAGACCGGCTGTGAGGCTCCCAGCAACTCTCGGGTGCGGCCTGGGCTATACTTGGGTGATGGCTGCGCCAGGATAGAGACAGTAGATGCCTGCGGGGTCTGCAGCTTCCTCAACATACCATCCTTTTCGAGAAGGAAGGAAAACCAGTAGCTGCTTACTCATGACTGTGTTCTCTTGCGGACAAGTATGCAGCTGTGGTGTCCGGGGGGAGCGTCTGAGTGCTGGGCTCCCGTCTCCTGCTAACCGCTCCACCCACGGCTGGGCAGGGCTTCAGCTGGTGCACGCTCATCATGGCCCTTAGGGTGGTTGAAATACCGAGCCACTCCCACCGGTTGGTAAACAACTGCTGCCCTGAGCCGCCATCCCCAACCCAATTGCCACCTGCCCATCATTACTCCGGTCCTTTCCCAGCATCCCCCAGACTCCTCACAATCCAGCAACCAGAGGGTCACATCTGGCACAGCCAGCACTCCCAGGTTCTGGCAGGTCAGAGCCAGAGACTAAATATTTTGGGTATCACCCCTGCCCACAGGGGTCCTCAGAGCCCATTCGCTCCTGACTTTTCTCCCATCACCACACACATGGCTGCCCAGTCCCACCACTTCTCACCACCAAACTAACACGCAGCCTGTCCTCCTTAGATGGTCCAAGGACCACCTCCTGCAGGAGCTCGTCGTGATTTCACAGACCACGGATCTTGTCCTCACACCCACATCACTCTGCCTTCCTCTAGTCTCACATGGACCCTGCTTCACCAAAGATGTCTCTTCGAGAATCTTAAACTGATTGTTGCCCGGTTGGTTGACTGGTTACAGATCCCCGCCTTATTGTTACCTGGCAGCAGGTAAGCGATGCCAGAACGTCTAGGGCCAGGGCCAGAGAGGGGAAGGTCCCATGAAGGCTGGTTCACAGCAGGTAGGGCTGCCTCAGAAGGGAAGTTCTTGAGCGAGGCCAGGCCAGAAAGACCCTAAAGCTAGGGAGTCATGAGCAATGCTGAGCTGGTCAGTGGTCAAATCTGGGAAACTCGGGTGGGGCCGAGGCAAAGGGAAGGTCAAAGGGTGGGGTCCCACCCTGAGCAGAAGGAGGGCATGGCAGAAGTTCAGCTTAGTCACAAACCCTGTGTGTGGCAGAGACCTTCCCTCTGGGCCAAGATGGGCCTCAAAGTGACAGGCTCCTAATGGCCGGGCAAGGAGACCACACAGCCCCCATGCAGGCTAAGGGATGTCCATCCCACCCCCACTCAGCAAGGAGGCTGCAGTGAGGGGGCCTTGCTTATGGAAACATGAATCACGTTTTTCCATGATGTGTCATGTTTGCTTAGAAACTGACCTCCCCTCTCCCCCAACCCCATTGCCAGGGATCAGGGGCTCCTGACATGTTTGCTTGAAATCTCTCTGTTCCCTGTCAATTAGACAGTTTAACTTTCTACTGTGGTGCCGATGAAAGTCACTATTCAGCGCTAGACCCAGATCCTGCAGGGCGGGATTTCGTTGCCGTGGAGATGGAATCTGGGCTCCGCGATGCCCACTTGTTCAGCTGGGTGTTCCTGGGCTGACTCACAGCCCAGCACACAGCAGGAGGCACTCTTCCTGCACCCCCACAGCCTCTCCCTCCCCAGATTTCTCCAGACTACGGCTTCTGCTGACCAGCTGTTTAGCCTCGGTACTTGATACGTGCTGCTAAAACCTGCAGCCACGGGAGCCAACAGCTGAGCCCACAGGAGCCAACCTCTGGCCCACTCGGATCTCAGCCACACCCCAGAGCCGCAGAGAGAAGTGACTCAGGTTGGACACTGTGGCTCCAAGTGACCTCAAGTGACTCACCGCATACAGAATGAAGCTGACACCCTGAGTTTCACCTATCAACTTAATTTGTCAGTACCTGGCAGCGGCTATACCAGCCACTTCCCAGCACCAGCTATATTTATATGTGGGAAGACCTGCTAACATCCCAAGCTTGCCTGCCCTGACACGAAGAGCCTCAACTCCAGCTGCACATCTGCACACATGGGGACCATTGGCAACCCCTGGGGACCCAGGCCTCCTGCCACGATCTCAATGGAATTGGTCTAGAGTGGGCCTGGGCCCGTGTTTCCAGAGCTGCCCAGGGGATTCGAATGTGCAGCCAGGGGTGAAACCCACGGCTCTACCATCTGATTCTGTTAGGGAGAAGGATGCTAAAGAGACACACAATTTCCATCCCAATTCAGTCAGGAACACACCTGCAGCCTGGCTCAGGCCTTCAGTTGGTGGGCTTCTGGTGTGAACTCAGTTATCCTCATTTCTAACCTCAAATTGTCCATAATTATGTCTGTATCCAACTCTTTCTCCTTGAGCTTTAGTAACTTTTAAGTTTCTGCTTCATTCTCTGGACTGTGAGTTGAGAGTCCCAATTCATAGACCACCTCTGAAGGCAAATTATTACATCATAAAAAATCTAGTGATGGGAAAGTAGGTTGAGAATGAAATGCGAAAGGTCATCCGACGGCCCTGACACAGTCGTGGATCCTGTCCGTAAACTCTGTTTTGTTTTGCTTACGTGTTTGTTTCTCTTAGGTCAACACTTTGTTACATATCTTTTGTTTGTTTCGTTTAGCTTTGTTAATTTTAGAGACTTTTGAACATAGACAAAAGTAGAGAGAAGAGTTTCATGGACATATCTATCCACTCCCCAACCCCAACAGTGGCCAACCTGGCCCCATCCCTCACACCCACAAGTTTAGCCTATCTTCTATTATTTCGAAGTAAATCCCAGATATTGTACTATTTCACCTGTAAAAGCTTTTGAAAATCACTCAGAAAGAACTCTTTTTATATCCTAACCACAATTCTATTATGCATCAAAACAAATCAACAATAACTCCTGGTGTCCAAATTTCCAGATTGTCTCAGGATTGTCATACATGGATTTTTAAAAAAGCAGAATCAAATGAGGTTCACATGTTGAAACTGGCTGATATATCTTTTAAGTCTGTTTTAATCTCTAGCTTACTCCTCTATCCTTTTTTTTACAATTTGCTTGTTGAAGACACTGGGTTGTTCATCCTGTAGATTTATCCACAATCTAGATTTTGCTGATGACCTCCCTGTGGTGTGATTTAATATGCTCTCTGTCTCTATTTTTCCTGTAAATTGGTTCTTGGATCTAGAGCTTAATCAGATTCAAGAGCGGTTTTAGTGGTTGGTGCATTCTTCCAACAGGAGGCACGTGATGTCTGGCTGTCTCTTTCCGTGATATTAGATGCTGCAGATGGTCAATGCCTGAATCCTCTGGTTCATTAAACCTTTCAATATAGTGACATCTGCTTCTTCACTCCTCTTTCATAGAGGAGTTCCAGTTTGCAAATGCAGGAGGAAGGACAGAATCCCATATCACTATTTATCTACTGGTTGACTCCCAGGATAACTGCTTGATTTCCTCCTTTTATTTACCATTTTCAAAATAAAGAATTGCTTTCCTAGCATCCTCTAACAGTGAACAATTAGAGTTGGGTTTAGTTTTTAGTATTACTATGAATTCATGGGTTTTAACACGTGATGTCTTTCAATTCATTGCAGTTAATATTCTTATTGATGCTCAAGTGGCCCCATTTTAGGCAGTGGGTGTGTCTTCCAGTTGGCTCCTGAATCCTTCAGATGTGGCCTGAGAAGTCTGTATATTTAGAACAAGCCTCATCTTGTACATTTTCTGCCCAGACCGAGAATCAGCCAAGAGCACTGATTCCTCTCAGTGGGAAGTGGTATTTGGAGATTCCACCACAGATGTCTGGAGTTTACCTATTCTTTTATCTGACCGGAGTGTCCTTGAATTTTAGTTTCTCTGTCCTGGTCTTAAAGTCACAGTGGCTTTAGTTCTGAGGCTGCTCAGCATTCCTACAGGATGAATACACGTGAGCAGTGAGTCCAGAGATGTTTACGAGCACAGACTGGGGGGACAGACAAAGACAGTCGTAAGGGGTTTAGAAACTCTTCTGTAGGCAGCAGGGGGTGGGAACCTTCTAGAGCAGTGCTTCTCAACCTTTAATGTGCAAACAAATTACCTGGGGATCTGGTTAAAATGCAGAGTCTGATTCAGTAGCCCTGGGGGGCCTGAGATGCTGTGTGTCTATTAAGCTCCCTAGTGATGCAGTGATGCTGGTCCCCGGGCCGCTCTCTGAGTGGCCAGGCTCTACAAGCAGGAAGCAGGAAGGAGGTGTTGTCACTGAACGAGCTAAAGGAGCTCAGAGTGAGGGTGAGGGAACCTTTCTAGAGCAGGTAGCATTTTTGCTGGGACAGTGGCTGGAACTTTTTTTAAAATCAGGAGCCAGAGCAACAGAGTAATGGTACCTTCACTTTTAAATTAAAAAAAAAAAAAACCCTATTATTAAGGTGTAACATTCATAGATGAAAGGGAGTAAATCATAAGTGAACAGCTTGATCAACTTTTTGAGATATAATTCACATACCATAAAACTCACCCCTTTCAAGTGTACAATTTGGTCATTTTTAGTATATTTATATTGATATTTAGTTGTACAACCATGGCACGATCTAATGCCAGAACATTTTCATCATCCTTAAAAACAAATCCTATACCCATTAGCAGTCATTCCCCACTCCTCCCACCCCCAGCCCCCGGCAATCACTAATCTATTTGCTATCTCTGTGGATTTGCCTATTCAGGACTTTTCATATACATAAAATCTTACAGGATGCAGTTTCTTACAGCTGGCTTCTTTCACTTAGCATAATTTTTCAAGGTCCATCCACATTGTAGCCCGTATCAGCACTTCATTCCGTTAATGGTTGGATAATATTCCATTGTATGGACAGACCACATTTCGTTTACCCGTTATCATCAGCTGATGGACATTTGGGTCCTTTCCATCTTTTAGCTATCACGAATAAAGCTGCTATAAACATTCACGTACACGGCTTTGTGTGGGCATGTATTTTCGATTCTTTGGGATATATACCTAGGAGTGGAATTGCTGGGTCCTGTGCTAACTGTACGTTAAATTTTTGAGGAACTGCTTTTCCAAAGCAGCGGCACCATCTTACATTTGCAGTTTGATGAATACTTTTTTATTCACATTGCCACCGCCCAGATCAAGAACTACTGTTATCAGCACTCCAGAACCCTCCCCTGCACCTCTTTCCCGTCATACCCCCACCCTAAGGGTAACCATTAGTTTGACATCTGTCACTATTGATGGCTGGGACTTTGAGAGGCAGGACTCAGGGTACGTTCCCCGTGGTGAGAACAGCGTTAGCAGAGGCACAGCGAACGAGGAGGGCAATCCCAGATTTAAATCCTGTGTGGAGAAGTCCCCAGATTCCCCTGTTGTTGTACCAAGACCTGGTGAACAGATTTGCTCCCTCCACGCCTCACTTCCTGCGCAGCCAGCCGGCGTTTTCAGAGAAATAACAAGCGGTGGGCTTCTCAACTGGGGTCCCCTGGGAGGCGCGGGAGGCAGCTGGAGTGGGGAAGAAATGCAGTGGGCACCATGCTCAAGGCTCATCCTAAGGCCAACCTCAGCATGAAGGGCCACGGTGAAGCCCGTTTTGTGAAAGGGTGGCTGCAATGAAGGAGTGTGCCTTTGCAATGGCCTTGTCACAACCGTCCTCCCCTGCCCTTTTAGTCTCCTCTCACCTCCCACCAGCAGGCTCTTTAGGAAAGACTCAGACCCCCAGACCTCAGCCCACCGCACAGCCGCCGAGGCTGGACTCTGAGCGCGTCTCCCGACCAGCAGGGACTGCGCGTGGGCAGTGCACAGCGCCGCCCGCTGTTCCCCAGTACAGAGGGCTGCCAGGTGGTGGCCCTTAGGGTGTCGGGCCTGCAGCTGCCAAGTGAGGCCCCCAGCCCCTGGAGGCCCTTTTTCCCCGCATCAGTGGTTCTTTGGCGTCCAGCCCTGCAGTCCATCCTTTTCCCCTGAACTGACCTTCTCCTCTGGCCTTGTCTGAACACACGCATAGAAATACACATGCAAAGTCACTGTCATACACACTGAAAACTGCTCCGAATTTTTATCCCTGACCTGAAAATTGTTGACTTGCCAATGACTTTCATTACCAGCCCCTCACCCCCAAAAGTCCCTCCTGCCAGCTCCTCTGAGAGATTGTCTGACAGCCCCCTGGCAGGTGGTCAGGACTTGCTCCAAAAATACCATCCCTGACACGGACAGCCTGAAACTGTCTCGTCCCTTCCAGCCCGCTGTCTGGGAATTTATCAATTGGAGATGAATTTGGGTACTCTTTAAATGATGCACAAGTCCCTGGGAGGGCCAGTCTGTCACACATCGGGGTGCATTAGTTTAATGGATTGCTGTCCTGCCAGCACGGAGCTGAGAAAGGCAGCTGCAGGCATGGGAGTGTGCATGGGAGTGGAGGACCGAAAACTCTGGAGTATGGTAGCCACAGGGGGCAGAGCAGGCTAGGATGTGCTGCCCAACATCGTGTGCCCCATGTGGTCCTGAGGCTCTGGAGAGGTGAGTCACACGTCAGGGTCTAGAAAGGGAGATGGGAAGATGCCAAAGACAGACTTCTAAAGGTTCAGTCTTTTATACACACCAAGCAGGGGTTGAATCCCAACTTCCCTTCCTCTTCCCCAGGGTTCTCTTATGCCTACTCATCTCTCTTCCCTCTTCTCTTCCCACACTCTCTTTCCTGTCCTCCATACCGTCCTGCCCATCTTCCTTTTCTCTCTCCAGAACAGAAAATAGTTTCGTTAGTTCTATTTTCTCTATATTAGAGATTGAAATGTCTTTGGGGGGCTAGCCTTGGAATCTAACTATTGTTATAGCACCACTTTATGGGAAAATGCATGGTCTAGCCGTGACCTGGCTCATAGTAGGTGCTCAACAAATGCTGGTTAAGTAAATAAAGGAATGAGGGAAGGTCACTTCATTGTGAGTTCCAAATATTGGGTTTTGGGGTGGTCTTTTGGAAATGATCCCTATGTGGGTGACCACTGGCTTTCCCGTAGGCACAAATCAGAGGTGTCAGTCGTCCTGGGCCCCCGCAAGATCCCAAAGATGAAGCCAGGGTGGGACCCGGGGTCTAGACCCCCAATCTTGTCTGATTTCCTTTCTTCCATCCTTGCAGCTCTTCTTCTGGAGAGGTTGGTGGGCAGGCACTGATGGGGCCCCAGCGCCCTCTGCTGGTGTATTTTCAATACTGGCTTCTGTGTACTTGGGCTTATACATACCCTTGTGGGTTGGGTTTTTGTTTTGTTTTGTTTTGTTTTCTGTTTATTTAGGTATTTTTAAATTTTTCACAGTTTTTTTTAAGATTGGCATTTGAGCTAACATCTGTTGCCAATCTTAATTTTTCTTCTCCTTTTTCTCCTTCTCCTTCCTTTTCTCCCCAAAGCCCCCCAGTACATAGTTGTATATTCTAGTTGTAGGTCCTTCTATTTGTGCTATGTGGGACGCCACCTCAGCATGGCCTGATGAGTGGTGCCGTGTCTGTGCCTGGGATCCGAACAGGTGAAACCCCAGGCCGCCAGAAGCAGAGCATGCAAACTTAACCACTTGGCCATGGGGCCGGCCCCTACAATTATGTTTTTGTAAAAAACCTGTTTGATTGCGGTAACATTGGTTTATGACATTATATAAATTTCAGGTGTACATCATTATGTTTTGATTCCTGTGTAGATTACTCCTGTTCTCCACCCAAAGACTAATCACAGTCCGCCACCACACACGTGTGCCTAATCGTCCCTTTCGCGCTCCTCCCTCCCCCGCTTCCCCCCTGGTAGCCACCCATCCAATCTCTGACTCTATGTGGCTGTTTGTTGTTGTTTCTGTCTTCCACTTATCAGCGAGATCATACAGTATATACCCTTGTTTTTAACGCACTTGGGCAAGGCTGGGAGTGAGGATTCCTGGTTTTTTTCCAGGCCCACTCTTCAGTGAATGGCAAGTCTGAAGGTGGCTCCTGGTGATAAAAATGAGTGTCAGGGTGGGCTCCCAGCCATTAATAGTTTAATTGAAAGTGGGTTTTGTTTTTGTTTTAACAACCTCCCTGGCTCCAGCGCCCAAGTGTGAAGTAGAAATACCTTCTAGTCCAGGCTCAGGCTGCGTCTGATGTCAATGGGGTCTTTCACATGCTTTTGAGAAGCACAGGTCTGGTTTTCCCTAAGCAAACTGAGAGACTTTCCTCCAAGAAAGAGAAGCAACCCTGTGCAACACGACTGGCTCCTGGACAGAGGCTGGCGCTGGGCTTTCACTAATTCACATGAAACTCTGGCACCCCCCAGAGGCCCGTGGGGTAGCTGAAGAGAGAAGCCACAGGCTTGCTCTGCACCAGATCCTTCCAGCGCTCCTCCGGGACTGTACCAGCAGAAACTGAAGAGCTCCCGGGTCAGGGGTAGCAGGCAGGGAAACACCCACAGAGGTCCAGAACCCAAGGACCAACTGACCCAGACTGGGGCAGCCTCGTGTTCAGAGGGAGGCCCCTGTTTTCCATGCGCCCAATGGCACGGCATAGAGCGCTGCTTCTCAGACTCCCATGGGCCCTGGAGTCACCCGGGAAGTCTTGTTAAAATGCAGATCCCGATTCGGAAGGTCTGGGATATAGCCTGAGACTCTGCATTTCTAACAAGCTCCCACATGATGCTGATGCTCCTGGTCCAGGGACCACACCGTGAGCAACCAGAGTGGAGAGGAAACAGGGTCTGAAATCAGAATGCTCTGGGTTCAAATTCCAGCTCTGCCACTTATGCTGTGATCTTCGACAGATTGCTTTCACCACCTTCTCTGTCAGAGCCTGCTTCATCCCATATGAAATGGGAAGAATGACCATTTGAATGACTTCATAAAATGACAAACAGAATGAGGTCGTAGGGTGCTTGTAAGAATAAAGTGAAGGAATGCAGGGAAAGCTCATTCAGAAAAGATGCTTACAGGCATGTGTCCCCTCAGCAAGTGTTGACTGGTTCCCTGCTATGCACCTGGCACTGCCCTCGGCCCTTGGATAGAGCAGAGACAGAAACAAAACCTCTGCTCTCAGGAGCTCATATTCTAGCAGAAGAAGACAGACAACAAACAGGTACAATGCATAATATGTAAGTTGGTGATAAGTGTGCTGGAGAGAAAAATAAAGCAGAGTAAGGAAGGTAAGGCATGCAGGGGGTGGGGACATTGTCATTTGTATGGAATAATAGGGAAAGTGTCACTGCTTTGAGTTAATTTTGAGGTGAGGGAGCTGAGCACATGGTTAGCTGAGGAAATGGGAGGGAGCATTTGTAAGTGCAAAGGTCCTGAGGCAAGAGTATCCATGGTACCAGTGAGGAAGAGGAAGGAAGTCAGCATGGCTGGAGCCCAGAGAGTGAGGGGGAGAAGACTGTGTGTGGGGGTGAAGGTGGCAGGGCAGATCCTTGCAAGCCATTGACTTTGGATTTTGCTCTGAGAGAAATGGGAAAAAAGTGGAAAGTTCTGAGCATAAGACTGACAGGATCTAACACCTTAAAGGACAACTTTGACTTGTTGAGAATAGACTGTGGGGAACTCGTACTGCCCTCCATGACCATTGTTAACAACTCGGAGGAGAGAGGAAGGGGGCAGCGACCACTGGGGGAAGTGGTGGGAGGATCCATATTGAATAAGCATCACTCGTCTATAAACATGAAGCCATTTTGGTCCTGTTTCCTATTGTCCCTCTAAATGTCTGCAATGGGGTTAATCCGCCCCCTTTCTCTGGAGGAACCGTGGGGGGAACGTGGCTTCACTCGTCGCTCCCAGGAAACGGGAAGGGCTAACGCGCCTCCAGCAGAAGAGATTTTAGCAGAGCTCAGCTGATTTTCTCTCCATCTTAAGGGTCCTTCCTGGGCCGTCTTCCTCTTCCTTTAAAATAATTATTGCTTTTTATTGTATCAATAATACATGTTTGTTGTAGAAACAGTAGAAATTATAGATAAGCACAAAGAATGATAGAAAAATTTGTCAGAATCCTCCTATGCAGAGGAAACCCGTGCTGTTATTCTGGTGTATATCTTTCCAGGTCTTTTCAGTTCATGCACGCCTGCCTACGCACACTCACACTCACACACACACACACACATTTTTACCAAAAATGGGATTATACTTTAATGCTGCTTCATAATTTGCTGTTTTTCACTTAACATTTTATCGTTAACATCTCCTGAGGGTATTAAATATATTTCCACAATATGTTCTTAACATCAGTAGAACATTCCTTTTTATGGGTGTGCCATAATTTATTTAACCGATTGGTATCCATTTACATTGTGTCTGATTTTTAAGTACGTATTATAAACGACTCCATGATGAGCATCCTTGTAGCTCAATCTTGGCACCTGTCTGCAATTTTTCCCTTCTTTTAAAGCATCTGATGGGTGTCATCTAATCACCTCTCAGAAATATTTTCCTGCTTAGACTCATACTGGAGTCGCTCATCTCCCCACATCATCACCCATAAAAAACAAAACAAAAACAACCTCTTCTTGGTCACACGTTTAGAAGCGGATGTCAGTCTTAAAGTGTCTATGGGCAGAACCTCCCACCATTAAACATCACTCCATCACCTGCTGAGGGCACGGGCTCCACCATCGGGCTTCCCTGCTGTGAGAATCCGGGTCGGGCTTTCAGACTCACTGTTGAACCTCAATTCTGGAGATTACACTTGCTTTGGTTGTTTTGCTTTAGTAAAGAGAGAAGTACCACAAAGTCACCCTGATCACACGCATAGGAGGATAAGTCTCCTTTGAAATACTGATGAGGAGCACAGGAGGGCTCGGGGGCCCCCTGGAGCCAGTCAGGGTAGGCCTCCTTTAGGAAGGGGGGTGGGTAGCCCATTGCCATGGAAATGGGTATAATCGGACCTGTTGAGTCTGAGAGAGACTGGTCTGGGCTCTGGTCTGTGCTGATGGCTGCCTGAGCCCAGCCTCACCTCATCTGGGGCTGGCTGTGCCTGTGACTGAGAAGGGATGCTGTGAGTAGGCATTGTGCCAGGGCCATGGCAGTGACAGGAATGATGACACAGCCTGGCCTCCTCCTGGGCCCAGCCTGCCCCCTAGTTGCCACCAAAGGACTCATCCTCCTGTTCCTCTAGTGCCTGCTTGAGTCAGGGACCAGGGCCGCAGCGCCGGTTCTCTGTGGGTGGGCTGGGGTGAGCCAATGGCACCTCACACTGCTGGGATCAGACATTGAGACTACAGGAATGAGACACTGGGTTACAAGGGCCCCATTCTGTCCTCGAGAACAGTCAGTCGCAATCCCCACGCCATTCTTATATTTTCCTATTGTTTGATTTTCTCATATATACGTGCTTCCTCCTCTAAAAACAGCTATAGGTCATTTGTTTATTTTTTAAATTGGAGTAGATCAGCATCCAGCTCATTGCAGGCCTGGCTATGCCCGGAGTCAGCCAAGGAGTCAGGAACCTGGGACTGAGAATTGAAGGCCTTTTAATCTAGGAAAGGCAATCTGACCTCACCGTCGTTGTTGTCATTGCAGTTTTTGTAAAAAATTGAATTCCTCAACAGTTACTCTCACTTAACCCTCACAACACCCCTGTGAACTGGGTGTTATTATCCCCAGTTCCAGAGGAAAACACTGAGAGGGGAGAAGTGACTCACCTGCAGCCACACCATTAATTTGTGTCCAGATTCAGCTGACTCGAGGTCTGCACTCTTTCTCCCTCACCTCCTTACCCTTGGAAGTGCAACCGGCCCGCAGAGAGCCACAGATCAAAGGGAGCAAGGAGCACGGGCCCGGGAGGCAGCAAACCTGGCTTCTGGTCTTGACTTTGCTACCAGTTGGCTGTGTGGCTGAGGGCTCCTCCCTGCCCCTCTCTGGGCCTCAGACTCCTCATAGCAAATTGGAGAGGTTGCCTGAGATCTCCGCGATTCCTTCTAACCGTGGGGCCTTAGCCTTGTTCGGTGGTGAGTGACAGAAAGCTGCTCTGTGGCGACAGGATGGGCACTGCAGTCCAGGAGTCCTCAGGCTCACGAAGCGAAGGCAAGGGCTAGCACGGGACCAGTGGGCCTGGCCCTGGGAGGTGGCCCTGGCCGCCCCTCTCTAGAATCGCCTGGGTCCCGACTTCCCTCAGCCCCTCTGCTTCATTCTTCTCTCTTTGCAAACTGGTTTTCTTCTTCTACAGACCACCTTTTTCTGCTTCTTTGGCCAGTGGTGGCAGATGCCTCTCCAGCTCCCAATTATAAGCCTGCAGTTCTGGGGGCCAAGGGAGTCTCAGGAAATTCTAATTCCAAATCCCCAGGGAAAGAAACCCCATGGGGCAAGCTGGGTTGGCTAGCCGCCTTGGTCTGATCGACTGTGTTCTATAGCACAAAGAAGAAGTGGGGGCCCAGGTCAGGGAGACGCCCCCCAAGAGGCTCTGCACACAGGACAGGAAAAGCATCTTTGGGAGAAGAGACAAGGTTAAATGTAATTCCGTTCCAGATGAGGTGACATTGAGACCGACAGAGAAGGCACAAGCTCACCAGCAGAGCTGGCCCACGTGCGGTGTCAGCAGGAATGATGAGCTGTGGCTCCCGGAAGGTCCATTCCCAAGGGCAGACACGACAGCTGTTGACAGCCAGGCAGACCTGTCCTCTCAACCGACACACTGTCGTCCTTCTGTTGCCTCTGAGTTGGATGACGTGGAATGGGGGAATGGGGGGCTTGGAAGGGTCAAGGGACAGGGGCTGCAGAGCCCGCTGCCACCAGTCCTGGGCGTGATTAGCACTGCAGGCTCATCTGCACAAAGATGACTCAGGGCTTCAGCTGATCCCGGCAGCTCTGTTTCCCCGATGACCTTGTTTTAGTTCTTAAAACTGACATCCGCTTAGGTTTGAAAACACAATAAGGGGAATTTGGCCACAGAATCAAGTCTTGAGAAGGAAGCTCCCTCATCCCATGAGCCAGTCTGAACACAGGACACAGTCATGTATGTATAATTCCAGACATGATCTGGGATGGAAACCTGGATAGTCCAGAGAGTTTTCTTGGGACCTCCTCCCACCCTGCTCAGTCCTGGGGGGACCCTGCTGGCACCCCGGGACCCTTGAAGCACGTCCACAGTGCTGAGGCTGCAAGTGCTGGGAATGCTGTTGGGGGTGAAGATGGCCAATGTGTGAATCACCCAGGGAAGGCAGCCAAAGTTCAGACGACCCAGATGTCCTGAGCACCCGCCGGGTACGGGGCTCTGCTGCCCTGCTGAGGGTGCAGACGAAGACTGCATGAGCACTGCCTCTAGGGACAGTCGAGCTGCATGGAGAGCAAAGAGATATGCAGGATGGAACTAGTGAGGAGGCAGGAAACTTCTCTAAATGGCGCGTGGGCTAGTCATCGAGTCCTTGAAGAGCCGTGTGGAGGCAGAGGGCAGTCCAGTGGGGATGCTGAGGGCTTTGTGGAGGTGAGAGAACGCGGTGAGCAAAGGCAGGGGCATGGGAGTGTGACGGGCACATTCGGGCCCCTAGAGTGTAGGTTTACAGAGAGGAGTGGGGGCGAAGACGTCAGAGAGCTAAGAGCAGACCAGAGGGGCAAGGTCTTGAACAGCAGCCTGAGGAGTTTGGATGTCGTCCCGTAAGTAATGAGCACTGGAGAAGATTTTTGAGCAAGGGAGTGAGTTGGAGTGGAAAGCAGTGGTTAAGGACCAAGTATCTAGAAGTGGTGTGCACCGTGGATTGCAGGTTGAGAAGAAACTACTGGAGTCGAGAAAAGTGTGTCTGAAGCTGTTGCAAGTGATTCAGGATCCAGGTGCTAAAAGCCTGGATTAGGCTCTGTAGGGGAATTGGGGGACTCAGGAATGAACACTGCAAATGTTATGAAGACTGCCTGGGAACTGGGAGCTCATTTGTTATGGGAGGGAGAGAGAAAATGTCAGACTTGAATGACTACACGGTAACAATGTCAAAAACAGGGAATGTTTGCCTTACATCCACACATGCGTCAGCTGGCAGGGGTAGTGGGTAATAAATGAATTCTGTGTCATCTCCGCCCTTAAGCATCTCACATCCTCCTCTCTCATCCTCAGCTCTTCCAGAAAAGGTCCTGAGAGCCATCAAAGATATGTCATGGAAGAGGTGATCAAGAGCAGAGTGGAGAGGAGAGAAAATTCCATTGCCAACCTGTAACAGGTACTTTGCCCATATTCTCAGAAATCCTAAAAAGAACCAAAGGAGCTCTGGGAGAGGAGGAGAGGAGGCAGGGGCCTGGCTGCTCAGGGCAGGGGCCCTGAGCTCCACAGCACTGAGATGTCCCCCCGGGACGGATGGCCAAGGCACCTAGTGGACAGGCAGACGGGCTGACAGCAGCCCTGTTAGGGAATGAGGTCGGCCCTTGTCCAGAGCTCCTCCTGTGCTTTGGGTGCCAGGACACTGAGCAGGGACAAGGACCCTGTCAGGAAGTCAGGCAGAGAAGGGATTTGGGTGCAGAGGTGGGGAGTCTGTTTTTAGCTGCACTGAGTTTGACAGGATGGCTTGGGCTGGGAGAGACAGATGCATCTGAGCTTGGGTGAGAGGTCACTGCTGGCGTCCAGAGACCGTGGCTGGAGACCACTGTTCATTCTTCTTTAGATCAAAGTTGCCATGAGTTCCTCTCAAACAAATTACGTTCCTGTCTCAGCCAGCTTCTCTGCTGGGGTTAACAATCTGGGGAGTGAATGCTGATGGAGAAAAGGGAGGGGAGAGGCATTCTGTAATGAAGTTATGTTATGGACACCCAATTAAAAAAAAAAAACAATAAAATACATTGTTCCCGAACATAAGGGACAGGACTAGGGGTTGAGTTTGAGAGTTGCATGAGTCTTCCCTTTTCTGCCCGCCCCTTCTTCTTTTCCCCGTTAATTAATGAATCTAGACTCTAGATCCCAGAGCCAGTTTGATTTCTCTCAGGAGGGCCTGTTTTAATTTGAGTTTGACTTCTGATCATGGAGAGCTGATGCTGACACAGTGCCACACAGTCACTCATTCACTGAACAAACTGTTAATTCTGGGGCTGCTGCACTGAGCAAGACATATATGAATCTCACCCTCAGTCTCCAAGAAGGAAGAGAAGTAGGTCCCTAGAATACAGTAAAAGAAAATAGGAAAAAGCCTAGAGGTTGTCCATACTTAGGATGTAAGCAGAGGCGTAGTAACCAAGAGAGAGATGAAAGGAAAAATCAAGGGTAGGAAAAACAGCAATCCGGGAAGCTGGGGATCCCGGGAGCGTGAACCCCCAGGGTCAAAAGCAGGCGCTAAAGCTGGAAGAACAAGGACTGAGGAAGGACCAACGGAACTGGCTGCCAGGAGGCGACTGGCTTCCTTTAGGGGAGCTGCTCCAAGAGAAAAAGCAGGCGGAGGTTGGGTGGGGGAGGGTGGAGGCAGAAAGGGCTCCTCAGAGAAGAGGAAGGAACGTGGGGTAGGGGGAGGGATTGGAGGAAAGCGGTCAAAGGCACAGACTTCCAGCTATAAGATAAATAAGTAGTGGGGATGTAATGTACGATGGGAGGACTCTAGTTAACACTGCTGTGTGGTATATAGGAGAGTCGTTAAGAGAGCAGAGCCTGAGTTCCCCTCACAAGGAAAAGCAATGTTGGATGTTAAGTAAACTTACTGCAACCAAATCATTATGCTGTACACGTTAAGACGAGTGCTGTGTGTCAGTTACTGGTCTAGTGGTTGAGATTTGGCGCTCTCCCCACCACGGTCTAGGTTTGTTTCTGCTCAGGGAACCACACCACCATCTTCCGGTTGTCATATCTTGGTGGCTGCGTGTCACTGTGATGCAGGAATCTATGCCTCTGGTAGTTCAAATACCAGCAGAGTCACCCATGGTGGACAGGTTTCAGCGGAGCTTCCAGACTCAGACAGACTAGGAAGAAGGACCTCGCCACCGACTTCCAAAGAAATTGGCCTTGAAAACCCCATGAATAGCAGCGGAGCATGATCTGATGCAGCGCCGGAAGGTGAGAGGACGGCGCAGAAAGACCGGGCAGGGTTGCGCTCTGCTGTCCACAGGGTCGCTGGGAGTCCAAACAACTGACGGCACTAACAGCAAAAAACGTCGATTATTTCTCAATAGAATCAGGGAAAGGAAAAGAAGAGTAGCAGGCAGAGCTGTCGGCGGTCAGCAGTGTGGGACGCTGACCTGGGGGGCAGGTCTGACTTCCTGCTCCCTGGAAGTAGCAGGCGACAGAACCACACGTTGGCTTTTCAGGTGGCTGAAGGACTGTGAGGGTGGCCAAGGACGCACGGGTGTGCACTTCCACAGTCACAGCAGTGGGTGAAGGGCAATACAACTCACTTTAATTTCTGAACTCGGTGCCAGCCGCCTCCCTGAGGGCAGACAACTTAATTTAGTCTCTTAGGAGTTAGGTTTTCTTCAGGTTAATAATGCAAATATTTTTTGTTGGGAAAAAAAAGGGGGGAGGAAAAATTGACCTGCAGGGCACCATGGGCCAGAGAAGATGTTTACAGACAGGACAAACACACAGAGGGCAATGGGGAAAGTTGCTTTTACTCAGCCTATTTTAAAGAATCATCTGGGCCACCAATGGCAGAATGGATAAATTATGGTGTATTCATAAAATGGAAACTGCACACTAATTAAAAAACAATGAGGGGCCGGCCAGTGGCGCAGTGGTTAAGTTGACACATTCTGCTTTGGCGGCCCGGGATTCGTGGGTTAGGATCCTGGGTGCAGACATGGCACCGCTTGGCAAGCCATGCTGTGGCAGGCGCCCCACATATAGAGTAGAGGAAGATGAGCATGGATGTTCGCTCAGGGCCAGTCTTCCTCAGCAAAAAGAGGAGGATTAATTAAGATCAGGGCTAATCTTCCTCAAACAAACAAACAAACAAACAAAAAACCCCAATGAACTATTTGTTTTTTATGCTTGAATTGCCTGAATTGCACAGACATAATTCTGAGCAAAAGAAATTTTGACACAAAAGAGTACTTATATGATTCCACTTGTTTCGAGTTCAAGAAAGGCAAAATAATACATCGAGGTAGAGATTAGAATAGTGGTGAGCTGGGTGTGGGGTAGGTATGGTTGGGAAGAGGTGCTGGAAATGTTGTAAACAATGTCAGTGATGTATCTGCATATAAAAATTCATCAAGCTGTACATTCGTGCATATAACCATATACTTTATACCTCAATTTTTAAAGTCTTTGAAAAAATAAACAGTAGATGTGCACCTGTATTATCTACTGCTGCATAACCAATTACCTCAAAACCTAGCAACTTAAAACAACAAGAATTTATTGTTTCACAGTTTCTGGAGGTCAGGAATTTGGCAGAAGCCTAACTGGGTTTTTCTGGCCCGGAGCCTCCTCATGGGGTTTCAGTCAAGATGTCAGCTGGGGCTACAGTCATCTTGAGGCTGGACATGGGCTGGAGCACGATCCTCACGTGGCTCTTGGCAGGAGCCTTCAGTTCCTTGCCATGTGACTGCTTCCATAGGACTGCTTGGGTGTCCTGAGGATGTGGCAGTGAGCTTCATCCAGAATGAGTGTCCAAGAGAGAATAAGATGGAAGCCACCACGTCATTTATGCCTTAGTCTGAGAGGTAATACACCATCGCTTCTGCCGTACTCTATTCATTAGAAGCAAGTCCTATGTCCAGCCCAGACTCAAGGGGAGAAGAATTAGGCTCCTCTTGAAAAAAAGAGTATCAACGAATTTGTAGGCCTTTTTTTAAAACCACCACAGCATGGAACAGAACAATGCACTGTTCCCAGGTGTTTGGAGCTTTTGTAGTCAAGGGCCAGGGTCTGGGGAGTCCTCTGTGGTGGGCAGAATAGTAGCCCCCCAAAGACATCCATGTTCTAATGCCCGGAAGTTGTGAATACCTATGTTACAAGGCAAAGGGGAAGTAAGGTTGCTCATCAGCTGACCTTAAAATAAGATTATCTTGGATGATCCATGTGGGCCAAGTGTACTCACAAGAGTCCTTAAAAGTGGAAGAAGGAGGCAGAAGAAACGGTATCAGAGTGATGCAGAGTGAGGAGGATCCGACTGGCCATTGCCGGCTTTGAACATGGAAGGGGACCTGAGCCAAGAAACGTGGGCAGCCTCCAGCAGCTGAGAAAGGCAAGGAGACAGCTTCTCCCCTAGAGCCTCCGAAGAAGTGCAGGCCTGCCAACACCTTGGTTTTCGCCCAGTGAGACCAATTTTGGTCCAATTTTGTGTTGTCTTAGTCCATTAAATGTGTGGTAATCTGTACAGCAGGAATAGGACACTAATAGAAGGTTATACCCACCCTTCTCCTGTTTCCCATCCCTAATCCATTTCTGCTTTCATCACATGCCTTTGATTATTGTGTTTATATACAGTAGTCTCCCCTTGTCCTCAGGGGATATGTTCCAAGACCCCCAGTGGATGCCTGAAACCATGGATAGTACTGAATCATAGATATACTGCTTTTTCCTTTACATACATACCTATGATAAAGTTTAATTTACAAATTAGGAACAGTAAGATATTAACAACAGTAATTAACAAAAAATAGAAAAATTATAACAATACACTGTAATAAAAGTTATGTGAATGTGCTCTTTCTCAAAATATCTTACTGTACTGTACTCACCTTTCTTCTTGTGATGATGTGAGATGATAGAATGCATAGGGATGAGATGAAGTGAGGGCACAGAGTGGAGCAGTGGGGGGTCATCGGCTCATCCCCACCTTTGCAAGGGCCTGAGGCCTTGGAAGGGGTATGTCTCCTTTCAGGTCGGGGAAGAGGAAACCTTTGAGGGGGAAGGAGGGTGGATCTTCAGAGCCCAAGAAAAGGACGACGTTACTATCAGCAGTGGCGCCCTGAGTTCTGCTGACAAGACCTAGAGGGAAGCAAGGCAGACTAGACCCTGGGCCTGGGGGTTCCCTGATTGCCAAGACATCCCCCTACCTTCAGTGCAGGAGCTGAGAACATGGAGGGAGCAGGTGGATAGCGCAGTGGGGGTCTCTCCTGCAACCACACAGAATGGCGTCTGATAGCTTCAGGACCTCCCGTCTGTTTTGACCTGGGACCTCTGCAGAATCAGGCAGAGTGGAGGGAGGCAGTGGGGTGGGGGGAGTGGGGATGACCCTGAGGATGACCAAGACAGAATTTCCCCCTAACCCATCAGGAAACAGGAAGAGGGGTTGGGGTCTGAAATACACTGATTCAGAACCAAAAAAGTGACACTCTGCACACTGAAGTTTGGGGCTGATACTCAAAATGATGATGCTCGCTTTGTCTTTAAATGGAGGTTTTATCTCCAGGTGGAGAAAGGCCTGGGCGGGGTGGCGTGAAAGAGGGCAGTGAGCCTTCACCGCGTGGAGCCCGGCGTGGGGAGAGGACGAGCCGGAGCTGCGGGGAGGTTCTGAGGCGGCGCTAGGTTGCAAGCATGTCCTCGATCGCATGGAGGTTGAAGCACAGATATATCAGAAGGCAGCTCCAGATGCCAAAGGCGAAAAAGGTGCCCAGGCCTGGCTTGGAAGTTTCCTGCCAGAAGGGGAGAAAGGCAAGAACCTGAGGCAGGGTCAGCTCAGCAGCCAGCAGGGCGCCCTCCCCTCCACGGGAGCCTCTGGGCAGCCACCTCCAGGCTGGGCCACCCATCTTCTCCTTCCTGGTGCCATGTCCTCTAAGACTGAGTGGACGTGTTGGGAGCAGAAACTGCACAACCACAGGTGGGATTTGATGCGAATGCAGCCTGAGCACACTGCCTTCGGGGGGAGGGGGCGCCCGATTGAGACAAGGCATTTCTTGTATGGATCTACCTACCCCTGATTGCAGTTGTTCTTTGGGGCACACAACAAACATTTCTCCTGTAGAGGACAGAAACGGCACAAGAAAGATCATTTTTCCCTGGTCCAAGATGGCCAGCCTGCTGGGCACCTCATCAGGTCTTGCTACAGGAAAGGACAGAACAGTACAGTGGCGCTTGGGAGCAGGCTCATCCAGGGTTGAGTCCTACTTGGTCATGGCTTAGGAATCTCCCCAGGTCTAGAGGACAAGACCCCAGAGAGGCTCCAGGCTGGCGAGGCATCCTGGGGCCAGCAGAGGGGTGGAACAGCAAGAAATAAGGAAGAGAGAGGGCCCAGGGGAGGTCAGGGAGGAGCAGGAGCCCAGGGGTGTAGCGCTGGTGCAGGGTGGGTGTTGGGCTTCACTTACGCAGCAGGTCCCACATTGATGAAGGCAATCCAGCGGGTCCTCTTTTGGTTTTTGCAGTGCCACACTCTTCTTGTGAAGAACCAGTGGAGCTCCATCAGCTCCGTGCATTTTCTTGAGCTGAAGCTGTGGGTCTGTCTTTCCTATGAGCTTGAGTTCCTGCTGCTCCTTTGGTCCTCTTCTGCGGGGACTGGGGAGTCAGGGAGGGGCAGAGTTGGGGAGACAACTTCCAACGTGACAAGGAGATAACCTGTAGCACAGGTGGCGGTGGAAGGCTTTGACTGCAAGCCTTCTGGGCAATAGAAACCAAGACAGCTCCTTGAAGAGTCTGAGAGTCCTCTGAGCCCCAAGGGACATTTAGCCCAGTGAAGGGAAGAGATACTTTAGGCATGAGGAGAGATGGGTGCAGGTTACACTTACAGCTTGCTGTTCTGTATGTTTATTAAAACATCCATCTTCTCATCCATATCCTTCTGCAGTTCCTTCAAGAGAGAATTCAAAGCTAGAATCATCATCTTGCAGGGCCTTTGAAATCCCTTTCTTCTGCCTCTCCCTGTAAACCACTCAGAAATCACCTCTGCATCTTACTTCCTCAAGAGTCCTCGCTGGCCTTGGGGGAGGTGGCTTATGGGGTCTACATGACATGTGCCACCTCTCCTTTTCCCCTCCCCCATTCCCTGACGAGACTGACGCACAGGAGAGTCCCTAGGGCTTTGTCTAAACTCTCCAGGTGAGTCAGAGGCCAGGAACTCTTTCACCTGATTTCACACTTGGAGGAGACCATTATGTGCCTTGGTTCAATGCCTATAAAATGACGGAATCACGAAAACAAATCTTGAGACCCCCAAAGACACTTCTGACTCCATGCCATGCACCCAGATCCTGCATATTTGAGTTTACTTCGTTTTGTACCCAATTCCTGGCAGAAAGGGTCGACACAATATAAAACTGACAGTAGCTCAAATGGCACCTCATTTATTATTTACTAAGAACTAAAAGAATAATCAAATCTTCTTGGCAAAGTTTAGATCTATAAAATTTGACCTGGGAAATGGGATAGAAATATGGTCACAGAAGAAATTCTAAGGTGGCAGGCGTTGTCATTGACAGTGTTTGTTATGGACAAAATCAGGGTTGGACTGAACATCATAAAATATAAATGAAAAATAATTTGCTTCAAGGAAAATAATCTTAATAAAAATTAAATATTTGGAAAGTTTACTGATCTGTGGTAGAGAATTGATCAAGGAATTATACTGTCTGAGTGGAAATAATTTTAAAAAATACTTTCTTGAAAAGCATTTTTAAATGTTAGTATAAGTTTTGAACAAAATATTTGTATTCATAAATAGGGTAAAAATATCCTTGAAGTCAGAATGTCCCCTGGGTCCAAAAAATCAGTCAAAATGGCCCACATTCTTACAAGTCTCACCATCACTTCAAACTCATCATGTCCCAAATGGACCTCTTCATTTTCTCTTCTAAATTAACTCTGTATTTCCCAACCGGGCTTGTCATTATCCCTACTTGCTTCTAATCACTCAGATTAAAACTTTGATGTCATTGTGGATGCTTGCCTCTCTTTCATTCTATATACTGGATTAATCACCAAGAATGGTGTTTTTCCTTCGATGCACCTTTCAGATTTACCCATTTCCTTCTGTTCCTCCGCCTGCTCCAGCTTCCTCACCTTGAGCTGGGACTCGGCTTCCTGTCTGATATTCTCGCTCCTGACAGCCCCAACCTGCTGCCCTGACCCCCTCAGGCCACCTCGCAAACAGCTGCGGGCTCAGCTTTCTGAAGTGCTGCTCCTTGCATGTCCTTTGATTAAGAATCTCCAGAGGCCTCTCACTGCTTACACAACCACATCCCAACCTGTCTGCCTGTCTCTCAGAAGCCTTCATTATCCGCTGCCTTTGTGCCATTCCATTTTACTTCTCACACTTTCCCCAAATGATCCCACTTTTATGACTGATCTCCCCACTGACCGAGATCCCCTTCATGGTCATCCTGCTTCCATGCTGTGCGCAAGCTGTTCCCGTGCCCGAAATAGCTTCCTTTGTGCCTTTCGATACCCAGTCCTACCCACTCACAAAACGTTTCCTGTGCTCACATTTTAATATAGAAATAATACATGCCCTTTGTAGGAAACTGGACAATACAGAGGAATATAAAAGAAAAAATTAATCTCATCACCTAGCAATAACTGCTATTAACCCTTTTGGTATATTTCTTTCCTGTTTGTTTTCTATATATTTACTTACCTATTTTTTTCTCACATAGTTGAGATCAGCCTGTATATACTACTCGCATCTCGCTTTTTCACTTCTCATTAGAAGCATTCTTTTTAAACACTGGCTCTGATAGTTCCTAATTTTCATTATATGGATATTCTATCATTTATTTGGTTAATTCCTCTACTGTTGAAAATTGTAGTTGTTTGCAAATTTTTCCTATGATCAATAATCCTGTGATGAACATCTCTTTCTATATACCCGTGCTGGCATTTCTGATCATTCTCATAGGTTGAGTTCTGAGAAGTAGAATTGATTAAGTCAAGGGGTTTTGATACCCATTGTCTAATTCCTATTCCCATTTGTACAAACTTCCACTCTGACCAGCAGTATAACAGCGTTCCTGTCTTGCTCTACAATTGTCATAATTTAAAACTTATCTTATTGGAATATGACAATTATCTAAGTATTGTTCTCATATGCATTTCTTTGATTATTCATGAAGTAACCCTTTTAAATCCACTTATTGCTTTTTAGTTATATTCTCTTCTGTGGATTGTCTGTTCCTACTCTTTGCCCATTTTCTTGTTTGGTTCTTATTGATTCGTGTGAGCTTTGTATGTTACAGAGAAAAACCTTTTGTCTACGTCTATCGTATTTGTGGAAAACTATTTCCCCAAAAGAGTTGTTTGTTTTTAATTCTGTATATGGTGCTTTTCTCTTATAGTTTCTAAAAATTTCATATTGCTAAATATATCAATATTTCCTTTGGGATTTTTCCCATTGTATTTATATTTTGATCATCCAGTTAAATATTTGCAGATAATTTCTTCTTATTGGTTTTTATTATTTAAATTCACTTTATAGACTATTTCAGTTTATAGTGTTAACAACAGAGTTGTTTTTCCTCATATAAGCAGTATAAATATAAGCAATGTTCTCAATATTATCACATAATCTTTTCCTTCTCACTCACATTTTAAAAATCATCTGTATCATTCAGTGCAATCCCAATCAGAATCCCAATGACATTCTTCACAGAAATAGAACAAAGAATCCCAAAATTCATATGGGGCAACAAAAGACCCCGAATTGCTAAGGCAATCCTGAGAAAAAAGAACAAAGCTGGAGGCATCACAATCCCTGACTTCAAAATGTACTACAAAGCTACAGTAATCAAAACCGCATGGTACTGGTACAAAAACAGGCACACAGATCAATGGAACAGAATTAAAACCACACATCTATGGACATCTTTGACAAAGGAGCTGAAAACATACAATGGAGAAAAGAAAGTCTCTTCCACAAATGGTGCTGGGAAAACTGGACAGCCACATGTAAAAGAATGAAAATGGACCCTTCTTTTATGCCATTCATAGAAATAAACTCAAAATAGATCAAAGACTTAAAGGTTAAGACCTGAAACCATAAGACTTCTAGAAGAAAATATAGGCAGTACACTCTTTGACATCAGTCTTAAAGAATCTTTTCCAACACCATGTCTTCTCAGACAAGGGAAACAATAGAAAGAATAAACAAATGGGACTTCATCAGACTAAAGAGCTTCTTCAAGGCAAGGGAAAACAGGATTGAAAGAAAAACACAACCCACCAAGTGGGAAAAAATATCTGCAAATCATATATCTGACAAAGGGTTAATCTCCATAATATAAAGAACTCACACTACTCAACAACAAAAAATCAAACAACCTCATCAAAAAATGGGCAGGGGATATGAACAGACATTTCTCCAAAGAAGATATACGGATGGGCAATAGGCACATGAAAAGATGTTCATCATCACTGATCATCAGGGAAATGCAAATCAAAACTACACTAAGATTTCACCTTACACCCATTAGAATGACAAAAATAACTAAAACAAATAGTAACAAATGTTGAAGAGATTGTGGAGAAAAAGGAACCCTCATACACCGCTGGTGGGAATGCAAACTGGTGCAGCCACTATGGAAAACAGTATGGAGATTTATAAAAAAATTAAAAACAGAAATAACATATGACCCAGCTATCCCACTACTAGGTATCTATCCAAAGAACTTGAAATCAGCAATTCAAAGAGACCCATGCATTCCTATGTTCATTGCAGCATTATTCACAATAGCCAAGACATGGAAGCAACTTAAGTGCCCATGGACTGATGATTGGATAAAGAAGATATGGTGTGTGTATATATATATACAATGGAACACTACTCGGCCATAAAAAAGGATAAAATTGTCCCATTCACAACAAGTGAATGGGTGTTCACTTGAGGGTATTATGTTAAGCAAAATAAGCCAGATAGAGGACAATCTCTGTATGACTCCACTCATATGAGGAAGATAAACAAACATATCGAGAACAGATTAGTGGTTTCCAGGGGAAAGGGGGAGAGGGGGTGGGCACAAAGGGTGAAGTGGTGCACCCACAACATGACTGACAAATAATAATGTACAACCGAAATTTCACAAGGTTGTAAACTACCATAATCTCAATAAAAATAGAAAAAAAATCATCTGTATCATATTTTAAATTTTATAGAGCTATGTTTCCCACCCCTGAGTGTACAAAGGAATCACCTGGGGATCTTTAGAAATTACTGATGCCTGGACCTCATCTCAAGAGGTTCTGATTTCATTGTTACGGGGTGCAGCCTGGGATGGGGCAGGGGCCGGTGGGAGGGGCCGGGTGGCAGGTCGCAGCCACAGTACGGGTGATTCCAACGTGCAGCCAAGGTTAATAACTACTGCTCTGGTGTTTAGGGTCTGCTTCTCATCCAGGGGCAACCATCAGAATCACTTGCAGAGTTGTAAGCATCTATGCCCCATCTAGAGATTTTTATTCAGTTCATCTGGGCCAGGGCCTGAGTATATGGATTTGAAAAATCCTCACAAGTGATTCTCAGTGCATCCCTGGCTGAGAGGCTGTTACAGGATTATTTATGCTGGTTTCCTTCATCTGTCTGGCTTTCCAGACAAGATTATTGTGGCTTTATCATGACTTTATTATCTGGTAGGGGTAAGTGCCCCCTTACAACTCTTAAAAAAATTTACAGCTATCTGCTTTTGCCTATCTATGCTTCTGTATCAGTGGTGATGTAGAAGCATAAATAAACCATTTCTCAAACTTTCACCTGGGGAACATGAAAAGAATCCACGGATGCAAGCCCCACCCACACAGGACCTGGGCTCTGCATTCTTTATTAGTGTGCCTGGTGATTCTGAAACACATCCAGGCCTGAGAACCACTATTCCGGAATCTAGAAGATCCTCTCAGTAATTGTTGAATTCAAAGTAATTTTTTTTTGGTGAGGAAGATTGTCCCTGAGCCAACATCTATTGCCAATCGTCCTCTTTTTGCTTGAGGAAGATTGTCACTGATTTAACATCTGTGTCTATCTTCCTCTATTTTGTATGTGGGACACCTCCACAGCATGGCTTGATGAGCGGCGTGTAGGTCCACACCCGGGATCTGAACCCACAAACCCAGGGCTGCCGAAGCAGAGTGCATGAACTTAACCACTATACCATCTGGCCGCCTTATTGGGCTTTTGGTGAGGTTTGCATTAAGCTTCCAACGCAGCCTTTGAGGTTCACCTTAAGACTCACTTTCTCTACAAGGACTTTTCTGGCTGCCCCAGCCCACCTTAATGACTCACTTCTCTAAACTCCTAATTAACCGACAGCCAGTTATCATTTAGCTCGGTGCACACTTGTTATTTAATTCTTTCCTACCAGATCGTAAGCACCTGAAGGGCAGGGTCTGGCATCTCTCCCCTAATTCCCAGTATGGTGCTGGCCCATGGAAGGCACTTGGTAAATGCTTACCTTCATGATCTCCACAAATTCCTGGAGTTTATCAAAATCCTTGTCCATTACATCCTTTATCTAATGTGGAAGAAAGGCACAGTGCATATTACTGAAGACAGCTGTGGAGTCGGCTTTGGGACATTTAAAGCAAAGGGCAGCAGATGCTCCCCTGGAATGAGCTGGATAAAACTCAAGGAATGGACTAATAATGGCCTATTAAAGCTTCTTGGCTCCCAAGGAGTCTATGAAGGGCCTAGGGTGCATGTACCGTCAGGTCACCACCACCACCGGCCTTGGCACAGCTCAGATCTGGCTATCGCAAGGTTTCTGTGTGGAGCTCAGAGCACAGCTTCAGTCACACCTTGCTTGAGCATTTCCTTTCTTTCTAAGTATGCTATTGGGGGTTCCCTCAACGAAACAAGAAGAGAGTTCCTGCTCTGCAGCTTGCTCAGGGGAGGTGACTAAGGAGATTGGAATTGGTCCTTGACTGCCCTCAAATTCCAGGTCAACCCCTCTCATTCTGTCACTAAGATTTTATCTCCCGTTCTTATCAATGAGACACCTTGGAGAGTCCTTACCATTCAAAAATTGGGTTTAAGCATCAAACAAATAAGAAATAGATATCCTAGGCTGCTCAACACTTAAATACTCAAGAGGATTCGGGCTGAGTCAGTTTGATGGCTTTTTCCATGCAGTTCCCGATTTTCGTTGCTATTCAACATTAGGCGTTGCATTTTCCCCGAAGCTCCCTTTTCCTCCAAGTTACGAACAGTCTCATCCTCTTACCTGTTTTATCTCCTCCATTTTTTCCTTGAGCTCTTCCCTTACCTCCCTGAGTTCATTCTGAGGAAATAAAATAGGGAAGGGAAGGTAAAGAATTGTCTTGGATGGAAGGGAAACGGTCAAAAGGAGGAAAGGAAAGATCCTGGGGCATTTTCAAAAAAGGAACAGGGAGATGCTTCCCATTAGGGAGGAAGGAAAGGATGTGCTAAGAAAACAGGATGGTGGGACATAGAGACATCGTGGGCCTCCTGATCCAAAGCCCTGGGGAGGGTACCCCTTCGCTTCTGTGACGTGAGCACCTGAATCTAACCATGGGGAAGCATCAGACAGCCCAAACTAAGGGTCATTCTACAAAACAAATGATCCGTAATCCTCAAAATGGCAACGTCCCAAAAGACAAGGGTTGAAGAACTGTTCCAGAAGAGAGGAGACTCAGGAGACATGGAAACCAGATGTGACGTGTGATCCCGGATTGGATCTAACCAAAAAGGTTTTTTCTTTTGTTATGACAGACATTAGTGGAATAATCGGCGAAATTAGAATAATGGCGATAGATGGGTACTTTATCAATGTTAACTTCCTGATTTTGATAATTGTACTGTGGCTATGTAAGAGAGTGTTGTTGTTTTGAGGAAATATACCCCGAAATTTGAGAGAGGCACGTTCTCAAATGGTTCAGGAAATATATATATTATATGTGTGTGTGTGTGTGTGTGTGTGTGTGTGTGTATGAAACCCAACATATGTATATATAGAGAGAGAACAATGATAAAATGCCAACATTTGGGGAATCTAGTGAAGGGTATACTAGAATTCACTGTACTATTTTTTGAAACTTTTCTGTACATCTGAAGTTACTTCAAAATAAATTTCAAAATATTGAAATGAAGTTACTTCAAAATAAAGAGTTAAAACAGAGCAAAAAAAGAAGCGGAGGGAATGAAGTTGCAGGGCCTGGAATGGAATCGAAGATGCCAGCAGGTCTTCTGCCGTGAGGTTGTTCCGTGGGCCCCACCTCTCCCTGTGCTGCTCCGGCCCCTGCTGCCTGTGTGGGCACACTACCTTTAGCTCCTGTGTCCCTCCTGGTTTGGTAAACGGCCCTTCTTGTTTAACTCCTTTGTAGTCATATGTCTGTTGATTGAAATCAGAAACACAGAATATTGGAGACTGCAGGTGTGGGGCGGCTGAGGCCGGAGAGATCGCCCTGAGTTTCTGTTCCTCCCTTCTGGCCAGGGCAGAGCGGTGACAGCTGGTGGCCCCACCTGCACAGCAGCTTCCAACATCCTGCTCCCCTCTCCCTGAACTCATCTCCGCTCTCCTCCTGGCCCTCTGGGCCTCAGCTCTCAGGGCCTCTGCACGAGCTGCTTCATCGCCCACAATGCTCTTCCTCGGCCTTTGAGTGGCCGGTGTCTTGTCCTTCAGCTCTCAGCTCAAAGGAAGGCCTTTCCCTGCTCCCCAATCTACAGCAGCCACTAGTCCTGTCTCCCTATTTTAATTCTCTGCATAGCAGGTGATACTACTGAATTTTTCCTTGCTCGTGTACGTATCTGATTAGTTACTAGTGTGAAGTTCTATGAGAGCAGAGAGCTTGTCTCTCAGTGTATCCCCCAGCACCTGGGAAAGGTCTTGGCCACCAGGAACAGCGAATGACCCCTGACTCCAAGTCACCTCCCCATGGGTCTCAGGCCTGGCTGCTGGCATGGCCTCCAAAAATCTTCTCACTTTGGTCGGCTCTGGCTTCAATTCCAGGCAAACAGTCTTGTAATTCCTGTTCTGAGAACAGAGGAGGTTGGGATTCAGCCTGTCAGGCATTAGGACTGGGGAGGATGACCCCCGACCCTTGCAAGAGCCCCCACCCCAACCCTGTCTGTCCAACTGCACTTGAGCTCAGGCCCCCATACCCCACCAGTGCCTGAGTCAAGACAAGTCAAATTCGGTCACGTTATACTCTCCTTATGTCAGCCGGCAGCTTCTCCCGGCTGGGGAGCCTGGGCGGGGAAGCACTTTAAGATAACTAAAGGAAGCCATATAAGTATTATTTCAGGACCACGGGCTTTGGAGACAGACTTGGGTTCCAATCTCAGCTGTCCTCCTTACTAGTGGTGTCAACTTGGGCAAGTTATTTAGTCTCTCTGAGCCTTCATTTCCTCATCCGTAAATTGGTGCTGATAATTACATTTATCTAATAAGGTTCTTAGCGCCTTAGACATGCCTGTTAGATGCGGGCCAGCCACAGGCCTGGCATGGGCCCTTGGCTCCAGGAGTGTGGGGATGGGGTGGAGCATTATAGTGCTCCTTGTCCCCGAGGGAGTCAGCAGTGGCCTCTTTCCTTCCCACCCCAAGGCCAGAAATTAATCCCGCCCTCCTTCCAGGCTGAGAGGCTGCTTCATGCTGAGAACAGAGAACGAAGAGCCCAGGATTCATCGGGGCGTTCTCTGAACCCCTTCTCCCACCATCACGTCTCCACTCAGGGGGAGCCCGGAGGCCCCACGTGGTCCACCAATGCTTCTCCTTTACCGGGTTTGTTTTCTTCAGTTCTGCCTTCTTGGCCGACATGATGGAGGAGGCCGGAGTGCTCTTCAACCTCCCAACCTCCCCACAATGGGCCCCCGTGACCAGGCCACTGTCCTATGCAGATTACAGGCCAAGGTGAGGGCAGGAGGACCACCTCTCTGTGTGCGGAACAGCTGAGGTCACAATGCCCTGGACCCATGTGCCAGCCCGGAGTGTCACCACAGCTTTGAGCCTGCGGTGCCTCAGCCCCTGAGAAGAGGGACTCGGGTCAAGTGCCGAGCTCTCCTGACGTGGATGGACCCTTTGTCATTTGGGGTTGAGATGCCCTGAAGTCTCTCTGGTTGAGGGTGCATCTACAATGCTAACCCGGGGTTCTCCGTGCTGGTGGGGTGCCGATCTCGGCAGGGAGATTTCTGTGCCCTGGCCTGACTGCATGGCTGGCCCTGTCCCCTCTCTCCCCTGCACCACCCCAGTCTCTTCTCTTGGTTCTTCTATCATCCTGGAAGAGGGTTGGGGCAAGAAGCAATGCGTGGACAGTGCTGACAGTGAGAAGTCTGGGGTGGGGTGGGGAGGAATCCTGGGCCGTTCTGAGCGCAGCTGTAATCTGCACTTAGAGAGTCAAAGGAACATAGCCTCCCTGGCACCTAAAAATCACTCAGAATTCCAGTTAGCAAGCCTAATTTCTCTTCTCCTCTTTCACTTCCTTCTTCCCTCTCATTTCAGCTACTAGTTGCTAGGGCAAAGGTCAACTTGGAACTTCTGAGAACAGACGGCACAGGAGTAGAGGAACTGATGCAAATAACGTGGGACATAGGTGCCCGCTCTCCAGTAATGACTGACCACCCTCCCTGCGTGTGCCCGGCCCTCCCAGAGGCACTGAGCACCAACACTCCCTCTGGAGCCACCTGCAGCATTTGTCATGGATTTTCTAGGGGGCTATTTCACAGCCGCCGTCTGGTGATAGCCCTCTATCTTATTCCACCACAACCATCATACAAGGAGAGTGTGACTGTCACTCTGTTCACTTGCAGAGGGAGGAGCAGGGGTGGTGGTGAGCTTCCCAGCCTTGCTTTGCCCACTCATAAATGAGGGGCTGGCACTTTCAGATCCTTGACCACTTCGCTCAGTCCTCCCAGATCCTCTGTCCACGTGGCAGAAGGGCCTTTCTCCATAGGTTTCCAAAGACCCTACAAGCTTGAGCCAGGAACTACAGTGAGAACGACCGACCCCATCTCAACAGTTACTAGTCCTTGGAAGATGGGCACTGTTTCCTCCTCCTTGGGCCTGAGATCCTCCTGGACCTGCAGCCAAGTTTCCTTTGCTTGGCTGAGAAGTTGTTAAAAATGAGCCTCCTTCTAGCCAAGCATGTCACATGACCCCACTGGCCTACAGATCAGGAAATTGGGTCTAAAAGAAGTCAATTTAACAACAGACCTACAGCTCCAAGCTGGGCCTTCACATAGTAGATACCATTCACGCTCCATCTTTGTTATTATCAATATGTTCTGGAAGGGCTAGGAAATCCATTTGGTGAAACTGAATAAACACATCTCAGGTTATTTTCTTCTCTAAGATTTTGCACCTGCAGGAGGTGCCAGGTTGAAGCAGCATGCGACGCTGGATATTGCCAGGGTACAACTTTGTTACATGCAAGCCATAGGCCACTCTTACCTGAAAAACGCCAGATAGGCTCTTCCTAACCCCCATTCATGGCAAAATCCATTGGTACCAGGGCAAGGAGCATAAAGCCCACGGATGTTCGAATGGAGTTTGGTGGAGAAGGGATATTCACAACAGAGAAAGAAGCAGCCACAAGTCAATGTCATTTGAATTTCCTTTTCGTTACAAGGGTCCTCGTTTCTCAGTTTCATGAAGATGGTGTTGTCTGGGAGGCTGGTGTGGGAGAAACAATTTCAAAATGGTCTTAGGCCTCTGAATTTGGCTTCTCGTGATTCCAGGATCTGGCCCACGATGAAGCCCAGGCTCAGCCACCACCCACATCTGGGCTGAGAGAATGTGAAGAGAATGTCATCCGTGCTTAGGGGCTTATCTGACGGCTGGGTGACAGTGTTCTAAAGCCTATGAACGTTTCTCAAGGGTCCCAGAATCCTGACCGCCGGAGTCTCCAGTCAACCTCGCATGACATAGCTAATTCATGTGACCCACGTGATTTGCTCTTACAACTCCTGCCAACACACTGCAGTCTCTGCGTGCTGCCCTCAGCCCAACGGGCTCTCTGCTTCCTAGGCCCAGGAAACCTCTCACACACATTTTTCAGAGATTTAACATGATTGGTGACTGCATTGTCCTACTTGACTGATTTATAGGCACCTTAGAAAGCTCTACACTGTGCAAGGCACAGGGATCTTTTCCCATTGACACATTAGTTACTATGCAATTTCTGACTGTTTCTGTAAATAGTGTATTAGACCTTGGCTAGAATCACAATCCTATTATATTGTTTCTATGGAAAAATTATACCAGTTTCTATCATGTGAACTTCTAGGACCTCTATTTCAGGAACACAACATAATATTCGGACGAGATCATTGTGCATCTCCAGCTAATTCCATACAGCTAGTAGTAGGTGAGAAGTCAGAGCAGGTGTATTGTGTGAGGATCGCAGGCTTTTTTCTCCTGCGTGTTCACCGTGCCAGGGAGATGTTTGCTGAGCCTCCCAGGACCCAGGGGACCCTGTTACTATTCCCACAGCCGGCCGTTACAGAGCACTGCGGTGGGAGATAAAGCAAGAGCTGCCAACAGCCAGAGGCTCCCATTCCTGCCACGTACGGCCCCTGGGGCCACCTCGCTCAGCTAGTGTTCCCTCACCCTCTTTGGGTGCAATCCAGAGAGAGGACGGCAGTTGTCCTCCTGCCTCTTGGAGCTTCCCTGCTCAAGCCTCTCTGCAGTTGCCCTCCCAGTCCCTGACAGCCTGCTCTCCGCCTCTGACCCCTCCAAATTTCTATTTAGCATGGCAGCGATAAAACTGATCGGCGCGATAGCCTCTCCCAATTGCCCTTGTTGGGGGATTATTTTTTACATGGTGTCCAGGGAGATGGGAGGACTCCATGGGTTAGCCTGGGAGCAGCCTGCATTGTTCCACTGCCACTTCTTTGGCTGGAACGCAACCACAAGGCCACCCTAACTGCAAAGGAGGCTGGGACACGTGGCCAGGTTTCTCCCAAGAATAAGAGGAAAAAGGTTAAGGAGCAGGTAGCCAATGTCTGCCGCACCTTCCTCGTGCATCTCATCCTTCTTATGTCACTCTAACAAGTCCCCTGGAAGAAAACTTGATTTAGGGGTCTTCTGTTTTTAGTGCAAAGGGAGGTAGCCAACAAGGTCCAAAAGGGAAGATTACAGAGGACACTTGAGCTAGGATTAAATCTCCTAGCAAATGTGAACTGGCATGGTTAGAGCTGGGGTTAGGGATCCACCTCTTTGTCACCCGAATGGCCAATGGGTTAGGACGTTGAGACAGAGATTTTAATAATGATCCTGTTTGTCCCAGGCTTGACGATACCATGGGCCCAGTCCACCCCAGTCCCGTTCTGCGGAAGGCCCTGCAAACCGCACTCCCTCCCGCAGGCACCAGAATGTGGGGCTGCTCTGAAGCTTCTGTTGTCCTAAGCCCTCTGAGCAGCACTGGGGCCCAACCAAGCTGCCTGACCTTGGTCAGTACCTGGGGGTTGGGCCCTGCTCCAGGCCTCTTGGCTGAGTCCACAAGCTGCTTCAGATGAAGCTGTCTAACCCAATGAAGCCACCTGAACATGATCCCTGCCTGAGGACAGCTACGTGTGGGCCTCATTGCCAGACATGGACAACAACCCAGACTGGACCACAGTTCTCCAGAACCTGGAGACACTGGCTGCTAGTTGGCCTCCTATGGGGTCAGCCTGGCCAGTGTCTTTTTCACATATAGGCGCTTCCTTCTCTTCACCATTCTGCCCTTGGGGTCGTTGGCACCTTAGAGTAGAGTCCATGTGAAGAATGGCCCGGGGGTGAATAACCTTCCTTGGTAGGAGTTCCAGAGCCTGGGCTGGGGCAAGAGTATCTCTGACCTGGAGCTGCGGATGATGAAAGCAAGGAAGCTTCTAGAGCCATGAGTCTAGAGAAGGCTGTTTAAACCTGTCTCCACACAGGGGAGCCAAACGCGGATTCTGAGAGCCGTCAGGGAGGGGACAGCTCCTGGCACAGGCACAGCAGCCCGGAAGCTCCCAGGGGGGCTGAGCTGTGAGGGGGGGAACTCTGGTGCATTTCAAGACTAAGAATTAGGCAGTTTCTAAGAGGTTTGCTCCTTCCTTCTTGTTCCATGACTGAGCTCCACGCAGGGCTGTGGACCTTTTCCTTTTTGGCAAACAGCATTGACAGAACGCTCACAAACTGGTGCTTGGTTTCCTGGATCTTGAATTCAATGGATTCCATGTTCTTCTTGCATTTAATGCCAAAATGCTTGGCTGTTCTGATCTAGTTTAGATTTAATGAAGATAAAAAACATACATCCGGGTCCACTTTGGGATGCTGTACATAAAATTGGTTTTCGTTTAGCTCCTAGTCCTGCTGTGGGGAAACTGCTCTGCTGAGCCATCCTGTGGGCTGACATGGGTGGAGCAGAGGCCACAGCTCAGAATCAGCCCTGATGTGGTTCTGAACGTTGTCCTGGATGTTGAGAGTCCAGCTTTCTCCAGCCCTCCCAGCATTAAACTGGCCAGTGTGGATTCTTTTTGCAACTAAGAGCCTGACTGACAGAGTTGGCCACAAGTTCCTGCTAATTGTAGCTCTTTGGAAACTCACACATGTGCAGCTATAACTCCTGGCTGGTGACCCAGGAGGACATTTCCTCTGGAAATGTGGAAGACTTCTAGTTGGTGACATCTCATGGAATCTCAGTGTTGGTAATTTTAATTAGTGGCCATGAAAAAAGGGGTCTGATAGCTTTCTGCTCAGTCCCTCAGGATTTTCTACAATGAGTGCTTTCACTTGACTGGTTTTCTGTAGCCGAACGTCGGACAGACGCTCTTTATTGCATGAAGACACCTAGGATGGCCTTTCCTCACTAGAGGTTGATGACTCATCCCCTTGGATGTTTGGTCTGCGGGCAGCCCCCTCTCCAGCAGCCTGTCCCAGCAGGTGTGTTGCACACCAGATCAGCCTCCACTCTCTGCTCCATCTGGCCCCAGTTCACCTTCACCTGGTCTTGTCACCACATACAGCAGTTTGGACTGGACTTAAATCTACACATCCTTTCACGGCGTGGAAGAACAAGAAGGTGTGCCCTGAGCTGTGTGTGTGTCAAGCCGATATCTCACCAAGGCAGACCTAGCAGGAGGCCCTGGGTTCTCAGGCCCCTTCCATTCAGACCCTGGCCCCTGGCCGTTCTGAGACTAGATCCTTCCTTCCTCCCTTTGTCCTTGATGGAGAGCTTTCTCCCACCCCACCACCACAGCTGGTGGTATCGAGGCAAACTCTTCTAGAAAGACATTGCTCTCTCTCCGTCCACCTTTATGAATCGGCCCATTCCCCATCTTGTGCTCACTCAAGGTACTTTGTCCCCTGGAGCCCATCTAGTAGGAGGCGATTTGCCCACCCTCTTCAGATCCCTCATTCTTCCAAGAGGGAATACCTTGTTTTTCAGATTCCCTCAAGAAGCCCTCGGCCATGGCTGCACCCTGTCACTGCCCCCTTCTGAGCTCATTCTCAGAGCTGCCCTCAAGAGTGCAACCCCAGCTCCGAGCCCACCCCCAACCCCCAGCCTCCTCAGCCTGTTTGCACAGCTTCGTTAGTGCCAAACAGGCGTGCAGATTACGCAGAGCTGCGTGGCATCATTTCCTTGTGGAACGAAGGGATGGCTTAGGTGTGAAGAGATGTTGGGCTGTCCCGTTGCTAAGGAGGGACTTTTGGTACCCCCGAAGAGGGGCTTTGCGCGTGTAGACTTGGAGTCTCTGGCTCAGTGGTTTCCTGGCGGCCCTGGCAGTCTTCTTCCTGTAGGTTGAGCTAGAGTCAAGGGTCCCCATCCCAGGACTTGAGGAGTCACTACAACGGAACAGCTAGTGCCTTAACCAGGCACTGTGCATGTATTTCTACCTAACTGTGATGGTGGTTCCACTCGTGCATACATTCTGCAAACCAATCAAACCGTATCCTTAAAACAGGTGCATTTGATTGTGTGCAAACCTTAAAACACTTCAGTTAATCTCGAGACGATAAAGAGATGCAGTGTTTCTTGCACATTGGCATCTGTGCAGTGTGTCAAAGCCATGATAAAGATTATTTCGTTTAATCCTCATAATACCATTGCAAAAGAGCTATTCCTACCCTCATTTTACAGATAAGGAATTGTTTAGGAAGACCACCCCCAGTCTTTCCTCCCGTGTGTCTCCTTTATTCTCACACCACTACCACGCTCACCACACTCCTGACACCAGAGGTGTGGGGGATTTTCCCCACAACAAGCAATTCTCTGTGACACCAGCTAGGTAGCCTACAATTTCACTCAGTTTTGACACTATCAACCTGGAGATAGTGTCAGATGCCACAGGTTAAGGGCTCAGTCCTACAAGACTATCCTCCCCTTCCCCCGACCCCTGACTTTAGGCACCAATCGCAAGTCCAGGTTGTCACCTGTGCTTCTGACCAATCAGCTATAGATCGGAGGTTCCTACTACCCCCTTCTGGGTTCAATTAATTTGCTGGAGCACCTCACAGAACTCAGAGAAACATTTTACTTACTAGATTACTGGCTTATTACAAAAGGACATAACTCAGGAAGAGACAGATGGAAGTGATGCACAGGGTGAGGTATGGGGAAAGGGCACAGAGCTCTCACGTGCCCTCTCCGAGGGTGACACTCTGCCCAAATCTCCATGTGTTCACCCACCTGGAAGCTCTCTGACCCCGACACTTAGGATTTTCGTGGTGCCTTCATGTAGGCACGATCAGTCATTAACTGTGGAGGATGGGGGGTTGGGGCTGAAAGTTCCAAGCTCCTCATCATGGCTTGGTCTTTTGGGTTACCAGCCCCCATCCAGGAGCCCACCAAGAGTCACCTCATTAGAACAAAAGACAGTCCTATCACCCAGGTTTTAGGAGCTCTGTGCCAGGAACCAGGGGCAGAGACCAATATATATATTTTCTATTATCTCATAGGAATCAAGGCTGAGAGAAAACCACTCGAGTTGTGCTTGGCTGGGGCCTTGTGGCCACAGTGCACGTCTCCAACAAAGACCCCAGTCGTTGGCAACTCGCTTTGCAGAAGAACACCTGCTGGCGCTCAGGGAAGCTGAGAGCCTGTCCCTATAATAAAGTGAGTGTGGCAAATGCAGCTTCCGCCTTGGGGACACAGATCTAGTTGGTCTGGGAGCAAAAGTAGCTGTAGATTGTGGGAAAGTGAGAGTTGTAGACCTGCACCTGAGGGTGAGCTGTGTCTGGGTGGATGGACGGCCGGCCCCCTCGGGAGCAGACGCTGCAGGAGCCTCCGCTGGCTTCCCGCGGCTCATGCAAACCTAGTGTTTGTTCCCGGGTCGCTCAGGAAGCCGGCTGCTTCCTTCTCTCGGTTCCTTTCACCCTGCCTGTGTTTTCCGGCGCAACTCCAGCGAAACTCACGTCCTGGGAAGCAGGGCTGTCCTCCCTTCTCTCATCACCAGCGCTCCGTGTCCAGTCTAAGTTTCCTCATTCTTTCAAGTGTTCAAGATCTCTACGGACCAGACAGACTCCTAGGTAGGAGTGGGAATCCAAAGAGAAAAACAATAGCAACTCCTAATACAAACGGTAACGCCTCCTCTTTACTGAGCGGTTTTGCTGGACTCGCCTTGGGGTGAGGGCTTTGTGACTACGGGGGCGCAGGCCCTGCTCTGCAGGAGCTCACAGTCTAGGGGAGAAAAGAGAAATGCGCATGGACTTTCAACCCTGAGCGCCAGCGAGCACCGCCCTGCGGAGACGCTGGCCTGACCCCGCCCCTCAGTGCGCTTCCCGGCCTGGTTCTGTCCGCTCCGCGTGGGAAGCCCGCGTGCCCAGCGGGGCCCTTAATTCAAGACACGTGAATGGCCCCCAGGGCCGAGTGAGAGGGTCCGAGTAGGGTGGCGGTTCCCAGGCCAGGGGTGTCAGGTTCTCTTCTGTCCCCAGAGAGTGGCCCTGAGAGGCCCTGGCACAAAGGGGCTCCCACTGGGATGAAGCCATCCGAAGCCATCACGGCACAAGAGAATATTGTGGCAGGACAGTATGTTGAAGCGTTAACCACCGTTTCCTCCTCCCTTTGGCCTTTCAGTCCGAGGGGCTGTTTGCCCTCCAGGCTGTGGTTTCCAATAGCACATTCCTTGGGCGAGTGGAGAGAGCTCCGGGCATAAGCTGGGTGTTGGGAGGGTTGGAGAGAGAGAGAGAGGGCGAGCGCGGGTGAGCAAGCCGTTCCTGGTTGCCCAGAGAAAGTGCTGTGCTCTCTGGTCTGTGCTTAACCAGGGAACCAGGGCCTAGACCGGGGTGGGGGCCCCTGACCTCCCCAAGTAGGACCTGTTGGGGCCCAGCGCCTCCCTACCTCCTGCTTTGCGGGCACCTGAGCCTGAATTGCTGCCCCGCTGCTTCCTATTACCATGTAGTCTTGAGCAAGTGGTCTCCCTTCTCCGGGCCACAAGTTTCTCACCTGTGAACTGGGGACCACGGTGGCCTCTCCCTAGTGTGGTGGCAGTTGTGCGTGTGGGCAGGGAGGACGGCCCAGCGCCGCCTGGCGCACACATGCCAGTTCCTCCTCCCTCCCCACCTCCTCCTCTCTCTCCCTCCCAACCCCTTCCTCTGTCTCCCTCCACTCTGGCCCTTGAGGACCCCAGGATCTATCAGAGCCTGCCCTCCGTCACCCTACTCCCTGCCTCCCCGGATCCCTGTAAGCTGCAGGCGGACGGGGATCTTTTCTGCTTCACTCAGGCTGTCCTCAGCACCTCAACCGTGGCTGGCATGCAGTAGGCACTGAATAAACATTTGTCTAGTAAAATCTGTCAGTTTGGGTTGGAAAGAGGAGGAGAGTGCAGAGCAAGGAAGAAATAACCAGACCATGCCAGCCTCTGCCGGGGAGCCTGTCCTGCGCAGCATGCTGGCTTGGGCGCTGCTGCTCTCCCTCCGCGCAGCAGGTAAGGCCGCCCGGGCTCGGCAGGAGGGCACCGGGCTCAGCAGGAGGGCACCGGGCTCCCCGCGTGCACAGGGCTAGGGTCTGGGGCCGTGCAGGGCAGGGCACCTTTCTCCCGAGGGTCCCAGGTTGTAGGGGAGACAAAGTGGAAAGAAATGAATGCTTTTCATCTGTCAGTCCAGGCGCGGTGGGCGGAGCCCTCACCCCTAGCCCCCCCCCCCCCCCCCCCCCCCCCCCCCCCCCCCCCCCCCCGCGTGCTGCCTCTCCGTCCCCTCCCGAGTCTTCGGGCCCAGGGTCCAGGCCTGGAGTTCGCTGTTCTGCGTGTAATTTCACCCATTCGTTTCTTCATTTACACGTCTAACCAACAAATACTTACTAAGCGCCTAGCAGGGCCAGTGAGAAACGGTCCCCGAGTTCAGGAGCTGGCATTCTAGTGGGAGGCGGACATTCGGCAAGAAGAGAGTAAACAAGATTATTGCAAAACGTGACACACGCAGTGAAAGAGACGATCGGGGACAGGAGCGGGACAGTCACAGGGAGAGGCCCGTGGGGCGTTTTTGAGGTCAAGTGGGCAGGAAGGCTTCTCCGAGAAAGATTTGGGCTGAATCTAAGGGGTAAACTGGGAAACTGCAGAGAATAAAGCCAGAAAAAGGTTGCCAGGAACAGGAAAGAGCCCAGTGGAGGAGCCTGGTGTGTGTGAGGAACAAAGGCAGAGGCCCAGGATGCTTCCTAGAGGAGCAGGCCCAGGACTGCAGGGCCTGTGGGCTGTGGGCCCGTGAAGGTGGTAACCCAGGAGAGTGATGAGTGGCTGTCTTGGAAAGGTCCCTCTGGCTGTGGAGTGGGGAGGTCTTGTGATGTCTGGGGACAGAAGCAGATGGACGGGTTGGGCCAGCACCATCAGTCCCAGAGAGGGGATGCTGACTTGGGCGAGGGTAGCAGGGGCCTGGAAGGAAGTGGGAAGTTCAAGACCCCTCAAGATACACGCTGGCGGTAGGACTGACGGGATTTGCTGTGATTGGATGTCAAGTATAGGGACAGAGAGGGGCCAACAAAGACTCCTGGGCTGGGGCTTGAGGTACTGGATTGAGGGGTGCCATGGAAGGAGTTGAGAGGACCAGGACAGAACAGATGGGCAGGATGGGTCTATGCGTATGTAGGGAACGGACAGTCGGACACACGTGCGCGAGCTCAGTGGTGGGGTTGGAATCTGGGAGTTGTCAGCACACAGTGTTTAAAGTCGGGAGAGCAGCTGGGGTGGCAGCATTTTTCAGACTGCAGGTGGTGACCCATTATATCCTAAAATCAATTTAGCGGGCCACAGCCAGGGATTTTAAAAAATGAAGCAGAACAGGAGAAAAAATATCAAAGTTACACACATCGTAAGAAAAGTAATTTTTTCTACTCCGTTTCATTGACCCCGGGATCCTCCAACTGTTCTCAACTTTGGACCCTGGTGGGCGGGAGCTCACTCTTTTTCCTGTCCTCCTCTCTGTTGGGCACATTCTTGCCATGCTGTGAGCCCAGTTCTTCAGGCTTATTTTCCTCTTCTAGGGCATCTGGCTTGAGGTTGGTCCCAGGATCCTGGCAGCGAGAGGTGCCTTCCCTGCCTTGACCCCTCTGTATAGGCAGGCACTGGAAAGAGCAGAGTCGCCCTTGGGCCAGCCCTCGTCTGCTGGGACCTCCACAGGCGCGTGCAGTCAGGGAAGGAGGGAAACGAGCACTGAGATCCTGGGGTGTGGGGTTGGCTCCTGGGAGAAGTCCGATTTGCTCATTAGTTCATTCATTCATTCATTCATTTTCAACACGCTGAGCCCTTCTGATGTGCTGGGCACGGGGAATACAATGATGAATAAGGCTTGTTCTTTGCTCCCAAGTTGCCTGGAGAGACAGACGAGGAAAAATGTCCTTTCCCAGGGGGCT
The DNA here is from genome assembly GCF_041296235.1 of Equus asinus. NCBI lineage: Eukaryota > Metazoa > Chordata > Mammalia > Perissodactyla > Equidae > Equus > Equus asinus. Next base: position 44,225,270 of record NC_091814.1, read on the forward strand.
TTAAAAAAATTCTGATGCTGGTCCCAGCAACAGAGATTCAGATCCTCGCTGTAGGGTGGGCCTGGGCATCGGTCTGTTTGAAAAGCCCCCCAGGTGACTCTAATGTGCAGCCCCAGTTCCGAGCCCCTGATGCCTATGTCAGGGCGGTACCATGCTGTGAACCAAGGGCCTGGACCTGGGAGCCCCGCCCAGGGTCCTTGGGTCCTGGCTCTATCCCTTCCCACTGGGTGGCCTTGGCCAAGTTACTTATCTCTCTGTGACTTGCTTTCCTCATTTGTAAAACATGTGGAGTGATGTCTATCTGTCCTAAGGAGCTGTTGGAAGGATTCAATGAGCGAATGGCATGTTCCGAGTGCTCAGTAAATACCATCAATGGTTACTAAGCCCTGAGGAGGGTGCATTGGAGCATACAGGAAGGGCACCTACTCAGGAGGGGGAAGAGGGGTGAGGAGTTAGCTGGGTGAAGGGAAGTGGGAGGTGAGGGAATTAGAGAACGGGGCATTGAGGGAGCCCGCTGGGGTGGCCCGTCCTTTCAGGCCAAGACAGCAGTTTGTGCAAAGGCCTGGAGGCAAAACTGTGTACAACTAGGAGACCAGTGGTGAGGGATGGAGTGGAGAGAAGAGGATAAAGAGGCTGCCAGTGGTGTAGCTGAAAGCTCCTTGGGGACTAGGGGGTCAGGCGGGGACAGCCATGCGATGACCACCTCTCCTGCCCCAGTCCTGTGGCTGATGAGCAATAAGAGCTTCTGGAGGGTGGAGGAGGAGCTGAGCTGGTCTGAGGCCCTGCGGGATGGCAGGCTGCACCACACAGACACCATGTGGACACCCGCTACTCGCTACTCGCTTTCGAGCAGCAAGTGGATTGGCCTTTGATGTGCACATTCAGGGCCTGAGCTGGTCCGGTGGCTCCACCTTCACCACCCTGGTGTGGAGCTTGCTGCTGGTCTTCAGGGAGGGCTGTGCCGCTCTGTGTTCCATATCCCTTGTCCCCATCCTGGGGCCGCCTTTGCACAGCTCAGAAGCCCTTCATCAGCTACGATGGTGTGTTCAGAGTCTTACTCTGGACCTGGTCTTCCTCCCAGGTTCGCTTCTCAAGAGCCAATGAGAGGGAGGGAGGGAGAGAGTGAGAAAGAGAGTGCTCAATTCTTTCAGAGGATAACTGACTATTATTTTAACCGTTTTTGCTACATTCTTCTCTGTGGCCTCACTTTCTATTTCCTCTGTCCCTCATTCCCAAGACTCCATCAGAGAAATAGGTATAAATCAGGGTAGAGCAAAAGTAAACTCCAGAATGTTCCACTATGTCCCCTCCTTCTGCCAATTAAGGATTTGGGGGAAGAGGAAAAAGAAAGAGAGGAAAAAGGGAAAGGCAGGTGGGGGATCCATTTGCCTCTCTGCAGAAACCGGAGTGGAATTCAAGGTCTCTGCCGTTCTCAGGACGCACAGACTGGTTTCATGTCTCGTGGGGCCGGGGAGGGTGGACCAGCCTCTCCCAGAGACAACCGCGGCCTCCGGGAGCGGGCAGGTAGAGCCAGCTCCTTCGGGCGTCTCTGCAGGAAGTCCGCTATTGGTACTCGATGTGCATGATGCTGGCTTTTGGGGAACAGCGTCCCATCCTGCCCCTGGCTGGCCCCTCTCTGTCCACACGGCTTACGCCACTGACCTTTGTCTTGAAGGTGCTGAGAAGATCACATAGAAGGATGTAACCAACCAGACAGCACTTTCCTGGTCAAAAATGTCAGATTCTGCTTTTCTCTGTCAGCCAAGCCCAACTCTATACCACACTAACCCCTCAGACAGGGGCATGGGTGACCAGCCTGATGTGACCCCAATTCTCTGCCACACCATGCCTGTCATAGGGCCTTGGAATGACACCCACTGTGGCCTAGGTTTGACCTTGGGATTCCCAAGCCAGTAGAGAGATTTCTAGGAGTGGTGTGCGTGCGGGGCTGGGAGTCCCCTCCAAGGAAGAGCTGTGTGTGCTGGGCTTTCTCCCACTCTGTCTGGCGTCTCAGCACTCCACCAAGACAGGTGCCGACTCCACCCACTTCTCTGGGACTCTGCAAGTGCACCCCAGCGCACACCACCACTGCCTCCATGGGGGTCTGCCCCTGCCCCCTCCAGTCTGTTCTCTACACTGAGTGAGCTCTTAAAAGTCTAAATCAGATCACTTTGCTTAAACATATTCAATAGATTCCCTAGCACTTAGAATCACATGCCTTTGGTAGCCAACCAGGCCCTGCTTGGTCTCTTTGGCCTCATCTCCTAGCCCTCTGTGGGGCCACCCTGGCTGCTTTCTGCTCCTCTCACACACACGGCAGCCCCCCCCCCCCCCCCCCCCCCCCCTTAGGACTTCAGCCTTGGCTCTGCCCAGGGCACTCCCGCCTCTCTGTAGGGCTGGCTCCTTCTCATATTCTCTTCAAGAGCAAGGATCCGGCTTGTCTCAGTTCTGCTGTTTCCCCAGGGCCTAAATAGCATCCGCCACACAGTAGGTGCTCATTTATTGAATAAATGTAGATAGGAATGAACAAGCCTACTCTTGAGCTAGGCTTCTCCTGGCTTCAACTTTGTGGTTCCTGGGGCCTGCAGAGGAGCCTGGGCAGCCCCACTCCCTGCAGAACGTGGCGTCTGTTTCTGTTTTACAGCCGCTGCCATGGGAAACCGCATCTTCACGGGGCCTGCTCTCAGGCTGACCACCTCTCCAAAGCCAGGTACGCTCTCAGGAGCTTCGCCTTCCCTTGGCCTTGTCCACCTGGGCCAGCCGGCAGGTTCATGCCACCTTGTGCCCTCTGCTCCCCCCACCCCTGCCTGGCTGAGGGATCCCTCACTTTGCTGCTCCCAGGCTGAGACCCACGGAAGGGATCAACGCCCTTATTATTCAGATGGACCCAGACGGGAAGGTGACTTGCTCAAGGTCTCTAACCAGGAAGTGGCATTGCCCAGGCTGCATCCCGGCTCTTCTGATGGCCCCACCTCAGTGGCTTGGGGGTGGAGGCATGGGCAGCACCTCATCACAGCCCAGGCCATCCATCTTGTAAGGGGGACTCCCCCTCTGGATAGTACCACCCTGGTATTAAAAAACAGTTTCTCCATGTCTGATGTAGAGAAATTCTGTGATGAAGGAGACAGACTCCTCTGTGAGTCTGCTGTATAGAGCTGGTTTTCTGCCTTATGGAGTCTGGAAGTTGTAGAGAGAAAATGTCATAGGCTTCCAAGGCAAGCAGACCTCGTCTGAATCTCGTCTTGCCACTGAAGATGGCATGAATTTGGGCAAGTCCTCACCTCCCTGAGCCTCCCTTTTCTCCTCTATAAATGAGGTTAATAAAGGCCACTTCTCAGGATCACAGTGAGGATTTAAAAAGATGATGTACGCCACATGCATAGCTTGGGGCTGGCGAGCACTGGGTGTCTAGTAAAGGGTAACCTTAAAAAAGTCAGCTTAGATAGGGAAATGAGGGAAATAGGCAAATCTTGCCGGGCTTAGGTGAGCAGGCCTGTGTCAGAGAGCTGGGAGGCCCTGTTTGAATCTGAGGATGTGACTCCCAATTCTGCAAACAGAGAGTTTCCTGTATCAGGTCTCTGGGACCACCCCTCAGGTGGTGCTGAAGCGCATCCTTTCCGAATGGCCATCCTTTAGAATCACAGCTGCTTGGGCTTCTGTGACAGGCCTGGCAAGGGGCAGGGCATGTGGGGACTGAGGGTGGAGACTGTGGGAGGCTAGCGTCTTGGTCTGTCCGAGCTCCACCAGAAGTCAGGGCCACTGGGCACAGGCCTGTTCTGCCTCCTGTCCAGCACTTCTGTCCCTCAGCAGGCTCGCCCCTTCTCCTTGGCTCTCCTGATGTCATGAGGAACATCACACACTTCCTCTCTTCTGCCTCAGCCCTGCAGCCTCCTGAGAGCCTGCCCAGCCGGCCCAGCCCCTGGGAATCACAAGGAGGCTGACTCCAAGCCAGGACTGTCCCACATCCCTCATTATCTTCCCCCAAAGTTTGCCTACCACTTAATAAAGAGTCTATATTTGCATGCACTGTGCTAAACCATTTCTGTATATGGTTTCACGTAATCCTGTAAGTTCAATGAATGTAGGTGAAGAAACTGCGACTTAGACTTCCCTCATAAGGCCATTTAGCCATGAGGAGAGCTCTTAACCCCGGCTTTTCCAAATGTCCTTTCGCCCAGCTGCTGCTATGAAAGCTCATTCATTCTCCCAACCTAATATTTAGCCTGCCTATAAACTTGTGGTTTTGATCAAACCTAACACCCAGGGACTGGGGACAAGGGCGGGGGTCAGACCAGAGCTCTGTCCCCAAGGGGTGATGAGGGCCGGATGTCAGAGATCCAGGACCTCAGGCTTGTGGCCTTTATGTTCTCTGTCTCCAGCTGTGATCCAGATTGGCAGACAGACCTTCACGCGATTTGACCGCGGAATGACGTGGCTGGCGGCCCTGCAGTACTGCCGCAGTCACCAGACGGACCTGGCCGACCTGCAGACGGTGATTGACGAGGCAGACAGGGAGGCCTTGAAGTCCATCACGAGTGACACTGAGGCCTGGATTGGCCTCTACTTCAATGCGGCCTCTCGGTCTCTGAGCTGGTCCAGTGACTTGGGTGCCAGCATCCCCCACTGGCTGCAGGTGCCCGAGTTCTGGCCGGGACTGTGTGCGGGGCTTCGCATCTTTGCGCGCTACGCCCCCAGAGTTTCTTCAGATGTCTGCTCTGCCCTGAAGCCCTTCATCTGCTTCTACAGTGAGTGGCAGCTGACCCCACGGGCACGTGGCCCACCAAGGCTAGAACGGGATGGGAAATGGGTTTACGTGGCAGCAGGAGACACTGAGGATAGACCTAAGGAAGCACTTCTAGATTCTGAGGACAACCGAGTTCTGGAGCAGGCTTTATTTTAATTCTGGGGGATCTTTAAAGAATAGAATGGACCCAAGAGCCTCAGGACATTAGGAATTAGCAATGGCAACACATTGCTGGGCCAGGAAATGATTTAAAGTGAGCTTTGGAATCAGATAGACTTTACCACTCGCTAGAAATAAGGTGGGAGCATCTCTGGGCCTCCTTTTCCTCGTCTGGGGAATATATTTAACACAATGATATTGATGACACGCACCTCACAGGATGGCTCTGAAGACTGAATGAGAATGTGTAGAAAGGACCTGGGAGAGACCCTGGCACAGAGTGAGCACCCGATGGATATTAGCTATCGTCATCGTCCATGTCACTACGAATGCATGGGAATCAGAGGCCTCCTGGTTATTCTGGATCTCGTTTATAACATGTCTCCTCAGCCACAAGCCTCATCTTGCCTTGTCCTTTCCTTCTCTCTTTTCTTCTCTTTATTCCTCCCTCTTTTCTTTCTTTTTTGTAACAGCTTTATCAAGATCTAATTCATATATCTTAAAATTCCCTCTTTTGAAGTGTCCAGTTCAGTGGGTTTTAGTATATTCACAGGGTTGTCCAATCATCACTACCATCTTTTTTTAGGACATTTCGATCACCCCCAAAAGACACTCGTCACCCATGAGCAGTCACTCCCCATTCTCCCCCAGTCTCAGCCCTGGCAACCACTAATCTACTTCCTGTCTCTGTGGATTTGCCTGCTCTTGGCTATTTCTTTTTGTGGGATTTGATGAGAGTCATGACCTTGTCTGTAAAATAGGGAGGATGGTCCCTCCCTTGAAGAGCTGTGGTGAGGATTAAAGACTGTGAGAGCACCTATCCCGTGACTGGCATGTGGCAAATGTACACTATACGAGCCCTCCTCACTTTGGTTACTGTGACAAGGCTGGTCCCTGAATGCCCGGTGGGACTTCTCACAGGCCGGCTGGGTGAGATGGGTTGCTGTGTGTCCTGCATCAGCCCTGTCCTCACACTCACGCTCCTTGTTTTCCTGCAGACGCCTCCACTGGACACCGGGAGTCGGCAGCGCTCCCCCAGCTCTTCTACGCTCCCTCTTCAGACGTGACAGCAGGGACAACGCCCAGTCCAAGTACACGCCCCTATTGTCTGCTCTGTATGGGTGTTTTGACCCTGTTCTTGGCTGGATTCTGAGGTCTCCAGGGCATGGGGAATGGAGAGGGCGGCCTGCGTGCCGTGGCACAGGTGGGCCCCATGGGTCCTCCCAGAAAGGCCAGGGAGGGGCCAGAAAAGAGGTGAGCCAACTGGGTGGCAACCACGGGCCCCTTGTGCAGGGAGGGATTTCCCTGCGCCACCCACCCTGCTGAGCCAGCTGGGATTGGGACAAGGAGGACTCGGTCACCATCAACCTTCCTCCTTGAACTGGGCCACTGAACTTGCAGCTCCAGGGCCAGGACAGCCAAGAGAGGCCGTGCAATCTCTCAGGTGAGGTGATGAGGGCCTGGCCCGGGAGACAGAGGGGAAGATGCTGAGCAGAGCTCCGGAGGAAAAATCAGAGAAGCCTTTGAGGTTCGGTGCCCAGAGAGGGAAGCGCAGTGGACGTGCCGTCTGGGCTTCTCTGGGAGGAGGGAAGATGACGGATGAGGTGTTGGGAAGCTGTATGGGCTCATGGCTGGGAAGGACAGTGATGGCGTTCCTTCAGCATTTTTAAATTCCTGAACATCTTCACAGCTATTACCTCATTTTACTTCCCAAGAGTTCTGAAGCTAACTGGGATAATTGAGGGCAAAATCACAGTTCTCCTGGCTTCTTTACAGGTTCTGACAGCAGACAAAGGGATTATTGCCTTTTTTGAGGACACAGAGAAGTTAGGGGGCTTGCTCATGGTCGCAGAGAGCTTCATTAATTCTGGGGACACAAAGAAAAGGCAGGGCCGGTTCTGAAGAGATGACAGCCAGCTAGGAAGAGGGCTACTGAAAGGCGATGCTGCCTGTGTAGTCACAGGCTCGGAGGGGACATGGAGAAGGGGACTGCCCCGGCTCCGGTAATTCCAGGAGGATTTCCTGGAGGAGGTGACTTGGAATCACGAGGAGGAGGTAGCTGGCAAAGGGGAGTGGAGGTGGGGTCGGGGAGGGGGTGCAGGTAGGGCCGCAGGGGGGTCAGAGGTGCTCAGCGCTGCGCAGGCAGGCCCGGATCCTGCAGGGGCCCCCTGGGAGCTACTAGGGACCCCTGGTCCTCACCTGAAGGCCACGGCACCCGGGCTGGAGTCTGGGGTCGCATTCGGCTCACAAGCTGGGTAAGAGCCTGTCCTCCGCTTCCCATGTACGGTCGAACCGGTGCCCGCCCGGCTGCCCCAGGCCCGCCGGCCTCGGCCGCACCCGCCCTGCGCACCTCTGTCCGCAGTGGGCGTCGGGGCCGCCGCAGGCCCCGGGCAGCGGCCCTCCGCCCCGCCCCGCCCCGCCCCGGGCGGCCCTCGCTCGCGGCCATCGGCGCCCACGCAGGCCCTCTCTCCTGCGCAGGGACCGGCTCCGGCCCCGGCACGCGCGCCCCCCGCGCCTCCGTGTCCGCGGGCCCCGGGGAAGGGCCGCAGGGCCCGCCGGGGATCGGCCCGAGCGCGACCTCCGGCTCCGCGCCCCCGTGGGGGGTCTCGGGCCCCCAGGAAGTGAGCGGAACCGCTCTGGCCTCCGCTTCGAGCCCTGCTGCTGTCCCTGCGTCCCCGGAGCACCTCGTCACCGAGGGCCAGCCCGTTTCTTCGCGGGAGGCCACCGCGGGCCCCTCCCCCGACTCCACCGGCGGCGCCTCCAGTACCCCCGGGCAGGCGGCGCCCCCGGGCTCGGCCACGCCCAGCTGGTGCCGCGGCTCCGGGACTCAGGGAAGCGTTCTGGGGACAGAAGGAAGCCCCTGGGGGCCTTCCGGCCCAGGGAGCCCGACGGCGCCCCAGAGAAGCACCGCGCGCCCTGAGTGGGCGACCCCGAGCCAGGCCACAAGCCCGGAGAGCCCTGGGAACCGGCCCGGCCCTCAAACAGGTGCCTGCCTGCGTCGCTGGGGGTCGGGGACCCAGCCTTGGGCCCGGCCCCAGTGCCCTGCTCCTCCCCTGGAGAGACCAAGCCTGGCTTCCAGGCCCAGGCCACAGGTGGGGAGGCTGAGGGCGCGGCTTGTGTGCTGGCACATGGTGTCCCCGCTTGGCGGCATTCCAGTCCACTCTACAGGGGACCCTGTGGGGCCAGAGCCGGGTCACCCTCTCCTCCTCCCTGGTAATAGCTTAGGGTAGGGTGATCTAGGGGAGAAACAGTCTGTTGAGGCCGCCGGAGTCTGACAGCCAAGGGTTGGAGTGTTGGCTCTACTACTTACTGTGTGGCGTTAGGCAAGTTTCCTAAGCTCTAGGAACTTCATTTTTCTCATCTTTAAAGTGAAGAAAAATACCAATGTCATGAGGTACCTCTCAGTGTCCAGCATCTGGCAGACAATAAATGGTAGTTATTACCATTCTCATCTCTAATCGCTAGTGAAATGCTTCATGACTCACTCCATCTCCGGCCTCTGTCCTTACCTTATTCAGGAGGCAGGGCTGGCCTCATTCTTATTTTGTTAATTATAAATGATTATGAATGATCGCGATTATGAATTATTGAGATCCTGGAATCTGACAAGGCAGAAACTGTTTTATCACTCTCTGTCTCTTTCCCAGGCTTAGAACAGTGTTTTGCACACTGGTAGATGATTTAATTCAACAGCCATTTCCTGAGTACCTGTTTTGAACAAGGCATTGAACTGTGGATGCCAAGATGAGCAGGACCTGTTTCCTGTTTTTAAAAGAGCTTAGTCTAATAGGGACTAATAGAGATGACCAGGACAGTCTGATAAGTGCTGCACCAGAAGTGTGGGGCAAGAGCCTTGGCAGGAAAGTGACTCATTCATTCTGCCTGGAAAGGTGGTGGTAACTGGCCAAAAGGGAATGGAGAATCTCACTAGGCAGCGAAGACTAGAAGGTTCTTCCTGGCAGAGGGAACGGCATGGGCAAAGACAGGTAGATATGAAAGTGTGCGGTTTGGGGACGACAAACAGTCTGATGTGACTGAAGTCTAGGTCACATATGTGAGAAAGGAGTGGCAAGGGATGAGGGGAAAGACGTGCACTGGGGCCAGATTCTGAAGGACTCGATGCTGCAGTCAGGGGAACAAATGAGCAGGGGAACAAATTAGCAAATGAGCAGTATGCTCAGATGTGTAGTTAATAGGCGCAAGGTGGTTATAATGACATGGACCAAGGCTTGGATAAGGATGCTGAAGGAAAAAGGCTTGATTCCACATTATACACATAATACCATCACACCACCACTGAAAGGAAACATCAACCAATGCTTAGAAAAAAGATTGGAAGGAAATGTGTGAAAACATCAGCAGTGGTTATATTCAGGCGGTGAGAATATGAGTGTTTCCCTCTTCTGTGTTTCTGGATTTTACACATTTATTCATTTCATTAAAGAAACTTACAATACTTTGGGTGGGGAAGGAAGAGGGCATTTGGAGAGGAGGCCACCCAGGAGAGACAGGTGTTTTCGTGGGGGCTGCTGCACAGTCTGGGTGAGCAGAATGGAGGCCAGATCTGGAGCAGTGGAGTGAGGAGGGAAGTGATCTGACATCATTTGCAAGTGACATTAATTGAAGAACTATAAATATGAAAACATTTTTAAAAAAATGCTCAGCTTTGTTTACTGAACCACAGAAATGCAAATTAAAAGAAAGATGCATTTTAATTTTTTTCCTTACCATTTTGGCAAAGATTTAAAAGGGTGATAATGCTGATGAGAATGTGGGAAAATCAGCGACCTCAAACACTGGCTAGGAGAGTAAACTGGTGCTACCATGTTGGCAATGCATGTCATTTCTGAAATGTGCAAACCCTTTCATACAGAAATTCTACCCTTGGAAATTTATTCAGGAAATAACAGTATAAAGCGCACACATATATACACATCCTCCACTTACAGGGTTGTTTTTGCAGCACTGTTTATTACAGTGAAGAACTGGAGGCAATCTAATGTCCACTGAAAGCAGACTGGTTAGGTAAGTTATGGTGCATTCAAAGAAATACTAGGCAGCCTTTAAAGAGAATAAGGTAGATCTTCACAGATTCAAATTAAAAAATTCAAGTGTGTGAAGGATATTCTAAAGCAAACTGTTAATCATGGTTGTCCCTGGGTTAGGGGAGAGGATGCTTTTGCTTAAATATTTTATAATAACATACCACAAAACCAATATGGTTATTTCCATATTTGAAAAGAAAAAAAGACATCTGCAAGGCACTGACAGGACTTTGGTGACTGAACATGCGAGCGCGTGAAAGGGAGTAAGGGAGCAGCCGAGGGTGCCTGGGGTCTGTGGCTGGGGTGCCTCAGCAGAGGGCAGCCATACAGGGGGAGGAGGTTGCTGGGGGAAGGCTGAGCTGTGTTTTGGAACGCTTTGAGTTTGAGGTGCTACCCTTTGATGGAGATGTTGGGGGTCCCTGGGTGCCATGGTGGGGGCTCTGTGTAGCTGCCAGACAACATAAGGGCATTGGGCATCTTGGGGTAGGAACTACTGAAACATAATATTTGGTACTGGGGAGAAATCTCATAATATTGCCCAATCCCCACAAATCCTGATATCAGGGACACTTTACGAGAAATGGTGTAGCAACTCAAGGGCTGGGTACACGAGCCTGTGGGAGTTAAGTCAAGGAGTGGTGGGGGTCTGAGCCTCCCACGCTAGATGGCTTCTGCAGCAACTGTGTGCACAGCAGTGACTGCTCATGCCTGTCTTCTAGCTTGGGGCAGTCACCAATCTCAGACCACCTTGCTCCTGGTTGAATTTGCAATAATAACTCCTTTATCTTCTCCTCCTTTATCTGTGACCGTGAAGCAAATGGCACTGATATGAGAGATGCAGCTACTGCCACTCAGGCCCAACATCTGAGCTCGTCTAACAACCCAGATTCTAAAGAAAAAACTCCAGCATCAGAATCAGGTAACTGTTTCCAGTTACCAAGTTCCCACTCTTAACAACTGAGCAAGTTAAGTCTGGATAGCCACTCCTTAGTACAGGGCACGCAAGACTTTTTTATGAAAGACAGCATGACCTGTTGGGAAGGGAACAGGAATAGGAACAAGGATGAGGATTCTAGATTAGTTCCCTGACTATCGTGAAAGCCTGGAGAGCAAATTTCCTCTAGAATCTCTCCTACTTCTCATCTACAAGAGGGCTATAGCAAAGACTACCCTGCCTGCATCCAGGGCTGTTGGAAGCACCCGGTGAGATAACTGTGCAAAATGACAAGATGTTATACAAATCTAAGGAGTCCTAGCATGAGGGTGTAGTTCCTGTGATGATTACAGTGGCTCACGGCCAAAGGCTGGCCTTATTTATAGACTCAGAGAACTCAGAGTTTTCTGGGGTACAGCTGGCCTTTACAAATGTGGGCCCAGGGAGAGGTATTTCCAGCATGGTGCGGAGCATCTACTTAGTAGATTCAAAGGGAGGGGGAAAATACAGGAGAGACAGAAAAGACAGTAATCCCCTGAGGGTGGCCAGGATACGGCAGTAGAATCAGCATTGCCCTTCGGCAGGAGACTCGCCTTTCAGCCATGGGTTGGTTGGTCCTAATTGTGGCTGGGCATTCTCCTGTTCAGCAGTTTCTTTCTCCTTCTTCCTTTTGGAGATCCTTAATCTCCATGGAGCATCTATGATGTCCAGTGGGCACTCCTGACTTCTCAGAACTTGGAGTTGTCAAATGGCAACAGGGTAATTTCCCCTGAACCAGGGAGCGCTTTCTTTTTCAGGGCAGCTCTTTGGAATCCTGAAAGCAGATTTTACCATCCCAGCTCAGATGGACCCAGAAGACATGAAAGACAAATTTTTGAGCGAGGTGAGACTTCTGCCCACTTTTAATTTTGATCAGTCAGATGGCTTGACAATGCAAGGCAATACTGTCAAAACCAATATATTAGGAGAAAATGCTTTGGAAAATGAGCTCAGCTGTTCCCACTGCCATCACTTTGGCTCATGGTGACAGGTTGGTTCATGTGCTGAGATCTTCTCAGATCTTTTTCTTACACTCTCCAACACTTTTCCTGAACTCTTAAAAAAAAAAATCAAGACAGCATAGTCAGAAGGACCTGAGTTTGGGTCTTGGCTTTCCACTTATTAGTCATGTGACCTTGGGTAAGTAACATAATCTTTCTGAACCTCAGTTTCCTCCTGAATTAGGAACAACAGTACCCAACTCACATGGTTGGTATTATGATTAAATGAAATATCCATATAAAGTGCTTATTTAGCAAATTGGCACATAGTAAGTGCTCAATAAACATGAACATTAGTTCCTGTTATCATCAATGTTGTTATTGTTCCCAATATACATTTGTTCCAGGCTTTTTCCCCCTGTTCTTTTAAGAGTATTGTGAGATAGGAGATTGTGAAGAGGAAGAACTGTTCCTAAATATTGCAACAAAAGCCTCAAGCTGATTTTTGAATATGGTTTAAGAGCACATTTTTCAGTTATATCAGATGTAAATCAGAAGATGTCAGAGGTCATCTAGCCAAAATCATAATTTTACAGACAAGGATGCAGACTGGCATTTATCTAGTAGCTTATTGCAATTTACTCATAGGCTGAAGAAATAGCACCCAGGCAATTCATTCTAAAATCTCACACACTCAAGTTTCTAGAAAGAACGTGTGTGTGTGTGTGTGTGTGTGTGTGTGTGTGTGCGTGTACACTGCGTGAGCCTGCCTGCCACTGAGTGGGCAGGGTGACTGCAGAGCTTTCAGTGCATTTTGCTATTGAAGGCAGAACAGGTGCAAATGATGCAATTCAGCATCTGGTAAATTTTTTAGTGAAATTTCAAGTAATAAGACTACATTACTGAGTATTAGGGTCTACAAAAGCCAAGGGCTCCTTTTTTTGGAGGGGAGGAACCAAACCAGAATCCATCTGCTTTCTATTTTAAATTAAAGCCAATAATGGGAAAATTGAGGTCAAAATGGGGAATTCCATCTTCTGGTCAAGTTTGTTGCAATGTATCTATCCCATATTAATGGAGAGAATTTCTGCCTTACAGATGTAAAGGATGAACTTGGTAGGGACAAGGTGTGTATGGGGGAAGCTATGGTACATATGATCAGTTTTAGCAGCATTTTAAATTCCAAATAGAAGGCAGGGAAACACTTGTAGCCAACTTATCCTAGTTCCAGGGATGGGGACACAGAGACACTGTAACAGGCACTCACACCTGGTGACTAGCAGTTGTTCCCCCTGGCTGAAGTGAGAATCCCCTGGGGAAGTTTTAAAAAAAACCCTGGCCCCCATCCTTAGATTCTCTCTAATTGTTCAGTGGTGGAGTGTAAGAGGCAGCCCTGCTCTTTATTTTTTAAAGTTCTGCAGTGGTTCTGATGAATAGTCAGGGTTGAGAAGCACTGATTAAGTCATTTGTTTTAGTCTCTTTTGTCATCAAACTTTTTTCTTTTTTTGCTGGGGTGGTGGGAGGGGTGGCCTAACAAAATTGATTTATGTATTTTCCCATTGGTGAAGCTGTTGCTGACAAAAGGCAGGCAGCTGGAGGGAGGCTCAGAAAAATAAAGGGTATGGCTGGACATGAGGCTATATAGGTGGACCGTTTAGGGCTAAGATGACTAGTCTCTTTCTTCAACAGTCTCTTTCTTTTTGATGTTTCAGATCCAAGAAGTCTTAAAGCTTATGTTAGGTCGTGAAAAATTCAGATTGAAATGGATCAGCTTTGAAGTAAACAAAAAATAGCACACATCTACTGATCTGGAGTCTCCTTGTACAATCTTCTCTGGATTTTAAGTGAATTTTAGTTTTTTAATTCCTAATACATCAGAATTAGAAATAACTCCAGATATGTGAAGAGGCTAACTGATGGAATTTCAGACCTACACCTAGGACTAAAGAAAACTACACATGGAACCTGCATTGCTGGATTTTATAGAATGAAATAGGTAAGCAGGAGAAGATGGAGGTATTTTAGAACAATAACTTTGAGAATGACAAGCAAACAAGAACAAAAAATCCCAAGAACCAAACAACAAAAATCCTGAAACAAACCCCATTAACCCCATTAATCTATGTGGGGAATTGAGAGGACAGTAGAGGTCTGGGAAGCTAGGTGGGGCCATACTTCCAAACAAAGTGGAGGACTCTTTATCAGCGACAAGCCATTAAAGAGATTTCAAATGCTCCAGAATGAGGAGCTTTCTAAAGGTATTATCACAATGCCATATAGTTAATGGTAGCTATTTGTCCTGCATCTAAGCATCTACCTGTAAGCTGGGAAATTCTAAGACACATTGTTCCTAATATTAAAATATACCTTCAGAATAATGTTCCCTCATACATTTTCTTTCTGGTTTTTCTCCAAGTATCCTAATCACCCAGATATATGCTAGAAGTAAGATAGTAATATGTCAAATACAGTAGCAACTTTAGTCTGAAATGTTTAAAGTTAAAGTTTATTTGTATTCTTTGTAGGAATATCAATAAAAGACCTCAAACGTATCTATATCTGTACATGTACAAGAACCATCAAAAATTATTCACAGAACAAAAATAAATCTTCTTTAGAACAAACCCAGGTAATGAAATGCAGATATGGATCTCACATATGGAACAATCTAAGTGCTACTAGCACAAAAATATGGCTTTAAAAATAAAATAAAATCTTGGGTTTTGTTTTTCTAAGGTGTATTTCTCTTTCTTGAAATAAAAAATAAATTATTTAGAGCTATCATTGTAAAATAGTCATGTGTATTAACACATTCTTATTAAGGCCCTGGAGATGAAAAATGAAATCAAATTTAGAGGGTAAATTCCTCACAGGTGTGATTCAGGTTAATATGCTGCTGTCTGCTTGAGTTAATTTTAATGTAACTAGGAAATGTCTAAGCACCAGTCAAAATTTAACCTTTACTATTTATTTCAGCTTTTCTGCAGGATAGTGGTCATTGAGTCAATTAGTAGTCGACCTTTTTGTGGACTGGGAATTGAAATTTTTCACTTGGGTGTTTAGAAATGACATGAACATGATATTTATACCCCCCAGCCCCCAGAGATGATGGAGGCCCCTAAAACACAGCGTCTGTGGAAGTCTCTACAACAACAGATAAATCTGGTTTTAAGTCCCAAACTAAAAAATTTCCTAGGGAAAAATGAGAAGGGCATTTGGATAAAAAATAAGAACTGAATAGGAAATGAAAATGCATGCTGAAATATGCGCAAAAACTACCACTTTGCTTTCCTTGGGTGGCTTACTGCATTTGCCAAGTCTTACTGGGTTGGTTACTCAAACACCTGAGGATTAACTGATCAGGAACCAAAGCGACTTCCTCCTGGATCCTACTGTCAGATCAGTGATATTCAACTTTCTTTCTATGACTCCCCATGCTATCAATACTAATATCTAGGGCTTTTGAGATAATGTCAAACCAAATAAATTTCAAGTCACATTAACTTATATATACATATAACACATATGGTACATTTTAAAGAGGAAAGAACCACTCTCATAAACTCTAAAAAGTGAGAGCATAAAATCTAAAAAACTCAAGAAAAGTCTGGCAATCGATGGTCTATAAGATGGATTAACATTCAGAAAAAGGAAGCCCTGGGAATTGTGTGCTTCGTGTGGCTGTGCGTGTGGTGTCTATAGAAACTGCCTTTACATAGATCTATGTATTTTAAGAGCAGGCAAAGGCTGTAAATCCTGTTTCCTCGAACCTTCAGGCTACTGAGAAGGCTGCTGTGCATTAGTTCCCTTCCGGAGCAGGTATCTTCCTCAGGTTCTTTCACTCCTCATAAGATATTTATTCTATCTCATGCAAATTTCATCACTTTGTCCTTCCTAAACTCAAAAGCATTCATAACTGGGTCATGACAACAAGAGAATGCTTCTAGAAAGAATAACAATCACTCAAACATGAAAAGAGATTCTATTTAAAAATTCAACGCCCCAACATACCTTGCTTTTAAAAAACTAGTAAAGTAGGCCCTTTCAATTGACATATTGATAAAGACAAAGTATCCCAAATTCTTGGCTCCCAGGTAGGTGGTAGGAAGGCAACTATTCACTGCTGGGGCAAACAGGAGATTTCCCTACTAGACTTGAAAAAGGGAAGGAGAATGAAGAAGAAAGCCTTTTTGGCCCCTCACAATCTGCAGGAGAAGGTGGCTTCCAAAGGTACACCTGGAAATGCAGGGAAGCTGTGGCATGGGCTCTGGAGATGCTGAGTCAGGCCCAGTGACAATTCTAGTCTGGTGTCGAGTCTGGGGCTCAGGGTCACTTGGGACTTAGATAATCCTGAAGAGGGTTCCTTCCACAAGTTCAGTCCACAACCAGCCTTCTCAGGGACTCCAAACTGGAGACAACTAGAACTAAAATTAGGTGGAAGGCAAACCAATTATGAATGCAAACTCACTTGATGGCAATTGTCTTATTCTGGGACTTCCACAAAAGAATTGCTCCCAAATCCAGTGTGCCTCTGAAGACAGAGCCAGAGGTCCACAGAACTACAGATCCATAAACAAAGGCGGTAGGTAGACTAAGATCTGAAAAGTTTTACATCCAAAGTCAAGCTAATTCTCAAGGGCACACAGCAGTCGTAGACAGGAAATCCTGCTTTATCTTTCACTGTCCAACACCATCACAGGGAAAGATGGAAGCAGACCAGAGAAAGCTAATTATTGATACCAGGTGAAAAAAGCAAAAAGCAATAGCAGTATGAGTACCTCATTTTACCACATTTCCCTTACCAACAGACTGCCTGAGACCCCAACAGTCCCTTGGTGACAGTGGCTGGAACACTAAGTGCTCAAGGGTTTGCTATAGTTCCCTAGCTATCATCTCCCCTCTGTCATGGCTGGTATTGCAGAGACTCGGGGAATATGATGACCTGATGAAAATGTAACTCTTTTTGCTGCTTTGGCCTAGAAAGCTTATTGCTCCAGTGATATAAAAGGGGAACATGAAGGTCTTTTCCTACACTCTACCAAAATTGTCCTTGTAAATGGCCAAGTCTGGTTGTCAGGTCAATACGCATCTTGCAAGTACTGCACCTGAATTCCAAATTCCATTCACCCCTGGTCTAAGCTGAGCCCCACAGTGTGGTGATGTGATGAGTGGAAGAAGGAGTGCAAGGAGAATCTTAATCCACCTGCTTGTCTTCAACCATGTACCTCCTCCCAGCAAAACAGGAGGTATGTACCTATTTGGGCTGAAGAAAAGCCAATTAAGCAACACCTCCATAAAAATTATCAGCTGTTGCTGCCTTCCTCCATACTTAAAAAAACCTTACAGAATAATTCTAAAGATTGCAGCATTCTCTAAACAAATACTCAGAAAAATATTTGGATAGGGATAGGCTCAAAGGATACTCTAAAATTTAACATCTGGCAACAACTCTCAACTTCTAGCTTACTTCTAACCTTAATTTTTTTCACTCGTTTTCTCTTCATTCAAGGTAACCTGATAATAGAGAGCTGCATAATCTATGCAAACTTTTTGAGCATTTAATCTTCCAAAGTAGGCAGCCCTCTAGAGAGCTCTCACAATGCCAGCAAAACATATGGCATCCACCAAAAACATTTAATTTTGTGTCTTCCCCAATCCCCCAATATAGGGATGTTTATCAGCCCTCTGTAATCCATAACCAACACCTGAGAGCTTTCAAACCTCAATGCAAGACATGAACCACGTTACATACTTAAGGCCATCAAAACGGACAATTCTTTTTACCAGGTTTTCTGTGGCACAGTTGAAGGCTTTTACAAAGAATTAATTAAACATGGCTAGAGCTGAGAATAGCCACAAACAAGTACAGACTATGTATACAATCCCCCCTCTTCCAACAAGGGGCACTACTATTTCAGAATTGGCAATTTTTTCCTATTAAAATAAGTGATTTTGACCACAGTATGCCCTCAGCTTGGAGGGAAGGGATAAGAATGTGTAGGGTAACTACTAATGGTCAAGAAAATATACAAGTGCCAAAACATGTGGGCCTGAAGTCTGCAGATCAGATAAGCACAAGGAGCAGAACCCTGTTTTAGATCTGACTGGGAGACATGGGAGTGTTATGAAGGGAAATGTTTTAGAAGGTTGGGGCTGGGGGGCCATGGTGATGTTGATGACGATGCAAGGTCCGACATAAAGATCCACTGAGAGAGAGCAGTGCGCAAGCATGGCGTGGTGAAAGGGGGGCTTGGGGTCTGTCTGGGCTTCACTCCTGTTCCCTCATAAACATTCTGCTCCGTAGAAACACCCACTCCATGCATATGGCTCCCTCAGATCCTTCTTTTTGGTTTTCTCTCCCCCTTTCCTTTTTAAAAATTTCCCTAAAGTTTATAATTTACTTAAATAAACATCATTAACTTATTTGAGAAATGTTGTTGCTTTCTCAATATAAACGACCGCTTAGATCTTGCTTAAAGAGATTCAAAACCCTTTTAACATTATATCTGACAGCATAGAAGGCATGAACTTTTCCTATTTGTGCAGTTATATGTACATACGTGTGAATATATATGTATATATATTTGTATATATAATATCTGTTTAACATGTAACATTCCATACTTCTGATAATCAAGTCTGCATTCAAGATGACATTTCACACCTCTGGAAAAAAGGAAGTAAACTAGCTTCCATGACTTGTTTCTGTCCCACAATAAAGCCAAGGATGACAATTGGTGAAACTGGGTCATTATTGCCAAATCTACTAAGAGCGTGGGAATAACAACTGGAATGTGCCATCTTCACACTTTTTCTTTTTTATAAGAGTAATCATGACTTTTAAGAGAGTGATGCTTCAGCTTTGGATTTCCTTTCCAAATTTTACTGAGAGGATTAGGAAAAGAAGCAATTTAAAAGTTAAAGACTGAGATAAGATTACTGTGCCCGGAGATTTGCTAGTACAATGGATAAAATCTTCATACCAAACAAAAATTATAACTTACCAATAGAAAATGTCTTTTTTTTTTTTCTAAATAGGAAATATTCAGAGATTCCTGCTATGGGATGGTTAGCCCTTTTCTGTGCAGAAGAAAGGGTGCTGACTTCAGATGGCTTATGGACAGCATCTTTGAATAACCTCTCCAGGGGAGAGTAAACCCTGTTGGTGATGACTGCTCCCACCATGGGGGAGGAAAGGGCAGTGGGTGTGTGAAGATGAAGGTGGTATATAGAGACACAAATATTTATAGCTTTGTAAATTCTAAAGAGGAAAAAGAACACCCTTTATTACAACTGGAGTAAAAAAAAGCGCCCCCTATCTAAAATGGAAAATTCCTATCTGCTACTGACAGAAGGAAATACACATCAACAGGAGTTCAGTAGAAATCACTCCTAAAGTCCAGTTTTGATGCAACAGCTCTTATCTGTGTCCTCTGAAACAGTGCATCCCCAAATCAGATCAGCTGTCCATCCAGAACCAGTCTTGGTTGATCAATGGGATAAACTGTTTTGTTTGGATCTTGGTATTTGCATGTTTTCCTAAAGGACAAGGGGGCCAGAGTGGGGTTATTAAACTGGCAGGTGAATCCCTGAAAAATTCATTCTGACAATGTCCTATTGCACACCATGTGCTTCTATCAGACAGATACTTGGTCTCTACCTACTGAACCCCTGGGCTCATTTCTCACGCACACATAGTTCCTACTTTTCTCCTCTAACAACTGCAGTGCTTTCAACAAAGAGGAAAACAATAATAAAAATAGCAATAATTAAAAAGGTAATCTACATTATTAACTTCCTTTTGGTATATTACAGTGGTATTTTCTGTACATGGCCCAGAACTAAGTTCCCTATGTACATAGAGACATGAGGGTAAAGCATCGACCTTGGAAGTCTTAGCCTTATGCCCTGAAAGACAAGGTTCCTTTCTTCATTCAAGAGTTTCTTGCCACAATGCTTTTGAAGTAGCAACATTCTGTAGACCTGGTGGGTTTGGGTAAAGGGCTGGGGACTGGAGAGTGGGGAAATTTCCTTCTGTCTCCTCCCAGTCTGTCTATTCACAAAGCCCGTCAGCAGCTGCTGTTTTTGAATTCACCATTCTCCGTGATGGAAAGCTTGGTGGGGTTGGTGGGGGAGATGCCATTGCGGACCTGCATGCTGTATCGCTCCTTCACTTGGGTCAGTGCGCTCATCAGTCTGGTGTTGGCCGAATCCAAGGACACGATCCGTTTTTCCTACAACACACCAATCAAGGCTTTATTCAAGCTACATGCAGGAAATCACACTGTAATACTCTACTGAATGACTGTTCTAATGCTTTATATCAAACAGCAGTACGCATGATGCTTCCCAGACAAATGGAACATCTCTGCCTCTTTCTGCACAGTAGTCAGGTTCAGCTTCCCCTGAGCCCAATGGGCCTGTGTTCATTTTTTCTCTCTTTTTTCCTTTCAGCATAGCAAGGTTTGTTATTAATAACCCCTTGGGATACCAGGACATCATATAAAAGTGACACCACGTGTTCCTTCAGACTATGCAACAGTGGCGTCACGCTGCCTTACGTATTAAGTGCTTTGGGTCAAAATTAAAACATGGAAATTAGGTGGCAAAGAAAGAAGCACCAGAGGTTTCATTTCACAGAGGAGAAGTGCATGTGATCTATGGGTTCTTAGCCCCAAAAGAGGGCACATCAGTCACATTTGGAAAGAATTCACATTGTGCTCAAAATTAAAACAATACATGGTGGCAGTTTATAGTCACCAACAAAGTGAGGATGCAACAGCAAGAGTAGGGAAATGCAGCCCAAAGCTCAGACCAAGGAGTTACTTGATATGGGGAGGGAGACGTGGCCGAAGGGGGAACGCCATCAACATAACACATGAAAACAGACAGAGAACACAAGCTCCTAGACTCATTCCAGCTCAGGCTGACTCCAGGAAAGCTGCCCAATACGGAGACTGATTTCATTTTACTTTTGAGTCTCTGGAAAAAAATTGCCTTAGAATCAATATTTTGGAAACAAAGATTATTGAGCACATGAAAAAATCAAGAGGGGAACAAAGAGGAAAAAACAGGCAATCTAAAGGAAAGTAGGCTCCTCTAAATTAAAAAAGAAAAAATCATCCCATCAAAATATTATCAGTTTCACAAAGATTAGGAGAGAAACCCTAATCCTAGCTTCAGCAGCTAGGTAAATCATTCCAGAATGTTTCCAACATGAAGTTGTTATTTTTCAGGAAACAAGTTAACACTGAGAAGGACAGTCTTTAACTACTCCCATAAAATTATAAAGAAAATAGTACATGAGGAACAACGTCCACAGCCAAAAGGAGCTTTCCTACCCCGGGAGTTTTTGAATTCACCCAGGGAAAAGCACAGTAAGGTCAGTCATGGAAAGGTTCAGAGAGGACGGATAAGGGCCAAGGGTTTGATGCTGCTCCGTGCTGTGGAAGCAGTAGTTATACAGGGCCGTATGCATGCAGCACTGCGCTGCCGGGAGACTTGCTGCCAGGAGGATGCAGAGTGAAGACCACTGCCCTGGTGGAAATTTAGGTAAAGGCATATACAACAATAACAGTTCCCTTCAATCTCCTACCTTGGGGGTGGGGTGGGAATCTGCACAGCAGCAGGGCTGGTGGTCAGTTACAAAAGTGTGAAAAAAAATAGCTCACACTTGTTATTATCACTAAAAAAAATTCTTCCTTTCCCCAGTGGAGAAGTCAGATGCTAAGACAGAGAAAATCAGCATTATTAACTAACCACTAATCTAGTATAAGATGCTTTTTACTTTGGGAAGGTGAGTAACTCATTTTAAGATAGGCAACACGCAAAGAAAGAAAGATCTGCAAGGCTTTTTAAAAAAAGAATAAGTAAAAAAGTGATAGCCAGTGGAGTTTACTGGGATAATAAGTATAGATCTTTTAAAAGTCAGTAGGTAAGGGTTGGTCAGTGGTTACCAAAAAAAAGGGATGGGAGACAAATATGATGTTTCCCTCCTATAGTTAGGAATAATCTCCAAACAGAAAAACTGGCAATATCTTAAAATGATTAAAAAAGAAAAAATGTTTCAGTATTAGGATAAATTATAAGGTCCCAGTACTAAGGAATGCAGGATTCTTCAGGGTTTATCCAAAAAAACTAGGCATTCATGAAAAATTATTTGATTCTTACAGGGTCAAAAAGAAGGCTAAGAATGACTGTAATTATTTATTTCCTACAAAAGTAACAAGTGAAGCCAAGCAACTCCCGTACTAGAGAGCTGAAAGTTTCCACGAGGAGAAACTCCCTTTTGTAATTCCCCCCAATGTCAACCTCTTAAAATAGGACCAAAAAGTTAAAAACTCCCAAAAAACAAATAGGGACTTTTGAAAGTCAAGTTCAGTTAGCAAAAGATGCTCTGACATTTCGATTCTGCCTGCAGTGAAAGGCAAAGCAATCTAATCACTCATGCCTGACAGGAAGGATTTCAGGTGTGCGGAGCACAGGAGCTGGAATGCGTAGGAGGCCAGTGCACTGGGCCAGGGCTGGGAACTGCTCAGCTAGAGAACGGACGGGGGTTACTTGCCTGTTTGAATAATCTCATCTCCATTTATGACCTGTAATTTAACACAGCGGAGATATCACTTGCAACAGTAACTAGGCAGCTGCTTTGCTTCTCATGGGAGGAAGCCCTTCTCTGTTCTCCATCTGAGTCACATGGAGAGATCCTGAGGGGTGAAAGGTGGCACAGTCCCTGGGCGGATGTTTAAGAAGTGATCCCTTAGTACAATCACCAGGATCCCCATGGCCGTGTTACAAGGTCCAGGACAGGTGATTCTGCCCTCACCAGTGGAGTGCCCATCCTCTCACAGTTTCAGTTAGCAAACGGCTGACTCAGGCTGGGCCTTGGAGCATGAACTAACTCTAGAGTAGAGACGGAGAAGCTGAATTCAGGGAGAAGCCTATCCTGCAGGAGCACAGGTTTGCTGAAAGAGATGAAAACCAGTTCACTGGGTACCTGGCCTTTAGTGTTTTTGGGAAATGTGGGCTCAATTCTAATATAAGGAATGCCAACTGTATTCATTTCAGGAATATTTTTTACCCCCAGTGGCACCAAGGCAGATGTCAGGGACATAAAAGTGTGGGTTACCTTGCTGGGAAGCTTTCACCCCTAAACACTTCTTCATTCTATTAAATGATGCCAGAAAGACTGCACTGCTCCATCAAACACTTAAGATGTAAGATCTATCCTTACAAGGAAAGGATATGATATAAAAAGTCATTCTTTACAATGCCAAAGGATGTCCAGTCTTTTGCTATAGTAAGATTTTAATGTATCAGTAAGACAACAGCTGGAATTGGGAAACCTTCCTTTTAAGGAGATAATTTTTAAAAAACTGTATTTAATGTTTATGATTTGTGCTGTGCATGTTGCAGTGGTTTTTCAAAATGTGGTCTAGTGGATTCTCCAAGTAGTCTTAGGGATCCATAGTGAGCCTCTGGTAGAATAATTTATTACACAGTAATGCCTATGTTTGAACAGGTAATTTATTACATTTAGCCAACCTGGTCTGACTTTATCTATTAGTTGAGAGTGGTCCTTATTGTTAAGCAGTCAGTAGGAGCGGCTGGAAATTGATCTATGGAAGGTGCCTCTGGTTCCACCAAAATAGTCCAGGGAATCAAACCATTTGATAACCACTGCCTTAAGACATGGATCCAAAATATTATCTACTTTAGCCAGACCACAAGTCTGACACTGACTGATGCTTTGAGGATAACATTTCTCCCATTCCTGAACAGTGACACCCTCCTGGTTAACTGAGAGAAGGTCCTCACTTTCCAGAGCTTTTGAGCTATGATAAATCTGATTCCTTCTCTTGCTTTCATCTTCTATGCCTATGACTCTCGCTTCATACCCAGTCATCTTGCCTTAGATGTCAAAATAGGGGGCGGGGGTGGGGTAGAAATCTTCAAAGCTAACGATGAGGCGTCTTGACATGCAACCGAAGAAAGGGAAATACTGTATGCGTAGAGCCATGACTGTGACACAGCCAAGCTCCCTCTGCTTAAGACTGACACAGTTTTAGACCAGCTGAAATTACTAAAACTATCTTATTAAAACTAAAATCTCTCCTGGTGTGCTTATTAATAGAACTCTCCCTGCTGTATATCATCATATTAAAAAGTGAAAACTTATCAACACTAGTTTTCCTGACTAAATTGACTTCTTTATCCAGGCTGTTTCTCTTAAACCTCTGGGAGGAATTTTTATAGTAGGTATAATGAGATGGTCTTGTCTCTGCTACCCTTCCCTCACCCACTTTGGGAACACCTAGAAAGCCTTTAAAAAAAGGACCAAGTAAGATAATTACAGCAGATCTTTCTCCCGATTCTTAGGAGGTCAAAAGATGCAGAAACTACAGAGCTCAAGAGTCTAAAATATTCTGGGGAGCTATGCTGAAGAGAGAGCATCAAAACTCACACTCATCTTCCAAGTTTAGTGTGTCTGAAGGAGTATGAGGCCCATGGAGCACTCTTCCCATGGCTATGCTTTTAGCCTCACTCCTAACTCCTTCGAAAAATAAACCCCACCTCACATTAACCCTGTCAGGAAACTAGACTGGAGGTGTTAAGTGCATGTTTAAGAATACTGGGGGCTCTAACATAGACTGACCACTGGCTGATGTGCAGAGAAGACAGCAGAATAGAAAGTTCTTGCTCTCATTTTTATTTCATAGCTTAGGGATGTGATATGATTAAGGGTGAGAAATGCAAACCTGGCTGGGTTGTTTTGGGGGGTGACACATTCAGTGGCTAGACCAGCCACTACAAAAAATGCACCTGCCTTTTGTTACTTGTTTTACTCTAAGAAATACAACTCTATTTTGCATTGGTAAAATGAAAAGGAATTAGAAATGTTTCCTGCCTCTTGGATTTTGCTCTGATTGTTGATGTGTCCCTGTGAGGTGCTCTTGGCAGTCATCGTGCCATCAGTGTCAGAGGTATAAGCTACAGTGAGCAGAGGCCCAGGTTCTGATTTCATCAACCAAAAGAGGCTCTTTAAGCACAGCGCCAATAAAGAAGGGCAGCCAAGCAAATCCCAAGCACCAATGCCAAACCCTGAACCAGAAGAATAACAAGGGAAGGTATCTTCTACAACCCTATCTTTCCCCTGCAGTTCCACTACTGTTTGGGGCTAGAGGTTGATGGCACAGTGGACGTGACTGACAAGACCGTGAACATCACAGCCAAGCAATGGTCAGTGGAGGTCACAAGCCAGACACATGCAGTGTACTTGTCACAGTTACCCTCTTAGAGAAAGCCCTCCTTTCCATAAGGAAAGAAGTAAACCCCATCATGCACCAGGCTGAGATTTATCAAGCAACTGCACTAAGCACGCTAATACTTTGCTGGGTTAATAGACTTGTCACCAGTAAAAGAAAAGTAAGAGAGGTCATGTAGAAACTCTTCATCTTGAAAAGGTAATACTGAGAACTGTCTAATGACCCGTTTTCCAATACATGTCTTGGCATTTATTTTCAAGGGATGGTAAGTCAGGAAATAAAAGTTACTATAAACAAGTGCCTTCTACTAGATTCAGAGCCTGCTTACCTGTGCATCAATTATTTTTTGCTTTGCGTCAATAACTGCTTGCATCTCAGCATGATCCTTTTTCAATTCTTCTTCCACAGCCATTAGCCTAGAATGCGATAGGAAGGAGATATCAACATCTTCAAAGAGAGGGCTAGCTAATGTAGAGGACAAGCAACCCAAAACTCATCACAGTTCAATATTTTCCCTCCTTCCTAATAAAAGATCTGCAACTGTGCTTTCTTTCCTCTCTTCTACCTTGGTAGAAGACATCCAAGGTTGATTTTTCCACCTGCAACTGGATCCCGTGCATTTTCATATCCTCTGGAACAGTGGTCCCATAATCACTTCTTCCCTCTCCTCTATCAGATCCCTCCCTCAGCACAATTTACTTCATCTTAAAATATCAAACCAACCAACAAAAAACAAATAAGCCTCTCTTAATTTCAAGTTACCTTGTAACAGGGGTCCTTTCTCTTCCCCTGTACAGCGAAGTTTCCTCAAAGAGTACCCTATACTTAGCAGGTCTACTTTCTTTCTCATCCACCATTCACATCTTAACCTCCTGAAGTTTAACTCCATGAACCTGCTCCCAGTAAGACTGCTAATTACCTCTGTACCACTAAAACAACAGCCCTTTTCTGTCTTCAGTTTACTTGACCTGTCCACAGCATTTGACAATATTGAAGCACAGTGGTTAAGAGCATGGACTCTGGAGCTCTGGCTTCAAATCCTGGTTGTACCACTAAGTGACCTTGGGCAGGTGACTTAATGAATTTGTTGCCTGTTTCTTTATTTGTAAAATGAGAATAATAATAATAATGCCTACCTTAGAGGTTGGCATTAAACAAATTATTATTAACAGATTTAACAAATTATTACTTGTAAAGTGCTTAGAAAAGTGCCTGGCCCATACTAAGTGCCATGTAAGTGTTTGGTAAAACTGACCCCTCTCTTAGTCTCCCTTGACATCCTTGGCACTCTCTTGGTGCTCTGGCCCTAAAGATATCCAAAGAAACTCCCTTCCATGTCTCTGGACTCGTGAAAATCTAAGTTAGTATCAGACATTGAACACTTAGCTTTTTAAAATCCAGTTCTCCTCTAAGACCTCTCAAGGGAGCCACTAAGTTTTTATTTTTTTTCTAATTGTTATGATTAAAGAAAAACAGACTACCTCTATCTTCAGAGGAAGTGCACTAAGGTCTCACATTTAGAAAATTTTAAAAGATACAGTCAGTCATCACATTTGTACTAAGTGCCACAAAGTATATGCAGAGTTGAAAATAGCTTTTGTCGCCATTGCTTTAGGATTCTTTGGATTATCTTCCCACCTCTTTGAATCCTCAACTAGCCCACATCCACCACCACCAGGTGATCCTCTAACCTGCTGATGATGCTCTTCATCTGGCTGTCTTTCTCTTCCTGCTGCCTGCGTAGGCGCTCCTCGCTGTCCTCCAGCCGGGCCTTGTATTCCAGCAGCAGCTTCTGCATCTGCTGCTCCTGCACCAGCAACCGGCGTTCATACTCCTCCAGCCGACGGCTGGACACTCTCAGGCGCTCCTTCAGTTTAGTAATTTCCTGTTCATACTAGAGCAGAGAAGAGGCACCAAAGACAATGAGAGAAAAACTGGAGTTATGTTCATTTTAGAAATTAGTGATTTACTTTTTATGAAAGAAACCCTAGGCATTGTAGCTGGATGCTATTTGAGCTGGCATTCCATGTGAGGCTAATGTTCCTTAAAACTATTACCAGGCATAAATAAATGGTTATGGAGCTCTGCTCTCCTGCTACAATTACATTTTTAATCTTAACTTGGCATTCCAAATCTATATATTTATGTATCTCTCTTCATATTAAACTACCAGTTGCTGCAAGCCACATTCCATCTGTGATGGTATCAAATGGGAGCAGACAAAAAAAGATCAAGCATTTATAGGCCTGACAAATCACTTAATATAAACCAGTTGTTTGCAAGAGAAAAGATTTCTGTATCATCACCTGTATTGTAGGATCTCTGACATACCTTGGTCCATCAGGGTGCTATTCCTTCACTCTACTAGAATCAGCCCTTTAGAGAACAAGCAACATTTCTATTATGTGAAGCTATGAAATCAATAAATAGAATTTTATGGCAGAGTAGGCTATTGCCACTTTCTCCTCAACTATGAAAGCATAAAATATTCAGGTCACAAGCACTAAGCAAAAGGCCTACATGTTCCCCAGGGCTCATTAACACTACCTCTTGGCCCATTTTCATCACGTGGTTCATCTGCCCAATTTGATGCTGCTTGCTGGAACACATATGCCTGTTTTCTCACAAAAGCTTTACGTAATTCAGTTGGCAACATGGTCCTTTCTTGTACTGAAGTTGCTGTGGTTGGGGTTTAGGTATACTGGAATGTCAAGTTTCTAGGTGAGGTGAGAAGCATAAGCTTTCTCGTAGATGTTCCACTTAAATTCATTAGTCATAAATGATAAATCTGTATGGTGCTTTGTAAAACACAACTATTTTCACATAATATCCCATTTAATTCACAGACAACTAGCTTCATCATGGTCCAGCACCATAGTACTAAACTGTGCCTGTTAATCCAGAAGGTCAAAGATGACAAGTTTTATGTCATTTGAAGAGGTAGACTGTATCAATAAGCATAGTTTAGGATCATGGTGGTAAGTAAGCAGAAGCTAGTTGCCTGGTTGTTAACTAAATGAGATAATGTCATACATGCTGCCAAGGTTCTTGTTTGATAATCCTTTTTTTCCATGTCAACTTTTCTTAAAAAATAAAATAAAAATAAAGCCAAAACAATAGATAATTTCCTTTTAAATATCATATATAAAGCTAGAAGTTCTTTATTCAGAAAAGACAAAAAGAAAAAAAAGACAAAATCATTACCAAGATACAGAAAGGAAGTCTAGTCCAAGGGTAATTTTGGCCTTGGTTCAAGACTAATAACTGTTTCTAGAAACACCAAATATTCACCTAAAATGGCTAGAAATGAATAGCAGAGTATTTTCCAAATTAAGGCAACCTACATAAAAAAAATAAAAATTAGAGCTACCCCCTCCCCCCGGCCCCACCACCTCCCAGCTTGATGGACATTTTCTGCATATTTTCATTTAAGGACACTATTGAATTATTATACATAGACATGCATAGGATGGTTAACATAAGAGGTGGAGCTGAAGTTGGGGAGGGGAGAGATCATGTTCTTGGCCAGAAAAAACCTTGTGGTGGCCTATCACTGTGGGAGCGGCTGTAAGTCAGTAAAGACAGATGAGGTTCTACCTTCTCAGCATGCTTGGCTTCATCTTGATTTTGCTCGGTTTCTTCCACATCTTCTTCATATTGACCATTGTTCAGCACCCAGGCTGCTGTCCTCTCCACTGGGGACATTGTGGCAGAGTCCACAGGTGACTGAACCTGCACCAGAAATATTTATTAGAATTTCCCAAAACAGCTCATACACAGTTATGTTTCACAAAGAGAGCTATTCTTGGAAGACATAATTGTGATTCCTGTTTTCTAATAAATGCTCTCATTTCTAAGTAATATTTTATTAATGCTGGGGCTGGGAGTGAGAAAAGAGAATATCCACTTATGTAAGAATAAACTATTCTGAACAGAAATGCCTATGTATCACATTCAAGAACCGGCCTTTTCTCCCACCAAAGAAAACCAAGGTCTTAAAATTGTTAATTAGTCTAGTGGTCCAAATTACCTAATGAAATTCTGGTGATGAAAGAATGGGAGAAAGAAAGCACAACATGACGGCTGATTGCTCAGGTGAGGAAACATCTGTTTAATCTAGAGATGTTCAGGAACCAAGGAACTGATGAATGCTAAACAAACTCACAGGGTGCCCCTTTATATATTAGAATGCCAAATTCTTAATTTTTACTTTAACCGTTTAGAGAAAAGAGGAAAAACAAGTGAGACTGGTCATTTTTACAGAGCACTGACTTCATGATGGGTTAAGACCACTCAGAAGTCCGTATTTTAGACTGGAAAGTTTCTTGATGAATACAGAATCAAAACAATGGATATTGAATTAGTCTAAGGGATATTTCTACTGATTTAGGATAGCTAGATAAATTGCCCTTTTCCAATATAGATATACAGAGTGATAAGAATTCTGGCCTTGAGTAGCAACTCTACCATTTATTGTTTTTTTTTTTTTTTGAGGAAGATTAGCCCTGAGCTAACATGTGCTGCCAATCCTTTTTTTTTTTCTTTTGCTGAGGAAGACTGGCCCTGAGCTAACATCCATGCACATCTTCCTCTATTTTATGTGGGATGCCTGCCACAGCATGGCTTGACAAGTGGTGTGTAGGTCTGCACCTGGGATCTGAACCGGCAAACCCTGAGCTGTGGAAGCAGAAAGTGTGAACTTAACCACTGCACCACCGGGCTGGCCCTCTGCCACTTAAATTCTCACTTAATCTCTTAAATACTCTTTCTAATCTATTGATACCACCACCATCACCACCTATCCTGACCATCTCATAGGGAGTTGCAAGGACTGAGTAAGATAACGTATGTGAAAGTTCTTTGGAAACTACAGAGTACTAGAGAGCTTACATGCTATTACTATACTTATGTTTAGAAAACTGGCGCTGGATATTACAACTTATATTAGGCTATGGAACATTAGTGTTTTCTCCACAAACAATGCTGGAAATATACAACAAATTCTTCTCTGGCCTGCCTGAGAGAGAGAGAGTGAGAGAGAGAGCATGAGCAAGCAAGTGCAAAACACTGTATGTGAGTTAGCCTTTCTATAATTAAAATGAATTTCTATTTTGAGGACCAAAACCCCATTATCTCATAACTGAAGGGAATTTTCTCTGTATACCTTAAGAATTCTCTGTATCATTCTGGAATAGAACCCAGTTAAACCCTAAATAGACAGACATTTTAAAAGAAGGGGTATTGTGCTGATTTTGAGACTTAGAAAGACTAGATGAAAAAAACTGGTTGCAGAGACCAAAAGGTTATCAAAGATGGGTTGGGAGAGACTTTAAAAACCACACATACAAAAGTAACATGAGAGTATTTCTTAAAGTTTTGCAGAACCACCTTATTTGGTTGATTTACAAACAGATTATAGATATGTATCAATAAAAAATGGCTTCATGCCTGAGGCACACACAAACAATTATGAATGACTTCTAGAAATTCCTTCTTTAAAGCCATTTTCTCTCTGTGTCAAGAAACATGTAAACACGTCTTCAATATCGGTACCCTCAGTTCTTAAGTCTGCCTCCATCTCCACTATGGTATGTAAGTGTGTTTCTTATTCTTCGTTCATTTGTGTATCACTTTCATTATTTTCATCATTACCACACTATCATTAACATATTATTTATCTCTTTCAAACAACCTTTTTCAGTTAGTTAAGTCCATATGCTAAGCAATAATATCAGTAGAATCATGAATTGATGTTATATATATTATATATTTACAAACATATTTTTATATTAAGTTATATATATTTTTCTGTGTTAAAATAATTACATGATTAATTAAACACCTTGAATACCTAAATAATTTTGAGTATCACACTTTGGGAATGCTGGTCTATAGGATATAGTATCATCTATAAAAAGGAAGATGATAATTATCCACATCAAAAGTTATTATGAGAAACAAATGAGATAGTATGTAAAAGCACTTTGTAAACTGCTACACACACACACACACACACACACACACTCTCACTCTCTCTCATTCTTTCCCTATTGGATTTTAAAAGCAGAGCACAATAACTTGCTTTAGTACTGGTAGAGAAAAATAGTTTAACAAGGGGTTTAGGTTTTTGCTTGAGATATGTACACCTGAAAGCAAAACAATGTGGTTCTGAGTCTTAAAAAATTAATAGAAAGCCAATATTTAAAGGAGACAAATGCCTTTTTAATTTTATAATCTTATCACTCTAGCACACAGGGCACAAGGAAAGTGCTTTTCTGTGAAACCAGGATTTTCTATTCAATAGTGGTTTGAGATAAAGGAGCTACTAAAACTAATAACAACTTTACTGTTTGGAACTTATTACTTCAAGGCAGCTAATTCAATAGCTTTCTGCTTTATATAGTTAACAAGATGTTGCTTGAATGAACTTTCCTTCCCTTGATTTGCTCTGGGTAACTATCTATCAGGTGCCTATAAACGCACTGCAAACTCATGGTATTCCGAAGAACACACTAAGGAGAGATCGCAGCCCCTAAAAGTATATTAACAACAACTCCTCAGGGGAATCTCAGCTTTAACTGTTAACTGAGAGGCTGGAGAAACAAGAGTTTGCTTATTCCACTGGTGATGGTGGTAACTACCATATCTTTAGGACTAACAATGTCCAGTGAATTCTGAGAGATTGTACAATGGGAATTGGGCATTCAGGTCTATTCCTATTTTATTGGTTGAATCTAATTTTCAACCACTTCCTACTATATCCTAACACTTTGTATAGCATAAGTTAGGTGGTCAACAATTGTTGGAAAAATAAATCAGACCAATATTAACTATTCCTTGTGTACATGATAAAACATTTACATAATTATAAAGAGATGGAAAAGTAATATTAAGCAAATCAAAAATAGTTACTGTGTTAGACTGGAAGAAAACAGAGGTGATTTTTGTTTTGAAATTATTTTTTGTTTTAATAATTATGTTCTTCATATGAAAAAATATATACTGTCTTTTACATTTTTTCCATTGGCCTTATGTGTGCTGGTCTTACTTCCCAGTTAGACTGTCAATCCTTGAGGCATGGCACCAGATCATACAGTTTTTTTGAACAGAAGTGACTACGTAATGCACAATAGATGCTCAATAAAATATTATTCCTTTATTAATACTCTGGATTCTCTTTAGAATTCATTTCTAAAAATGTATAGTTTATATAAAAGTATAGTTTATTACTAAGAGAAGGATACTCTGTTTTTCCTCTAATTGGAAGATATCAAAGACTTTTCCTCAATTTTTGTTCCATATCCCTTATAAGCTGGATAGACAGCAACATTTATTATCTCTAGTTTATAGTCAAAGAAATTGAGAAAAGAGGTTTGCAGGTGGTTCAGATTCCATTTTGCTTAGCTATAATAGCCTTAGGAAGAGCATTTATATCCAGTGACTTTCAACAGTGGATCATTAAAGAACATGAAGGATGAAAAAGATAAAAAGAAAAGGAACAGGAATTCCTATTAGGAATCTCCCTTTTGACTTAAAGCTATATAGGGTTTCTCTGGGAAAAATAATAATGCCTTAAGGCAAAAGCTACTGAGACAGCAGTTTCACTGATCCTACAATTCGTCATAGCTTGGCTATGCCGAGGACAATTTGAGAACAGGCCAGTTCCCTGTTCCTTGCTAGTGTTTACTAGATATGAGACTTGTTGGTTTCAGCTTCTCCACAGCCTGAAATAGTCACGTTCCCATAAATGAATAACACTTCTGTTATCAACACCAAAGAAAGGACTGACTAAATTAATAAGTAAACTCACAGTTCTTGAACAGGTTGGTTAGGACAGGATTCAACAAATGCAAACGTGAAAACTGTAGCATATTCCAATAGGCTTGTCAAATCCCTATTTTAAAGGCCTCTTCAAATCTGAATTTCTAAGGTTAGGTGATATGCTACATCTGAACTCATATACTGTAAATAAAGTCTATTTACATGCAGAGTACATGATACACGAAAAACAAAATGGAGAGGAAAGTGAGAAAAAAGAAATGTAAATAGAGGATGAAAAAGATCAAAAATTAAAAGATAGTTTCCTAAAAAAATTCCATCTCTGTACATTGTTTCACTAGGATTTTATTTCCTTTCTACTCAGTAGACAAAGACTGAAGGTAGTTACACTGCCAACAATGGCTGCTCTTTTGTGCTAAGATACAAATGGAATTTGCATGGGACAAAGCCACTGATAATTATAGACGCCTACAGAACAATTCTCATGAAGAAATCCTCTAGTTTTTGGGAGAGAAGAATTCCCCAACACAATTTGCAATTAAAATATGTAAAAGAATTTGCCAAAAAAAATGTGGTGATTATACAGAACTTCAGAGGCTTCAGGGGGTGAGATGAGAAAAGCAAGAAAGAAATAGAAAGATACGGAATAAAAAAAAAAATAACATAAGTTCAAAAGAATAAACCATCTGTGAAGAAAAAGCCAGTATAGAAAAACCAGAAACTTGAGCAATCAAATTATAGCGATTTATGCTTTAACGGATATTGACAGTGGCAGTACCAGCAAAGGCATAAACAAAGACTAATATTTAAAGCTGTTCTAGGACACCTCACTGTGGCTGTGCCCTACTTGATGCCAATGTAATACAGACATTCCTCAACTCATTAATGGCTGTGGCACAAAAAATCTGTAAAGTGGTTGTTTGCAGACTGTATGCATTTCCTGTCTCCCTCAGTCAGCCAGCCTTCTATTCACCCACAGAAACAGGTACTGAGTGCTTATGTGATAGGTGTTATATTTTCCTACAGCACAAATACTACAAATGACAATTGGTTCCAGAGGATCACACAAAAGGTTATTTAATTTGTAATATTTATAAACAGTTAGTCTGAGTCATGAGCCCCGGGAATTGATGACTACACCATACAGGAGGAATGGGTGAAGCATTCCTCTTCTCTGTCCAGGGCTGGGTGGGCCTAAGCCAACCTTCGAAAAGCAGGTGAAGGACCCTTTCCCCTGTCCTGTCCCTCTCTGCCAATCTCATATTCTTCTCTACTCCCTATCTGATCCTCAGGACCCTCATGCTGCACTAAGCCCCCAAGAGATGTTTGCCTCCACACAGTATTCCACCTCTAAAATTACTTACCTTTCTTTTCTCCTCTCAGTAAACACTTTAATTCTCTGAAAGTAGCTGATCTCAACTAGAAGCTAGGATAAAAGCAGTGTGTGGAAACTAATTCACGATAGGGCACGAATGACTGATAGCCTCCTAATATACAAATTAAATGTGTGTGTGTGTGTGTGTGTGTGTGTGTGTATAAAGGCATTTAATAAGCGTTTTCACTTAAAGAAAAGGGGAAAAGATTATATTATATTTAATCTTTTTTCTTTTTCTTTAAGTGAAAACGCTTATTAAATCCAATGAATTCATAAAATTTTGGGAAATATAACAAAATAAAAATGAAAGATTTAAGACAAGAAAAATTTTATTTCTCAGGAAAAGAATGGCCAACTAGGAGGCTTTGCCCAGGAAGATGGCTACCAGAATCAGCTTAAGTTGCTCATGCTTTTCATCCCTTCCTCTTCTTCCGTATCCAAGGATTCTGTAAATGTTCTAATTTTCTTAAAACAATAACTATCAAAGTAGGGGCAATGGCTCTGGTCATAGCAGAGTGAAGGCAGAAGCAGCAAATCAGTAAATGTCTACCTATAAAAATGCAAATATATTAAAGAGAATCATTAAGGTTTTATTGCAGTCTGCTCTGACCAGTGATTTTGCTGACAAAAGGATTGGTCATAGAACTCTTTTAATCACAAAGCTCCCTAGAACTTACAAAGTAAGATTAGGTTTCAAAAGAAAAATTTCAACAAATACAAAGCTTTTTAGGAGAAAAATATTTTTCAGATGAAAGGTTTTATGTATATTTACACACAAACACATACATATACCTATATATGCTTCCTAAAATTATGAGTTTGTTTCAAAGAGCAAAATATGTATTGCTGCCTCAAAATGTAATACATAGGGAAGAAATAATTAAATGCTTGGGAAACCTCTTTATTTCTTAAGAAAAAAGTTTGGAAATCTTATATTAAGATCAGGTGTGACACTAGCTGGGCTTGTCCATGTAAAGAGAAATATAAGGGATTTGTAAATGTCTAGAATACTTGTCAACCCCCAGTGTTTCTATCTTTTTCTCTCTCTCTCCTCTACCTTGCTTCTATAGGTGTTCAGCTGTTTATTTTTCTAGCCATTTCCAGGAAAAGGCACATGGGGCTTGATATTTCCAGAGGGAGCTGGGGGATGGAGCAGAGAGCAGTTACATTAAACTGTTGGCTCAGAATGCAAAACCTAATTCTGGAAGCTTAAGAAAAAAAAATTAAGGAGGATTAATGTCTAGATTCCCCAAATATCTTCTAGTTGATTTGGCCTACAGATTTTGTAGTTTAAGTCTAATTATTCATTCAACATCCTAGATCTGTTCTCAGCGCAAACTGAGGGACTACCTCTGTGGCCTGAAGAGAAGGAAAGGCCCCCTGTGCGGTTGTTAGAGTCTCCTAAGGGTAACGAGACAAGCTACATTCTGCTACCTCACCTAGCCAGAAGCCTCGCAAACTTTTCATTTCCTCCTTCCATGTAAAGGTTGTAGAAAATATTTCTAACTGGAAACCTTGCTAGCAATTAGATTTCTCAATGATTTTATGTATAAAGAACTGAGGAAACCATTGGACCAAGTAAAAGTGAGATCCCTCCAGCACAGGCCCCTACCTGCTGTGTCTGTTGTCTCTGGATTGCTCTCACTTTGGGAACAGGGCTTTCTCTGGAGGAAGAGGACTGCTGCCGGGACCGGCTCCCATTCTGCACAGGTTCGGCCACCAGAGCTGCAGATGCCACCGACATGCTCCCCGTGCTACGTAAGGAAGCACTGTGTGGCAGGGATGGTGGGGCTTTGGCTCGGGCACCTAACCCAGGCTGGTCCATTTTTCGAATTTGGGCCTGCCCAGTACTGTTTTGCCGTGGCAGAACAAGAGGTATGTGTCTGTCGGGCACAGTGTGCCGCCTGGAGAAGTCCTCACTCTGAGTGCTACGTTTGGTGAAATCCTCCATGCTGCTATTGCTGGGTCCACTGAGCTTGAAGTCTTCACTGTTACTTTGGCTTCTGGAACTGGCAGTGCTTAGGTTCTCCAAACTGGAATCCACAGAGGCCTTTGGCATTGCGGGAATTGGGTTATTGAGGTGATAGACCGGGTTCTGGAATGACAAGGGCTGGAGGGTGCCTGGCTGGTTCAAGGCTGGATGCAGGGGCCTTCTCACTTGGGGTGCACTCTGGGGAGTGCTCTGGGTTTCCCGCAGTTGTTTGATGCTGGCCACCTGGGTTATGGAGAGCTGGCTTCCGGTCAAGCGCATAGGCACATCAAGCATGACAGATGCATGCTCCACTTGAGCAGCGTGAGTGTCCTGAAGGTCCATGAGGGAGATGCTCCGACCATTAGGAAGGCTACCTTCCTTTTCGTCCTTTTCAGAATAAGACATGCTCTGAGAGGAGGCTTGTTGAACCAGCAACAATGTTTTCCCTCTGAAATAGCTATCTGTGTTGTCCTGGCTTGGAGATTTTAGTTTATGCAAATCACTGTGGAAAAGGAAAGAATCTTTATTTATTCTTGAGGCTAATTCAACATAATCAAGATTCCTTAACTAAGGGATATGAACTCTTCCGAAGGCTCTCAGGCCCAAGGTGGGTACTTACATTGGTTTCTAAACTCAGATTTCATCATTACAATTCTTAGAATAAAATCCAACATTTTTAGTTTTTCTCCAAAGGTGAAGAATAACCTTGTGTATACCACTCTATCACTGTATTTGATTTTTACTAGAATTCCAATCATTTCCTAGCTAGGTTTTAAACCCTCTCAAGGTATTCCAATTCATATTTAATTGGTTCTGTCTAAACTTTGGAAAAGCTCTGAGTGAACAAACAAAGAGTCCTTGCTAAAGGCACAAGTCTTGCCAGTACAGAAAACAAAGTCTAAGCATCAACATTGTATCTACCGTCCAGCTGACATGGCCAGCTATAAAATGGTTTTAACTAAGGTTCTCCAGAGTTTTGAGGGCTAAAATATACGAAAATTTCATAGAGCTCTTAGTCTTCTATTAAGCAGGATGTAGTATTTTTATGTGTCTCTTGAATATAACTCTACAACATCATTCTAGAAAATAAGTATCCTAGATCTTG
Organism: Equus asinus; assembly: GCF_041296235.1. Lineage (NCBI taxonomy): Eukaryota > Metazoa > Chordata > Mammalia > Perissodactyla > Equidae > Equus > Equus asinus. The sequence continues at coordinate 44,262,628 of NC_091814.1, forward strand.
TGTATTATTATGACAAACAATTGGATTTATCTCAGGTCAGATGATTCTTTCCAACTGCTCCTCACTTTCAAGTTGTAAATTCAACAAACAAGTTAAATAGGTTTTTGCCAAATCTCTAAACATTATCTCTCTCTGAGATAAGTAGTTCAAATTCTCTTTTTCATACCTGTCAGTGGGGTCTTCAAATATTTTCTGCAGCCCAGAGGAGAGGCTTCCACTGACATTTGGACTGGAGTTATGCTCAGTGAAGCGTCTTAGTTGCTGTTGTATTGGTGTAGGATTAGTCAGAGACTTGGTAATATCAGCAAGAACACGAGGGAGAGGTCCCAATTTTGCCACGGTCGCCTGTAGGAAGGAATTTTCACCCTAATTGGACAATAAGCATTGTGATATCCACCACAGATTGTTTTTGGGACAATGGTGCCCATTGATGGAGGGGTGGAGGTTGGAGGGAAGGGTAGGTGTTTGCATATGGGAGTGGCAGGTTCATAATGCATTGTTATGGAGCAGCGGAACCATGGCGTCGAGATGAATGGAGGAGGCGAAACAAGGTGCAGTAGACATTGAGGAAAGAAAGGAAATAGAAATTAGGATTATGCAAATAAAAATTAAAAGACATGCTCAAAACAACCAAACTATTGCCATTCCAACTAAAATAGGCATGCAAAGCAAACTAAATCTTTGGGAAGCTAGTAGCTCAAGGTGGGGGAGGGTTGGGGAAGAACCAAACACCTTCTAACCAAAAAGGACTTCAAGACCAGAGGATTGTCTAGTGTGATGAAACTTCCAAAGAAAAGGGATCATGTGAGGAAAGAAATGCATGCCAACATACAAAAGAGTTGCATTCAGGGGTGCAGAGCACTGCAGGGCACACAGTTGATACTGCCATTCACTATCCCATTTAATCTTGGGAACCCTGACCTATTGCCAACTGAGTTTGCATCAGCAAGACAATTGTTTTAAAACAGCAAAATCAGGTAAACTCTCCGTGAGATATGTCTAGACGTAACCCTGGTTCCCAAGACCAAACAGAGATTAAAAAGGAGAAAGTATGTTTACACAGCAAAGCCTGTTAAAAAGACCTTGCCCCTGAATAAACCAGGCTGATTTTACAAGATAACTGTATCTGCATCCCACTGATGCAGTTATTCAAACAGAATAACTTTTTAGTACTTTGTTTATCTATCTCAATCATTTTTTCCTTTGGGGAATTCTTATTCTCATGGGAATCCTCAACTGTTAGCCAGTTTTACATGGCTGCCTCTGGGTCTTTGTCTTCTCAACCATCAATAGACTCTTCTACCCTGCTCAAATGGGTACAAATGCCATCTGAAAATGTCTTTACTTGCTAAACTCTCTTGAGCCATTTCTATTCAAGAAATTTATCATCAGCATAGCTGCAACTTAAAATCTAGCTAGCGTTTCTAAAAGTGAAGAAAGGGCCCTCAAGAATAAGGAACAGTTTATTATTTAACAAATGTTTTAAGCACCAATGGACACCCTATCATTTACATTTCTTCAGGAAATTGGTCTTTGTTAATAGGTTTTACTCCTCTCCCCAATTTTATTGGTGTAACATTTTTAAGGATAATAGGAGAACGGAGGAAAACAAATTCTTATCACAGAAAAATAACTTTGTTTTTTGAAGTTATTCTAACATACCACCACACATATTTACAAAGTACCTGTAGCAAACAAAAACATCAATGAATAATTATTGTGATAAACCTAGCCAAAGTCTATCCAACTATTTTCTATTACACAATATTCCTCTTTGCAAAATTCCAGAAGGAAGAAAATGATTGGCATGGGGATACATTTAGTTAGTAATATGATATATAATAAAATTCTTAGCTTATAGTCAGAAAATGATTAAAAATGATAATTGTTTTCTGTATTCTTAATTCACATGTGAAGAAAGAAAACATCAGGATTGTCAGATCCATGTAACTCTGTAGTACTAATAGTTATATTAAACCCTCTGACTTACATGATAAAAGTAAATCTCATGGGTAAAATTACTTAAACACAATAGTCTCAATATTTTTCTAAGTCCACACTTTTGTTAGAAATTACTATATGAGGTTTCATCTCATTCTACTATACATGAATAAGGCTACATACACCAATATGTGATATTAGATTCTAGGTTAAGTGTATGTGTGTGTGTATATATATTTGTATATATACACACATACATACACAAATATATACAAATATATTTATTTATAGAAATATATATTCCATTTATTCACATAATTACCCAAAAATATATTTTAATAATTTCATGGCTTTCTAGAATTTCCTGGTTTGCAGGGCATATATTTCACTCAGAAATGATAACCATCCACTTCCAGGCTTTTAGGGCAAAAGGTTGCCTTCAACTAGCAGAAAGCTACCACTCTGTAGACACTCCAGAATTCAGGTACATCAGGGTTCTCTACCTCCCATCTCCCATTACCCTTCCAGCCTACTTTACCTTATCAAGTTGGGAAACTACTTCCCACAGTAAGGAATGCAAAACTGAAAGTTCTCGGCCTAGATCAATGTAACCATCAAAGCCTGGGGTATTTGAGATGGTGTCTGGATTAGAGATCTCCAAAAGAAAGCGTTTCATTCCACCCCATTCATGTTCTAAAAAATCATTCATGAATGCCATGTACTCCTCTTTGTTACCAAATCTGAAGCAGAGGGAGAGAAAATGAGAAAGAACATATTCAGGAAAAGAGATGTGATCATTTTGAGTTGAGTTTACACAGAGCCACAAAATTTTTTTTATTTTGGAGAGGTAAGTGACTAATTTGTTTATTATCTATAAATGATAAATGCTAAAGTATACTTTCTTAATTTTACTTTAATACTCAAAAACTTTGAATAGCTTTCTATTCTCTCTAAGGTAAAGGAAAACCCTCTTTTCTAGTATTTAAAGCTCTCTTTAAAGCCTTCATTTCCCTACCAAACGCTCCTAAGTGTAAACCTTCAACATCACTAGCTTCTTCAAAGTCTCCCAAATATATTACACTCTTTTTCCTCTCCAAGCCTTTGCTCATACTATTTATTCCCACTAGAGAATTTCTCTCTTCTTTGCTTATGTAGTTTCTACCTATCTTCTGGGCCTAGCTTAAGTCCACAAAATTTGTTCCAAAATAAACAAGAAATAATTTTTACCAGAATTAGCTCAAATATGGGTAAATGTGTATATTTCTGCATTGGCACACATAGGGCGCACAAAGTTAAAGTAGCGTACTTCTAAAAAGCCACTATTTATAAAACTAGAAAACAATCTGCTTCATTGAAGTTCTAATTTTTTCCTTCTATATACTGCTTATAGAAACTTGTCTTTAAACTTCAATATTGAATAAATCTGTGACCAGTTTTGCCAGTGTGAATTCCTTCTCACTGAATTCTTACAATTGTTTTCCATAAATTATAAAAACTATAAATACTTAAGAAAAATTTGAAAACAATGAAAAGTGGAAAGAAACAGTATGGATGCACCCACTCTATCACCCAAACATATCTGCTGTTTACATTTGAGTGTATTTCCCAACTGCTTTCTCCTAACTTCCTCTAGAAATATTTTAAAGCTCCAGAAAAGTTGAAAGAATATACAATGAATGCCACATACCATTCACCTATATTAACCAACTCTTCACATATTGCCAAGTTTGCTTTCACTCTCTCTATAGACACATATATGTTTTTTTCTTGGCTGACCATTTTAAACTAAGTTGCAGGCATAATCTTTAAATACATTAGCACCTATTTCTTCGGAATATGGAATATCTCTCACATAAACCAATGCCATTTTCACACTAATACTTTTAAAACCTTATTCATAAATCATTTTATATATATAGTTCATATTTAAATTTCACCAATTGTCCCCAAAATGATTTTTATAGATTTTTTTTTCCAATTCAGATCCAATTAAAATTCAAGCATTGCATTTAGTCTCTTCTAATCTAGAACAATCCCCTCCGTCTTTTCCATTTTTTATGACATTGACTTTTTTGAAGAAGCCAGGCCAATTGCCTTAGACAATATAACCATAGAATTTGTCTGATTGTTCTTTCCACCTTTTTTATACTTAGGTTTTTGTGTTTTCATGTTGCTGGAATAACAACACATGCATCATTTGGTATCCTGTCTTTTTTTTTGGCTAAAGTTTTCAATAGCATTTTCATTTAATATATCTTTATCATTTTCCATATTATTGTTTCTTTGTAAACACTATTTACAGTGATGGCAAACATTCCATTGAATGTATATACCATAGGTTACTTAATTGTTCCTTTATAAAGTGAATGTTTAAGTCTTTTCCATTTTTTTTGCTATTTTTAATAATACCACATGAAAATCTTGTAACATGAGTAATGAGGCTCTCCACTCCCATCTAAATTTTAGGTCTCATGTATTTTTTAAATAATGTTTTTTTAAAGTGGTTATGGTAGCGACACCTACTTGGCAAAGTTAGCCAGGTTCTGAATGACTTTGGCAATTAGAGTCAGAGTCCGAGATGTGCGGTCATCAGGATACTCCTGCATAAGGTTGAAAAGACTGGGAGACATAATGGCCGGGCACAGAAAACGGAGAAACAATGAGGCACTGATGAGCCGCTCGCTGATGTCTTGCTTGCCACGGTTCAGGCACTGCTGCTTCCATGATGCAAACACTTCTTTCAACTCACGAGGGAAAACGCTGGGGAAGGAAGAGAGATCCAAATCTCTAAATATAAGAGTGCCATAAGCAATCCCACTCTGACCCAACACACTCTGCTCTACAGCCCGGCTATGAGGGCCTAGTGGAGAGGGCTCTGATCGTGGCTGAGAGGTGGAGGAAAACTCACAGAAACCTGAATGGAGATTGGAAACCCAAAGCCACAAAACTCAGGGATTAGTATAAATTTAGTTTTGTGAAGTGGGAAAAGGGCATGAGGCTCCTCATCATAATCTCTCTAAAGACTGTTCATCAAAAGTCTTCCAAATCTCACCAGTTGCTGGGGTTGAAGCAATGATAAAAAAATCATTACTGAATCTGTTTAGCATTAGTAAATATTTTAGAAAGCCATTAAAATACTTTTGGTATTAGAGGATGTGGTGTTAATATTCTGAGGAAACATCACATTTATGTAGATAGTCAGTTCAGAGGCACTTCTGCTTATAAAGGAGATTTAGATTTTAGACAGGACTGTATTATGAAAACTTTCACTTTTCCCCTAAGCCCTACCTTTGCTTGGGAAATAGTTAACACTGTGTTGACTTTTATATGGAAAAATTTAAGTTCCATAAGCAGGAGATGAAGCACTGATACCAGCTCACCAGTAAGAGTTGATGATCTTGCAGAAAGCCAGCTCACAGCACATTTTCAGGTTGCTCTGATGGTCTATCAGTTCACTAGATGAACATTTGCTGGGATCCACCTCACAGTTCTCATCTGACTCATACAAAGCTTTGATGAACTCCCCTATTTGAAGAAAGAAGATGTCAGATAGTATAACTATAAATAGTGTCTTCCTGAGTAGAATAAAAGGATTTAGAATCTCTGTCCTAAATTGTATAATGAGGAATTCTTTCTGAGACCTGACATGGAGGGCACAAAAGATTGTTCACGAAGGGCTACTGCTTTGGAAACCAAGAGTTACCACTTCCCATGTATCATATTTATTTTCCTTACCCTGGAAGTGGAAAAACAGTAATCACTAACATTATAGTCATGGTATTGATAAAAATAATAATGATACTCCTTAAACAATGATATAACTTTAAGTCTTTTATGTGAAACCACCAATATATTTAATTTTGTTATAAGGACCCTCTACCAGGGTAAATACCGTTGTTACTATTTTAGAAGAAAAAAATAAGCCAAGCTTGATTGAATAGCTCACCTAAGGCTTTAAGTACTAATGCTGGTGCCAAACATAGATTCGAGTAAGGGTCTCCAGGCTCACCTCTTGTAATCGGGATAGTCATTCAGCCTAGCACAAAATTGTAGCAGAATATCTCTTTGTATAATCTGTAATGTTTTTCCAAATAAATTTAGCTTAGACGTCCTGTTCACATATCCTATCCTCTATAGAGATATGTCCAATATTCCCTGAAAGAACCAATTCTTACCTCACCTGTTAAACCTCCACTATACACTATACCTTGTATATGCTCTACTCCTCCATGTTTCACACTACTTTGTGCTTATTTGTCCACACATCTATCTCATCTCTGGCATGAATACTCTTGGAGGTCAGGGACCAGGTTTTATTCATGTTCAAATCTCCAGCCTATCAAATAGCTCCCAACGCATTGCAGGTGTTTAATAAATATTTATCAGAGATGATAGTATGTATTCTTGGGTTTTTATAGGTCTTTATAAAAGAGGAGTAAGATCTTTCAGAGATTCTTTCAAATCTGCTTATATTACTTGTGGTCCAGGCTTGTTATAACAGATTTCATGAAAGAGAACAATAATTTCTGCAAAATTAAGTAGTAGCAGCAATATAAAGAGCATTTTCTATTAAAATGGTTAATACTGAGGTAAATGAAGGATTTAAAAAATAGTTATCATAGAGGATGGGAAGCAATTATTTCGAAGCAAAATGCTTGAAGAACAGGAAACTAAGTGGTACACAGAGAAAGTAAAGGCTTTGGAGCCAGACATCTAGGATCAAATCCTGGACCTGTCACTTAACTGAGTGTGAGGTTTTGCAAAGTCACTTAACTAGTCTGAGTTTCAGCTGCCTTATTTGTAAAATGACATTAATAACTGCCACCCTATAGAGTGTGGTGAGAATCAGAAATAACTAAGTCATCAAAGTCAAATCCTGCATGTAAAAACTGGCCCGTCTCTAAATTTATATCATAAATATCCCGTTTAGTGAGTTCCTTAAGGTTATACCTATTCTAGGGAAACAATACTACTAATAAAATAACTCATGAATTTTAAGAATATTTTTCTTTTATTCTTCAAGAAAAGAGACAAACAAATAACTCATGGGTCCACAACTAAATTGTTTTATAAAGGTTTTTTTAATCTGATTATGATATATTTAATATCCTCCAAAATTGAGAAAATTATTTTCACTTTTAAAACTATAATCTACATCTGATGACGTAGAAGGTACCACATTGAAAGGTGAACCTTTTATAGATTTGTACCTAGAAGCTCCCTACGTGATCAAAAATTATTGAGACAGATTCAATAATTCATTTATGTTTGCTCTCTTGCCTTTAAAAAAAAATCAGAGCCAAAGGGGGTGGGTACTCACTATGTTGTTTAAATGTGAGTTTGTGCCTAGAATGTTCTATGGTATGTTTTCTGTGTAAATCATTCACTCATTACTATCTAGCATCCAAATGCATGTGTAGAAGAAAGTAAATAGGTAAGGATATATTATTGCTAAAACTAAATTTGCCTCTGCCACCAAGGATGGAAATCAGGCCTTTTTAGGGACTTCTTTTTTATATCTCACAGACGGTATTTCCTGTATCTCACAAGACATCAACACGCAATCTGATTTCAATCAGAAAGGTAAAAGGGGTTAAGAGATGGAAGGTTTAATTTAAGTCTAACTGAGGCAGAATCTGTTCAGTAAAGAGTAATGCTTTTAATCAAGATAAATGAGGACCGGCTAAAAAGCAGGTAGATATTGTATAATATGACTGGCAACTTTTAACTGAATTTTCTCTGAGAATTCTTCAGGCAGTCTGGAAATAGCATCTATTTTTTTTGCCCAAAATGCACAAAATATAACAAAACTTTATTCAGTGTGCTCAACTGTACTTACTAATTTAATTTTTTTGTTTACTGAGACTTTACTGTGAAAGCCATTTTATTTAATACTTATGAAATCTTCCTCAATTGTATTATTAGAGGCTTCTGCCATAGCAAGTACAGTATCGTACAATGAAAATAATTGAATCTTTCTCAGGTAACTGAAAATTTTGCAGTTCTTCAGGGTTACTATTTGAAAAATCACTTACTACTATATTGAATCATATAAAATAAGTGTGAATTTACACTGGCTCCAAGATGCATTCTGTAAGTTGTTTTCAAAATAGGATTTCTGTCATAAAAGTAAAATGTAGGAGAAAAATCAGCCATTGAGAATCTAAAATGTTAAGGCTAATTAGAAATATGGGAAGAAGACAGGAGAATCTCTATCCTGAAGAAACTTACCAATTAATTTTGTTTATGCTCTTGGAAGCAGCAGTCATTTTCACCACTGTGGCCCTTGTTCTTGGGTTACAAATACGATAATAGAGATCTTTGTGGGGTTACATGAATTTCTTCCTATGCTCATTGAATTAATTTTCATGTCTTGTTGAGCCAATTAGCTAATTATTAACTGTCCTATCAAAGGACTTATGTCTACTTTTTACTTTGGAAATTATTTGGAAATCCTGTCTAGCACACTGAATTAGATAGAATATGAGTATTTGATTTTTAAGAAGTAGGTGGTCAATATATACTTACCCCTATGTCTACAGAATGGAGAATACTGTTTGAAACGCTTAATCATTCCTTTTATAAGGTAATATGAATCATTAAAGCAAACCATGAGATATAATATATGATATGACTGTACTAAGCTCTTTATCTAAGTGAGACTATGAACCTCTCTATATGTTTCCTAACGTTAATGAAAATCCATTTTCACTATTCTCATAAATTCTCATTAGATCTTAAACTAAAGTACATGACTTAGCGAAAAGAAAAGAATATGAAGATAGGAAGGAGGAAGAGAAAAAAAATCTACTTCTCCAGATTAGGAACTAATTGCCACTACAGTGCATCTGCTTTACATAAACACAGTGGTCCTATTTCTTGAGCAGTCATTCACTTTTTGCCCTGTACAACCTAGCTCCTATCCTCCTGACAACAGTCCCCACCATCACTAGTGACCTTTCAGTTGCCAAATGGAATAGCCTGTTTTTCTTATTTTCACCTCTCTCAATCTCTGACTCAATTGATACTTTCTTCTCTCTTGGTCTCTAGGACTCAGTATTTTCCCGGTTTTCTTTCTTTCTCTTTTTTTTTGGTGAAGAAGATTCACCCAGAGCTAACATCTGTGCCAATCTTCCTCCATTTTGTATGTGGGATGCCTACACAGCACGGCTGATGAGTGGAGTAGGTCTACGCCTGGGATTTGAACCTATGAACCTGGGCCGCCAAAGCAGAGCACGCAGAACTTTAACCACTCAGCCACGGGGCCAGCCCCCTTTCTTTCTTTTCTCATGCAGGTGTGTATTTTCTCTCTCTCTGATCACCTCTTCTTCCTTCTACACTATAAACCCAGATGCTCTGTAAGATCTGTCTTTGGCTCTGTTCTCTTCCTCCTCTGGTAATTTTGTAGCTTCATTTATCTCCCTTCCAAGAGCCAGCTAGACAGATGTCTTGGGATTTCCTACCAGAACTTCAAATTGAATACATGTCAAGTAGAAATATCATTTCCCATCTTTCAAGCCTACTACTTCTATGTTCTCTATTTCTAAGAATCTCATCGTCCCTCTAGTCATTCACAAAGACCCCAAATTCACTATATTATCTGATCTCCTCACCCCCCACCACAAACTAAGTTACTACAAACTAAGTCCTAACAGTTCAACTTTAATATTTCTCAGATCCACCTTTTCTCATACTCTTGGTGATTACCTCATTCAGAGTCTCGTTATTTCTTGCCTTCCTTAATACAAAGCTTCTTAACTGGTCTCTCTGCTTTCAGTTGCTTTCTTCATCAACCCATTTTAATCACTCTCTTATACTGATTCTATTGAAAACACCCTGCTCAAGACTTTCAATGGCTTGCCAGTGATTACTGTAAAATCTAAACTCAGGCATTCAAGGCTGTCAACAAATTGTTCTGTTTTTCTCATTTTTGTTGTTGTTGTTGATTTGCCTTTTTCACTTCATTTTCAGTTAACTGGTTTTACTCCACACATGCCTGGTTCTCTGCCCTTCTTTTCATGTGGTTCTTTCCCCTATGCTACTCCCTACCACCTCCCTGTCCAATCTGTTTTTATATAACCTTTCTATTCGTCAAGCTACCAAATGTATTTCACACGGGAAATTTTATAATTCCATCAGCTAGAATTAATTTCTTTAATTCTTTGAGAAACCACAGGATTTCTCTCCCTTTTTGGTTACAGGGATATCCTTATCTTTCTTATCTCACTATATTGTAAGCTCCTTGAGGCAAAAGTCTATCCATTCACTCAACACACCTTACTGGCTACTTTTGGTAGTCACCTGACTACACTTGAAATGTGGCTAGTGCCAACGAAATGTGTAATAAATGTAAAATACAGACTGAATTGCAAAGAACTAGTATGAAAAGTAAACTACTTCATTAAATAATTTTTATATTGATAACCTATTAAATAATATTTGGATATATTGAGTTAAATAAATGTTATTAAAATTAACTTTATCTGTTTCTCTTTACCCTTTTTATACCGTGACTACTAGAAAATTTAAATTGCTCACATGTGACTCACATTATGTTTCTATATGATAGTGCCGCTCTCCATTCTGTGTGAAGTACTGGGGATATGGAGGTAAAAGAAATGACTATGTTCTTCAAGGAACTCCTGTAGGCTTTATCATGATCTACATTAAAGTGCCCAGCACAGCAGCTTACTCTAGTGGTTAATGCTTCAATTTCATGATGAAATCTGGAACTGCAAGTGAGTGGCCTAGTCCCAAGGACTACTGATTGGACTAAAATTAGTTATTGTTAAAAATTCTGGAGGTCTTTAAAGGCAGAAATTGGGAGTTGTGGGAATTGGCAACTTTCTTCAAACTTCTTCAATTTTGATGCGTGATAACAAATGTTAACACTTAAGACTGAGGTAATATATTTATATCATGATATAAATATCCAGCACTTTGGGGGAAACACGTCACCTCAGGTCTAGTAGTGACATCCACTAATATTACTGTATATCTCAGAGTCAGGAACTTGGGGGTCTGGGGGTAGCTGCATAAGCTGATGGGCTTTCTCTTTCTGTACATACTGTAGTAACCCACTGGTGAGTACCGCAGAGACTTCTTACAGCTGAAACTCAAACTTTAACACTCTAGTCAGCTACAACTAAATAACATGCAGAATTTGAGCTTCATTTGTTTGTCTTATGAGGGTGAACCAATTTAAAATCAAAAGGGAAAGAAAAGAAAACAGATGTTTTTCTTCTTCATACCCAAAGCGTCATGAAGATACTGTTGTCCCACCAACTTGAGGTATTCCTCAATGGATTTGGTGGCAATGGTGTTCTCTCTGAAGATCAAGACATCATGCTCTCCACATCGATCCACCTCAGACATCACCAAATCGGTCAGAAAATCCTGGTAGAATAATGTTCAATCAGGCAGAAAGCAACTGAATAGATAATATACATTAGAAGAAACTGATGAAATATCAGACATCCTGGGAATGCTGCTTTAAAACTAAAGCTACCAGATTCATTTGAAAGAAAAACGTCAGTCAGGATAAAATCCTAGGTGTCACCACTCCTGAGTTTAAAATTCCTTCAAAGGTTTTCCACTACACTTTTGATAAAGGCCATAACTCTGAATGCGGTCTACAAGTCTCTATATTTTCTGGTTTCCGTCTACCTTCCCAGCCTCATATTGTACAATTCTTTCTGCATTCTGCTCCAGCTTCAAGGGACTTCTTTTTAGGTGCTTGAACACATCAAACTCTTTCTAACATCCACTATCGTCTATTCATTACAAAGCTTTTTGCAAATGCTGTTCTCAGTTCTGCCCTTGCTCCTACCCTTGCTCTCACCCCCACAGTCATGGAGTTAATTCCTCGAATCCTTTGGATCTTCGTTTGCACATCATTTCCTTAATGAAGGCTTCTCTGACCAATACTGCCCCTGAACCCCATTAGTCAGGTCCCCTTAATCCACACTCTCATAGCATCATTTATCTTTTCTTTCTCTGCACTTCTCACTGTAATTACACATTTATTTCTGTAATTACTTGATTAATATCTGTTTTCCCCAGAATACTGTAAGCCCCATTAGACCAAAGACAGTGTCTATTTTTATTCACCTCTACATTTTCAGCACTTAACAATTTCTGACACATATCAGGTTTTCAATATATAACAGTTACAAATTGGTTCACAGTATCAACGTGGAATTTCTTTTATTTGTTTGAGAGGAAGATTGGCCCTGAGCTAACAACTCTTACCAATCTTCCTTTTTGCTTGAGGAAGATGGTCCCTGAGCTAACATCCGTGCCAATCTTCCTCTACTTTGTATAATGGGACATGCTCACAGCATGGCTTGATGACCAGTGTGTAGGTCTGCGCCTGAGATCCAAACCTGCAAACCCCGGGCTGCTGAAGTGGTTCACGTGAACTTAACCATTATGCCACCAGGCCTGCCCCCAATGTGGAATTTCTTGAACCTAACACGAACTTATCTTCTAGGCTGACTCTCTCTATCTCTCTCCATCTATCCATTTGTCCACCCATCCATCAGAAGAAAGGCATAAGGAGAAATAAAGCCCTTAAGAAATAGCTGCTTCATTTCTCAACAGTCTTAAAGAACTTAAAATTCAATGTTTATTGTTGTTCAGTATGAAATGAGATAATATATTTTTAATGTTATAAATTCATTGGATATTTTAAAGTCTCCAAAACCAAAAACAGAGGGAATATGCTGATTTATTTTTCTTTAAAATTAAGCATTTTGCACATTAATGGGATTTACTCTGGGGAAGCTCAATAGTGTAAAAGAGTTGTACACTTACGAATCACTATTAAAACTCGTGTCACAGGACAGGAAGAGACTTTGGGGCATGATGGCAACATTCTGTATCTTATTGTTGTGGTTTCCACGAGTCTATGTATAATCTGTCAAAACTCATCGAATTTTACACTTTAAATGGGTGAAGTTTATTGTATGAAAATTGCACCTCAATAAAGTTGTTAAAAAAATCCTACATAAACCCTTGAACTTTGAGCAACTGAAGAGCAGAATGACCATATCCATACAATTTCAAAGATGAGACTCAAAATTCCAATGACATCTCACCTCAAACTTGCAGGCTTTTTTTTTTTTAACACCAGAGAGCTCAAAATTATCATCGGTAAATTCAACCACAAGAATGATAAATCAATAGGAAGGCAGTTAGAAAAGGAACTAACTACTGAATATGTTGATATATTCTGATTTGTATCAAGAAAACTTAAAAGCACTTAACTTTACTGTTTGGTTCTAAATAAATTATTCTAGCTGTGAACTCCTCTAGATCTAAAATAAATTTTACCACAATCAATTTGCATATAAAATAATATAATGGAGACTCAGTCTAGTTAAGTGAATATGCCTCAAAGTTCAGGCCTATCAAAGACACTATCAATTGACTGGTCTTTTTCTTATGATTAGCATATTTCTCTTTTTCCATCTTCCTGAATTTTTACTTGTATCCAAGATGAAACAAGTTAAGGCTATCATGAAACAGCTACCAATTATATAACATCCCTTGCTATTTTAATTCAAAATTTAGATTTTAATCCTATGAAGATTCTTGATAACGCCCAGCATACTTCTGGAATACCTCCTTCTGTGACCAAGGGATATAGTCATCAATTAATCTTAACCTAAAATATAGTAAGGAGTAAAACCACAATACAACACACTCTAGAACTAAAGACAAACAATCTTGAACGCAGTGTGGGATTATCACGCCAATCCTACATTTATTTCATCAGACAATAAAGAGCTAGCTATGGTATCCATATTTCATACAAATGGAATTTAAATAAGTATTTGTTGGTCTCTCCATTTTACTTTTTTAGTTTTATAATCCCCATCTTTTCTGGATCGAAGAACTGCTAATAGGGTTCCTTCCTAATTCTTTTTTTTGACCAATAGCAAAGCATATTTCTCTAATTTGGCTCTTTACAGTAAAACAAACATGTTTGTTTCTTCATAAAGTGTAGGGAAGAGATTTGGGGTAATACATTCTCCTTTTCCACTTACCTTGGCTCTGCCAGTACTCTGAAGAATGTGCACTAAGGCACAGGCTAATTCTTCTTTATTTCTCACACTAATTACTGGTTCAAGGACAGAACACAGCATGGTATAGTTGCTGGTGACAAATTCTGCAAATTCTTTGTATTGCTCCATAGGCAGAATGGTGATAGTCTGGAAACGTGATTTAATTCGAATAGAAGGTCCTCCCGTCTTTCCTTTGTTGGGTGTAGGTGTACTCACAGGATACCACTTTTCTACAAATTGGCGACCAGTCACACTGGCAGTGGGGATGTTGACTAGCCCTACATAATTATTCTTGTCTTTTTTCTTCTTTTTTTCCACATCTTTATAAATGTGAACTGTGATGCTATGAAGAGGTGGAAGGCTGTAGAATTCAAAATGTTCACCCCAGAAAATATTGTCTGCTTTGGTCTTGCTGGTTGTACGAGCAAAGAGGGTATCATCAAGGCACAGTTCACAGAAATATTTCTTTTTAGGGGCAAGGTCCTTGGCTTCAATGATCCATAAACGAAGAACATTTTCAGCTCGTCTGCAATTGTCCTATAAGGAAGTAACAAAGTTGAGTTTGAGAGCTGAAATCTCAGACAACATTTTCCTCTTAAAGTAGGTGATGCTGACTATGTGCTTTATTAAGAGTAGTCAATAAATAATAAAAGGGATTCTTACCTCATTGTTCACAATAATGGCAAGCTCTAAACAAGAATGTATCAGAATCTTAGAAAGCCACATACATTCTATTTTACTTCAGTTAAAAAAATATCTTGTCATGTAAGTTCTCATAAAGCTAGCCTAGCAGCAACTGGACTACTTTCAGCAAATAAAATAGAGGTAAGTAGTTAAGACACTTGTGTTCTAGTCCCATTTCTATCATTCACTAGCTTCTGACTTGGGTAAGTCACTTAACTTCTGAGTCTTCTTATCCACACTGGTAGCATGACAATATCTGCAACAAGATTATTTTGAGCATAAAATAGCATAATATGTAAATGTGTTTTAAAAACTATATAAAAATTAAGGTATTCTTACTGTATTTATCTTCTATCAACTTACTGCTTGCAGAATTATACATTTTTTAGACACACAAAGCCACTATTACCTTATTTGGTTGAACTGTCCTGCGAAGGTTTTCCATCCACTTATCTCTCTCTGAAGCAGAGTTACAGCTGAAGCATTTACTTCCACTTAAGTAGGTAACCTTCAACATAAAGATTAGAGATAAGTATGGGAAACCTAGTTGTATCATTTAAGAGTTAGGGATATGCCATGAAGATAAACCATACTACATGAAACCAAAACGATAAGTGCTAGTTTTGTGATATCTATATCTACATCTACATTGGCTTTTTGCTTTGTTATCTAGGTAATATGCACACTCATCTCCAGATATGAGAACAAAGGCCATTGAGAATTCAGTTCAGGAAGCTAAAACCTGCCTACAATTCAAAAAGATCAAAAGTAAAAATCTTTCAGGCCACATCTTAAACTACCTGCAAATGAATATACTCAATTCTAAGTGAGTTAATAGAAAATAACTAAAAAAGGGAAGACAGTCTCTAAAATAGCTTATCAAATTTCTCAGGATTGCCTTCACTTACAATATTATGGAGGCTACTAAATCAAGGTGAAAAGAGTTACCAGTAATGAATTACTGTCTTTGGAATCCGTTTCTACTCCACTAGGCAACAAATCTGTTGATTTCTAGTCATTTATTATGTTAGCCTGGCAATTACTATCACTGTCCTTTAAAAATGAAACATGTTGTCTATATGCCTAGCAGCTAACACTGGGCCTGGTATACAACATGCTGAACCGAGCTCCACAAATATGGGAACCTTCAAGTGACTTTTATAGAAAAGAACACCAAGAAATGACCTGTCCAAATTGCTGAAATGTGCTCACATACTAACTCAATCTCAGATTATAACTTAATGAATCAGGTCAGATTATGTGGTAGCTACTAGCCACAAGTGGCTAGTGAGCATCTGAAATGTAGCTAGCCCAAATGGAGATGTGCTCTAAGTGTAAAATACATATCAGATGTTGAAGACTTAGTTAAAAAAAAAAAAAAAGAATGTAAAAAATCTCATGGACAACTTTATATTAGTTATATGTTGAAATGATAATATTTGGGTTTAATAAAATTTAAAATTATGTATGTGGCTTGCTTTATATTTCTGTTGGATACTGCAGGTCCATAAGAACAGGAATCAAACATTTTTCAACTTCTACAGCATCTACCATAGGATTGATCACTAGTTACTTAGTAAGTTTGTGTTAATTAATCAAATCCTAACCCTAACAATTACATATATTATTTTAAAATTTAATTTGCAAATGGCCGATTGTGTACATCTAATTTGGGAGGGAGAAATTACCTCATAAAAAGTAAGAGTCATAATTTTCTGGTGAAGAGCAATTTGTTCTTTCAAGAAATTAGGCACCTGCAATGTGCCAGGGACTGGGCTAGGTGCAGAGGATTAAAAAAATAAAGAAGACATAGTCCCAAATCTCAAACTGCCCATGTTTTAGTTAGAAAAATTATGGTTTTGGTCAATTTCCTCAAGGAATCATTAAAATCAGGGGCTTTTGCTTTCAAGAGAAAAATAAAAACATATTGGGTGATATCTTCATCAATATTAAAAAATTAAAATACCAATTTAATAAGTTGTTAATCTTGTGACCTCTGCTGAGAAGGTACTAAGAACCCATTTATCTTGAAGCAGACTAGGCTAAAAGGAATGAGAAGCCATCATTAATAACTTTATGTATAATAACTATTATATATATTAAAGTTATATATATAACTTTATATTATAATAACCAATATAATTAGATTAATAGATTTCCAACTTTTTCCCTGTAAGTAGGTAGTTTTTAACAACTGAAAACCAGTTAAGATGATCAAATCATTAACACTACAGTAATCAAATCACAAAATCACTGGATAGAAAATCTTATCCAGTAAGACTTGTAAAACAAAATGCTTGTTGTTTACTCTTCCTTCTTTCTACACTTTTTTACCTCAAAGCAGAAGTCTTGTCCAAGGATGCTGCTATGGAGTGGTTTCACTGATACAGGCTCTCCTCTACCAAGATCAAGACACTCCACTGCACTGCATGGGCTCAGCAAGGATTCATGGGAACGTGACTCCTTTAGTTTAGGCAGCCCACGAGACCTACAAGAAGAAAAAGATATTTACAATAGTGTAACTACTTGGCCAAGGAGGAAATGAAGGTCTAACACAATGGAGGCTAACAACAAATGTATAAATGCCAAAGGGAAAAATAAACAAGGAGCAAATTAATAGTTCATCTATAATAATAATAACAGTAACTATATTCATGTGGCACATATAAACCATATACATTATATATTGGTGTGTGTACACACACACACTGTTGTTTTCAATAAAGCACAAAGTGTACTATAATTTTACTAGATTCAAGGAAGCTCAAAGTTCTACCACAAACATTGTTTTTCTCCTCATTTCTATCTTTGAGATGGAGAAATATATACTATTCAAGGTTATGTTATACATTCTTTTTTATGCAAAGGTATTATCAAAAGAAATGTTATTTCTTTTCTTTTTTTTCATGTGATAGCTTTATCCTCTTCTATCATTGACAAAATAGTAGTGGCTGAATCCCCATTCTGTTTCTTTCTGCTTTGGTGGAATAAACAGACATACACACAGAGAGTCAAAGCCAAACTTTTCAGCACAAGACCCTGCCTTTCAAAAGGTCTGATTTCCATTTCAATATGGAATCCTTTTCTGGCAAGCTTTTGGTTCTATCCATGCTTTAATACATAAATATGAATAAAGAATAAAGTGCCTGGAAGAAACCTCCCACCCTCAAATGAAATGTTCAAATTCTCATCTAGAAGAACAGATCTTTGTCAACACCATTCAGGCATCCTGGTTGATTTTGTTTCCTAGTTGTTTAAAAAACAATACTAGGAATCATGATTCTTGTCACTACAGGAGCTAGTACTTCACTGCCTTCCCCTTGGAAGAATTAACGAAATCAAACAATATAAAGCAGAATATTCTTAAATCCAGAACTGGATAGCCATGCAGTTTTACTCAATAATTGTAGTATTTATTGACTGAAACACCCAGAGTTAAATACATATATTTGAAGCAGAAGTACCTAGCAATAGGGATAAAGAAATGTCTTGTGTTAAGACATTTGTTTTTGTAAAACAAACTAAATAAGCAGCTTCATTCACTTCCTTGAAATAACCACATTAGCATTAAAAGGAATTGAAATACTTAATGCCAGAGTAGCTTTCACTTAAATTATAAAGTAATGAGATAAAGGAAACTAGCACTAAAGGCTGCCCTTTCCCTTCTATTTCCATTCTAACATTGTTTAATCAAACTCCATACAGTAAGAAGCATCTGAAGCTTAGGATTTTAGTCCGTTCTTTCCACACTCAAAAAAACCAACCCCCATTTAATGGTTAGGCTGAAAAATGTGTGTTCTGATATTCAGCAGTCTTTTTAAGGTCAAAGAGACAATAATTATATTTACCATTGTTAATACAAAGCATGCACAAAAGCCACTTAATGTTTTGTACATAAAAATATAACAATATAACAGCTCCACATTGATTTACTTTTGTTCTATTGGATAAGACAATGACATGTTATATACCATAAACACAGCACATCATCTATAAATAACTAAACGCTAAAGCAATTTTATTACTTTAATGTAATTACCATACAGCCTTGCCCAATAGGCTTGATAGGCAGCTGGGTCGAGGCAACAGGATACTGTAATCTTTCTTAAACACACAGAAAATAACAATTCCAGCCCATTTTTCCCAGGAAGAGTTCCTTGGAGGGGAAAAGCCTCTCATGCTCTGAGAGTGAGCCTCTCAACAGGAAAGATGAAGGCACATTTAAATAGAAGGAGGTATGACATAAGGCTTATTACTTTTATTTTTAAAATTCTCTAGGAAAATATTCTAAAACATAAATTAATTTTATTTCAAATAAAATAAATGTCTACCTACATGAAGCAATTGTACAGCCACCTGGCAGTGCAACCCCAAATCATGGTGGTGCCACATGTCACGGTATAGCAAGTCACTTTCTGAACTACATCTCAGAAAAGAACTCTCTGTTTAAACAAGAACCAATAGAAGATGGTTTCTCTGCTGCCTTCGGTTACCGATAACATCTTTGGATAAATGTTTTGCAGGTATAATTTCAAGTCTTCAATAGAAGCAGAACGGAAACACAAACAACAGAGCTTGAAGTCATCTTCCAAATAGGCTGCAGGATAGGTAATATTCCTTCTTCTCTTCCTCAGGCTGCATCCAGCCCCTCAGGTAACACAAACAAGGTTCCTGGGCTCTAGGCTGGGCCTGTTGCCATGGTGCTACACCTATAAAGAGATTAGAGCTAAAGGCAGCAGGGAGAAGCTGCCGCTTGAAGGACTCAAGGAACATGCTCTGCAAACGTGACCATTTTAAGACAGAAAGGAAGAAATGGCAAAGCTCCTACCCACTCCCATTAACAATTTCTCAGTCAGAGGCTGTAGGAGAAAACTGAGGCAACTCTGGGGGTGGAGGAGAATCTCTTAACTCTCCTAGAGGACAAAGCTGAGAAGCCCCTACTAGAGAGTGCTGGCTACATCCCACCTTGCAAGTACAATCTTCCTCTCACATCTGTTCTATTTCTTTTGCAGTGCTTATCCTAGTTTAATATTCCTAGGTACTATTCTGCATTAACTTATTTGGTTACACATTGTCTTTTTCCCTTTTACAGAAAGTTGGATAAAGTTCTTTATTCACTGTATTTCTAATGCTGAACACATTTCATTTCAACACTCAGGTCTAACTTCCAAGTGCAGCCATAAACAGATATTACAACCAAGTCCTCAGGAAACAGGATTCGAAACTCTTCCTAGTTACTGAAATTTCAATTATTAATACATAGTTCAGAATCTCCTATTCAGCATTTATGCGTGTATATACACACCTACACTCACATACCCGTGAATTGAACACTAAAGTCACTAATATGTTCAACATTACACTGAATAAATAAGCAAGCCCTTCCTGTATTGGGAAGAAAGCGTCTCAGAGAAGACAGAAGTAATTCCCAGAGAAGCAGGATTACAGTAAACAGGAAGATCAAGCGGCCTGGGAATGGCCTGGGGGGAGGCATTATCTGTGCAACTATTTCCATATAATAGCATTAGTAACCCCAAATCCTCTCTAAATCATATTTACCTCCTCCTGTACCTTCATATGAATTGATCTTTCTTAGATCTGCTAACTAGAGCGTTTTAGCAGCTTTGTATGGCACTACAGTTTACTTCTCGAATGGAAAGTAGAAAGTGGATTTATTGAGAGAATAATACAAGTTTAAGACAACTCAGACAACTCTTCTCAGTCCAATCTGACAACAGTCTTCACCAAGGAACCCTGCCCCAAAGTGGATATCGAGAATCCCTTGACTACTGGCCCTTCCTGACTACTTCTCTTCCCGACCCTTGCACCCTCATCCCCAAATCCTCATCATCCCAAATACCATGTAAGAATAATTCAGGGCTGCAATATGATTATTTCTTGGTTTAATTGGGAAACTGCTTCCCAGAAGCAATTTTACTTCTAATTAAGGAACACCATATTCTTTACATTTTTGTTTTAAGGTCAGCAGACAATTTTGATTTCTGTGTAAACTTGAGGACCTCTAGCAATGTGATAGGTAAGGGTTAAAAAGGTAATTGCTTTGCTGATGAAGATTACCTGCTGCTTTTGACCTCTTTAAGATATAAACTGCAAGGCAGGAAGGGCTTTCTATTACTCACTACAGTGAATTGGTATTATATTGCTTTAACCAAATCCCTATCTGAAATCAGTCTTAAAAGACAAAAGCGAAGGGTTGGTGGATCGGGAGCCAACACACACACCAGTGGAAACACTGATGAAGAAAAAGAAAAAGGAGTCAAAGAACTCTGATTAGTGCAATGTTAAGTAAAACACAGCTGGATTTTTCTCAGCTTAACCATCCAATTTTTTTAAAAGCCATATTTCCTCCAAAGCGCCAACAGTGCTTGGATGTGCTAGCTCAATGTGCCACATGTTTACAGATTCAGTTCCATCAGTTCCAAATTTGGGAAACTTTTAATTAAAAATGCTTATTGCCACACAAAATCCTATACTCCAGAGCAGGTGAATTTCTGCTTGGCTTGGCAGTTAGGATTCCAGACCACTGCACTGAATTCTTGAAGAGACAGCTCAGCCATAAGCTGGGTGCAGCAATATATGCTTGTATTCACTAATATGTATTCCAAAGACACTTTATAACCTTGTTTGAAATTTCCCAGGTAGTAATTAACAAAATTCAGTACCCTAATACTCTACCAAAAAATTTACATAAAGTCTAATCAGTTTTTTAAAAACTGCATCTGAGATCTCACTTTGGGAAAAATGTAGCTTTACTTGCTCCTCAGATTTTATTGTTTTTCAGCCTGGTATCTGTGAAAACATAGGATTTCTGTTTTCTGTTTGAAAGAGTAGATCCTTTCCTGTATTGTAATTTTAAAGGTTTCCCTCCCTGGATTAAAAAATAAAGATAAATTAGAGCTCATTCACCAGAGTTCTACTTGTGTGCTAAAAAATGTCCTCCCTGAAGATCCTGACAGGCTGGTTGCAGTGATTTACCTGCTGCAGTTAAGGCCAGTCCCTACTGCTTATATTACTCACTGATTAGTACGTTAGTTTAAAGAATTATACCATACAACCACTCACACAAAAGCTATTTATGGAAACATAACACATCCTGCTAATCTTCCCTTTCTCTGCTCTCAGACTCTAGACAGGATGGTCTAACGAGTTCAGCTGCTAATGGGAAAGAAGCATAATTGTCAGCCCGAGTTGTCACTTAAAATGAACAAATTCATGGTAAGGAAATTTATCATCATAGACGAAAATGACATTCAACCTATTTTGGCACATAAACATGTATATATACACTGAAGGCAGACATAGAAGGAAGACAAGATTATAAATATTAAAATGTGATCTGGAGGGCAGAAAACTCAACTAGCGTCCAGTATGACAGACACTAGGCAACAATCTCTTTACAGAAACTACCATGTTGTAATACACCCTTTTCTTTTGTTCTTAAATTGCAAACGGAATGTAATATACCAGTGCCTGTTAAACAAATTAAATATAAACACAACTATATTGAATTTTAAAAATTCCATGAAACTAGATCAAACCACATTCACAAATCAACTCAACTAATACACTTACTAGTTAAAGAGTGAGTGGAAAGGCTAATAACTTTTCTTTCACTTTTTCTGAATTTAGTTAGACTTTTAGTCTCATTATTGCCATAAAATTAAGTATGAGTAAAAGGAGAATAAAAGAGAAAAAAACTGATGGAGTTCAATGACATGTACTTCTTAATCATTCCTAAACTCATGACTATTTGCTTTCACATTAGTTTCTCATTTGGCTGAATAAATGAAAATATGTATGAATCCACCTATCCCCAATAATTACTTGGTATACATTATGTGTCAGGCACTATACTAGAGATAAATGTAAGGAATACAACGGTGAGTACATGGTCCTTGTACTCAAACACAGCTTATAATCTAGTGAGTTAATCCATTATAATATAATGTGATAAAACCTATGAAAAAGGATGCAAAAGAGGCTCTGTGAGAACTTAGTAGGGGCCCTAGATCTTAAATTGGGGATTCAGAGAAAGTTTCTTAGAAAAAAGGTAGTATGAAGTTGTGACTTGAAGGATGAGGTGGAGTTAGCTATATGCAGATGCAGAGGTACTGAGAGTTCTAGAGGGAATGGCTAGCATGTGAGAAGGCCCGTAGTGAAAGTATACTAGGGTGTTTGAGAAAATGAGAGTTCAGCGGTGTGGCTCTGGTGCAGTATGGATGTTTGTTGGGGCTAAGAGAAGAGGGGTGGGGAATAATGAGGCTTGACAGAAACCATGTATAGTACTGTGGGTATTTCAACTTGATCACAAGACCAGTGGACATAGAAAGGTTTTGGGTGGTGGAGAGGGAATGATATGATCAGATGTGTGTCTCAGTAAGAGTACTTTCTCTAAGGAGCGGAAAAAGTGAGGGGTACACAGAGAGGGGAGAGAAAAAATGAAAGACTTAAAGACTAGTTCACAGATTATGGTAGTAACCTGAGTAAAGATCATAAACTAGAGCGGCAGAAGAGGGGAAGAAGTAGATAGAGTTGAGAGATAATTAGGAGGTAAATAGGCCTTAATGACGGGAATGTTGCAGGTATCAGGGAGAGGGTACAGTCAAGGATGAGCCACTGGGTAGAAAGATGATGATGTCTTTTACAGAGATGGGAAATGAGAGGCAATGCTCTTTGAGGAGAGGGCAGAAATGAAAGCAAGTTTTGGACAAGTTAAGTTTGAGGTTCCTGTGGGAGTAGATGTGTGCTACAGACTGAATGTTTGTGTACCCCCCCCCCCAATTTATATTGAAATTCTAATCTCCAATATGATAGTATTTGGAGGTGTGACCTTTGGGAGGTGATTAGGTCGTGAGGGTGGAGCCCTCATGAGTAGGATCAGTGCCTTTATGAAATAGACCCTGGAGAGATCCTCAACCGTTCCCCCATGTCAGGACACAGCCAAAAGTCAGTCTTTTGAACCAGGAAGCAGATCCCCACCAGACAGTGAATCTGCTAGAGCCTTGACTTTGGACTTCCCAACCTTCAGAACCGTGAGACATAAATTTCTCTTGATTATAAGCCATCTATAGTCTATGGTATTTTGTTATAGCAGCCGGAACGGACTAAGACAATGTGAATTCTGAAAGAGAACATGCAGACCAAGAGAAGGTCCTAAGAAAATAAGCTGAGGAATACTACCACGTAAATCTACAAAAATGACAAAAGAGACTTAACAATTTGAAAGACAGAAAGAAAACCAGGAGACTCAAGTATCATAAAAGCCCAAGGAAGAGAGCTCTCAAGAAGGGTGGACTGTCCATTACTGTAGAAGATCAAGTGTGTTGAAATATTTATGGTAGACACCAGATATATGAACCGAGAGATAATTGGAGACTTTGGCAAGAGCAGTTTCAGGGAAGTCATGAGGACAAAAATGAGATTGCGGGGGGCTGAGAAAATGAATAGGAAGTGAGAAAGCAGAGACTAACTCATGAAGTCGGACAGTGAAGGGGTGGCAACTGGGAAATAACTAGAAGGAGACATAAGGCTGAAATGGGGTTGTAGGAGGTTTTCTTCTAATTAAACATTTTTTCGCCTTAAAGTAATAAGTGCTCTTGGTAATAAATTCCAAGAGCTCAGGAGGATAGAAGGTGAAGAATATAAATAAGGGTACTTCCCTTAATCTCCTATAGAAAATACTATTAACAATTTTTGTGACCCCTCTCATAAATTGTTTATACATAGACAACCAAATACACACACACACACACAAATGAGATTCTACAAAACTTTTTTTCCTTAACACTGTATTTTTGACTCTTGTCCATGCTGGAACATATAGATATAACTCACCTCTTTTTAGTGACCACAAAGTATTCCCTTATATAGGTCTGGAGTAGTTTAATCAGTCCCTGAAGACCACTTAAGTTTTTCTTTTCTTTTTTTGTGATTACCACCCAGGTTTAAAAAGTATCTCAGCACATATATCTTTATGTACATGTACTCATATGAAAGTGCTAGATCAAAGGGCATATACATTTAAAATTTTCATATTGATAAATTCTCCTCCATAAAAGATGGCATCAATTTAAACTCCTACCAACAGTGTATGTTTCTATATGCTATCACCAAAATGGGACATGGCTGAACTTCAAAATTCTTTGCCAGTATAATTGGTAAAAAATGGTATTTCATTATTTAATGTGCATTTCTTTACTTATGAGGTTAAGGACATTTTAACATGTTTATTGGCAATCTCAGTTTCTTTTTCTGTGAGTTAAGAACTACTATATCATATTTTAAACGATTTATAGTGAATGCTCTTTGTATAGTAAGTAAATTAACACTTTTCTGTCATATTTCTAATTATTTTCCCCAGTTTATGCTTAGGAAGAGTTCTTTCATTCTAAGACCATAAGAAATCTAGCTATATTTTCTTTTAGTGTTTTTAACTTTTCATCCAATCCATTTGGATTTGAAGGGGAAGGAGGAATGAAAGGAGTACAGTAGGGAGTTAGCTTTACATTTTACCAAACTGTGGAAATATTATGACCATAAATTGACTTATTAATTATTACTGCATAGTATTCCACTTTCATTAAGAGGTGTTGTTTGGAGTATGTTTGTGTGTATGTAGGTGTGTGTGATTTTTACCTTTGATTTTTCCTTCTTTCTCAATGACCTTCTCGGAAAGTTATGATTCCTATCAACACATGCAACAAAGGGTATAATGGAAAAGGCACTCAACTTGGAGCCAAAGCCCCGCACATTCACATCAGCTCAACTGCTCACTAGCTATGTGATGAGGAACAAATAATTCTTTCTTTCTGAACCTTGGTTATCTCATTTGTAAAATGTGGATAATGATTTCTCTTCCTATACATCACACAGTTATTATGAGAATCAAATGCAACAATCCATCATTTCATAAATATCTCATAAACTACAGTTCCATACAAATGGGACTAATACAATAGACATAGAGCTTTTTTACAGTGATATGACATGCAGTAGCTCATTTTATGTAAATTATTCATCTGGTTGAGATCAGGATAGCTATTTTCTTGAACATATTCTTTGCTAGAAGAATATGAAAACAGAAGGAATAAATGTATGGAAATAATTTTTTTCTATTAAGATAAAGCATTCTAATGAATTTAAGATGTTATCACGATACAATAAGAAACTTTAACTGGACTACAGTTCACAAAACTAAGGGACTTTTAATTGGACCATAGCAGTAAACATTGGTAAGGGAAATTCTATAATCTATAGCTAAACTGTATTGATTAATTAGTGGCCTGGAATCCAATAATTTCTGAGAAGTTGTCATTCTATCCAAGTACATCATATTGAAAAAGATTATTCTTTATTATCTAGAATTTGTTTGGACTCTTCCCTTCTGTTTCAGGCCAACAAAAATTAAGTTCCTTAATAGGACAGGCATTGTACTAAGGAATGGGATAGAAAGATTGTTTGTACCCTCAAGGAGTTTCCAATCTGCTACAGTAAGCGGAGACATGAAAAGATAAATTCAATAGAAAGTAGTTAGTCCTATAATATGGGATATGCAGTTGGCCAGGGTAAGTACGTAGGGTAGGTGCTTAGTTTAGAATGGTGTATGGGAAGAACAAGGAAAAGAAGTCAGGGAGCACATGACTCCTGACTTGGGTTTTGTTGCATGAGTATGAATTAGAAGTAAGCCTGACAAAGGACAGGGTGTAGGAATAGGAAATGATATTTGGGATAGAGAGGGCAGCAAGCTCAAAAGCAGAGAAATACAAAACAGTATGGTAAGTAAATGACAGACCTTTGGTAGGAGTGGTAGGAGATAATGCTGAGAGTTAGGGAAGCACAGTGTTATGTTGCATTTTGTTCATTATGCTAAGGACCGTAGATTAATGAAAGTATTATATACATATGTGATGAAATATTAAAACTGAAGTTTCAATTGAGACACTAAGATAAAAGAGATGTTGTATACCACAATGAAGTACCAGATAAACTGTAAAACAAAGGAAATGTTTGGAACCAGTTCTATTACCTTGAACCCCTCAGAATAAGACTATAAAAAGTGGTTAGAGAATAGAGAAGGGAAGGGATTTTGTGAGAGAGATTTTTCGGAGAAAGCTGTGAGGCTCCACCTCCTGTCCCCTATGGGATATGGGTATGGAATGCAGAAAGGGTGAAGTTTGATTTTATCTGGGAAATCTAGATGATGAGAAATGACTAACTGCTGGTGGCAGAGCCTGAGAGAGTTGATGCTTTTGGATTAGCCCGCACTCCTAGGAGGTTTGTCAGGGCAAAGGATGTGTGGATATCTCCTGTGGACTAGAGGACTGCAAGGGTGAAGAGACCACAACTGCAAGAATTCCTTCCTAGAAACTGTGAAAGGAGCTGCAAGTGAACACCTGGAAGAGAAATGTACCTGCCAAACTCAATAAAACCATAGGTGATAGCTCCTCAGAGATGAGACATTTGTGAAGAATTCCCCAAAGACCCTATAATAGAAGAGTCAGCTTTAAACATCTGCCAGGCTCAGGGAGCGTTACGGAAGGCTAAGATAGTACTAGAACTTTCTTACCACCGTTCTCCTTTCTGTCTCCCCTTGCCCAAAAACTGAAGGGCACCTAAAACCATGCTTATTAAGCTAAAGGGGAAGAATAGACGAGGAGAAAAGTGGTAGTTTACAATACTTGCTTCTCCAAAGGCAGGCAGATTCCCTGTAATTGGTTTGGCTGGGGTAGGTTTGCAGGTTTGATTAATATCTTGAACTAAAAGCCAGTAAGTTCTGAGTCAAGACCTTTTATTTACAGGAATCACAGGTTAAATAAATGCATCACAGACCTAAATACAAAAGCTAAAAATCATAAAACTTCTGGAAGAAAACATAGGTGAAAATCTCTTGGGATACACGTTAATAAAACCTGTAAACGTTTTCTGGTGGGAACGTAAAATGACACAGCTACCCTGGAAAATAGTTTGGGAGTTTCTTATAAACCTAAACATATACTTACCATACAATCCAGCAATTGCATTCTTGTGCACTGACCCTAGAGAAGTGAAAACTTGCATGTACACAACTGTTTACAGCAACTTTACTCATAACAGCTAAAACCAGAAACCACCCAAATGTTTTTCAGTGGGTAAATGGTTTAACAAAGTCTGGTACATCCATACAATGGAATACTACTCAGCAGCAAAAAGGAATAAACTATTGCTAGATGCAACAACTTGGATGGATTTCAAGGGCATTCTATTTAGTGAAAAAAGCCAATCTTAAATGGTTACATACTCTATGATTCCATTTACATAGCATTCTTAAAATAACAAAAGTATAGAGATGGAAAACAAATTAGTGGTTGCTGGGGACAAGGATGGGTGCGGGGAGGTGGGTATGACTATAAAGGGGCAGCAGAGGGAGTTCTTTTCTAGTAATGGAACAATTCTGTATCTTGATTGTGGTGGTGGTTACACAAATCTATACAGAGGATTAAATTGCACAGAACTATAAACACACAAATGGTGCATATAAAGTTGGTGAAAACTGAATAAAAACTGCAAAAGTCTCTTCCAGTTAATAGCAGACCAGTTAATAGTACTGTACCAATGTCAATTACCTGGTTTTGATAGTATACTACAGTTAGAAGATATCCCTACTGGGGGAAGGGTTTGCAAGACTTTAAAGTACTATTTTTACAACTTCTCGTGAGTATATCAATCAAAAATAAAACATTAAAAAATTAGTTCTAATGAAGAGAAGCTCAAGAAGTTGAGTATATTGCTTCAAAATTCCCCCTACAAATGAACACCACACTTACTTTTCCTGACAAAGAACAAGCAGACTATTTTAAAGCCGTGCTTTGTCAGTGAGCCTCAGAATTGAGGACATTACTGTGAAGGTTTTCGTTTGAAGGACGTTTGAAGGAGGTGGGAAATTCTACTCCAGGTGCTTCTCTTTACCTCAAGACTGGTGAATTTAAGTAGCACTTCCAGAGCAGGGTTGGCAACCTGACAGGCATTCAAATCCTGGAATGCCTGACAATGTAGTACGAACGCTGTTTTCCAGCATTTCCTAGTTTTTTCAAACTTTTCAAAGTACATTTGAATGAAAGGCATAAACATCAGAGTCTTCTCCTGTCCCAACATCCTCCCACTATGACATGTCTTTAACACAAAAATGCTGCCAATATTGATTCTAGGAAATCACTTTACTGGCTTTTATCCCATTAGATGGCTTTGGAACAATGATGACTTTGTGACATCCTATTGATTTTGCCTCTAAAACGTTTCTCCTATCTTGTCTCTGCCTCTTCATTCTGACTGCCACTACTCTCCTTAGAGCCTTCATTATTTCTTACAATAGTTTTTTGCTAACTGGTCTTCCACACTTAGTCTCTGCAAACTAAGTCATTTGAAATTTCATTGCTGAATTAATCTATATACAGCACAATTCTGATTAGGTCATTTCCTCACTCAAAAATGTTTAAAGGCACTCCATTGCTTACACAATAAAATCCAAACTCCTCAGTCTGACATTCTAGGACCGCCTTGTGTATGGAATATTGGGTTGAAAATAATTTCCACTCAGCATTTTGAAGACATTGCTCCACTGACTTCTGGTTTTCCATATTTCTATTGAGAATTCCAATGCAATCATCCCACTCTTCCTTTGTACGTAACCCATTTTTTTCTTTCCAGAAGCTTTTAAGATTTTTTTTAAGCCTCAGTGTTATAGCTCATGATGATGTGAATTGATGTGTATGTGGCTGGGGGTCTTTTGTCTTTGTTAATTTGCTCTGTTGGAACTTTGGTGGCCTTTCCCATCTGGACATTTATGTTTTTCCATTTGAGGAAACTTTCTTGTATTATTTCTTTGACAATTTCCTCTCCAAAGTTTTTCTATGTTCTCTTTTACTAGAATCTTCTGGATTGATTTTCTCATTTTCTGTTCTACTTTCTGGGAGAGCAACTTGACTTTAGCTTTTATATTTTTAATTTCCAAGCTTTCCTTTCTTGTTTCCTTGATGTTCCTTTTCTTATAACACCTTGTTATTGTTTCAAAGATGCACAATCTTATCTTTTGAAAATATTCATTATGCTTTGAAGCTGTTTTTGCCTCTATGCAGTGTCTCTGGATTTCTTCTGCGTTCTTTTTTCTCTCTCCTATTTACTTGTTTTTCTCTCTTTCATGTTGGAGACTTTCCTCAAATATGAAGAGATTCTTGGCTATCTGCTTATATTTAAGAGTAAAACACTAAAAAGGCTCAATGGAAGCTTTGTGGGCCGGATTGGAGCTTATAGACTGATGAGCTTCACTGAAGAGTACTTCCTGGCCAGCTGTTTTTTAAAAAATAATTTAACATCTTTATTGAGATATAATTCACATACCATAAAATCTACCCATTTAAAGTGTACAGTTTTCAACATATTCAGAGTTGTGCAATTATCACCACAATCTAAGCTCAGAACATTTTCATCAGTCCGAAAAGAAACCTCATGTTTACCAGCAGTCATTCTGCATGCATCACCTCCCCGTCCTATATCCCCAGCCTCTCGCAACCATTAATTTACTGTCTCTATAGATTTGCCTCTTCTGGACACTTGATATAAATAGATCACACAATTTATTCTCTTTTGTGATTGGCTTCTTTCACTCAGCATAAAGTTTTCAAGGTTTATCCATGTTGTAGCATGCATCAGTACTTCATTACTTTTTATGTGTAAATAATATTGCATTGTACGAATATATCATGTTGTGTACATCCATTCATCAGTTAAGGGACATTTGGGTCATTAACACTTTTTGGCTATTATGAATAATGTTGCTATGAACATTCATGTACAAGTTTTTGTGGGGACATATGTTTCATTTCTCTTAGATATACTTAGGAGTGGAATTACCAACTGGGATTATAATGGGGGAACAGAAATGTCGGTATCTGTAGGTCTTTTTATGTGGGTTGGTTCAGTTTCTCAAATTGGCTATTTGATAAATGTAAGCCTGACTGCTGGCCTTCTAGAGCGGGGTGGGAGATGAACCTTTCCAGAGTTCTGAGGGTGGGTGGGTAAATCAACCTCCTTCTTACGTCAGAGACTGCTAGCTGTCCTCCTAATGTCCATCCCATCCTCCTTTCTTAATAACAAACTCTTGTATTATTAGGGGCAACAATGTACCCAGGCATGACATTTCCCAGTCTCTCTTGCAGATGAAGGTGGCAATGATACACAAACAGAAGTCACCAGATGCGGTTTCAGGGAAATTGCTTTAAAGGGAGATAACTTAGCTGGAAGACAGTTGTCCTTTTATGGGCCCCTCTTTTCTGGTGCCGGAAACACGGATGCTATGGCTAGAGCTTCAGTAACTACATTGTGTTCACAAAGAGATCCTTGAAGATGCTAAGGATGGCAAAGGAAAAAGCCTACACAGAGCCCTGGCCCCTTAACCCTTGACTGCCCACCATCACACTTCTTTTACATAAGGAAAAAATAATTTACTTTGTTTAAGCCATTATTATTTTGAGTACCTGTTAATTAGCAGCTGATCTGAATCCTAAGTGATGGCTCTTTCCACAATTTCCTTCTGCAGGCAATTACATCTGATCTTCCTCTAATTTTAAGTAATCTATCATTCAGATTTCTCCTAGTTTCATCAAAGATGGAGTTCATATTTCTGTTTCTTATACTGAGTAATTTTTAAGACAAAAAAAGCAGAAAGATCATAGTGCTATAAGGCTCGAAATTAATTACAAGAAAAAAGCTGAGAAAGGCACAAAGATGTGGAGACTAAACAACACACTACTGAACAAGCAATGGATCATTGAAGAAATTAGAGAAGAAATAAAAAAATACCTGGAAACAAATGAAAATGATAGCATGCCATACCAACTCATATGGGATACAGCAAAAGCTGTATTAAGAGGAAAATTCATCGCAATACAGGCACATCTTAACAAACAAGAAAAATCCCAAATAAGCAACCTTAAAGCACACCTAACTGAACTAGAGAAAAAAGAACAAACGAAGCCCAAAGTCAGCAGAAGGAGAGAAATAATAAAAATCAGAGCAGAAATAAATACTATTGAAACGAAAAAGGCAGTAGAAAGGATCAATGAGACAAAGAGCTGGTTTTTTGAGAAGATAAATAAAATTGACAAACCACTAGCCAGACTTACAAAGAAAAAAGGGAGAAAGCTCAAATAAACAAAATCAGAAATAACAACAGACTCTGCAGAAATACAACAGATTATAAGAGAATACTACAAAAAAACTATATGCCAACAGAATGGATAACCTAGAGGAAATGGATAAATTCTTGGACTCCTACAATCTCCCAAAGCTCACTCAAGAAGAGGCAGACAATTTGAACAGACCAATCACAAGGAAAGAGATTGAAACAGCAATCAAAAACATCCCAAAGAATAAAACCCCAGGACCAGATGGCTTTCCTGGGGAATTCTACCAAACTTTCAGAGAGGATTTAATACCTATCCTTTTCAAGCTATTCCAAAAAATTAGAGAAGATGGAACACTTCCTAACACATTCTATGAGGCCAACATCACGCTGATACCAAAACCTGACAAGGACACCACGAAAAAAGAGAACTATAGGCCAATATCACTGATGAACATAGATGCAAAAATTCTAAACAAAATTTTGGCAACCAGAATTCAGCAATTCATCAAAAGAATCATACATCAGGATCAGGTGGGATTCATACCAGGGACACAGGGATGGTTCAACATCCGCAAATCAATCAACGTGATACACCACATCAACAAACTGAGGAATAAAAACCACATGATCATCTCAATAGATGCAGAGAAGGCATTTGGCAAGATCCAACAGCCATTTATGATAAAAACTCTGAATAAAATGGGCATAGAAGGAAACTACCTCAACATAATAAAGGCCATATACGACAAACCCATAGCCAACATCATACTCAAAGGGCAAAAACTGAACCCCATCCCCCTGAAAACAGGAACGAGACAAGGATGCCCTCTATCACCACTCTTATTTAACATAGTACTGGAGGTCCTGGCCAGAGCAATCAGGCAAGAAAAAGGAATCCAAATAGGTAGGGAAGAAGTGAAACTCTCGCTGTTTGCAAACGACATGATCTTATATATAGAAAACCCCAAAGAATCCATTGGAAAACTGTTAGAAGTAATCAACAACTACGGCAAAGTTGCAGGGTATAAAATCAACTTGCATAAATCAGTAGCATTTCTATACTCCAGTAATGAACCAATAGAAAAAGAACTCAAGAATACAATACCATTCACAATCGCAACAAAAAGAATAAAATACCTTGGGGTAAATTTAACTAAGGAAGTGAAGGACCTATATAATGAAAATTACAAGGCCTTTCTGAGAGAATTGGATGACGACATAAGAAGATGGAAAGACATTCCATGTACATGGATTGGAAGAATAAACATAGTTAAAATGTCCGTTCTACCTAAAGCAATCTACAGATTCAACGCCATCCCAATCAGAATCCCAATGACATTCTTTACAGAATTAGAACAAAGACTCCTAAAATTCATATGGGGCAACAAAAGACCCCGAATTTCTAAAGCAATCCTGAGAAAAAAGAACAAAACAGGAGGCATCACAATCCCTGACTTCAAAACATACTACAAAGCTACAGTAATCAAAACAGCATGGTACTGGTACAAAAACAGGTGCACAGATCAATGGAACAGAATTGAAAGCCCAGAAATAAAACCACACATCTATGGACAGCTTATCTTTGACAAAGGAGCTGAGGGCATACAATGGAGAAAAGAAAGTCTTTTCAACAAATGGTGCTGGGAAAACTGGAAAGCCACACGTAAAAGAATGAAAATTGACCATTCTTTTTCACCATTCACCAAAATAAACTCAAAATGGATCAAAGACCTAAAGGTGAGACCTGAAACCATAAGGCTTCTGGAAGAAAACGTAGGCAGTACACTCTTTGACATCAGTATTAAAAGGATCTTTTCAGACACCATGCCTTCTCAGAGAAGGGAAACAATAGAAAGAATAAACAAATGGGACTTCATCAGATTAAAGAGCTTCTTTAAGGCAAATGAAAACAGGATTGAAACAAAAAAACCCCACTAACTGGGAAAAAATATTTGCAAGTTATATATCTGACAAGGGCTTAATATCCATAATATATAAAGAACTCTCGCAACTCAACAACAAAACATCAAACAACCCAATCAAAAAATGGGCTGGAGACATGAACAGACATTTCTCCAAAGAAGATATACTGATGGCCAATAGGCACATGAAAAGATGCTCATCATCGCTGATCATCAGGGAAATGCAAATCAAAACTACACTAAGATATCACCTTACACCCATTAGAATGACAAATATATCTAAAACTAATAGCAACAAATGTTGGAGAGGTTGCGGAGAAAAAGGAACCCTCATACCCTGCTGGTGGGAATGCAAACTGGTGCAGCTACTATGGAAAACAGTATGGAGATTCCTCAAAAAATTAAAAATAGAACTACCATACGATCCAGCCATCCCACTACTGGGTATTTATCCAAAGAGCTTGAAGTCAGCAATCCCAAAAGTCCTATGCACCCCAATGTTTATTGCAGCACTGTTTACAGTAGCCAAGACGTGGAAGCAACCTAAGTGTCCAGCAACAGACGAATGGATAAAGAAGATGTGGTACATATATACAATGGAATACTACTCAGCTGCAAAACAGAACAAAATCATTCCATTTGCAATAACATGGATGGACCTTGACAGAATTATGTTGAGTGAAATAAGCCAGCGAGAGAAGGATAATCTGTGTGTCTCCACTCATATGAGGAATTTAAAATTATGGACTGAAAACAGTTTAGTGGATGCCAGGGGAGAGGTGGGGTGGGGGGTGGGCACAAAGGGTGAAGTGGTGCACCTACAACATGACTGACAAACATTAATGTACAACTGAAATTTCGCAAGATTGTAACCTATCAATAACTCAATAAAAAAAAATGGACGAAGGATCTGAATAGCAATTCACAAAAGAAAACACAAATGGCCAATAAGCACATGAAAAAGTCATGTTCATTAGTCATCAAGGAAATGTAAGTTAAAATCACAATGTGATACACCACATACCCACAAGAACAGCTCAGATGAAAAAGACTGACAATACCAAATGCTGGTGAGTAATCTGTGCAGTAACCAGGACTCTCATCCACTGCTGGTGGGAATGCAAACTGGTAGTGTCACTTTGGGAAAAGGTCTGGCAGTTTCTTAAAAAAACTAACACAGACCTATGCTATGACCCAGCAATTCTATTCCTAGGTATTTACCCAAGAAAAAGGAAACCACATATGTACACAAAGATTTGTGCACAAATGTTCTCAGCAGCCTTATTCATAACAGCCAACTACGGGAAAGAGTCCAGGTGACCATCAACAGTAGAAGGGACAAATGGTGGTATGGTCACGCAATGGAAGACTACTGGCAGCGAAAAGGAACAGACTACTGAAATGCCACAACGTGGATGAATCTCAAAAACATTTCACTGAGTGAAAGAAATCAAACCCAAAAGAGTACACAACATATGATTCGATTTATATGAAATTCTAGAACAGACAAAACTATGGGGCCGGCCCCATAGCTGAATGGTTAGGTTCATGTGCTCTGCTTGGGCGGCCCGGGGTTTCACTGGTTCGGATCCTGGGTGTGGACATGGCGCCACTCATTAGGCCATGTTGAGGCAGCGTCCCACATGCCACAACTAGAAGGACCCACAACTAGAAGATATGACTAGGTACTGGGAGGACTTGGGGAGAAAAAAAAAGCAGGAAAAATAAAAAGACGACGACTGGCAACAGTTGTTAGCTCAGGTGACAATCTTTGAAAAAAAGAACAGACAAAACTAGTTGTTGGTGGAAAAAAATTAGGATAATTCCTGTGGAGAGGTGGGGTATGGACTGACTGGAAAGGAGAACGAGGAAACTTGTTGGAGTCATATTTTCATAGAGGTCTGTTATACAGCTGTATGCATTCATCAAAACTCAGCAAATGAAGATTTGTGTTATTACACTGTACGTAAATTTTAAATCAAAATAAAAAACTAAAGAAACCATGAACTCTAAAAAAAAAAAAAAAAGCAGAAAGGTTTTTACCTAATAATTTAAAACCTGGAACTTTACCTTTCCAATCTTATTTCCTATCTCACCCCCGTACATACCATGAACTAGTCAGCATTTCTCTTCAGGCTTCATAATGTCCTCTCTCTGCTTTTGTTCACTATTTCCATTCTGAGGAAAGCTCTCTCCCGGTGTCTAAGTTCAAATTATACCTGTTCTTTAGGGTTCAACTCATAGGCCACTGTCCTCTAAGGTCTTTGCTGATCCACCCAACAAGAGGTAATGTCACCTCACCTCTACCATTTCCTCCTGGACATTTACTTCTTTCACCGAACTCCTTGAGGTTGGGGGCTGTGTCTTTAGTTCTCTATATTCTGTTGTAGCACATGGCTTTCTAGTCTGTACATGACTGTTGCACATTAGACATGTTACTGTAAATCCAGAAATTTGATTTTTAGAAATATTAATTATTTGGCAAAATTTCATTTCTTATGGCTATGTCCCACAATTTCCCAAAGGAAATTCTGAGTTTAAGGATCATTATGAATTGAGCCAAAAAGCAACAATGCTAGCAAATTTCATCAGGGCCATATAGCAGAATTTATGACTTGCAGATCATTGGCTAGTCAAATCTGGAGCCATTAGAGTCTTTTTGGATCAATCAAATCTGCATGCTAAAGTACTCTATGGTATTTTGCACAGAAAAGCTTACTGATCATATGTAGTAAACCTGCTTTAGATGAAATTAACTCATTTAAAACTATTTCTCTGCCATCTTAAAGTAGTAACTCAGACTTCAACAGAAAAATTTTATCTTTTTAAAATGTTGTGAGTGCAGATAAAATTTGTGGCTATCAAAAACCTTGAAGAATTCAAAATATCATGATCACTACCTCATTATCCTCTAGATACTTCCAAACAGAATATCTCCTCCTCTTGAGGAAGAGAGAGATAAAGTGATTTGCACAGCATCATAATGAGAAATTTCCTGAGAAATACATCTCTGGCTTCTTGAGTTCAGTGTTCTGGACAAAATTGGCCAGGCAAGCTATAAAGAAAAAGATTGACACATTGGACCAAATGAAAATCTAAAACTTCTATATAATTTAGAGACGTGATTTTAAAACACAAGAAACAGACAGGGAGAAAATTTTAGCAACAAGCCTAAAAGTGGCTTATAACCCCTAGTCATAATAAAGCACTACTCCAAATCATAAGAAAGAGGACAAAAAGCTCAATGGAAAAATGGGCCAAGGAATTTATAGGCAAGTCATAGAAGAAAACATGTGGAAAGATGTTCAGCTTACTAAGCATTAGGGAAACAGAAATTAAAACAACAAAATGCTCCCTATTCTGCCTTTTTTTGAGACGGAATATAGCAGAAAGGTTAAGAATGTAGATTCTAGAGCCAGACTTCTTGGATTTGAACCACAGCTCTCTGCCATTTGCTAAGCTGCACAATTGACTAAAGTCTCTGTGTCTCAGTTTTCTCATCTTCAAAATGAGGTTATGATAGTAACTACCTCACAGAGTTGTGATGATTAAATGAGTTACTTCACATAAACTGCTTAGAACAGTGCTGGCACTTAGTAAATACCATACATGTGTTTATTACTACTACTCATCCACTATATTGATAACATGTAAACAGTTGTTTGAAGGATAAAAGTAATCTTAATCTGTTGGTGGGCATGGAATTAGTACAGCTTTTTTGAAGGACTATTTGATCAAATGTGCATGCTCTGCAGCTAACAGTTCTACTTCAGAAATCTGACCCAATCACATAGGGACAGAAAGGTACACGTTCAAAAACGTTCATTACATCTCTATTTCATGCTGACAAAGGGGAAACAATCTAAATAACCATCAACAGAGAAGCAAAGTATGTATGTTAGAGAAAACTGTAGCATACTAAGAAGGTATCTGTTAAAGAGTGATGTAGATTTACGTGTACTGATGAATAAAGTTGTCCAAATTATTTATACTAAAAAGTAAGTTACAAAGTAATATGTATAATATGATCTCACTTATACGAAAAATTTTTAAAGAGGTATGAAAATATACAAACTGTTAATAAGGTTATTTATATGGAGAGATGGGCAAAGTGAAAAGGGACAGGACTGCACTGCAAAGGCTAAAATGCACTAGCTACATCATAGCGATAGGAGAGACTCTAGGAGAATACAATCTCTTGCTAATTCAACCTAAGAATTCCCTTAGGCTACCTAAAGCAAAACCGAAAAGGATTGAGCACTTTGTCTGAAACTTAAAAAGTGATATTTAGTGTAAGTTTAAATAATAAAGTACACTATAAAAAATATCTCGTCTCCCAAGTTTACACCTGATGCTGCAGAGTTTAAGAAACTGGTTATTAATTGGGATATTGGGGGTTACTGAACTGGGTTATTGAACTGAGCTTTAGTTGCTGCACAACATCCTTCTTCTTAAGAACCAACATTCTGAAAAAACTTGTCATTCCATTTTACTGACATTTATTTATAAAATGCTGTTTTGAATTTTTACAATGATGAAAGCTGTAGAATAACAGGACTCTAAGGAAAAGACATGAGATGAAAAAAATCAGTTTTTTTATGATTACCTTAAAACAGAGGTATAAAAGAGGTAATTAACAATACAGTTACACTGCAAATTGGACAGACTTGCACATTTCACAGAGTCCTCTAATGTGGATCAGGGGTAAAAAGACCTGATAAAGCAGTAGTCTCTCATTAACTCAGTATGGGGGACAAATTATTTCATCTAGAAAAAAGGAAAGTAATTCTCTGTCTGGCAAATTTATAAATCTATAATCTGCCATTACAGAAATTATAATCTATATTTCTGTTTGTTATAAGATAACTTCTTACTAAAAGAAAAAAAACCCAACTATAAACCAGAGTATCAAAGATGAAAGGCAGACATGAGTTCAAACTCAAGCTCTACTACTTACTAGCTGTGTGCCCTTGGGCATGTTTCTCAGTCTCTTTTGCCTTAGTTCCTCATCTGTAAAATGAGGGTAATAATAGTATCTAGGATTGTATTACATGAGAGACTACATTAAAAATGCTTGGCACATAGTAAGCATTCAATAAATATTGGTGATATGTCAAGATACAAGTATCATTTCCTAAATTTGGAACATTATGAAGACATGAAGTATTAAAAATGTGTCCTAGCACACACTCAACAATTTTAGAAGATTGTTATCCTTAGTGAGCTATGCATTTGAGATTTACTCAAGCTGGCAGTCCTAATTATTGAAATCCAGGCTTCCTTTTCATACGTGTCTTCTAGATGTGATGGCACACCAATAAGACCAATTCCATACGCTGTACACAAAGAACAATGTAGCAGTGAAAAACATGGATTCTGGAGCCAAATTACCCAAGTTCAGATCCATTTTTGCTACTTACTAAGCTGTGTGACCTTGGGCAAGATTACTTAACCTCTCTGTGCCTCAGATTCTTCATCTATAAAATAAAAATATTTGTCTCATAGGGTTATTATAAAGATTAAACAAGATAATTTATATAAAGCATCTAGAACAGTGCTCAAAAAATGTTAGCTATCATCATCATCATCCTTTATAGTCATTCTACAAAAGAAAGATAGACCTCTGACCACTAGCACTTGATTCTATAGAAACAACACAACTAATTCTTAAATTAGTTCTTCTGTATTCACACACTCCCCAGTATTATAACATTCTTAAAACTGGTTGGGTATTTGAACCAACATTTTGTACCTTGCCTCAATATGAGTAAGACAAAAAGTAACCTTTGTATTAGATCTTTCCAATTGCCATTGATGCAAAATTAGAGATCAAAATGCCTTATCAGAACCCACTGTAAAACTGATTTCTCTGTCTCATGCAAGTTAAATTCCTACCTGTCATCTGTATTACGGAGGGATGGAAGCCGAAAGCTCGTGTTTCTGTCAAGCTTTGACTGGCTTTTGGTCCTCTTGATGGAGCCTTTCAGGCGCTTGCTGAAGAATCCCTAGAAGGAAATGCAGAAGGTGATGGGAGAAAGAACCAAGGGGCACTTGCTGTCTCCTCACTCTCCTGCACCACCTGTGCAAAAGATACTCCGATCTTTATAACGAGGGCTAGAAACAGAACTCAGCTTTTAATTCTTTAATTTGTAAATAATGGTTGCTTGAAACTACCCGGTAATGTGATGAAAAATTGTTTTCTTCTATGATAATTGGGATAATTAAATTTTTTAATAGTGCTTAATTTCTCATTTCTTAAATAGTTTCTATACTAGCTATGGTTTAAAAACCTCTAACTTTAATAATAGATTTAAAAAAATACAACAATATAACATAGAAAAATATAAATTTCAATAGAAACAGCACCCAGTGATTTCCTGAAGTAAATTAAGGGAAAACAGGAAAAGAGAATAGCATGTGGAAATGCCCTGAGGAAAGAAGGTACTTGGTGCATTGGAGGAATTTTAAAGAACATACTGATAGTGAGAAGAGAAAAAGCTTTATTCTAAGATCTGCAAAAAAAAAGGGTTAAGTAATCATTACAAGGTAATGTGTTGGTAAGTCTCAAAAGTGTTAAAATTTGATCTATATCACCCATGGTAAAGTTAAGTTTTAAATGTAGCTAGACTATTTTTAAATGAAATGGGGATCATTTATGAAACCACCGAAACATTTAGACTTCAGAAGAACACAGTTCCTTTTTTGTTTTTTTTTAGGAAGATTAGGCCTGAGCTAACTACTGCCAATTCTCCTCTTTTTTTTGCTGAGGGAGACTGGCCCTGAGCTAACATCCATGCCCATCTTCCTCTACTTTATATGTGGGATGCCTACCACAGCATGGCTTTTGCCAAGCGGTGCCATGTCTGCACCCAGGATCTAAACCGGCGAACTCCAGGCCACGAAGAAGCCA
This sequence comes from Equus asinus, assembly GCF_041296235.1. Lineage (NCBI taxonomy): Eukaryota > Metazoa > Chordata > Mammalia > Perissodactyla > Equidae > Equus > Equus asinus. The sequence goes on from NC_091814.1 coordinate 44,303,332, forward strand.
AACGTGTGCACTTAACCGTTGTGCCACTGGGCCGGCCCAGAACACAGTTCTTTATGGATTTTGGCCTCTGCTTGCCTCCTGCCACTTCTACCAAACTATCTGGAGTTCCTTGAACATATTCCTAGTCTTAGTACCAGGGAAATAATAAGCATCAATAAAAGTTTGTTGAATAAAAGAATAAATGCAAGAATGAATGATGATGGTCACTGCTTTCAAGAAACAATGATATTGCTGGCAGGTGTGAGGACATATTACAAATATATCAAAATGTCTTGAGAAAAGGTTGTAATTCAAAGAAAAATATTTTGACACATGGAAAATGACTTTCTAATCACTCTGAGATGAATATCATCTTATAGAAGCTGTGTGTACAATAAATATTTCCATAAAAAAGAAAAAAATACCAAGCCAACATCAGCACATCAAATCTTTTCCATTCTTTTAGTTATCACCAAAGCCCACTGTTTTGCGGTGAAGACTATATTATTCAGGATAAGCTAGGTCATGCTTATCTAACAACCCCACAATCTTAGTGGAGTAAAACACACTGCATGTCTATGAGCAGGTCAACTAAGGAGATGGGGGCCCAGCTCTATGCTGTCCTCACTCAGGGACTTAGGTTAAGGGAGGCTCCACCTCTGTGCTTCTATAGTTGCTGCAGCAAGATAAAGGAAATGTGACAGATTAAGTATTAGCTCTTAAAGCTTCAGGTCACTTCTGGTCTCATTTCACTGGACAAAAAAGTCACATGATCATACCTAACTTCAATGGGGAAAGGATGTACAATCCTATCATGTATCCAGAAAGAGAACTGGAAATGCTTGGTGAGCAGTAGTGTGGACTACCATAGTGCTTTTTCACACCAAGTGTTTTGTGAACACATAGGCATTGTTCCTTCCATTAGAGAAAAATGGAAACAAACTTATTTGAATCAGAAGTAGAAATATTTACCTGACTCAAGAAAAATGCTTATGTTATTTCTTGTTGTTCTTGTAGCCCAAAGAATAAGGGTAAAAACTCCTAGAAAATATCACATAGATGTAATTCCCTAGGGTGTTTTTTATTCCCTAGGCTGTTTTTTATTATAGGTATATAAAGATTGATTGGAAGGAAGAAAACAAGGCTATTTTTAAAAGTCCCATGTTTCTTAGAGACAGGCATTTGCCTGGTCTCCAGCACAACCTTAGTATCATTAGAGAAAGTCACTATCATTTCTTCTCTAACGCAAAGGATTTATTTACTACTTTCTATGATTCAGTCAAGATGAGTCACCACATTTGCTCATAAATGTGGTCGGCAAACCAGACCTACGTTTACAGAATTCTATTAGAATCATTTATGGTTGGTTCAAAAACCACTGGCTTAAGTTGAGATCCAGCCAAGGACCTGACCAAATACCATATATATACATATTTCTAGCAAAAACACAGTTAAGCAGTAACTAAGAATGTACTAGTAGATGTTCACTCATATAGTACTCTACCTTTTTGTGGTACTTATTATTTCATATTTCATATTTTAATCCATGGATTTAACAAATACTTATTTTATGTCCATTTGTTATAAGGCATTGTACCAGGTGTTGTAAGGGAATCAGAGATAGCATAAATTCTGCCTTCAAGGAGCTTGTAGTTTAAGATTGGATTTGGAAACTAAATATAAATACATATGACACAATTTAGAAGATAAATGTTACTAATTCCTAGCATATTTAATCACAAAATAAAAGTTAACTGTCATATTTCTTTGAATCTAGCACACCACTGGTTGTAAGTCACACCATTATTTTACATATGCTAAGAAAAAAGCTGCCAATTAAACTATAACCCAATGCTTCATCACTTAGAATTGTTATTTTGTATTAAAGAAGTTTTTTAAAGACTTATTTAGGCAGGTTTTGTCATATATCACATAGTGTATACATAAAAAATATATATGCAAAATAACCCGGTTAAGATATTCTTAATGCTTCTTCATTCTTCTCAACTACTCTTTGAACAACTATTGGTTGATGACAAACAGCATATCTTAAAAGAGTAATCTACAGAGATGTTAAAATGTGAAAAATAAGCATCTTAGAATTGATGAAATATGGTATAATTTTAGAAAGGTACATAGGAAATAATTTCAGGAATTCAAAGAAAAAGGAGGTGACATCATCTGGAGAAACAAGGGGGAGTTCTACAGAAGAAGTAGAACATGCCAGGTCCCACGGGGCAGACAGGATTCAGGTTTAGGAATGTTGAGGAGCCAAGGTTATTGTATGGAGCACAGCATGAGAAATGGCATGGAGGCAAGAACACAGAGGATATACATTAAGAAGATTTAGTCTGGCTGGCATATGATTAAGAGTCGTAAAAATAAGGCTGGAAGGGTGGTTTGTCCAGGTATTAATGTATAATTATTGATCTCAATGGCCCTTAAATTTTTGAGGGAAGGTATAATGCTATATCTGTCCTAAAATCTACCACAGTATCTAAAACTTAGTAAGTGTTCAGCAAATATCTGATAAATATATACATGAAATTATGGTTGTTTTAGGAATATAGATAAGGGAAATTTAAGACTGCCGAGAGTGGTCAGTGATATTTTACAGAGGTAACAGAATCTACTACAAAATTCTATTTTCATTTCCTTGATATAACTGAAACATGGTTTTCACCTGAAATATTGTCTAGTTTAGAACCCTATTTGGTAGAGGTTTTTCATTCTCCCCTATGCAATATTCAGTGGTGCCCAGGAAGAGGTGCTGGGATTTTCCTAGCTTACCATGGCTGCTTCCATATCACTATTCCATAAAATAATAGTTTGGAGTAAAGCATATTCTTCGAGGTTCACACCATCTTCATTTAACATCCTGTATCACTCTTTGCTGTTCTCATCATTAATCTCTCTTTCACTTTCCTTTATTCACTAAGGACGTTAGCCCCTAGCTTGATGTATTTCTCAGTCTCTTAACTCCTAACACCATACTAGTAACTAACCAGGTAATGATCCATCTAATATCCTAGCTTCACAATTCTTTGACTCCAATAACCTTTATCCTCATCTTCAGCTACCCATTCCTAGAGCCACATCCTAAATCTTATCATCATTCAGAGATCCTCCACCTCAGACATCTTAAGCAGGAATATTCTTCTTTCTGACTTTTCTTCCTGACCATATATCTCTTTCTTCCAATATATCTGGCTCTTCAACCTCACAGAAACCTCCAGTCTCTTGACCACCCCACTTTCTCCCTGTCCTTGTTTTCTTCCCTATCCAACCTTGACTCCTGGCCAATCATCAGAAGCTATTGAATCACCAACAACATCCATTCTCTTAATGATCAGCTATCCCAAACCAAAATGAGATCAATGTTTAAATTTTGCTCCCATGACCTGACTGTTCAGGAAGACCACGTAGCTGAATAGACTGATGCCACTAAATATTCACTATCTCCAAGCTCAGCTTGGCTTCTATTATGCCTCTGTCCTGGACCAACCAAGCACTGAGCCTTCCAGCAACATTACCCACTCTGGGAAACCTCAGAGTGTATGGCATGCCCACTTTCCCACTGCCCTTTTCTGAGCAATTCCTTACATACAAGTCACTATGCTTTGTACCATGCAGTTCTTCTTCCCTGGCTGTGGCTGAGTGGACTAGGGGTGGATAATTGACCCAAGGTACCTAAAAGAGTGGTCCTGGTAAGAGTTCTGCCTGTTAGGATACGGTATCATCTGGTAGCTACTAACCACTCCAGCCTGATCTCTGACCATTCTCTGCTGCATACTTTATACTCCAGGAACTCTAAAAGCCTACAATTCTCTACATTCATCATGCCTCTCTGAAATTGCTCATATTCCCTCCTTTTTTCCTGGCCAAGTCGTCCTTTCAGACATAGCTCAGGCATGATCTCTTCTAGGGTGTCTTTTTTGACATGTCCTGACCTTGCCCTAGATTAGGTGCCCCTCCTCTGTGCTTCTAAGTATCTATAAATACAGCCAGCCTGACATTTAGCACACTGCATGCCCACTTACGCGTCAACAGTCTTCTCTACTACACTCTGAACTCCTCAGGACAGGGACTAAACAATCTTTGCATTGCCAGGGCAGGGCATTTTGTAGGGCCTCAATAAACATTTGTAGCACTGAAATAAAACAGGCAGTAAAATGAACAAAAGCCATCATGGTGTGTTTGCTACAAGTGGCATCATGGAAAGAGCAGGGAACTCTGAATCAGAAAGTGTGGTTTCAAATCCTGGCTCCAGTTTCTCCTAGTTGAATGACCTTGGACAAGTCACAACTTCCAAGTTTTCAGATTTCTCATCTGTAAAATGAGGATTAAAAAAATCCTCACCTCGTGCCATTCCAAAACTTAAGATAACTGAATACAAAAGTATTTTTAAAATAATGGAAAACAGGTACCTATAAGTATTAATTGAATATGAATCTGGGATAAGAGACTACTGATTTTTCCTCCTAGAAACTACCACAACAAAGGAAGGGAAGGAAACTAGAAATAAGTTCCACAACAGCAGGGATTTGGGGCTGTTTTGTTGAGTGACGTATGCCAGTGCCCACAGTGATATTTGGTACATTATAAGTGCTTAATAAACATTTGCTGACTGAATGACTTTACTGAAGCCTTCCTGGTTATCATGCACTGGCCAAGTGCTTTCCAATATGTAATACCACTTAACACATGCAACAACTCCACGAAGTAGATGTCTAGTAACTTGCTTCAGGTAATACAGTTAATAGATGAGGATTTAAATCCAGTATATTGCTAGAAGTTAAAAAGTTTCATTTATTCATATATTTATTGAACATCTATTATTTGACGGATACTTGAGGCCCTTGAGATGTCTCAGTGAACAAAACAAAAATCTTTGCCTTCATTAAGCTTATATACTAGGGAAGGAGACAGACAATGAACAAAGAACACAACCAATTAGTAAAAGACAAGCGCGATAGAAAAATACAGCCGTGTAAAGAGAGTTAGCAATAGAAATCGGTCATGGTAGGCCTTACGGAGGAAGATTACACTGAGTAAAGATTGAAAGAGGTGAGTTAGCCTGCAGATATCAGAAGGGAAAAGCAGGCAACAGGAACAGGCTGGGCAAAGGCTTTAAGGTAAATCATGCTCGTAAGTTCAGGAAAGAGCCAAGAACTCAATATGGCTGGAGTGGAGAAAGCAAGGGGAAGGGTTGTGGGAAATGAGGTCAGAGAGGTGAAGGGTGGTGCTGGTCCCTGTAGTGGGGTGGGTGGTGGGAGCGTGCAGATCCTGTAGGCCATTGTAAGGACCTCACCTTTTACTCTGATTTCTAAGGAAATCAACAATGAGAGACAAGACCATTCAAAACAGTCATAAATAAGCAAGCATTAGCTTTTCTGAGAGAAATACTTTTAGCTACAAAAATAGAAATGTGCACTGACTTAATACGGTATTGAGCAAGAATGTGCAATATATGAACAGTTCATTTCTTCATCAACAGTAGATCACATACCAACAGCCAAGATACAGAGAAGATATCTGACTATTCTCAGGTCACACAACTGCTAAGTGGCAGAGTAGAAATTCATGTCCAGGCAGCCTGACTCTGGAATCCTCGCTTTCAAACCACTACACTATACTAATTGTCCACATTCTAACGCCTCTTCAAACACTCTAGGCACTATGATATAATGTATTTCCCCATGTGTACTATACTTAATTTCTACACATACCTTATTATAGAATTATATAACACAAAGGGGCAGAAATACAATATGCCAATTCGAAAATATGAGGGAGAAAAGAAAACAAAGAAAAAAACAACTAGTGTGACATCTGACTTAGAAAAATTTGCCCCTACACCTCCTATATATATAATTAAACTAAAGTAAAATTGAAACCCTATTGAAATTACTTTTATATGTAACTGATTCTGTGGTTACTAAGAGAAAAAGATCAAATATAAAATTTAAAAATAGATGGATGCCAAGAACTAAATGCTTCTATTTCACATGAATTTATGATATCTATGGAGTAAACGATGCTCCTATAAGCATATTCTAAAAACACAACAGCATAAATGGAAACAAAGGAAAAGACTGCAAACAAACTGATTTCATCTTTGTGATACCAACCTAATCTGAAAGAATACTAATAAAACTTTCCAAATCCTACTTCATCCGATTCTCCTTTGAAATGCCGTTGCTACCATCTACAATTCTTAAAGATAGTAAAAAGCTTATCATTTTAAACAACTACAGTGCCACAGAAATTGATACAACTAAAATGACATACTTTAATTTGTTGGTACTCACTATTTTCTGTCAAAATAAGGCTTAAAATTAGCAACTGCCAGTGAAAGAAAAACCAAATGCTGCCTTTCTCTGGAGCTTGGTAAATGTTAAGATAATGATAAAAGTTGTTCACGACCTGCAAATTGGAGTAACCCCCAAAGACTGAACTTGGCTATCAGGGCATGATTGGTAACTGAAATAAAACCGCTGCTACGCAACCACTCTCAGATGCCTCACCAGTGGCAATAAGAGACACTGACTTGCCAGTGTCCTAGTGCTGCTGCCGTTCCCTCAAGACATGGAGAAGTGGAGGCAGAGAAACACGTCATCACCTTCACACAAAACACAGTGATGTGCAACAGAACCCTGCTTTAATCCTGTTTGAGACTTTCATGTCGGTGACACACGAGGGATTAAGCAATTCTAGGTGATTAAGTAATTTTAATAGCAGTTCCTTAAAATGTTATATGACTCATACTAAGAACATGCCACCTGGTCAACTAGAAAGAACCCAGGTGAGAACTGTTTTCATTCTTGCTTTAAAGTTTTCGTTTAATTAGTAAATTAACTTCTATGTAGTCTGCATATTTTAGCAGTTCATATTATGGACTGTCATTACCTGAGAAATTATTCCCTTCCTTGCTCTCTTAATATAACTTAGGAACTTGTAGATGTTCAGAAAGTGTTGACTAAAATCTAACTGTAGAAAATGAACAAGGAAAAAGGAAAAGGAAGAGCATCTGAAATGTTAAACTCCACTTTCCAGTCACCATATTCTACTTACTTAGTGTATCTTCCAGTTATTGGAAGTCCAAACAGGAAGGGAAACTCTAGGTAACAAGAATAATAACAAAACAACAAACAGCTGTAACAGCTGTAGAGCGCGTTATGGTTAACAAGCAGTTTCAATGTAGGTAATTTCTTCCCTAGTGGGGGCTTTTGTTTTTTGTTTTTGCAAATTTAAGCATCAAAGGGAAAAGAAAGGTTCTATCATAAATTACAGCTGTTTTTCTAGCTCAGAGCTGATGAATCAGAATCTTCGGGCATGGAGCACAGTGATCTGCATTTTTGACAAGCATCTAATGATTCCCTTTAATTAAGCAAAGTAAAATTTTTATTATGAAACTTTTAAACATACAAAAGCACAGAAATTAATATATTAAGCACATACCCATTAATCAGATTTAACCAATGTTAACATATTGATATGTTATTAAAAGATAAAAGTAAAATATGTATGTTATAATAGTAACATGTTATAATTATTATAATAAAACAGTATGATATGTTATAACATATTGATATGTTAAGATTTGCTAGGGGGGCAAATGGAAGATATTTAGCACTTTCTCTATTCCTAATTAAATTCACTGTCGTAGAGATTAATTTTCATTTGATAGAATACTGCTATGTCACATTTCTTTTGATTATTATTTTCCTGTTAAATATTTTCAAACCTTTTACTTTCAACTTTTATATATTATGTTTTAAAATGTATCTTTTCTTTTAAAATATTAGGTTTATTGAGGTATAATTTACAAAAGGCAAAATTCACTATTTTTATGTGCATAGCTTGATGAATTTTGACAAATGTATCCTACCACAACTGAGATATACATTTCTATCACCCAAAAAATTTCTTCCTGTTCATTTATAGTCAATCTCTTTCTCCTCCTCCGCTCCTAGAAACCACTGATCTGCTTTGTCCCTATGGTTTTATCTTTCCCAGAATGCTATATAAATGGAATTACGCACTATGGAGTCTTCTTTCACGTAGTATACAGTTTTTGAAGTTTCTCCACGTTCTTGCACGCAACAGTAGTTCACTCCTTTTTCTTCCACTCTATGGATATACTAAAGTCTGTCTATCCATTTGCCAACTGATGGACATTTGGATTGTTTCTAGTTTGGGCCTATTGAGAATAAATCTGCTAAAAAAATTTGTGAACAATCTTCATGTGGACATGGTTTGGGAACCACTGAGTTAAAACCTTGGTTGGAAATTCACAAACAAACAGCAGGAAGAAATGGCAATCTTTTAAGAGGATAAGATGTTAATGAGGTGGAGTAGGGGAGAGATCTTGAGAAGGGAAGGTATCCCTGATGTTTTTGCCTTTATATTTGAAACAATTTTAGATTTACAGAAAATTTGGAAAAATAGTACAGAGAGTTTTCCTTTGCCCAGCTTTCCCTAATGTTAACATCTTAACACATTTTTGCCTCTGGCTTTTCAGTAACCATTACAGAAAGATTTTCCTACATTAAGGTTAAAGAGGAATTCAGCTATGTTTTCTTCTAATAGTTGTGTGGTTTATTTTATTTTTTTACATTTAGATCCCTAACCCATGTGGAGTTTACTCTTGTATAAGGTGTGAGATACACATCTAATTTTATCTTTTTTCCAAATGGTTACTCAGTTGTCCCCACACTATTTATTTTCAGGAAATGGTTTCCAGGAAACCATTCCCACTTTCTTTAATAGGAGTTAGTCTCTCACTTCTGATTATCTAAGATCTTTTGTTTATACTACTGTTTTCCTCTGTCATGACCAAAAATTAGTTCTATTCCTATGTTATATTCCCCTACTGAATCTTAGCTCTTGAAGGCAAATATTATCAAGCTCAACTTTGTATTTCTTCAATGCTTAGCATACAGTGGGCTACTTACATATTTCCAGAATGCTAATAATTAATCCAAACTTTTTATTAAGAAAAGTTTAATTCATTCAAGAAATTAGGGAAAATATCTAATACATATGAGGGGAAAAAAAACCCCTCAAAATTATTAAAATAAAACCAAATCTAGTTTTTAAAGAGGAAAAAGTTTATTATTTGGAATATTGTCTTCTATAGACCATCTCAGTTCCTGCTAATGAAGTGTGTTGATTTTCTTATGACTAGCAGAGAGATCTTAACTCACGTTTAACAGAGTATAAATATTAAATAAGATAGCTTTAAGGGATAAAATAATGAGAAACGATCGGTCAAAAGTAAGAAAGAGAACATCCCCTCAAAGTAAGGTCTATCAGTCTACTGGACAGTCTCCCGGAGGTCATCATGGAAGCCCGAAAAAGCATCAGATAACATAATGTGAAAGTTTTTCATTGTCAGGGGAGATGGACTAGATGAATTTAATTGAAGCTTTCCATCTCTCAATTCTAGGACACTAAGAATAACAGCACTACAGATGGAGGAGGGCTTTGAAGCCTATTAGTTATTTAAAAAAATAAAATTCTTACTGCCTCTCGTGAAACAAAATGCACCTAAAACCCATATTATGGAAATGGTGGTGAGCAAAAGGTACAAAGTAAAACAATATAATTACTTTTTACTAATGTCTATCAGGATAGGCCTTTTGTTTTTTAAAGAATAAAGTGGGGAAGGGAGGGAGAAATACACCATGGAAAAGATTTTATTAGGCATATTTACACCACTTCTAGAGGCTATTTCGTTAAGTGTACTGCTTTTAATGCTGCAAACATTCTTTTTCCATTATAAATTTAGGCCCCCAAATATTAACAAATTGGTCCTTAGTATATAGTACCTTTTTATCAGCAAACCTCCAAGCATCTTAAAACATTTGTGGAATATTTAATTATCATAAAAAAGGAATCATAGGCCCTACAGGAGGTCAAACAATTTGCTCTTGGTCACACACATGAGATGCTGGCTGAACATACATTAAAAAATACATCCTTATCACTCCTTTGCCTGTTCTAGGTATAAATTCTTAAATGCTAATGATATGAAATCATTGTATTGATATTCTGGCAGAATTAAACATGCAGGTGACACAGGCCCTAGATCACATGTCAGAGGAGTACAGAGCCTTTTTCAACTGCAGGCACCTGATTTTAATAGGGAAGTACTCCTGTGTGACAATGGTCTCACTGACTGCATAAGATATGAGCCTATGTAGTGAAGGACAGATCATCAGGTTTTGACCTTCACTTCTGCTGAATAAATTGTCTTTTTTCCGTTTAACTTTTAAAGAGTTGAGAGGCAGACCACATTCCTACACATCCAATTATTCCTTGAATGAGAAGCAAACTGAGAAAGATAGTCCCCAAGAGTCACTCTATCATTATTCTCACAGGGCTTCCACAGAAGAAAATTATTTCTTTCTACTCCCTATATTCTGCCCTTAATTCTATTTTACTTAACAGATTAATGCAGACCCTTAAAAATGCACAATATTAATTTAAAACCATCAACTAATGATGACAATGCTATGGCATAAGAGGTTAATGTCTTTGCAATGTTCCTACCTTGGGTAATCATGAATGCACCTATATATTAAATGAGTTTTCATAAACAGATCAGGAAAAAGAAAATGTCAGTGCTCGAGTTATAAGATAAATAAGATATAGTCCTGATCTTCTAGAAGAGTAGTTTATGAACTGTCTTGACCATGAATCAAATGAGAAAAATACTGTTGGTGTGCATTCCTAAAATTGTTTACCTATAAATTATAAGAATGTTCTGATGTATGACTATAAAATATTCAAGAAAATAAAAATTTAAAAAGAGTGACATTTTAAAAAAATCAAAGATTTAATATTTTCTTTCTGCAAACCAAATAGATCATGCTGTGTACCCTCTGAGGTATATACATCCCATTCTGGAGACCATCACTAGAATCACATACTAGGGAAGGCAACTATACAAATAATGACCCCACAATACAACAGTATCAGTACTATAATGGATAAATGCACACTCCTATTGGTCTCATGCTAATGAAGCCTGGTACTGGTTTACAGGAAGAATAACAAGCACTGATAACTGAAGTCAGTAAGTGGCAGTGGGGCTGGAAAAGAGGGGCTGGCTGAATTCAAAAGTGACTGAATGTGGGAGGAAGGAGAAGAGAATACTATGGCTCTTAGGTTTTTGGCTCTTGGAACTGAAGAAATTCGTAGTATAGTCATGCATCGTTGAATAATAGGGATATGTTCTGAGAAATGCATCATTAGGCGATATCGTCCTTGCATGAACATCATAGAGTGTAGTTACACAAACCTACTACACACCTAGGCTATATGGTACTAATCTTACGGGACCACCATCATATGTGCAGTCGATCATTGACAGAAACGTCGTTATGCAGCACATGACTATATTACAAAGTTAGAAATTCAGGGGAAACAATTTTTTGGAAAAACATAAGCGAATACAGCTTGGGGAAAGCTGAATTTAAATTACTATGGGACATCAGAACTAAGCATTAGTAGAACAGTACAGAGGATTGTTTAGAAGAAGATTCTCTAAAACAACAATTAATTTCATTGCTATACAAAAGTCATAAAAAGATCCTTCTAATATGAAGATCTCAGCACTATCCCACTAAACAAGCCCACATATAACACATCTTATAAGAATGCAGAGGCAGAGGTAGACTATATATGAAATGAAAACAGTCAAGAAGTTTAGTTAATAGACATGAACTAACGGAAGAGATATAAACTACACTATATAAGATACAAATGACTCATGAGATGTGAAAACTTGCAAAAATTAAAAAATATTCTGTATATACATGACGGCTATAATCTGCCTTTTTCTTTTAAAACCAAATATCATGCTTCCTATTTCTATATCCTTGAGTAAAAATGTATGGAACTATCTTCCTTATAGTAGGTAAAATCATAGTAGTTCACATAAAAATGCAAATATGCAAAGTATCAGTAATAAGCACCTAAAAAAAACTTGTAGAAAATAAGCAGCCAATACATAATGAAACATATTTGCCTTTTGCCTTCCTAAAATACATTTTATTTAACCTAATATATCCAAAATATTATCATTTCAAATTACAATCAAATTAAGAAATATTCAGATATTTTCTATTCTTTTTCCCAAGTTTTTTTTAAACAGTTTTATTGAGATATAATTCAAATACCATCAAATTCACCCTTTTAAAGTGTACAATTTAGTGGTTGTTGTATATTCAAAATGTTGTGCAAGTGTTACCACAGTCTAATTCCAGAACATTTTCATCATTCTCAAAATATATCCTGTACCTATTAGCAGTTACTCCCTATCCCCCCCTCAACCCCTGGCAACCATTAATCTGTTTTCTGTCTCTATGGATTTGCCTATTCTGGACATTTCATACACAGAATTATAAAATATGAGGCCTGTTGTATCTGGCTTCATTCACTTAGCATAATGTTTTCAAGGTTCATCAAAATGTAGCAAGGTATCAGCACTTCACTCCTTCTTATGATTGAATAACACTCCATTATATGGATAGACCACATTTTGTATATCCACCTTTCAGCTGATGGCCATTTGGGTTGTGTCTACTTTTTGGCTATTATGAATAATGCTGCTATGAACATTCATGTACAAGATTTTGTGTGAACATATGTTTTCAATTTTCTTGTACATATACCTAGAAGTAGAATTGCTAGGTCATATGGTAACTCTATGTTTAACCTTTGGAGGAACTGTCAAACTGTTTTTCAAAGTTGCTACACCATTTTACATTCCCTCCAGCAATATGTGGGCGTTCCAAATTTTCCACATCCTCACCAAGACTTATTGTCTTTTTTTTCTGTGAGGAAGATTGGTCCTGAGATAACGTCCGTTGCCAATCTTCCTCTTTTTGCTTGAGGAAGATTGGTGCTGTGCTAACATCTATGCTGGTCTTCCTCTATTTTATGTGGGATGCTGCCAAAGCACAGCTTGACAAGCAGTGCTAGGTCTGCGCCCAGGATCCAAACCTGTGAACCCTGGGCCACCAAAGCAGAGTGCACAAACTTAACCACTATGCTACCGGGCTGGCCCCAACACTTATTATTGTCTTTCTTTTTAATTATAGTCATCCTAGTGCGTATGAAGCGCTATCTCAGTATGGTTTTGATTCACATTTCCTAATGACTAACGATGTTGAGCATCTTTTCATGTGTGTATTGGCCATTTGTATATCTTTGGAGAAATGTCTATTCAAATCCTTTTGGAGGCTTTTCTTTTAATAACTACTCAATAGTCTGACAAAAAATTTTATAATGATATTTTAATCAAACAATCCCCTTGGAATAAAGTTCCTTTAAAATGAAATTAGTAGATGTAAAATATAAAACAAAGCATTTAAAAGTCCAGTGGAATGGTGCAGGCACTGGTTATAGAATTAAAGGGCCTGAAGGCAGGAAGGCACCTCGAAGGTATTACTGTTTACCAGCAATGCTTGTACCTTGTTGAACAAAGGTATAGCTGAGAAGTATAAAAATACCTTTCTGTACAGCTAGCCCTAGCAAAATCAAGAAGTTGGCCAGGTTTCCTTTCTACATCTCTTGCTTCCTAACTTCTGTGAAATAGGAAAGCATCTGATAGTTATACTTAGTGGCTAATTATATGCTCCCTTAAGTGGGCATTAGTACTTCAAAACGTTGATCTCTAATTGTGAAATGAAAGGCGTTAAGTTCCACTTCCCCATTAAAGCAGAAGGAAAATATCTTTGCTTTGAGGAAGAGGGGCCTATAGTATACTATCCATAAGCATGAGCTATAAGTGAGTTCATTGAGAGAAGAGTACTCTCTCAAACAGCCCTCTCCTCCTGGGCAGGATAAGTTGGAATCTCCACTAGTTAGTACGGCTGCAAACCTGCTTCCAGGAATAACCATTGATTGAGGAAGGTTTCCATCATTCTTTGATTCTTTCAAGTTTAGAATCTTGACAATCTTCCCTGCTATGGCTGCTCCCTTTTCCTCCAGGTATTTGCTATCTCCTTTCTATCCCCGTTAACGGGTCGTATCTAACCTTATTCCTTTTTACTCTGCTCCAAATTTTATATTTTCTAAGATATTTATCATTAAAAGATTTTAAAATTATACCCATTCTGATTACAAAATGATTTAAAGATATAGTTAATGTTTACTACCTTCAGACTATAATTTTTCTTTCCTGACATTCCCATGTTTATTATATTATTTTTACCTCTGGAAGTAATATTTTGATAGACATAATGTGACTACATAGTCATATATTATATATTCATACATATATGAATATAAATATACTCTTTATTAAAAGAGGTATCACTGCAGGGTGACCCTATTATGGATTTCAACTCCATGCAGATGGTCAGTAAAGAGAAGGAAGATGGATATAGAATCTTTGAGCAGCAGAGGACAGAATTTTAAGTGTCCTGGAATACAATAGCAATGAGAATACAGAAACAGAAATAGTATTGTAGCTGGGTGCTATGAATTCAAACTGATTATTTCACCCTTAAGACTGAGATTCTGAGGCTGGTCAGAGGTCACTGTGTCACAATAAGGCAAGTTATTTTGTAAATTTAGACTGGTCATCTGAACTGACTGTGGCAAACAGAGAAGGGCAACTAATACCCTATGCAGCAATTTGTTTCTGAGCAATAGCAGGCCACTGAGAAAATACTGCTTGTTAGTTTCTTATGCCAGACTTGAAGGTATAAAAGAAAGCACTGATGTCCACAGGAAAGACACTGACTAAAATGGGTTCCTAATATTTTAACCAATCATTTTAGACAAATAGTTCTCAACCCTGGTTGCATGTTAGAATCATCTGGGAAGGTTTTAAAAAATACAGAAGACTGGGGGCTGGCCCCGTGGCCGAGTGGTTAAGTTCGCGCGCTCCGCTGCAAGCGGCCAGTGTTTCGTTGGTTCGAATCCTGGGCGCGGACATGGCAGTGCTCATCAGGCCACGCTGAGGCGGCGTCCCACATGCCACAACTAGAAGGACCCACAACGAAGAATATACAACTATGTACCGGGGGGCTTTGGGGAGAAAAAGGAAAAAATAAAATATTAAAAAAAAAAAAAAATACAGAAGACTGGGTTCCAGTCCAGAGATTTTGATTTAACTGGTCTGAAGTGGACCCCAGGCATTAGTATTTTTTTTTTTTTTTAAGTTCTTTAGGTGATTTTTAGGATGGCCAGAGCTGAAAACCACTGATTTAGACAATGAACACTTTCTGGTCTTTATTAAGTCGGCATGAAGCTTTCTGTCTCTTGGTTTAACCTGGAAAAACAAAGATCTTGTTAAGGATCTTATTGATCTTACTGAGGATTCCATTCAAGACAGAGACTGAGCCTGATACCTCGATATTTAAGCAAGGATGTAACATTGCTTTTTATACATTCCTTTTAAAACATTCCTTTTAAATTTAGGAATTTAACTAGGTCTACATTTATCTTCCAAAGCTTTACTTTATTCTAAAAAGTATGCAAAAGTATGTCTTTTGACAGTCTTTTGTAGCCAGTGTATCTGATTGGGAATGCTCAGGTGTCACCATGACAAGAACACAAGGAGAGTTCCATAGGAATAGTCAGCTACTGCCTTAGTTCAACCATGCTTTCTGGTTGTCTTGGCATATATTTTAGTGCCTGAATTTTCTCAGAGCCAAGCTCAAAGCTAATACAAAGGAAGCAGCTGCAACTGCATTGTGTTATATTCACATGGAAGGCCAACTCAGACCATCGTGTTGTGGAAATGAGAACACTAAGCTGAGCACCTGGTCCGGAACACAAGCAGCTTTCTTTAGCCAAAGCTAAATTGATGGCATCGTCTAGGGAGATGTGATACAAAAATCATAAATATCAATAGTCACTTTATAAATAGAATATTAAAGAAAGAAGTTTGTTCCAAAAACTCAGGGAATGTGAAACAAATATATACAATTACAAGATGTGATCATTTTCCCTTTCTGCATTAAATTTAAGGACTTGGATAACTTTTCATTAGTTTTCTTATTTCTTCCTAATCACCCCTGTAATATCATTTAAATGTAGTTTTAACAATGTATGAAATACACAATGGGGGCGGCCAGCCCGGTGGTGTAGTGGTTAAGTGAGCGCGCTCTGCTTCAGTGGCCTGTGGTTTGCAGGTTTGCATCCTGGGCCCGGACCTAGCATGGCTCGTGAAGCTTCCCACATAAAATAGAGGAAGACTATTAGCTCAGAGCCAATTTTCCTCAGACACACACACACACACACACACACACACACACAAATACAATGGATGCTATATTTAAAGGAAAAGACAAATATCACAAAAGTAAAAGTCTAGCAGGATGTTAAAGAAAAAATGAAAAATAGGATCTTAAAAAGAGGAAAAAACTATTCAGACGACTAAAATTGTTCTTGAAGAATCTAACAGTCAAAACTCAGATCTGCAAAAACATTGTGAGTTTGTACATATGTATGATACCTAAAGGGCTCAATGAAATATCCACAAAGATATTAAATAAGGATTCTACCTAGTTTCACTTCCCAATATAAGTAGACACAGTATACACTATATACATAAAATACCATAGCCCTGAATTCCAAATATAAATTAAAATCTTTTTGTTGAGGAAAAAATGTAACTATTCTGCACAGGTACATTTATTCCAAATGATCTATCAGCGGTTATTAAATGGTTTAGTAACCAATTTGACTAGAGACATCCTCAGTAATACCAAGAGAATAGCTGTGAGAGAAACTCTAGTCCTTAGATAATTCATGCATATTTTATCCATTCAACGATTATTTGTTGAGTGTTTACTATGTGTGAGGTGCTGTGTTAGGCATTGGGGTAGCTACAAAGATGAGTAGAAGAGATATTTCTTGTCTAATGAGGGACACAGACCTATAAGGAAATAACTGCGATTGGAATTAAGGTGAAGAAATATGGAAGGAGAGTGGAGGCAGAACAGAAAAACTATTCTGCAGATCTCTGGTTTTTCTTATGGCTATGATTAGAGAAAAGTAAAAATACCTTTAAAGATTCCTAAAAACCAAGACCTTGCCTTAACCTATAGGTTCAGTGGCTATATGAATTCCCTCTTCCATTTGTCATGTCCTTGCTTTTAAACTTATTGACTCTGCTGTCTACCACTGCATGAAGGTGGCTTAGACTAAGTAAGAAATACACCTGAGTACACTGCTATACTAGTTATCCACTTTATGTTTTTAAAAATATAAATTTGGAGGAATGAGGAGATATACAAAAGTTTGGGGCTCATTGCTAGAGTTATTCTTTGGCTCCTTTCTGCCTCATCTAGCAGTAGTCAGCAGTATACAAGCAACTCTAACCCACTGGTTTCTTCTGAATCTCCTGAAGGCTAACCTCTACTCTAGTGTCAGCTGATAGCCAGGGTGGGTGCTGGGCTGGCCTTCTGTTAAATCATGGCCCCTTACCTATCACCCTGAGTGGAGATAATGATAGCATGAGAAAGAAGAGTCAAGTAATTTACCAATACTTCATAGTATTTATACAACTTGGTTTAGCTTTTGAGCCAAGACAAATATTTCAAAAAACAAATCTCTAATGCTTTAGCAGCCAGCAAAGTTTAGTTAAGCTTGACAAACAAGTCCACTTACAGTCTTGCCCCAACCTCACCTCCAGCCTTCTCTCTTGCCATTTTTACGTAGATGCTTTTCAGTTTCTGCCTCACCGAACCCTGTCTATATTCCCTGGAAGCATCAGTCCATCTTATGAAGTGTGTCTTTCCAAAATGCTTTTCAGTCAGCCTGGAATAATCTTCTTCCCTTGTCAACTATTTTCATTCAGCCTTTGAAACTCAGCTCAAATATTGGCTCCTTGGCAAAGCCTTAGCTTACACAGTGCATTGTTAAAAACCTGTGTCACCATGCTTATCTGCCGCCTTATCAATCTGGCAATTTTTCTGTCTCTTGCTACTAGGTTATAAATTCTCTGGGAGTGGAAAATTCTGTTGTTCGTTTCTGTTTCCCCAGTACTAAGAATAATGCCAAAAAAAGTATCAATAATTGGTGAATCACTAATACTTTGCCCAAAGTAACCATTCAGTAAGTGTGTCATTGTCAATAATTTCAGTTAAGACTTGCTAAAATCTATTATCACCTGCTCTCAATAAGGCTGAAAATGGAGCTGGGAGGAATAAGGGGAAAGAGTCCACTATGGCTCCTTTTTGGGTACAGCTGATGAGGAGGGAACCTGCTATTCACCATAGTAAAGATACCTGAATCCTAAAACCACAAGTACTTGTGCTTAAATCTCACATCTGCCCCTTCATAAAGTTAACATGGAAATGATCTTTGAGATACTGTATAAGTAACTTAAAGTTAAGTATCTTAAAGTTTGGTTTCTTTTTGTTCTGCTTTCTCATATGCAGAGAGTCTTTCGTGATCTTAATTACAAAAATATTTTTTGTTGATCTGAAAACTAGACATACTTCTTATTGGCAATACATTTAAGGGATGTAGGTCACATCAGCTCTTGGAAGACCATGGAAATTTAAAAAACACAATGTACTTCCACAGACATTCAAGTACTGCAGTGCCTCATTTAGCCAGCATATTTGGTTTCTCTTAAAAGAATATAAATTATTTATCCAGCATTATCAAGGAATGAGGTACTTCACAAACCAGATTTTTCTTGATAGCAAGTTTTATAAGCATCACATATCTTCAAGATCTTAAATATTCTCAATGGATAACACAAAATATCACACAATACTGCAGTTCCACTTTTAAAAAAGCCCAGCACAACAAATATAATTTCACTTTTTCTTGATGACTGAGGTTCATTATTATCAGTGTCAATTATTGCACTATGCACCATCCAACCTGTAATACAATGGTACCCTCAAGGGCTCCTGATAAATCTAAGGCTATTTGCCTTTATCCTAAGTGGATTCAGATTGTTTTTATGACTGCTTGCTTTTCATTTTCTCTGCTTCCTCCCTCAAATCACTGTCTTTTTTTTTCTTTCTTTATTGCAATCAATGTGTTCTGATGGTTATTTTTCAAACAATTGTCTAGGTGAGGGCTTGTGAATGGTTATTCTCCTAGAGAGCTAAGTGCACGGGCTTTGTGACTCCAATTTGCTAGTCAGAGGCACCTTCTTTCCCTCAATGTTTTTAAATCCATGAAGTGGCTGTGATAATCAGAAGGCTAACAACTGAGTAAGAGGTTTATAAGCAGTGTTAGCTGTCACGTATATGCATCACTGGTTTATTACTTTTATTCAACAATAATTAGTCTTATTATTAAGGTAAACCTTGAATTAGGTGTCAAATTACTGTTTAAATATAAATAAAAATTGTTGTTCCTAATGAATTCAAACTTAAAAAGCCCAGCCATGAAGTTCAGATTCAATATAGGAAGTACTTCAATGTTACTATATTGTGGAGGGATATTCTTCTTCAGTTATTGACTTAAAAAAAAATTTAAGAATTCACCATTCTATTCTAGCGTGATAGTATGAAAACTCCAAATTGTAACTCAATGCTTTTCACCAAACTCTGTATATGGATAGTTAGTTTCACTATAACGATCTCTATTTCATGGGGAAAACAAGAAGGGGAGAGGAGAGGGAAAAACACTTTTTTCATTCATGAAAAGAACATTTTAAATAGGTAGCTATGTCTACGGAACAAAGAAATTTAGTAAAAGGCATGAAATCTGACATTTTAAAATACTTGTCATAATTTGGTTAGAATATTAATCCAATACTTGCTTGTAATCTTTAAAAATGAGAAAATTTGTAAAAATTTGAAAGATGTCATAGTAACAGATATCCACAAACTCTACAAGGCACTGAGATACAATAAGGGGAAATCTTGCTTCTCAGGGTTAATCCAAAATAAACATTCATTTCAGTTAATTTATAAATGAATGCCAGCTTATATATCTCAAAATATCAGTCCTACGTAAAAGGTCATCCTAAAGTTCAAAAAAAACCCAGCATTGGAATAAATAAATAAAGAAAGAATACAACATACTAACTTGCCTGAATTCAAAGAAAAAACTCTTTTTTTCAATAGAAAAATCTTTTTCTACTTTATATTGCTTTCCATTGTACCTTTAATAATGACCAACTTCATGTAAGTAATTCTTTTCAAGTTTAAAATCAATGAATTTTAATAAAATGATATGTTTAGGAAGTAAGTATATTTCTTAACCAATAAGCAAATAAAATAGATGAATTAAAATCTGAGTTACTCAGAGTTATATCAAGAAGATCTAAACTAGGCCAGCAACTGGTAGTCAGATGACCTGATCACTTACAGTCTTTCCATCTCAGCGTTCTTTTGTATTTAATACTGATTCTCAGTACCGTGTTGTCAGTTTAAGGAGTATTTTAAACTAGGATATTTCTTCAGCACTTAGATGGCCTTCTAAAAGATGGCTTAAGCAAAGCACAGGCCAAGTTTCAGGATCAGAACTCTTAAGTCTCTGATAATTTGCTCCCCAACTTTCTAAGTTTCATCACTCTTTGCTTGTACTCCAGCTCTGGAAAATAAAAAAGTCATACCCCCATCCATTAAAAAAAAAAAAAATCCCACCAGTACCTTTACAGAATTGTGACATGTTTTAGCTAGTTAGGTAGATTTCAGCTAGATAGGTTTAACTTGATAAAAGGACATCCTGCAAAGCTTTGCTCTTCACAGTTCAGAGGAATTTGAATTAAATGTGCTTAGTTACATATTTTGGAAATACTCCACAAGTAAAAATAATATTCGCTAAAACCTAATAAAGCTTACACTTAAAGTAGTGGACATTAACCACAGTTAATCCATGTAAGTTGATGACTCTGTCCTTTAACCTCAGTATTGTAAAGAAATTCTTGAGGAGCAAAATATTTTGATTCCTTGGTAACTATCTCTAACTCTAAGAAGAAAGGAGAAAAGTAAAATATTCTTTTAGAGAAGAGAAACACTTACTGGTACTTTGAAGGGTGAGGTATTTGCAGTGTCCATGGAGTTGGGTTTTTCTGACGTACTGGTCCCTGAGATACTCCGTCTGCGGGGGGACCTTTCTGCCGGCACCTCTGGAAAAGAAGAAAGAAACATCAAGAATCCAAAATGTAGGATCTTTGACTAAACTGTAAAATTATTGTTTTGTTTTGTTTTTCCCCACAGAAAATCAGTTTTCTTTAAAGGTGCATCACATTCCATTTGCACATAATTTGTTTCTTTATCTCTGTGGGGTCTGAACTATCAAGACACTAGGGAGAGTTGGCAGTTATGAATCTGCTTTAGCATGACAGCATATACCTTTAACTGTGCACATATAAAAAGTCATTTCCTCTGATCTATGTTTAATACCTATAAGTTCACTTACTATTTGCATCTCACGGGGTATGAATCCACTTCTCTATTTGTCAGCAATGTAGGAGTTAATAGAATCCAATGAAATTTTTTTATATTCTTGTGAACAAAATATAGTCTAGTGTTGCACATGATTTGATGGTGTTTGCACACAGGTCAAAGTTCAGTTCTGTGCAGACAAGATGATTCACCAGACTGCAGCCAAAGGGCCATGAGAAGACTGAAAGCTGCTGCCAGGAGAGAATAACATATATGCCTATGCAGATATAAAAATAGATCAGCTTCTCCTTGTTCTGGCAATATGACCTTACTAAGATCTTACTCTGGAATCCTAAATCTGTTCAAACTGACCTAACAAGCTTCGAATTTTGCAGATGATGTGATATTCTACAATTTAATTACTATATACTATATTAAGGTTACATTTAAAAAAATTTTTTCATAGAGTGATATATATATGCATATATATATATGCACATACACACGCACACACAGATGATAGATATATACATATTATACCTTTATCACAACTGCTTCCCATCTCCACTTCAACTGACAGACATATAGGAATCCAGCTTCTCAGATAACATTAGATAATCTCAACATGGACAAGAAAAGAAAAAAAACCACATCCTAAAAAAAGTATTCTGTGTTATCTTCCAGATCTTAAAAAATAAGGAGTAAATCGTGACTCCGGAGACTGACATTTTGATTCCTGCTGTTCTCCCTTTAAAAGATAGATGCAGTTTAAACTTCCATTTCTGGCCTCCTGGCCCCTGGGATCCGTGCTAGTTCCACTTAAGAGAAAGCCTTTTTTCGCTCGCTCCCTCCCTGTGTCTTGCTCTTCCCCCTCCCTCTCTACAGCTTGCAGAGAGAGCAAGCGAGAAAGAAACACACAGACTGCAGCTATTCAATCAATCGTTCCGACTGCACATCCTCATTAGTTACTTTCAGGCTATCGGCAGACGCCAACCACTGCCTCCCCTCAGTTACAGAAAATTTCACCGTATTACACTAATCTTCAGCAAGAAAAAACATTTACAGAAATTTATATTCAGCTAGTGCCAAAAGGACACCATTTTACACAGACCCAGTAATGCACACAAATCAATCCGGACTCCGAAAATCCTACTGGAAGTGCTTACCCTATTACTATCTTTGCACTCTGGACACTGATTTTCTTTCCACAACTAAACTATCTTCACTGTGATATCCTGACCAGTAAGACATAAGCCAATTTGCAACATTCCTAATGACTGAGAGGTTGACAACATAGCGTCTTATATGCCCACCTGCAGTACAAGAAAGTTCCATGCTATTACTGTTTTAAAAATTATGACCAATAACTGTGAGTCTCTCAACTTCTCTCTAACCATCTGTGGTTAAATGAGCCTTAATGTACAAAGCCAATTTCAGAATTAGGCACACGTGACTTCTAATGCACATTTCTAAAAAAATGGACGTATAATTAGCTAAAATTCACAGGAATGGCACAAAGCACTGAATTTAAACAAATCAGTTTGTCAAAGCACATTGAACAACAAGACCTTTAGACTTTAGGAACACGACTTTAAAGAGTGATTATCCAAGTTAGGCAATTCTATATGGGGGGCAGGCAGGTGGGGAGAGGGGCCGGTGAAAGTAGAAGAAAATCTCATCTTTCCTCTGATAATTAACTATAATTAGGAGATACATGAGATTGAGTATTACAATATTTTAATTTCTGAATAATTGATGGAGAAATGAAAGTGGGAGAAAAGTGAGTTCCATTAGCAAGGAGAAAATGATCTAGTAAACACTTTTCCTTAATTTGCAATGTTCTGGCTAAGGAAAAAAATGGAAACTTATTTCCTCACTTTCTTTCAAACACGTAATTTTAGTCTTCAGGCATATGAACTCATTAAACAAATATATTTCAATGCTTTTAACTATTTGAAATTATATTGGCTAGCATGAGCAACCACATTTCAAACTCTTAACAAATATGTCACTTGTACTTCTTTTTCTCTTTTAGATTCTGTTTCATGAAAAAAATATCACAACTCTGACCTAAAGAATGTCATTGGGTTCAAAAAGAAGAAATTAAATTATTCTTGAAGTTTGAACAATTTTCACTAAAGAGGGAAAAGAAAGGAATCTAGGTAAGCTAAATCAACTAATGATAAGAGGAAGAAGTCTACACTTCTAGATTTTTTTAGCCTCCACAACAATGTAACTTATCTGTGGATGCAGAGAAGGCCTTTGAATATCCAGGTTCTTTAGTTCTTAGAAGATTTGTTCTTAGAAGATTTGTAACTATTTCAAAGCTGAGAGAAGAATATATACCTCAAGAACTTGAAATCTCCAAGAAGAAAGGAAAGTTGCTACTATGGTCTTGAAGCTACATTTCTGCTGAGCTGGAAAGAAAATCTATACTAGTTCCAATAGGCCAAAATTAGACAGCTCTCTCCCCTATGCCCACTCATGCTACATACTATCTCATTATTTTCACCTGCTGTAAAATGTAATGTTCCTTTCATAGTCACAATATTTAATTACAGTCATTTTAAAGTATACTCTCTCTCTATCACTGAGACAAGAGACTTATAATATTGTTTCAGTAGATAAAGGTCTGAAACTGTTTTGTTCACTTTCTCATCCTCTAAAAATAATATTTTTCATCTTCAGATTGAAAGGTGAAAAAAGTTACAAAAATCCTGGTTAAGTTTTAAATTTACCTCTTCATTTCCTTTGCCACTGGGTATGAACTGAGATGAGGTGACAACTCAGAACAATGAGAGAGAACCTCCAACACAGCTCCACACAGGATGATGTATTGAACAAAGAGAAATTTGGGTGCTTTTCTTAGTAGCTCGACCAACTATCTGTGTGATTCTATGTAAGCCGTTTTACTTTTCCTGCTCTAGTCTTCATTAATAAAAATTAGCTTTTTGGAAGAAAAGGGATCTCTAAATCCAAAAAGGAGTATTATAATGTCATTTCCTCAAAATACACATTTTCCTCTATGTCAATGTGCTTTCTTTGAAAAGCGTGGCGAAGAAACTGACAACTGGATATACATGGGGGCAAAGGCACTTTTGGTGGAGGACGTGCCTGTTCAACAAACAGAAGTCAACTTCTGCCTTTGGCCTTTAGCTCACTTATCACAAAGCAAATGTCAAAAAGTGTTTCAGAGGAGCTGGCTCCATGGCGTAGTGGTTGAGTTTGGCACACTCTGCTTTGGCGGCCCAGGTTTGTGGGTTTGGGTCCCAGGTGCACACCTGCACCACTCACTGGCCATGCTGTAGCAGCAATCCACAGGTAGACTGGAGGAAGACAGGCACAGATGCTGGCTCAGGGATGATCTTCTTCACGTGCACGAAAAAAAAAAAAAAAAGAGGAGGATTGGCAACAGATGTTAGCTCAGGGCCAATCTTCCTCAGCAAAAAAAAAAAAAAAAAAAGGTGTTTCAGAGAGGGAAAAAAAGTAGGACAGTGTAAGACAGATGAAGCAGTACAGTAATTTCACTATAGTAGTTATACTGAAAAGGTAGTTGCATTGAGAAGGTGAGGTGAGAGCCAATAGTTAAGGAAGTGAAGAAGTCAGCCTTGTAGGTTTATCAGGAAAGAACAGTGCAGGTGGAAGGAAGCCAATATAAAGGGCAGTGGGGAAGCCAGTGGGAGTGGAGTCAATGAGTGAGGACAAACAGTAGCAGAAAGCCTGAGAGGGATTGGGGTAGACATGCTCAGATTATGCAGCCCTCATAGGCCTACACGTAAGGGCTTTAGCTTTTTTACTCTGAAATGAAAAACCACCGGTGAAGTACACTTTACCAAAAAGTACAAATCACATAGAAACACTATGGAGATACACTTACTGGCACTTTCTTAATTATTTTCTTCTCAGGATTTTGAATAATAAATGTGATTGAAATAATTCTGCAATATTACTATGTTTGAAAAGAGAACAAAGGGAAATACTATATTAACTGAGAGTTAGGTTCCAAAAACCTCTGAAAATACCTTCAACAAGAAAGGTATCTCTTATTTAACATCATTATGGCCAAATATCTATAAACATCAACTATATTTACTTTTTGTTCAATCACATTTAACCAAAATTCATATGCCATTATGTCACATATACATATATTTAACATAAACAACATAGCTAAAAATGTCATGAGTTCTGACAATGTCTACCACTTTTAGAATTAGTTACCATAGTTAAAAGAAAAAAAGTAGAGGAAATGATTCAAAAATACTTTTTTTTTAAGAGAAAAAGATGTGTCATGAAAGTTACTTAAGTACCTCTTTTGTAGATAATTTGTTTAGGACAGAAATATTTTTATGATAATTTTAGCTAATGTTGGGTGTTTGTTACACGCTAAGCACTGTGTCTAGTATCTAACTTACTGAATTCTTGGGGCAGCCCCTCAGCTAGTAACAATTATTCTTCTCTTGGATGAGGGTGGGGGCAAAATTTAAAAGAAGGTAATAACCTTACCAATGTGAAAGTAATTTCAGAAAACTCAACCTGAAAGATGAACAAAATTTAGAAAGATATTTATAAAGTTTTAATTTGGTAGACAATGTTGCAATGAACCGAAATATCCTTCTCATAACAAAACTCTCTAGTTAATGACAGACCAGAAACAATATTACATGTTCACAGATGCAGTCAACTTGGCATATATAGTATACTTAAAAACTTCACATTAATAGCAACCCAAGCCAATTCCTAGTAATTTTGTGTACAGAATTACAAAACATGAATGAATGTGAATACTCTGCCAATTATAATTATTCATAGGCCCCTTTAATATTTTTGATATTATACTTAGGAGACAAGTGTTCTAGCATTATTCTCAAAAGAGGAATTCTTCAGTTCACTTCAAAAATCTTTTTGGGGGCTGGCCCCAGGTTTCACCGGTTCGGATCCTGGGCACAGACATGGCACCGCTCATCAGGCCATGCTGAGGTGGCGTCCTACACAGCACAACAGAGGCACTCAGAACTAGAATACCCAACTATGTCCTGCGGGGCTTTGGGGAGAAGAAAAAAAAAAGATTGGCAGCAGATGTTAGCGCAGGTGCCAATCTTTAAAAAAATAAATTAAAAAATAAAAATCTTTTAAAAAATCATTTTAACAAAGTAAGATAAAAAATTGAATACACACCAAGCTGTTTGTGCACCCACTCAAGTCACTGAAGTTTCAGTGCATACACTGTTGCTGTAAATGAGTCTACTTTACTATTTCCCCTATATTGTGTAAATAATGACAACAATAAATAAGATATGATACGTCAGTGGCTCAAGTTATTAACGAATGAGGTAAGCAAATAACTTATCTCTCCATGCTATGAATTCTACATGAGAATTCTTCTTCCATAGGAGACACAGAGGATGTTTAAGAAACAGAATAGGAAGGAAGGAATACTATTAGGAAATGGGTTTGTACCTCTTCAGTAAAGAGGGGCTTTAATAGCAAATGGCAAAATGTGAAAGAAAAAAGGCTTCATGAAAATGAAATTTCCTACTTTTTGTTGGAGGACTCCTAAAGGTAACAGAGATTAGAGATGCAGGTACAATTTTATACAGGAAAAGTGACAAGAGTAAAGAAAAGAAAATTACATACTACATTTCTATAGTTGCTAACACGATAGCACCTGGGCGTTTTATAGACTTCTCCACCTGATTTTCAGTAGGACATTTCCTGCTGTATCCCACTTTTACTGCTTTAAAGCCTATGCACTGACAGTCACTACCATTCAGCTGCTCTGAAATACAAATCCCCAGAGCCACTGTAATTCATCCAATTTGTATCACTTAGACTGCAGTCCTTCACTCAAACAAGCAGTCCTTTCAAGTTTGCATGCCCTAGACACTTACTTCAACACATATGAATTGGTGCTAAGTACAGAAATGTGGTAAATTCTCAGAAAGTAAAGCCATCCAGTCCCTCATCTTTTCTTTATTTCAACAAATTTATTCCCTATTATTATTTTTTTTTAAATTTCTTCTTGCTAATATATTAGGATAACAGATTTCTCTCCGGTCAGGGAATCTGGATACCCACAAGTATTCCATTTCTTCAACTCAGGGCTCCACATGATGATACTGAATAAGATGGCAGAGAACAGTTTAGTGCAAATAACACTCTCAACCAGAAAGGCTAAGAAAATAGCTCAGGGATATTTATATGGTAGTTAAGTTTCAAATACAAAGCATATCTCTGGTTCTTAGTGATAACAACTTGGGATCATAACAATAACAATAGAAACGTAACAAGGATAACCATATCACAAAACTGTCATTTATTATTCCCTGTTACATGCTAAGTATTCTATATGAGTCATCTTTGTAATCCTCGTAACAATTCTCTGAAACTGGATTTTTCACTCCCATTTTACAGATAAGGAAACAAGGAGATGTTTTATTACCCTGCCGATGTTGGAACAGCTGGTTAAAGGGCAGAATCAGGATTGGAACCCACGTAGTTTGGATCCATGCGTGCTATCATGTTCTCTTTGTGTTTTGTATAATGGGTTGTAATGGAGATAAAATAAGATAAATAATCAGGGAGACTCCAATTTTCTTACTTTTTCCTAAAAATGACTCCAAGAACTTTAACAATATGCACATGATTCTTCATATTTTAAAGAGAATTAAATCATGCTCTTTGAGGGATAATTTACTGCAAACAAATCCCATTAAAGAAAACTCTCAACCCTGTAACGCTGATGCCAATACGAATATTCTAATCAGAAACAAAGAGAGGTGAGGCAATGGGGTAAAGAGGGGGAAGGCGACTTGCTTAAAGCAACGGTGGAAAATGTGAAGAAAATAAGAACCAAGCTAGAAAGAACCGATTCCTTGAATAAAAAAGGGACCAAAATTCCTCCAAAGAATAACCTGCCCTTAAGAAGAAGGAATGAGTAAGTGGAGTACAGAGGATTTTTAGGGCAGAGAAAATACTCTGTATGACACTGTAATGATGGATACACGTCATAATACATTTGTTCAAATCCATAGAATGTACAACATCAAGAATGAATCCTAATGTACACTAGGGACTTTGGTGATGTGATGTGTCAATGTAGGTTTATCCACTGTAACAAATGTACCACTCTGGTGGGGATGTGGATAATGGGGGAGGATACGCAGGTATCAGGGCATGGGATATATGGGAAACCTCTGTATCTTCCTCTTAATTTTGCTGTGAATCTAAAACTGCTCTAAAAACATAATCCTTAATCCTGGCTCTTCTAGCCTCACAAAGTAATCTTCAGTACACCTAAGTGGAAAGATAACTACTTAGGTCAATTCTGAGACAAACATAGATAAAAAGCATTAAGATCTTAGGTTTTACAAAGAACAATGTCTAAATAACTAAGAAAGCATTGTTCAGCATAAGATGACTGTTCTGAGCATTTCAATCTAGTTATAAGATTTTTATTAATCTCACAGTTTCATTTTGGTGAATCATATTTTGTCTTCAACTCTGGAAGACAATGTTTTCTAATTTACGGCAATGTTCTAAGACATTTATCTAAACTTTTTCTGTGAGTGACCTAATAATATGTTCTCATTATTTGTATGTTTCATATACAATTCTGGGTATAATCTTTGATTTATTCATATCATGATTTCAATAATCATCTTTAAAATCTTTAATAAAGATTTGCTCCTTGATTATGCCAGGGTCTTTTATGACTAGTTTGGGTTTTATTCTAAGACAGGCATTAATACAAGGTATCGAAAACGTACAAATACTTGGGCCTCTAATATAAGGAAAATTTAATCCTTTACTGAGGACCAAATATGCATATGGCACTGTACAAATACAAACAATGTTTACATTGGACATCCCTTATTAGTGAGGGTA
This sequence comes from Equus asinus, assembly GCF_041296235.1. NCBI lineage: Eukaryota > Metazoa > Chordata > Mammalia > Perissodactyla > Equidae > Equus > Equus asinus. Next base: position 44,332,527 of record NC_091814.1, read on the forward strand.
ATGGAAAAGGGAGGAGCCTGTAATGTTGATTTGTGCTCCTTTAGCCATCAAACACTGCCAAGTCTCTCTGCAAAATGTTTGTTGGCTTCCTTTTGTCCTCTTTATTTCCACTACCATCTACCACCTTAGTTCAGGACTTTTTGTCATCTTGTGCAGATTTTGGCAGGACCCTCCTAACTGATGTCACTGACTCCTGTCTCTCTGCTTAAAGCTATTCTGCTCACCATTACCAGATTAATCTCCCTAAAACATTACTTTCTTGATGTAATTACCTTCCTAGAGATTAAAGATAGGACAGTCAGACATCAAAAAAAAAAAAAAAAAAATCGCCTGGCTCCTACCTTACATAGTCACTCTTTTCTGCCAACACTTTCCAACAAATTGCCTTAGTCAGGTGATCTTTGATCTCAAACTGGCCATATTCATTCCCCTGTGTCTGTCTTTGCTAATGGTTTTCACTTATCTGCCAAATCTTAGGTGACTTTCAATACCAGTTTCAATTCATCTACTTCCATAAAACCAGGCCTAATTATTCACATTTCTTTAATTTCTAATTAATACATTTATATAAGTTCATATTACCTGATTATATGTTCTCTAGTTTCATGTACCAAACTATATTTATGTATTTATACTGTGTACAAACTGCCCAATACAGTGTTCTATAACTGAGATCTCGTGTTGCAAGATTTTAATAATTTTGATCTTTTCTAAATTTTCAAATAAAACAAATTTAAACAGATAGAATTTTCTCAATTTTAAATATTTCTCCCAAATGCCCAGCAATTTCATATGGTTCAACTTAATACATACTAAAATTATTAATAAATTTTTGAGTTCGTTCTTTTTTTTTCTTTTCCTTCTCCCCAAAGCCCCCCAGTACATAGTTGGATATTCCAGTTGTGAGTGCCTCAGCAAGGCCTGATGGGTGGTGCCATGTCTGTGCCCAGAATTCGAACCCATGAAACCCTGGGCCACCGAAGCACAGCATGGGAGCTTAACCACTCGGCCATGGGGCTGTCCCTTGAGTTATTTCTAATTAAAGTGTACCATCTAATCAAGTTGAAGAATCACTATCCTTTTATGTACATTAACTTGAATCTTCAGTTATAATTGAGATTTTGGTAAATAAGCTTCATGGAAGATTAGGTTTAAGAGTTTTGAGGTTTTTCCTTCTGTGCATCATTCCATTTGAAAATTCACAAATTTTAAGGTTTTATTAAGAAGCGCACAATATTGATCAATGATCACACTTAATATTGACACACATATTGATCAGGTTTAAGTCTTGGTATGTTCTTATTCATTTCCATTTTCTTTAGATATCCATTCAGTTGATTTCCTTTAGTATTTTATTTGTACATTCTCACAAGGAAAATATTTTGAAAGACCTTTTCTTTTTTCCCTGAAGGAAATTTCCTAAACAAAGGATATAGAGTTAAAAACTCTAAGGAAACCATGTCCACCCTGGGACTTAATATGGATTCAATTGCCATGCTTTGGTTTTAAGTATGGTTCTTAGCATTTTTTGTTTGTTCTCAATTTAGATACCAGAATATCAATTTATTCATTTGCAACGAAAAACTGAATCACTGATTGGAACTATTAATGCAGCTGTGATCCAGAATTCATTCTTTTTCAGAAGTCAAGCTATATGAGAAATCAAACCATAACCAGTGGTAGATTTTAAACCACCGATTGAATTCTTTAATGGTTATAGGTAGTAGGCTTACTTACATTCATATGTCCTCCATAGACAGTTTTAATAAATTATATTTTTTCTTTAAAATATCCATTTTCTCTAAATTTTCAAATATATTATCATGAAGTTGTTCGTGATAGTCTCCTGTTTTTCAAGTCTCTGATTTTCTGTAATTTTGTCCCTTTTTTCATTTCTAACGTTTATTTGTGACTTCTCTTTTGTCTTGATCAAATCTTGACAGTTTTATCTATTTTCATTGGAATTTTTAAAGAAACAACTCTTGGCTTTACTGACTCTACTATGTTTATTTCTGTCTTCCATTTAACTATCTTTAATTTAAGCTGTTATCTTTATTCTTTCTTTCCCTAAACTTTCTTTGAGTTTATCTTTTCTTTTTCTAACTTGTTGAATCGAACGCTTAATTAACCCATTAAGTTTCAGCCTTTCTACATTTCAAGATAAAAGATTAAGGCTATAACATTCACTTAATAACTATTTTAGCAATATCCTGCAAGTTTTGATATGTACTATTTTCAGGACGTTCAGTTCTAAGTATTTTATAATTTCCATTATTATTTCTTCTTTGACTAGAGAGTTATATATAACTTTAAAAGTTTCCAGCAGTAAAGGTTTTTAAGGTAAATTTTCTGTTATTAATTTCTAACTCAGTTCAACTATGGTCAAGAGAATGTGTTCTGTATGATATAAAGACTGAAATTTGTTGAGATTTGTTTATGTCCCAGTCCATTGTTAGTTTTCATAAAGATTCCATATGCGCTTGAGAAGACTATATAATTGTTGAATTCAGGCTTCTATACATGTCCACTAATTCAAACTTAGTGTGTTTTTTATATCTTCTGCAGCCTTACTAGTTTTTGCAGATAGGATTGTAGATTTATCAATCTTTCCTTATATTTCTGTCCATTTTTGCCTTATAAATTTTGAGGCTTTGTTATTGGGTGCATGTAAGATTTTTATCTTTCTAGTGATTTCTACATTTTACCATTACTTAGGGATCTCTTTTATTCCAAGCAATGCTTTTTGACATAAAGTGCCATTTTATCTCATTTTCATGCCTATGCTAGCTTTCTTTTAATTAATATTTCCCTGATATATCTTTTCCCAAACCTTTTACTTTTAACCCTCCTGGGTCTCTCTCATTCACAGCATGAAAAAAAAAAAAAAAAAAAAAAAAACCTGAGGGGCCAGCCCGGTGGCGCAGGGGTTAAGTTTGCAGGTTCTGCTTCAGAGGCCTGGGTTTTGCCAGTTCGGATCTTGGGTGCAGACCTGCGCACTGCTTGTCAGGGCATGCTGTGGCAGGCGTTCTACATATAAGTAGAGGAAGATGGGCACGTACGTTAGCTCAGGTCTAGTCTTCCTCAGCAAAAAGAGAAGGATTGGTGGCAGGTATTAGCTCAGAGCTAATCATTCCTCCAAAAATAAAGCAGGAGAAGAAGAAGAAAAAAAATTGAGTCTCACAATCTTATCTTTTAACATTTTCAGAATATTGTACCTTCTGATATAGTTGGATTTTATCTTTACCATCTTACTGTGTTTTCTATTTACTTTTTCTATGCTTTGTTTTTCTGATTTTCTGTCTTTTCTGAGATTAATCAAGTTGTAAAAATTCATTTTCTTCTCTAGTGCTTTTGACATTATGTACTCTATTTCTATTCTTTTAATAGTCGTCCTTAACATTTTAACACATGTACTTAAAGGCTAAAGCTAATCCTGATTTCTATTCTTCTCTTGAATAATTCAATGATCTTAAAATACTTCAATTCCAATTACCCCCTTCCTATCTCTGACATATTGTTGTCCACTATTTTAGTTTTACCTTGTCAGAATAGTGGTTACGAATATTCAGGGAATTTTTATCCTCCTCCCTCCCCCACCAGTCCAGACTAAGATAAATAAGATTTTTCAACTTTTTGCAGTAAGCAGATTTTTTCCTTATTTCCACTCTCACTTATCAAGGGACCTAGTCCTATGGGGAACAATGGGGCAAGGCTTTCAGTTCTAATTCCTCACACTATTTGAACCCTCAGTCTACCTCCTGTCTTGTGGCTATTAAAACTTCCTTCTGGAATTCTGAGACTGGCAAATGCCCCAGGACAATTTACTACCTGGAATTTTAGTTTTCTTTTTTCTCTTCCTGGGGATTTCCTTTCCTTCCCAAGAGGAGAGTTAGGCCATTTAGTTTAAAATGTTTGTTTCGTTAATATGACATTTCTAGTTGTTTCTGTATTATTTTTCAGGATATCTAGTCTGTCATAATGCCAGAAATGAGAGTTTCAATTTTTGAATATGCTTTCCCCCCAATGTTAGGTGTAATTTTAGGAATCAAACAATAGTTGCCAATACCAGATTACTATATGTATCAGTAGAGTACAGAACTTAGAAACTTAAAAATCTTTAGGTTTTGTAAAATTACATTCTTTTACAGAATTATTCTATCACTTAAATGACTCCACTTAATGAAATGAAATGACTTAAATTCAGTTTAGAGAATGTAAAGTAGTACAAAATATCTGTTGAGTATGTTCCTTCTTATCCTAGAATTTGGAAAACCCAATTATAATCTACTGAATAATAATTGTGAATGCTACTAATGTACCTTAAATGGTACTTGTAGATATGAGAATAGAGAACAGTAGTAGAAAAGGAGAAGAAAAGATAGATCTGACAGAATATTTTTGATAACTGAAACTGGCTAGATCTTAAACTTTTGGGTAAATGAATAGCATTCATTCATTCGAAAAAAGTCTTTATTAAGCATCTATTCCTTGTTATTCTGGAAGATGTCAAAATATTAAGAGAAGATCCATACCCCAAAGTAGCAGGGGAGTGCTAGATGGGTACACAAATAACTAACTACAAGGCAAGATTGGGTAAGATAAATGCCAGAAGATTAATACAATGGCTGTTATCTCCCGCATCTTCCCTACTTTCAGTTTCTAAATCTCTGCATGCATCTTTGATTCCTGTGTGAGTTTCTCCCTATTCTCAAAAGGTTAAGCTTGTGCCCTTAATCTCACCCTCACCTCCAAACCCATAAAGGGTTTTGTTCTCTCAGTTATTTTTTGCTCTTGTAGGTTCAATATCTTGCTCTTTCCTCTACCTAAAAACATGCACAGGTCTCCCCAATTCAAAAAAAAAAAAGACACCCTTTTCTTTCTATCAGTCACAGATTTCCCCAGGCAAGAGTCATAACCCATAGCTCTCACTGCCTCACCATCTGCTGTCTTTCTCAGTATTACAAAATCTGACTTCTCCTCCCTCAACTTCAATGAATAAAACAGCATCGATACTTTCACAGGTTATCAGAACTCTCCTAATTGTCAAATCCAGTGGTCTCTTCTGACTTCTCTTTGGCTTTTGTAACCACTGACACTACTCAACACATTGTTAACCTGTTCTACCTTAACACTTAGAATACCAGACCATCCTGGCTTTCCTCCTACCATTGTGCTCATTGCCTCTGTAACTCCTTTTCCTCTCTACCCCACCCTGTGCCGACTGCTGGTGTTCTCCAAGGTTCAGTCATGCTCTCTGTTTTTTCTTGACAGTCTCTCAATAGTAGATCACCTATAGACGCTTAGAGCTTCAACTATCTTTTTTCTCTAGGTGATTCCCACATGTTGCTCTCTACTTGTAACTTCATTTTCAATCATCACAACTATATTTCTATCCAGATGTGTGGTAGTAACCTCAAACTCAATATATCTAAATAGAACTCATCTTCTTCCCTCAAAAACTGGCTTCCTTTCTCAACTTTTCTATATCTGTTGATAGTCTCACCATCCTCCTAAATTCAAAAATAGTCTTTGACTCATTTTGTTCCCCATTCCTCCAATCTGTCACCAATTCTGCTGATAGATCCTTTGTACTCTCTCCATCTTTTCATTTCACTTATTCATCTGAGCTGTGCAAATATTCATCTGCACCTGGAATATACTGGGTGCTGAAAAGAAAGAGGATTGAGCCCTTTTTGTGAAGGCATTCACAATCTAGTTCTACTAATAAATAAGCAAACCACTAATTATAATATAGAGGGTTGTGTTAAAATAGGGACACATTTCGTATCTGGATTACTATAACAGCTTTCAAACAGGTTTAACTGCTTCTAGTCTCTTCCCTCTGTTGTGACACTTTCAGATATGTCTTCCTAAAAACCTATTTTGATCATCTTTTTCTTGCTCAAGAACCTTTAATTCTTCCCAACAGCTATTAGGATAAAATTATCACTCATTAGCCGTCATGAAAGGTCCTACACAGTGAGCTACCAAATATCCTTCAAGTATTCTCTCTCATTATTTCTTTACATGAACTTTCCATTCGTTTCACATTAGTTTATTCATTGGTCATGAACATAATTTAATATTCCTCATGATGCTCGTCTCATACAGAAAACTCCACCATCTCCATAAAAATCTGTTCTATCTTTTAAGATTCAGATTAAATCCTGTCTCTGTAAAGCAGTCTTTGGTGTTCCTAACCAAAAAATGATGTCTCCCTTCTTCAAATTCCCAAAACAATTTTTGCCTGGATAAATCATTTCACAATCAGGTACTGGCTTATTTTATTTTCTCCATTGTTGTCTTGAATTATCATTAAGTCTTTCTCGATTAATTGGCTATAGTTCATATTTTCTCCCTAACCAGACTCTATGCTTCTAACAAGCAGCTTTGTCTTACACTTCTTTGTATCCAGCCTCAGTAACTAGCATAGCATCTTGTTTATGAGCAAGATTTGAAACATGGGTAGGCTTTTAGAAAGTTCAGTTTGGATGAAGGGACGCTGCTGATAGAAGAAATAGCACATGCAAAGGTAGGAAAGGGCAAGACATAGAAAGTTAATCAGTGTGGTAGAATGAAGTCCCTAGTCTCTAGAACACGGGAATGTCAGGTGGGAGGGTCAGAATAAGTTCCAGAGTAAGCTGTTTTACTTTGATAGGTGATAAGAGAGCCATGGAAGGTCTTTGAATAGAATAATGAACAGGGCACAGTTTTACGAAGTTTGATCAAACAAGCAGTGCACTAAATTAACAAGAAGGCCTGAACGTCAGTTAGGTGGCTACTGTGCAAAAGTGAAGTAGAAAAGCCTAAACAGCACAAAATACTTTTCCTTCATCTCCTCTCCTAAGAGATATCTGCCATAAAATTTCTTAGGCAAAGAAAGCATAGTTTGATAGGTTCTCTGATACATTGTCTCTTTGGGTTCCACTCATCCTGGATTTACCATTAAGGAGATCGAGGTTTCTTACTTTTCTCTCGGCGTCTTCTTGGGGGAAGCATGTTCTCATTAATGGTAACTACATCAGCAAAGGACTCATCACTAGGGCTTTGCTACATCTTCCAACTATAACGAACCACATCTGAGAGAGTTTTGCTACTAGTCCCTCTGGAGGAGTTTAATAAATTCCTATTTATCCACAGATGAACGAGTTTGCTCCCCATGGTCAGGAGAGCGCTTCAATCCCCAAAATGACTTGCTGACAACCAGGGCTCAGCCCTGCCACAGCAAAGCGTGGGATACACAGTTATCTACTCACTCAATAACCAAACTTCTTGTTAGACCTTGAGCAGAATCAAAACTCTGACTTACCAATGCTTTATATACGCTAAGGCTTCCTTCCATTAGATAGATAATTTGTAGGAATTTGCATTTTTCTTCTAAGCATGTTTTAACATCCTTTGTCTTTATTACCTCCATCTGTGGACAAAGAGGAATTTACTAACTCTCCTAAACAGAGGATGGGAGTGGAGGTGAGAGGGGGCACAAACTGTAGTACTTTTTATTTGCCCATTTCTATTTATTTGATCAAATTCTTTTTAGGCATAGTGGGTTAGTGGCCAAAAAAAGAAATAAATTAGTCTCAAGGCTGTATAATGAGAATTCATAAAAACACCATGCAAGAGCAAGGGAAAATGTTTAGTGATGACTCTGCCTTCCAGTCCCATGATGCTGTAGGGTCTAAGGGCTTGGTTTTACTCAGAGATATTTGTATTTGCTTTTCTTCGCTGATGTTTCTCTATGCGTGTGGGGGAAGGGGAATGGGAAGCAAGTAGAATGCGATAGGCTTCAGAGAAATGAGGAGTTGAAAGGTACACCTAAGTCACCCAAATGCCTGGGATAAGTGAAGCTATGATAAACAAATTAAGAGTAGGATTAATATCTAAATATATGTACCTGAGTCTTTATAGAATTAGAAAAGACCTGTTTAGGATGATCTTTTACATCAAAAATGCATGAAAAAAGAAATCATTTATAGAATGTTGACTGACAACATAACTGAATTAAATAAAACAAACAGAAACTTCTGCTAAATATAATAAAGAGAGAGATATCTTTTAGAATAGCAGAGGACTATTCATAGGTCATGGAGAATATTCATGAGGAATAAATTAGAAGACCATAAATTTTGCCCATTTATAATAAAGGTACACTTATATCTAGGGAGACATTATGAGATAAATCAAATTTATAAAAACAATAAATTTGAAGGCCATTATTAATCTAACAAAAGTATTCACAAATAGGATTTTTATAAGTACCAAGTTCTCCTATTACATTTAAGATATGATTGGATTTGTAATCTAACTTTCCCAGGAATTTATTTATTATATTAATAATTCCAAGATCAATAATTGCTTTACTTAGAAATTTATTAGAAAGCATCCACAAATGGAAAGTTACAGTAATGGCTGGTCCATGTGTCCTATTTTATATGCTCAGTAGTAATCTTACATATGAAAATTACAAATGTTTCACACCTGGCATAAAGGCTATTTCTCAATTCCTATGTTGGCTTTTCTTGCACACAAAGCCTACTCCCCCTCTCATGACAAGCCTCACCATTACTAAAACAAGAGGTATAGTAAAACAATGATATATTTCAGCTAGTAGAAGTTGTCTAAATACCACAAACAGCTGACGAGACAGCATGGTAAGCCTTGCATGGAGCTAGCACTCTTTGTTAAAGCAAAGCAAACTGTCTCTTATTTCTCATAGCCAAGGTTGGTGGTACTATTTCTAGAGACATAAAACTTGAAAACCAAACAACTTAAACATATTCTCTGAATTTCTCTTCCCCCTGTTAAAAATACAAAAGTGGATTTTACAAAATTTGGGGTCTTACTCCCCAAAGTAAGAGAAGTTCAGACAACAAAGGGTTAAAAGAACAAGCGGAGCCCTACCGTACCCAGAAATGACAGAAGGCTCTTCTCCTCTTCGGTGCTACTATCCAACCACTCGGCCACATCACCGGGGGAAAGGAGACTCATTCTCCAGCCAGAAAACTTTTCCATACAGAGCAAAATTACTGAATGATGAAGTGGGAAAAGAAAGATACAGAGACTAAATTCTTGGGGGTCCAACACTTAAATTGCTGGCTAGGCTGTAATGATGAAAGAGAAAATGTGATCCTCCCTCCACTCTGAATTCTGTCTCCGTGACATCAATCTAATACAACAGGGGGAGGGGGAAGGAAATAGAGAGGGTTAAAAGAGGGTGATAGAAGAGAAAGGAAGAGATTTGTCCTTCTGTCTCTCGGTGTTAAGCTTTCGCCTGAAAGAGAAAGCCAGGATAAAACTGAATAATGATTGGTGTTTAATGATAGGAGAAAGCAAAGGAAAATAAAGAATAAAGATACTCAAAGAAAAAGAAACAGGTTCCTACACTGAAGCAGCTTAGATAACCAGACAGCACAATAGCTAATCAGTTAAGTAAAGCATATCATCAAACAAAAACAAAGGCAAAAGAACAAATTCAGCATTTTGTTTTGTTCTGAGAAGAAAGGTTTTCAAATTTCCTTCCAGTTAGCAGAGAGAACTGCAGCCCCCAACCCCTTCCTGCTTTAGCTCTTTCAACAGCATCCCAGCCCCCTTTACGAAGATTTCCTGCGAGCAAAGGCAGGTTGATAAATCTGTGAATAGGAAGCTCTTATCCCTCCTTTCTTCTCCTCCTCCACCATTCCTCCCCCCACCTCGCATGGCGACTGCATTGATCGACAATAATGGAATCTGTAACTGACTGCCAACAGCAACATTAAGGATATTACAAGTCCACTTCATAAGAATTCGAGCCGGTTGGTCGGAACTTGGGGGCAACTCTGGGCTTCTAGTCAATAGCTCTGTCTTTCTTAGCGAGAAAGAAAAGGGAGAGGGGGAGAGAGAGAGAGAAAGAGAGAGAGGAGAGAGAGAGAGAGAGAGAGAGAAAGAAGGAGGGAAGGAGGGGGAGGGAGAGAGAGAGTGTGTGTGCACGCACATGTGTGTAAAGAAGCCTGAAATCTGAAAGAACTAAGAGAAATGAGCTTGTTGGGCTGAAGTTTCAGGATCCATCAATGGAGCAAATGACTGTCCTTCAACTCCTGTCACACTTACACTGTCATTGTGAAGGAGTCAGATCCAGATGGATTTCTTTATATGATTTACACTACATATTTACATGGTTTGATTTAAGATTATTTCACAGGCTTACATTTTATTAATAGGCAGAGAAAAACCAAGCAGAAGAGGTATTTTCAGAGACTCATAAATCACTAATATCCCTGTTCTCTGGAGATTGATTAGATTTGTTGCTATGAGAAAACAACACTATTAAAAAGATAGAGTTTTTCCCTAGGGGCTGGCCCAGTGGCATGGCAGTTAAGTTCACACGTAGTGCTTTGGTGGCCCATGGGCCTGGGGTCCGCTGGTTCAGATCCTGGGCATGGACCTAGGCACTGCTTATCAAGCCATGCTGTGGCAGGTGTCCCACATACAAAATAGAGGAAGATGGGCACAGATGTTAGCTCAGGGCCAATCTTCCTTAGCAAAAAGAGGAGGATTGGTGGAGGAGGTCAAAAAAGAAAGAAAAGAGTTCTTCCCTACGTTAGCAAAACATTGGCTCTGTTTCCAATAATCTACTCGTCCTTTCTATTCTAGTAGTCTGCCTTCAGTGAGAGAATTCTCACTGCTTAAGAGTTATTATCTCAGTGTATCTTGAGTCTATACTCTTCACTCCATGTTTACTTTTTTTTTTTGAGGAAGATTAGCTCTGAGTTAACTAAGGTCAATCCTCCTTTTTTTGCTGAGGGAGACTGGCCCTGAGCTAACACCCATGCCCATCTTCCTCTACTTTATACATGGGACGCCTACTACAGCACGGTGTGCCAAGTCTGCACCGGGATCCGGACTGGCGAACCCCGGGCTGCCGAGAAGCCGAACGTGCACACTTAACTGCTGTGCCACCCGGCCGGCTTCCTCCATGTTTACTTTTATTATTCTTCATCTGTACTCTAGTTCATCTTGACCGTAAGTTCCTTGAGGACACAGACTTTGTTTTATATTAATCTTTGTAATCCCAGGGGCTAGAGCCCGGGACTTAGAAGGAGTTCATTTAACATTTACTGAAGTTTTGGCTGGCTGCTCTAAAAGTTTGTTTTTTTTTTTAAAGACTTTATTTTTCCTTTCTCTCCCCAAAGCCCCCCAGTACACAGTCGTATATTTTCAGTTGTGGGTTCTTCTAGTTGTGGCATGTGGGATGCCGCCTCAGCATGGCTTGATGAACGGTGCCATGTCTGCGCCCAGGATCTGAACTGGCAAAACCCTGGGCCACTGAAGCAGAGCGTGCAAACTTAACCACTTGGCCACGGGGCCGGCCCCTAAAAGTTTTAACATCTTCAACATTGGCAGGAGACATCAGGCTGAATATTTTAGGGTCTCTTTTTAAAAGTAGTCATTTTGACAGTGACTTAGAAGTAGTTGTAGCAATAGTACCAACTGATTGAGAAGATAGAAAATGTGAAAAAAAAAAGTATTATGAATTCATAATGTTTAAATTTATCTATATTTTACTCAAAATAACTATATAAAATTGATAAGTAGTGATAAACATGTATAAAAAACATCTTATCAAAATCCACAGCCTATGCTTGTTTAGCATCTAAGCATGGATTGATAATCCCCTTGTAATAACTTTATGACACACTGGTATCCCTGGAGCTCCTGGGTTGAAACAGTTGGCCTACAGCATCAAGTTCAAACGTCCTGGTGTGATGTGGCTCCTGCTTCTTTCTTGGTAAGGCCCCCAGACTCTCCTTGGCTCAGCCACGCTGTACTATGACTCCCATTCCCATGACTTTGCATTTTCCACTGGAAGTAATCTATACAAGAGCAGGAAAAATTCACTGTTTTGTTCACTGGTGTATTTCCACTGTCTAGAGCATTATCTGGCACACAGCAGGTGCTCAAAAGTTTTTGTTGATTGACTTTAGTGCCTCCTGTGAGGTGTCATTCTTTTTACCATATATACCTGACAATATCCAACCAATGCCCTGAGACTCAGCTCAAATATCACCTCTGTAGGTCATCCCTGACACCTTAAAGCACAGTCTATAGTTTTCTCATCCATACTTTCACTGTTATTCCTCCTATTTCTTTATTGAAATTATTTGTTAACATAGTGATTTCCTCCATTATACTTTGTGCCTTTAGAAGGTAAAAACTGTGTTCTACTAAAAAAAGCTTTTTTAATGCCTAGGACATAATGCATGATTAATAAATGTTTATTGAATGACGTATTAATGAAAGTGAGATTGTGATTCTATATGGCAAAGGTAAATACTCAAGAATCCTATATATTCCTGATGTAAGGATTCATACCATTAGTCTCCAAATCAAAACTAAAACAAAACCTGGTTAAAGAAAAAATTAGCCTTTTATTTTATTTATTTTACCAAAGAAAAGGCAGTACAGGCAGAAAGATATCAAAGTAATCCAGTACTGTAAACTTGCCTTTTGTAAAGAGAGAGTAACCAAGTAAGGTACCCAAGACAAAGTTCTAGATTGAAATTTTGTCATAATATATAAGGCATCAGACTGCTTTTTTCCTGCTTACAATCAGAACATAGCATGAATTAGTCCTCCTTATGTACAATTTTTCTTAAAAATAAAGCAATGAAACTTACCTGAAGATGTAGCCATTTTACAGTGGGCTGTACATTTGGCTAAAATATGAGTCAAGGGCATCAAAATACTACTGTGAGTAGGGCCTTTAGAAATATCGCTTGACTATAATCTTCTCAACAAATAACCAAATACCATACATTTTGGTGGTTATCAAGTGCCTTATGTGTAGTAATACTTATTCAACATTGGTTGATTTTATTTTATTCATTACTTTCCTAAAAGTACTGAAAGTATCTGGAAAATGCTTGGTGACTGAAAAGTTTCCATTTGAGGGCATTTAGGTTTCCTTGTGTATATGTGTATGTGTGTATGTGTGTATATGTGTGCCCGTGCCACCTACTGGGCTGCAACTTACTAAGAGTTTTCTACACATTTCACTAAGTGCTTTACATACGATATCTCATTTAAAATTCTTAAACAACTCTGCGAGATAGGTATTGTCTTCATTTTACAGATGGGAAAACCCAAGATCATAAAATTTAACCCGTGCAAGGTAACACAAGTAGTCACAGAAATGAAATTTGAACTTCTGAAATGTTTGGCCAAGGTTCTCTACCATATTTTTCTATATCCTACAAGGACTAATTTAGGCAAGAGTCAGCAAACTTTTTCCATAGAGGGACAGAGAGTAAATATTTTAGGTTTTGTGAGTCATACGGTCTCTGTCACAACTACATTAACTCCATTGTTGTAGCATGAAAGCAGCCAAGACAATATGCAGACCAGTGGGCATGGCTGTGTTCCAATACAACTTTATTTACAAAAAAAAGGCTGTGGGCATAGTGTACTGACCCTTCATTTAGGCCCACGTGTTAACTGAGTACTTAATATATGTGTGGATCTCTGCCAGGTCCTTATGATTTAAAAAAATAAAAAAAATAATTATTTGTTTGGGTCAAATAGGGTTTTATTTTCATTTTAAGAACTGAATAATTGTCTTTATTATTTTACTTTCAGGACACTAAAAACAAATATTTATTTCTTCCCACTTCCTTAGTTTCACGGTCCTATAGGTAACAATTTTTGTTTGAACAAAGAGTATAGAACATGTAGCTCTCTCTTCAGTTACTTCACATTCCTGATTTTTGTTACAGCTGCCTGTAACTTATGCTTTTGGATTCACTCATTTGATAACATGAGTGACAATATGTGCCAAGCCCTGTTCTAAGCCCTGGGATACAGTTGTGAACAAAAGAGAACATATCTCTGCCCTCATGGAGCTCACATTCTAGGGGCAAGAGATAAACAATATACAAGATAAAAAGTAAATATATATTGTGTTAGATGGTAAATAGTGCCAAGGAGAAGAGTAGAGCAAAAAGGGGGATAGGTGATGTTGGAGAGGTCTACAATTTTAGACTAGTCAGGGAAGTTATCTCTGAGAGATGGACTTTTGAGTAAAGGGTTGCTGGGTTTTTAGGAAGAGGGAAAAACCAATAAAAAGGCCTAGAAGCAGCAATAGTAAGGAGACCAGTGCAGGCAGATTGGAATGAGCTGTGGGAAAAATAAAAGGAGATGAACTCTATGAAGTAATAAGAAGCCAGATAAGAAGCAAGATCATGTAAAGTCATAGGTCTCTGGCTCTTATTCTTAATTATACGGGAAGACTTTGAGGCAGGAATGACTTATTAGGCCTTACCTTTTTTTTTTTTTTTTCCCTTGCTGAGGAAGATTCGCCCTGAGCTAACATCTGTGCCAATCTTCCTCTATTTTGTATTTGGGTCACTGAGACAGCATGGCTGCTGACAAGTGGTGTAGGTCTGTGCCCAGGAACTGAACACGGGCTGCCAAAGTGGAGTGTGCCAAATTTAACCTCTAGTCCATGGGGCTGGCCCCTCTAGGCCTTACTTTTTTTATATGAGTCTTATTGAAATATAATTCACATACCATAAAATTACTCCAATTAAAGTGGTTTTAAATATATTCACAAAGCTGTGAAATCAGCACTACAATTTCATTCCAGAACATTTTCACCACCTCAAAAAGGTACCTTATACCCATTAAGAGTTACTCTCCATTCCTCCCAACATCCACCCCCCAGCAACTACTAATTTAAGTTTTGTCTTTATGAATTTTCCTTTTCTGGACATTTCACATAAATGAAATCATAGAATATGTAGCCTTTTGTACCTGATCTCTTTCATTTAGTTTTACCCATGTGGTAGCATGTATCAGTACTTCATTCTTTTTAATGGCTGAATAGTATTCTACTGATGGACATTTGGGATGTTTCCACTTTTTAATAAAATAAATAATGCTGCTATGAACATTCTTGTACAAGTTTTCATGTGGAAGCCTTACACTTTAAAAGAATATTGAAATAAGATGTATCATATAATCTGCCTTTTCTGTACCAAAAATTTTAAAATGCTACAGCAGAAAAATGGTAAAATGCTACACCAACTTTATAAGCACCCTATTTTCTTCCTAATTCATCTGAGATCTCAATCCTTCTTGAAGAAACCAAAACTACTGACTCAGTCTCTTTTCTGCTGATCTATTATTCTTGCATACAGGAAAAGAGTTATATGAGATACTCAAGAATGAACAAAGGCAGGTAATATATGATAATAGATCTCCTAAATTGAGAACTAAGGTTGGTAAAGTTGGTGGAGTTTTTTGGGTGGGGGGAGGGGTAATTTTATATTTTGATACAGTTTCAAACTTACAAAACAGGTGCAAGAAGAGACCAAGGAACTCCTATATACCTTTTACCCAGATTCACCAACTATTTTCATTTTGCTACCTTTGCTTAATCATTCTGTGAATATTATTATTTTATATATGCATATTTTTTTAAAGCCATTTGAGAAAGCTGGAGACATTATGCCCTTTACTGCTAATGGCTTCAGTGTATATTTTCTAAACAAAGGACAGTCTCTTACAAAACCTAGAACAATTATCAAACAGAAAATGCAACACTGATATTGGTTAACATTTTAAAGATAAAATTAAATATGCTGCTACATAGAAAACCCACTATACAAACTATTTCGATATCATACACGGTCCTTTGTTTGAAAGACAAATAGTCTTCAAGCAATGGTAACTGAGAAATCACAAGTACTGACTGCAAGTATAATTCAAAGTAATAGTCTATATCATACTAAAATAATGTCTATCAAATTTTTGAAGGATTACTATTGAGCTTATTAATATTCAACATACTGTTGTGATAAAGGGTTGGAAGTAGGAACAACCAGTTTTCAAAAAAGGCAAGTAAAGGACAAGTAAAGTGACCTCACTTCCACCTTGATATTCCTTTGGATATGTACAACTCTTTGCCTCAAAGAAGCTTAAAGTAAACACCAAACTATAACCTTTCCTTATATTTGAGTGAGGAGATATTCTACTGTAATACAAATAGAGTTAAATTCTATGAAATCTATAGTTCCATACTTTAAATAGTACCCCTAATATATACATAAACCTCAAACAACTTACATATAAATTAAATATTAATGAATACCCTCACACATTGTTTTCACTTGCCAGAAACACTACCTTATATGATTAGAACGGAAGAAACTAATGAAGTTAAGGTGAATTTTCATTTATTTGGATTTAGGAAGCAACACTTTTGACACATAAAGCCATAGAGTAATAAGGACGTTAATACTATAAAAGGCATTCCTATTATATGATTATTTAAAACATATAATAGAAAGTGCTTTGATATCCTCCAGTGAAAGGGGGTATCAAAACGTAAACTAGTAAAGTAAGGTAGTAACACTATTACAAAACAGATGCTCAAAAGTAATGTGCCAATCAAAGACTAATGGCAGATTCTGTTTAAGGAAGTTGATGACTACCTAGAATTAAAGATAAGCAGATTCCTTAAACACAAAGGCTATTCTTTTAAGAAAAGAAAAGTAAATAAAGTGACAACTGTAGTTCATGAACAGATAACTCCTCAAAAACATCCATAAAGTGGGTAATGTATAATTATGCTTGAAAGAATTATTTTTCCCTAAAACAAAGTTAAACTTTACAACGAATTTTACTCAAAGTATATGCACCTCTTAGAGTCTACTTAGCACCTAACACAGTATCAAACAAATAGTAGCTACTCAATATTTATTGAGTGAGTGGGTAGATGAATGGCTAAACCTACACATTTAAGATTATCACTGCTATCTTAGTAAACTGAAAATCATTAGGGTCATATTTCCAAGAATCTGTCTCTAGAACCAGCACTAACGTGAACTTTTGTATCAAATGTATTGTGCACTTACAATGTACTAGGTGGAACAGGAAGTGCTTTACATGTTTAATCCCATTTACTCCTAACAACCACCCTCTGATGAGAAGTAACATTTTTCCCATTGTGTATCTGGGAAAACTAAAGTTTAGAGAAAACTAAGGCTTAGAGAAATGACAAAGTCATACAGCCAGTAAGGGGTGGGTGTGGGGTGTCAGGACTTAGATATTCTTATTCCAGAGCTGACATTCTTAACCACATTCCATATTAGAATGCCTTTCTATAGAATTTTTGCATACTTTGAGAGAGGTTTGAAGGGTGAAGATGAACAGACATTAAGTAGGAAGTAAAACTGTTTCTTTGCTCAATGATCTGAGATACTACAACAAGGTTAAATAAACTGTGTAGGAATCCAAAGATACCCATAAAATCAGAAAGCCAGACTGCAGAGCTTCTAACATGAAGGTATGAAAAGATCCATTTGAATTTCATAGAGTACAGACATTTGTTTTTTTTCTTTCAACCAGTAAATGATTCTGATAGCTGGATTGTTTTTCAAAATTATCTCTTATCAAAAGGATTTCATTGAACATTAGTGAAACGCTTTGCACACAGTAAGTGATCAATATTTGTTAAATGAATAGACAAATGAAAATATTTTTCCATGCTAATATTTAACATGGTTGCTTGGCCCTCCAGGCATTTTAATGAGGCTGTTTGATGCTGTGCTTGACAAATTTGCTACTGTGAATTTTACAATGGAAACCATGTCAATTTTTATCCATTTTAAGCAACGCCTTTAAAGTTAGGGAATATAACAAGTTTGAAGGAGAAAATATAGTGTTTGGTGGTTTTAAGAGAAAACCTAACTTTGGACATGTGGTGCCAGATAAAACTTAGGACATGTGGGGCTGGCCTGGTAGTGTAGTGGTTAAGTTTGTGCTCTCCACTTTGGCGGCCTGGGGTTTGCGGGTTCAGATCCCAGTTGTGGACCTGTGCTACCGCTTATTGAGCCATGCTGTGGCAGGCGTCCCACATATAAGATAGAGAAAGATGGGCACAGATGTTAGCTCAGGGCCAATCTTTCTTAGCAAAAAGAAGAGGATTGGCAGCGTATGCTAGCTCAGGGCTAATCTTCCTCACCAAAAAAAAAGTTAACGGGTACTAATAATTACAGAGAATGTATATGGTATTACAGAAATGTTTTGGCAACTCAAAAAAAAAATCAGGTGGTTTCACACCTATTTTTTTATATTGACAACCATAACTATCAAAAACTTTCAGTACATTTATTTTCACCTGGATTGTTAAAATACCATACATAGATGTGCTCAGAAAACACCCCTGGTTGAAAAAACAAACACTACAGTCAATTCTTTAATTTCCATTTGGTTAGTATTTGAGTATGTTGCAAATTGGGCTGTAGTATAAGAATGAATTAGAACAAAACAGTTGCATCAATATATATGTAAAAGATGTTCTATTTGATCTTAAATAAGTTTAAATGGCAAAATTTCTATAGTATTATCTACCTGGAAAGTTTACGCACACAAAATGAAACACATAAAATCTGTGAAATATAAAGATTAATCAGAAAAAGACATTCTCTAGAAGCTAATGGTCTATACTTCTCTGATGGTCTACCCTAATGAACAAAAAATGTAACTTCACGTCTCAAGTATATGTATATTTATTTATAAATTACACGCATGGGCTCCAAATCTAGTATCTCCAAATATTAGTAAAGTGTATTTTTCCTTTTTTTTGATAAAAGTTAAAAGAATAAAAGCTCTTATATGTTCTTCCCACCCACAAAGGACTGCCCTCTGCAATACCCTGGGATGGATGCACTCTGGAGAGATAGCAAATATGGGGCACACTTAAGTGGCCTTAGCAGATATATCCCAAAATGATGACAGCACTCTGCCTTCAGAACCAGAGTACGGCCTTAGAATTCTTTAAAGGCAATACTCTGTCAGTTACCACCAAGCTATCAGAATCAGCATACAAATTGAAACAGATTTGCCATCTCTAGTCTATATCAATGTAACACTTTTACAGAAGCAAAATAGGTAGTCCACCTGTTTAATTCACACTCACTGAAGCATTTAAGCATGCTGGGCTTATTTTCTGGATAGCTATTTATTGACACAGTCATTTTAAAACACTATATTTACTGAGGGATGCCCTTAGCCCTATCAACTGTTGTCAGATTTGGATATCTATCCGGACTTAAGGAGACAAAGTATCCTTAAGCTCTTTCTCATTTAAACTAAGCTGATCCCTAGTCAAGAGTACACTAAAAAAATGAATAAATAAATAAAAAGAAGAAGAAGAAGATGAAGTAGTATAGGTACAACCTATACGGGCAGGATAAAAGAAGGCTAAGATACTTCATTATTTGAAGGAATTTTAGGTTACAATTGTCTGGACAATCTACTCCCTACTTAGTTTGTGCACAGACTGACATGATCCTTCGCCTCCCCTCCCTTCAAAAAGAACATTGAGTAGGATATTTCCTATTGCCCCCAAATTTTAAATAAACCCAAGTGGATTAAGTATCTCCACATTTCAAAGAAAGTGGAAAAGAGCTGGAGCCAGATTCAGGACTTCTTAGGAGGTGGCCTCTCTCTGCTACCTCAAGTTCTCAGTCTTTATAAGCAGAAGGAGAATTTGAAGATTATCTTCCAAAATGTTAGTGCCAGTCTAGAAAGGAGTGCTTTTCCTGCCTATCCCCCCTAAGCTCATAAAGCACCACCAAAAGAATCACTTATAAAGACTGGGTGTGTCTGACTAGTAACTGGTTCCAGGTTAGAAAGCTGAGGCAGTAGACCTGCTAGAGAAAGGCAGGGGAGGGAAGGAGAAAACAAATTGAATTCTGTTTCCCCAAAATTCATATGCTGAAGCCCTAATCCCCAGACCTTAGAATGTGACCTTATTTGGAAACAGGGCCATCGCAGATGTAATTGGTTAAGATGAGGGTCACTAGAGTGGACTCTAATCCCATGTTAATGGAGTCCTTATAAAATCAAGAAGTTTGGACACAGAAGCATGCACACAGGGAGAATGCCATATGAAGATGAAGGCAGAGATCAGGGTCATGCTTCTACAAGCCAACGATTGTCAAAGATTGCCAGCAAACCACCAGAAGCTATTCCAGAGGCATGGAA
The DNA here is from genome assembly GCF_041296235.1 of Equus asinus. Classification (NCBI taxonomy): domain Eukaryota; kingdom Metazoa; phylum Chordata; class Mammalia; order Perissodactyla; family Equidae; genus Equus; species Equus asinus. Next base: position 44,352,552 of record NC_091814.1, read on the forward strand.
CAGATTCCCTCTCATAGCCTTCAGAAGGAAGCTACCCTGCTAACACCTTGATCTCAGACTTCCAGGCCCCAGAATCATCAGACAATGAATTTCTGTTAAAGCTGCCCAGTTTGTAGTACTTTGTTCCAGTAGCCTTAGCAAAATAATAGACTGACCAAGATACAGCAATGGAGCAGCCTGTAGCCTTGTAATTGTATGTCCAACTAAGTAAAAACTTGTGTCCCTAACACCAGAGGAGTTAGAACCAGAAAAGGAAGGGAAGGAGTGAAAGAATCAGCTGGGCATCTCCCACTCCAAGTTCAGGTGGTAGTGAAGAGTTAATCTGGAGATGAGATAGAATTTTAAATTGAAGTAGTTTTTAAAGTAAAATTTAAAGTAATTTTAAATTGAATTTAAATGGACTGGTTAATGACTGAAAGTAACCAAAACACTGTTGGTTCCCCATCATATTATTAGAGATCAGCTATCTAGCAGTGATAACACAGTTGGGGGCAAGGACTGGAGAAAACAAAACCATCCCTCAACCTTTCCCCAGGTCTTGGCTTATACTCAGAGGTGAACTCAAGAGTGTGAGGCCTGAAGCTTGCAGAATTTGTGGGGCTATCTTTAAAAATAACACAAAATTACAAATACAAATCTCTCTTTCCTTGTTTTCTCTCTTTTATTAAGATCTCATATGCTGAAAAGATCTTTTACAGACAGAGAAAAGAACTTACTTCAGCAACAGTAACACAGTCAAAAGTTTATTCAAAGCCCTACAGCCATTTATAACGGTCATTCATCATTCACCTAAAGACATCAGCATTTGACTATGGTGTAGAATCTATGGCAATAAGTCACTGCCTGACTTTTCTTAAACGTACCCTCCTATGTTTCAGCAGTGATGCATTTAGTCAGGATGAAGAGAGACCCACCCTCCCCAGTTGTTCTGCAAATATTTAATAGATAATAAAACTTTAAATCTCTTGGAAAATTCACTAGCGACATTTTGTACAATAAAATCAGATAAGAAGTGTACAAGAAGAAGCACAAGGTCGGTATGCTGGATAACAAAACAAATATTCTAAGGGTTTTAGAGACTGCTAGAAAGGAAATATTTATATTATCAATGACCTGCTGGACTTAAATTTCCTGGCTTTCATTTGTGACTTGGGAGAAATGAATAAACATCTTAATATAATACTATGATACATTAAAAGATAAAAACCAAGTGATCATATCAGGAGATGGTGAAAAGGTCACTGATAATTTCCAGTATCCCTTCTGTTAAGTAATCTTAGACTATTTGGAATAAGTGGAAACTTTTTCAACTTAATAAAGGATATAGACCAGAAACCAACAGCAATATATAAATTTATATACAAATTTAAAACATTAAAAACAAATTTTTATTAAGGGTAGGAGCGACATAAAGATACCCATTATCACCACTATTTTTCAATAGGATGTGACTTCACTGGAGTCTTTTATATATTACTGGTAAGAAGTTCTAGCCAATGGGGTAAAATAAGACAAGCAATAAGGGATATATATATATCAGAAAGAAATAAATGAGTGATAAATACGCAGAAAATAAGAATTATCCCTAAACGAGGATGGCAATAGGAGACCAAAAGAATCAACTGAAAAATAATAAAAGGATTTAATAAGATCATTAGAATAAAGATAAATATACAGGAACTAAAAGTTTCCTTATATGTATACCAGCAATTACCAATTAGAAAAATTAATGGGAGAAAGGAACACTTTCAAAATAAACAATAAAACTATAAACTAGGGATAAGCTTAATAAGAAATATTTAAGACACTTTCATAGAAATATAAAACCATAGGTATGACAGATAGGGTGCTATTAGATTCATGGGGAAAAAGGGGGATTGTTCAATAAATATAGCAGGAAAAAGTTATCAATATGAAAAAAGTATGAAAATCAACTCCTGGTTGATTAAGGACTTAACTGTCAAGAACAAAATTTAAAACTCCTAATAAAAAAATATCTTGAGACCTTAGGGTAGGAAATGATTTTGTAAACAAGAAACAAGAAATACTGACTATAAAAGATTCGTACAGTTGTCTATATAAAATTATGAACTTTTGTTCATCCAATGACCTTAAAAAGAGAAAGGAAAAAGTTTAGTTACAAATTGAGAGTATATTCACAATACACATACGTATTAAAGGGCTACTATCAAGAACATACAAAGAGTGTAGTGGAATAAAAACTAAAAATCATGAAGCATATATTTTTGGCTACTAATTGGGAGATCAGCCATCAACTGGGATGGCCTTGATTAAATCATTTAGTGTCTATACTTTTATGTTTCTCTTTTATAAAAGGGAAATTTTAGAATAAACATCTTTATGATAAAAAAGAACATATAAAAACCTCCTATATATTAACAGAAAGAGCACAACAACTCAACAGAAAAATGGGCAAGAGATAGAAAGAATTTCATAAAAGCATTAACATATATAGACAGAGACTTATGAAAAAATGTTCAGTATCACTAGTAATCAGGTTATGCAAATCAACCATTTTATTTTCATTACGTGACAAAAATTAAAAATTCTAACAATACTAAGTTTTAGGCAGAATGTGGATCCCTCAGGATTACATACATATTGTTGGTGGGAAAACAGTTTGGCATTATTTACTAAAGTTGAACATTTCTACACCCTAAGACCTAGAAATTCCACTCCTAGGAATATAGCAAAGAGAGACTCCTGCAAACGGATAAAAGAAGACATGTATGAGAATGTTCATAGCAGCACTGATACCAATAGCAAAATTCTTTAAACTAAATACCCTTCAATGTGAGACTGAACCCCAATATGAAACCCAACCTAAACTCTAACTCTAAATTTGTTTGGTCTATGCAAACAATGTAAAAACCATACAGTAGTCAAATGAACCATAGCAATAACATGTAAAGATATTAGTAATATAATATTTAAGTGAAAAAATAAGTCCTAAAAGAACATAAAACTTGCCCTTTACATAAAGTTAAAAACAACTAAAACTTAGAAATGTGTATGAAAGTTAATTTTCCCCCAAATAGTCTACACATTCATTGTAATTCCAGTTGAAATGTCAACACACATTTTTCTTTTTTTGGCTGGGAGTATGGGACAATTTGATTTTACAGTTCATTTGGAAAAGTAAATGCATGAGTACAAAGCCAAACACATTTTGAAAGCAAGAACTAATTAGAAGGAATTCGCTATATTGGTGAGAGAAACACATTAAAATCTATAGTCATTAAAACATTTTGATATTGACGTAGGAATAGAAAACTAGATCTGTGGAACAGAAAAAGAATCCATAAAAAGACATATAGACATTCAGCTGATAATAAAAGGTACATTTCAAATCAGTGTGGAAAAAATAGACCCTTCAATAAAAGGTGTTGAGACAATAGGCTATATACAGCTGAAAAAAATCTCATTTCACAAAACCAAAAATAAATTCCAGATAAAGACCTAATCTTAAATTGAGAAAGGCTTTTCTAAGTATGACACAAAAGCCATAAATTACAATGGAAAATAGAGACAGAATGAAAAATATAAAAATTAGAAGTTTCGAATAACAGAAAAAGACACCTTGAACAAATCTGTAAGGCTACTTAACGGTGTCTATCAAAATATGAAACGCAAACTACCTTTGATTCTATTTCTAGGAACCAATCCTACAGAAATATCAGCACAAGCAATTGAACTTAGATATATGTACAAAGATGTTTAACATAAAGTTGGCAAAGGCAAAACTAAAAGCAGTGTGTTCATAAGGAGGGAACAGATAGATCACAATGAAATAATGTGCAGCCTTTAAGAACCTTCAGGTGCAAATCTAATGAAATGAAAAGATGTCTTCAATAAATTCTTTTATTTTTATTTGAAATATAATGCTCTATAGAAAACAGCATACGACATAAGTGTAGAGTTTAATGAATTAGAATACCACCAAAGCAAGAATTAGAACATTGCCAGCAACCCATAAGTCCCCAAATACTGCAATCTTGATGCCCATTCCCTCTACCTGATAGATAACCACACCCCTGACATCTGTGGTAAACATTCTTTGCTTCATTTACAGTTTTAGCACCCAAGTGTGTATCCCTCAGTATACAGTTTTCTTTTCCCTTTTCTTGAATTTCATATAAATGGTATAGTACAACATATTTGAGTTTAGTTTCTTTTACTTATCTCTTAAATGGTTAATACTTATATTATGCATGTAGGTATCACCACTGCTTTGTTAACCATAATACCACATTACATATGGCTTCTTATCTACTTTGACCCTTAAAGCAGTACTTATAAATAACATCTGCATATGGCTTAGCATTTCAACCTTTATTTATATAGAATTTTTCACTAGGAATTCTATGCCTGTGTCTTTGTTTTTCCCACTGTTTGTGAGATGTGCTTCCCAGGACTTAAAATTGTACATTAGTCTATTAATAGATATTTCTGTTGCTAAGTATCAAAGATGGCAACATATGAGGCATAACATCAGAAGACAAAGAGTAACTGTTTTATGATTAGTTTATAATCTAATAAACAAAACAAAGTAAGTAAGAGTTCAAAGAAGAAGAGTGGCACGGGTTGTCAAGAACTATGAGGCATTAAATGACAGGCATTTGGAAAAGTCTGTAATTTGGAAGGCAGAATTGAAAACGAGCAGGAAACTGTCAGATGGTGAGGATATGCAACATCTTCACAGGCCTGGGGGCCTCCTTAGAGTTCAGATCTTTCTTCAACAGCAAAATAATTTGAGAATGAGAATGTCTTTAACTTTTTAATCCAGTATTTTTTTTAAATTCAGGACTGTCGTTTATCAGTTGATGATAAAAATGGGGGGGTGGGGTCACACACCCATCAACAGTTAATTTGGCACCAGGATCTGTTCAGCACTATTTGTACAATTAAACATTTTGTTGTGTTTTCCAACATTTTACTAAAAGTGAATGGGTGGATTACACCAGCATCATGGCAGAGTAAGCTGTCCCCTTTGTCTCTCCCTTCTAAGTGAAAACCAGTAGGACATCCATAGATTACAACAGAAGACTCTCTGCACCGCATACCAGAACGTCTGAGAGATCCATACATCTATACATCTGAAGATGAGTGGACTGCACTTCCTGGAGGGAGTGGAACCAGAGGAACAGTGGTGGCAGTTCCAGAGACCAGAGGTTCCAAGAACTGCAGCCATGCTGTGCCTGTGACCAGAAGCCTGAGGAACTGAGGTAATGCCCACAAACAAAGACCCAAGGAATCCAGGCAGCCTATGCTCCCAGAGGTGCCAAAAATCACTGCAGGCCTATGATTGGAGGCTCCAAGAACCACAATGATACCTGTGACTCAGCCCCCTCCCTTCCCCAGTGGCAGCGCCTCCAATAGTGGCCCTACAGCAGGGGCTGCATCTAAGACAGCGGCAACAGTGCCCATGATCTCAGGTCCCAAAAAGCATGCCAGCACTGAAGACCAGAGGCTGCAGGAGCCACAGCAGCAATTTTGGCTCAGCCCCTACACCTCCCCCAGCAGTGGTAGGTGGCACCAGTGACTCGAGGCTTCAAGAGCCTCAGTGGTGCCCTCACCACTAACCTCCAGCAGGGGCTTCAACACTGGCTGTGCCAGCAGCAGGAGCTGCAAACAAGACCCTGGGCCTCTGCCAATAGTGGTGGTGCCCATGATCTGATCCAGGAAACACACAGATGCCAGAGACCAGAGGCTTTGGGAGCCCCAGCAGTGTTCGCAACCCAGGAACCTCTCCTGCTGCGGTTGTGGCAGTGGTGCTCAAGACCCTGGCCCACCCAGCAGTGGCAGGAATGCCTGCGAACCCAGTGCCACAAACAGTGGGATCTTCAGCATTCCCAGATAACCCAGGAGTAGTAGCATGGGTAGCGCACACAGGATCAGTGCCCAAGCCTGTGAAGAGCCCGTTAACAGTGATAGCAGAGGCTACGACCCAAGTATCCCCCAACCGCAGAAGTGCCTGCAGCAACTTTGGTCCCCCTACCCACAGTAATAGAGCCTGCAGACCTAATAAACCTGGATGTGGTAGAGATGCCCATGATCCCAGCTCCTTCCTGCCCCACTCTCACTCCCCCCGCCCCCCCACCACAGTGGGAGAACAAGCAACCCAAGTGATCTTGGAAGCAGCAGAGGTGCTTGCAGCCCAATGACCCCAGTGTTGACACCTGCAACTGCAGTGACATTGGAAACAACAAGGTACCAACAACCTTGGAGGCACAAGCAGCACAATAAAGGCACTGATGATGCCTCTGGCAGAGGCAGTGGAGGGTGTAAAGAGAAGACTCTCAAATACAACCAGAAGCAGCTCAGAATCAAAGTAAACAAATCCTTACCCAAATAAGAAAGGTGTCTGATACCACAAATGAACCGGCAGAAGAACAACTCATCAAGCACCATGAAGAATTACAGTAACACAGTAGCCCAAAAAGAAAATGACAACTCCTCAGAAACCAAACTTGAGGTAATGGAAAATTGTGATCTAACTGACAGAGAATTCAAAATAGCTGTCATGAAGAAACTCAATGAGTGACAAGAAAATTCAGAAAGACAGTTCAACGAGCTCAGGAATAAAATTAATGAACAGGAGGAGTACTTCACCAAAGAGACTGAAACTCTAAAAAAACCAAACAAATTCTGGAGCAGAAGAACCAATAAGTGAGATGAAGAATAAAGTAGAAAGCATTGGAAAACAGCAGACCAAATAGAAGAAAGAATTAGTGAGCTCAAAGATAGAAATCTCAAAATGATTCAGGTGGAAGAGGAGAGAAATTTAAGATTTTTTAAAAATGAAGAAATCCTATGAGAAAATCTGACTCAATTAGGAAAATCAACATAAGGATAATGGGTATCCCAGGAGAAGAAAGGGGGAAAGAAGCAGAGAGCTTATTTAAAGAAATAATAGCTTACAAGTTCTCAAACCTGGGGAAAGAACTGGATATACAAGTACATGAAGCTAATGGAACACCTAATTATCTCAATACAAAAAGACCTTCTCCAAGGGGCTGGCCCCGTGGCCGAGTGGTTAAGTTCGCGCACTCCACAGCAGGTGGCCCAGTGTTTCATTGGTTCGAATCCTGGGCGCGGACATGGCACTGCTCATCAGACCACGCTGAGGCAGCGTCCCACATGCCACAACTAGAAGAACCCACAACAAAGAATACACAACTATGTACCAGGGGGCTTTGGGGAGAAAAAGGAAAAAATAAAATCTTTAAAAAAAAAAAAAAAAAAAAAAGACCTTCTCCAAGGTACATTATATCAAAACTCTCAAAAGTCAAGACAAAGAAAGAATATTAAGGGTGGCCAGAGAGAAGAAAATAACTTACAAAGGAAGCCTCATTAAGCTATCAGTGGATTTCTCAGCAGAAGCTCTACAGGTTAGGAAAGAGTGGAATGATATACTCAAAATACTGAAATACAAAAACTGTCAGCCAAGAATACTCTATTCAGCAAAATTATCCTTCAGATATGAAGGAGAAATAAAGGCTTTCCCAGACAAACAAAAATTGAGAGAGTTCATTGCCATTAGACCTGCCATACAAGAAATACTGAAAGGAGTTCTCCTACCTGAAACAAAAGGCAAAGGTATATAAAGCTTTGAGCAAGGTGATAAATAAACAGACACAATCAGAAAATTGCAACTCTATATCAGAATAAGTTAGTAAACAATTAATTATAACATAAAGGCTAAATAGAAATAAAGCGTTAATAATAACCACTTCAACTAGGTAACAAACTCACAATACAAAAAAGGGATAATTTGTGACAACAAAATCATAGAAGGAGAGAGGAAAAGGATGGAACCTGAATAGGCAAATGGAGATAAGATGCTATCAACAGAAAAACGACTATCTCATCTATTAGATCTTTTATACAAACCTCATGGTAACCACACAAAAAAAATTCAGACCAGAGTCGCAAAACGTAAGAAGGAACTGAGAAACACATGACAGAAAACCACCAAACTGAAATGGCAGACAGAAACACAAGGAAAAAACAATGGAAATCTAGAGCAACCAGGAAACAAAAGATAAAATGGCAGTATTAGGCCTTCGTGTATCAATAATCACCCTAAATGTAAATGGATTGAATTCACCAATCAAAAGACACAAAGTGACTGGGACGGATTAAAAAACAAGACCCAACAATATGCTGCCTGCAGGAGACCCATCTTTGCTCTAAACATAAACATATGCTCAGAATGAAGAGAAGAACACTCCAAGCATCCAAGAAGATGACACTCCAAGCAAATGGCAACCAAAGAAAATGGGTGTAGCCATATTTATTTCACATGAAATAGATCTCAAGCCAAAAAAGACAATAAGAGACAAAGATGGACATTATATAATGATAAAGGGGACATTCCACTAAGAAGACGTAACATTTATTAGTATATGTGCACCTAACATAGGAGCACCAATGTATGTGCAGCAACTCTTAACAAACCTAAAGGGAGAAACTGACAGAAACCCAATAATAGTAGGAGGCTTTAATACCCCACTGACATCAATGGATGGATCATCCAGGCAGAAAGTCAACAAGGAAACACTGGCCTTAAATGAAACACCAGACTAGATGGATTGATAGACATATAGAGAACATTCCATCCAAAAGCAGTGGAATACACATTCTTCTCAAGTGCACATGGAACATTTGCAAAGACAGATCCTATGTTGGGAAACAAAACAAGTCTCAATACATTTAAGAAGACTGAAATCATATCAAACATTGTTTCCAACCACAATGATATGAAACTAGAAATCAACTACAAGAAGAAAGCTGGAAAAGTCACAAAAATGTGGAGACTAAACAACATGCTACTGAACAACTATTGGATCAATGAAGAAATCAAAGGAGAAATAAAAAATACCAAAAAAGCTTCATTTGGAGACAAATAAAAATGAAAACACAACATACCATAATGTATGGGAAGCAGCAAAAGCAGTACTAAGAGGGAAGATATAGTAATACAGGCCTACCTCAAGAAACAATATAAATCTCAAAGAAAAACCTCAAACAATAAAAATCTCAAACAATCTAACACTACACCTAAAAGAACTAGAAAAAGAAGAACAAATGAAGCCCAAAGTGAGGACAAGGAAGGAAACTAAAAAATCAGAGCAGAAATAAATGAACTAGAGACTGAAAAAAAATAGAAAAGATCAATGAAACTAAGAGGTGGTTCTTTGAAAACAAAATTGACAAACCCTTAGCTAGACTAAGAAAAAAAGAGAGAAGGCTCAAATAAATAAAATCAGAAATAAAAGAGGAGAAATTACAACAGGTATCATAGAAATACAAAGGATTATAAAACTATGAAAAGTTACATGCAAAAAACTTGGATAACCTAGAAGAAATGGATAAATTCTTAGCATCATACAACTTCCCAAAACTGAATCAAGAAGAAATAGAGAATCTGACTAGACCAGTCACAAAGAAAGAGATTGAAACAGTAATCAAAAACCTATCAAACAACAAAAGTCCAGGACTAGACAGCTTCTCTGCTGAATTCTATCAAACACTCAAAGATTTAATACCTATCCTTCTCAAACTCATCCAAAAAAGTGAAGAGGATGGGATATTTCCTAACTCATTTTACAAGGCCAGTGTTACCCTGATGCCAAAACCAGACAAAGACAACACAAAAAGAAAATCACAGGCCAATATCGCTGATGAACACAGATGCAAAAATCCTCAACAAAATATTAGCAAATCAAATATAATAATACATTAATAGGATCATACAATATGATCAAGTGGGATTTATTCCAGGGCCACAGGGATGGTTCAACATCTGCAAATCAGTCAATGTGATATACCACATTAACAAAATGAAGAATAAGAATCACAAGATGATCTCAATGGATGCAAAGAAAGCATTTGACAAGATTCAACATGCATTTGTGATAAAAACTTTTGATAAAATGTGTATAGAAAGAAAGTACCTCAACATAATAAAGGGCATATATGGCAAACCCACAGCAAACATCATGAACTAAACAGTGAAAAACTGAAAGCTATTCCTCTAAGAACAGGAACAAGACAAGGATGCCAATTCTCACCACTCTTATTCAACATAGTATTAGAAGTCCTAGCCAGAGTAATTAGACAAGAAAAAGAAATAAAAGACATCCAAATTGGAAAGGAAGAAGTAAAACTTTCATTGTTTGTGGACAACATGATTCTATATATAGAAAATACTAAAGAATCTATCAAAAAACTATGAGAAATAACAAATAGAGTAAGGTTGCAGGGTACAAAAGCAACATACCAAAATCAGTTGCATTTCTATACACTAACAATGAAGTAGCAGGAAGAGAAATCAAGAATACAATTTCACTTACAATTGCAACATAAAGAATAAAATACCTAGGAATAAATTTAGCCAAGGAGATGAAAGACCTACACACTGAAAACTATAAGACAACATTGAAAGAAATCGAAGAAGACATAAAGAAATGGAAAGATGTTCCATGCTCATGGATGAGAAGAATGAACATAGTTAAAACGAACATATTACCTAAAGCAATCTACACATTCAATGCAATCCCAATCAGAATCCCAGTGACATTTTTAACAGAAACAGAACAAAGAATCCTAAAACTTAGGTGGAACAAAAGATCGTGAATAGCCAAAGCAATCCTGAGAAAAAAGAACAGAGCTGGTGGCATCACAATCCCTGACATCAAAATATACTACAAGCCATAGTAATCAAAAGAGCATGGTACTGGAATAAAAACAGACACAGATCAATAGAACAGAATTGAAAACCCAGAAATAAACCCACACATCCATGCACAGCTAATTTTCGACAAAGGAACCAAGAACATACATTGGAGAAAGGAAAGTCTCTTCACTAAATGGTGTTGGGAAAACTGGACAGCCACATGCAAAAGAATGAAAGTAGACTGTTATCTTACAAACAAAACAAAACAGAACAGAACATTACTAGCAAACAGAAGCCTCCCTTATATACCCTTTTCAGTCATTACTCCATAAAAATAATCACTATCCTGATTCCTATCATCTCAGATGAGTTTAAACTGTGTATAAACAGAAACACACAGTGTATATAACCTTTTCAGACTAACTTTTCAGGCTCGATATACATTTGCGAGATTGATCCATTCTGTTGCATGAACCAGTAGTTTGTTTTCTGTCACTAATGTATAGAATTCCATTGTATAAGCAAACTACAATGTATCCATTCTAGTGCTGATGAGCACTGGGTGGTTTCTGATTTTTAGGTGTCACAAATGCTGCTGTTCTGAACATTTTTGTACAGGTCTTTTGGTGAACCTTCTGTTGAGAGAATAAATAGGAGTGGAATTGCTGGCTCATAGAGCACTGTTCTGCTTTAGTAGACATTGTCAAACAGTTCTCCAAAGTAGTTTTACAGATTTATAACCCCACCAGCAGTGTATGAAAATTCCTGTTGTTCTAGATCCTTGTCAACATTTGGTGTTTACTCTTTCTCTCATTTTAGACATTCTGATAGGTGTGGGGTGTGTAATTCCACTTTGGTTTAAATTTGCATTTCCCTGATGATTAATAAAACTGAGCACATTTTCATATACTGAATGGCCATTTGGATTGCCTCTTCTGTAAAATGGACATTCAAGTCTTGCCCTTTTCCTCACTGATCTGTAGGACTTAGTTATATATTATGATTGGATATTAAAATTTTTAAGTTTCTCTTTTCAGACTGTCAGAGAAACACAGAACATAAGCAACATCTGGACTAAACCTAAAGAGCTTTAAAACAGTTTCTATTCTCCTATAACACACACTTGAAAGGGGAAAAGAAAAAGAAAAAGTCTACCTTTAAGTATTTAATTCAAGAACTAATAAGCAAAATGAAAATGGGTTTATAATTTCTGACACTGGGAGAAACCTACTAGAAAGCTATCATAAATCACAGCACTTTATAGCAATAAAATAGTCACACCCTTGAAGCTCACTATTTCTTTTTAATCAAAATTTCATTGTCAAAAGCATTTTGCAGTTTGTTCACAGGAAGATATGCTTCTGAGAAAAACTGGTAAATAATTGGTTGGATTTTTCTTTTAAAAAGGATCAGACAAAAGCCTGGTTTCTGGTTTTAAATACCCTTCCATTCAAACACAAACCAACAAAAAACTTCCCCCTCCACCCAAAAAACCCTGAAATAAAGTGTTGTCATCAAGGGTTGACCCAAATAGTTCTACTGAGACAAAGGGGACAAACAGATAGACTTCTGCTGGATTTCTGCCTTTTATATTGCAATAAATTCTCTCTGTACAGTACATTTTGGTTTTGCGTAAGCTAAAAAATGCTCCTAGGGGAGATTAATTTTCATTCTTTGTCATGACAACAGTAACTTCTAGGATTTCTTTACACCATGTTTTTGGTTTTGTTAATAAAAATGGTCAACACTGGCTGCAATTTAAAAAAAAAATACTTATTTTGAAAATTTACCTTTAAAAGTTGATCATGATTTATAAAGGAAGGAAATGAATAAAACTAAAATTACTAAAAATATATTTCAAAATTTTAGCAATTGCAGCTATGCAGATATTTATAAGTAAAATGATAGCACTCATAAAATAGAGTTATACTTATTGTTTCAGGAAACCACTGTGACATTTCACTGAACTTCAAGCAGAGGCAAAATGCTTCAAGGAAAATCGCAGGATGTATGTTAGCAAATTATGGAAGATCACGACTTTAATTAATTAAAAATCTCTTCAAATTTCAGCTGTGTAATAGAGACTCACAAACATCAGACCAAATACGATGTGATGTAATTCTTCTACCATATGCAGAAAGCAATTAAATAATCTATTACCCTTTCTTTGAGTGATTAGTTTCCCATACTTTGAGAAAATGCTAATACGAAATACTCTATAATCATACTGAGCAAATTCTTAGAAATGAGCTCTTCACAATGAGAAACTGGTACACAAAAGATGATTATCTTTCCCTGTTAACAGACTTACTACATCTTGTCTCGTCCTTTGACTGCACAAACCCAATTCTTTCTATGTATTCACATAGGCTAGATTTTTTTGTGGCTCTTCTTGCACTTACTTTGATACATAATTCTTTTTTTTAAATGAAATAAATTATTTCATCTATTTACCTGACTCTTTATATTCTAGGTGTTCTTGGAAAAAGGAGTTATTGAAGTAGAGACCCAAACAGCTTATCTCCTCCGATCTGACTCAAGAGACCAGAAATCAAATCAACTACACACACAACCCATTTGAAGTACAATTTAGCAAAAAAGCTACAAACCAGAACATTAAAAAGTGAAAAAATGTCCAGTTTTTCTAGTCTTCATATTAACTAAAGATAATATATTAATAATTAACTATACAACAGTAGTGTTAAGTTTTTCAAAGGTACTCTATAGTGCGGGGAATTAGAGGAAAGACATCAGAGTTAGCAACTTGTCCAACAGGTTGGCTATCCTGGGTGACACCTGATCCTGAATGACACCTTCTTGATCCTAGCAGCTCAAGTTGCTTACTTTCTGACATAAGAAAGAGCAGGCAGAACCAGGTAATTTTTCCTCTTCAAAGAACAGGACTGCACAACCTAAACTAATTTTTCAAGTTGCTGTTTCAGGAATTCATTTACTCATGAAATACTGTAAACCTGAGATTGACAGAAATGTAGAGTTCTGTAGAGTCAAATTATTGATAAGAGCTGGCTCCCTCTCCACGTGTTTAAGTTCCTAGCACTCCTAAGTTAGCTGAAGGATAAGATCTGAGTACGGGCAAGGAGGGTACTGGAGAAGATAAAGACTTTCATCTGAATTTTAATGACTGATTCAGCGTCTCTCCTGCTTGTCGAGGATATACAAAGAAAAGCATTCTCAGTGACTGCTTAAGGATTCCAAACACAAGGTGAGAGCATACCCATAATTAAATGTGGAATTTTGATCGACTGAATCCTCATCAGCAGTAAAAAAAAAAAAAAAAAGAAAGAAAAGACAGCTATTAGAGGATTGATATTGCTGAGTCATGACTCATTTTCTTGAATCACTCTTCACTAGGAAACAACAGGACATAATTTTTTTCTCTCTCTGCATTAAAAAATTAGATATTTTAAGAAAGTCTATGCAACTTAAGTATAAGAATCTGTTGAACCTTATTTCACCACAGTCACCGCTTCTTCACTGGAACTGATGTACAGGGAACTGAAAACAAGAACCACTATGAACAACCGCTAGAGAGCGCGCAAGAACAGAAAGAATGAAACCAGTCCACAACACGTTTCCTCTTTACAGGCCGATAAAGGTCAAGATTGGAGCAGAAGGGGAAACAAAACCATGTTATCTACATAAAAGGATTCTCCGAGTTTCAAAGGGATAATCCCGTAACTTTTATGAGTAAATAATTAATGTGAAAACTCAGTAATTTACACATCCAGCCTTAAGCCCCTGTCCCTGGCCTGTTTTTTGTCTTCACTTTTGTTTGAAGAGATTTTATTCTTATGGTTTAAACGGGATACAAAACACAGAATTATAACCAAGAGGTAGGGAGAAATTGCAGGAGGAAAGGAGAAATAATTCCTTTGAATGAGAAAAAAGTTTTGATCAACTACTGCCAAACTTCCACCAGAAAAATGTCATAGCTATATTGCAGACCTATTTACTTTCTTTGAAAATTTAATATATAAACTATGTTTATAGGGATATATACATTTCATGAAAAAAATTTTTTTAAGGAAACTAATATCAAGGAAAAAATCATAAGTAGTGAAAATGGGCCTGCCTTCAAGAAAATACTGGTCAAAAGAAAATTATTTCACATACATATGAGAGTTTCTTTTCTCATGTTACTCATTTCACTCTACCCACTTTATTCTCATTTAAAATTTGTCTTTAGTCACAAAATGGGCATCTTACTATTGCTTTTCTTTAACACAGAAAGTATAAACCTGCATAATCTAACATTGTATTCAGAAGAGAAAAAAAGAGTACGTGTTTCCTTCTAATATTTTTCTCTTTCTAATGCATGGTAATCAGTTTTATAATGATTAGCTTGGTTAATAAAGTAATTTCTTTCAAGTTAGGTCAGTAAAATACCAGCAACAGTTTAATGACCTCTGATTTTTTCTGTCATGGGGAAATACACTCAGGCCACAGGTCCACCTTAATATCTCTCTCTGTGTGTCTGCCTTGTCTATCTATCAATTGATCTATAATATACACACATACACAAACGCACACATATCATGGCAGTCGTTTCACATGCAGGATAAAAGATGAGAAAAATCTAAGCCCTGCGAATACAACATGAACACTGTTTAAGTTGGCTAGAGCATTATGTCCTCATTCTCACAGCCACCAGCCCTCTTATAAACAGTGTGCTTAAATAATGGATTCTGCAGTAAGACAAACAGTCTCTTGTTTCCTACTGGGTGGAGAATGCACTTTGTAATTTGGTTTCCAATAGCCAAGAGCAGTAATGAAACCATTCCTTACAATTTAGTGCTCATCCCACACAGACTTGTTAATCACTACTGCATTTACACAGACCCAGTTGAAAACTGGAATGAGCAGGTCAAGCTTTAACACAAAAGAACAACATCCCTTCACTGTGCTTATAGCCAAATCAAGCTAACTTGTTCCCAGGAGTTGTAAAGGGCCATGACAGATCCTTTTGACAGTGGCTATCTTTACCATTTAGCTCACTAGAATAGTGTGGCCTCTCTCAACCCCACAACGGTCTCCAGAAAAATAGAAAGGGCAGCAACCATTTTTAGGGACTAAATGAAAATGTATGAAGACAGATGTTCACTGTCTGTTGTGACTCAAAATCCTCCACTTAAGTTATCCTCTAACACATAATTCATGAGGTGAACTAACAGAGGACACATAAACGGAGAGAAACAGCTGCACCTTGGATACTGAAACAATTGGTCCCAACAGTTGGATAATTTAAAAACGTTATCTTAAATTTTTAAAAAATAAACATAGAGAAGGCAGTGAATATGGAATGATTTTTGCTTCCAGTAAATAGATACAAATTACAAAAATGGGTATTAGTACATAGGGAAAGCTTTACTAACATAAACTACACAGAAAATTTCTAAGTCCTAAAGTCTTTAAAACAAATTAAAATCAATTTGAAAGAGTTTTAATTTTACATACAGATATGCAGAATATGCCACAGCTATGTAATTGTTTATATAAAAGTAGCATACAAACTATAGTCATTTTCCTTAACTGAAAGCCATTTTTTTCTTCTAATAAATATTTTGTCATATATTTTTGGTTTTGACCAAGAGCATGGTATCAATATTGATTTGATGACATCTATTCCCCTATATCTCCTCCCCATAAAACTCAATCGAGGTTTATGATCTATTTGACCTATTTAGGCAATAATTCGTGGTATCTGAGGCCAGCAGATATAGTATAGATAAAATGAAAAGCCTAAATGTAACTGGTACCAGGAAAAAACAGTAAACTGAAAATCAGGAGATTTTCATTTCAACTCTGTTCCTAACTCTGTGATCTTGGGCGAGGACAAATCCCTCAGACCTCAATGTTCTCACTGAAAACGGAGAGCCTGGACTATGGGTGATCTATAAATCTTTCAGATGTAACTTTCAATGAGCCAGTCAGTTAAAATTTCTAACTTGTCATCTATTGGCAGAGGATGTTAAAAGCCTACCTTGGGCAAAAGGAACAAAGTTCTCATTTGAATGCTCTTACTGTTGTCTATGGATCCAACCTGTTGAACTTTCTGAATGAGACATTTATTACGTGCTACTGAGATTCAAGCAAGGCTGTTACAATCTTATTGATGGTCAATATAGTTTTTCTCCCACAGAGAGAAATGAACTGTATCCATTCCTAGTTATCTTAATATTTCATAAAGAATTCTGGGGAGGATCCAGACTAAGAATCCACTTCAAATTATTAAAAGAACAAGTAAATGTTGTGGCGTTACTATTTTGCTGTGATCATTACTCTTTCAATTTACAAGTTTCTCAGAAGGCTATGCCTGTGCTGGATTTTGTACTGGAATGCTGATAGCCTCCACGCAGTCTTCCTGTGAACTCACTGTAATGAAAACCAACTTGTTTTTTTAAAGCCAGCAATCACAAAGGTAAACAGTCATTGCATTTGTGTACTTAAAAAAAACCAAAATATTCCCTTTAATTATATACAAACTTTTAATTTCAATCTCAGACTCTAGGAACTCTTACCTGGGGCTTGCATTCTGTGAAGTTTCTGGGTGTTACTAACATGATCTTTCCGGCATGCCAATCAGAAACTCAAAACACTTTGTGTACCGTACTCGCCCGTGCTCGCTTTTGCTCTCTCTCTCTCTCTTTTGCTCTCGCTCTGTGCCTCAGACAGTTTGGAATGCAGAAAAGCCAGAGCCATCGCCAGTCAAATTCAACCCTTTTTTTTCCTCCAGTTCTGTTGCTAGAGAGCACTAAACAATAGCCACCCTTCCTTACTCACCACGCCTCTCTTTACAGCACTGGGTGCAGGCAATCTACTTCAGGACAAGCAATGCGATTTACCAAGCTACGTACTTGTTTTTTCTGTCCCAAGGGGCAGTAGGGTTGATGTGTGCATCTGTGTGTTTTAATAAGTGATTTTTTTAAAGCAATCTAGTTCAAAATCTGTCCTGTTTTAGGAATAGAAAAATAAAATAAATTTCAGAGATTCTTATTTTGAACGTTATTATACTGAATTAAAATGTAAACTTTTCAAACTACAAAAACTAGGTAAATATCTTACAGCTGATACATATCTTGAAGTCTGTTAACACACATATTATTATCTTAAACTCACTCAGTAGAATCACCTTCACTTATCACAATGGAAATATTTTAAATTTAGAAAATTTTTATTTCCTTAAAACTCTTCATTCAGCTCTTAAACTAGAACTTCATTTTAAAATAAAGGATAATCAAAAATTAATTTTATAAACTGAGTGGCTCTTACTAATTCGTCAACTAGATGTGCTTAAATTATAGATAACGCCACTATTCTCAGTCATCATTTGGTTTGTTTTAAAATCAGACATATTTCTAAGGTATTTTTTTCTACATTCCAAAAAAGAAAGGCAGGTCAATGATGTAAGCTTCATTATTGATATGATGACCTAGCACATTATGCGGCTGCTCAGTTGCTGAGGTTAGCATATCAGGATTGATCAATTTAAAAATTCAAATTTTGAATCACTGAATAGACTCCACTTACCGCTTCAGACAGTGGAACACGGCAGACATGAGAAGAGCACAGTATCAATGTTACCTACCATTTAACAAACAGCTGATAGAAGCACATATCCTCAATCTATCTATATTTATGTGTGTGTGTATATATATATATAATGTGTAATATATCTCTCATACTATCTTACTATATATGTGTACATATCTCTGTGTGTGTATATGTGTGAATGTATGTATATCCTTTGGCACCCTTTGTTTCCTCCTCTTTCTCTCCTCAAGTCTCAATGATTTAAATTTAAAGTCTCCTGTAATTCTATCGTAAATTGTAATGGGTTATCTCGTTTCATCTTCCTTTAAGAATCATAATGCTCTAACATTGTATTTTCTTCTGCCTTTATTTCTGGATTCCTATTTCTACTTCAGATGAACGACTTCTTTAAACCCTATTGATACTCAAATAAGAATCATAGGGAAAGAAAGGCATAAACAAAAGTTACACAGAAAGGAACAAACTATGGGTATGACTCTGCAGACTTGCAGACCACAAATTCCCACCCTGTGCCCTATACGAAACGAAACCCCTATCCTTTCATCACCAAAGATGATACAAAGCTTCATCATTATTATTAATTGTCATTTATAATTGACCTTAAAATACTACAAAGCATACTGGGATTATTTTTACTTATTCCTCAGAATAATTCTAAAAAATAGGTCACGATTTCCATAATTCTATCCAAGAGTTAGAAGTAAGGGCAGTGAGTCTAAGTTATAAGGGGGAGAGAGATTCAGCTGAATGAAAGGAAGTCTGAGCCATTGGCAGCAGCTTTCTGAAGGGGCGGCCTGCTGTAAGAGACAGTGACTCCCTAACTCTTCACGCACAGGTTGACTGTCCATTTGATGAATCTACGGTAGTGCAGCAGTTCCCAAGCTATGCTACCGAACAACACTGGCATTCTGAGGATAAAAGAGAGTAACAGCAATCTTCTCCCAAATGACAGAAAAAGTCCACGTATACAATTTTCTCAAGTGTGAATTTTTCTTCTTAAACGTATTTTAAAATGCTAAAATCTATTGCTGTTAATTAACCTTAAAAATGTCTAGAATGGTTCCAAATTCAGATAATGACATTTTCAGATAGTTGAAGGTTAATTATAACGATAATTTATTGTGTTCTGCACAAAGCATATTTACTACCAGGAGTTCTAATACCTGAATAAATCTGAGAACTGTTGAGAAAACAATTTTTCTTAAATCTGAATATGATGCTATTCCATTAGTCAACACTCTTTCAAGGAGATTACATACCATATCTTCTTAATATCTATACTAAATCTTTGTTACAAGTTTGCGTGACTATTTGTAATTCCCTGTTTCATGCCTTCCAGCTTTGGTGTTGCTCCTTCTCTGTCTGACAGTTCCTTCTTTACCTGGTCTGCCTGTCATACTCTTATTTACCCTTCAAAACTCATATTTAAAATTATTTTCTTCATGTAGTTTATCCTATTTCCTACACAGAGTTCATCACATTCTCCTCTGTACTTTTTTTTTAAATTCTGCACTATTTTTTCCTTTATAGCTCTCATCATCATATTATGTACTGATGTTTAATGTCTCTTTTATTGGGGGTGGGCGTGGTGGCCAGGGCCTTTGTCTTGTTTTCAGCTTATCCCTAGAGCTTAGAACAATGCCTGGCATCAGTAGGTACTTAATAAATGATAGATGGATAGATGGATAGATGGATGGATGGATGGATGGATGAAAGAAGATATTTCACTTATTGAACCTTTTGTAAACATTTAGACTTAGAAATACTTTAAAATAATTTGAGGACAGGGACCATAGTATATCCGTTTTCTGATACCAGAGCTTATTAGCACCACTATGTTGTTATGGTGAAACAAGAACATAAAGGAACTCATCTCAGGCTTGTGCAGTTTCAAGTAACTAACTGAAGCCAATCAAATTATACACCAAGGGAAAATAGTCATTTCACCATTTACCCAATTAGGACCTACTTGCACTAGGTGGAATCCTGATTGGCAGAAGTTGCTTCTCAAAGTAATTTTTACCATCTATGAAGCTACCACAATGTGCTGTGCTGCCATGGTCAGGGAAATGCAGCTTCTGAGGTAGAGACTGAAGAGACTGATAAAATCTTAATCTCCTACAACATCAGGGAGGAGTTCTCTAAGAAGCTGAAGAAATATCAGTAAACGCTTCACTCTTTAGCTAATAGGCTCAAGTTAGAAAGTGGCTAAAACCCACGTCCATGCAGAAAATTCCTCACTGGTTAGGAACAGCCTCATAGACTGTGAAAGAGTTTTGAACTGATATATTAGATCATACAACTAGAACTCTCAACTTAGCACCCAGAATGTTCAATTTGGTTATGTGAGGGCACTTAAGCCATTTTATTTCTGCAGATAATCACTATGCTGTAAATATCTGTTTTCACATTTCTCCTCTGTATAGAGAGTTGGGTAGGGTTGTCTTGACTAATCCATCTTATGCAGTCATGATGCAGCATCGGACCTAATAAATGGTTCTATTAGGTTGAACTACATGAAAATGCCATTTTGTAAGTCAAAAACAAGCAATGATCAAATGAATTATAAGACAGATTCAAACACTGAATGAAGGGTTGAACTACATAATTTTAAAGGTCTCTTTCACTTCTGGAATCTCATGATATTATAATTCAAACACAAGAGTATCAATCAATTTCAATGCTTGGTTACCACCTTGTCAAACTATGGTCCTCCTATTATACATTTAACATAGCATTCTGTTCTTGTCCTTCTTGGAACTTACCACAACTATAATTTAACTATTCATATATTGGATGTCTATCTGCTCCTTGTCCTGGTACCTGTAAGCTCCACGGTGGCAGGGACTGTACCTACCTTGTTCACTGCTATATCCTCAGCACAAAATATAGTGTTTGCCTCATAGTAATTGCTTAATAAACAAATGGCTTGAAAACAAGTCTAAGTGGATTATTGAAGGCTATATTTATGTGAATTTCCAAATTCAGTATCAACAAATATTGGTTTTGTTTTAAAATACTAGGATAATTTTTCCTAGTTATGAATCAATCAAATAGTATATCTGTTGAATTATGAAGAATATAGACAGCTTATTTTCCCCCTACACCATACAGAAGTAATTATGGAATTCTGACTTTGGTACAGTTATATAAGTCAATGTGACAGCCATTAAGAAACCTTAAGACCATAAATGCATGATTTTCTGAAAATCAAAGGGCACAAAAAATAAGCTAGCTGCATATAATTAAAAATTACTTGCACATCCATTTTATTTCTCACCAAATTAACAAACAAAAACACTGCTAATACCTATCTTCTCCTCTTCCAAACAGAAACACATTTAAATAGCAGTCAAACTGAGGTGTATGCCAGTCTGTATGTATGCTCCCTCTTTTGAACAGAAGAAGATCAGAAATACAGCTGCTTCTAACTGAAACCATAAACAGTTTGGCATTTTGATACTGAGGTCTTCCCACTGTGTTCTTTTGAGAGTTCATATTAGAAAAGGAAATCATTGTTTATAATTGGAATGACAAACACCAAAACCACCCACTTTAGAAATGCCACTGAAATTCTAATTTTTATTTGAATTTGATGGGACCACAAGACACACACACACACAAACACACTTCTCTTCTGATAAAGAGGTCTTTATAATTAAAGACCAGAGGATCTCCTAGTCATATGGTTAGCAAAGTACTTACAAGTGTTCAGAAGAGGCACATGCCAAAAAAGTGACAATTTTGATGGCCACACAATGTTTTTACAACTTATGGCTAAGCATTAGAGCTTTACCTTGCTTTTCCAGCTAAAATGATTTAGTAGATTGCATTTCCTCACCTGAAATGGCAACTGGCAGGGAGGAAGCATCACAGAGACTAGACAAAATCAGAGATCAGTAACCTTTCTCAATATTCAGGCTTTCATATGAATACCACTATATTTCAAAGAAAAATAAGCAAAACAGTAAGTGGAAAAATATAAGCAAATCATCTTCTAGTTTTATTTCATCATATTGAGTAACAATATTGTACAAGAACAAAAGCAATACTTCTACTACTATGAAAAACATTCATTAATAAACAACAAAAAGCAACTAAAAGCATTTTGGGAAAGGGTTGGATATTAATGGATGATATCTCTGAATGTACTCACAGAGCCAAGGACATGCCTATGATACTGGTTCTACTCATTTAAAAAGATGGCTTATAGGGAATGATGTCAGCATCATGGCGGAATAAGTTGTTCCCTTTCTCTCTCCCTTCTAAGTTACAACTAAACAGACATTCATTAACCAACAGAGGATTCCCTACACAAAACATCAGGACACCTGAGAGATTCACACAGCCATACATCTGAAGTTGGGTGGACTGGATCCCTGGGAAGCAACTGAACTGGGTGAGTGGACCCCTCCCCATCCCCAGAGGCAGCAATCCAGGTCACAGATCCTCACACAGCAGCTGGTGTGACTGTGAGTGGATATGGAGGCAGCTTGGCCTGCACAGGAATGCTTTTGGAGTGGTAGGCTGGCCCACGGGAGCACCCCCTGATTAAGGTGGCTCCACCCACTTGAATGCTCCCTCCTGAGCGGCAGCAGTTCAGCCAGCACCAGCCTGAATGAAAGTGCCACCCCTGCCTAGCACAGCAGCTCAACTGGCCCCACCTGTGCAAGTGCAACCTGCCCACTGAACACAGAGACCCTGGCTGCAGGAGCACAACCCACAGAGAAGCTGCAGCCAGCCCATGTGAACGCAGAGTGGCCCACCAGTACAACTACCAGCAGATGAGGCAGAATCAGAAAATACAGCTTCTGACCCCATCCCCAGCAGTGGCAGGTGGAATCTGCAACATAATACTACTACAAATGCGCCAGCAAAGGATCATTTCATCTAATACCATGAAGAACCACAGTAACACTGCAGAGAAGAAGGAAAAGGACAAGTCTCCAGAAACCAATCCTGAAGTCACAGAAGATTACAATCTAAATGACAGAATTCAAAATAGTTGCCATGAGGAAATTAAATGAGTTACAAAACAACACTGAAAGACAGGTCAATGAGTTCAGGAATAAAATTAAGCAACAGAATAATATTTCACCAAAGAGATTGAAACTCAAAAAAATTATACAGAAATTCTGGATATGAAGAACATAATTAATGAGATAAAAAATAATGTAGAAACTATAAAAATAGAACAGATCTTATGGAGGACAATATTAGTGAATTAGAAGAGAGAAATACAGAAATACTTCAGATGGAGCAGAAGAGAGAACTAAGCTTTGAAAAAAATGAGGTAATTCTTAAATATCCGAATCAACTAGGAAAAGTAGCATTAGGATCATAGGTATTCCAGAGGGAGAAGAGAAGGAGAAAGGAGCAGAGACCTTATTCAAAAAAAATAATAACTGAGAAGTTTCTAAACCTGAGGAAGAAACTGGACTTACAAGTATATGAAGCCAATAGAACTCCAAATTACATCAATGCAAAAAGACCTTCTCCAAGGCATACAATATTAAAACTGGCAAAAGTCAATGACAAAGAAAAAATATTAAGGGCAGCAAGGCAGAAGAAAATAACCTACAAAGGAACCCCTATCAGGCTTTCAGTGTATTTCTCAGCAAAAACCTTACAGGCTAGGAGAGAGTGGAATGATATATTCAAAATACTGAAAGATAAAAACTTTCAGCCAAGAATACTCTATCCAGCAAAATTATCCTTCAGATATAATGGAGAAATAAAAACTTTCCCAGATAAAAGCTGAGGGAGTTCATTGCCACTAGACCTGCCTTACAAGAAATGATGAAGGAATCCTTCCTACCTGAAACAAAAAGGCAAAGGTTTAAAAAGCTTTGAGCAAGGAAACAGATAGACAAAATCAGAAAAGTGCAACTCTCAATCAGAATAGGTTAGCAAACACTTATTTATAACATGAAAGATAAAGGAAAAGAAAGCATCAAACATAACTATAAACACTTCAATTTAGTCAAAAATAACACAAAAATGAATAATTTGTGACAACAATAACTCAGATGGGAAAAGGACTGGGACAGAACCTGCTTAGGCTAATGGAGACAACAGTCTATCAGAAAATGGACTATCTCATCTATGAGATCTTTTATACAAACCTCATGGTAACCACTAAACAAAAAATCAGAGTAGAGTCACAAATCGTAAAAAAAGAGAAAACCATTGTAGAAAACCAACAAACTGAAATGGCAGTCAGAAATACAAGCGAAAAGAAATAATGGGAATATAGAATAACACGAAAACAAGAGATAAAATGGTAGTATTAAGCCCCCATATATCACAATTACCCTAAATGTAAATGGATTGAATTTTCCAATCAAAAGACAGAGAGTGGCTGGATGGATTAACAAACAAGATCCAACAATATGCTGCCTCCAGAAAACACATCTCAGTTCTAAAGACAAACATAGACTCAGAGTGAAGGAATGGAAGATGATACTCCAAGCAAATGGCAAGCAAAAGAAAGCAGGTGTTGCCATACTTCTATCAGACAAAGCAGACTTCAAGATAAAAAAAAGGTGAGAGACAAAGAGGGACAGTATATAATGACAAAAGGGACATTCCACCAAGAGGACATACACTTATGAATATATACGTACTTAACACAGGAGCACCAAAGTATATAAAGCAACTATTAATAGACCTAAAGGGAGACATTGATAGCAACACAATAATAGTAGGGGACCTCAACACCCCACTTACATCAATAGATAGATCATCCAGATAGAAAGTCAACAAGGAAACAGTGGCCTTAAATAGAACACTAGATCAGATGGATTAATAGATATATAGAGAACATTCCTTCCAAAACCAGCAGAAGACACATTCCTCTCCAGTGCACATGGAACATTAACAAAGATAGACCATACATTGGGAAACAAAGCAATTCTCAATAAATTTAAGAAGACTGAAATCATATCAACATCTTTCCTGACCACAATGCTATGAAACCAGAAATCAACTACAAGAAAAAAGCTGTGAAAGTCACAAATACTTAGAGACTAAACAACATGCTACTTAACAACTACTGGATCAATGAAGAAATCAAAAACCCCTGGAGACAAATGAAATGAAAACACAAATAGCAACTCTTATGGGATGCAGCAAAACCAATACTCGGAAGTTTATAACAATACAAGCCTACTTCAAAAAATAAGAAAAATATCAAATAAGTAATCTTAAACTACACCTAACAGAACTAGAAAAAGAACAAACAAAGCCTAAAGTCAGCAGGAGGGAAACAATAAAAATTAGAGTAGAAATAAATGAAATAGAGACTTAAAAAAAGAAAATATAAATGATTAATGAAACTAAGAGCTAATTCTTTGAGAAGATAAACAAAATTGACAAACCCTTAACCAGACTCTCTAAGAAAAAAAAAGAGAAGGCTTAAATAAATAAAATTAAAAATGAAGAGGAGAAATTACAATGGGTACCACAGAAATACAAAGGATTATAAGAGAATACTATGAGAAACTATACACCAACAAATTGGACAATCTAGAAGAACTGGATAAATTCTTAGATTCATACAACCTTCCAAAACTGAAACAAAAAGAAATAGAGAATCTGAATAGACCAATCATGAGGAAAGAGATTGAAATAATAATCAAAAACCTCCCCCAAAAAGCAAAAATCCAGGACCACATGGCTTCTCCGGAGAATTCTACCAAACATTCAAAGAAGACTTACTACCTATACTTCTCAAACTATTCCAAAAAATTGAAGAATCAGGATGCTTCCTAACTCACACTATGAGGCCAGACAAAGACAACACAAAAAAGGAAAATTACAGGTCAATATTGCTGATGAACATAGGTGGAAAATCCTCAACAAAATATTAGCAAATTGAAGACAGCAATACATTAAAAGTTTCATACACCATGATCGAGTGGGATTTATACCAGGGAGGCAGGGATGGTTCAACATTTGCAAATCAATCAGTGTGATACCCTACATTAACAAAATGAGGAATAAAAATCATATGATCGCCTCAATAGATGCAGAAAAAGCATTTGACAAGATTCAACATCTATTCATGATAAAAACTCTCAATCACATGGGTATAGAAGGAAAGTACCTTCACATAATAAAGGCCATATATGACAAACCCACAGCCATCATCATACTTAACGGTGAAAAACTGAAAGCCATACCTCTGAGAACAGAAACAAGACAGTGGTGCCTAGTCTTGTCGCTCTTAGTCAACATAGTATTCGAGGTTTTGGCCAGAACAATTAGGCAAGGAAAAGAAATAAAAGGTATCCAAACTGGAAATGAAAAAGTAAAACTCTTGCTGTTTCCAGATGACATGATTCTGTATAAAGAAAACCCTAAGGAATCCACCAGAAAACTATTAGAAATAAACAACAACTACAGCAAAGTTGCAGGCTACAAAATCAACTTACAAAAGTCAGTTGCATTTCTATGCACCAATAATGAACTAGCAGAAAGAGAAGTCAAGAATACAATCCCACTGGAGCCGGCCCCATGGCCTAGTGGTTGAGTTTGGCACACTCTGCTTTGGTGGCCTGGGTTTGGTTCCTTGGCATGGACCTACAACACTCATCGGCGGCCATGCTGTGGTGGTGACCCACTAACAAAACAGTGGAAGACTGGCACAGATGTTTGCTCAGGGCAAATCTTCCTCAGCAAAAAAAAAAAAAAAAAAGAAAAATTCCATTTACAATTATAACAAAAAGAATAAAATATCTAGGAATAAATTTAACCAAGGAGGTACAACACCCATACACTGAAAACTATAAGACATTATTGAAAGAAATCAAAGACATGGAAAGATATTCCATGCACATGAATTGGAAGAATAAACATAGTTAAAATATCCATATTACTTAAAGCAATCTACAGATTCAATGTAATCCCAATCAGAATCCCAATGACATTCTTTACGGAAAAAGAATAAAGAATCCTAAAATTTTCAGGGAACAAAAAAGTATTTCAAATAGCTAAAGCAATCCTGAGAAAAAAGAACAAAGCTGGAGGTATCACAATCCCTGACGTCAAAATATACTACAAAGCCATAGTAATCAAAACAGCACGGTACTGGCACAGATCAACAGAACAGAACTGAGCCCAGAAATAAAAGCACACAAATAAGGATAGCTAATCTTTGACAAAAAAGGCAAGAACATATAATGGAGAAAGGAAAGTCTCTTCAATAACTGGTGTTGGGAGAACTGGACAGCCACATGCAAAAGAATGAAAGTAGACCATTATCTTACACCATACGCAAAAAGTAACTCAAAATGGATCAAAGACTTGAATGTCAGACCTGAAACTATAAAACACCTAGAAGAAAATGTAGGCAGTACACTCTTTGACATCAGTCTTGGTAGTATTTTTTCAAATACACATCTACTTAAGCAAGGGAAACAAAAGAAAAAATAAACAAATGAGGGGCCCGGTCCAGTGACCAAGTGGTTAAAGTTCCGTGCAGTCTGCTTCAGTGGCGCAGGTCTGCTGGTTCGGATCCTGGGCACAGACCTACTCCACTCATCAGCCACGCTGTGGAGGTGTCCCCTGTACAAAAAAAAAATAGAAGAAGACAACAACATGGATAGACCTTGAAGGTATTATGTTGAGTGAAATAAGCCAGACAGAGAAAGACGAACTCTGTATGACTCCACTCATAGGTGGTAGTCAACATATAGACAAAGAGAACTGATCGGTGGTTACCAGGGGAAAGGGGAGGTGGGGGGAGGGCACTAAGGGTGAAGTGGTATACCTACAACATGACTAATAATAATGCACAACTGTAATTTCACAAGGTTGTTAACTATCATAATCTTAATAAAAAACATAGAGGAAGATTGGCACAGATGTTAGCTCAGGGCTAATCTTCTTCAAGTAAAAGAACAGAGGAGGATTGGAAACAGATGTTAGCCCAAGGCAAATCTTCCTCAGCAAAAAATAAATAAACAAACAAATGAGACAAGATCAGACTTAAAAGCTTCTGCAAGGCAAATGAAACCATGAACATAATGAAAAGACAATCCACCAACTGGGAGAAAATGTTTGCAAATCATATATCCAACAAGGGGTTAATTTCCAAAATATATAAAGAACTCACACAACTCAACAACAAAAAAACAAACAACCCTATCAAAAAATGGGCAGAGGATATGAACAGACATTTTTCCAAAAAAGATATACAGATGGCCACATAGAAAGATGTTCAACATCACTAATTATTAGGGAAATGCAAATGAAAACTATAACAAGGTATCACCTTACACATGTCAGAATGGCTATAATTAACAAGGCAAAAAATAACAAACGTTGGAGAGGATGTGGAGAAAAGGGAACCCTCATACACTGCTGGTGGGAATGCAAACTGAGGCAGCCACTACGGTAAATAGTATGGAGATTTCTCAAAAAATTAAAACTAGAACTATCATATGATCCAGCTATCCCACTGCTGGGTATTTAGTCAAAGAACATGAAATGAACAATACAAAGAGATTTATACACCCCTATGTTCACTGCAGCATTATTCACAACAGCCAAGATGTGGAAGCAACCCAAGTGCCCATCAACTGATGAATGGATAAAGCAGATACACACACACACACACACACACACACACACACACACACACACACACACACAGAAACACAACAGAATATTAGCCATAAAAAAAGACAAAATTATATCATTTGCAACAACACGGACGGACCTTGATGGTATTATGTTAAGTGAAATAAGCCAGACAGAAAAAGAAAAACACCACATGATTTCACTCATATGTGGAAGATAAACACATGGATAAGGAGAACAGATTAGTGGTTACCAGAGGGGAAGGGGATGGAGGGCAGGGTGAAAGGGGTAAAGGGGCATATATGTACGGTAATGGATAAAAACTAGACTATTGGGGGTGAGCAAGATGCAGTCTATATAGAAACTGACATATAATAATGCACACCTGAAATTACACAATGTTATAACCCAGTATGACCTCAATAAAATAATTTTTTTAAAAACGGTGGAAATCTGAATAAAAAAATAGACAAAAATTAAAAAAATGAAAATAAAAGGAGGGCTTACATTGAACTTTAGTAAGTTCTTCAAAAACTCATTTCTTCAGTGGCTTTAATATATATATATATATATATATATATATATATATATATAACTGTCAGTTAGGCTTGTTGATTTCCTATTAAGTTCATCTGCTGTCACAAGTGAAGCACTATTAATCTACCTTTCCTATATAATGCAGAGAACACTTCAGTTTCAGTAAAAATAAGTCATCAGGCATTTGCTTTTACCTTAGTTTTCATGGTACAGTCATCTTTGGCATAGCACTGATACAACATACACATACACTATATAATCCAAAACACTACTGAATACTGCAGGTGCAGTCTGCTTCACCCAGTTTCCATTATTCCCTTACAACTAACTGAAGCAAACTAAAATCTAGTAGAACTCCAACAGATAAGTCACGAAGCATTAAAAAAAAGAAAAACTGAAAATTCTAACAGCGGTTTTGTAGGGAGAAGAGTTCTAAAACATACAACCTAAGAAGTAAATGCTATTATTTTGCCCATTTTACAGATGAGGAAATGGAAACACAGACAGGTTTGAATAACCTGCCCAACGTCACAATGTAGTGGAGCCAGAATTCACATCACACTTGGCTCTGGAGTGATTTCCCTTAACCACTATGGTATATACTAAAGTCAATTACTCCAAATTTATCTTTAAGTGGCATTTTGGGGTTATTATTTTCCTTCTCATAGCTTTCTGTACTCGCCAAATTTCTATAATATTATTGATTTTATAAAAGAGCTTGCATATTCCTCCACATTAGGTTTATCAGCAGCTTTGGCCCCTTTCTTCAATGTGTATGAATCCAGATGTCACAAAACATACAGCTTTGGAACAATATACTGAATTTTCAAAAGAACATTCCACTTGTGCTTTTTCATTTATGTCAGCAACTGGAGACAGCTATTCACCCAGAATCTGAGAGGCAGTTCCTGACTTGAAAATGAGTGATAATGTGTGAAAGTTTTCTGAACATCTGGGTCCTAGGAAATGGGGGCCAGTAGAGAGAGAGTTCATTTTCTTGTTTTTTTTAAAGGTAGAAGAGAATTGGTTAACTAAGGAAAGGGAAAGGGAGATATTCTCAGTAGTTTGGCCCCAAATTGTGTGTTCTCAGGAAGAAATCCAATTCAAGAGACAATGTGGGGCCTCTTTTCTCAGTTCCACAGGTACTTGTTTTCCTCTTCCATTTTTAATCAGACTTTATCCTTTATATAACGATAGAGATAGAAAAAAAATACTACAAACGCACGTACAGTCTTTGGTTTGTATATTCTATACCTTTTTGTTGTAAGAATATTATCCCTTAGTTAAACCTTTAAAAATGATGGTTCTAACCAACAAATGGGACTACATCAAACTCAAAAGCTTCTGCAAGCAAAAGAAACAATTAAGAAAATAAAAAGACAAGCTACAGAATGGGAAAAAAAATTTTTGCAAAACATATATCAGATAAGGGGTTAATATCCAAAATATATAAAGAACTCGTACACTTTAGTAACAAAAAACAAACAATTAAAAAATGGGTAGAAGAACTAAATAGACATTCTTCCAAAGAGGATATCAAAATGGCCTCAGGCAGATGAAAAGATGCTCAATAACATTAATTATTAGGGAAATGCAAATCAAAACCACAATGAGATAGCGCCTCACACTAATAGAATGGCTATCAACAAAAGACAAGAGACAACAGGTGCTGGCGAGAATGTGGTAAAAAAGGAACACTTACACACTGTTGGTGGGAATGTAAATTGATCCAATCACTATGGAAAATTATATGGAGGTACCTCAAAAAATTAAAAATAGATCTACCATATGATCCAGCAATTCCACTATTGGGTATATACTCAAAGGAACTGAAAACAATTATTTTAAAGAGATATATGTACTCTCATGTTGATTGCAGCATTATTCACAATCGCCAAGATATGGAAACAGCCTAAGTGCCCATTAATGGATGAATGGATAAAAAAGATGTGGTATACACACACACACACACATACACACACCCCAATGGAATGTTATTGAGTCATGAAAAAGGAGGGTAATCTTGCCATTTGCAGCAACCTAGGTGAACCCTGAACACATTATGCTACGTGAGGTAAGTCAGATAGAGAAACAACTGTGTGATATCACTTACATGTGGAATTTTAAAAAGTCAAACTTGAAAGAAACAGAGTAAAATGTTGATTACCAGGGAATGGTCGGTCGGGGGATAAAATTGATGTTGTTTAAGAGAACAAACTTGCAACAAGTAGTAAATAAGCTATAGTGATCTAATGCACAGTATAATGAATACAATGAAACTGTACCATGAATTACATAATGTGATAAATATCACTACAATGGGAATCATATTATAATATATCTATGTATCAAAAGTAGCACACTGTACACCTTAAATTTACACAATGTTATATGGCAAATATATTAAATTTTTTAAAATGATACCCCTGATTTTTTTTTGCTGAGGAAGATTCACCCTGTGCTACCACATGTTACCAATCCTCCTCTTTTTGCTTGAGGAAGATTCATCTGTGCCAGTCTTCCTCTATTTCGTATGTGGGTCATCACCAGAGCATGGCCCACAACGAGTTGTGCAGGTTCACACCCTGGATCTGAACCCGCAAACCTGGGCCGTCAAAGTGGAGCACGGCTGAACTTAATCACTAGGCCACAGGGCTGCCCTCCTGATTATTTTTTTAATAGAAAATCCATTCTCTAAAGGAAAATTTAAGTTCTTAAGTAAGGGGAAAATTAATCTGTGGTACTTTTACTCATTACTTCTGAACTATTAGAATGGTGACAGTAACAAAAATAAGGTCCTTTAATTCAATTAATGGCAATCCTGTCCCATTTTATGATACTAGTCTTAGTACATTTTCATTTCAAATATTACATTTCAAAATACATTTTCCCTCTATTTTTTGAGAAGTGTTATTTTTGAAAGTTCCTATGTAATGAAACAAGCATTTTTTTCCTTTTTAAAAGTTGAGATGAATGATCCTCCAATCTGTTAAAGCCAAGTACAAAACTTTATAGACATGAAAAACAACTCCATAAATAACCACGTTTAGTTTCAGAAAATATCAGTAAATACAAAAAATAACTTTCAAGAGGTTAAAACTTCCTTCTAAATTCCTGTGCAGACGGTAAAAAAAAAATTATTATAGTTACAAAACAAAGTTCCACATCATAAGAAATAACTAGATATTCTCTTAGAAAAGGCAAAAGCAATGGTATAAAAGGTACAGAATTATGAGACAAGGCACACAATCAATTCATGATCAATTCCAAAACAGCGATCCTACAAAGAAAACATGATGGAGTTCAGCAACACAAATACTGCATTCAAGGATTGATTTACCATTTGCTTTGAAAACAAGCCAAATTTTTCTGTCCATCACAAGCGATAATATATTTTCTCTTAGCGATAAAACACGAGATATAAATTTATTACTGCTAAGCTAAAGACAAAACATACTATTACCCATGAAAATCTTGAAAATCTTCTATGAGATTTGTTTCACTGACAGCAGTGATGTAATTCCAATAAAAAACAAAGAATTTGGTTTTCAACATATTCAAGAATTATGACTGTATGCCCATACTATTCTTTAACCTGTCTTCAATACGGGTTACTATTAACAGATAAATCTGCCCCAGGATATAGTAAACTTAGAGAGCGTATGGCTTGGGTCTTTGAACAAATTTAAAACTAAATAATGTATTTAACATGCTGGTCTTAAAATGTCATATTGATAGGAGACAAAAATAAGTGAAAAACAGTTATATTTCAGGGAAGGCTAATACTTGAGTGATATTTTATGGGTGACAAAAATTGAGAGAGAAAAGAGAGATTAATGAATTTGCTAAGGAAATAGTCATGTTGACTAAGGGCAGAATCACACTCCCATTATTAGATCTCTCAAGAGGCCATCTAGAGAAATAAGAACAGGGATATCTGTGCATGAGAATTAGAGACATCCTCTTCCCCTTGTCAGGAAATAAATACAATGGTTTCTATCTCATTGGCAAGAGAAAGTCAGACAACAACACCAATTTTAAGAATATAGTCCTGTCCATAGATAAGTTGTAGGCTTGAACTTGTAAAATTTGATTATTATAGACCATCCTTTATGCTGCACCATCAGCTGTTGCATAATTAAAACTATTCCCTACAAAATAATCAACATTTCCTATAACTTTTATGATGCATATGTCCAATTTTACATCATACCCATGCATGTAAACATGAAATCAGAAAGAACAAGATGGATTGGAAAATGCTGAAAATACATTGTGCATTCTTGTTCAAGATTTAACTGGACTCAATACTTATTGTCATCAAGTGCCAAACATGTTCTTTGTAAAGAAGTTCTCTAAATGATGCAGGAAGTTGCATTTTAGCAAAAAGAATTTCATTCATCACAATTTGTTCTATGACTGTCAATAGCAACAAGAAACCTATGTATTCTGTTTTTATATTTTTGAATAGATGGCTACAGATTTTTCCCCACAAAATAACAGTAAAACAGACAATTTTGCTAATGAATTTATTTTTGTAAGGGTATAGGATATAACCACTGATACTGTCATAGGACCCAGGAGTATACAACTGTGCCTCTTTTGCTCACCACTCTAAGGTAATATTAGCAGGTGGAAGAGCATAGTGGTTAACAGAACCGACTTTATGGCCAGATTACCAGGTTCAGATACCAGCTACGCCATTTACTATTTGTATGCAGGGTCTTGGCAAAGAATTGCCTAAGTTTCATTAAATAGTAAAAAACAAAAGGGATAATAATAGTACGTAGCTCAGAGGGCTACGTGAGTAAATATTTGCAAAGTGCTTAGAACAGCACATGGCACAAACCACCATATAAACATCTCTTGACTAAAATAAAAATAGTATTCTGTGTGTTTGGCAGAGGGGGGCTGCAAAAAAGTGGAAAAAATAAACCAAAAGAAAATGAGAATAATTTTCATCACTCATCTCTGATTTGACATAGTATTCTTTCCCTCAAAAAATTTACCTCTTTGGACATGAACAGATATTTCTCCAAAGATATACTGATGGCCAATAGGCACATGAAAAGATGCTCATCATTGCTGATCATCAGGGAAATGCAAATCAAAACTACACTAAGATATCACCTTACACCCGTTAGAATGACAAATATCTAAAACTAATAGCAACAAACGTTGGAGAGGTTGCGGAGAAAAAGGAACCCTCATACACTGCTGGTGGGAATGCAAACTGGTGCAGCCACTATGGAAAACAGTATGGAGATTCCCCAAAAAACTAAAAATAGAACTACCATACGATCCAGCCATCCCACTACTGGGTATTTATCCAAAGAGCCTGAAGTCAGCAATCCCAAAAGTCCTGTGCACCCCAATGTTTATTGCAGCACTGTTTACAATAGCCAAGACGTGGAAGCAACCTAAGTGCCCATCAACAGACGAATGGATAAAGAAGATGTGGTACATATATACAATGGAATACTACTCAGCTGCAAAACAGAACAAAATCATTCCATTTGCAATAACATGGATGGACCTTGAGAGAATTATGTTAAGTGAAATAAGCCAGCAAGAGAAAGATAATCTGTGTATGACTCCACTCATATGAGGAATTTAAAACTATGGACCAAGAACAGTTTAGTGGATACCAGGGGAAAGGTGGGGTGGGGGGTGGGCACAAAGGGTGAAGTGGTGCACCTACAACATGACTGACAAACATTAATGTACAATTGAAATTTCACAAGATTGTAACCTATCAATAACTCAATTAAAAAAAAAAGTTTACCTCTTTGCTATAATTTATTTATGGATTTCTTCATTTACCAGGACTCACAAGCTATTATTGCCTCATACTCTCTGAAATCTTTTTCTTTTCCTTCCATTTATAGAAACGTTTAGTTCTTTTACCAGGTAACATTTTAATATGTTCATTGCATGGTCCAGAGTACATCCCATTGCAACTATAATCATGTGAAAAAGTCTGTAACTTTATCAAAAAAGTATTCCTCTTACCAAGAGTACTGTTCAGTCTTTTGTTCCATCCACAGAGAATATTAGAAATAAGACACTACATACCCTACACTGTAATCATAGCTACTTTGATCAGAAAATGCTGATTAAATTACCCACAGAGGTACAAATGGAATGCTTTGTGAAATAATTTCCCAGGTATGTAGGACAGTAGCTTGCAGAAACTTGGGTATACATTCCAAAGAGCAACATACACATAACAACACATTGCTTACGTTACTCATGTTATGGGCTAGTATTAGCCCAACCTTCTGCACTTATCCAATCAAACATTTTGAGAAAAGATTTGTGCAGGGCTTACCAGTCACCTGATAATAATGCTGTAATGAAGTGGAACTGTAATAAACTAGTGCCTTCACTTTAGCATTCAACATTTATACTTTTCCCGCCACAAATGACTCTGATAACTTAAAGAAATTTGGTCAACAACACAGACAACCAAGACTTATTGAATGCATAACAAATGCATCTCTAAATATTGTTGAAGACAGATTTTCTTGTTTTGTTGAAATAAGAAGTACATCCAAAGTGACTGAGGAAAAGTGTGTTAAATTTCATCACATTAATTTTTTGCTGTGCACTTCACTTCTGAATACATTTGTACAATCTATGACTTTTCAATGAAAAAACTTGTCTCACCAAAAATCTGGCATCTTGAATGTTTGTCATAATTATTTTAATTATGCATAACCAGTACTTAAGTGTGATATAGCAGTACACTACTTAAAAATCAGATGCAGCAGCCTACTTAAAAATCAAATGTGTTCACATACATTGATTGCTTTGAACTCAAGATATCTTTTTTTACAGAAAATACAGCAAAACTGGCAG
This sequence comes from Equus asinus, assembly GCF_041296235.1. Taxonomy (NCBI): domain Eukaryota; kingdom Metazoa; phylum Chordata; class Mammalia; order Perissodactyla; family Equidae; genus Equus; species Equus asinus. The sequence continues at coordinate 44,388,808 of NC_091814.1, forward strand.
AGAGAAAGAAACTAACATTTCGTGAGTACCTACTATGTGGCATCATTCTGCTGGGGAACTTAATTTAAATATCTTATCTTTCACAACCCTGTGAAGTAGTAATTACCATCCTGATTTTACAAATTCAGAAGGTTGTTTCCTTAAAGTACACATTATTTTATTAAAGCAATATATGTACACTGTGGGGAAAAAAACCCAACCATACTTAAAATCAAATAAGCTAACAAAAAAAGCAGCCCTGTGACCCACCCCACCAAAGGCATTACTCCTTTTCATTTTTAGCTTTTTCTTTTGATATTTATCTAAATGAAACCTAGCAGTATAAGAATATTATTTAGATGTTGCGATTAAATTGGGAAGACCTTGGAAGCCTTCCGTCCTCTTACGTGTTTGGGCTGGACGCTCTCTCAGTCAGCTAAACAGCTGCTGTCCTGAGACTACTTGCCTTCACCAATATTCTGGAGATCTCCTTTGTCTTCTTCTTATCCTTCTCAATGGACCCCTTCTCTTACTTGAAAGACACTTTAGCTTGGAATAGTTTCAGTTTAGAAATCACATTCACTTGGAACTTTAAGGTCACTGTTCTTTGGTCTTAGCTTCTAATATGACAATCAAGAAGTCAGATGCCACTCTTATCTGAAGCCTATACAGGGTATTTTTGTTTCTGTTTTAACTCCTTGAAAACTTTTAGGAGGCTCTCCTCCTCAAAGATGTTCTGAAATTTCCAGAAGATGTGCTTTGAAGTAGGTATTTATTTATTCACTATGCTGAGCAATAGGTCCTTTTAAACTGGAAACTCATAACCTTCAGTTCTGGGAAATTTTCCTTCAGGTTTTCACCAAATGTCTCTTAACTAGTGAGACTTTCCCTGATCGTCTCTTATAAAATAATATTCCTTTGCCCCCTTCACCCACAGCACTCTCCCGGCCCTTTACCCTACTTCATTTTCTCTCCACTGCATTCATTACCACATGACATACTGTGGAGCTGTTGCTTTCTGTCAGTCTACTCCCACCTGAATGGAAGCTCCATGAAAGCAAGGGTTTTGTCTGCACTGCTGACTATTCTGAATCCTTTGTTCACAAAGGCCAGAACAGCGTTAGGGACATACAGGAATTTTAAAAAATATATTTGAAGAGTGAAAGGATTGACTCTATAGGGCAAGGTAATTTGCTGCATCAGTCACTCTAGGACTTTGAGTCATGAACAAAATCTAGTTGGAGAGAGGAAGGGAAGAGAGACAAGGTCTCACAGCTGCCTGTAAGTATTAAATCATTCTTAAACCAGAAATAGCTGATCAGTAATTGTGATTTGTACAAAGTGGTGGGGAAGCATAATAAAAAAGTGGATTTGAAGTCATACAGCTCTGGGTTTGAATTCTTGTTCTGCCCCCTATTTGGCATCACTATTTTTATCTATAACATGAGGATGATAACAGCACCTGTTTCACAGGACTACTGTCAGGAGTAAATGAGATAATCCACATCCAGACCTTAGCACTGTCACTGTTTTGTCACCATTATGTCTATCTGGTCACATTTCTTGTTTCTTCACATTCATAACTATTCTTCATTTTTATTCCAAAAATGTAAAGAGAGAAATTTGAGGTGGCAATCAGTGATACTGAGAAATAAGAAGAATCAGAGACTCACACTTAAAATTAGCCATTTCATGGTACTGTATCCTAGAAAACATAATAGGAGATGACAAAGTTTGTACAGCATACTAATTATTCAAGAATGTATGGAATTTATCAGGAAAAAAACCCTAAGTGTATTAGTTTCCTAGAGTTTCTGTAACAAATTACCACAAACTGAGTGGCTTAGAAACAAGACAAATTTCTCTCATACCAGTTTTCGGAAGGCCAGAAGTCCAAAATAGACAGAGCTGCATTTCCTCCAAAGGCTAAGCGGGGAACCCTTCCTTGCCTCTTCCAGCTTTTGGGAGCTCTAGGCATTCCTTGGCTTGTGTCTACATAACTCTAATCTTTGCTTCTGCTTCACAAGGCCTTCTCCTTCATGTGACTTGCCCTCTTCTGACTCTTATAAGGACTCTTGTCATTGAATTTAGAACCCACCCAGATAATCCAGGATGGTCTCACCTCAAGATCCTTAATTTAATTACTTTGGCAAAGACCCTTTTTCCAAATAAAGTCACATTTACAGATTCTGGAGATTACGACATAGACCTATCTTTCTGGGGGGCCACCATCAAGCTACTACAGCAGGTATATATTTTGTTCTTCCCATTGGATTTTGTACCATATATTCCTATTGGATTTTCTACACTGTTTTTCAGGTATAAGAATCAACAATGTTGTCTTCCTGCCAATTATGCTTTCAGATTTAACAACAAACTGTTGCTATCGATTACAGTCTCTAAGACATTTTAATAGTTTTCTGATATCTAGTTTCTAATTTAAAAAGATTTTCTAGCCTCAAGAATGCTCCTTATAATTTAAATAGATACCAGAATATAGTGTGCTTTAAAAAAGCTATTTAAGATGCCCTCAATGATAGCAACTAAACTTAGATAGATACAAATACTAGAATTTTAAAAAGAGTTCAGTAATTTTAAAAATTCAAAATAGAGAGAAATGTTAGTTAGAATGAAATTATTCTATTTACCTGGACAATATTACTATATCAAACTGGTTCTTTAGTAAGAGCCTTACAATAGTTATATGACGGCATCTTAGTTTAAACCCTAGAGATAATCCTATGCTTTTGATTGTCCCTAGAAAGGAAGAAGCATCACTTAAAATCTATAACCAAAAGTCCATAGGAGAGAAGGCAAAATAGAGAAAATAAGAGAAAAAGAGGGTTATAGCAAAGAAAATACAATTTAATTAGATTTTTTTTGAGACGTAAACTTTTGGTACACCAATTCTGAAATAGCATGGCATTATTACCAATAAAATGGAAACAGTATACATTTTCAAAGACAAGTATACGCTAAAGGATGACTTTTTAGAGTCTAATATTTCTTGTGGAAATCCATTCGTCAATCCCACTTATTAACAAAGAATAACAGGGAGATAGATTTCTGCTAATGAAATCTTGAATCTCTTCTTTTTCCTTGATAGGAATGGATACAACGTACCTTTGCTTGACCTACGGTTCTCCATTTCTAATGTGGAAAATGCATAAACTAGCCTTTTAGATGAGCTCATGATATTCCACAAGATTAATTTTTCTTTAAATTGCTATGTCAATTAAAACAGACATACTACTGCAGTGGAGTAAATGTTGGTGTCTCTCCAAAATTCATGTGTTGACATCCTAACCTCTCATGTGACAGTATTAGAAGGTAGGACCTTTAGGAGGTAATTAGGTCTAGCTCTCATGAATGGAATTAGTGCCCCCATAAAAGGGACTCCAGAAAGCTCGTGTGCCCTCTTTCTGCCACAAGAGGATACAAGAAGACGGCAGTCTGCAACCCAAAACAGGGCCCTCAACAGACACCAAATCTTTGACTTCCCAGTCTCCAGAACTGTTAGAAATAAATGTTCATTGTTTAAAGCTACCCAGTCTATGGTATTCTGTTATAGCAGCTCGAACTAAGAAAACTATTACACTGGAATGTATTAGTTAGGCATAAATACAACAGAGCAGTTAAATTCACTGCTATGCCTTGAGAAAGCTTCTGAAAATATGTCTAATTTACTAACCAAAGTTACACATTTAGTTATAAAAGTTCATCTTTTACCTATAACCCTATGCTATACCACTGATGTCAAACATGATTAGAAGAGGCCAAATTTTCTCCTCACTCCTATTCTGTGTGTAGTTTCTTTTTTGGGAGGCTTATCTACCATCGTGGAATTTTCTAGTTTTTAGTGGCTATTCTAAGGCTATTTTTATCTAATTGTTATGTGTACTGCCAATGATATTCTACTTTTAAACGCATTTTTCTCTCTCATCTTACTTCCGGTCGCACCCAATGTATTATGTCACTAGCTCCCTCCTTAGCTCATCTGGTTCCTAATACATATATTTGAATATTTCTCTACAATTCCTACTTTTAAAAATTAATTACAAATGATTTGTTTAACTATGTTTTTGACTCTTTGATGGCACTTCTCTGATTAAAGTGAGAGGGGAAAAAATCTAAAGGCCTTTAAGTGGAAAAAATAAACTGAGATAAAATAATAATCCTTTTTTATTACCAGTTCTCCTTCTAATTCAGTCTCTTTTATCCTAGTCTATGAATTCATGTTCTTTTCACTCTTTTCTCCTTGAATTTTTCCTATGTTATTCTCTACTCTCTAGAGTTAGAAAGAAGATGCCAAACACAGAAAAAATAAGAATTATTTTGTAGGGGCTGGCTCCGTGGCCAAGTGGTTAAATGCGCGCGCTCCGCTGCAGCGGCCCAGGGTTCGGATCCTGGGCGCGGACATGGCACCGCTTGTCAGGCCAGGTTGAAGCAGCGTCCCACATCCCACAACTAGAAGGACCTGCAACTAAGATATACAACTGTGTACAGAGGGGGTTTGGGGAGATAAAGCAGAAAAAAAATTTAAAAAGATTGGCATCAGTTGTTAGCCCAGGTGCCAATCCTTAAAAAAAAAGATTGGCATCAGTTGTTAGCCCAGGTGCCAATCTTTAAAAAAAAATAAAAAATAAAAAAAAAAGAAAGAATTATTTTGTAAGCAGAAGGAAAAAAATGAAATAGATGGGAATTTCCTGTTGTGCTATATTAAATATCAGTTAAAATGGGAAAATAAGTTAAAGTGTAAATTTCTAAAGACAACAGGAGAGAAAACAAGTTGTACATTTCAGAGAAAAGAAAGTAATCAGAACAATCCAGTGAATATTAGAGCTTTATGAGAAACTCAGGTGCTTCCTTTCTTAAGTATCGTCACTATAGAAATCAGATGGCAGGTGGGTGCCGAGAGGGTCATAACAAACATGCTTCATCCCTGGAGGCAGCTCCAGTCTGTTTTAGACACAAACTCAGCAAAATTTTCCACCAACCCGATTTATAAATCCTTCTGTTGCAATACAAACTAAAAAGGCTTGGGTAAACAGCTTAGCCAATCCTGGACTATCAAAAAAAAGGAGAGAGAAGAGCATGTGAGAGTAAGAGTGTGTGTGAACACAGCTAAAGTAAGTAGTGTTTAGCTAATTTTACTCGACTTATCTGAATCATATATTTTTCCTTTTGGAAACGGTTTTATGGCAGCCAAGGATCTAGATCAACTCTCAAAAATAAATCTTAAGATACATTATAAACAACTCTACCCCCATTTTTCTACCTCCATTACATAAGAGAATGGTGAATTATGACTGTATTTTAGAAGAAAAGAATCTGCCAAAGTGCACAAGTAAAAATGGAAGAAACAAGCCAGTAAAGTCATGACATAGAGACAGGAGGCTTCCTAACATGTTACACCTCAGATTTCTTTATTGGGTTGATTCAAACCTGTCCAAGCAAAATGAGAAACAGAACACCTACTCTATTATCTCATTGGATCCATGATTTTATGAGTCAGAGAGAACTGACGTTTGTCTCAAATCAAAGTTTATGCTGTTGGTCTTGCATTGTTCTCTCAAATCATAATAAAAATCTCATCCGGTAAAGAAGCTGAGGTTCAGGATTAATGATGAGAAGAGATGGAATGTGAATCCAGGTTAGGGCAAGTTCAAGGCTTGTGCCATTTCTACTGCTCCACCACTGCCTCTGATTAAAGGCAGTCCCTCCAAAGAGGATAGAGAGTTCTAGTCACAGGCATGCATTTTCTTTCCTAAAGCAGTAAATCTTCTCTATCTGTGAATTAACTGCTAAATCTGCTCATGTGACATTGATATACTAATTAGCCTCTTAATAACCTAAACTCCAACAATAGCACATACATTTATGCTAGCAACTTGAAATGCAGCACAAAGGATAAAAAGGTCATTTTCTTTCATTAAAAGAATTTATTTTCTCTTACCATTCTGTATAGGAAAAAGAAAATATTTCACTAAAGCTGTTTAATACTAAGAAAATCTTAAAAATAAGCACAGATACTTTGCTCACTAACACAACTACGGTTATGACATCAACCAGCAGCACAGTCTAAGAGTTCAGATCTGACATTTGCAACCAGGCACATTCGACACTGTGACTTATTTACTTGGACAACGACACTTACCAACTTTGCACTTATCAGAACCAATAGCTGTGACTGTAATAACTGTTTATAATCCTTGTGGCTGCACAATGATATTTAGTAATTCTTTAATTTCATCCCTAAAATATTTCTTTGAAGTGGATGTGGTTTTCCCTGCAGGAGAAAAGAGTATTTCCTACATTGAAGATTATTTTTCACTTTAAGGTGAAAAAGTCAAGCAGGGCCTGGCCCTGTGGCCAAGTGGTTAAAACTGTGCATGCTCCGCTTTGGTGACCTGGGTTCATGGGTTTGGATGCCAGACGCAGACCTACTCCACTCACCAACCATGCTGTGGAGGTGTCCCACATACAAAAAAAGAGAGGAAGATTGGCACGGATGTTGGCTCAGGGCTAATCTTCCTCAAGCAAAAAAAGGAGGATTGGCAATGGATGTTAGCTAAAGGTGAACCTCCCTCAGCAAAAAAATAATAAAATAAACAAATAAAAAGTCAAGCAAGGGTTTCTCTAATGTGTGTCACATCAGTCATTTGCTCAACAATCACTCACTCAACCTGCAACAATGCACAAAACAACCTGCTAATTGCTGTGGTGATACCAATGTGAATAAGATACAGTCCTGTCATCGAAGGTTCTGATCTGGTAAAGAAGATGCATATACCAACAGCTTGTTGAAAACATAAGGATATATATCCCAGTATTAGAGGTACAAAAAAAGCTGTTTATCACAGATAAATGCTGGTGAATTCTGATTAGTGGAATGAAGGAAAAGATTGCCAAGAGGTGATATCTAATTGGGCCTCAGGACAAATGGGATTATCATATATGAGGGGGGTGGAGTGGCAGAATAGAGCAAGACATTCTATGTTGACGGCCCAATGTGAGCAAAAGCCCATGTCTATGAGAACGCCTAGGGAACCTCAAGCAGTCCTGGGAGGCCAGACCCCAGAATATCTGTGGCGAGTAAAGAAAGATGATTAAGTTAGAGAGCCAACTCTGGGTCTGAATATAGAGGACTTTTAGTGCCACTGCAAATTTGGGCTTTATCCTATAGATAATGAAGATCCAGTAAAGGTGTTTAAACAAGGAAAGTAATATGATTCAATTAGTGCTTTAAGAAGAAAATGCCAAACAGGCAGTGAAACGAGTATTAATGAAGGAAGAAAACAAACAAGAGATAGATGGGTAGTTATTAAGATACCTAGGTAGAAACAAACAAGTCATGTAAAGTTAGAAGGACTAGAAGGGTGTGGTCATATTAACAGAAAGAGCAGTCACATGAGAACAAGAGGGTGTAGGGGAGGAAGGGAACGAAGATGGTGAATTACACAAAGATAATGGCTTCAGTTTTGAAGATTCTGATAGAGATGTTCAGATGACCAATCGGAAATTCAGGTCTGGAATTGAGAAGAGAAACTGAAGCCAGAGATAGACTTAAAAGGGATTGGCACACAGGTAATATTTGGAAAAATGAAAGTAGGTGAAGTCATCTACAGAGAAAGAACAAAGTAAGCGAAGAAGGGTAAGGATAAGACCCTTAGATATCTGCTCTTAAAAAGTGGGAAATAGTAAAGAAGGTACAGTGAGGCAGAAGCACAACCAACAGAGGAAAAAAGTTACACGAGTCAAGAAAGGGAGCTTCAAAGGGGAAGGGGGAGTCAATGATTTCAACTCTGAAGAGAGTTCGAGGGGGAAGAGGACTGCAGTTATGGACTTACTATCACATCTCTGATGCGGGGGCAACTTCAGTGGCAGATGACATCATATTTCGGGTACAGAAAAAAATAATCAGGGAGTAAGCACAGATAAACCACATTTTAGAAAAAGCTGATGAAGAACTGAGATAGTCCTAAAGTGTCCTCACTTTTACAATCATTTCTAGAACCAGTTAACATACTAAAAACTTAGAATGTGCCTGTTACAGGAGAAGGATGTTAACTGAATCAGTGAATCAGAACGTAACTGGAAATGACTCAGGTGTGCTATTTTGGCTTTAACTTATCTAGCTTCTAATTTGAGTAAATATTATGAATTAAATAGTTACAATAATAAAGTGGGAGGAAGCAGCTTTTAGTCATAAAAGTATTTATTTATGATGCCTACCACCTCAAACCTAATAGGATGTTACAACTAGTATTGAATAATCACAGAAACTTGCCTTGCTTCACAGAGAACCGCTAAAAATGCTGGACATCAGTGAAAAAACCAATACTGTGGAAATACTGAAAAGTAATATCTTTAGTATTTAGGGGGAAAAAGGAGACAAAATCTTAACACGAGGCTAAACAATAGAACATTAGAAAGTAGTCTGAATTCATAAAGTGGTAGTTTGAAATACAACACTTGTCCAGTAACCCTGTACTTCATATTTTATTTTAGTTTTTGTGCAGATCATTGGCAAATCTGTAATCTGAAGTGAGAAGCTGGGGCCATTTTAAGAGGTGGAAGAGGATTATTTTGCTAGCCTAATATTATTTGTTAGCCTCATCACAAATAATACTTGGAAAACTGTGAAATAAAACAAAATAAAATTACTTAAGAACAACTTTTCTTACTAATGTTTTTCTGAATTCTAATTATCCAACACTACCAGAAACATAACAAAAACATTCCTTACTAAGATAGAAAAACTGCATTCTCAGACCTTGTCATATGAGAAAAGGGTTACTATGGGTCTACAGGAGACCTATGTAGAAGGATTCTTCCATGTTTTACTATCGTGGTCTTTGGGTTTTGAATTTGTCAGAAGAAATACAAACAAAAACAATGCATTAAAGCATAGGCACAGCAATTACGATCCACAGAAAGCTTGTTCCCTAGCACTATTTCAGCTAAGTTTTATTTAACAAAAGGCAAGGAGAAGAAAATATCCTTTTAAACATTCCTGAAAAATCCACCAGAGGTTACTTTTATAATCTATTAGCTTATAATCACCTAACATAAAAACATCAAGAAGTTTTAGTCTTGTTTAGTCAGACTCCATTTCTCTTCCTTCACTGCAGATAAATAAAAACTAAGGTGTTTTAATGCTCAACGTAATATCCTACTACAAATTAAGGACTGGAGAGTGAGAAGAAACTTGGGTAATTTTTAAAGTCAAGTTTTGTAATGTGAAACCCATTGGTTGGCATCAAGATAACATACCCTTCCACTTAATTCTCTAAGATTTTAGTTCATTGTTTTCCCTGTTTTTGAAATACATCATAAAGAAGTGAAATGTATTTCAGTACAGGCAGGTTTCTTCTTCCCTCTTCTTCCTCCTTATTATAGTTATTAGCATCACTGCCATTATTATTGTCTAAGAATATGAACTCATTCATTTGATTAAAAGTTAAAAGACTAAAAAAGGTTATACAATGAAAAGTTAATCTTCTTCCTACTGAGATCCACCAGGTCTCCAGTTCTCTCCCCAGAAGCAACCACTGCTAAAAGCTTCTTCTATACAATTCTAGAGTTACACACACACACACACACACACACACTTATACGCACATGGCATTTTTTACAGAAATCATAGTATAATATACATACACATTTCTGTACCTGTTCCCCGACCCCACCCAGGTGCTTAACAATGTATCTTGGAAATTGTTTCAATTACTACACACGGAGTCACTTTCTTTTTGATAGGTCCATTACATAGATTTAAGATAATTTATTTAAATAATCTCCTATGGATAGATATTTAGGTTGTGTCTGCATGACACAATGACTGTAAGAGTAGATCTGTAGGACAAATTCTTAGAAGTAGGCTGTTTCTGGGGCAAAAGGATGGATATTTTTGCCAAAATGCATCATGCAGAGACTGCCTCTGTAGAAGCAATTTGGCAATAATGGATTAGAATCCTTGTTTCCTCCTAACCTTCCAAAACAAAGTTTTTTATTTTTGCTAATCTCGTAGGTAAAAACTGACAGCTCATTGTAGTTTTAATATTTTATTGATTATAAATGAGGTACAGCATCTTTTTCTTGTGTTTAAACTGCATTTAATTTTCTTTCCTGTGAACTGTATATCTTTCCCTATTTTTTAAGTTTTTATATGTTAATAAAATAATACATGCACACAGTTTAGAGTCTACTGCTTTTACAGGACTTGTTGAAACAAACAGCAGTCCCCAGTACTTCTCTCCTAATACTTTTCCTTCTCCAGAAACAACTTTTATCTCTCAGCCAATTCTTTTGATAGTTACCACCAAATCTTAAATAATATGACTGTACTGATGTTTTTCAATTTTTCCATTTTAGACATTATCTATTGACTTTCCACTATGGAAGATAAGAATTTGATTCTTTCCTCCTCCATTACTACCCCAGTAGGTACATACACACTTCTTATTCTCTCACCCTCCCTATACAGTTACGTAGTAATTTCGCTAAGGACAAAAAATATTATGACTATGTACGCTATCTAGAGTGCAGTTACACAGTAAATCCTATGTATAATATAGTGTAGTGGTCAAGAGCTTAGATCCTAAAGGCAAACTGCCTGGGTTCAAATCCTATCTTTGCCATTTACTAGCTGCCTAGTTATTTAGGCAACTTACATAGCCTTGCTTTGCCTTAGTTTCCCTTATCTGTAAAATAGTACCTTGTGGGTTTACAAGGATTACAAAGTTCATATATATAAAGTGTCTGATATGTAGAAGGTGCTATATAAGCATTCCCTATGTCCTGAACTACTTTTTTGTTTCTCCTGTAGTTAGTGTGTGCTTATTCATTTGCTTAGATTTCTATGTGTTCATTGTTAATTCAATCCCAAATTTGCTTCCTGTTGTTTAAATTCATTAGTTACATCAATTTTGTCTTCTTGGGGAAGTCTTCACTACAGCCTTCTGACTGCTCCAATCTGAGCTGGTCGTCCTCATTCTACAGCTGGTACAGAGTGTTTAACTAGGTTCCCTCTCTATCATTCTTCCGAAGGTTTTCTTTGTCTGTCCCCTGTGTTGGATCTCCTATCCTATATCCCCCTTCCTGCTCATTCTTGGTGAAGAATATATTCCATTAGCTTCAGGAGAAATGATGTGTAGGAGGTAACTTTTTTTTCAAAAATCTTGCACATCTGAAAATACCTTTATTTTGTCCTTATGCGTGATTAATGGCTTATAGCTAAATATAGAATTCTAAGTTAGAAATAATTTTCCTTCAGAAGTTTGAGGGCATTCCTCATTGTTTTCTAGCTTCTGATTTTGCTGACAGGAAGTCTGAAGCCCTTCTAATTTCTGAACTTAGTGTGTAATCTGTTTTTCCTTTCTTTGGTAATTTGTAAGACTGTCTCTTCCTCACTAGAGACAAACTGAAATTTCCCGAAAATGTGCTTTGTCATAGGCACTCAGTAAGTCCTTTCAATCTAGAAACTTATATCCTTCAGTTGTGGGAAATTTTCTTGAATTATTTTGCTAGTGATTTCCTCCCCTTGTTTTTCTTTTTCTGGAACTCTTTGTTTTGATGTTGGACTTCCTATTCTGGTACTCTAATTATTGTATCTTTTCTTTCCTTTACTTTCTGGGATATTTCCACATTTTCATCTTCCAACCTGCTACTGAGTTTTATTTCTGTTACAATTTTTTTTTAATACAAAGCAGCTCTTTGGCTTTGTATAACATTCAGTTCTTCTCTCGTGTGTAATATTTTATCTCCCTGAGGATAGCAATGATTTTCTTTCAGGTTTTCTATTCCCTGCCTGCCTCTGTTGCTTCAAGCTTCTTTTTCCTTTTGTTTTTTTGTTTAGGTCTTTCTCTTTCCGGCTAGAGGCTTTTCTTCAGATGACCGCTGGTCTTGTGAATTTCAGTATCTTTAGGTCTTTCCTCTCGGGCTGGTTAAATACCCCAAATGGCACTCTTCTGATCTCCTGCAGAGAGGGTAAAGGGAAGTGGGGGAAGACGGTGGAGGAGTCTCATCATTCAGTGTGCAGATGTTCACTCAATTCCCTTGCATTTGCTGAAGTGCCCTGTGTTCTCAATTTTGCCTGGCAAGCACCAATCTAGAGACCCTTGGGGGTTTCTTCTCCAGAGAGTTAGCCTGAAGTCTTTTTTATTTCCTTCCTCTTCTCCCCAAAGCCACCCAGTACATAGTTGTATATCCTAGTTGTGAGGTCCTCTGGGTGTGCTATGTGGGATGCCACCTCAGCATGGCCTGATGAGCAGTGCCATTATCTGTGCCCAGGATCCAAACCCGTGAAACCCTGGGCTGCCAAAGTGGAGTGTGTGAACTTAACCACTTGACCACAGGGCCGGCCCAGCCTGCAGTCTTATATGAAGGTAGAGGTGGGGGTGGGAAGAGCAATGACTCACAGGAATGGAGAAGAGGAGAAACCTAGGGATCCACTACCACCTATTCCTGGTACTATCAATTCCTGAGCTATTCAAAGATTCTGTGGTAAAAATCAGGTTGGCTCTTGGCTTCCTTCATTGCCAGATTAGGACTTGGCTTTCTCAAGTGAGTGAGGTCATTTACCATACTCCATTTGCTTTCCAGCTTTCAATCTATTATTATTATTTTTGGTATGGTTATTTTCTTCTTTCTCATCCTCCTTATCCTTAAATGACTGTGTCTTTAAAAGAAAATCCCCTTACTATAGTTGTAGTGGGGTTTCTGGAAGAAATACAATTAGATGCTTATGTTCAACTCACCACTTTTCTCCCCAGAAGTCCAGGCTGAATCTAAAAACCATTGCTAATTGTATATGCCACTCATTCTCCAACCACAGTCGTAGATTACTAAGATCAATATTGCCTTAGGACTGGTCAAGAGGGGCCCCTTGCCTGGGCATCACATTTTAGAGGACTCTATTTTCACGCTCTGGGGCACCAATTCCCACAGAGCTTGAATGTACAGGCTGAGCTGTCCACATGCATGTTTGTGGAGCCTCTCATGACATGGGATCAAATCTGAAAATTTTAGCCTAGCCTTCCACATTGTTACAAAAGCACACAGTCAAGGCTGAAGGAAAGAGCACATTTTATTTAAGTTTGTTCAAGAAGAAAAAAAGTTTGCTGGACTAGCTTAACTTAAAGACATATGAGACAGCTTTGTAAACCTAGCAAGGAACTGGTCCACAGTTAAGCACTGACTTCCTTCATGGTTTCTCCTGCCCCAGGTCTTTTGGCTTCAGAGCAATCCTGACAAGAGCCTATACAAATGACTTATGTAAATCAGAAAAGAAATCCCTTATTTAAGACACTTCACTGCCATCTGCTGAAAATTTTACGAAATAATTACAAATCAACGATGACAAATGACATGTACCCCTAGTTATTGGACAATCCATAATTTGCGCAACCAGAGGGGTAGTACTGCTCTCGAACCATCTTTCACAGAAGTGAACGAATCCCTACCTTGCCAGGATGAGGATGGGGAGGAAGATAAAAGAGCAAATCAGGAATCCAAATTTCCACTTACAAGTTAGAAGGAATTGTGGTCTGGCACACTGACTTAGAACTGAGAACTTTTTCCTCATAGAAAAACATGTTCTACCTGCTAATCTAAATCTAGTTCATAAGAGTAAAATAAAAATTGGCTGTAGTACGTTAGCTTGAGAACTTAAGAACTACTAATTTTTATTTTATTCATACTAGTTTTGAGTTCAAATAACTAACTTCCCAAAGAAATTTAGGAATGTGTTCAAAATTAACTGACATTTTGAAATTCAACTGGCTAACAAAAGCAAGCTGCTTCTTTCTAATGGACAAACTTGATTAAATCAGGTTGGTAGTAAAGTCAATTCTGTTATAACGCTTGCTTTGAAAACTTGAATGCTCCACCACAATTGACACATTAGGGAACAACCTGTGATTACGTGAATTTTTGTTTGTGAGTGATTTCATCTGTAAGAAACATTAGGTGAACAAAGAAAACTGCACCAGCTGAACCAAGCCACGTATGAATACACAAAATACTCAAACACATACAAACTTCAAACATCTACCAGCTGCCTCACTTCACTGTGTGTTATGAGCCACACCCCTCGACATCTGGTGTGACAATGTTCTACTCAATTTCCAAAAAATCCTCCTTCCATCAATTCACAATAACTTACAAATACTCTGATGCACACTACCACAAGTAAGTTTCAGGATTTTTTCAAGGTGAAGTGCTACATTTATTGTCGTATTTATGTTATTTCTCAACCACTTAACACATAAAAATGTACTACCATTTTGATGAAGTTCCAATCTTTTTTTACACATCATTAACCAAGTTTTTGAGTAAACTGCCCCTAATCCCTTTTCCCCATAAGCCCTGTCATTTTTATTGTGTAATTTTGCATAGTACAGTGATTTTTAGGAACAGGTATGTCACACTATATTGTGACATACTATATTTCTGACTGTACATAGCTATTTTAACTAGACTCAAGCCCAGTCTTCTAGAATACACATATCATCAGTACTACCACATATACCTTATAGAATTTTATAAATTGCAAAGAACAAATATATGGTTTTTAAGAAAACCCCAAACTCAAGGCTGGCCCCGTGGCTGAGTGGTTAAGTTCGCACGCTCTGCTGTAGGCGGCCCAGTGTTTCAGCGGTTCGAATCCTGGGGGCCAGACATGGCACTGCTCATTGAGCCACGCTGAGGTGGCATCCCACATGCCACAACCAGAAGGACCCACAACTAAGAATATACAACTATGTACCGGGGGGCTTTGGGGAGAAAAAGGAAAAGATAAATAAATAAATAAAATCTTTAAAAAAAAAAGAAAAAAGAAAAAAAGAAAACCCCAAACTACCCAACCAAAAGCCTCAAAGGACATTATTTCAGGGACTTCTACCTTGAATATCCATAATGTTTCTGATAATTCTTGAGCTCACTTGATCATTCCTCAAAAAACTTATTTATCACTGAAATCTAAGAACGATGGAATACAAGCATAAAGGCCAGATATTATGCAGCTGTCTTACTATGAGCTTGCTTATACATAATTGTGAAATGGTCTTAGTTTATTTTATAGGAGGGGAACAAGACTTGACATTCTGGGGATATTTCAAAGAAACCAAGTGCTGCCATTATCCATTGAGCTCTAACTTTCAGAGCTAGAAATACCAGGTTACTGATTTTTTCATAAATATTTTGATCATTTGTATGTATATTACCCTAAAGTTCTAGATCTGCTTCTACTGGTTTTACACACACACAAATAAAAATTTAATAGTCAATCTAGATATTGAGTGCTACCAGGCACACGCATTATTTATTAGCATTTTAATTGTATTATTTAAAAAATGAAAGGATATATTTCTTATAATATTAAATTTTCTTTACTCGCATTTCTCCTTCTTTCAATATTATTATTACTACCCTATATTTTTATAGAAGATTCTAGTATCTTGAAAATACTTCTTAAATTACCTAGATAATACTAATAATGTCTTGGGGAGAAAAAGAAAGTCATCATTAGTTTATCCATAAAGTTGAAACTGAGGCTAATTTAACAGAGAAGGTCAGGGTTAAAGCTAAGGTTTGAATAATCAATATCCTCTAATAATTTTGAGTAAAAGAGTTTCTCTTTAAAATAATTTTATAAATACCTTGGAGAGGATACTCCGCTTTAATATTCATTTTTTTCAGTTTCCTCAAATTTTTATCATGTAGGTCAACAAACAGGAAAACATAGGTACAAGGTTGACTTTTCTCAAAGTTTTTCCAATTTGGTTTCCTTTTTCAGTGGTGGTATTTTTAATTTTCTGTTTGACTTTTTCATTTACATAAACATGAAAATTTTGGACAGCTAACTTTGACTCTAAAAGACTTTTGACATATTCTTTCATAAGGCTTGTCAGCATGTATCAAAGGCATGCTATGTTAAATTATGATTTTAAGTACATTTACCAAATGTTTCTGGGTTTTGAGGACTCTATAACAATGAACCAAATTTACTTATCACAGGGAGTTTTTAAAAATCCAGAGATTTTGTGAGACCATGGGGTGACTTTGAGATTTTATCATAATATAATAAAATAGAGGCATGAGATCACTGCAGCTTTGAGTCACTAGAAGTTTGGTTTTGAATTTGCCATTCAGTTTGAACCTTCTGTTTGAGAATTGAGAAAGCATGGACTTACAAATGTTTGGCATTTTCTAATTAAAATAGCTTTATGATCACGTTTATGATGTCACCTGCAAACAAGTATTCTCGTTTATTTTAGGCTCCATTTGGGCATGAGAGCATGAAATTTATTGGAATGTCAAAGAAATGCAACAAACAGATTGGACAGAGTTTCTGATTCACCTTTGTGCTGTCCATCAGCCCAGTCACAGAGAGCATGCAATAGTAGATACATATTTTCTTGCATAAATGTATACTTCACAAAAATACTGTCCACTGTGTTCATGTGGTCAATTTGGTACAAACAATACTGGTACACCTCCCAGTATTGGTTTTGTTTTTTTTTATTATTTCCTTTTTCTCCCCAAAGCCCCCCGGTACATAGTTGTATATTCTTCGTTGTGGGTTCTTCTAGTTGTGGCATGTGGGACGCTGCCTCAGCGTGGTCTGATGAGCAGTGCCATGTCCGCGCCCAGGATTCGAATGAACGAAACACTGGGCCGCCTGCAGCGGAGCGCAGGAACTTAACCACTCGGCCACGGGGCCAGCCCCTCCCAGTATTGTTTTTATACAAAGACCTTACCATCTGAAGAAGCCATTTCCTTTCGAAAATTCAGCAAATCACGCTTTGCATGGTTTGAATTTGAAAAATCTCTCTTTTTTTTTAATGAATAAATTAAAATCTGGATTTTGTCATCAGGGAAAAATAGTTTTTTCTAGGTTTTCTAAATCTGGAAATAGGTGTTTCAGATGTGAAGTTCATATGCCTCAAGAAAACATTCATTTTCAGTGGAAAAGAACTTGGTGTCAAATCTGTGTCAAATTCCAGTGTAAATATAAATTTTAGTATCTTGGGTAACCTGTAAACTGCTGAATGCTGAGAACTATTGAGTGAGAAGTACATTCTGTGCTTAACCACTCCCCCCCGCCTCCCCATACACATTTTTTCCCCCTAAGTTCTTGATGTTTATGAGGTTTCTCATCAGTGTGAACTTGCTCATGTTAACAATGTGTGAGGCACAAATACAGGCCTTCTCATCTTTTTACGCTCAAAAGTCTTTTCACTAGTTTGAAATCTCTGATGTACAGCAAATTGGCGGCAACCATGAAAGTTCTTCACCGATCTATTACATTCATAGAGCTCCTTTCCGTTACAAATTCTCTTTAGTAGAGTAAAGGCGCATGTTTCTCATAAGTGGGCATTTCTCCATAGCTGATTGCTTATACCTGAAATCAAAATGTATGCCATGGTTTTACACCTGCAAAAACTGATCAGTCCTCCTTGGGGTTCCTCTACTGGTGAAGAACAAAGAGAATCCAGAGCTTGAAAAGTGTGACAACTGTGCAAAAACAGAAGGGCTTCCCCATACACATCTGACTCAACTTACTTATTTGGAAACAAAATTCTGGGTTTTCATTCTTCTTCTCTGGTCCATCCTTTGCTAGTGCTTCCTGCTCTTCCTAACCTCTAAATTTTGTTCCAGGGCTTAGCCTTAGACTTTTTCCTTCTACCTATGCACAGTTCCCTGGTGATTTCATTCAGTCTCATGGCTTTGAACACCATCTATTTGTTAAAGGTTTTTATATCTCCAGGCTGTACTGCTTCTTGATTTCCAGACTCACATATTTCCACTTGAGTGTCTCTCATAAGACCCTCAAACTTAACATTTCCAAAATTGAGCTGCTGGTCAATCCCACTCTCAAACTCGCTTCTCCCACAGCCTTCCCATTTTAAAAAGTAACAACTTTATTCTTCTAGCTGCTCTAGCCAAAATTCTTCACTCTTCTGTTTCTCACTCACCACATCCAATCCAACAAGCAAATTCTGTTGGCTCTGCCCTCAAATATATTCAGAATCTGGTCATTTCTAAGCCTTTCCACCCATCTCTTGTCTAGATTATTGCAATCGCATCCTAATTGGTGTCTGAACTCCCATTCTTGCATCCCTATTCTCAACACAGAAGTCGGTGCTCCTCGACTCACACAGTAAAAGCCAAAGCCCTTATGTTGACCTGTAAGACCTTCATGATCGGCTTGCCAAAGAGCTCAATGATATCATCTCCTACTACTCTTCCACTTGTTCATTCCACTCCAGCCTCACTGGCATCTATGCTGTTCCTGGAACATTCCAAACATATTCCTACTTTATGCTAGGTGTTTCCCTGGTGGAACTCCTCACCCCTAGGTATCCACATAACTTACTCCCATACTTTTATCAGATCTTTACTCAAATGTCACTTATCAGTGAGGCATTCCTTGGCACCTTAGCTAAAATTATACTTTCTTGACACTTCCTATCCCCATTCCCTCCTTTACTTTTTCCTTTGTACTTATCACCATCTAGCACGGTATATATTTTACTTATTACTCTTGCTTATTGTCTGTCACTTCCCAATAGAATGCAAGCTCCACAAAAGGACAGATTTTTTTACTTGTTTACTGCTATATCTCAAGTGCCTAGAACTGCACCTGGCGCATAGTTGTCACTCAATAACTATTTCCTGCACATGAATGGTTTTTTAAAAAAGAAAAAATCAGTAAAATCCATACAATATAATATACCACAATATTAACATGTACTGTGAATAGTCATCAATAATCTATCCTCCTAACTACATAAGAATCTTCTAATGGCAGAAATCTTATCTTACATCTCTTTTCATTCTTAGAGATTGGCATAGAATATTACATATACAGCAGCTACTCAATTAAACATTTGACAGCAGGAAATTCTGCCTAAAGACAAATTACTAGGAGATAAAAATAGAACAACAGAATAATTACCTAATTCAACATTAGATTGGCATGAAGGAAAGAATGGCTTTAAAAGTAGTCTTTTCCCCTCTAATATTTATGAGCATTAGCTTCCAGTGCTAATTTAGAACATTCACTCCAAAAATGATCACGGACTGCCATGGGTCAAGATGGCCACCAGACTTGTTAGTAATAACAAGGACAGAAGGTTGAGGATTGGCTCTGGACTTGACACATTGGCCACCTCATCTTAGTTTGTCTTTGGGACCAAAACATGGAATATTGGAGATATTTAATAATTAACTATACAGTTCTCTCTTCTATAAAATTATAATATTTCTTCAGACTACAATTATACTTCTTCAAAATCAATTGACTTTTGTGGGTCACAGCTTGAATAGTCAAAGGTTCCTGGAGAAGTGGCAAAGACAGTCATCAACATAATATTACAAATCATGACAACAAAGGAGCTGACAGAAGGCGACTCTGAGCCAGTCCAATTCATGTAGAACTTGTATGTGAAATGTAAACAGACTATAAAATGGTTACACCCAGACAGGTTTGCAGACCCACACCTAAACTCGTTTCAACACACACTAAAGAAGTACAATGGAAGCAAGATGAGAGGAAAATTTGATTTCTCCAAGTACGACTCCTTGGAGAAAAGTGTTTGCTAACCTGACTAATTTCTAGAAAAGCAACAACTATTATAGGATAAAACGAAAAATAAAAGATTTAAATTCTAACCAAGAATTCTGAGTTCAATTTAGAAAATGAAGAGAAATGAAGAAAAAGGCAAAAACAAAAAAAACAAACCTTGATTTTCAAAAATTCAACTAAAATCACAGAATTATCCATATCAACCAACATACAGACAAAACTTGATTCTGTTTTATCTACCTACCAAATGTCTATGACTAAATGTCTAGGTTCACTAAGCAAATAATAACAACAATGCAAAGCACTTCCTACTTTTCAAATTCTTTCATTATTTTATTTAGTCTTAATTATGTTCCCTTAAAATTACCTGACTGGTCTAATTATTTAAATATCCATTGGTAGGCATGCAAAACACCAAACAGAATACATTTGGTAGGAAACAGGGGAAGAGTTGCTTTGATACTGACGTTAATTCCTAGTGTGTAATATCTCAGGTAGGGTTTTTTTTATTTCTCCCTTCTGTCAACCACTCCAACCATAGCTAAATTAGCCTGTTCTGACATTACATTATACAAGACAACATCAGCAGCTGTGTGAACAGGACATAAACCACTCAATACTAAGACTCCACACAACACTGGCTCCCTTCAATAAGATCACCTAACACTCTTTCAAAATGTAAAGCCAAGCAGTAAACTCAGACACAACACATCATCCAACTTGTCCATAACTGCACAGCAACATTACTAGGGCTCAGATAAATTTTTATCTCTGTAAAATAACTTTGCTGCCACTTGGTTATAAAGAATAGAACTTTCTAATGACCTCTAATTCTCAGTTAACATACTATAGTTCAACTTGCTTACTTAACAGGACATGCAGGATGTTTTGTTTTATTGTAACACTCAATGACAAGTCCACAAATTACTGGATAAATGCTAGGAATTTCTTTCCTTTTATCAGCTTACCCAGTTTAGCTGCGCCCTCTGGTGGGTACTCAGGAAACTGACCCTCGGAAGGGACACTGACAGTTCTCCTCAGACATCGCCCTTTGGTGGAATCTGTCTGCTGCTCCTGTCCTCCCTCCACAGGTATCTAGTTAACCAAAAGAAAAAGAGACGCAACTTAATGCTTAACTCTATTAAATTAAAACATGGTAATTAACCATAAACGCCTTCTGTTTGAATAATGGTTTTAGTTAATGAAGACAGGAGTTCGTAATCATCAGTGCAAAGTAGAAGAAATGGAGAAATAAAGTACACACAACGGTTAGGTATTACCACTCCTTTTCAAGTTTTTCTTTAAAAAGAATACTTGAAAGATCAGGAAAAGTGAGTGTGTAAGTTAACTTACATGAAGTATATACAAATAATATCTCGGTGTGTATCTGCTTTGGGAGCTCCAGAAAATAAAACAAAACACCCACACAAATAAAAGATTCTTTTACATCAAAAACAGGTTCACAAGCTCCATTCTGCCCAATGGTCAGTAAGGTAAATGGAAATAAAAGTCAACAAGAAAGATTTAGCTCCCAAATTCTCCTAAAAGAAGGTTTTGTTAGATCAAAGTAGTAAAATCACTCAAATTTTCTTCAATTTTAGAATTAAGCACTTAGAGATAGTTAATAAAACACATTTTCAGTGGTAACTTGTATAGATAATTATATAAAATGGCATACTTTCTTCCAAAAGTGACATTAGTTTTTGAAATCCTAAAAAATATTTTTTTCTGGCATAATTTCAGGAACATATCAAGTGTTCTTTGTATATGTGGAATGAGAACTATGAATGGTATAAAAGATCTGTAATGCCAATAACTATTTTTTAAAGGTCAATTTTATTTTAATTAATCAATTAATTAATTTATTTAGAGGATTAGCTCTGAGCTAACATCCACTGCCAGTCCTCCTCTTTTTTGCTGAGGAAGACTGGCCCTGAGCTAACATCCATGCCCATCTTCCTCTACTTTCTATGTGGGACGCCTGCCACAGTATGGCTCGACAAGCAGTGCGTAGGTCTGCACCCAGGATCCGAATCGGCAAACCCTGGGCTGCTGAAGCAGCACATGCAAACTTAACCGCTGTGCCACCAGGCCAGCCCTGCCAATAACTATTTTAAAACTTACAGGGTATCACTGTAGACTAATAGGATGGCTCTAAGTTCTTTTTCCCCCTCCCAGTAATGCTAAAAGATCAATCACTCTAGTTTGAGGGAAGAGGCCAAGGACTTTTCACAATGAGATTTTACTAGTAAACTTTACCAGAACTAAGAATAGCATTGGTAACATCTTAGCTTGGCAAAATATGTCAGTAATTAATCACAGTCTCTAATTTCTTATGGCTCCAATATTGAAATTTCAACAAATTTCAACAATAATGACTAGAACCCAGTTCTTACTATGTGTAAGGCTAAGGAATTTGCATGTGTGACATTATGAGGGAGCCATTATTATCACCCCCCTTTTAGATGAGAAACAATTTATTCCTCCAAATGACTACAATGTGCACATATAAAAGCAACTGATTAAACAAAACTGATAGATACAGGCTTAAGTGTATAGGTGTTCTCCTTTGCTCCAGTGATCCAACTCCTGTGACTGGGGTCAAGAGGATGATAGCAAGGGAAGCTTTCTCTGTGTTACTGGAAATCTGAAGAGCAAAGTCAAAATGTCTTCATAAGGACTGAAAATTTTCACACTCTTAAAGGACCAAAAATGCCCGTTTCTTCATTACTATAACTATGGTTACTCCTTGCACATTGAGAAACTAAAAGGCAGAATTAAGAAAGGTAAAATTCTAAAAAATAAGGGAGACCAAATAATAGCATCAATAAGACATGAACTCTTCCAAAAGTACTCTGTAATATAAAACTTTATGAACAGTAATCTAAGTCATCCATCCCTTTCAGGATGGAAATTATATTATCTCTACTTAAATAATTAAAAGAGTAGCACCAAGAGGTTAAATAACTCCCTCCAAGTAAGAAAGGCAAAACTGTATCCTCTACCTGCCTTAAAAGTAGGAAAGAACAGGGGGAAAACAAAAATAGTTGGATCCTTGAACAAAGAGATAAGCTTAAATAAACCTAACTATTTCCTTAAGAGTTCTAAAAATGCCTATTATCTGAAAAAATGGGGGTCTAAGCAACACAGAAAAAAGGTCTATTTTTGATATTTTTAGGAGGGAATGACCTATGATATTTTCTGTGGAAATTTATAAAGGCCATATCCAGGAAAAAGTAAGAAATGGCTTCTACATTCACAAAAATAAACTCAAAATGGATCAAAAGACTTAAAAAGTAAGACCTGAAACCATAAGACTTCTAGAAGAAAATATAGGCAGTATACACTCTCTGACATCAGTCTTAAAAGGATCTTTTCGGACACCATGTCTTCTCATGTCTAGACAAGGGAAACAATAGAAAGAATAAACAAGTGAGACTTCATCAGACTAAAGAGCTTCTACAAGGCAAGGGAAAACAGAAGTGAAACAAAAACACAAGCCACCAACTAGGAAAAAATATTTGCAAATCATATATCCAACAAAGGTTTAATCTCCATAATATATGAAGAACTTACACTACTCAACAACAAAAAATGAAACAACTTGATCAAAAAATGGGCAGGAGATATGAACAGATATTTCCCCAAAGAAGATATACGTATGGCCAATAGACACATGAAAAGATGCTCATCATCACCGATCATCAAGGAAATGCAAATCAAAACTACACTAAGACTTCACCTTGCACTTGTTAGAATGGCTAAAACAACTAAGACAAAAAATAACAAATGTTGGAGAGGTTGTGGAGAAAAAGGACCCCTCATACACTGCTGGTGGGAATGCAAACTGGCACAGCCATTATGGAAAACAGTATGGAGATTTCTTAAAAAATTAAAAATAGAAATACCATATGACCTAGCCATCCCACTACTAGGTATCTATCCAAAGAACTTGAAATCAGCAATTCAAAGACTCATGCACCCTATGTTCACTGCAGCATTATTCACAATAGCCAAGATGTGGAAGCAACCTAAGTGCCCATCAACTGATGACTGGATAAAGAAGATATGGTATGTATATATATACAATACTACTTAGCCATTAAAAAGAACAAAATTGTCCCATTCACAACAACACGGATGGACCTTGAGGGTATTATGTTAAGTGAAATAAGCCAGATAGAGAAAGACAAACTCTGTATGATTCCACTCATATGTGGACAATAAACAAATACATGGACAAAGAGAACAGATTAGTGGTTACCAGGGGGAAAGGAGCTGTGGGGAGGGCACAAAGGGTGAAGTGGTGCACCTATAATATGACTGACAAATAGTAATGTAAAACTGAAATTTCACAAGTTGTAAACTATTATAACCCCAATTAAAATAAATTAATTAAATAAAATAAAAATAAAATTTAAAAAAAGAAATGGCTTCTATTGTCATATACTTTGTCTCTACCATATCTAAGGAGAGGATAAATAAATATATTAAACTTATTTGGGCCTAGAATTCACTCACAATGATTTTCTCCAAGTTTTAACATAGACTCTTTGTTTTCCACTGTTGAAACTTACAATATGATCAGAGGTTTTATTCAAAGCATCACTTTTAAAAGTTAGGGCATTTTACCTCTGACTCCGGGATATAAGGAAGAATAGTGTTCACTTTTATTCTAAACCCACATTTCTTAAGAATATTTCGCTTTTACAACACTATTGATTGCTCCTTACCTAAAATATTTTTTTAAAGATATTGATCTACTCCTTGAAAATTAGAGGGTTCATATTTCAAGTATCTTCCAATGAACTAAACTAGAGTTTACAAATCTTAGTAGACAGCCAAAGAGAATCAGTTTTAGAAAGTCAATTTCAGAAAAGCAATTTGGTTCACTCTGTCTTATTTTAGTTTACTACTCCACATTTACTTGTTTATACTGAATTACTCTTTAAAAATTGCCTATCTTCCAGATTCTATAACATGAAAGGAATATTTCTTTCTTTTAACCTCTTTGGCCTTGTACTATGCTTTGAGTACTCCTTTTCCTCAGGGAAAAAACCTAAAGCACTTTAATACATTCCATTGTAGATGAGCAAAGCAGAACATAGGAAGAAGTAAATGGCTTCTCAGGTATCTCAGATGTGTTAATAACAAAGTCAAACTGGATCTCTGACTCCAGTCCTCTTTACTAGTTCCAAACCATCCACAACAATGGAAGAACAATATGGCACAAAAAAATCAAGTTACTTCAAAAACATACATATTTTTTCTCCTGCAAAATTATCTTTCATTTTGTTTAGAATTATATAGATATTAATTTCAATTTCAATCTGAGCACCTACAGATTAAATAGTCAATATATAGTCAAGTACAGGAAACCAAGATTATGTTAACTAGCAAAAGAAAGATCTTCTCAGTTATTTCTTTTCCTAAAGAATGCTTAAAGGATGTTAGTCCCCTGTATCTTTAAAAGGATTTTTTTTTCCTTTAAAAGGATTTTTTTAATCTTTTTAAAGAAAGAAAATTCCTCAACTTTCTTATCCCCTTAAGGTAGCAGCTCTCAAAGCTAGGGGGATCCAGGTAACAGCATCAGTTTTACCTGGGAATTTGTTACAAATGCACATCCTCAGGCCCCACCCTAAATCCAGTGAATCAGAAACTCTGGGGGTAGAGCCCAGCAATCAACGTTTTAACATGCCTCCAATTGATTCTGATGCTCCCTAGGGTCGAGAAACACTGCCTTAAGGTTTTCTCTCCTTCCTATCTTGGTTCTCAAGATAACAGTGGTTCTTAACCTTGGCTGCAAATTATAATCACCTAGGGGAGTTTTAAAAAATACTGATGCCTAGACCACTCCTAGACATTCTGAATTAAGTGACTGGTGCGTGGCCTGGGATTTTTATAACTTCCGAGGTCACTCTAATGTGCAGGCAAAGTTGAGAACCACTGATCTATATTCAGTACTTTCAGCTCTAATTATTCACTTATTAATCCTTGACCACCAGTACTAAGTGTGGAGGCATAAATAAATCACTTGGCCTTACCAAATTTCAATTTCTATTATTTTTGGGGCATGATCTTTCTGGTATCTCAACTAGATGTCTGGGGTGGTAAGGTATTAAAGAGGTCTCTCACCAGCAGAGGCAACCCTCTAACATTGCTCAATATGACCACCAGTATCTCTATTTTGTTCTCAATACTACAGTTGCTCTCTAGAAAGTCCGAGTAGTCTTGCCCTGAGCATGTGTAGTCCAGCCCTGGGCCAAGACGCACCAGTGTCCAGCCCAGCAGATTCCAGCCCCTTCACCTACAGAATTCTTTTCTCTGCCTCCTGAGCTCAGTGGGACTACTGCACTCTGCCTGGACTCCAGATCAAGTACCACAGTTGGGAAATGGTACACAGCAGACAGCCAGGGCAATGGTGACAATCACTGTCTTTGGATGCCTATTGTCCAATGCTTGAAAATAGTTTCTCTCTCTCTCTCCATATACATATGTGTACTGATATATACATACATATATATATAGATACAGATATATAGATATACAGTCCAGTTTTATGTTGTCTGTAGTGAGAGGGCTAGTTTTGTATCAGTTACTCTATCATGCTGGTGCCAAAAGCCTCTTATTCTCTCTTATCCAAACTACTAATATGGTCTCTTCACTGGTGATGTTCTGCCCCTTAAATCTACTCTTTACATAGTTATCAGAATATTTCCAAAACGCAAATATGATTATTTCATTCTGAGGCTTAAAGTCCTTCAGTTGTTCTCCTTTGCAGTGGTTTTCAAAGGACTGGTAGTGTGTTTGTACATGGAAGTATATGACAGGGGGAGGTATTTCTCTACTTCAATCACAGCATAATTCTGAGTTTATCTGTTATAGAGGTCTTCTGCTTAAGCTTTTCTACCAAGAAAGGGTTCTTCTGCTAAGAGTGTTTTAGAACCACTATTATCTTACAGAGTAAGTGCAAGCTCTCGAACATGCTATACCAAGTTTTCCACCATCTGGCCACTGTCTGAATGCCCAGCTCCAGGCTTTACATTCTACGAACACCAAATTGCTTGCATTTCCCTAATAGATTCCTTATTTCGTAGTTCAGTGCCTTTGCTTAGTTTGTTCTCTGATCCTAAAATATTTTCCCTCACTTTCTTTCCTATTCTATACCTTCCAGGTAAACGCCTATTCATCCTAAGGCTTAGGACAGGCACTGCCTCTTCCAGGAATCTTCCCCCTCTACCAATCCCCTAAGGGAAGGTTAAGGTACACCTCCCTGAGGTTCCACCAATAACAGATCTTTCTCTGTCACTATACTTATTATATTGAATTATAATTATTCATTTGTGCAACTAATTCCATGTAAGTTAACAGCTTGTATCTCACCATAAGTCAATCTCCAAACCTTAAAATAGTTCCAACCCACAAATGAATAAATATTTGACAGGTAGCAATGGGGGTCATTTTAGGCAAAAGAAAAAACATAACATCAGCCAAGAAGTTGGCAAGCATATGAAGTTTTTGTTTTGCTTTGGAACAGGGAGTAGGTCATATTTAGCTAGAGCCTCTTAAGGGGGAGCCGTGGGGTAGAACACCAAAATATATCATGACTGCATTGGGAGGGCTTTAATACCAGGTCACGCGTAATTCAGGGAATACTGGGAAACCATTCAAGTTTTCAGATCAGAGGAATGGTAGTCTCTTAATTGGTCTGTCTCCTTCCTATCTCTTCCTCTTCTAATACATCCTACAGATTAATATTCATAATGCATAACTTTGATCAAATCTCTTCCTTTCTTAAGCTTCCCTTGGTAATTGCCCATTACCAATAGCATCTTAATAACACAGTTAGACTATAGTCCTTTAGAATAAATGGATTTTCTGTTATTCTATCCAGTTTACTTGTGCTATTTCTCAAATGCCATTTTAAAATTATTTGTCTTAATTCCACAACTAAAATTGGTATGGGGGGAGAGGTGAAAAAATTGAGTCTTATTCTCTGCAACTTCTAACAGAGTGAATGCACATACAGGGGCACGTTACGTATCTGCTGAATAACTTGAAAGTGACTCTGAATGAAACATGCCATGGGAAGTTTACCCCAGGATAAATAACAGTTGATTTTAGCTGTTTGCACAAAGTCTAACTGCTATTTTCATCAGTATATCTGAATGTAAATACTGCTTTCCAAAAGCAAGAAAAATATTGTAAAATTGCATTACTACCAACTTGCTGCCTGTATGCTAGATGCAGCTTAAAAAATTCCAAATACAGAAAGTAGAGTCTGAATGAAGAAAAATGGAGCCACATTTACCCTTCTTAACGGCTTGTTATCGCCAAAAGAAAGAAACTCACAAATTCAGCTTTCTTTTGTATTTTTATACTGGCTGCACCTCAGAGGGGTTCACGATTGTCTTCTCTTACCATTTCCCTCAACTCCTTAATCTCTAGTTTACTTGGTCTTATCTCTTGCAAGCAAAATGGAATTCAAATGGCCTCCTACGCCCTCTTTGAACTGTGCTGGTGCCAAGCCAGCTGGGGCCTTTCCTGGCATCCAGGCAGGGAAGTCTATTTCGTAACCACAAGCAATGTCTATTTGGCACAATTTGCATGAAGCAATTTACTGAACCAATGAGTCATTTCTCAAGGTGATACTCCTGGCAGACTTCTCTTTCAGCATTCTGCCCAGATCTGTCCTTCTGCTACATTCCCAAACTAGTAATTGGTATATTTAACACTCTTCCCATGTATATCCTGCAAGCAGAATTTTTTCCATTTCTGACAGGAAACACGCAGAGTTAAGAGAGAGCACTGAAAGATCCCACACACTGAATATATGAGTGATACTAGACTAATATAATCCTCCCACATTCCAGCAGTGCCTGGCTAAGGACTCAGTTTAAATCCTTACAGAACCCTCTTAATTGATCCCTTTAACACAGCAGTAAACACCCCCATGATTAGGTGATTAAGGTTTAAAACAGCCTTTTTAGATAATTTTAGCAGGAAATTCCTTAAACTCCTTGTTTCAAGGAATTCTAAATTGTTCAATGCAAAATTCCAAGGGTTAGAGTTATACTCCTCACGATAGTGTGAGTGAAAGGTAGAAGAGTGACAGCATATTCTAGTCCTTCCACAAAAAACCGCTTTCTAATCCTTTCCTGTAATGAAATTAATAGAATATTAGATTTATCACTCAAATAGCAGGTACAGTAATGGCTTAACATTTTCTTATCCTAGAGACTTAATTCAGTTTTTCCAACTTAATAATGGTAGAACATACTCATCTTAGGGCATTCAACTATTTTGTAAACTTTCTGTAAACTCATCGTCCCTTCATCGTCCCTCACCTGTTCTACTGCAGTAATCTAACTTACCTATTTCCTCCCAACCCCTTTCACTCAATTTTCTATATGATCAACAGAGTTACTTTGCTAAGAAGCAAGAGTAATGATGTTACTTCCCTATTAAATACCTATCTATGGTCCAAATCATTTCCAGAATAAAGTCCAAATTCCTTATTATGGCCTTCAAAGCACTTAATTACTTAGTTCTCGCCAGCTATCACTTTTCTTCTGGCAAATCATATTCCAAGAATTCTGAACATTTTGCAGTTTGCCAAAGAGATATAAGATGCTTCTTGACTTTGTATCCTTATACATGGGACATCCTTCCCTTCCTTTCCTTATCTTACTAGAAGATAAGCTTCTATCTGTCCCTAAAGACATGGCCTAATCATAAATTTCTCTGTAAAACCTTTTTTGGCATTCCCCACTTCATACCATAATCCACCCCAGACAATATCTCAGTTAATCTTTCCCTTATGATTATATTATAATTTAAAAAGTAATAACTTATTGAGGTGAAATTGACAAAACATAAAATCAACCATTTCAAAGTGAGCAATTCAGTGACATTTAGTACATTCACAATGCTGTGCAACCACCACCTCTATTTAGTTGCAAAAGATTATAACTTTTAATTTACCTCAATGTGTCCCCACTAAAACTGCATCTTCGCAACCACAATAGTGCATACCTAATAGATACTCAATAAATAAAGATAGAACCACATATTCAATAATGGAAAAGCATCTTATGGAATATTTTTCTCCTCTTTTATTATCCAGTTTTAGAAAAAATATGAAATTAAGTCTCATGTTCTGAGAAGATTTATCACACAAAAAGAAAAGAAGGAAATAGATATTCAGGAATTAAAATTTATAATTTGGCTTTTCAAGTTTATTCAACAAATGTTCATTGAGAAATTACTAAAGTGTCAGGAAGTGTTCTAATCACAGAGGGCTACAACAATAAACAAAAAACAACCCATGCCCTAAAACTTACATTCCAGTAGGGGAAGAGAGATAATAAACATAATAAATAAGTTATATAGCATTTTAGAAGATGGCAAATGCTATGGGGAAAAAAATTAGAGCCAGGTAATTCGATCAGAGGTTCCAGATGGTGATATGGGGAGAGGGTGCAATTTTAAATAGGTTGGTCAGGGTAGGCCTTATTGAGCAGGTGATATGTAAGCAAAGAACTGAAGGAGTTGAGAAAGTGAGTCATGCAAGTATCTGAGGGAAGAGCCACGGCTAAGGCCCTGAGGCAGGAACGTGCCTGATCTGCTCAAGAACAGTGATGAAACCAGAATGGCTGGAACATAGTGAGCTGAGGAAGTTTCTGGCCTTTGAAACTTGGAAGGATGGAGTTGTCATAAATGGAGATGGGGGCGGCCTCTGGAAGGTCTGGGAGGGAAGATTAGGGGCTCAATGTGGGGCTTTTGGAGATGATTATTACATATCCAAGCGGAGGTGTATAATGGGCAGATGGATCCATGAGTCTACAGAAAAGAGATGTGTAGGTTTGAGATACAAAATTAGAAATCATGAGCATTAGAGGGTATTTAAAGTCTTAAGACTGGAAGAGATTCCTAAGGAAGTGAGATATAAGGACTGAACGCTGTGGCACTCTCCTGTTAAGATTTGGAGAGAAGAAGAGAAATCTGCAAAGATGACTCAGAAGGAACTGCCAGAGAAGCAGGAGGAAAACTTCTCTTAGTACAGTGTCATGAAAGCCAAGTGAAGAAAGCAGTTCTAGGAGAAGGAATGAGCGATCAATTGCATTAAATGCCACTAACAGATCAAGTAAGATGAGAACTGAAAATTGACTACTGAATTTAGCAATATGGAGGTCACCAGTGAGCTTAACACAGCACTTTTGGCAGAGTGGTGTGCATAAGAGTCTGGTAGGAGTAGGTTTAAGAGAGAATGAGAGGAGAGAAGTTAGAGACAATAAGTTTAGAAGTTGCAAGAATCTTTGCCATTAAGGGAAGCAGAGAAAGGAGTAGTAACCGGAGGCAGAAGTGAGGTTAATAAAGGCTTATTTTTTCTTTTAAGATGGGAGAAATAATTGCATGCTGATGGGAATGATCTAGTAGAGATGGAAAAATTGAAGATGTAAAAGAGGTTGGGAGAATTGCTAGTGATATATACATCCTTGAATAGGCAAGAGGTAATGAAATGGACACATGTGGAGAGGCTGACCATTGGATTGTGGACAGTTCAACCACGGTTAAAGGAAGGAAATCAGGGTATAAGGAAATAGTTGCTGATGGATGGGTAGACACGGTAATGTAGTATGCAGAAGTTCTCTTCTGAGTGCTTGAATTTTCTCAGTGAAGTAAAAAGCAAAGTAACCACCTGTAAGTGACAGTAACAGAAGATTTAGGAATAGAGGAGGAGATGTAAAAAAAAATCATCTTAGAAATCATTTTAGATTGTACTACTCAAAGTGTGGCCTAAGGTCCTGTGCTGTTCTGCAAACTGTTACTGGCCCGCAATAAACAACTTAACAGTAAAGAAATTGAGAAGAATTGTGTCTGGTGTGATCAGTGGATTTGTCTCATTATACAGTACACTTTCCATGAACATGTACAATTTTTGTAATTTTATTCCTTCTTTTCCTATGTTATGATTATTCTGTGTATACTTATTGAATTGTAATTTCATTTTTATCAAATCTAATAAAAATTGGGGCTTGTATTTTTACTTCTTCTTAAATTTCATTTTTTTTGGGGGGGGCCAGGCCCGTGGCCAAGTGGTTAAGTTTGTGCGCTCTGCTTCGGTGGCCCAGGGTTGCGCCAGTTTGAATCCTGGGTGCAGACATGGCACCACTCATCAAGCCATGCTGAGGCGGCATCCCACATCCCACAACTAGAAGGACCCACAACTAAAAACACACAACTATGTACCTGAGGGGCTTTGGGAGAAAAAAGGAAAAAAAAATAAAATAAAAAAATTAAAAAAAACACAAAACAAATTTCATTTTTCATAACAATTCATTTCATTGTATTTTATTATTCATGATGACATGGTGGAAAAAACTGGTTCTTCACCACACATAGATTGAGACGTACTAGTCCATGAGAGTTGGACAGTAAATGGACTAAGAAAATGTCTTATGATTACCAAAAAGCATTAGGGGCTCACAGGAGGTTTGCAGCCATTAGTTTAAAGGTTATCAGGATGGCAGAGTGATTTTCTTCAGACACATTATGTTGCATAAAAGTAGGGCAGGATAGATGAAGAACAGGATTTAACTGCACCTATCATATTGCCAAGTGAGTATGATGATACAAGAGAAGGACAAGGAAATAGTATGCAAGGGATGACCTTGGAATGACTGACCATGGAATTCAGACTGCGTGAAAAGGGAAGAGAGGATATCAGAGATATGAGGGAGAAAAGGTGACAGGATCAATGGGCCACAGGTCCCAAAAGGATTGAAGAATTGTTGGAACAAGGGATGGGCTACACCGACAGAAAGTGATAGAGAATAAGATGTGCACAACTGAGACTATGAAAAAGTTGTAGCAAGGAGGCAGAATAGAGGAAAAGATTCTTGGAGGAGAGGAGTTCAAGGAACTGAGAGCCAGTGTGTTGAATGAATCATCTCTGTGGACACTGGAATCATCACAAATTAAGGCTAGAGTAGTGCTGAAGATAATGACAATGAGTCAGGGGCAACAAAAAATGCCAAGGGCAATAAAAAATCCAGGAGCAAGAAAAAAAGGAGGAGGAATGATGACTACACCATGAGATTCAGAGTTTGGGCTTTTTAGAGAAAAATAGATAGGAAAAAGATAGGAAACATTCATGAAAGGAGATGGACACCTACTATAGGCAGCATGGTATGAGGGCTGTGGGAGAAGAACAGCCATCACTCGACGGTATTTCACAGAGGATAGTGTCCTTAGACAAGATACAGATTCTCATGAGACCAAGAAGTTAAGGGATTTCCTCAGGGAAGAGGTGGAAGAAACAGCTGATTTTGCTGATGACGGGCCATGAGTTGTAGAGGGCATAGTGAAAGGGTTTAAGGAGGTAGGAAAGGGGGGCCGGCCCAGTTGCCGAGTGCTTAAAGTTGCATGCTCCGCTTCTGCAGCCCGGGGTTTCACTGGTTCGGATCCATGGCACCACTCATCAAGCCATGCTGAGGCAGTGTCCCACAAGGTACAACCAGAGGCACTCACAACTAGAATGTACAACTACGTACTGGCAGGGGACCTTTGGGGAGAAGAAGAAGAAGAAAAACATTGGCAACAGATGTTAGCTCAGATGCCAATCTTTAAAAGAAAAAAAAAAACAAGAGGTAGGAAAGGATGAGTGGAAGCCAGGGACAGAAAAGAGGATTTAGAGAGCCATATGCAGAGTATGGGAGATGAGAGCTTCCCCAGGTGTCCAGGGATACTCATGATGACTGGCATAAAAAGGGATAAATCATGTAAGATATTATTTTAGGAAATTATTCATCATGGATAGTTATTTTACCAGACAAAGGGGGCCCAGGTCTGGATTACTCAATTGATCAGTAATATTTAATCAATAGATTATATCTTGGTTCTAGGTAAGGCATGCTTCTTGACCTTACGCTACATATCCTCAGGCTATTTAATTTCTTACAGTACTACATTGAATAAAATGTAAGTATGGGCAAAAAGGTGGCAAATGATCTGTTTATATAACTCCTTACTAATAGCTCTGACTGCTGACAGAGTAGGTTGGTTAAAATGAGTATTTTGAATTACCTGTTTATTCAAATTGGATAATTAGAAATCTTCTACACTAATATTCACTCTCTCTCTATATATATTATATATATATTAATATTCACTCTACCAATTTTTATTATGTATCCATTTAATATAAACACAGCAACAAGTACTAGACTGAACCAGAAAAAGTTGACCTTTATTAAGTTATTTTAATAAAATTAAATTTAATAATATTAAAATTCTAGGAAAGGGTCATGGGTAGGGAGATAGTAACAAAAGTAAGAACATTTTTAAATGGCTGGAGAAAAAGAATAAGCAAGTTTTTCATGGAGGACACATTAGCTGGGCCTTCGCAAATAAGGACTGTCTATTAAAATAAAAGAAGAAACAGAAATTGCTTTACTGTTATTACCTTCCTTTACCATATTAACAATTGCTGAGTAAGAGAAAGGATGGAAAAGAAAAGGGACAGAGAGGGAGGAGAGACAGAAGAGGAAAGGGAGGTAGGGATCCACAAATGAGAACTGAGAAATGTATTCCTGTTCATTGCTTCCTCTTCTTACTTTTCAGGAGGGATGACTTAGTAAATTGATATTCTCCCTACAGCTTTCTAGTTATTTATATATATTTTTGGCAAGTAATCTTTCTCCTTCATTGAATCAGATCTTTTCTTTTCCTTTCCTCTCATTATCCCTCTTCTTTGTCAAGATCATATTCACTCATTTTTTTATGTTGCGGAGGTTGGGAGTAGGATGGTTTTATAGCCCTACCAAATCAGAATGATACAAAATACAATCTGATAAATGATCAATAAGCAAATAAATTATTTGGATGTAGAAGGATTTGTACATGGTAACAGTTTGAGGAGTAAAGTAGTAATAGTATAAGTTCGAGAGTTTTTTAATTCAGAGGGATATAAATTTCACCTAGAACTAGATGTCTGTGCTAATTATACTCTGCATGCCTCTCCAGATCTACTCTCTGCCTTTCTCTCCCTTGCTGTGTTTTTCAGGAAGTAAACCTTTACAGAACACATCAAGGGCAATCTTTTCCTGTCTCCAAGTTAGGTTTGGGCAGTAGGTAACATCGGCAAGAAATCAGAAGACAGGAAAAGAGAATTGTAGTATTTATTCGCCCTTGCTTCCTCTCTGCTGGCCATTTTTGTTTCGGAAGAGGCTGTGTTCTTTGTGTGTAGCCACGGCAACTGTCATGCAGCCCTCTCATACAACCACAGTTCTCCGGGTTCCAGAAACGTTGCTCTCTTCCCTTACCCTGAAGGTCTAGGGTAATACTGCCTTTGGCTGTTGGTAGTTCACGTGTGCTTCACCACCTTTGGTGGGTCCCTTATGTTGCCCATGCCTCTATAAATAGTCCCTTCATTAAACCTGTTTCAATTAATCCACTGACTGTGCCATTTGTTACTTGCTAGGAGCTAGACTGATATAATTTCCAATAGTCCCTATGGGTCATTTTTGGGGCCAGGTCTACACAATCCAATCCATTCTCACTCCAAAGTAGTCAAACTCAGTATCTCTTGCACTGGTCCTTAATGAAAATTCAGCCCTATCTTGTTGAACTCACGCCTTCATGGCAGTCATTATGATGTATCATTCTGACATTAGCCACTCTTTAGACTTACTTATAGTTTATCATTCATAAAGTCTCCATTTTCATAAACGTGACTTATCAAAATACAAATAAAAACTAGATTATTTCAAGAATTTGGTCAGAAAAAGGAAGTAGCTTTTCTCAATAATATCCCTCTCACCTCCTTCTCTTTGTTGAGCAACACCAACTGGCTGTCTGTGAGGATGCAAAATTTCCGTTCCCATGTTGTCGTCTCAGTGTAGGGTGACTGGCCACAAGACAGACGATGGGTAGGTGGCCCTTTCACATCTGTGTGACAAATACAAAAACCAGAAGTGAAAAATTATTATCATGCTTAATAAACCAGTAATTCAAATGTAAGATTCTTCAAGATCAAATTACATAAAGAGGTCTAAACATGAAAGTAAATGGTAAATTGAAAATTTAACTTCCTCTTAAGAGAGTAAAAACTGTTAGGTACACAGGGAAAAATTGGCCCTACAGTCTGCAGAAAAGAAGGCTGAAACACTCTACGAAGAATGATTAGCATAGACTTGACACAGTAGCCACCACTGTATAGGCACTAAAATAACCTAAAATCTAAAATATCTCTGAAGCTGAGGTAGCTTCAGAACTAAAGCAATATCATTCAAAATAAAGAGGGGGGGGTGACTTAGAGACAAGAGCAAATGATAGAGCCTCCGGTCTTTAGGAGGAAGATGATGTTGCAAGTACATTTGAGAGTACAGTTGACCCAGAACTGAGAGAGTGAAGCTATTGGCAGCTTATGCCTTCAAAATAGCTTTATTTCTAGTCACCCATAAGAATTAGAAATGTTTAAACTGTAGCGTCATATTACCACTAGAGGCCAGTAAGATCTTAAAAACATAGAAAGCAATTTCTTCAAGGAAAGATCTAAACATATTACCATGATGTCTCTTAGAGGTGGAGGTACGCAATATCAAAGCTGTATCTCAATTCTTCTCAATGTCTTATTTTCCTATAACATACCAAGTGGTTAGTACTACTTTGTTAAATTTTTTTGATATGAACTGTTCACTCATTTGGGCTGCTGTAAAACTTAGAACGTATCTTAATCATAAGTACATATTAGATCCAGTAAATAAGGCTTTTATGACAGTTCGATATACAGTATTAAAAGTTCTTTAGCGATGAAGGACTAATTCTTCTCAGGAATATACTGCAGGGATCATTTAAAATGCATTATTTATTATTATTTAGTTTTTATGCTGGAAGAACACCTCAAACTAAAGAAATTAGAAAACAAACACCTGCGAGGGTAGGAGACTCGTAAACTATAAATAAGCACATTTTATCTATTAGATGAGTGTTTTCACTACTGTTACATTCTACAGACTTTTTATCACAGGATGATAGGTACGCCTGGTATTGACGTCAAGGAAATTCAAATGATTTCCTAGATGTTTTATACTCTAGTTACCCAAAGATGCATACTATAGCTGGCGTTCTGTAGAAAGCAAACAAGTCAGTAATGAGGGCAGTTAGGTCTATGTCTCTCTTATATCCCCTTATGTGTCCAATATTACCTTCAGTGCTCCTTCTGGCTTAGCTTCCCTTGCTTCTAAAAATCTATCTAAACTTGTTGCTCTGCATTTTTGGGGGAGCTTATCAACTATCCTCCAAGATAATTCAAAGTCCAAGAACCAATAGGGCTTGGCTGGACATGTTACTAATCCTTAGAAGTTTACTGTTTCTCCTCCCCCCGCCACTCTTATTTTCCTGCTTCTGTCTCCTCTGCACTATGCACAGCAGCACATGCTGCATCCTAAGCTTCTCCATTCCACACCAATTCTCTCCCCGCCACCTGTAAGTCTCCCCTTGTATTCTAAGCATCTTAAATTACTTAAAAGTTTTCTTTATATTTCAAATTTTCTTAAAATTATCACCAAAAACTCTAAAAGAACTGACTCAATCCTTTTTGACACATATAGGAGATACTTGTCCTTAAAAGCCACATCAAAGCTGATTTTCTTCACATGATTTGGACAAACAAGTGAGTTAGATTTTTACCACAACGTAGGCCTATTTTTAAAGTCAAATACCAAGACCACTTCAACAGAGAGGGATGCAGCTACTTTATGTGGAAATATGGTGGTTTTGTGGTCCAGACAAGTATTCATTCAAATGACTAACCTTCTTATGTAAGTTAGCCATGGGTGACCTAAACTGCCCACTATAATTGAATTTGAACTGTAATCTTATGATCTATACTAAGCAAGAAGACATTGATAAACTCTGTCCATAAAAATCAGAACATAGAATACCATATTTATAGCATAACCCAGGTTTCCTGCCAAAATATAAATCTGTATCAGCACTGAATTTACGAAAACCTAAATTCTCTTCTCTATGTCATCCTAAGTAATTCTCTTAAAGTCCCACTGTCTCATGTCTCTTTCTCCCACCTGACCTGTGTTCCTCATTTCTTTACGGTATTATGAAACTAGACAATGTCTCATAAAGCATTTTGGGACCCCAAACTACTTCAACCCGGCTCAAGGTAGAATGAAGTACAGACCAATACCTCTATATCTTAAAATTTTCTATCTAAATTATGAGATTGATTAGTTGTGTTATAAATTTTATAATTTCATTGTTGTTTTACTAATGCCCACTTTTTGACAATTTTATAAGAATGCATACCAAGGAAGAAAACAAAAAAGAAGGATAACTAACTTAGAATTACAAATAAGAATCTTAATAACAAAAGTGGAAAAAGAAATTAGATTTGCACTGCTCCATTCCGATAAGGATACTAAGGACACTGGATACCGGCCTAATTACAAAAGTTGACTAATTTGAGAAACAGTGCCCGAAGTTACTCTTTGAAAGCACTTCTCTAAGCCTGGATATTATCATGTAGACTAGTAATTCTCAAAGTTTTTTGATCTCAGGATCCCTTCAGGCTCTTAAAATTATTGAAATCTTGAAACAGCTTTTATTTATGTAGGTTATATTTATCAATATTTACCATATTAGAAATTAAAACTGAGAAATTTAAAAAACATTTATTCATTTAATGATAACATAACAAATCTATTACACGTTAACATAAATAACACATTTTTAATGAAACATAACTATTTCCCAAAACAAAAAAAATATGTGAGAAGAGTGACACTGTTTTGAATTTTGCAAATCTCTTTAAAGTCTGGCTGAACAGAGGACAGCTGGGTTCTTATATGTGTTTCAACATTCAGTCTATTGCTTTATGTTGTTTTGGTTGTAGTATATGAAGAAAATCTGGACTCACACAGATATGTAGTTGGAAAAGGGAAGAGTAATTTAAAAGCATGTTTAGATAATTATGGATCATCTTTTTTAATACTATACCAAAACCTGACAAGCAGTTGCTTCTTAAAAGTGAGTACAATGTGGAATCTAACACCACATCAATGAACTTTTCATATTCTATTACGTTAAAAATCATTGGTTTACCTTGCTCTTTCAATGGATATTTTACTCATATGCATGAATTTGTAACATTATGCATTGATCATTTAGAAAGCATTGGTTCATTTAGTTTTGCAGATCTTACAAATGTTGATACTTTTCATTTCATAATATCAAAAAAAATCACATTCATTAATCTTCAGAAAAGTCTTGATCTCATCAGAAAAGTCTTTAAGTACTGGAAAGCTGTTAAGCTCAAGGTGGCAGATTCAAGTTTTCAAAATATACTGATTTTCATTTTTAGTCTTGGATTTTATCACTGGCAATAAATACTGTTGGCTTTTCCCCCATAAATGATAGGTTTATGTCTTTCTTTTTCCAGAAAATGTCTGCCAAATAACCAAGACCAAATAACAATAGTTTGTCTTTCAGTTGTTCTTTCAAATAAAAATAGTGTTCCATGAAAAACAAGTGGCAAGTCCAGCTCGCATATCAATTTGCACAAATGCTTTCCATTGTTAAGACCATGATACTTCAGTTTGCACCTGATGAATAACTTCCATGTCATCACACAGGATGTTAAATAGTTGTAAACTCCTGTGTTGAGATTTAATAAAATTAAGGATTTTCATTGAGTTCTCAAGGATATTCTTAAGTAAAAGTTCTTTTTTTCCCTACTGTGTAGCAGACAAGAATACAACAACTACTGGTATAGCTTGGTGCCATGCCTTGATTCCTGCTACTGCATCAGTAGTTTTACTCATAATTGCTTTTGCATCATCAGTATAAAAGTCAACACAATAAAAAAAAAAAAAGCCAAGTTTTATTATGAAAAGAGGTTTAACCTAACAGGATCAGGGGGATCCTCGGGTTTGGCTCCACAGATCATACTTTAAAAACCACTGCTTACACAACAGGAAGCCAATAAATGATTCTAAGAAAATCTGGCAGTAGTTTGTAAGATGAAATAAGAAGAGAAAAGACCAGAGGTCTTATACAACGAATGGGAGACTAACGTAATGGCCTGCGTAAGGGATGACTAGGGTCATATATTGGTGACAGTGGAAACAGAAAGAAAGGGATCGTGTGAGCTAGATTTCGAAATAGGAATCAATTGCACTGGTAACTCTCTAGTTGTTTGTGGTGGAAGAACAGGACAAGAGATGAGAGAATAAAAGAGTAATTAATACAAATATAGACGATAAACACTCATGAAGCAAGTTATATAACTGTAATTCTGCTTCAGTTTTAGCAGAGAAGTCCAAGCAAAGTTTTTCAAAAAAGGAATAAAGAAAATCTAAAAGGGAAGCTTTTGAATTTGAATTGAATTTGAAGGATTCAATGTATTCCATTATATCCAAATCATTTCAAAACAGCATTCAAAATACCAGATTATTTAATCTACCCATAAATCTAAAAGTCAAACCCTGGGCCTCTCCAACTGCTAATATTAATTTAGTAACCACTTGGCAAGGAAACAACACAACAAAAAACTTCTCTTATGTCTAACCCTTCCTCATAACCCTTCCTTGTAACCAGAGACAGGAACTTCATGGCTTGTCACATCACTCGACAAAGAAGATGAACAAACATGATACGCTAGAGCTGGAAATTCCATTAGGTATATCTATAAATATCCACAGAGTAACTTTTCTCTTACAGGGTAAGCATCTTCTTGTCTCTTCCTGACTTAGAAAATATCTCAAAAGACTTAGGAGAGTAAATAAAGGGATCTAATTGGAAGCAGAAACAGGGGTAAAGGAGAGTGGAAAAGAACAAGTCTATGACCCAGATATGGAGAATGTCAAAGAAAAAAATTGCTGTGGTAAATTTGATTTTTGTATGTTACAGCTCCTAAGAAGTTCATCTGAGCTGCTTTTGAATCACATCATTTACTAGCCACGTGTTTTTTAAAATTCCAACTTTATAAATTTAATGCAATTGGTAATATCCTAAATCTATCTACTGCCATCCAAAACAAGCTTTACAGAGAATTCTAGAGAGAATCTTTCAGCTAACACAAACCCTAATGTTTCATTCAGTCTCAATAGCCTTTCATAGATTCTTAGTACCAACCTAAGAAATTAAAACAAAACATAGTTTTGGGAAATCTATCTATACAGGGGAGATTTTAATACATTAAAAGAGAAACACATTTCTAACAAGTAGTAGTTGTAAATTGCAGAGGTCTGAACTGCTGTAGAAGGATCTCTATTTCCCTGTTCCTGTGTGTACATTCCATGCCAGAGATAACCCGGGTTAGCAATGGCAAGTGCTTCCCAACATTCAAATTTCAATTATCAGACTTGTTTTGATTCTGAATTTGGTTAAAATTCAAAGCCAAAATACAAGGATTACTTTATAAAGTCTCAAAATTGGAATGATCATTTTCTTATAGAAATAAAAACACACCTAAATAACTTTAAAACAGAGCTATGCTACTTAAACTAGTTAAGAACATGTCAGTTTCCCGAAACATACTAAGGGTTATTTTTCTCCTCACCAAAATGTCCAAAACAGTTTCAACAAAAGCTCAAGCTTAAATATCATTTATATTAATAGTCCTATTAATAGGTTTAAAAAGCTATATTTTTAAAAGACAGTTCTTTATTTTTCTGATAAATAATGAAATCCTTGCCCTGCCAGACAGCTTTAAAAATGTGATACATACTATCTTCTAAAGGCAATTTCTGCTACAATAGAAGAAATGTTACTGTTGTCACGTGGAGATGATTCTTAATAACGTCAATAACTGTAAGATGCTGCTCAGCAGCAGCCTTCTAGACAGTAGAGATAAATGACCAAACTATTTTATAAATGTGTTAATGCTATCTGCTCAAGACCTAGTGTAGCTGCCATCAATTACTGCCATCAATATACTTTGAGTCACTCTCTTTTATTCTTAAAGCATAGAAAGAAAAGGCAAAACCAATATAGACATTAAAGTTTAATTCTATTTACTTTATCCCCTCATTACCCTTCCACTCTCTTTATTCTGTCAAAATGTCAGTTTCGAGAATAAACAAACAAAAATTTTCTTAGATTGATAACCACCCAAACATTAAAATTACTGCCTGTGACCTCTGCTTTGTCCTGACATACAACCACCTTTGGGCTGGCAAATTACATTATCGTGCCTATGAATCAATGGACCCAGTAGATTTAAGTATGGTCACACTCACCTTGGTAAGTAACAGGGTACTAAGCAATAAATGATTCAATATGTTTAAGACATGAAATCAGGAGGTCAGAAATGTTTGCCTTTATGGAAATATGTCTTAATCCTTATCAAAAATTCACTATGAGAGCATAAGTATTTGTTGAAATGAATTTATATTGTGTTTTTTAACCTTAGCTAACCATTCTTAGTTTCCTTCTCAACTACGGAGGTTTAATTTCCAGGCTACTTAATCACTGATGTCTAGTCAGTAAATCCCCTATGCTCAGCAACACCCTTCTTAAGAGAAAGAGGGGCCAGGTAGGAGACAACATGTGACACTTCCTTCTGGCAATGCAATTTCCTTTAGTCTACATTTCCACAGAGTCCCTCTGCTGCCTCCCTCTCAGTCTCAGCAGCACCAGGACCTAAGCACTGGGGGTTCTAACTCTGCTCCACCACAGGGCAGTGAGTTACTTGATAATAATGTAATAAGTTCCTTGAAGGCATGATTTATTTATAGCAGACAATCAGATGTTTGATAAACATTTCTTTTCTTTGCAGAACTAATTTTAGTTTGATGCTACTACCTAAGTATTTTAAGATGGCCAGGATGGGAAACAATTCCTATGATGGTTCCACCTTGCTTCTCCCTTCCACATCACTAGTATACAGTCTGGAGGAAGGAGTCGAGTCGTGAAGGGGGACAGACCTAATCTTAGCTAATCTTAGCTAATCATCATGAGATAAAGAACAAGGAGTTGGAAGGTCTAAGTCCACCGTTTACAGCACGATCAGGAAAAAGGAGAGAAGTCTATGTTTGGTCTCATCACAGTCTACAATTATTTGGACACTCATTGCTTAACAAACGATATCCAGACAGCATCTCAGGACGTCTGAGAGACCCACGTGACTATACATCGGAAGGTGGACGGACTTCCCTCTGGGAGGATGTGGAGATAGATGAAAACTCTCAGACCCCGACCGAACAGCCTAGTACCTGCAAGCGGCTTTCTTCCAACGGATGCCCCCAGAAGATCAACACACACCTAGGGCAGGAGGGAGAGCACACCAGAGGAGCGACAGTGGAAACAGGTGACCAGAACCCTACCTAACCCCCCCGCAGTTACTCCTAAACGCAGAGGGAAACTCTAGAGTTACACATCTGAGCCCACGGGGAGAGTCTCGCCCTGCCGTTGGCGGGGAGATCCCGCCTAGTGTTCACGGCGCCCGGAGGGTCCCAGAGAGAATCACTGAGGGTACGGCGGCCCCCCGGCTGCCACTGCCTGCACGGTGGGGAAAGGGATTGCTGGAGATCTTGGAGAGGACTGGGGCTGGGTGAAGCTCCAGAGGCCAGCTCCGTGCCCCAGAGGGGAAGCTCCAGAGTTCCGCCTGGGCAGCAGACAAAACTCTCTGTCTGCCATTAGTGGAGAGACCATGACCAGCATTCACAACTCCAGGAAAGTCCCGGAGAGAATCCCAGAGGGTGAGGCGACCCCCAGCTGCCATTGCCCGCCTCGTGGGGCTAGGGATTGCCAGAGATCTCGGAGAGGACTGGTGCTGGGTGAAGCTCCAGGGGCCGGCTCCGCGCCCCGGAGGGGAAGCTCCAGAGTTCCACCCAGGCAGCAGACAAAACTCTCTGTCTGCCATTAGCAGAGGGGCCACTCCCAGCATCCACAACACCAGGAGGGTCCCGGAGAGGAGAATATCAGGCAGGGCAGCAGCTGACCAGCTACCACTGAAATCAGGATCTCCAGCTATCCCCCAGACGGGGCAAAGGGCTCCCCGAGTTCCTGGGGAATAGGACTGGGACTGGGTGGAGTTCCAGCGACCCAGCTCTGTAGCCTAGGGGGAAACCCTACAGGCTCACAGCAGCCTCAGGGAAAGCCTCTGCACAGCACTAGTAGAGAGCACCCATCTGGCAGCCACAAGGCTGGAAGACCCCGGGACAAAAGTAGCATAGCTAGGTGAGCTAACCACAGACTGTAGAAGATGCCAATAGCTCTGCTGCGACCCATAGTGGACAAGTGAGATTTTGCGGGTGCCGACAGAGACGGAGCAGCAAATATAAGTGATCCTACCCCTGGCCGCTGGAAAAGCCCATAACACCATTGCAGACCCCAAGGAGGGAGCACGTCTAGGTGGGCTGCAACAGTAGGCACCAGCAGCCTGAAGCCCCGCTGTGACGGCCCCCACGGCAGAAGAGGGAATCCAAAGGACCACTGTGACTACGAGGAGGGGCCCAGGCCCAGTTAGCAACTGCGGATAGGGTTCCTGGTTGGTGCAGTATAAACAGCTGCTCCCCCACCACACCAGCAGAAACAAGTGGAAGGAGCAACTAAACTCTATCTCTATGCGGAGGCACAAATCAACAACATCAAGCAACATGAAAAAATACATTAAATCTCCAGAACAGAAGGAAAATAACAAATACACAGAAAACAATCCCAAAGAAAATGAGATATATAACCTAAATGATGATGACTTCAAAACAGCCATCATTAAAATACTCAATGAGTTAAGAGAGAATTCAGATAGACAACTCAACGAGTTCAGGAGCTATGTCACAAAAGAGTTTGATACGATAAAGAAGAAGCAAACAGAAATACTGGAAATGAAGAACACAATAAAGGAGATTAAGAAAAATCTAGCTGCACTGAACAGTAGGGCCGATAATATGGAGGAAAGAATTAGCAATTTGGAAGATGAGAATATAGAAATGCTGCAGGCAGAGGAGGAGAGAGAAGTAAGACTAAAAAGAAATGAAGAAACTCTCCGAGAATTATCAGACACAATTAGGAGATGCAATGTAAGGATTATAGGTATACCAGAGGGAGAAGAGAAGGAGAAAGGGGCAGAAAGCCTATTCAAAGAAATAATGGCTGAGAACTTCCCAAATCTGGTCAGAGAGATGGATCTTCAGGTGACAGAAGCCAATAGATCTCCAAACTTTATCAATGCAAGAAGACTAACCCCACGGCATATAGTAGTGAAGCTAACAAAAGTCAATGACAAGGAGAAAATACTAAGGACAGCCAGGCAAAAGAAA
This sequence comes from Equus asinus, assembly GCF_041296235.1. NCBI lineage: Eukaryota > Metazoa > Chordata > Mammalia > Perissodactyla > Equidae > Equus > Equus asinus. The sequence continues at coordinate 44,433,664 of NC_091814.1, forward strand.
CTAACCTACAAAGGAACCCCCATCAGGCTATCAGCAGATTTCTCAGCAGAAACTTTACAGGCTAGAAGAGAGTGGAATGATATATTCAAAAATCTGAAAGACAAAAACCTACAGCCGAGAATTCTCTACCCAGCGAAAATATCCTTCAAATACGATGGAGAAATAAAAACTTTCCCAGATAAACAAAAGTTAAGGGAGTTCATTGCCACAAAACCTCCTCTTCAGGAAATCCTCAGGAAAACCCTCATTCCTGAAAAATCAAAAAAAGGAAAGGGGCTACAAAACCAAGAGCAGAGGAGATAAGTAGAAGGACAACAACAGAGAGTAGCAGCTCTTCATCAGAACAGATTAAACCATGGGACGAAAAACAAAGGAAATTGAAGAAAATCATAAAACAAGACATAAAATGGTAGTGGTAGGCCCCCACATCTCAATAATCATTCTAAATGTAAATGGATTGAACTCCCCAATCAAAAGACACAGAGTGGCAGGATGGATCAAAGAACAAGACCCAACAATATGCTGCCTCCAGGAAACACACCTCAGCCCCAAAGACAAACACAGACTGAGAATGAAGGGATGGAGAACAATACTCCAAGCTAATAATGAACAAAAGAAAGCAGGTGTCACTATACTAATATCAGACAAGGTAGACTTCAAAGCAAAACAGATAAAGAAAGACAAAGAGGGACAGTATATAATGATAAAAGGGACTCTCCACCAAGAAGACATAACACTTATAAATATATACGCACCTAACACAGGAGCACCAAAATTTGTAAAGCAACTCTTAACAGAACTAAAAGAAGACATCAACAACTAGTATACAGTCTGCACTGCACCTGATCACGTGTACCACAAAAAAGCAGGCACAGCAGATCAGGTGGTTTTCTTCTGCTTTTTAGACATGGATTAGAGGGAGTAAGTTCCATAATTCCCACACTCGGCCAAGCACTGCTTACACAACTATACAACTTGGGTAACTGAAAGGAATGTTATGAATGATGCCAGCATTAAGATGACAGAACACAGTCAATCACAGCCTGTTCTTCAATCCTAATAGACCACTCACATCTACAGTTCATTCTCTTAGCTAAAGAGAAAAACATAAAATACCCAAAATAAAATAATTCATTTATATACCAATCCTTAGAAGGTCTATAGGCAAAAAAAAAAAAAAAAAAGGTCTATAGGCAAGTTTTCCTTAAAAACTCAAGTATTATGCAAACCTATGGAAATACTAGTCTGGCTCTTAAAACATAACCATAGTGTTATATAAATAATCAAAACTCAAGAACCTTTTCTTGTCTCATGTTCTTGTTACTATTATAGAAAAATGAACTATATTAAGAATTAATCTCAAACATCATTTAATACTCATTCCTTTTGTTACATTTAGTACTTCTTCCTATATTAACATATTCTCCTTATTTTACATGTTTCCAGTATAAAAGGAATATTCTTATATTAATATAAACCCATGCTTGCTGCTGCTTTTTTTTTTTTTTTTGGTGAGGAAGATTAGCCCTGAGCTAACATCTACTGCCAATCTTCCTCTTTTTGCTTGAGGAAGATTGTTACTGAGCTAACATCTGTGGCAATCTTCCTCTATTTTGTATGTGGGACACCCCCACAGCATGGCGTGATGAGTGGTGCATAGGTCCACGCCCAGGATCCAACACCACAAACCCTGGGCCACTGAAGCAGAGTATGTGAACTTAACCACTAACCACCAGGTCGGCCCCATGCTTGCCTCTTTTTGAACTGAATTCCATCACTTTCCCTTAGGAGCAGATGCTATGGGGAAATAATTAGAGTTTTTAAAGGAATGTGATTCACAGTGGAAAAAGGAAAAAAAGAGTAAATAAATAGTTTGCCACTCTTGAGAGATCAGTTTCTGAGATTTGAGCAATGGGTTACACAGTCAATTATCACAGAGAGCAGAAGGCAGACTGCATTTAAAACAAAACTTATTAAGAGTTTGCCAGCATTAAAAAATTTTAATAGCTCTACTTCTCTCCACAGTATCAACTGGAATAGAATACAGAGCTAAATATGCGTCTTTTCTAAAATGTGACCTGCTTGAATCACAAATCACTAAGTTTGCAGTGAAACTACCAAGAAGATAATATAAGCTTCTCTAAAGAATCCTATCAGTCACTCACTGGTAAACTGACAACCCAATTCAATCAGCTTGATCCTGACACAACTTAGCTGACTTACATTAGAAGTGAAAAATCTTTCTTTTTATCAAAAACCACTGACCTCAAATGAGTAGGAGGAAACAAATACCTAGAATATGAGACTATAAAGCAGTAAAAGGAAGCAGTTAGCTTTTTCTCTTCAATACAGCCAACACAAATAGAACAGACATCCCACCTATCCAAATCTACTCCATTCCTGAAAATGTGTTAGATGGCAAATTTTCATATAACAGGAGACTATATTCTGATTTTAAGCAGAAAAAAAAAATTTAGTTTAAGCCCATCTAAAACTCCCAATTAATTTCCCCAAATATTAGGAAGTATTTTTAAACCCCTACATACGATCTACCCCAAAACTGCTAAATTGAAAATAAATATACAAAATCATTTAATATTCAATAAACTGGTTAGTGGGTGTGTTTATGTACAATATATAGTATCAGATACAAGTTACATTTTCATTTTATACTGTAAACATGTACTGTAAGGTAAATAATCTGTTAAAGATGCATATGAATGCAAATAGCACAAAATAAAATTAAGACTTTCTAAAAGTAACACCATTTTCATAATTTTATTTTTTCTCACGAATAGGTAAAAATCATATGCATAGTACATGGGGACACGCGCACAGCCAAGTTTATGTCTTCGTCTTCTGTCTCTCATTAGCCTTTATCATTTCCATCTTTTCTCCTAGGTAAGAGCTTTTCTAATCCTCCTAGACTCACCTACTTTTCACAGGCTTTCCCATTACCTTAAAAGATATTTAGATTGCATAAAACCTTTAAACATTATCACAGAACCCAATCCTGTTCGGAAAACAGCTGATACAGGATGATAGTCTACTCCATATTCTCTCACCCAGAATCATGTGCAACTTAATGTTTTTGGTCAGAACACACATGTGAGTTTCTTTTAATGATATTTCAATTTGGATAGTCAACTTTAGGTTAAAAATTTCCCAGTCAGTGTAGCAAATATATGGATGGTGGGAGCTTAGGCATCAAGGGATACATTCACATTACAGACAGTAAAGAGAAAAGAATAAATATAGGGAAGCAAGTAATGATGAGGATCAAGTAGGAGAAAAAATTAAAATAAAGGTCAACAAGAAAAGAAATGCATACAAGAGGAAGAGGGAGGTCTGACGGGAAGAAAATCTGCATTGAAAGATATCTTAAAGGTCAGGGAATTACACTCCCTCTATTAACAGATTAATAAAATGAGGCTCAGAGATATAAAATTACTTGCTCAAAGTGATACACTTAGAACAGTTATCTCAGAATTCAGTTATTCTGATATACAATCTAGGATGTTTCTTCTAGTATGTCAATAAAGCTTCTCCTTGTTTTGGTTTGAATTCAGTAAGTATTTATTTACTGTGTGTAAAGCACTATACTCAAGCCTGGAGATACAACAGTGAACAAGACTGACCTAGTCACTGGACTCACAAAACTTAAATTCAGCAGAGGAGTCAAATACTGTACAATTACTATACAATTCATTTAAACAATTGTGATAAACATTATAAAGCAGCAGCACAGGGTGCTGTGAGAGCACAGAATAAGAGCAATGGACTAAGTCTGGGGTATTACTGCAGCTGGGAAGATAAGTCAGGTGGTGGAGAGGAATGTGAGTATCAGCATTTCAAGCAAATAAAACTGTAGGCCCAAAAGCCCTTGAGGCAGAAAGTGGTTCTGCTCTTCCAACAATATGAAAAGAAGGCCCCCATGACTGATGCATCGGAGCAAGGAGGCAAAGGCAGAGTCAGGAGGCTGGTGAAACAGTCTGGGCCAAGATCATGCAGAGACCTATAAACCAGGATAAAGATGTAGTTCTTGATCCCAGGAAGAAAAGGAAGCCCCTGAAGGGTTTTAAACAGAAGAGTGACACAACTGATTGGCATTTTTGTCAAGACGTGAATGGGGGTTTCATTTACTGAGATTAGGAAGTCTGGAAGAAGACAGCGTTTGAGAGAGAAACTGATAAATCTAGTGTGAGTTATATCCAGTCAAAACAAAAATCAAGTCTAAAGCTAGAAAAGATAGAATCTGTCTATCTAGGTTCAGGACCTCCAACCCTGGCCTACAGAAGAAGCTGGAATTGCTTCAGGAATTCCAGAATTTCTTTACTCAAATATTTCATTTTAAAAAATATATGGTAGATACTAGGTTAAAATGGCAGATAGAACATACATAATTTCATTCCTTCTGAAAATTCCACTAAAACTACAGTAAAGATAAATTTAAATTTATATGTAAAGATAGAGCCAAAACCCCACAAAGACAGCGAAAACAATAAATGAAATTATAGAAGGTAGAAAGAATATGTTCAAGTAGTAACAATCCTAGGCTAAGAGTGAGGAAAGCTAAGAACGGACTCAATTAATACCAGAGAATCCTCAAAGAGTTCAGGGATGGGCCACCACCAGGTATCTTGATGGGAAGAGGGGTGGTCTAAAATAAGAACTGGGTAAAACTCATTCAAGAATCAGTCAGAGTCCCAAGAGCCTTTCTCCAAATTATTCTACAGATAACTGTCCTCCCCAACCGAGGTAAAGAGAGGAGGTTGCTCTCTTGGAAGGAGAAAACAAAGGGCTGGCCAAGGGCAACTGTCACAGGCAAGACGAGCATGCTGAAAACAGGTAAGAACACTAAGCAGGGCTTCCCCAAAGTTCTCTTCACTCCCCATTTGACTCTCAGAACTGGCAGATAAGCCTTTTACCCTCCAGATGGGCAATTAGAAGAACACTCTTTGGTTATCAGATCAGCTCCAGAGGAAAAAACCAAGGATGTTAAAAAAAGGAGTTCTCCCAACAAAAAGCCCATCCAGATCACGTTATGGTAAAGCTTCCAAAGGACAAGCCCCAATCTTATATTCAGATCTTCCAGGTAACTTTCTCTCATTCTTAATCTGGAGCAGACAAACAAGGATTACCAGAGATCACAGGAAAGCCTCCAGCATGAGAAAATAAGATCAAAACAAAGAGAAAAAGGCAGCTTGAAGGAGACACAAATGATACAGGCAGAAAAAAACTAAACAACCAATCATCATTATCGCCAAAGAGATATGAGAGGAAATGACATCCACAAAACAAAAAAAAGGATGCTTTTTATAAAAAAAAACATTCAAAGATCTAAAAAGGGCTTTTCTTTATTAAAAACATGATAGCAGAAACGAAAACAAAACAAAATTCAACAGTATGATTAGAAGATAAAGTTCAGAAAATATCCCAAAAGTAGAACAAAAAGACAAAGAGATGGAAAAGAAAAAAGAAGAAAATTGAAAAACCAATCCAGGAGGTTCAAGATAAAAATAAAGGAAGAGGAAATAGAAATAAGGAAAGCATTATGAAATTTCACAGTACTAAAGGATATGAATTTCCAGATTGAAACCCACTGAGAGCCTAGAAAAATCAATGAAAACTGATGCCCACCAAAACGTCACTGAGAAAAAACAGTTTACATACAAAATCTCAGAAATAAGAATGGATCTAGACTTCTCAAATGCAACTCAGGAATTTAGAAGACAATGGAGCAATACCTTTAAAATTCCAAAAGAAAATTATTTCCAACCTAGATTATTCACTTAGCCAACCAACAATCAAGTGTGAAGGTAGAATAAAGATATTTTTAGATATTCAAGGCCTCCAATTTTGCCTGCCATGTTCTGTTTCTCAGGTAGCTACTGTAGTATACCCTCCTTCAAAATGAGAGAGTATCTTAGTCTGCTTGGGCTGCCATAAGAAATTACCACAGACTGGGTGGCTTCAACAACAGTAATTTATTTTCCCACAGGACTGGAGGCTGGGAAGTCTGAGACCAAGGTACAGGCCGATTTGGTTCCTGGTGAGAGCTCTCTACCTGGCTTGCAGATGGCTGCCTTCTTGCTCTGTCCTTATATAATAAAGATAAAGGCACTAGCACTATTGGATTAGAGTCCTACCCTTATGACCTCATTTAACCTCCTTAAGGCCTCATCTCCAAGATACAGTTACAGTGGGGCTGGAGCTCTAACAGAAAATAATTTTGCGGGGACTCAAACATTTAACCCAAAACAGGGAGTAAACAAAGAAAGCAGAAAGTATACAACATTAAAAAACAAACAAAAAACAGGGACTCCAACACAGGAGAGAAGCAAAGAGTAACTCAAAATGATGATGAAGAGAAACAGGAGGTTGATAACTATGCACCAGATACAAGCAGTTCTGGACAGAGCAGTGTGACTAATGAGACTGGCATGCTGAAGGCTGTTATACCTATGCTTTTTGCTACTGTGCCATCTTTTAAAACTTCCGGAGGATGTGCCTGAATGAAACAAGGAGGTAAATAAAAAGAGGGGAAGACTTAAGATCCAGGAAACAAAGCCTTCAACCTAAAAGAAAGGCAAAGGGAATTCTAAGGATGACAGCAGAAGAAACACCTAAGATGACAGCTATTCAGGAAACAGTCCTAAACATAAAACTAGGGGGACTCCATGAGAAATGCTGTCAAGAAAAAAGAAAACAAAATAAAGCTGGCTCTAATAGATTACCTGATATTACTGGCCTTGAGTAAAAATGTACTGCAAGACTCCAAGACGGGATGGGAAGAATAAGTAATAGGTACAAAGAAAATTGAGCAAATGAAAAAACAAGGCAACTATTAACCTCAGGAAAAAAGCAAAAACACAGTAAGAAAGGAAATGTAATAACGATATTCAACCATGCCCAGAGTAGGCATAATAAAATAAACATTGAATACTGATTTTAAAAATATATATAACTATGGTGAGGAAGTTGAGATGATTGTATATGACAGCTAAAACCTCATCTACCATAATGGAAAATCAATAAAAAGCTCTAAAATTGATGAATAAAAAAAGCAACAGTATATGCATATTATTTAGAATTGAAGAGATCTGTAAATGCCAGAATAAAAAGCCAGAAGAGGCAGTTTTTCCCTCAGAAAAAGGCAAACGGGTGAGAAAAACCAATGCATTCTGTTAAGGGCAGACAAGCCAATGGAAAAATAAGCAAGACTTGAACAGCCACTTCATAAAAAGGAATAGCCAAATGTCCACAAAACATGTAAAAAGTTGCTCAAATTCATTAACCATCAGGGAAATGCAAATTAAAACCATAGTGAGATATTATTACACACCCAGCAGAATGGCTAAAATGAAAAAGATACTGTCATGCATTGCTTAATGACAGGGGTACATTCTGAGAGATGCCTCATTAGGCGATTTTGTCACTGTGTAAGCATCATAGAGTGTACTCACAAACCTAGATGGTATAGCCTACTACACACCTAGGCTGTATGGTAATAATCTTACGGGACCACCATCATATGTGCAGTATGTCGTTGACTGAAACGTCGTTATGCGACGCATGAAGTGTACCAAACAAGGGTTGGTGAGGATGTGAAGCAACTGCAGACAGGAGTATGAATTGGTACAATCACTTTGGAAAACCATTTGACAATATTTACTAAAACTGAACATATACATATCCAGCAATTCTACTCTTAGATATATACATAACAGAAATGTGGACACATTTTCACTGAAACACATATACAAGAATGCACACAGCAGCACTATTCATAACAGCCCAAACTAGAAACAATCCAAAAGGCCTACAAATAGTAGAATGGATAAGTAAATTGTGGTCATTCATAAAATGGAATATACCAATGAGAATGAAAGAACTACAACTGCATCTAACAATATGTATGCAGCTCATAAACACAATATTCAGCGAAAGAAGTCAGAAGTCAGAAATCAATCTATATAAATGATGTATAATTTTGCTTATTAAAAGTTAAAAAATAGGTAAAATTCATCAAAGATACTCAAGTCAGCAACACAGTTACTCTTTGGTTGTGCAGTGACTGGGAAAGGGCATAAGGTGGACTTCTGGGATGCTAGTATTCTGTTTCTTCAGCAGGATGCAAGCTACTCGGGTATGTCACCTTTATGCAAATTCATCAAGCTATAAGATCTGTGTACTTTCCTCTGTGTAAATTATATTTCAATAAAAATTATACATAACAAGGATTCCAGTTCTACCATTTGTAAGTTGTATGACCTTGGACAACTTACTTAACTGAACTTCAATTTCTTCGTCTTTAACACAGGGATGAGACAGCACCTAATCTCTTAGGGATTTTTGTGAGGTTGAGATGAAATAATACATGTCAAGTGCTTAACAAAGTACTTTACACATACTAAGCACACAATAAAGGCTTATTTGCTATTATTATTAACCATTTTGGCATTGACAAGGAGGGGGAATCATTATACAGTCCCATTTTGAACAAATTTGACTTACATGAAACAGGAATTTTTAGCTAGGTAATGAGATGACTAGATTCAAACCTGCCATTTAGATTTCCATGATTTTGGGCAAATGATTTAACCTCTCTGAAACTCCATTTTCTCAATTATAAAAGGGAATAAGATCATAGTGCATATGTGTGTGTGGGGGGGTTTATGTTTAGAGAAAATTTTTTAAATAGATTAAAAGAGGAAGACAGTTCCAAACAGTTTGAAAGTATGTAAGTCTACCTACATTTTTATGTCTGCATTTACGTATGTGTGAATGCATAAGTTATTTAAAAATCTGAAGGCAAGTGGTGGAAAAACCTCTAAAGAAGTTAAAAGTGGATGCCTCAATGGAAGAGAAACTGGCAGAGGCAGTGGGTAGGGAAGCTAACTGCTTTTTCATTTCAATCATTGTAGTACACACTTGTAACTATGTACATCTGTCACTTTAACGTAAGATTAAATTTCAAATAACATTATTCACTTTAAAAATACAAAGCAAGGTCCTACCAAAATAGAAAATGGTTAAAGAAATCCCAAACTAAGTTGATCAATATCAAGCTCATAGACAAAAAAGAAAACAAAGTTTAAAACACTTCAATACATCTATAATTGAACTTCTCTATCATGGTACAGAGTGTGGGTGGTATAGAAACGCTAACTTTAAGTGAGTCCACAGATGCTTAACTTTCTCTATTATTAGTTAGAGAACCACCTGTTACTAGGGAACCACTTATTTTTAACTAGTTCAAGTCTACTTAAAGACCCTAGGAATCAGAAAAGAAAAGCTGGCTATACCACTTTTTCTTTTTTTTTTTTTATAAATATCTAAGTAGCACTTGGAACATCAGGTTGAAACTTATACTTCTCATACGACTCTCTAAGGCTTTAATCTTGCCCGTAAGTAATACAGTGCTTGAACATACAAGAAGGTGATACTAACTCATAGTGCCCCAGCACATACTGACCTCTGCTAAGATTCTCATATAGAGCTGCTTAACATAACTCAATCTTGGTTTTCAGCACGTATGAATTGTTTACAAAGATCTTTGAGGCTAAAAAAGCAAAGAAATTTGGCAGAGTGAGGCTCAGAGTCATGGCAGGACCCATGTCCCCAACCTAGGTTATTTGATTAAGTGAATTAACACACTAGAAAGAGCTGAGAACAATTTCTCAATTTCTGGCACACAGAAAAGTGCTCAATAAATGTTAGCTCTCATTATTATCATTGTTATTAAGAGGCATCTGGTCAAGTGGTTAAGAGCACAGATTCTGTGGTCAGATGGCTTGCAAAGGAAACTTGCTCGATTGCCTACCAGCTGTGAGACTCTAGTCAAGATACTGAACCTCATGGTGCCTCAATTTCTTCATCTTTAAAATGGGAATACGGTCTCTACCTTACAAAGATGTGGTGAAGATTAAGTGAGAAACGTCAAGCATTTAGAACAGTCCCTTCAATAAATGTTTGCTCTTATTATTCTTTTTACTTCACACACCTGAAATAATGAATTGGTTTCTTAATCCAATTTGAAACTACTGATGCTAAAAGTATTGTAATAAAATGCCAGGGGAAAAAAACTGACAAACTGTAAATCATCTTCAGAACTATATGATATATGTAAATAACATTTTCCTTGGAAATATTCCGGAGAAAAAAAAACCACACAGGTTTGCTCCAACAAAAGGAAACTTCCATCTGATACCACTGGACAGGTTCTGGTACACCAATGCGCCGTGAATCTACACATGATTCTTGATGCAAGCCTTACAAAGGAAAGGCCAATAAACCTATAGCCTTTGGGCCACAGAAACAATTACAAGCAGAAGTGAATATAAGGACAGAAACATTTTTTTATTTAGGCTGGTTTGGTCAACTTAATGTACATCATTTAGGTCAGTCTATCAATTATCTCCCAGATCAGGAAAAACAAAAAAAGAAAAAGTAAAAAAGGAGAGAGAGAGAGGGGGAAGGAGGAAAAAAGAAAATAATCTTTTTAATGGCACTGTTTTAATCTAACCAATTAGTTCAAATACCCCCACTCTATAACCCTCTTACCACTGCACAGCTGATGGCTAAACTTGAGAAGAACAATTAATCCTCATCTGTTTCTCTACAAGTTTCAATTAGGACCAAAATGTACACATACTTCTCAAATGCAATCACAAGAATGTAAAACAATGAGGAATTTGGTGAGTGATATTTTATTGCTTTTTTTAAAAGATTAAGGAATGGCTAGTAAGGCTGTCACTGCTTCTTAGAATTAAAGCCTGAGAGAAAATTCACACACACACACACACACACACACACACACACACACACACACGCTCTTAAGCCTCAATTCCTATGGGTATTCAGGTGCTTTCCAAAACTATCTGAACTCCTCTGTAGGTCCAGAAACAAGAGATCTATTGTGTGGATCTGTAAATTGTATGACATCATTGAAACACAAGCACCAATTGGTATCACAAACAGTTTGCGTTTCCAAGGATACCAGGAACTTTAAATACCCCGCAGTTATACAAAGCCCAGGAGCATGACCTTCCTAACAATACCAGGAGCCTGCCCACTTTCTCTCTTTTTAGTCACTGTTTCAATAGAGAAAAGACACTGATTTTGCCCCAATAATTCCTCCAAATAATATACTCAGGAACATTCCTCAATCATTCAATTACTCATTTTTATATTCTCAACACAATGACAGCAAAAAAGAGGATTAAGAATTCACATAGCCCTATTAATAGACAGACTCTCAGAAGGCCAGCCTGGAGTCCTTTAACAAAACTTCACATTACAGATTTTTAAAATGCAGTGCACACAAACACTTCTGATTAATCCCTACAGTAATGTTCCTCTGTGTTACGGACTACCCTTTTAGTAACACAGAAAAATAATTTCTTCCTTGTGTGCCTTTCCTGGAAAAGTTATTTTTCCTTACTTAACATTAGCCTTGAACTCACATATGAATTTAGTATGTAAATGTGTTTATTCTAGCTACAGTAACTACTACAGCACAGAAACAAAGGTTAAGTGTGAGGTGATTAACTAAATTATTGTTAAAGTCAAACAAGTTTATAATCCTTTATAAAGGTCTCTTTAAAAAGGTAGTACCTTGGGCTAAATTGTTATAAAAGGTCTACAGCTAGGCTCGTGTCTAATATCTATCTACCCTGTGTTAGGCCTAAATATTTGTATTATCTTTACATCAACTTTATTTATGGAATGTTTTTGATTATGTGCACCACTGAGGTTTTGGATAGTTCTAGAGTTCTTATTTTTCTATTAAGGAGATAAATATTTTAAGCAAGTCTTTCTCAAAATGCAGGCTGGAAACTGACAAGGAAAATAGGGAAAACTCCGTTTCCAAGAATGTTTAACGATGATGGCAGCAGCAGGGAGCTCTGAGATACAGGAATAGAAAACCACACCTTGTGGCATCTCTCTTATTTCACCACACATTCAGACTGTTACAGAGGCAAGATTACAGAGCAAAGAAAGAGAGTTTCTATTTAGCTATTTTTGTATATTATTTAAAGTAACGTCATGTATTACAAACTCCGTTGGGTGAAAGTTGTATTGGATGCTTATTTATTTTAATTCAAGTTACTAAGTCTTGAGTGTATTTTTGGGAATTTATACATTGCTTGGTACTTTTGAAGATATGTATTACATTGTTCTAATCCTTAGAAAAGTGAGAATCTCAGTGAAGTAAAAAACTATTTACACAAGTGGCTTAACAGTTCTTAAAACGTTTTTAAATAAACGATAAAGGATGGTATGTGTAAAGGGTCAGTTACAAGACTCAAAATATAGGAGAGAGATAAAATTTTAAAATTTTTCCTATTTTACTTTAGAAAGCCATTGCAGGCTCTAAATAAGTCCCTTAGAGCCTCCAAAAGTAACAAATACAGTTTTGTCATCAGTGTCCATATAACAATTAATGAGGAAGGGTGGAGAAAGGTATCTATTAAGATTAGTGAGGCACCAGTACAATTCTGAAGCAAAAGAAAGTTTAAAATACAGTTCTCAATGGCAACAATTAGAACAAAGAACCAGATCATAGGTTCTGTGACTTCCAATTCACTGTTGAGTTGAATTTTCTGAGGATGTATATCTTTATCAAGCCAACATTTATATGCAGGTACATTTCTTTATACAATAGACCACAACCCTAAGATGTGATTAAACATATTTTGCTTATAATACATCACACTTAATTTTGTCAAGACAGGCATCTACTAAAAGTAATTTTCTAAGTGGAAGCACCTCATCTTTTTGTAAAAGTACATAATTTCATTGATTAAAAACCAGTTTCACTATTAATGACAGTGCTTTCAAAGTGTCAAATCTAGTGAAGAGAAAATAAAGCAGCAGTAGATGAAGAAAAAATTAAGCTTAGAGGAGCTAAGCTATTCAATAACTTCTATAATTTCAAGCTCTTATACCAAGTGGAGACAGGGAAAAGTGGGAAAAAATGGCCAGGACCTTCATATAGCAGGACAAAGGGAAGAAGCAATGTCCACTGAAGCACAAGGCAAAGAGGGAGATGGCAGGACACTACTTCTAGAGGTTAGGCAGATTGAATCCTTCTCTAGCACCGCAGACCAAGGACCAAATTATCTATTTTCATAACTGTGCCAAGAAAAATCATGAAAATTACCTGGATCAAGAGGATGAAGCATATGAAACTAACCAATTTCTAGTGGTTTACTACATAGTTATACTCTCAGTCTTAACAGTAACTTGGATAAACAAGATGGTATACAAAGTAAATTTACTGATGATACGGAACTGAGTGCAATGGTACATATGATGGACACTCAATCAAGATGCAAAATGATCGTGACAATTGAAAACATGTGCCAAATTAATAAGCTGTAATTTATTGGGAATATATTACTTCCATTGTCTAATGTCCTTTATCAGTCTTTGAGAATGATTTGTAACATAGTATTGTACCATATAAATGTACCAAAATTTCTTGAATCCCTTGATGTTGAAAATATAGGTTGGTTCTATTCTCTCAATTTTGTAAATAATTTTGCAACAAATATCCTACCCAAAGTTTGTATGTATCTGTTTCTTAGTATAAACTGCAAGAAATGTAATTACTGAATCAAAGGTTTACATTTTTTTAAGACTCTTATACACATTTTGGCAAACAATCCTTTGGAAAAGCATATGTACAAATTTACATTCCCCAAAACAGAAGATGAAGACATTCATTTTGACACATCTTGATGAACAAAGCATGTTATTTAAATCTACCAATTTTAAAGGTTAAATAAATGTATGTCCTTACACATGTATTGAGTACTACTATAAGCTAATCATTGTGCTAGACATTAGGAAGAAAAAGTGCAGAGTCCATTGTGAGATAGAGATGTAATCAGATCTTAGCAATACAGTGCGATACACACAAAAAAGAAGAACAAGAATTAAGTGCTGTGGGTAGACAGAAGAGGGAACAATTTATAAATTTAACAGTTACAGGTATCCAGAGATAGAACAGAAGGTAGTATACCCTATCAATGGTTAACGATAGGGAGGGACAACAATTTACTGCAAACTTCTTGTAAATGATGGCATGACTATTAGGAAACTAGGTCCAAAGTATACAAGATGCCTTTTCATGTGATCATTAGCTGGTAAATTGCAAACGTTAGCTAAAGTAAAGAATTTTTTAAAAGTTGTACTTGCATACCTTAAGAAGCATATTTTTAAATCCCACATGTAAATGCAAACTCATTGGCCCATCTTTTCATATAGAGCCAAGCCTTCTTTTAGAATGTGAGTCTGTTGATTCATAGTTCTACATGGTATTTTTGCATTAACCATACCCATTATATACCTACTATAATTTCCAGTTATTTTATTTTTCTTTATTTAATGAAAACTTAAAGATACTGTTGAAATAACTGGAGCACAGAGTTCTTCCAGACTTTTGCCGCAGTTTTTTTATAGTTGATTCACCAGATTACAAGCAATTATTCATAGGCAACTTCCATTAATTGAGCCTTTCCAAAGTATTAAAGTTTAACTTAATGGAAACTTTTTACATTCACATTTCATCAATTCATAAAACATTACAATTTAATGTAATTACAACAACAAGAAAAAACTGGCAGGTTTGGGAACAAACATCACTGATTCTTGGTAAGCTTCCAACTTCACTGAAAGGTACAGAAGTGAGTGGGCATGTCGGAGAGCAGCCCTCCAGTCCCAAATGCCCAGTGTACCCTGAGTGACAGGAAGAAGGTTTCACCGAAAGAATGAGGAGTTCTGGGGAATCAATCATATCAGTTAGTTCAGCAAGTCTTTTCTAAAACACTCCAGGTATTTAGTGAAGTTACCTATTTAGGATATAGAAAGATGCTGAAATATGGAAATAAAATAATGTAAAATAATTTTACTTGTAAACTTGTTTTCTCTTCTTTGGAGGACTCGAAGAAAGACTGTGTGAATCACTCATCTAACTGACTTTAAAAGCTGATAGCAAAAGTCATAGTGTTAAACATAATGAAAATTTAAAATAAATCTATTGAGATAATATAATTCTAATCACCTTAATCAAGAATAAGATGAACAAAAAAGATCCTAAAACCATAAAAAAATACCATTACATTTCTCCCTTCCATAAAACTAAAACACAAAATTTGCAAACCTCTCTATTAAACCCACTTTCTACAGAACAATGGTCTTTTTTTTTGTTGAGGAAGATTAGCCCTGAGCAAACATCTGCCGCCAATCTTCTTTCTTTTGCTGAGGAAGACTAGCCTTGAGCTATCTGTGCCCATCTTCCTCTACTTTATATGTGGGACGCCAACCACAACATGGCTTGCCAAGCAGTGCCATGTCCGCACCTGGGATCCGAACCAGCGAACCCTGGGCCGCCAAAGCAGAACATGCGCACTTAACGGCTGCACCACCTGGCCAACCCCAACAATGGTCTTTTGTACATCTTTCTTTGGTAAACTATCATATCATCTTTCATATTCACGTTTAAATTTCTACCCGGCAATAATGTTTTTCATGTCACTGTTTGATACAATTTGATTTATACTAAGCAGAAGTCTTCATGAGAACTCTAAAAATGTTAACAAAAGTTAAGACTGTAGAGGAAGATAAAACTAAAAACATATACACACAAGATAAAAGACACCAAACTTTCTTGGATCTCCGAGTGTGCTAAAACAACTCTTATCAAGTTTATTTTAAAAATAAAATTCACATCTATTATGAAGGCAGAAGGAACCTCACATTTGAGGCAATTTGGAAGATCACTAAGTCTAAAATAGAAATTTTTTTTAAGTAACAAACTGCTAAGGCTGTACTCCATACTTTGAAGTCTTTTGAAAAAGAAATACAATGATTATAAAACAAAAATCTGGCATCAAAACACGTGTAATTTATCTGAGAAGACACACATTTCTTTTATAAGAGCTTTATTGAAATATAATTCACAAAGAATAAAATCCACCCATTTAAAGTGTACAATTCAATAGTTTGTAGTATATTCACAGATCTGTGCAACTATCACCTCTGCTGATTTTAGAACATTTTCATCACCTCACAAAGGACTTTCATCACACTTTAACTATCACCCTCAATTTCATCCCCCTCAGCCCTAAGAAACCATTAATCTACTTTCTGTCTCCACATATCGCTCTATTCTAGATATTTCATATGAATGGAATCATATAATATATGGGCTTTCATTTTGCATAAGTTTTTAAAGACTCACCCAAGTTGTAGCATGTATTAGTACACCATTGTATGGGTGTACCACATTAGGTTATCCACTCATCAATTAAAACATTTGAGTTGTTTCCATCCTTTGGTTCTAATGAATAATGCTGCTAGAAACATTAGTGTATAAGTTTTTATGTGGACATATGTTTTCATTTATCTTGAGTAGTTATCTACAATTACAACTGCTAAGTCATATGGTTGTTCTATGTTTAATTGTTTGAGGAACTGCCAGGTCATTTTCCAAAGCAGCTGCACCATCTTACATTCCTACCAGCAGTGTATGAGGGTTCCAATTTCTCTACATGCTCATCAATATTTGTTATTATATAACTTTTTTATTCTAGCCATCTTAACGTGTATGATGTGGTATCTCAAGGTGGTTTTTTTCCACTTTAACAAGTATAATTGACAAATAAAATTGTAGTGTATTTAAAGTGTACAATATGAAGATTTGATACAGTGTACATGGTGAAAAGATTCTCTCCATCAAGTTAATTAACACATCCATCACCTCAGATATTCTTTTTTTTTGTGATGAGAACACTAAAGTTCTACTCTCTTAGCAAATTTCAATTATACAATATAGTACTTTCAACCACCATCACCATGTGATACATTAGATCATCAGACCTTGTTCGTATTATAACATAAAGCTTGTACACGTTTACCAACCTCTATTTCCCCCAACCCCAGCCCCCAGCAATCATAATTCTACCTTCTGTATGAGTTCAACTTTTTTTTAAATTACATTCCACACATAAGTGATATCATCCAGTATTTATCTTTCTCTGTATGACTTATTTCACTTATCATAATGACCTGCAGGTTCATTTATATTGTTGCAAATGGCAGGATTTCCTTCTTTCTCAAAGCTGAAAAATATTCCATTATACATATACATGAGATTTAGGTTACTTCCATACCTTCACTATTGTGAATAATGCTGCAATGAACAAGGGAGTACAGATAATATCTTCGAGATAATGATTTCATTTGGATATGCACCCAGAAGCTAGACTGCTAGATCATATGGTAATTCTATTGTTAATTTCTTGAGGAACCTCGTAATGTTTTGCAAAGTGGCTGTGTCAGTTTACATTTCCATCGACAGTATAAAAGGATTCCCTTTTATCCACATCCTCAGTAGCATTTGTTATCTGGTCTTTTTGAAAAGAGCCATCTTAGCAAATGCGAGATGATATCTCATTATGGTTTTGATTTGCATTTCTCTGATTATTAGAGATATTGAGCACATTTTCACATGCCTGTTGGCCAATTGTATGTCTTCTCTGGAAAAATGTCTATTCAAATTCTCTGCCCAATTTTTAATTGGGTTGTTTCTTTGTTACTGAGTTGTGTCAGTTCCCTGTACATTTTGGCTATTAACCCTTTATCAGATATGTGAATTGCAAATATTTTCTCCCATTCCAAAGGATGTCTTTTCATTTTGTAGATGATATTCTTTGCTGAGCAGAAGCTGTTTAGTATGATGTAGTCCCACTTGCTTATTTTTGCATTTGTTGCCTTTGTTTTTGGTGCCACATCCACAAAATCATTGTTAAGACCAATATCAAAGAACTTACCCTCTATGTTTTCTACTAAGAGTTTTACAGTTTTAAGTCTCACGTTCAAGTCTTTAACCAACTTTGAGTTGATTTTCATGCAGTGTAACATAGAGGTTGAGTTTCACTCTTTCATATGTGGATATACAGTTTTCCCAACACGACTTATTCAAGAGGTTATCCTTTCCATTGTATATTCTTGGCTCCTTCATCAAAAATTAAATGACCATATATGTATGGGTTTATTTCTGGGTTCTCTATTCTGTTCCGTTGATATACGTCTCTGTTTTTTATGCCGATACCATACTGTTTTGATTACCATAGCATTCTAACATAGTCTGAAATCAGAAAGTGTGATGCCTCCAGCTTTGTTGTTCTTTCTCAAGTTTGCTTTGGCTATCTGGGGTCTTTTGTGGTTCCTTATGAATTTTAGGATAATTTTCTCTATTTCTGTGAGAAATGCCATTGGAATTTTGATAAGGATTACACTGAATTTCTAGGTCACTTTGCGTAGTATGAACATTTTAACAATATTAATTCTTCGAATCCATGAACACAAAATATCTTTCAATTTATTTTTGTCTTCAATTTCTATCCTCAATGTCTTATATTTTTCAGTGTACAGATCTTTCACCTCCTTGGTTAATTTATACTTAAGTATTTTATTCTTTCTAATGCTATCGTAAATGAGATTAATATCTCTTTTCAATAGTCCATATTTAGTGTATAGAAATGAAAGTGATTTTTCTCTATTTATTTGTATCCTGAAACTACTGAACTCATTTATTAGTTCTGACAGTTGTTTGATGAAGTCTTCACAATTTTCTATATATAAGGTCATGTCATCTGCAAACAAAGACAATTTTACTCCTTTTCCAATTTGGATGCCTTTTATTTCTCTTTCTTGCCCAGTTGCTCTGGCTAGGATTTCCAATACTATGTTGAATAATGGTGACAAGAGTTAGGCATCCTTGCCTTGTTCCTGATCTCAAAGGGAAAGCATCCAGCTTTTCACCATTGATTGATTGCTGTGGGCTTCTCATATATGGCCTTTATGATGTTGAGGCACAGTGCTTCTATACCTAAGTTGTTGAGAGCTTTTATAATGAAAGAATTGTGAATTTTTTCAAATTATTTTTATCTACTGAGAAGATCATATGGTTTTCATCCTTTATTTTGTTAATGTGATGTACCACATATGTTGACTTGCACCTGTTCAATGCCAGGAATAAATCCCACTTGGCTGTGGTGTATGATCTTTTTAATGTACTGTTGAATTTTGTTTGCAAATATTTTGTTGAGGATTTTCACATCTTTGTTCATCAAGGAGACTGGCCTGTGATTTTCTTTTAGTGTGGTGTCCTTCTCTGGTTCTGGTATCAGGATAATGCAGGCCTCGTTAAATGAGTTTGGAAGCTCTCCCTCCTCTTCTATTTTTTTGGAAGAGTTTGAGAAGTACTGGTATTAATTCTTCTTTAAATGTTCAGTAGAATTCACCAGTGAAGCCATCTGGTCCTGGACTTTTGTTTGTTGGGAGGTTTTGATTTCTGATTCAATCTCCTTATTAGTAATCGGTCTGTTCAGATATTCTGTTTTTCCTGATTCAGTCTTGGTAGGTTGTATGTTTTTAGGAATTTATCTATTTCTTCCAGGTTATCCAATTTGTTAGCATACAATAACTATAGTAGTCTCTTCTGATTCCTTGTGTTTCTGTGGTATCACTTGTAATGTCTCCTCTTTCATTACTGATTTTGAGTCCTCTCTCAGTTTTCCTTAGTCTAGCTAAAGGTTTGCCAATTTTGATTTATCTTTTCAAAAAAACAGCTTAGGTTCATTGATCTTTTTTATTCTTTCTAGCGTCTATATAATTTGTTTCTGGTCTGGTCTTTGTTATTTCCTTCCTTCTACTAACTTTGGACTTAGGTTCTTCTCCTTTTTCTAGTTCCTTGAGGTGTAAAGCTATGTTATTTATTTTAGATCTTTCTTTTTTCTTAATGTAGGTATTTATCTTGATAAACTTCCTTCTCAGAACCGCTTTTGCTGTATCCCAAAAGTTTTGGTATGTTATGTTTCCATTTTTGTTTGTTTTGAGATACTTTTTGATTTCACTTTTGGTTTCTTCTTTGACCCACTGGTTGTTAAGAATATGTTATTTAATCCCCACATATTTGTGAATTTTCTGATTTTCCTCTTGTAATTAATTTCTTGTTTCATATCACTGTGGTCAGAAAAGATGCCTGATATGATTTCAATCTTCATAAACTTATTAAGACCTGTTTTGTGGCCTCACATATGATCTGTCATGGAGAAGGTCATGTGTGCACTCAGGAAGGTGTATTCTGTTGATGCTGAATGGAATGTTCTGTATGTGTCTGTTAAGGTCTATCTGGTCTAACATGTAGTTTAAGTCCAATGTTTTCTTATTGATTTTCTATTTAAATCTATGATCTATCGTTGAAAGTGAAGTATTGAAGCCCCCTAATATTATGGTGTGGCTATCTATTTCTCCCTTCAGATCTATTAATATTTGCTTTATATATTTATATGTTCTGATGTTGGGTACATAAATATTTACAATTGTTACATCCTCTTGATGAACTGACTCATTTATCACTATACAATGACCTTCCTTGTCTCTTGTTCCCATTTTTGGTTCAACGTCTATTTTGTCCAATATAAGTATAGCTACCTCTGTTTTCTTTTGGTTTCCATTTGCAGGGAATATATTTTTTCATCCCTTTATTTTGAACCAATGTTCAAATATTGAACCAATGTTCAATGTGCCCTTAAAGCTGAAGTGAGTCTCTTGCAGACAGCATATAGTTAGATCTTGTTGTTTTATCCATTCAGCTACTGTACATCTTTGGATTGGAGAATTCGGTCCATTTACATTTAAAGCTGTTATCATTAAGTATGGACTTACTATTGTGATTTTCTTAATTGTATTCTGGCTGCTACAAAATTCCTTTGTTCCTTTCTTCCTCTCTTCCTTTGTGATTTGATAATTTTCTGTAGTAGTATGCTTTGATTCCTTTCCCTTCATGTTTTGCATATTTACTCTAAGTTTTTGCCTTGTGATTATCATGAGGCTTACATAAAATATTTAATAGTTATAACAATCTATTTTAAGCTGATAAGAAGTTAACTTTGAATGCATACTAAAGCTCTACGTTTTCACATTTTATGTTTTTAATGTCACAATTTACATCTTTTTACATTTTGTATCCATTAACAAATTATTTTACTTTTAATTATTTTATACTTTTTAATTTTTATACTACAGTTATAGTAGTTACAATGTACTTTATATTAGACTTATAAGTGATTTACCCACCATTGTCACAATATTCTGAATTTAACTATATAGTTACCTTTAACAGTGAGTTTCACACTATCATATATTTTCATGTTACTAATTAGTGTTCTTTCATTTCAGCTTGAACTCTAACTTTTTTTTTTCTGCTTTTTTTTTTTTTAAGGTTTTATCTTTTCCTTTTTCTCCCCAAAGCCCCCCAGTACATAGGTGTATATTCTTCATTGTGAGTCCTTCTAGTTGTGGCATGTGGGATGCTGCCTCAGCATGGTTTGATGAGCAGGGCCATGTCCACGCCCAGGATTCAAACCAACGAAACACTGGGCCGCCTGCAGCAGAGCGAGCGAACTTAACCACTCTGCCACAGGGCCATCTCCTCTAAAATTTTTTATAAAGCCAGTTTAGTGGTGATCAATTCCTTCAGCTTTTGTTTGTGTGGGAAACTCTTTCTCTCTCCTTCATTTCTGAAGGACAACTTTGCTGGGTAGAGTATTCTTGGTTGGCAGTTTCTTTCTTTGAGCACTTAGACTATATCATACCACAACCTTCTGGCTGGCAAGGTTTCTGCTGAAAGTTTTATGATGGTTCCACTGTATGTAACAAGTTGCTTTTCCCTTGCTGCTCTTAAGATTCACCTCTTGACTTTAACTTTTGACAATTTAATTATAATGTGTTTCAGTGTGGGTCTCTATGGATTCATCTTCTTTGAAATTCACTGGGTTTCCAGTGTCTGGTTGTCTGTTTCTTTTCCCAGGTTAGGGAAGTTTTTGGCCACTATTTCCTTGAATAAGCTTTCTGCCCCTTTCCTTTCATCTCCTTCTGGGACCCCTATAATGTGTATATTGGTCCACTTAATGGTATCTCATAAGTCCTTTAAGCTACCTTTACTCTTTTTCATTCTTTTTTCCACCACCTTGTCTTCAAGTTTGCTGATGCTTTCTTCCACTTGATCTAGTCTGACGTTAACCCCTCTACTGAATGTATTAATTCAGTTATTTTATTTTTCAGCTCTATGATTTCTGTTTGGTACTTTTTTATATTTTCTATCTCTTTGTTGAAATTCTTACTTTGTTCGTACATTGCTCTCCTGATCTCAGTGAGTATCTTTATGACCATTAATTTGAACTCCCTATTGGGTAAATCACTTAACTCCATTTCATTAAGATCAGTTTCAGGAGATTTATCTTATGCTCTTGTTTGGAACACATTCCCTTGTTTCTTCATTTTCCTTGAGCCTCTGTGTTCGTGTCTGCACATTAGATAAAGCAGCCACCTCTCAAAGTCTTGATACGCTAGGCTTGTGTAAGAGATTAACCTCATTAATCAGCCCTGTCTGAGCTCGTGGTTGCCTCTCAAACCTCTGTGATTGTTCAAGCCACCTTCTTTACTTTTAATGGCTCCTAGTAACTGAGGGTTACTAGGACCTGGCAGTATCCCACATGTGTAAGAATTGCCCACATGGCTGTTCAGGCTCCCAGAGTACAACTAATTGCCTGACCCTTTGGCCCCCTGAAGCAAGCTAATTGGAAACCCAACTTTCAGGTGGCAGCTGGGAAAGCCAGGGTATTTATTATTTAGTCTAACTCTAATCAGGCAGAAACCAGGAGCTGGGTGTTTCTGCTTACTCGCTCTGTGCTCAGAGGAAATAGTTGCTGGGAGCGACTGTGCACCCAAATAGAACCACTTCTATGTTTTGTGTGGACCTGGGAAATTCGTTAATGCCAAGCCCTGTCAGTTCCCAGAGCTGGGTGATTTGGGAGCCAGTTTCTTGGGTGGCAGCTGTAACAGCTAGACTGCTACATATGTGGACAATCTCCTTCCATGGAGATGCTGGTGACTTGGTTTAACTGCTGGAGTGAGCCAGGTGGGGACAGTGGGGGACATGCCCACCAGCTCTATTAGGTTCCTTGGAAGATCCATTCAGAACATGAAGGCTGTTTAGAAGCTGTAACCTCAGGCAACAACTAGGAAAGTATGCAGTCAAATTCCTTCCAGGCAGAAACTGGGAAATGAGTGTTTTTGCCTGTTCCTTCCAGCTGAACTCAGTGGAGATAGCTGAAAGAGGTACCTGTGTGTCCCTTAGAAAAGAAGTTCTTGTGTGTCCATTTTGTTTTCTTTTGTTTAATATGGTCCTGTGGGACTCATGAACACCTGCTGGTTATAAGAGCTAGGTGATTTGATAGCCCACCCCTTAGGTGGCAGCCATAAAAATTGGGGCACTAGATGGATGGATATGGTCCTTCCAATTAGAAGCTGGAGACATGGAATTTTTTTTTCATTGAGTTCATAATAGTTTACATCAATGTGAGATTTCAGTTGTACATTATTTCTTGACTGTCACCACATAAATGCTCCCCTTCACCCCCTGTGCCCACTCCCCACCCCCCCACCCCTCATAACCACTGAACTGTTTTCTTCGTCCATGTATTTGTTTATATTCTGCATATGAGTGAAATCATCTGGTGTTTATCTTTCTCAGACTGGCTGATTTTGCTTAGCATAATTCCCTCTCTAGGTCTAGATCCTTCCATGTTATTGCAAATGGGATGAATTTGTCTTTTTTAATGGCTGATTAGTATTCCATTGTGTGTGTGTGTGTGTATACACACATACACATCTTCTTTATCCAGTCATTGGTTGATGGGCAACTTGGCTTGCTTCCATGTCTTGGCTATTGTCAATAGCGCTGCATATGGGTGCACATGTTACTTTGGATTGTTGATTTCAAATTGATTGGGTACATAACCAGTAGTGGGATAGCTGGGTCATACGGTAGTTCTATTTTCAGTTTTTTGAGGAATCTCCATACTGTTTTCCATAGTGGCTGCACCAGCATGCATTTCTTCCAACAGTGTATGAGAGTTCCCTTTTCTCCACACCCTCTCCAATATTTGTTATTTTTAGTCTTAGTGATTATACCCATTTTAATGAGCATAAGGTAGTATCTTAGTGTAGTTTTGACTGCATTTCCCTGATGATTACTGATGTTGAACACCTTTTCATGTGTTTATTGGCCATCTGTATATCTTCTTTGGAAAAATGTCTGTTCACCTCCTCTGCCCATTTTTTGATCAGGTTGTTTGTTTTTTTATTGTTCAGTTGTGTGAGTTCCTTATATATTATGGAGATTAACTCCTTGTCAGATAGATGATTTGGAAATATTGTCTCCCAATTGGGGGGTTGTCTCTTTGTTTTGATTCTAGTTTCCTTTGCCTTGCAGAAGCTCTTTAGTCTAATGAATTCCCATTTGTTTATTTTTTCTTTTGTTTCCCTTGTCTGAGAGGACATGGTATTTGAAGAGATCTTTTTAAGTTCAACGTCAAACAGTGTACTACTGATATTACCTTCCAGGAGTTTTATAGTTTCAGGACGTATCTTTAAGAATTTGATCCATTTTGAGTTTATTTTTGTATATGGCGTGAGAGAGTTGTCTACCATCATTCTTTTGCATGTGGCTGTCCAGTTTTCCCAACACCACTTATTGTCAAAGATTAGCTGCCTGTAGATGTGTGGTTTTATTTCTGGGCTTTCAGTTCTGTTCCATTGATCTGTGTGCCTGTTTTTGTACCAGTACCATGCTATTTTGATCACTATGGCTTTGTAGTACAATTTAAAGTCAGGGATTGGGATGCCTCCAGCTTTGTTCTTTTTTCTCAGGATTGCCTTACCAATTCAGGGTCTTTGGTTGCCCCACATGAATTTTAGTTTTCTTTGCTCTATTTCCGTGAAGAATGTCATTGGGATTCTGATAGGGATTGCACTGAATCTGTAGACTGCTTTGGGTAGTATGGACATTTTAACTATGTTTATTCTTCCAATCCACGAGCAAAGAATCTCTTTCCATGAAGACCTGGATTTTTAGTAAGAGCAAGCTAGTGGGAAAATGAAGCAGAAGTACCCACTGGCTCTTTCAGGCTCCCAAGATGATCACAATCAGCACGTAGATGCATGCTAATTAGAAGCCAGACCCTCAGGCAGCAGCTTATAAAGTATGCAGTCAAATTCTTTCCAGGGAAAGATTGGGAGACAGCATTTTTGCCTGCTCCATCTGCATTGAGCCCCAGGGGGATAGACACAGCATTCACACACCCATCAGTAACTTCTTTATTTGCTATACTCTTGTGGGACTCTTAAACAAAACCTCTGTTGGCTTTCAGACCTAGGTCGTTTGCGGGGCCCATCCTTCAGGTGGCAGCTTTAAAAGTTGAGGGGCTAGATATGCGATCCAAATCCTTTACTCCTCAGGGAGAGGCAGGGAGAGGAGGGTTCTCTCTTGATTGTATGGTGCTATGTCAGGGGTTGGGTTTATGGCACAAGTGAGTCTCAGGCTTTCCTACCTTTGTTTTTTTTTTTTTTTTTTGCTTGAGGAAGATTAGCCCTGAACTAACATCTGTGCCAAGCTTCCTCCACTTTAGATGTGGGTTGCCACCATAGCATGACTGACAAGTGATGTAGGTCCATGTCCAAGATCTGAACCTGCAAACCTGGGCTACCGAAGCAGAGGACACCAAACTTAACCACTACGTCATGGGGCCAGCCTCTTTCCTACCTGTTTTGATGTGGGTTTTTTTTCTCAGTTGCCTGATCTGTAGGAATCACTCAGCTAATTTCTGGATTTCTCTCAGAAGAAATAGCTCCATGTGTAGCTGTGTACTCAGTGTGTCCAGGGGAGCAGGGAAATTCAGGAGCCTCCTATGCCACAATCTTGGTGACATCTTCTTTTTTTTCCATTAGTGTTTATTCAGACATCTTTTCATGTGCTTATTGGCCAAGACTATATCTTCCTTGGAGAAACGTCTATCCCTTTGCCCATTTTAAAAACTGAGTTGCCTTTTTATTTTTGAAATTTAAGAATTCTTTACATATTCTGGATAAAAGTCTCAGATCAGATAGTTGATTTGCAAATATTTCCCCTATTCTGTGGGCTTGTCTTTTTTCACTCTTCCAATGGTATCCTTATGCACCAAAATGTTAATTTTAAGTTCAAATTATCTGTTTTTCCTTTCGTTGCTCATGCTTTTGGCATCATACCTAGGAACCCTTTGCTAAAGCCAAGGTCATAAAGATGTACATTCATATTAATTCTTCAGAATATTATAGTTTTAGCTCTTACATGTAGGTATTTAATCCATTTTGAGCTAATTATTATCTGGTGTGAGATATGGGTCCAACTTCAATTTTCACGTATGCCTCTCAAGTTGTCCCAGCACCATCTACTGAAAATACTATTCTTCCTACCATTGAATGGTCTTGGCACCGTTGTTGAACATCAGTTGAATTTAGACACACAGTTTTATTTCCAGACTTTCAATTCTAGTTCATTGATATATATGTCTATCCCTGAGCCAGTACCACACTGTCTTGACTAGTGCTGCTTTGTAATAAGTTGTAAAATCTGGCAATTATTTCTTCTTCTATTGTTCTTTTTCATTTTCAAGATTGTTTTGCATAATCTGGTTCCCTTCCAATTCCTTATGAATTTTAGAATCGTCATTTCTACAAAAGAGTCAGCTGGAACTCTGATAGGGATTACACTAAATCTGTAGATCGGTTTAGGAAATATGGCCACCTTAACAAGATTAAATCTTCCAATTCATGAACATGAGATTTTTTCCAATTGTTTAGATGTTCGTTAATTTATTCCAATAATGTTTTGAAGTTTGCTGAGTAAAAGTTCTGCACTTATTTTGTTAAATTCATTCCTAGGTAGTTTATTCTTTTTGATGCTATTGTGATTAGAACTGCTTTCTTAATTTCAGTTTTGGATTACTCTTGGCAAGAGTATAGAAATACCATTGATTTTTGCATGTTTATCTTATATCCTGCAACCTTACTGAATTCATTTATTTAACAAAGTTTAACTGCATTTCCTAGGATATTATTATACTTGAACACGTCATTTTCAAATATAGATAGTTTTACTTCTTCCTTCCCAATCTGGATGCCTTTTATTTATTTCTGTTGCCTAATTGCCCTGGCTAGGACTTCCAGTAAAATGTCAAATTAAGATGAGGTCATACTGGAGTAGGAGTCATGTCCTTATAAGGAGAGGGAAATTTGAAAACACAGGAAAAACACACAAAGAAGAAGCCCGTGTGATGATTGGACAAAGAGAGTGTAGTGACGAAGCTAAAAGCCAAGGAATGCCAAGGATTGCCAGCAAACACCAGGGCTAGGAGAGAAGCATAGAACAGATTCTCTCTCAGAGCCTTCAAAGGAACCATTTCTGATAACACCTTGATTTCAGACTTCTGGCCTCCCGAACTGTGAGAGAATAAATTTATGTTGTTTTCAGCCACTCAGTTTGTTGGTAATTTATTAGAGCAGCCCTAGGAAACTAATACAGAGGCTATTATGGTTATCTGGGCAAGAGGAATGGTAGATTGAAACTGGCACAGTGGTACAAAAAGATAAAGGAAGGTCATATTAGAGAAATATTTAAGTGGTAAACAAGACAGGATTTGATGATGAACTGGATTTCTGGTGAAGGGGAAAACAGATGTTAAAGAAAGACTGTTTCTGGATTACTAAACTGGATGGAATATTGTGATTTATTAAGGTTTATTGCCATTTGATCCTTTTCTATTGTAAACTTTTTTCCTTTAATTTCTATCTAAAAATTCCTTCTTGAGCTTTCTGGACAAAAGCTTGTATTTTAATCTTAACAATTAATTGACTATTCCATTCCTCTTCCCTTAGTAGCATTTCAGAGATCTGCAACCAAAGCAAGACACAGAGTGATTGCCAGTCCCAAAATATCATGACAAAAAGTCCCCTTAAAAACAAAATAGGGAACGGCCTTGTGGCATAGCAGTTAAGTTTGTGTGCTTCACTTTGGCAGCCCACGGTTCACCAGTTCAGATCCCAGGCACAGACCTATGCTATGGCAGGCATCCCACATATAAAAAAGAGAAAGATGGGCACAGATGTTAGCTCACGGCCAGCCTTCCTCAAAAATAAATAAATAAAAAATAAAACATCTTTAATTTTCCAATCTTCATGCAACTTATAAACATTAAAATACAGAGTTTACATTTTACTTAAATATCAATGTTCATATTGTCATATCACTTATCTGATATGAACATATCACAATGTTCATATCAGATAAGACATTTCTATCCTAACATTCTCCCCTTCAAGTATAAATGAACAGCAAGATCCCAGGGTGAGCACACTATCTGAATATGCATAATCTATACCTGGATTTTTGTTAACTTCAATTTTGTATTTAAAATGCAACAATTCATACATTTGGAATATAATTTTCCTCTTAATTTTATTTTCAAATCTTGAATTTCTTTCAATTTTTCAAAATTACTTTTGAAATGAAAATCATTCAGACGGAATCATAATCTCAAAGCGAATTACGGAGAAATTATCTAAACACAAACCCTCCCAAGATAACTTTTCAGATTATACCAGTTTTCAAGTACTTCTTTCTCTTGAATAACATTCCTTTTATTAAAAAACTATAAATTAGCACTGATTCTGGACCCCAATGAGAAATCAATTTGGCAAATATGAAACCTTTATGTAATGTCTTTCTGACCTGACCATTTGACTCTTTGAACCTTATAAAAACATTGAGCGAAATCTAGCTAATTTAAAATAGTAAAAAATCTTGCATAAGATTTAATTTCATATACTATCTCTATTTGCAACCAACTTGAAAAGATTATCTGCACCATTAATGATAATGAAATAAAATAAATGGTTATCTTTTTATTTTCCCAACTAGACTCTAAGCTTCTGAGGAAAAGGTCTTACCTTTTCACATAGTAGCCACTTGATCAATAATCACTGAATTTAACTCATTAAAATATAATTTTAATACGATAGCAGGAGAAGAGGCTAAATGTTATTTTCAGGTATTTTTTAGCCCATACTTTGTTGTCATTATAATTAATAAACCATTCCTTGTCCCCACTTCCATACTTTTTCATTTTTTTAAAAAGAATCAGTGGCTGGCCCAGTAGTGCAGTGGTTAGGTTCACACGCTCTGCTTTGGCGGCCCAGGGTTCGCAGGTTCAAATCCTGGGTGCAAACCTATACATTGTTCATCAACCCATGCTGTGGTGGCATCTCACATATCAAGTAGAGGAAGACTGGAATGGATGTTAGCTCAGGGACCGTTTTCCTCAAGCAAAATGAGGAAGATTTCAACGGATATTAGCTCAGGACCAATCTTCCTCAAAAAAGAACAAAAAGAATCAGAGCTACATTTTAATTAAAACTAAGTAGAAAAATGAGAAATTATTATTCAATCACTATCTATAATTTACACATACTAATTTTTACATGTATTTCTAATATAATGTGGCAATAAGGATCTGCATTTTTTAAATGAGGAATAAAACACAAAAGGAAATATTCTAACAGAAGTATCAACACCCCCACATTATATGTATATAGTAACTTTGGATTACTAGTTAAGCTGATTAAAAACTGTATACATATTTAATGAGCAAGTTAATGTCAATGCAGAGATGAATAAAGTTATAAGCTTATATACCATCTTTCTCCCACATATCTCAAAGCATTTTCCAAAATTTTCCTTACCATCTCCCATGAAGTGAGCAGATGGCAAGATTCTTCTAGCTTCAGATGGCAAGATTTAGACACAAAAAGGTTAAGCAGTTTCCCAAAGAGACCAGGTGAGTCAGGAGCAAAGAGAAACAGAACCCCAGATTCTTGACTCTTAATCTCACCCTAAAGCTACCAGACCTCACTTTTAACACTTGCCATTTCTAATCTTAGAATTTTAGAGAATAATAACAATAATAATAGCACCAGTAAACATGGTACTTAGTAAGTGCTAGCGCCACTAACTGTAAGGGCTTTCTATACATAATCTCATTTACATCTCACAGGATCCCTGTGAGGTTGGTACCATCATTACTCCCATATCACACATAAAGAAACTGAGGCACAGAGGATTTGAGTAAAGTGATTACAGTCACACTGTTAGTAAGTAGCAAAGTCAGGATTTGAACCAAAGTAGCCTGACTCTTTGACCCATAATCATAATCATAATGCTATCTACATCTGGGCTACCCACAGGAGTCAGGAGTTTTGGGATCTCATTAAACTAGATTTTACACTTCCTAGCAATTTGGTCTAGGTATAATTATCACATGTCCCAGATTACATCTGTTGTCTCAAAGTAATTGTTAATAGTGCCCTCTTTCAATCTTCATAAGCCTCTCTGTTTAAATTAAAAAGTTATCTTAATACTAGGCATGTCTTTTACCTTTATTTGACTTTATTTTACTCATTTGTAAAATAGAGACATTTGATTAGAGGACTTTAAGGTTTTTTAAAATTCTAAAATTACGTAACAAAATAAAGCATAAGCACTTAGATAAACAGGAAGGTTTTTGCTTATACAAGTATTCATTGTAGTCCTCACAGTTATAAATTTTTACAGCAAAACATAAAAGTTTACCAAACACAAAAATGTTCACTAGTTAACTGACCCCTTATAAAAATCAATCCCCATTTGAATACTAGCCATCCCTGAATCTTTGTTGATCATTGTTGAATACTGTATGAGTGCAAAGTAACCACAAAGTCAAATTGCTAATCTTGCAAAAGAGACAGGATTTCACAAAGATGAGAGAGCTATGTTAGAAAAGAACTCAGATCTCACGTAAAAGTTCTAATAAGTAAAGATATATAAGAGTTATATCATTTAACAACTGCAGAAAACTGACATGAATGATGACAAGCTAGGCACATCAAACAAAAATATAAATAACAAAGGATTAAAGAAAGAGTCCTGGGCCAGACAAGATAGCTTAGACACATTTCTTCCTACTGTTCCCTGCTAAATGCAACTATAAATTCTGGAACTTCAAAAGACAGCCACAGAACTCTGAAAATGTCAAGAGGGCTGACGTGCTAGAGGCCTTAGGACTGAGGAACAACATAGTGGCAGGATATCTTACAAACCCTGGTTCAAGAGAAGAAGGTAACCTAGGCCTTGTCCCAAACCTAGCAACACAAAGTGGCCTAGGTAGGCTCATTCCTTTCAATACCACTAGGAAAGCTCAACACCACTGGCAAGGGGGTACTGATAGGCCTGCAAACAATGAGCAGCCAAGGGAAGCACTCTCCTTCACTTCCAAACCTAAGACCCCTCTCCCCCACTGAGAACACTAGGTAGCCCATGGGGCACTGGAAAGAGGGAACTCTACAACAAGGGCCTGGTCTACGAATTGCTCTCCATCTCTCACAGGCAGGGGACCCCTCAACAAGAGTTTGGCCCAGAAAGCCTCATTGTCCCCATGGGCTGAAGACTCCTATCTCCCTCCTAGAGGCACGGATGGCCTGTCCTGGGGAAGCTCATCCCATTCCCTCAACTAGCAGAAACCAGTAGCAGGTCCAGATAAACCAAGCAGACCAAAATAGTACTGCAAAGGATCTGAAAATTAAATTGTCATTAGAACCATATTCCTCAACAATAGGCCTACAGCTACATGCTAAACCTAAACAGGGTGACTGCCTGCTAAAATAAAAGATTTAAATAGGACCCAAAGTTTCCTAACGTAACAGCCAAAATATTCAAGATTCCATTAAAAAATATCATCCATCATACCAAGAAACAGGACTATTACAATTTGAATGTGAAAAGACAACCAGTTGAGATGAATCTGATACTGAAATTATCTGAGAAGGAATTTAAAACTGTCATCATAAAATGCTTCACAATCAACTGGAAATTCTCTTGGAAAAAATTAAGAAAACAGAAAATCTCAGCAAAGAAACAGAAGTTATAAAAAAGAACTGCATGGGAACTGAAAAATACAATAACAGAAAAAGCTCACTAGAATAGCTCAAGAGTAGAATGAAGATGACAGAAGACAAAATGATCAAACATAAGAACAGAGAAACAGTTTACTGAATGTGAACAACAGAGAGAAAATAGACTGAAAACATAAATTTAAAAAGAACAAAAGACCTGTAGAATGCTATCCCAAGATCCAACATTCATATCATCAGGGTTGCAGGAGAAGAGAAATAGAGTACGGACAGAAGAGTATTTGGAAAGATGGCAGAAGATCTCCCAAAAGGGTAGGCAAGAAACATAAGCCTAGAAATTCAAGAAGCTAAGTGAATCCAAATAGGATAAACCCAAAAGAATCCAAGACGAGATATATCATAATTAAACTTCTGAAAACTAAAGACAAAGAATAAATCTTGAAAGCAGAGAGAAATGACATATTACCTATAGGAGAACACCCAATCAAATGACAGTAGATTTCTCACCTGAAACCACGGTGGCCAGAAGGAGGCGGGACAAAAGTTTTCAAGTGCTGGAGAAAAGAACTATCAACTGCAAATTCTGTATCTGGTGAAACTATCCTTCTGAAATGAAGAGGGAAATAAAGACACTCTCAGAAGAAGGAAAAGTAAAAGAATTTGTCACTAGCAGACCTACCCTTAAAGAACAGCAAAAGGGAGGTCTTCAAACAAAAAGGAAATAATAATAGAAGGAATTTTAGAGCATCAGGAAGGAAGAAAAAATAATGGAAAGAGCAGAATTATGAGAACATGTAACATTCTATAATCCTCATGAGTTTTATAAACACTTATTGATTGAAGTAAAAATTTCAATAGCATCTGATACTTAAGACAATGATATTTTAAAGCGAGAAAAGTAGAGGGACCTAAATGGAAGTAAAGTTTCCACACTTCACTCACTCAGTGTGGTAAAATGTTGATACCAGGAAACTGTGATGTCACATACGAATATTTTAAAACCTCTAAAGCAATAAATAAATTTAATTTTGTATAGAAAACTATACAACAGATACAATCAAAAACACTATGAACAAATCAAGAAACCTCTATCCTGGTGCTGTCAACAGTGTTCCCTGAGTAAGAGACCAGTTGAACTGAGGAGAGAGCTAAATGTAAACACCATAGCAAGAGAACACACAATCTTCATATGGAAAGAACTAGAACTTTCCAGACTAAGAGGTCCAACTATAGCCTCTGCATGTACCACTCCGCATTGATGTACATGTTTGAGGAGGGGGGCAAAATTGATCTGTACTATTATTATCTCCATTTAACAGTTAGCCAAATGACGAGTAAGTAAAGTTGTCCAAGACATTGCATTGCTAAATTGGTAGGTTGCTTGCCACTGCTTGCCACCCTTTGCTCACTTTTCCCAGTGCAATCCTTGATCATCCATCTTTGGCAGAGAAAGGAAAGGTATTAAGAAAAGGTTATTGAATCTTATCCATGATCAAGGCTGGATTCATTCCGGTTAAATTAATGTAAACACAGAAGGACAGAGATATCAGATTGGTAGAGGATTTGGGTCTACCTCTCAGGGTCTCTCATCTCTCATTTCCAAATCCACAGCCTTAAAAGAAGCAGCAGCTTCCTTCTGAAAATATACTATTTGTCCCCACACACAAAATGTTTTTCCTCCTATATAAAGTAAACTTACTACCTTCTCCACAGTGCACATTACTATCAAATTACCTATGTGAAAGGGTTGGAAAACTATAAAGAATCCCAAAAATATACAGAACTTTTGCTGCTTATTTTATAACATAGTTCAGAGATCTTTTGATATCTATACATAGAAAGTATTTAATTCTTTTTTTTTTTTGATGAGGAAGACTGACCTTGAGCTAACATCTGTTGCCAATGTTCCTCTTTTT
Organism: Equus asinus; assembly: GCF_041296235.1. NCBI lineage: Eukaryota > Metazoa > Chordata > Mammalia > Perissodactyla > Equidae > Equus > Equus asinus. Next base: position 44,467,479 of record NC_091814.1, read on the forward strand.
GCTTGAGGAAGATTGTCCCTGAAGTAACATCTGTGCCAATCTTCCTCTATTTTGTATGTGGGACGCCACCACAGCATGGCTTTCTGAAGGGTGTGTATGTCCGCACCCAGAATCCAAACCCGTGAACCCTAGACTGCCAAAGCAGAGCATGTGAAGTTAACCACTATGCCATTGGGCTGGCCCATCATTCTTTAACAGTTACTCAGCACTCTGCATTTTATCCCAAGTACAGACACAATTTACATCAATAATATTCATTTAGGACATATAAGTTCTAAATATAAAGCACTCCAGAAGGGAGCACGATTATCAGAACTTAAATATTCAGTTGTATTCACAAATTCATTCTATTTTATCATTTTATTTATAAATTGTAAACTATTTATTCTTTCCCTAGAATTCACCTTGTGCTTTACATCTGGTGCTTTTATTTTATCTTTTATTTTTTTGCTGAGGAAGATTCACCTGAGCCAATATCCACTGCCAATCTTCATCTTTGTGTATGTGAGCTGCTGCCACAGCATGGCCACTGACAGACAAATGGTGCAGCTCCACACCCACGAACCGAATGTAGGCTGCTGAAGCAGAATGCACTGAATTGTCAGAATGCACTGACAGTAGGTCACACCAGGGCTGGCCTTTTATGTCCAGCGCATTTATTTTAAAACTGTGTAGTTAAATTAGAATAATGTGGCAATAGGATATAACAGAAGGGCTTAGTTTTCCAATCAATTGAAATAGGTATAAATAAAAAAAAGAAGGAGCCTTGAAAGCACCATCTAAAGAACTAACAAATTCTTCTAATGATTTTGTAAAAAAAAAAAAAAACTGTAATAAAATAATAATGCAGAGAAAATAAAATATGAAGAAGGATGCCATCACTTGCAATCGCATGATTTTGCTCAGAAAAAATACTCCAAACAAAACTTCTTTATTTTAATAATTAGTGCATAGTTGTAATTATAACCTAAATTTTAATTAAAAGATTAAACAGTTTTTCATAGATCCCATTTCATATTTTTTCAAGATAAATTCTCAGTCATCATCTATCTCCTCCCCATACACACATGTATACATTATTTAGTATGAAATTCTGACAACTGCTTCAAACAATTTATTTTAAGTGGTATTTTTCCAATACCATTTACTCTTGGATAAAAGATCCTTTGCATCTAGTATTTGAAGTAAGTTAATGCTAAAAAAGAAAACTGGCTAAAAACAGCAAAAAATGGTCCTATTAATAGTGTTTAAGTGAACATTCCTCATTGCTGGAAAAAAACCATAATGAACACCAGGCTTCAGAAGAGATGGGATTCACAAGAAAATATTAAGTTCCTCGCAGCTGAACAAAATGGTACATTTAGAATTCCAGAGAGAACAGGAACAGGAAAGCATTATTCAAAGGAGTGCAGTCTCAATATAGGGACTAATAGTAATATCTGAGGCATAACTGTCAATCAATAAATTGATATAAAGGCTAGAAAGGATTAATAAACAAGCCACAATCATGATTTCCACTGACAAACAACCTGTGTTCACTGTGGACAACAGGTGTTCATAAAACATTGTTTGAAAGGCCATGCCCTGAAGTTAAGTCACAGGACAAAAAGCAACTCAACAAGTTGATATTAAATATAAAATAATCAAATATAGAAATTTGAGTTAAGTTAAATACTTTGTATTTTATTATAGACTAAGCCAGGTACCAAAATGTTAAGAAATATTCATTAAAAAATTTTAAATTAAAAACAAATTTTAAATGCTATTCATCTGTTTCTAATAAGAGACCTTCATCATCTTATTTTAAGGGCAGAACACTTCTGCCCAGCTCAAAGACCAGTAATATTACAAGGGCGCTTACTTTTTAAAACCCCTGCTTTAGGATATTGTCAAAGGATGGAGGTACATAAAATTTGAACATTAGTGCCTAGTGTCCACGTGTCAGAATCATCACACAATCTTAAAGCATGTTCCTTACTCTGAGATTCCAGCAAGTACTACTGTGAAATGAATGAGTTGCATTAGGTAGAGTTTTCAGCAGTCCCTTGGATGTCTAAAACACTTTGAATAAAAAATGTTCATTATAAGTTGCTTAAAATACCATCACTACTACTTAGGATTGTTGATCATGCCTTTCTCAAAGAAAGCTTAAAGAATGCAATCACTAAGCACCTATGACAGCTATCATTATTTTACATATATAGTCAGTAGTTTATTGTATATTATTCTGCCAGTAGTATAAAATCTTCGCTAGTCTTTGCAGTACATCTATAGCATATAAAGCAGAGTACTAAACATATACCAAGCATGGACTCTGTCTCTCTCTTAAAAAAAAGTTTGGATCTGGGAATAAAACCACAAATGCTGACAACAACTCATATGTTCTAACCACCAGATACCACTTTTCTCCAGAACAACAAACCACACACACAGCATTCAAAATACTCTTCATTTTGACCAAGGTTATGGTTATATACTGTGCTAAGCTGTAATTGAATTGGTATCCCTTAAGCTTTAAACTATTTTGACATTTTGGAGACGATATCTAAAAACATGGAAAAAACACAGAATTTCTATTTTGTAAAGGCAAGCGAATAAATAATCCTCAAATCCAAAAATTAGAAACTAAAAGAAAAAGAAACTAAGGATGTCTCAGTGAGAAAATTCACATGAGAATGGCAGGATAAATGCCTGTGGTTTATTGACTTAAAGCTCAGTCACTAAGAACCTGTACACTCATATGGATACGGTTTCATAATCACAGATTCAGTCATTATTCATCTTACTCTTCTCTTTGCTTCCTCACAAAAATTTATCAGGCTTGAGCGTGAGAAACTGACTAAAAACTGCCTCAGGCAGATAGAAATATGACAATAACCCTGTCAATGAAAACAAATCGCCATGTTCATTATAATCAAGCTACCAGTGGGAAGCTCTAGATCACACTGAACTAAAAACACTGATATTTATGTTTTCAGCATAGCTGTAGGAAACTGATTAATGAAAGTATGCCATTAAGACCAAAATCTTGCTACTACCTTGCATAAATATTTATTGAATGAAAGAATACATAGATCCAAAACATGAATAAAACAGCAAAAATGTTACATGTTTAGATAACAAATGAAAAACTTAAAGTAACTTAAGGTCACAAAACATCAAATCATTATTTTGGATGCAGGAAATGTACTTTGCAAACTATAAGAATAAATACCCAAGAGAAATGAAAACGTGTCCACGTAAAAACTTATCCATGAATGTTCATAGCAGCATAATAATAGCCAAAAAGTAAAAACTTTACATCAACTGATGAAAATATAAATAAAATGTGGTATATCCATATAATAGAATTTTATTCAGTTATAAAAAAAATGAATTACTGATAGATGCTACAATATGCACGAACCTTGAAAACACTATGCTAAATAAAAGAGGCCATACACAAAAGGCCACACATTGTATGATTCCATTATATGAAATCCATAGGCAGGTCTATAGAGAGAGAACGTACATTAGTGTTTACTTATGGCTGGGGAGGAGGTAGTTGGGAAGTAACTGCTAATAAGCACAGAGTTTCTTTCGGTGTTATAAAACTGATCACGGCATGATTGCACAAGTCCGTGAATACACTAAAAACAACTAAATTTTACAAAAGGACAAATATTGTATGATTCCACTTATATGAGATATCTAGAGTAGTCAAATTCATAGAAACAGAAAGTAGGATGGTGGTTACCAGGGGCTGGGGAAAGAATGGCAAGTTATTGTTTAATGGATACAGAGTTTCAGTTGGGAAAGATGAAATACTCTGAGCTGGATGGTGGTGATGGTTGCACAACAATGTGAATGTACTTAATTCTACTGAACTCTACACTTAAAAATGTTAAAATGGGGACTGGCCCAATGGTGTAGTGCTTAAGTTCACATGCTCTGTTTCGGCAGCACAAGGTGCGTGGGTTCGGATATCAGGCACAGACCTAAACAGTGCTCATCAAGCCATGCTGTGCTGGCATCCCACATATAATACAGAGGAAGACTGACACAGAAGAGAGCTCAGGGACAATCTTCCTCAAGCAAAAAGAGCAAGACTGGTAACAGATGTTACAGGGACAATCTTCCTTGCCAAAGAAAAAAACTAATTAAAAGAAAATGTTGAGGGGGTGGCCCCATGGCTGAGTGGTTAAGTTTGCACACTCCGCTGCAGGCAGCCCAGCATTTCGTAGGTTCGAATCATGGGCGCAGACATGGCACTGCTTGTCAAACCACGCTGAGGCAGCGTCCCACATGCCACAACTAGAAGGACCCACAATGAAGAATATACAACTATGTACCAGGGGGCTTTGGGGAGAAAAAGGAAAAAAATAAAATCTTAAAAAAAAAAATGCTGAAATGATAAATGTTATGGTATGTATATGTTACCACAATTCAGAAAAACCCAGTTGAGTTATGTACTTTAAACGAGTAAATTGTATGGTACATGAATTGTATCTCAATAAAGCTGTTAAATGAAAATAAGTAAGGCGTGCAAGGCAAAGGAAACCACAAACAAAACAAAAAGCCAACTGACCAACTGGGACAAAATGTTTGCAAATCATATCTGACAAGGGGTAAATATTCAAAATATATAAAGAACTCATACAACTGAACAACAAAAAAATAAACAACCCCATCAAAAATGGGCAGAGGATATAAACAGACAATTTGATCAAAGAAGATATACAGATGGCCAAAGGCACATGAAAAGACGTTCAACATCACTAATTATTAGGGAAATGAAAATCAAAACTACAATGAGATATCACCTTACACCCATCAGAATGGCTACAATTAACAAAACAAAAAATAACAAATGTTGAAGAAGATGTGGACAGAAAGGAATCCTCATACACTGTGGTTAGGAATGCAAACTGGTGCAGCCACTGTGGAAAACAGTATGGAGATTTATTAAAAAACTAAAAATAGAAGTACCATATGGATCCAGCTATCCCAATACTGAATATTTATCTAAAAAACATGAAATAATTCAAAGAGATTTATGCATCCCCATGTTCATTGCAGCATTATTCACAATAGCAAAGACGCGGAAGCAACACAAGTGCCCATCAACTGATGAATGGATAAAGAACAAATTTTATATATACACAATGGAATACTATTCAGCCATAAAAAAGACAAAATTGTGCCATTTGCAACAATATGGACAGACCTTGAGGGTATTATGTTAAGCGAAATAAGCAAAAGAAAGACAAAACACCATGTGATTTCACTCATATGCGGAAGATAAACACATGGATAAGGAGAACAGATTAGTGGTTACCAGAGGAGAAGAGGGTGGGTGGCAGGGCAAAAGGGGTAAAGGGGCCCATACATATGGTGATGGATAAAAGCTAGAGCAAGATGCAGTCTATACAGAAACTGATATACAATAAAGTGCACGTGAAGTTACACAATGTTATAACCCAGTATGACCTCAATAAAATAATTTTTAAAAAGACATTATGACAAAGCCAAGACTACATATATGTTTAGCAATAGTTGTAAATGTACCTAATATACACTTAAAAAGAAAAGACTTTCAGCACAGTTTTATAAAAGCCAAATATATTATAAAGTATTTCAGAAAGGTAAAAATAAAAGCTTGGGTAAATTTACTTTTAACAGTACACACAAAAAGAAAGCACTAGTTATAATTTTAACATTAAAAATATAGAATGCATGGGTCAGTCTGGTGGTGCAGCGGTTAAGTTCGCACGTTTCGCTTCTCAGCGGCCCAGGGTTCGCCGGTTCGGATCCCAGGTGCGGACATGGCACTGCTTGGCATGCCATGCTGTGGTAGGCGTCCCACGTATAAAGTAGAGGAAGATGGGAACAATGTTAGCTCAAGGCCAGTCTTCCTCAGCAAAAAAGAGGAGGAGTGGCAGTAGTTAGCTCAGGGCTAATCTTTCTCAAAAATAAAATTTATATATAGAATGCATGAAAATTATCAAAATAAAAAAAGATACTTTAGAATGATAGATTCTAATTCACAATGAAGACTTAGCAGTGAGTGTTATCTATGCAAATAGTAAATAGTAATGTAGCAACAAATATCTTAAAGCAGCTAACTCCTCATAGAGGAGATGCAAAGACAGAAATAGAGAAAAGGATTCTAACATTAGAAAAATCTATTACACATATATTAAATATTTTTAGCCAAGAAAATGTTAATTAACTGCATGTGAACATGATGTAGTCTACACAGGAATCAAAACATAATGAAGTACACCTAAAACTTATGTAATGTTATAAATCAACGTTACCTCACTAAAAAAAAAATTAAAGAACTACAAAAAGAAAGAAAAGTAAGGAGGTTGTGTGTCTCTGTGTGTGTATATAAATGCAAGAATATTAAACTCGCCACCACAATGGGTAAACTCAAAGTCTATAATCATAAAAGGTGAGTGGCTCTGCTAATAAACTCTGGCTAGCCTGGAATAACATGGCCAGATGTGCCACAGTCGGGGTGCTAGTCTTGACACTCTCATTACACTCACACTACATGCTCCACCTGAGTGATTTCATCCACTCCTGTGGCTTCAACATCCATGTGCTGATGACTCCCCAATATATATCTTCATATGAGAACTAATCCCTGTTCTTGAACCCTTGCCACTCTATTCCTCAATACTCATTGGATGGATGTTCCCAAAATCTTGAAAACCTCTCAACAACCATACTCTCAAAGAGGGCCACAAAATGGAGGAGTAAGAAGAAAGGCTTGGAGTCAGAGAGACCTAGGACCTATCATTTACTAGCTGGGTAGTTTTAGGGAAGGAAATGAATGAACCTTTCTGAACCTCTACTTCCTTACTTTTAAAATGAGAATGACTCAAGGGGCTGGCCCAGTGCTGTAGTGGTTAAGTTCACATGCTCTGCTTCAGTGTGTAGGATTCGCAGGTTCGGGTCCCAGGTGCGGACCTGGCACTGCTCGTTAAGCCAGACTGTGGAGGCATCCCACATAAAATAGAGGAAGATTGGCAATAGATGTTAGCTCAGGGCCAATCTTCCTCACCAAAAAAAGAGAAAAAAAACAGAGAGAGAATAACTTGAGAGGTAACAGCAGCATCATGGCAGAGTAAGTTCTTCCCTTACACCCTCCCCACTAAGATACAATGAAAAGAACGTTCACAAAACAATGGAGGATATTCACACAACATAAAAGACGTCTGAGAGGCCCATGTAGCCATATATCTGAAGACGGAAGTGCTGGACGCCCCCAGGAGGAAGCGGAAGGAGGTAAGGGGATTGCCTATCCTTCCCCAGGAGCGACCTAGGGCACAGGACCACATGCAGCTCTGAGAAACGAGGAGGGAGGGGCAGCTCTCCATGGGAACACCTTTACTCTGTAAGGTCCCTCACAGCCCATGGGAAAGCTCCACACAGAGGGAGCTAAGATATTGTGGGGGTGTCTTCATCAAGCCAGCACTCCAGGAGGGCAGATAGCAAGGGCAGAGCAAGAACACCCCTGAGATTGCACACGTCAAAGAAAGTGCCTGTCTCCCCACCCAGCACACCAGTCGGCCAGAGCAAAGGTATCCCTCCACCAGAGTGCCCATGCATACATTAGTAAAGCAGCAGCTGCAAGTGGGCAACTGCAGACAGGCCCTGTCAGCATAGATTCCAAAGGACAGGCACAGACGCCTGGGATCACAGTGGGCTCAGGATACACAGCTCCTGATCCCCAACAGTGGTGAGAGGTGGAATCTGTGACCAACACTACCAATATGCAAAGGCACAAATCCACCCCATCAAATAGTATGAAGAAGTACCTTAATACTCCAGACAAGAAGAAAAATGACAAGCACCCAGAAATCAATCCTGAAGGCACAGAAATTTACAATCTAAACGACAGAGAATCCAAAAGAGATATCATTAAAAAAAACAACTCAATGAGTTACCAAAAAGATTCAGATACACAGTTCAATGAAATCAGGAATAAAATTAATGAACAGAGGGACTTTTTCACAAAAGAGATTGAAACTATAAAGAAAAAACAATCAGAAATGTTGCAGACAGAAAACACAACAAATGAGATAAAGAAAAGTTTGGAGTCCTTGAATAACAGAGCTGATATTAGGAGGATAAAAATATGGAAATGCCTCAAATGGAGGAGTAAAGAGAACTAAGACTAAAAAGAAATAAAGAAATTCTCCAAGAAATATCCAACTCAATTAGGAAATGCAACATAACAATTATAGGTATTCAAGAGGGAGAAGACGAGGACAAAAGTGCAGAAAACTTGTTCAAAGAAATAATAGCTCAGAACTTCCCAAACCTTGGGAAGGAGCTGAAATTACAAGTGAAAGAAGCTGAAAGAACTCCTAACTACATCAATGTAAAAAAAAAATCCTTCTCCAAGACATATAGTAGTAAAACCGGCAAAAGTCAATGACAAAGAAAAAATATTAAGGGCAGCAAAGCAGAAGAAAATAACTTACAAAGGAACCCCTATCAAGCTTTCAGCAGATTTCTCAGCAGAAAGCTTACAGGCTAGAAGAGAGTGGAATGATATATTCAAAATTATGAAAAACAAAAACTTTCAGTCAAGAATACTCCATCCAGCAAAAATATCCTTCAGATATGGTGGAGAAATAAAAACTTTCCCAGACAAAGAAAAGTTGAAGGAGTTCATTGCCACAAGAGCCCGTCTACAGAAATAATCAAGAAGGCCCTCATACCTGAAAGAAACAGAAGGAGTTTACCAAGCCTCAAGCAAGCAGATAAACCAGACAAAATCAGAAAATTGCACCTGTCAGAACAGGTTAGCAAACAATTATAACATTAAAGATAAAGGGAAGGAAAACATCAAGAATACCTACAATCTCGTCATTTTAACCACAAACTCACAACACAAAATGGAGTAAGTTGTGATAACAATAAATTAGAAGAGGAAGAGAAAAGGGATGCAATCAGCTCAGACTAAGGAAATAAGAGGCTATCAGAAAACGGACTATATCATCCATGAGATTTTTCTACAAACCTCATGGTAACCATTAAACAAAAACTCAGAACAGAGGCACAAATGATAAATAAAGAGTAAACTAAAACGAGAATAACTCTAACTACTTCACAGGATTATTCAGAGGATTAAACCAGATAAATGCATATAAAGTGCCCAGAGGTTGAAAAAACCAAGCAAATAGAAACTACTAAACACACGTTCACTCCCTTCTCCTTTGAACTTGCTCCACTTCTTTATTCTCAAACTTGTTAAAGGTGTCACCATTTTCCAAATCTATAAACCTGGTTATCATTGGTTACTATTTGCCTTCTGCATTATTCTTCAAATTTTATCAGTCTACTTCAGAAATGTCTTTTTATTTGAGTCTCTACTCTCATTATTATCAATACTTCTTTAATTTAGGCTTTTATCATGTCTCACTTAAACTCTGGCACAATTTAATTTTATTTCCCCCATCATCAGTCTATCATGCATGCTAACATAAAATTATTTTTCTAAAGAACAAAGCTTATCTTCTACTTTAAAATCTCTATTACCTTTGAAATCCAAAAACTTTGGCTTGGTACTCAACATAGAACTCTTCAAACACTGACTTTCCACCTTCCTTTCAGTCATATCCACTCATATTTCCATTCTCTACATTTTTTACTTTGTCAACATCTCACCACTCCCTAGATGTACTCCTGGCCTTCACATTGTTCCCTCTGTCTAAAATATCCCTAACTCCTTTCCTTAACTTGGGAGACTTTTATTAACCCAAATCTATTTCAAATGACATCTTGCGAGGGACTGTTTCATCTGTTTACACATCTGCCTCCTCACTACATTGTAAACTACTAGAGCATGGATAATGGGCTATGTTCATTTTTGTATCATCCTCGGTGGCTGGTGACGAAGAAAAAATGAAGGGAGTCAATAAGTAAGGAAAGATACAGATCCAGTTACATTAAGAAATGAGAACCCAAGATAAAAAGTCACAGGTTAATTTTTGCTCCAGGGTAAATGCCAGAGATGCCTAGTGTTTGGTGCAAGTCACACCATAAAGTTTCAACCATTTAAACAGACAATCACAATATTTAAAACCAAATCCTTTCTGGGTTTCTTTCGCTTTGCTTTTTAAGACTTTACTGGAAAACCATAAGCAGTAAAAACCAAGGAATTACTAATCTTTATAGGCTTAAGGAGTAAAACACTGATCCAGTTGCAACACACATCAAAAAATATGACTTGGATGACTAGGCAAGTTTTAGAGTGCTTATGGAGAATTCTACTAGTTTTTTAGCCTAGGCCCTAAAATTAGAATCTCTGATTTTGGAAACTGAGATTAACAGCAAATTCTAAAGCTGAGAGACAGGCACAAGTTTATGGTATCATACCCCTAAGTAAACCACCAGATTATATACCTATCACAAGATAAATTCTCTTCTAGGTTAGGGGCGGCTTAGCACTCAAGACTATTAGGCATAGTCTAGGAAAACTACTAAACGGTTAGTGTCACCATTTACTAACATTGACTACATGGAGTCAAATCCTTTGCACTTAATATCTCAATAAAGAATATCTTCTGGGGGCCAACCCAGTGGTGTAGTGGTTAAGTTTGCACACTCTGCTCTGGCAGCCAGCAGTTTGCAGTTCTGGATCCCAAGTGCAGACCTAGAAACCACTCTTCAAGGCATGTTTTGGTGGCATCCCACATACAAAAAACAGAGGAAGACTGCCACAGATGTTAGCCCCGGGCCAATCTTCCTCACCAAAAAAAAAAGGGGGGGGGGGAGGATGTCTTCTGGTTATCTGAGGGTTTGGTGATCAATGGCTCTCCAACTCAAATATCTAGAAGATTAGCATGAGAGCCAGTAGAAGGTGGGATAACAGCTGAATAGTCTTTCAGGAAAATGAACCAGGAAAATGAATAAATTGGCTATGAAATTTTATTCCTTAGGATACTGGCTCCTCTAACTTTTTTATTGATTTACTGACTCAGTGAATTTAAGTTAAATTACTTTGTTTTAGATAAGAAAATCAAACCAGTTGGTTATTTGTTAAGAAAAGTCTTTGCATATAAAGCACATATTTTTTTCATTTTATTTGTCAGATTGCTCAGAGATTGCATAACCACATGGAAAGAGTGAAATCTGATATTTGAGCATGAGACAAAAAGGACAAAAAAATTTTACTTTCAAGAATAGCTTATTTGGAGCCTTTGATATAAATTCAACAAGGGAAGCAAACTAAGATATTCAAATAAGTTTTTCTATTGATTATACCTAATAACTTGAATTTTATATTAACTTGATTTACTTAAATATAGGGCAAAAATAAATACAAATTTCATTAACAGTGGATATATTTTACTTAGCACATACATAACCAAACTGAAAATCCAGGTGAAAATAATTTAAAAAGATAAAGTACTAAAATGAACACGAAAGAGAAAAAGTTATTAATAACAGTGAATGCAAAATTTTAAATCATCTTAAAAAATATATCACCAAATAATCAAGGTCCCATGAATGAATTTACAGAGATAATTTCCAACGTGTTATTTATATTATTCTAAAATTCAAAAGAGGATTATATTTTATTCAATGGGCTAAAAACTAATACATAGTTTTGATCTCAAAATCATTAGATAACAGGATCCAAAAACATTACCGTGTAATCTCAGAGGCAAAAACATAGTAGTTACACATGATTTACCCAAAAAAAAAGATCCTGACAGAAAGTGTTAGCATACCTCAGCAAAAACTACCTTAAAATAATTATCTACCATACACAGGTTATCCCAGACATTCAATACTAGTAAAATAATAGGAAAAAGAATGATAAAAAATATCCCTCAATAGACGCCAAGAAGGTATTTAATACAACTCAGTATTCAACTTTGATTTCCTAAAATATTAAATACAAAGTTTCTTAATGTGAGAAAAAGCATATTTACATCTAGAGTCAAAATCCTATTTTCTGTAATAATGCTGGTTATTAACTCTAAAGATTTAAACAAAAATAGGAGTTATCAATGGTACGTTGCTAAAAGTTCAGCAACTGCCTGTCCTGAAATACCACCACCCACCACCACCACCTCCACCCTTGGGTGTATAAATAGTCTCACCAGAGTTAATTTGAAGCTATCAATGCAATGTCACTAAATGGGGATTGGAAATAGGTGCACAAAAGTGGCTTCTGCAAGCCGGCTCCAGCACACCACCGGGTATGAACTTCCATTGAGCTCTTACTACTGAAAAGCACTGCGCTATGGACTTTACACATCCCATTTCATTTAATCCTCACAACAACCTACAAACGAGCAAACTGAGGATTAGAGAGAAAAAGTAACTTGCCCAAGGTCACATTACTAATAAATGGTAGAGCCAGGATTTAAAAATATTTTTAATCATTTTAATTATCATTCTTCATTCATGACCCGTTGTTATTAATGGGTCATGCAAGGCCTGATTTTTAAATTAACTGACTCATCCATTCATCTACTTATTTGTACTACAATAAATACCACTAAAACTATGTTTCAACCCCTGAGAAAAAACAATGCCAGTAACTTACATCAACCTACAAGCTTCTTCCCTTTTTGTCTCCTTAGTTCTCCACAGCAAAGGTAAATCCTAAAGTTGGTGTTAATCACTCTCTTTAAAGCCAGGTTTAAACCCTAAATATCTCTGAAGAAAGCCTCAGATTCTTAATGACTATATTATGTTGCTTTTTTTTTTTTAAAGATTTTATTTTTATTTTTTTCCTTTTTCTCCCCAAAGCCCCCCAGTACATAGTTGTATATGCTTCGTTGTGGGTCCTTCAAGTTGTGGCATGTGGGACGCTGCCTCAGCGTGGTTTGATGAGCATTGCCATGTCGGCGCCCTGGATTCGAACCAACGAAACACTGGGCCGCCTGCAGTGGAGCGCGCGAACTGAACCACTCGGCCACGGGGCCAGCCCCCTACATTATGCTGCTTTTTAATAATCTTTCAATGTAGGTATTATCCTTATTTTAAATAAGAGGAAGGTAAGGCTCAGAGAGGTCAAACATAACTCACCAAGAATTACATGGCAAACGATTACATAGAGTTTGAAAACAGGCCTTTACCGTCTCTAAAGACTGATCTCTTTCCACTAAAATATTCTGCTTCTAAAATAAGGAAAGCTGATTTTAAATATCAGATAATCAGTAATTAACTAGAGCTCACTACAAAAATCAACATATTTCTTTATCACCTTTAAAATTAATTGTAAAATATGCAATAAAAACAGAGCCAAATCACAAGTATAATAAAATATTTGAAGGTTAATTTTTTTTATTAAAAAGATTTGCAAAATCCTAATGGAAAAATTAAGTCATGAACAAATGGAGTGTACACATGCACACACAGTGTTCTTGGTTGGGGAGACTACACAGTGTAAAAAATTGCAATAGTTCTTCTATTAATTAAACAGTGAATAAATAAGAAGCTAAAGTAAAGTATTCCCAGAATTTGAGAACACATTTAGATAATATCACGTAGACAAAACTGGTTATTTTAAGAAATGATTTATAAATGTACAATTAAGATTGGAACATTTATTATGTCTACTCCAAGATTCCAAGGAGATTCAGGGTGTATCCTCACGAACAGATGGCTTTATTTTAAAGCTACCATTAATTGAGCCCTTACTATGAGTTAGGTAAAGCACTTGACACATTTAATCGTTATAACAACCCCATGACATCTATATTACCAGCTCTATTTTCTTGTAAAGAAAACGGAGGATCAGATAGGTTATGTCTACTTCATAGCTAAAGAGGGAGAGTCAGAATTTAACCCCAGATCTGTCTAACTCCAACATAAGGACTAAGCAGTATCATATTACATAACTATCCTGTTTTGTATCTGAAATTAAAATTAGAAATTTTAATTAACTTAATTAAAATTAAAATTAAAACCCTTAGTTTGGCAACTAAGGATTATGGCCTGTTTTAATGGTCTTCCTTATATTTTTGTCTTTGATAAAATTTATAAAGTGATATTTTTTTTTACTTTTATAACTGGAGAAAGGGCTATTTCATTTTGTGGGGAAAAAACATTGCTTTCAGAAATAGTAAAATCTGTGAAGTAAGAGATTGAAGCAACATTTTAAAACAGACATAGAGACATTCAGAATTATTTTAAACATATAGTGAATCCATGTAGAAAGGAATAATTTGGTACAACTCTTATAAACATTGTTAATAATTTACTTAGTTCTATATCTCATACCATACAACTAAATCAATTCCAGAAAGAATATAATTAAGCATTTACAAAATTTTTTAAATAATGAAATATAAGAATATATTTCTACTAAATGTTAAATTTTCTAAATAAGGAAGAAATGAAAAGAGACCCGAAACATGCTTTATAAGGTTGAATAGTTCTTTTAAACTGCTCAAATTTTATTTGAAAACAAGAATATTTGGGATAATGTAAATAATTTTAAAACCTACAATGTAAAATAAATGAAAATAAACAAATGAAACATTGCCACATATACTTAGATTCCATTTAATAAATAATCAAAGTAAGAGATTCTACTTGAAAAATGATCAAATATTATATTACGAATATAAACCATTTTATGAGAAAAACGTGCCACTTCACTAACAAATAAGATAAAAATATAATAGTAATATTATATACCCATTAAACTTATAATCATAAAGCTTTTATTAGCTAAGCATCTAACATGATCTAGGCATCTTACTTCATTTACTATTTATACCAACCCTACAAAATAGTTATTATCATCCCACATTTTATTGATGAGAAAATGGAGGCTCAGAAAAGTTATAGGAAATTTTCTCAGGCATGTAACTACACAACAGCATGGGTAAAAATTCAAACCCATTTGTCTACAAAGATCTTTTCCTTTACCTCACTCCATGCTGTGAGTAAAACATAAAACAAAAAAACAAACAAAAAACCCCTGGGGCCACCGGTGGCATAGAAGTTAAGTTCATGTGCTCTGCTTCAGCTGGTTTCGATCCTGGGCATGGATGGACCCACGCACTGCTTATCAAGCCATGCTGTGGCAAGCATCCCACATATAAAGTAGAGGAAGATGGGCATGGATGTTAGCTCAGGGCCAATCTTCTTCAGCAAAAAAGAAGATTGGTAGAGGATGTTAGCTCAGGGCTAATCCCTCTCAAAAAAAAAACCAAAAAAAAACACCCAGAATGCTTAAGTCCAAATTTGGTAAGGTCATGGGGGAAAACTGTACTCAAATTGTTACAGATGTTATTAACCTGTTATATCTTTCTATTGGAAAATCTTACAATATATAATGAGCTACAAGACAGTCACATTCCAAGGTATAATTACTCCTGTAGATCCCAAAGAAATAAGCCAACAGGAAAAAAAGAAAAAAAGATTTCCAAAAGTAGAAACTGTAATGAAAAAAAACTATAAACACTCTAAATGTCTAGTAGAGCCTACTTCAACATTTCAATATAATAGATTACCAGACAGTCCAACATCCTTGACATTGTTATTACTGGTCAATAGATGGGAATGTATATGAAATAGTCTTAAATGAAAAAAAGGAAGACAACTTAGCACATATTTTATACTGAATATATCTATTTTAAATATATACATATATAATGAGAAAATAAGACAAATTTAAAGTGATACAGCCTATTTTTCTTCTTCCTTATAAAGCCACTTCATAAGGAAATTTTTTTAAGGTTTGAGCATATATATGACTACATCATGTAACACTTTTCAATTTATGCTAATATATTTCATTAATGATCTCATAATTGTTGAAACCTTTGTTCCCTAGTGTTATAGACTGAATTATGTCTCCCTGAAGTTCATATGTTGAAGCCCTGACCCTCGATGTAGCTGTATTTGGACATAGGACCTTTAAGGAGGTAATTAAGTAAATGAGGTCATAAAGGTGAGGCCCTAATTCAATAGGACTGGTGTCCTTATAAGAAGAGGAGGAGACTCTAGAGGCATGGGTACATCTGTGTGCAGAGGAAAGGCCAAGTCAAAATACAACAAAAAGATGGCCCCATCTGCAAGCTGAGGGAACCTCAGGAGAAAGCAATCCCGCTTCTACCTTGATCTTAGACTTCCAGATAGTGAGAACGTCAGATCACTCCAGAATGGTGAGAAAACAAATTTCTGTTTTTCAAGCCACCTAGTCTGTTTTTATTTTATTTTGGCAGCCCTAGTAGACTAATACATCCAGAATACATTTATTTAAAGTGAAAGAATTATATTAATATGTGGAATAATTTCAAATATAATAGAAGTATATGTAAATAGCTTAAAGTTCACTGCCTAAATTTTTAAAAACTTATTACCTTCAAAGTCGCTTAACAATAGACAACATAAATATCATAAGTGGCAAAATATCTAATGAATAACTGCAGGACAGCTTAGATGCAAGAGATGGGTAATAAAATGCTAGCTGGTAGGGGTTATGCACGCTGAAATGCAGTGATTCTTAGGAGAAATGGCAGGAAGGGAGCATATTTCTTGGTGTTTTGCAGAGACATCTCTTCTGTTAACTCATTATGATATAATGCAAATAGAAGTTCAATTTATAGAGAAGATCTGTGGCACTATTTAAGTTCTTATAATAACTAGACCTTACTATTTATTATATGTACCTAGTGAATTTAAAGTACTTTTTTTTCCTAATTTACTGATTCCCTAAAATAAGTGAGGAGGCTGCTAGTTACTTAATAATGTGCTGTGCTGCCAGCATCAAGAACAGTGTCTCAGGAACTCAATAAACATCTGTTAAGTTAATGTTCAAGGCCCTTTCTAGTAAGATTTTTATGAAAAAGTTATTAAGAACGGAATGAGAATATTCAAAGAAAATTCTCTAGAAGAAAAAAAAGTTTTCTAATTCTCAAATTAGGAGGTCTTTAAAAACTAACACTGAGAAGAGAGGATATTCTTGTTACCATGACATTATAAAGAGAAAAGATAAATTATAACTAGAAAGGAGAACTACATAGGATATATTTAATTTCCTTTCCTACTTTTTTTTTCTCTACCTACTGACAGAGGAAGAAAAATAATTTAGGAATGAAATTGCCTGCCAGTAATTTCTACTTACTAAGTATTATACACTTTAGATATATACAGTTTATATCCCATGAATGTTTACAATATTTTAGTTTCTTCTAAGTTTCACATATCTAGTAAAGTGGCAACCATGTAGACTGTATGGTATTTTGTTGATTTGATATGCCATAATCTGTTTAGTTACTCCTCTCTTACTGAGTGTTTCAATTTATTTCCACTACTGCAAGCATGTTGACTCCATGGTTAGACATGGGCCCAAAGCAGCTGGAATTACTTTTAGCTATAAGAAGCACAAGTTTTATTTTTTATACAGTATCATTTGACCTACATATTGTATCAGATGAAAGAATACAGAATACTAGTGAAGTTTGTGAGCTTCTCCCTTTTAAATTGGTTAGGAATCTTGAATATGGTAAATTTCATTGCTTTAAGCACAAGAGTAATTGTATTCAGCTCTCATACAAGAAATTATTACTTGTTTATGCTCAGAACATGCACATGCTCAGAAGAAGTTTGGGTTCACAGAATTTAAGACTAGAACATTACAATTTATTTACATTTGTGAATTATAAGAAACTCAGAAATCAGATATCCTCGGCCCAGCTGGTGGCATAGTGGTTAAGTTCCCACACTCTGCCTTAGCAGCCCAGGGTTCCCAGGTTCGGATCCCCGGCATGGACCTATGCACCAATTGTCAAGCCATGCTGTAGGTGGCATTCCACATACAAAATGGAGGAAGATGGGCACCGATGTTAGTTTGGGGCTAAGCTTCCTCAGCAAAAAGAGGAAGACTGGTAACAGATGTTAGCCCAGGGCCAATCTTCCTCACCAAAAATAAATAAATAAATAAATGAAAATCAGATATCCTCTTTCTTCTATTTCTTTAAAAACCTATCTATGCAAGTTCACTTTCTTAATAGAAACAATATCTAATATATACTGAACAACTGCTATGTGCCAAACACTGTCTTCAATGCTTTAAATACATGTGTTATTTAATGCCTCTCACATCTGGCAGTTCATAATGAAGAAGAAAAGTAACAAACACTAGTGGGTTTCAAACTAAGAAATATATTGACTTTCTTAACACAGTCTTAAAGCCATCTATGTTCTAATGATTCTGTACCTTGCCACAATACTGTAATAGCAACTCTGATATGAACACTTTTTATTCACATAGCATTTGTGAATAAATGTTATGTAAATTATAGCATTTTCAAATTTCATTTATCACTTGTGAGGAAGGAATTAATATTCCACAAAAGGGTAAAGAGAAATTCAGAGATTAAATTTCACAAATGGTAACTGGCACAGAGGGAATTAGAATTCTAGTCTCTTAGGCCAATCATATTCTTTCCCTTGTGAGCAATGAGAAACGAAGAAAGATTCACAACCGCAGAAGGTTAGAAAACCACAGACACAGACTTGGTGCTGGGGAGAAGCTACTGCCCAAAAAGAAAAGAAGATCTCTTGACAAGAACTAGCTCCAATCTTTGTATCAAACAGTACATTTCAGTCTTAAGAGCTCGACTCTCCACTAGTGAAAGCACTCAGGAGATACCACAGTAACTGTTTAATACAAATTGCTCATCTCACTGGTAGGAATACTATGTACTGTTTTTTAATTATTGGCTTGAAATGCCTTATAATAGCACTTTAAACTCTGTATATGCTTCCACATGCACAATTATTCTATAATTAGACTGGATATTAGGAAGTAATAAATACAGAATATTTGATATCTCCTTAAGCAGACCATAAACGTGCAAAAAGCAGGAACACATTCTCAGAGCAACTCACACATAGTAGGCAGTCAACAGCTTGGCATTTTTGTTAAAAACTGAAAGCTAACTATAAAAGTCCAAAAACGTTTGTAAATATAAACATTTTTAAAACCCCTATAGGCTTCTTTTATTAAATGCACACGTTAACCACTGAGAAGCATTAATTCTAAGAATTTATCTTAAATTCATAATTTCCTTTGATGCTCCTTTGTATCATCCTATGATCACCTGACAAGGAAATACTAGTATCCAAGGAAATGTAACAACCTAGTCTTTCAAAAATGTTAATAGAGGCACATCAAGAAAGATTGTACTCTTAGCAATTATCTATAATCCAAGGGTAAGAAGAAAATATATACACATATAGTACCAAAACTCACTAAGCAAAACAAAAGTTAGAAGGGACAGTGTTTAGGAGAATTACTGAATTATTGGCATACACGTATTTGGTAAATTACTTAATATTTCACTGACATATCACCCTTTTGCGTTCTCCAACTTTATTTTAAAAGGAACTAAATTGTACTCTGATTACAAAATTCTTCAACAATTCCTACAATTTTAGCAAAAGTTTAAACTTCTGCTGATACGGTCAAGCTCATAACAAAGATAAGCTAAAGTTTTCTGACGGTAAGAGCTTGCCCAGAAATGACCTCAACTGGATGGATGTATCATCAGAGTTTCAGTGTTAAGGTTTGCAAAAACAAACACGTCCTAACACATAATTGAAATAGTTCATCAGATAAGGTCAATCATTTGGAAGGCAATCAGATAAAAATTTAAGAGGTTTTTCTGGTTTTAACAATGCTACCTACCATCTATATAAAACATTTTTTAATTTAAACAAGTCCTAAATAAGGTTTTAAAAAATTCAATGATTCTGTTGTCTCAAATGAATCAAATACAAATTTCTATTTTGTCATCTGAACAAATATTCAAGATTTGCATCTTCCACTTCTATATTCAAATTGTATATGTTTATGACCTAAGCAAATCAAAATTTCACATTATTAAAAGCTATCAATACAATTTTTCTCTAAATAGTTCTAATAATATTTGCTAATTTTTATGAAGACATAACAGTATAAATTCTATTTTTAATTCTCAACTTGTCATGAGGAAATTATTTGATTATTTCTCCCTTTAAATTGCATTTAATTTGCAAAAGCAATTTGCAAATTTGCAAAATTAATTTGCAAAAGATCAATGGGGATAAATAAGGGTAAAAACAAGACAAAAAACTTTTATACAGGCCCCAAAACAGAGTTCAAGAGTATAACCTAATAAAAAAAGTCCTTAATTTAACCAAATCCATTTTTTACAATTACTTAGTATCACTCATTGAAAGAGGGTTTCTAAATAGTGTTCACCACTTTTTAAAAGTTGTAATAATTAAATTTGTTTTATAATGAGCAAATTAATGGTTTAGCTTATTACAAAACACAAAGAATTAAAATTCCAATAGTTATTAAATCTGAGCCATCCCTTCTTTCCCCTTATTCATCACAATATACCTTCTCTTACTGGCTCATTGGTTGATTCTCCTTTTAGACTCAGCATCCTGGAGAAGCCATTGGAAAGAGTAGAGAAAATGCCACGGATGAAATATCCCTCCTGCTCAGACTGCACTGACCTCACTGAAGTCGGCCATGGTCTAACAAATCTAATATTGCAGCGAGGTTCTGGCTCTGAAATAGATCTGGTGAATGGAACCCGAAGTGACTGGGTGTTGACCAGGTTCAGCTTCTCTGTTGATGTTCCAAGGACCTCATTAGCAGAGGAAGAAGCATTATTATCAACCATCTTTGGCAGGACCTCTTGTTGTGGTTCATCCAAGTCTTCTTTACTATTTTGCAATCTCTCCCTTTTGCTCCCTTTCCACCTAAGGCTGGAATGTGTTTGCCACCGATAAGCACCCAGTGGCTTTCCTAGATCAGAAACAGCCTGTTCATTTTTCTTCCTCTTGCTTTTCGCTGGACCACACCATGGATAACTCTTGAAGCTTGTTCCTATCTCTGAATTCGCATAAGCAGGTTCTGACAAAGATCTTCGATAGCTTGGAGGACAAGGTGATGTTTGTCTCTTAAAGATGCTCATCTTCCACGACTCCATTTTTAAACAACTTCTCTAAACTTTAAGTTTCCTCTATTCCGCACGCAGTCTTCACAGTTGAACCACACTTGTCCGTGCAGTCCAAAACATTCAACTGCTTAAGCAGCTTTCTTTGTGTGGCTTTGAACCACAGCAGATGTTGCTGCTTAAGAGTTGGTGTCATGTTATTATCCCATTTTCCCAGATCTCCGAAATTTCAGCAGCACCCAAAAATCTCTTGCCTGAAGCAAATTATCTTCAGAGTACAGCGAAAGTAAAGATTTCCAGAAGATCATCTCGCTTCCTGCAGTAGGTTACATTTCTGTACTAAGTCTTCAGGAAATGATTTATAAAAAAATAAGAAGTGAAATAAAAGTCACACAAAACCCACAAACACCCTTATGAACCAATAGTAGTTAAGTGTTCACCATGCAAATGATAGTGGGTTAAAAACAGATTGTGAAAGTACTCAAGCTGCCATCCACACTTTCCGGAAGAAGAAAAAAAACTTGCCTAAAGCCTGCTCTTTAAGTGACAGCTCTTCAGAATAGTTTTTACAGTCTGCATTTCAGAAATTTAATTTCAAGAAAATCATTGCTATTTATACCACAACTTCTCTCAAAGTTAATATTGTTTTTCAACCAATAGGTAAAGTCATATACTATTTTGTTCAACTAGACACTGCAAAGGAGAAGAAAAAAGGACAAAAGAATGCCAAAATTTAAAGACATTTTTATCGTAAATATACTATGGAGAATTAAAAAGGCATGGATGGATATAAAAGTGAACAGGGATAGAGGATATTTGCTATGAACTACAGCAAAGGAAAAGGAAAGTCTTGAGGCAAGATCTTGTGGCAAGTGGAACATAGGAATGTACATACTTAAATGATTTCTAGAAGGGGAAAGTTTGCTTTGTAAATCTAACTGGGATAAGTTGTCTGGAAAAACATTCACTATCTATTTAACCAAAGAAATTCCTTCACTCCTCTTTGTGCTGCTTACAACTTTGAAAAAGAGCTGACTATTTAAAATTTTGTTAAAGCAAGTACCTTATACTGAACCAAGATCATGAATGCCAAGTTTTTGGCTGGTTATTTTTTTTTCAACTGTATGCTCATAAACTCCTGAAAATAGGGGTTTGAATGGAAAGCCTGACAGAATTAGACCACCAATAAAAGAGCTATAACAGAGCAATCAAATCACATTGCAAGTTGTATAAAAGATGATTTCATCTGGAAAACTAAAAAACTATGCATTTATTTGTAGAATGTGTACAATGAAACCAGTTCTCACACTACGTGTCTCTCTCTCTCTCTTTACCATAGAAATAGTAAATTTAGTAACATACCTAGTCTTTCAAACATATTAAAATGTTCTAGTTATTTCCATTACCATAAAGCAATAATCTCGTTTTCATTTGTTTATATATATAGTCTCTAAATTTATACATTTCTATATTAAAGAAATGTTGAAGTATTCAGCTTTCTCAAAAGCATATCAAATTAGAGTATCTTACAATCCTAAAATTTTCCCTTGTTTACAAAGAAACACTTAGAAATATGAATTTGCACAAAGAGAAAAACAATAAACATTAAACTCTAATCTCTACTTATGGCACATCACACCATCCACAAAAATTAATCTGTGATGGAAAATAAACCTAAATGTGAAATGTAAAACTAGGGGCCGGCCCCATGGCTGAGTGGTCGGGTTCACGGGCTCCGCTTTGGCAGCCCCGGGTTTCGCTGGTTTGGATCCGGGGCACAGACATGGCACCACTTGTCAGGCCACGCTGAGGTGGCGTCCCACATGCCATAGCTGGAGGGACTCACAACTAGAGTGTACAGCTATGTATTGGGGGGATTTGGGGAGAAAAAGCAGAAACAAAAAAAAAACGTAAAACTATAAAGCTTGTCAAAGAAACCATACGAAAATTTTTTGTGAACTGAGGGTAGGCAAAGATTCCTTAGAACAAAGAAAGCAATAACTATGACAGGAAAACGTTAATAAATGTGAATTCATAAAAATCAAAAGCTTCTGTTCAACAGAAGACATATTAAGAAAATCAATAAGCAAGCCACAAAATGGGAGAAAACATCCACAAAGCAAACATCTCACAAACAACTTGTACCACAATATATAAAGAACTCCTACAACTTATTAGTAAAAGGAAAAACAACCCAATTTTTAAAAACAGACTTAAGCAAAACCCTTCACAAAGAAAGCTATATGAATGGTCAATAAGCATATGAAAAAAGTACTCAACCTCATTAGTAATTAAAGAAATGCAAATTAAAGCCATAATGAGATATCACATCCACCAGAATGGCTAACATTTAAAGGGCTGATAGCACCAGATGTTGGTGAGAACCTGGAGCAACCAGAAATGTCACAATTGGTAATGGAAGCATAACATGGTACAATTACTATGAAATAAATTCAACAATTTTTTTACAACGTTAAACATACATCTACCCTACAACCCAGCAGTTCCACTGATACGCATTTACTCAAGAAAAATTAAAATATACATATTTGTACGTGAATGTTCACAGCAGCTTTATTTATAATAGCCATAAACTGGAAACAATCCCAATGTCCATCACAGTAGAATAAACAAATTGTGGGTATTTTCATACAATGGTGTACTACTCACCCACAAAAAGAATGAACTACTAATACACAAAATAATGTGGATGAGTATCACAGATATTATGACAGGAAAAGGAACTAGGCCCAAAAGGGTACACACTGTATAATTCCATTTCTAGAGAGCTCTAAAACAGGCTAAACTAATCTATAATGGCAAAACAAATCAGAAAAGTAGTTCCCAGTGGTGGAGGGCACTATTAACAAAAAAGGGGCACCAGGAAGCTACCGAGGGTGATAGAAACTTTCTAAGTCTTGATAGAGATGTGAGTTTGGGTATATATATTTGTCCAAACTCATGAAACTGTTTCCTTAAGATTTATGTATTTTGCCATAATTAAATTGCACCTTAACAAACTGTAGGCAATACTGAACTCTAGTTAGTAGATTTGCTTATCCTGTCACAGGTTAGCAATTTTAAAACCACTTCTGTCTATTTGAGGCTTGAGGAAAGGAGAAAATACATCGAAGAGAATGAATAAATGGATGAATAAATAAATACCAATAATAAAATAAACTAACATTATATGCCTTCTGATATGGTGAACTGTGAAGGATACAACACTTGTGTGTTATTCCTGCAAAAAATGCATAACCTAAATCTAATAACAAGCTACCTCAGATAACCTTAAATTAAAAAAGATCTACAAAGTAACTGTGCTCCTTACTTCAAAAATGTCAAGGTCAAGAAAATCAAAGAAAGGCTATGGAGCTATTGCAATTCAAAGAAGACTAAAGTGAGACAATGAAAAGCAAGGCATGATTTTGTATTGGATCCTGAACTGTGGGGGAAAGAATAGCTGTAAAGGACATTATTGACACAATTGACAAAATTTGAATACAGATTATGAATTAGATAATAGAGGTCGGGGTCAGCTCTGTGGCCGAGTAGTTAAGTTCGCGCACTCCGATATGGCAGTCCAGGGTTCAGATCCTGGGCGCGGACATGGCACCGCTCGTCAGGCCACATTGAAGCGGCATCCCACATCCCACAACTAGAAGGATGTGCAACTAAGATACACAACTGTGTACAGGGGGAGTTTGGGGAGATAAAGCAGAAAAAAAATAATAATAATAGAGGCCTATCAATGTGTAATTTCCTGATATTGATAATTTTACTGTGCTTATAAAAGAAAATGTTCTTATTCTTAAGAAATTCACACAGAAGTATTCAGCATATATGCGCATGATGTTTCCAAGGAACTCTCAAATGATTCAAGAAAAAAACTATGCATGTAAAGGTAGATAAAATATGATAAAGCAAACAGGGCAAAATATACATAATTGTTGAATCTAGGTAAAGAATATGTGGGAGTTTCGTATACTCTTGCAAATTTTCTATGGCTTTGAAATTACACCAAAATAATATATTACACAAGTAAGTTTTTTAAAATTTCACAACTACTTCCTTTGGATCTATAATACAGATATTTTTATTACTAATAATGTAATGGCCCCTGTTTCAGAGTATCTTTGGGGCAATATAGCAAAATATCTACTTTCACAGGTTTTATGGGAGAGGGAAGTTAATCAAGATAACCCTATTAAAATATCTCAATGGAAAATTAAACTAAGGCTATAACTTTGAGAAAAGTTGAACAATAGGAGTAGGAGCTGGGCCCTATAATCAACACTATGAAATTCAGAGACTCAGTGCTACATGAGAAAATACTTTTACAAACTAAACAGGTACAGTTAGGGGTAAAAATAATTATCGTTGTTTCTAAACTCATCAACTCAATTCTTTTGAGGAACTACCATAATTCTTCTTACCATAAACTTCTCTATTTGAGGAATATGGAACTGGAAAATATTAAATAACAGAAAAAGATTCAAGCGAAATCAGAAAGCAAAAGAACAACAGACTGAGGAAGTGGCAGTCTCTAACAGGAATCATCAAAGAAATGAAGATTCATCTCAATCACAGCTGACTAAAGTTCAATTTGACAAATGCTTCAAATTATCTTCACTCATTATGAAAGTCTAATATCATTTATGTTAGTTATTTCTCCAAGTTTTATCTCTCATCTGAAATTAAGATGATAACCTCATACTCTTCATTTTCTGAATTTTCTCAAATACATATAAATGAACCTACGAATTTTTAAGAAAATATTCGCAGGACTCATAATTTCTTAAGATTAAAAACAATGACACTAGTATCACTAAATAACTACATTCATTATGAAACCTACTCTAAAAATTGGTAGCTGATTCAAGTGTCAGAACAGGAACATTTCTGCCACCTCAAGTATCAACTAATTACCTTAAAACTTTCTTAATAATAATTTGTAATATTTAAAGCATAACTCTAAGAATTACTCTGGTTGCTAAGTCAAAAGAAACACCTAGGGGCTGGCCCCATGGCCTAGTAGTTAAGTTCAGCGCACTACGTTTCAGTGGCCCAGGTTCACAGGTTTGGATCCTGGGTGCCGTCCTACACCACTTGTCAGCCATGCTGTGGCGGCAATCCATATACAGAATAGAAGATTGGCACAGATGCTAGCTCAAGGTGAATTTTCCTCAAGCAAAACAAAAAAAGAAACATTTGAATTCCCTAAATAAATATGCAAGTACTTATACTGACATAGAGTCATATTTCAAATTGTTATTGAGCACCTACAATGTATCAGGCACTGTATTAGGACTAGAAGAACAACAAAAAACAGGACAGTCACTGTCCCTACCCTCTTGGAACTGCCAGTTGATCAGGAAAGGTTTACATTAGGAAGGGTGTTAGAGAAGTGTATAGTCAGGAGATTTTGACCAAGTCTAAGGAATAAAGGATAGAAGCAATTTCTTCTTGATCTCGAGATTCTACCGTTATAGTCAATTCTGCTATAAGGTGATATGCATTCCCAAAAGTCACTACACTATACAAAATTGCACAATAAAACTGCAGGGCTTATGGGGAAGATGGGGTTGAGAAACAACACTCAGAAACTTCAACAATGTCACAAAAAAAGATAAGAAGCTAATAAAAACTGTAGACCAATTTACACGTTAAATGGTTAAGAAACAACCAAATGCTAAAATAAATATGGCACATTACCTTGAAAAATGCCTGAAGTTTGACTATGGAAGTGAGCATCAGAAAGGCTGCAGCTTTGTCATTTTCGTGTAGTGGTGGAAGGAGTGTTATCTGAAATCCAAAGTGGATGGGTGTGGCTCGTAATACATGTGGAGAATTGAGGTAGCTCGTAGTGGACTAAAATGTACGCTTTCTGAGTATTTCCTACATGCATGGTTCACTTGGATACAATTTTCTGTGTTCACCCAGTATTTCTCTGACAAATGGCACATAAGCAAACACAAAATTCAGGTAATGCTCAAATCAATCCCTAACATCAATCTCATGGTACAAATCCTTGTTTTCAAAACAAGCCCAATAAAAGAACTGACTGTATTTTCTCTGCTCATCCCTGTAATTGGTATGGTAAAAACCAGGTGAACATCAACAGGAGACCTCACCAGTGACAGGCACAATAAAAGCAGAGGGGAAAATACTCTTAACCTTAGTAAATTCAGCTCTTTAGTTCAAACTTTTTTATTATTTTCTTTTCTTCCTCCTCTCTTTATCAGAGCAGTAAGAACCAAAAGACCAAACTCATGATGTGGGCACGGAGAACCAAGAACAAGATCTGCTTCCAGACCAGTGCTTCTCATGTTGCGATGTGGCTGAATCACCAGGAGATCAACTAAACGTAGACTGTGCTTTAGTACCCGGCGCTGAAGGCCTGAGAGTCTACATTTCTAACAAGCTCCTAGGCGGTACCTGTGCTGGTGATCCAGGAACCAAACTGTGAATAGCAAGCAGTAGATAGATTTTTAAATGAAAAGACTAAAGGAGTTTTCAGTGCTCCCATGGTATTCAGTTAGGTTCACCAAAATACAAAATTGTATTGGGATGTGAGGACGAAGTGAGAACATTTGCCTGAAATACCCTGTGAGAGTGTGTATATATCACACAGAGATTTAGTAGTTATCTTGGTAGTGTGCTGAGAATCAAAGACATAGTAATCTTAGCCAAATCTCTTCCTTGGAGACAGCAAAGACTATATCTACAACATATAAATAAAGCCCAATTAAAAATCCAACAATCTTCCACACTTTATGAATTGCAGCATTTCTTTAATGGAAGGCAGCAAGGGAGGGGTAATGCTAATGACCATCAAGAGGAGAGTAACTAAATAAATCACAGTACATACTTATACAAAAAGAAACTCACGTGTATTTAAATGTGCTACAAAGACATAAAAATTTTTTAAGAGTGATTACCTGTGGAAAGTACAACTGAGAAATCACCTTAGATCTTTACAGTTTTAATTTTTAACTGTGAGCATATACTAAATTCATAATAATAAGAAAAAACTTTAAGAGAGAAATTTATGCGGTACGAGGTCCAAGAGAAAAGGGAGAAAAGCAAGATACACTACAAAAAGTAGAGGTTGATGCCACTTTTGTTAAAGATTATCATTAATATGTCAGTATGTACAAGGTAGAATATGCAAAGAGAGACAATGTGTTGTTTTCTTTTAGTTATTTCTTTTTGACAACAATAAAATCTGTTATTTTTATAACAAGAGATTTTCATTTTTATATTATTAATTTCTGTAATATATGAAATTTTACCATGAGAATGTATGTTTTTATTCCTTTTGAAAGAAGAATACTTTAAGAAATATATATGTATATATATTTAAATCTACCCACAGCAAAAATAAAATCCTTAACATTAACCCACAGAAGAGGAATTAGAGAACAGATAACTGGACAAGTTATCACAGATCAACTTAACCAACTCTTTCATATAATCAAACTAGGCCAGAGAGAAAAGACCTGTCCATAATTACTTAGTTAACAGCAAAAAAACCAAGAACATATATGTATTCTAATTCCCAGTTCAGGATTCCATAATCTGCTTAAATTAGCATTTTCCAAATGATGATCCACAGAACAGAGTTAAGAAATGCAGGCATAAAGAGTATAACTATGACATTAAGTCCAGATATTCTAGTGTTATTTAGTTTAAATGCTAAAATCCTTTCCTTTTTAAAGTTCAAAATAGGATATCAGGTTTTCATCAAAATGTTTTTTTAGATTTATTTCAACTAAGGGAAGCAAGCAGAGATGAAAAGGCAAAACTTGAGCTTCGTCAGTTTACGAATCGTCTGCGATCACTTTCTATCTTAAGACACACCTTTTCTATACTGAAATTCTATTCTATATATCCCACATGCTCTTTTGTAATTGAAGACATGACATATGCTACAATTAAAGAGTTCTGGAGTTCTGTTACTAGAATAAGAGTGTACATACCTCTTAAATCAACTCATAAAAAGCTTTAAAAATAGGATTAATTTCTATAAGCCAGAAGACATCTTTCAAAAATACAAAATCCTTGTTTATACAAAGCTAAGTAATTAATAACAAAACATCCCCTTCCTATCTCCTATCACTGAAGCACATCTGCTTCCCGATGAAACACTTCCTGTGGCAAATACGACCTCCCTTCTAAGTAGCAGAACTCGAAGACACACCTGACACGTACACAACTGCTTCTCATTTACGAGACAAAGATATGTCTAGAAGGGCTAAATAAAGATTATTTCTAACAGACAAGTGTTGGAATCAGTAAGTTTTTAAAATAAGAAAATATTTTAAAATAAAAACAAAAATACAGATGATTCCTAAAGCCATTATTAAAGCCTTTTTAAAAAATAAAAACTTCTGGTTTTCCTCTAACTTCTCTGATCACATCTTCTCGGTCTTCTTTGAGGCTCATTCTTTTCTATCTAGTCTCTAAATGCTGCAAGTTTTTCAAACTGTGTCCTTGGCACCCCCTCTCCACATTCTCACCATGCACATCATCATTCATAGTTACCACATCAGCTTACACCTCCAGTTCAGACTGGTCTCCTTTGAGCAACATACTCATATATTCGATTCGACATTCTGTAGCTATATGTGATTTTGACACTTTGTGCCTATCTCAAATTCAAAATGTATAAAACCTAACCCATGATCTTTCCTTTAAAATTTGGTCTCATTCAAGTGTTCCTTCTCCTAATAAAAGGCACCACATCCATCCAGCTGTACAAGCCCCAAACCTTAGTCATCCCCCTCTCTTACTATTCAATATGCAACCCACAAGTCTTACTGATTTTCCCTCCTAAGTATTATTTAATCATCTACTTCTTGCCATTTCCCCTAAATCCACATACTATCATTTCTCACCTGGATTACAACAGCCTCCTGAATTCATCTACCTACATCTACTATGGCTGCCTGCAAACCATTATTCTTACCATACTCAGAATAATCTTTTCAAAATACAAATTTACTACATCCTGTTTAAAACCTTTCAATGGCTTCCCGCTACTCTTAGGAAAACAACACAAAAGAAAACAAAATTCCGTAACATAGCCTGGTCCCTACCTACCCCACCCCTTTAGCCCCCCTCTGAAAGACAAACTTGAATCCTTTCAGTCCTTCATACTAGCCACTCTCCCTCCTACCTGCAGGGCTCTTGCTCACACTCCTCCCCTCACCACCTGCCTACTCATGCTTCAGGTTTCAGTTCGAGTGTTATTTCCTGAGGGAAGTCTTTCCTGACCTCCCCAACTAGGTCAAATCTTCCTTTTATAGGCCTTTACAGCCCTGTGCATCTCTTTATTACAGTATAGTTGTATTTGAACATTTCCCTGTGAGACTATTAATCAATCCTCCAGGCTTTTTTTTTACCCACAAGACTAATCTCCACGTTTGTTTTTATTCTCCATAATGTCCCCACTGCTTGGAAAATGATGAACACTCAACAAATATTTGTTGAATTAATTAATAAAATCTGAGAAAGATCTAAAATAAAAGTACTAACTTCAGACTAGTAATGAGAAGGGTCAGTGATCACATATTTCAGTTTATCATTATCTCTGATACTCTGAGGATCACATAAAATACATATCATAAGGTGGAGACAAGATAGTCAAA
This sequence comes from Equus asinus, assembly GCF_041296235.1. Classification (NCBI taxonomy): domain Eukaryota; kingdom Metazoa; phylum Chordata; class Mammalia; order Perissodactyla; family Equidae; genus Equus; species Equus asinus. The sequence goes on from NC_091814.1 coordinate 44,498,062, forward strand.
TACACTCCAGGGAGTTGTTTTTCCTGAATCAAGTGGTTATTTGTTTCTTCAAAGATATGGATAGAGAGGAGTATTAAATAAGGAAAATAAGAAAAGAATAATGTGAAATGGGAGGAGGACAAGAAAGAGGCAAGAAATACTGCTCTAATTGTTAAGAAAATTTTTTTTTCCAGAAATGCCAACTTAGTTGATACAGAAACTATTATCTGGCTTTTCCAAGTTTTCTTAAAAATTATTTTTAACCCACAACAAAGAAGATACAACTATGTACTGGGGAGCTTTGGGGAGAAAAAGGAAAAAAATAAAATCTTTATAAAAAATTATTTTTAACATTAGCATCACCATTTGGAAAAAATCTTACAAAAAAGTAAAGAGATAACTATAAGTTCTCAACAAGTTTCATATGCTCTTTAATGAATACATACTTGGAAAATGAACAATATTCTGATAACCTTAAGTAAATATCAGCATTGTACATCTGATAAATAACCAAGCAGCTTGTACTAAGGTAGACTTAGCTAAGCACCAAAACTGAGGGTGCCAGAGGAAGGAATTAGGAATATTTTGTTATTTTTTTTTTTTTTAAAGATTTTATTTTTTCCCCTTTTTCTCCCCAAAGCCCCCCGGTACATAGTTGTGTGTATTCTTCGTTGTGGGTTCTTCTAGTTGTGGTATGTGGGACGCTGCCTCAGCGTGGTTTGATGAGCAGTGCCATGTCCGCGCCCAGGATTCGAACCAACGAAACACTGGGCCGCCTGCAGCGGAGCGCGCGAACTTAACCACTCGGCCACGGGGCCAGCCCCAGGAATATTTTGTTATTATAAGGTACTTGTACTACCTGTGAAGTGATATAGTGCTATACAGACCATGTTCTGGGCCATAAAAAACATGTTAACAAATTTAAAAGACTAGAAATCACACCAGGTATGCTCTCAGACCCCAGTGGAATTAAACTAGCAATCAGCAACAGAAAGATAGCTGGAAAATTCAAAAATATGCAGAGGTCTAACAACACAATTCTAAGCAACACATTGATCGAAGAAGAAATCTCAAGAAAAACTTTAAAATTTTGAACTAAATGCAAATGAAAATAAAACATCAAAATTTGTGAGATGCAACAAAAGAAGTACTTAAAGGGAAACTGAATGCATATATTAGTAAAAAAGAAAGGTCTAAAGTCAATAATCTAAGCTTATACCTAGGGTACCAGAAAAAGAATAGGAAATTAAATCCAGTGATTATGTCTAAATATAATTCTTAATGCAACAATGAGATTCAAACACTTCAAAATTATGATATTTAAAGATAGAAGTCTAAGTCAGACATAATGACAGTCAGCATGACTGAAGGAAAATGATAAAGATAAGGCAGTAGGTGAGGTAAGAGAAACTCTATCTCAAAGAGGTCAGTTCCAGGAAGAAAAGGTAACCTTGAGTCAGACCACTCCCAGCACTAGGGAGAGCTTCCACCAAGTTGTACTGTTCTGGCAAGAGCTGAAAAACCTGAAGTGTTTGGTCCCTGGAAATAATAAGACTGCCAGATTATCCCTCTTCATGGGGCTGAAATCCCTAAATCTCAAAGGGCCTTTAACAAGCAGTATTGAGGCTAATCAACTAAAAGCAAAGGATTCTCCTCATATTTTTGCGTTTGTGTTTTAAAGTACAGCCACATCGTTAGGCAAATAAGGAATTAGTGATGACAGCCATGTACTCGGTAATTCTGTTGAGTTACAGTCTGGGTAATGGAAAGAAACCCAGGCTCCTCTTCATTAGACTCTTCCTCTATCCTCAGTGACCCAGTTACCTTCTGCGAGAAGAACAAAGGAACAGATACTGTGGATCAAAACAATGAAAATTCCATCAAAAATGAGGAGCCTGGGCTAGATGGTCACTTTCCAACTCTGACTTCATTTTATCATTTGGTTCTTATGAAAGATTTTTAAAAATCCCACACATTTCACAAAAGCCCCTACACATTTGCTGTCCTACATGAGAGTATTCCTCAGGCTTCTCTTTTACACAGGTCTGCATTATTATTATAATTCTCCTAGGAATTATGTTCAAAAATTTACCACATCACTATTAAGTGGTAGAGATTGCAACTGGTAGGAATATTATAAGATTATTTGTTGATACAGATATCAACATAGGGGCCGGTCCCGTGGCTCAGTGGTTAAGTTTGCATGCTCTGCTTCAGAGGCCCAGGGTTTCCAGTGTTTCGCCAGTTCGGATCCTGGGCACAGACCTAGCACCACTCATCAAGCCATGCTGAGGTGGCATCCCACATGCCACAACTAGAAGGACTCACAACTAAATTACACAAGTATGTACTGGGGGGCTTTGGGTAAAAGAAGGAAAAATAGAAATAAACAAATAAATAAAATTCAAGTGACCAAAAGTAGCATCACCAAAAAAAAAAAGAAATTTTTTAAGTAGATAGCAACATAATTCCTACATTTAAATATCTCAATTTCATAATAGCTTTCAAAACTAAAATTACAGTGTTGTCAACATTTTTTTTTCTGTCATCTAAAAATCAACCCTTTCACACATTTTTATTCTTGTTCTTTCATGGCATGTTTCATACTGAAACTCAAACTATGTCCCTCAAACCCTACAAGTGTGATGATGGGCCATCTCCTGTTAAAAGCAGCCATATGGACCATTGGTAAAGCTCAAGCACGTGAGTAATAATCTTAAATTTCTTCATTTCTCCTAGTCATTCTTTCCTTCACACTATTAGCAATCATTATTGAAATGCAGTTCTTCATCTCCCCTGCTGAGATTATTTATTATACTGCTGCCTCTCATCCATTTCCTAGTACTAATTCTTACATGTGCTATTTGGCGTGAGCATTTAGTAGGTCATAGTAGGTTCTCAAAAGACAGACAATCTGAAAATGCTATTTTTATATTTGTTCAGTTATTTATGCTTGTTACACTTCACTATATTATTTGTTGGATGAGTTCTTTTGTAATTTATTCATTCAACAAGTACTTATTAAATGCCTACTATCTTGTGATGGACTAACCTAGCTGAACATTTACTCTGCCGGTTTTTGGTGTCTTATATAATTTTACAGGGTAATTTTCACTTTAGACATACTTTTCCAAAGCATAGACTATCTCCACATGTACTGGAATCCTAGAAATCTATAAGAAAGTACTTGAGAAACTATACACTGTACTTCTTCATTTTATATTTTATTGTGAATATTAAATGAGAAAGATTAAAATACTGCTCAGGTCAGAACATTCATTCAATTACTTCAACAGACATTTTTAAAGCATTGTATTCTCAGAGTTATGCAAAGGATTAGGCATAAATAACAATGTATTCTATATTCCCTAAATGACCTTATAGTTTAGTTAGGGGAAACAGACATGGACACTAATAACTGCTAAGATGGATTGGTTAGTCCAAAAATATAAGTACATACAAAATATAATGAGGACAAAATGGAAACCACAGTCTACTCTGTGCGAAATGAGATGAGAGAGAACATGAAGGAAGCTCTACAGAAAAAAGCAGTAGTCAGTGTTGCCAGGTTTTAAAAGATGAGGAGTTTTTCAGGCCAAGGGGATAGTGTTTGAGGGTAAAGCAAAGGGACTCCTAGCAAAGAGAACAGCACAGGCAAAGATATGAAGACATAAAAAAGCATGATGCATATCAGGTACCGACTATAGTCCAGAGTATGAGGAGAGAAGGAATGGATGACAACACTACTGTAGAGGTAGACCAAGGGAGAACTAATGAGTCTCTTGTTTGCTAAAGAATTTGGACTTCATCTTGTAAATAGTGAGGAGCTATAATAAAGTTTAAATAAGCTAGCAATGTGATCATGTTTGCACGTTCATAGATAACTATTTCTGGCCATGGTTAGGAAGTTAGATTGGCAAGGGATATGGATCAATGAAGGGAGACCAGCTAGGATACCACTGGAAGTAAAACAATGAGAACACGCACTGAGACAGTAAAGTCAGTGATCATTGCTGGCTCCAACACCTACCAAAGACTTCAAGTATCAAACAACTAACCAGTGATGAGGAATTACCTGCCTGAGACAATAATCCAGAGGAGTGAGCCTGGCACTTAGGGGTCTTCTTACTTGGGGGCTTTTCTTACACAGAAGAGGTCCTAAGACACTGAGCTATGTCATTAACAGGCACAAGTGGCTAAAGAGATAAAAAGTGAAAGACAGGGCTGTAAATCAAGGTTACCAATCCCCCTCCCTTTAGACCACTTTGGACTCGGACTCCACAGAGTCACCCTAGGACTAAAGGTAAACCAGATTTGTAAGGAGCCTGGCTTTGAGTCTTTTAGTAGCTTATCAAAGATCTCAAGTCATGAAATTGGATTATGGTAATTTCAGTTTGTTAGAAAGAACCTCTAGTGTTTGACAGGGGATAAAAATCTTATTGAGAAAAATATAACATTATATTTCTAGAAATAAATTTTCAAATAGATCCACTATTCTTTATCAAAACTTTCAGGTTGAATGTGTTTGAGAATTCAGAAGATCTCATATTTTAGAAAGGTAATATGATGCATATACCATATACTGTTAAATCACCAGAACAGTGTGGGGCAGCACCCTGTTATCAACCTGAAGCAAAATGTACAAACATTCACACTAACGGGGATAAGACTAAATAGCTTTGTACCACTTCACAGCAGCTTTGCCCAATAAATGAGTGATGAAAAAACTTTTAGTTATCAGAAGTTTTTGGATTTTGGAACTGTAAATAAAGGATTGTAATGCTATATAATGCTCAGCACACAATCAAAAATATTGACACATATGAGAAAGCAAGAAATCATGAGCACAAACAAGTAAAACCAACACGCAACAAAAACACAAAAATTAACAGAGACATTAACAGAGGATGTATTTGAATTAAAGGCCAAGTCTATATAGTTACATGGTTACAATATCCAGGGCAACAAAATTCAAGCCTGAAAATCTGGCAGAGACACTGCAAATTATAGAAGTGTCATAACAGATTAGAAAAAGAAGTAAATAAAAATTCTAGAACTCAGAAAAACGATTAGACACTGCTGAAGAAAGAATTAGGTCACAGGAAACTAACCAGAACAAAGCATGGAAAGAGACACAAAAATGTTAAAAATATAGGAGGTATTCAGGAGTAAAAATACAGGAGTAAACAGACCTAGATGTTACAGGGAGAAAGTTTAACAGGTTAAATTGGAGTCCCAAAAGGAAAGAAGAAAGTAAGGCAAAAAGGTACTTTTTCAAAGGTAATGGCAGGATTCTCTATATTTGATGAAAGATATCAATCCACAGCTTCAAGAAGCCTGAAGAATTTCAAACAGAAATAAATAAAAAGAAATCCAGAAAATAGAGATGACGTAGGAAAGATAACTTTGAACTTTAAAATAAATAATAAACGCTCTTATTATTGCTTTCAGAGTGATTCACGAAGATATTTACCTTCACTAAAGAAAAACAGGATGCAATAGAAAAACAGCAATTATGTTATAAAAAGAACTCCTGGGAATTCAAAATTGCTAAAACAAAACAAAAAGATAAAAACAAAGCCTCAAAGATCACTTGAAAAATAAAGTTGGGAAAAGGTCTTAGAAAGAACAACCTAACAACAGAGGCAGAAAAAAATGAGAAAAAAAGAGAGATCAATCTATGAGGTCTAACATTTGATTAATAGGAGTCCATGAAAAAAGAATAGAAAAATAGATGGGAGGATGTTGTCATGCAAAAGAGACACAGAAGGAGAGGGAGAGAATTTTCCAGAACTGAAATACAAATCTTTAGAATAAAAGAGCCCATCAAGTGTTGAATGAAAAAGACCCAACCAGTGTACATGTTTCAGAATACTGGGAATAAAGAGATGAGTTTAAAACTTTAAAGGAGAATGGAATAAAAATGTCTCCCACAAAAGAATAAAAAAAATAAAACTTTGGATTTCTCAGGAATCACACTGAATACCTCCAAGATACTAAAAGTGTTATCAGACCAGAATGACACGCAACGATTCAGAAATTTTGATCCCAATACACCATTTCTTAGGGAGCTACTTGATGATATGCCTCAGCAAAATGAGAAGTAATTCAAGAAAGAGGAAGACATGAGATCCAGGATATAGGATACCTAATTCAGAAAAGCAGTTAAGGAAAGTCCCAAGATCAGGTCACAAAGCAGATCTAGAGAGCACCAACAGAGATAGGAGGTGGTGGACACAAAGCTCCAGGAGGAACACCTCCAGGAAAAGCAAAATGTGTGCGCAGGTGGGGGAATTTAATAAAAAGTATTTAGAAGCACTTGATACAATGGCACATTTGGGGAAAAAATTAGGCTATAAGAGAAATCAATGCAAGGAGAAAAACAATTAGAAATTTAAGGAAAAATAGAATAAGATGTACCTTATATATATAATATATATAAATATAATCAAAGTACAGTATGATCATGTTAAAAAAAAACTCTTTTCTTCTGAGTTTACTAAAAAATGTACTATAGCTATTTTGAGGATGTGCGGTATAAGACTCCTAATGTTTTATCATGGGAAGAAGCAAATGAATAACATCTAAAATTGAGAAATAGAAAATATTGCCATATTACTTATTGATGTGGAAGTAACCCAAACAAAACTATCTAAAGAGTTTAAAAATAGTTGCCCTGGAAGTGGAAAGCTGGAGGGAGCAGTGGACTATTGTTTTTCATTATAAGCCTTATAAGTTATTAACCATATGCATATATAAGTCTGATGAAACTTTTTTAGCAATGAAAGAATCATTTAAAATCCCATCACTCAATTAACATTTTAGGTTATTCCCCTCTGGTATTTATTTTTATGTATATATGTGTTAGGTATGTGTATATTTCTTTATATTGAGATCATAATATTCTTCTTTTCATATAACACATTTCCAATCATCATTAAAATGCTTTGAGATCATTACTTTTATTGTCTGCATTATATTATATGAATGGATTACCACAATTTATTCAGCCAGTCCTTTACTGATGGACTTTTAGTTGTTTCAGGTTTTTCACTGGTTTGCTTTGTTTTTGCTTTTAGAAGAAACACTGTGACAAACAACTTTGCAACTTTGCAACTTTGGATCTATGCAAAATCTTTACTTTTCAGGGGTAGATCCTTAGAAACAGAATTAATGGTTCAAGGAGTAAAAAAAAAAGTTTAAGGCTTTCACCAAAGAGTAATGACTGGGATGGGATCTTAAACTGAAAAAGAAGATAATGGCGAACTGCAAAGAATGCAAAGAATGGCTTTGTAGCCAGACAGGGTTCTATGCTCAGTATTAGCTTCATTCCTTATTATCTGTTTGATTTTGCTTAGGCTTGTCACTGAACCCATTTCCCCATCTGCAAAACGGAAATAATACTTTTCTCAGAGAACTTTTGTGAACATTGATTGAAACAACATATCAAGTGTGAAGTGTCATCCACACTGTCAATAACTCTTACCTGAGAGTTTGACCAAGTAAAAAGGGGAAGGTTTACTATTCAGAAGAGAACACACTGGTGCAGCAAGATGCGGTAGGGGATGAAAAGGTGAAGGGAATACCAGAGGCAAAGTATAGTTTAGCCATTTGTTCTCTAAAATGGAATCTTTACATAAGAACAAAACAGAATGCTACTCCTGTTTCCTCTCTAGCTTTCTTCACTCCTATCTTTCCTGAAAATTTTGTCTGAAGTTGGCTTGTTTGGGTTTATGGGAGTATGGAGAGGACAGAGTAGAGAGAGCAAGAGAAATACATTAAGGAAAACTATATAAAGTGAAGGGCAAAAGACTAGAGCTAAGAAACAAGGCTGGAAAGGAACAGTCAGAAAAATAAGAAAATGAGGACAGTAATGTCAAGGAATCTGGGGGAAGAAAGATTTCAAGGAGAGGATACTCAACAATAATGAAGTCAATAATGTTAAGGATTTAGAAGTTGCTATTAGATTTAGCAAGTAGGAGATGTGTAATTTCTGGAAAATGTTATATATGGATGTTGAGTTCAAAAAGGCTAAGAAATAAGTCTTACTTCAAGTCTAAAGTGATCTAATAGGAAGTAGAGGTGTCAGTGTAGAGTCCTTTATACAACAAAGTTAGTGACGCTGAAAAGAAAACTTGGCCTGACTCATGACTCTGTTTTTGGCCTTCAATTAAGGCATTCTGGAAAGAAGTCACTTTACAAAAAAATTCTCTAAAATCTGGTATGGCCTGTTAATTGACATAAACATCTATTTCTCCATAAACATGAACAAACTTTTGATAGTATCTAAATGTCAGAAAAGATACTAAATAACTGGCTTTACTAATTGCTTGACTACATATTTTCAACTAATAATTCTAATATTTTTCCTTTTTTTATCATAGATATATGGTAGGCCCTAATTATCGTCAAGGAATGAATTTGGAAGTCTTTATATATTCCTCCAACTATGAAATACCACTCTGAAATTAAATTCCATTTGCTGGAAGAAAGTACATGCTAAACTGTAACTGAAATTAAAATGGTAAATGATTAATCTCTAAGTTTATAAGCATTTTATCTACTAATTGAAAAAAGCCATGAAACAATTTCATAAATTGCTTTTATTCTTTCGGTATGGGTTTACTCAAATCTTAAAGTCAAAATGTCTCAGAATTCAGTGTTCTGCTTTCTAACCTGTGGAAAACTCCAATATTTGGCTTAAGAATCATTTCTTTCTTTCAATTCTTTACCTCCATCAAGAACAGCAAGTAGCTTTCCGTGGGGGATCAATTTAAAAACGCAAAATCTTCCTATTTGTATCACCCCCTAGGAGGGCACTGAGTCCTGTATATGCTCGAGGAACAGAGTGCAATCATCAGAGGTGCAGTGAGGCACTGTTAGTAGAAGGCTACCTTTGCTTAGTGGAGGGTCAGCCTCCCGGTGGTTGAGACTAGAATTTTTGCCACCAAAAAGTCACGCCAAGTGTGCAATAGAACTTGTAGACCCTCACATATTCAATGTTGCGTGTAGCTGTAGCTCCTTCACTTTCACTACTGTAAAACATTCCACTGTATGAATCTGCCACCACTTATTTAACAAACCTGCCAATAATGGACATTTGACTTATCTCCAGGTTTTTGCTATTATGAACAACGTTCCCAGGAATTTTCTTATACATGTTTCTTGGTACACATACTCAAGAATTTCTCTAAGGTAAATATGTAGAAGTGGAATTGCTGGGTCATAGGCTATGAGCATGTTTAACTTTAGTAGGTAAAGCCAAAGTATTTTTCAAAGTGCTTGTATCAATTTACAGTCCTGTGAAACATAAATAAGAATTTCTAGGACCACACGTGACAGTCTAGTGGTTAAAGTTCCATGTTCTCCACCTCAGCGGCCCAGATTCATTTCCTGGTCATGGAACCACACCACCCATCTGTCAGTTGCCATGCTGTGGTGGCAGCTCACATAGAACTAGAAGGCCTTACAACTATGATACACAACCATGCACTGGGGCTTTGGGGAGAAGGGGAAAAAAAAGAATTCCTCTTGTTCTGCATCTCCTTCGGCACTGTCGACCTTTCTAAAGGTTTACTGATCTGATGGTGTGTGATGGTGTTTCCCTGTATTTTAAGTTGCATTTTCCTGATTACTAATGAAATCGACTATCTTTGGATGTAGGCACTAGTAATCTGTGTTTCCTCTTTTGTTAGGTGCCACTTAAAAGTCATCCACTCATTTTCTATTGGGTGGTTTGTCTTTCTCTCTCTAACACATACGAGTTGTTCATTTTATACGTTAATCCTCTGTTTTATACATTGCAAATATCTTTTCTCACTTTGTGGATTGACTTTTCCCTCCCTTTATAGTGTTACAGTTATTTTTTTAACATATTTTTAGTGAAGGTGAATGGCCCCCAAATTTGCAAAGCAATAGATTTTTAAGCATAAATGATACCACTGGCAACTATTTACTCATTTTTTTTTTTTTTTAAAGATTTTATTTTTTCCTTTTTCTCCCCAAAGCCCTCCGGTACATAGTTGTGTATTCTTCGTTGTGGGTTCTTCTAGTTGTGGCATGTGGGACGCTGCCTCAGCGTGGTCTGATGAGCAGTGCCATGTCCGCGCCCAGGATTCGAACTAACGAAACACTGGGCAGCCTGCAGCGGAGCGCGCGAACTTAACCACTCGGCCACGGGGCCAGCCCCTTTACTCACTTTTTTAAACCAATGAGAACAAGCACCACAAAGAGAGATAAAACTTTTTCAGAATTAAAGATTCTAATTTATTTCTTAAATTAAAAGTCTATAACATTCTACATTCTTTTCTCGTTTTTTTTTATTTGATATGGTTATACTGATATCCTCAAATATTCATGAGATCCAGAATTCTATTAAGTCTTTGGCCTTGGGGTAGTGGATTTGTCTCTTTAATATGTTATAGAATCCTAAGATTTATATAACTCCCTTGAATAGTATGGAAAATGTATATGAATAGTATGAAACAATATATATATGACATATATGAATAGTATGAATTGAGGGGAAACTGTCAGTAACCTTTATGCTTTATGATCACAGTAAACAGCCTTGGGACAATGGACCTAATGTATTTAATTCATAGTCCACCATAGTTAGCTTATTTTTTTCCTGGATATATAAGTGTCATACTTTCAAGAGTTCTATCTAGAAAATAATGTGTAGTTTGAAGAGTAATTTTGTTTAGTCCTGATGTCACAAAAAGTGATTCATCTTCCGCAACCATTTTTTGAGAGGAAAAACAGCAAGTGTATTCAAGGATAATAATATCTACCATTAATTGAATACTTACCATATAGTGAACATCTTATATAGTTTTTTTTTTTTGATGAGGAAGATTGGTCCTGAGCTAATATCTGTGCCAGTCTTCCTCTACTTTATATGTGGGACATGGCTACAGCATGGCTTGATGGTGGTGTGTAGGTCCAGGCCCAGGATCTGAACCTGTAAACCCCAGGCCGCTGAAGTGGAGCAAGCGGACTTAACTACTACACCACAGGGTCGGCCCCTTAATTATCATTTTTAATTCTTACAGCACTCTATGAGGTAGGCATTATTCCCATTTTATAGATGAATAAAACGAGGTTCATTCCCAAAGTCACACAATAAGTACTGAAGCAACAGTTACTAAGTGCTAGAGCAATATTTACCAAGAGGAAGAATGATACTTCAAACACAAGCCTAGTAATTCTTTTTTATTTAAAGACTGGCACCTGAGCTAACAACTGTGGCCAGTCTTGTTTATCTTCTTCTTCCTCTTCTTCCCAAAGGCCCCCAGTACACAGCTGTATATTCTAGTTGTAGGTCTCTGGCTCTGCTATGTGGGATGCGGCCTCAGCATGGCCTGATGAGCGGTGCCATGTCTGCACCCATGATCCGAACCGGCCAAACCCCAGGCCACCGAAGCAGAGCATCCGCACTTAACCACTTGGCCACGGGGCCGGCCCCAAATCTAGGAACTCTTAACCTTAGTGCTAAGCCACATTGCACATTAGTGAAAAGATCACTTACAATTAGCTGTTCAAACGCAGTTAAATAAATAAATAAATATTTAATAAACTTTTACTATGGGGAAAGTAGTATACTGACTGCTGACAAATTAGAAGTGGTCTGGATTGTAGGATAGAATATAAGCTCTAAAATAAGAAAAAGATGAGATCTAGTTGGTCCTACCCATAACTATCTAATTGACTTCCCTTAAGCAAGTCACTTAATCTCTCTTAGCCTTACTTTACCCAAATAAAAAAGGGGCTTTGATGGAACTGCATTGTGTATGTTTATCTGTGCTGAACGAAATGGGAGCAGGGATGAAGTTAGGTTTTAAAGTACATGAGTAAAGCTAAAATTGGGTATAGACAAAATTACTCTTGAAAATTCTTAAATCGTTCAAACTACAGTATTAGAGGTACCATCTCCTAAGTTCCCTACACAGCTAATTTTTTTATCATTTGAACATGACAGGTTGAGCAGCAGAAAAATAGTCGGCAAACATTTGGTGGGCGGGCTGAGCCAAAAATACCTACATTTAAACCTTAAAATCATTCTTTGTGTAAAGTACTGAAATTTAAGTAACATGTATGTATAAGGTAATGTAAGTTTTGTTAAGTTACAAGGAAACAAAGAGTAGATCCCTCTCAAAGGGGACATTTAAATGTATACAGAGAGTGATGTATCAACTACCTGTGCTAGCAGCTGAGAGAGAGAGAGAGAAGAAAAATTTTAAAGAAATAAAGAAAGGTTAAGGAATTTCCAAATAGAATTAAGTTCTATGAAGCATAATGTCACAAATTGGTTTTTCAGGACAGTGGACAGAGAACTCATAAAATTATAAACAAAAGTAATTTATTTTACTGTTATAAGGTTTTTCTAACAAACTTCTAATTATAAAAAAAGGACACAAAGGAGGGTTTGTAGCATTTATTGTGCCCTTTAACATTTGCTTAATAACGTGACCTGTGCTTATCCTATTAAACATATTTAAAAAGCACTACACAGCTGGGTTAAAATACAGCAGAGGATTATCAGTCAATGTTTGTGAAGAAGAATCAATAAAGGTAACTGCCACATGAATCCACAGTGATTTATGTCACGGAAGAATAATTTGAAATTGTTGGGATGGATTCTGTCAAATGTGATACAGATTTAAATATATTTTCTCTTTGGTTCCTGTGTAGCTACAGAAATTTGATCCTACTAAGGGCCTTTATGCCTTTAAAAAAATAATTTCCCTGATTTTCAAGTTGTGACTCAGTCTGGCTGTGTCTATCTGCCTTCTGCCAGGGCTCAGCTTCTCTGTGGGAACTGGAAACGTGTGCATACCCAAGAAGTGATGCAAGAACTGAATTTTCCCCAAAGGCAGTGCCAGCATCCTAGGACTTCAGACTTCTGTACTTCTTCCCTCTCTTAAACCATCTCTTGGAGATGGAATACAAAGGAAATAGTTGTGCAGCTTCAGGAGGGGAAGTACTGAAAATTATACATTCATTTGCCTACTTAGTTACACACTAAAGGCAGGAGATTGCACATCTCTAAATTCCTTAGCATCATCTTCTGTAGATTCATTTCTAGCTTTGGAAGCTAAATTTGTCCTTTATTGATGGATTGCTTAAGCTAAGTCAATATAATCTATCAATCTATCTATCCATCTATTTATTATTTCAAGAAAATATTAAATCCACTTCAATACACAAGTGTCCTCTATAAGAGCTGTCCTAAACATGTTCCCAAACTGACTCAGAAGAAACATAAAAATTTGAAAAGCTGGGGGCCGGCCCCCTAGCCAAGTGGTTAAGTTCACACGCTCCGCTTTAGTGGCCCAGGGTTTCACTGGTTTGGATCCTGGGTGTGGACATGGCACCACTCACCGAGCCATGCTGAGGCAGCATCCCACATGCCACAACTAGAAGGACCCACAACTAAAAATATATAACTATGTACCAGGGGGCTTTGGGGAGAAAAAGGAAAAATACAATCTTTTAAAAAAAATTTGAAAAGTATCTTATACACACTTTTAATTTTATAGTAATTTATACATATTTTTTAAATTTCTTCTTCATTCTTCTACTGCACTTTCTATGTAATGCATTTTACTTTATGTTTTGGTTAGTTTTATGTATTTCTGACTTCTTTACAAGACTTCAATCTCCTCATGTTCAAGCTCCTTTGTATTCTCCAAGGTGCCTAGCAGAGTACTCACAGGCTGTCATCAAATATGCATTGCAATAAATCAAAGGAATATGATAGGATATCAGATATTTACAGTTGGAGGGGCATGGAGAAGAAAAAAGATATAAGTATAGCACAAAGTATCCCTCTTGGGGCACTGGTTTTCAACCCCTTTCCCCATCCTAATACCCTCCTCCCCTGCCAAAAATTATTACACCAGTGTTGCTAACAAGTTAGCTTAAGTGGTTTGCATTTGTTTTGTGTTCGTGTATTTTTTTCTCCCAATCTGTGTTATACAGTTATGAAATGTGTGCATGTGTTCATTTGTCTTTCTATCAAGGGTTATTTTTATAAGGATTTGATTCACATTAACTTTTGAGATCAAGAAACTGTCTTCTTTCCACAAAATGATGTTTTCCTTCATCTAGTATGTGTTGATATTTAGAGCCTCAGGATTTTGCTGCAATTGACTTATTCATATCTATTTCATTCATTAAACAGATTTTTACTTATTGTCTGCTATGTGCCACAAACCTTCCAAGGTCCCCAGGTCTTAAGGACTATTTTTACATTTTCTTTAGATGAAATATAAATGAATTAATATAATGGTAAAATGGAGGCCCTTTTGGAGTGCAGCGAGAGCACAGATGATGGATTACCCAAGTCATCTTGGGGAAGTCAAGGAAAGCTTTGCAGAGAAGGTAATATTTCAACTGAGATTAGGCAGAAATTTGTACTTACTGAAGGCTAAGATGTAAACAGTAGAAAAAGAAATTTTATTTCAAATAATTTCTATTGAAATCAATTCTACTCAAAGCTTGGTTCTCAGACCCCTGGTGGTCCACAAAGTGTCTGTTATGAGGCTGCATCAAGATGAATACAAAAATAGAAAAGAAGTACTTAGAAACCTATACAGAAATTTGATAGAGTAATTTTATGTCTGTTGAATCTAATAATTTTTAAAATATAGCTTGTTCTAATTTCATTTCTCTAGTTATTCATTTTTATTGTATTTTGCTAAAGTACTGGTTCACAACAGAGCAAAAAATTTTAAAAACACATACAAGATAGTTTATTATTAAATGCATCTAATTTTGACTATAACTTTCTAGTTGTTCCCTATTTTAAGCTTCTTTTTGGATCTAGAGGGAACTCTAAGAGGCTTATCCCCTATTTTCAGGAAGATCCTCATATATAAATTAAGAGTATGATCCATTTTAATTAAGGATCATGCTAACAATTCAGCTATGCTGACCGAACTCCTCAAGCATCTCAGTGGAGCAAGGAGCAGCAGCTGGTTCACATTCTTTGGCACATGTTATCAAAAGTAGAAGCAACTAGATGGTGATAGAATACTGTTCTATTTCAATTTTCCAATACTTGAAGCCATTAATCCTTAGGACTCTTGTGAGGCAGGTTTTGCACCTCTTTGGAATCATCTTTATTTAAAGCACACAAGTGCATATAGAAATAAGACATGTTTGATTCAGATATTAAATTCAAATAAGGACAGGTCTTCACTATCTAAAAATTTCCAATCTAAAATGGAAAACTCAGTGAATGCTTATTCCTGCTTTAAATAGAGGTTTTTCCACCCAGACCATTAAACCAAAACAAAGTTTAATATGCACAGGATCATGTACCAAAGGCACATAAACTCAGAAATAAAACCTCAAGTCAGAATCTTTCAACAAAATCAGTAGATCATATACTCTTTGTTCTTTACTTTGCAAAACAGTTCACTCTAGCTGACAATGGATTCTCTCCGTCACTCTTATTGGTAGCTCTTTCTTTTTAGATTTCAATGAATCCGGACATCAACTTAACTTACAAAATATCAAATGGCTTGGTAGGATACAAATACATAAAGTAGAATTTAATGAACATATTTAGGTAATCTCAAAAATGTGAAACCACACACAAATATTTAAGATACTACTATGTAGGGCTTCATACATTGTTACCTCTTTTCCTCTAATTACTCAAAATATCCTTTTGGTTTTACAAAATTCTGGATGTTTATAAGTACCTTCCATTTTTTTGGTGCCTATTTTTGAGATATTAGAAAATACAGACATGCACATAGGAAAGCCAAGTAGTCTACAGTGAAATGAAAAAGAAAACAAACATAGGTTAGACTCACTTCTTTGCTATCCCCCAAGGAAGAGGAAATACAGTCTCTAGCAAGGTTTCTCAAATTTATTTCAGACCTGCTAACTGCTTATGTGTGTTTGATGGGGTGTGTTGGGGGAGAACTGTCCTGTGAACTGAAGGATGTTTAGCAGCATCCCTGGCCTCTATCCAATAGACACCAGAGGTACACCCTCACTCCCTAGTCATGACAATCAAAAATGTTTCCAGACACTGCCCCCAGTTGAAACCACTGATCGACAGTACAGAATAATAGTTCCAAACTTTTTTTCCCAATGCATACCACCAGTAAAATATTTTGAGCATGCATCTCTAAGTATATCTATTTATAAATTACTACTATAATTTATACTACTGTACTAATGCTACATACATCATATGTATGAACTACATACATGAACTACTGTACTAATGTTACATACACTGTAAAACATAAATATAAATTTAAACACAATGAGATAAAAATATATCAATAGACGTGTTAATACTTTTATAACCTGAACCCTAGGGGATTATCTTGTGTACCCCCTGGGATGTACACACCACACTTTTGAGACAACTGGTATGGATTATATTCACAGAAGATTTGTTTCTTTTATTGGCTCAGCTACTGACTTACAGTGAGACTTTGAGACTACTGGGTTATGACATCTTCATGCCATTTTTAAACTGAATATAGCTCTAATATACAGTGTAACGGAGATATCATGACCTTTGTTGAAAAGCGAAAGTATTCTAAAGCTTCCAAGAAAATGTATTAATTAATTAATTCTTGATATTATTAAGAAGTATGACCCCAAGACCAATGACTTAGAATGAATTTTCAGGTTAACTATGGTCTTTCCTTCTCCTATATCTGGTATTTGTATATATTCTTAGTTCAAAAAGATGATGGATAGATGTCAGTATTCCTACCAGTTCCCACAAAGCTCCACAACCGTTATTTTCAAACTGACTCCACTACTGGACCAGGAATTAGTTGTTACATCCTCACATGACAATCAATTTTTATTAAAAATATTTGGAGTATATAGACCAGGGAATATAAGAACTATAATAAGTATGGCTATTGCTGAAAGTCCCTTATTTATGCCATAATGATGCAGCCATGTAACAGTGGTTTTGGAGAATATTATGAATCCTTCTCTTATAGTAACTCATAGCTGATAATGACACAGTTGACATCTGTGCAATTACTCCAGATTTTACAAAGGTAACATAAATCAACATTTGAAATGAACAACAATAATTGCTATGGTTACTTGCCTTTATCTTGGATGCTTCTAACTACCATACGGGTTTTTATTTTATAATTGGTGCCAGTGAAAGTGTCTCCATATTAAGTAAACTTAGTGGTCCTATCTATGAATTACTGAATTAAAACAAAAGAAATATCTGAGAAATAGCACTCAGTAATTTTTAGGGTGGTATACAATTGAAAAATTAGGCACTTTTAGTGACTCCTGAAATTCTTTACCTTAGAACAATGCTATTTAGTTCACATTTAGGCTAATACACAAATATTTGTAAATACTGAGTATAATTTACCTTTTAAATAGTAATACTCCATAAATGTTGGCTGAATTAAACACAGAATCAGAATACAAGTTTAAGGATTTTACTATTTCAAGGTTTTATTTAAACATTCTTCGCGATAGGAAATATTTTAAATAATCTGTTAAGTAAAATTACTTTAGTGGTAGATTTCTGGATACATAATTAATATTGTGCTAAAAATTAAACTGTAGTCATCCATTTCCTGCCACGACCAAGTAACTAATATTGAACTTTCTCTCTTGCTGTAAACAACTAGAAAACCAGACAAAATAGACAAAGCAATTTTTTTCAGATATTAGAAAACAGGAAGCACAGGACTGTGATCCCTGAAAGAAGGAAAAGATATCAGATAAACCTTATGATAATCCTGGATTTAAAGCTGGTGACATTTTCTGGGAGAGGGAACACACGCAGACCGCAATGGTCTCACTGAATTTGAGGAGACAGAAAGGGAAGCTCAGGGAGACTGAGGCTGATGGAGTTTGCAGGGTAACACACCAGACAAAAGAAAATTACACAGAGCAAGAGATCCAGAAATCTGCAGGAGGATCCCTTTGAGTTATTGGTTGCATAATTAAGCTGCATGACTGCTGGCAAAGAAAACTGCTAGGGAGCTATAAGCTAGAAAATCCTCACAACTCACTCAGGACTGGAAGACATTTGAGATCCCTCAAGTCAAAAGAGAAGAAACCTTCTTTAATACCCAAAGCATTTGTAGATATCCCCAAAAGGTTACACAATTGGTAGTTGGACTAAATTAGTCCAAGAAAAAAGGCTACTTTAGACTCATCCTGACACAACTTTAAATCAAGCCTCGAAACTAACAAGCTGATTCTCAAGAAACATAAACTCAATCATAACTAAAGGAAGACAGACAACAAAAAGCCAAAAATCAACAGGGTAAAACTCACAATGTCCAAAATCCAATAAGAAATTACTACCAATCTTAAGAAGTAGGAAAATGTGAAATATAACCAGTAGGAAAATTAGTCAGTAGGTACGATACCAGAAATGAAAGAGATAATGAACTTAACAAAGACACATGAAGACAGCAATTCAAAATATACCAACTGAAAAACAGAAGGCGCTTGAAAATAACGACCAGTGGTCTGTGGGGCCACATTAAGCAATTCCTAAAGGAGAGGATAAAAACAGAGGGGACAGAAATAAAGCTGAAGAAATAAGGCTGAAATTTTTTTAATTTGAACTAAAAATCCATAAAACCAACAAATCTCAAGCAGGATAAAGCCAAGGAAACAACATCAAGACACATAATTATTAAATTACTGAAAATTAGTTTTGAAGAGAAAAATAATAAAGTCAGCCAGAGGGTTGAGGAACAGAGCACGAAGAGGAACAAATATGAGAAAGACTGTTGATTCCTCATCAGAAAGAATCAAGCTTCAGGGTGGGCCTAGTGGTGTAGTTATTCAGTTTGCCTGCTCCACTTCGGTGGCCCGGGGTTGGCAGGTTTGGATCCTGGGTGTGGACCTAGCACTGCTTGTCAAACCATGCCATAGTGTCATCCCACAAAAAATAGAGGAAGATTGGCACAGATGTTAGCTCAGGGCCAATCCTCCTCACCAAAAGAAAAAAAGAATCAAGTTTCAAGAAAATGGAACAACATTTTTATGTACAGAAAAAAACTCTGCCATACTACAGTCTATATTTAGAAAAAAAACTTTCAAAAGTGAAGGTAAAAAAAGACATTTGGGGAAAACATAAGAGCTGAGTGAATTCACTGCCACTAGACCTTACTTAAGCCGAAAACACAATTTGAACAGAAATCAATGACACTGAAAGCAGGAAAACAATAGAGAAAAATAAACAAAACCAGAAGCTAGTTCTTTGAAAGGATCAACAAAACTTATAAATCTCTACTCAGGCTAACAAAAAATAAGACAGAAGACACAAATTATCAATACCAGGAAAAAAAAAGGAAAGTCATAACTACTGATCACATGGACATTACAAAGATAATAGATGAATATTACAAACAACTCTTTGCCCACAAAACTAACAATTTAAATGAAAAAAGATATGATTTACCAAAACTCACACAAAAAGAAATGGATAACCTTAACTGTATGTCTATTAAAGAAATTAAATAAATAATTAGTAATATTCCAAAAACAAAAAACCAGACCCCGATGGTTTCAATGGCAAATTCTACCAAACATATACGGAACAAATAATACTAATTCTCCATAATCTCTTCCAGAAAACAGAAGCAGAGAAGCTACCTCCTAACTCATTCTATGAAGCCAGCATTATCCTAAAACCAAAATCAGATAGAGACATTACAAGAAAAAATATATATAACAACTACAGAACAATCTCTCTCACAAATATAGACATAGAAATCCTCAACAAAATATTAGCAAATCAAATCTAACAATGTATAAACAGAATTAGACACCACATCCAACTGAGATTCCAGGCATGTAAGACTAGTTCAACATTTGAAAATCAATTAATGTAATCCACCACATGAACAAGATAAAGAAGGAAAATCATATAATCATATTATCTGAAGACAAAAACAAGATTTGAAAAAGATCTAACATTCATGAATTTTAAAAAAGAGAAAAACCCTCAGCAAATTTCCTCATCTTCATAAAGAACATTGACAAAAAAACTTACAGCTAACATCATCTTTAATGATGAGAGACTGGATACTTTCTAAGACAGGAAATAAGGCAAGAAAGTGCTCTCTCATCATTCCTTTCAACTCTGACTAAAAGTCTTAAGTAGTGCACTAATGCAAGAAACTAAAACCATCTAGATTGAAAAGGAAGAAATAAAACTCCCTTTATTTGCAGATGGTATCAATGTCTGTGGAGAAAAATGCAAAGAATCTACAAAAAATCTCCTGGAACCAATAAAACTGATATAGCAAGGTCACAGAACACAAAGTTAATAAACAAAAGTCAATTATTTGTCTATATAATAACAATGAACAACTGGAATTGGAAATGGAAAAAAAAAATACCATTTACAATACCATCTTCCCTCAGAAAAGAAACACATAGGTATAAATCCAACAAAGTATGTCAGAATCTGTATGCAAAACCTGCAAAATATTAATGAAAGAAATCAAAGAAGATCTAAATAAATGGGGAGATATTCCATTTTCATGGATTGGAAGACTCATGATTGGAAAAGTGTTAATTCTCCAAATTTGATCTATATATTCAACACAACTCCAATAAAATTCCTAGCAAGTAATTTTGTGGGTACCAACAAACTGTTCCTAAAGTTTGTATGAAATGGAAAAAGACTAAGAATAACCAGCCTAATACTGAAAAAGAACAAAGGTGGAGGATCACACCACCAGACCTTAAGACTTACTATAATGCTACAAAAATCAAGACAGGGTGGCAGTGGCAAAAGAAGAAAGTAGATCAATGGAAGAGAAGAGAAGCCCGGAAACAGACCCACACATATATAGTTAACTGGTTTTTAATAAAAGCAAAAAGAGAGAATGGAGAAAGAATAGTCTTTCAACAAACGGTGCTAGAACATCAAGTGTCTATATGTAAAACAATGAACCTAGACACAGATCTAACATCTTTCACAAAAGTGAACTAAAAATAGAACATAGACCTAAATGTAAAATGCAAAACTATAAAACTTCTAGACAAAAAACAGAGGAAATATTCTACATGACCTGAGGTTTGATGTTGAGTTCTCAGATATGATACCAAAAAAACACAATCCATGAAAGAAAAAAAAATTGATAAGTAGAACTTTATTAAAATTAAAAACTTCTGCTTTACAAAAGATACTACTAAGAAAAAAGACAAGCCATAATAAACTGGGAGAAAATATTTGCAAAAAATATATCTAATAAAGGATTTGTACTCAAAATATACAATGAACACTTAAAATCCAACAGTAAGAAGACAAACAACCCAATTAAAAAGTGGGCAAAAGATCTAGACAGACACCTCAGCAAAGAAAATAAATAGATAGCAAATATGCATATGAAAAGATGATCAACATCATCTGTCACTGGGGAAATTCAAATTTAAACAGCACTAAGATGCCACTACATTCCCATTAGAAAAGCTAAAATCCAAAACACTGACAATAATTCATTGCTGGTAAGAATGCAAAATGGTACACAAGCTGTGAGACACACTTTGGCAGTTTCTTACAAAGCTAAACATAGTCTTACATAGTCATATGATGCAGCAATCATGCACCTAGGTATTTACACAACTGTTTGAAAACTTACGTCCACAACAAAACCTGCACATGGATGTTTATAGCAGCTTTATTTATAATCACCAAAAACCAGAAGCAACCAAAATGTCCTTCAATAGGTAGTGGTTATTGAACAGGCTATTCAACAAAAGAAAGGAATAAGCTATCAAGCCACAAGAAGACATGAATCTTAAATGCATACTATTAAGTGAACAAAGCCAGTTTGAGAATCTTACAAAAGCCATGATTTCAATTGTATGACATTCTGGAAAAGGCAAAACTACAGAGATGGTAAATAGATCAGGAGTTGCCAGGGGATTGAGGGGATAGGAGTGTTGACTAGTGGAAGTACAGGGAATGTTTTTAGGCAGTAGAACTCTTCCACATGATACTGTAACGGTAGATACTATACATTTGTCAAAACCCACAGAATTTTACAACATAAAAGAGTGCAACTTAAAGGACACAAATTAGAAATAAATCATTTAGGAAGTTGGTGAATCCCAGGATTGAATGCAGAATGCAATTAAACAATCTATCTCTAATAAGAATGTGTGAAACAATCTCACTGAAGACAGTAAGGGGAACAGGTGCTACCCTAAGTAACTCGGGAAATTAGTGAAGCCTATAAGACTAAAAGTAAAAATAACTATATACAAGTACTGTACTTTAGTTGATGAAGTTGTTTCCCACAGGCATCTGGATTAACAATTCTGAAACCCCCATACATGCATATTGGAATTAAACAATTAAGTAAATGTCTCTCTGACTGTGGAAGCTAGATTTCTCATTGTTGGAGTGGGAGTTTACAGATCAGTCATGGAAGAACGGGAGAATGATCCATGTGGTAATAGATAAAGAGCTGGAGACAGCAGTAGGAACTCATGTTTCAGCTTATATAGATACAGATGGTTACATTTAGAAATATTTACTGATATATGTATACTGTACACGGGTCAGTATACACACATATATTTCCTTGCTCTGTCAACTGAGAGGGCTTAGAAGCAACAGTGCCCCAGTATAAACAAGCACACTTAGCTCCAAGATCTTAAATTCTAATACCATTCTCCAATAAAAGGAACAAGGGCTCTTTGGAGAAATGGCTGATTCTAGGACTGGGGTAGGAAATATACAAGATGGGCCTAGAGCATCCTATGGTGCCAGAGAGTCAGGAAAGTGTTCAAATGAAAGCATAATGATGGGGTATATCAAAAGGACAAGGAGCCAACTGAATGAGCTCCCAAGGGCCAAAGCTAGAATAATCCAAACAATAAAAAATATAAAGTACTAGTGGACTATAACCCAAAGTATGAAATAAATATCCTTGAATCTATGATGATATAAATAAGTAAATGGGGGGGTGGGGGTATAGACAAGGAGGAATAGAGAAATCTCCTGTGCAAAATAATTCCAAATAATTTATGTAGATATGTAGGTATCCTACCTTGAAGCAGAGGGAACATAACTCATCACTCCTTAACTGTGCTGACCATTGGACTTCCTTCCAAAGAGTAATGTATGAAAAATGGGAGAAAAAGTAACTTTACAGCGGAGAAACTTGACAAACACTACCTCAGCCAGGTGATCAAGGTCAACATCAACAGTGGTAAGTCATGTTCTTAAACATAAGACCTGCAACAGTAAAACTACTAGATGAAAACATGGCATAAATATACAAAATTTTTATTTGTCAATTATACCTCAATAAAGCTTAAAAAAACACCAGTGTAGGTTAATAGTATGTACCCTTGATGTAATAAAAATGGCACTATATCTCTACATCTTTCTCCAAAGACCTCCTAACTAACTTTAGCCTAATCATGAGAAAAACAATATACAAATCCCAATTGAGGTATCTGACCATTACTCCCTAAACCTGTCAGGGTCATCAAAAACAAGGAAAGCCTGAGAAACTGTCACAGCCAAGAAGCACCTAAGGAGGCACAACTAAATGTAAT
Source organism: Equus asinus (assembly GCF_041296235.1). Classification (NCBI taxonomy): domain Eukaryota; kingdom Metazoa; phylum Chordata; class Mammalia; order Perissodactyla; family Equidae; genus Equus; species Equus asinus. Next base: position 44,521,603 of record NC_091814.1, read on the forward strand.
GTGGTATCCTGGATAGGATCCTGTAAGAGAAAAAATATATTATGTAAAAACTAAAGAAATATGAATAAAGTATGAACTTTAGTTAATAATAACACATCAATATTGGTTCATTAACTGTGAGTAACACATATGCATTAGTAGTGTAAGATATTAATAGGGGAAAACACATGTGGAGCATTCGGGAACTCTGTTCTATCTTTGTAATTCTTCTATAAATCTAAAACTCTTCTATCATTAAAAGTAGATTTAAAGAACACATAAAAACATCAGTAACAATAAAAGCAGATTCTTTGAAGAGACTAGTAAAATTGAAAAACCTCTAATCAGATCAATAAAGAAAAAAAGATACAAATTACCAATACCACAAATGAAACGAGGCCATCAATACAGAGTCTCTAGACTCTAAAAGGATCAGTAAATATTATAAATAACATTATGTCATTAAATTTAACAATTTAGAAGGGAATGCATATCGGCTTCTCACCTGATATGAAAACTGGCAAGCAGAATTAAATTTTAGTGGTTTCTTCTCTCCAACTTCAATTGGTATCTTTGGTTGTGGGCTATGATTATTTGGACACAAAGTAAACTAAGTTTCTTTTTTATAAGTCCCTGTTCAGGATTATTTAAAAATTTTCCTGCATAGACATTTTAAATACTTCGAGTTGCAAAATTAATTAAAAGCTGTGGTTAGGGTAGCAATGATACTTTCTTTTTCTCTTCTTCCAATATCATGTTTTGAGTACCAGATAATTTTGCAAGAGTGGGAAAGGGGGAGATATATAAAATTAATAACGTGTTGTCTTTCTTGTCGGGTATTACAGCTACTTGGCTCAGCTTAGACTTTATATGCCTTATGAAAGAAGCTAAATACCATTAAGATAACTCAGAACATTTCAGTAAAATATATGGCTTTTATGTGATTGGTTATAAACACATGGAAAACCTTTTTAATCTGGCACCTTATACATCTCAAAGCTACATATAATAATAGGATTTTACTGTAGACAGAATGTCCAGATTAATAAACATTTCATAATCAGTCTCTGAAAAATTCAAGTGAATGAACATATTCTAGATGTGCTCTGAAAATCTCTCCCCTTGTTATTTACAACAACAAGCAATTTTGTAAATGTTGAATGTGTCATGATTAGCATATCTGGCTTTTTTACCTCCAGAAAATTGTGGTTATTTTCTGTCATATGAATAAGAGATTGTTATTTATTATCTACATTAGCTACTTTGCTGGACTGTTTTTGTGTGCAGCAATGTAGTCATTGGTTGAAGTCGGTATGTATAAGAGCGGTAAGAATAGATCATCAGTTGCAGGAAGGGAGTTGTGCGAACATAGTCCCACTTAAGATGTGGTAGCCATTATCATCATTTCTGTATGCTGGGTATCCCCGTGAGAATGACAAACTACAGCAGATTGCTGCCTATTTTGATAAAACTTGAGTTATAACTTTAGTAAGACTTATGTTTTTCTTCCCCTACCTCCAACATGCTCTCAATCAGTTGCTCTCAATATTCAGTCTCAAAGCTCCTTTCTTCCTCTTTCCTTTCCTCCTCCTTCCTTCTACCTTCTCTTCCCCTGTCTCTTCTAGCTCTTTCTCTCCTCCTCAAGTTAAAGGGGCAGTACTCTGCTATTTTTGATGCAGAAAGGAAAAGGAGTATTGTAGGGAGACTACAGTCTTGAGACAGAGCGACCTGAGTGTGAATTTTTGCTTTATCAAAGAGAAGTTACTTTGTTTATTTTAAAGATTGGCACCTGAGTTAATATCTGTTGCCAATCTTTATTTTTTCTTCTTCTTCTTCCTCTTCTCCCCAAAGTCCCCCAATACATAGTTGTATATTCTAGTTGTAGGTCCTTCTGGTTGTGCTATGTGGGACACAGCCCCAGCATGGCTTGATGAGCGGTGCCATGTCCGCGCCCAGGATCCAAACCAGCGAAATCCCGGCCCCCCAAAGCAGAGTGCACGAACTTAACCACTTAGCCACAGGGCTAGCCCCAGTTACTTTGTTTTTAAGAGCCTCAGTCAGTGGTATGCTAGCGCCTGCTCATACTGCTGGAGAGCCAGTTGTGCCCCTTTCTTCCCAAGTCCCCTTCACTAACTTGAAGTCAGTTGGTAGCTTGAAATCAGCATTTACAGGTCAGAAATTGGCAAATGTACAAAACAGGACTTCTTTTACCAAAGGAGCGAGTTGTTAAACATTCACCAACACGTCATTGGGCTCAGTTTCCACATTTCTCAAATGCAACCAGTAACACCAACCCTGCAATTCTGTTGTAAGAATTTCAAATAATATACGTAAAACACCTAGCAAAATGCCAGACACGCAAAAGACAGTTAGCATGTGGTAGACAGCAATATTGTTATGGTATTACAAATAGAGTCTGGCTATATGAAAGTAGAGCATTAAAAAATCCAATAAGGCATGAAATCTCTAATGTAAAAGCATAAAGCCCTTAAACTTTATTTTAGTAGGGCTGTTTGGTCCTTCAGAATTTCTAAATGGAAAAAATTAGTACAGTATTCCATACACTACTCCTCACTTACTGAGAACTTATTTTTTTTTTTGCATCTTCTCCAATTTTCTAGATTCCCTTTTAATAATGATCTCCTCTGTTCAAGTGGTCAGCCACCACTATATATCATATAAATGTAGACTTTTTGAGTAGTGACTTGGAAGAATTCAGAAAGCCACAAGACCTATGAAGAAGTACTATAAAAGGGAAGTTATAAATAGAAGTAATTTAGTAACTATAATTAAGCATATAAAGAACTCTTAGGTGATCACATGTCCACCATTTCTTCTGACAGCTGAACCAAGATTTTGGTTTCTATTGGAAAAAGAGAAATTTAGCTTAGGTGTGGCAAAGCAATCTGAAAAATTATTCTTATGTTCAACAAGAGATTTTTCTCTCTCCTTGGAAACATATGAAAACAGAATTGATATATATGTACATATATATACGAGATTCTCCTAAAGGAGAAGGGGGAAGAAAAGAATGACCAATGATCTTGGACTGTAACCTCTACTTCTGGGCCGTATGTTTGAGGCTTTCACAATTCATTTTACTGAAGGCTTCAGAAATTTGAGCAAATCCCTTGCCTATATTTTATGCATACCAAACTGACTTGCAATACTTCATTTAAAAAGATCACTTGGAGGCCTCCAAAGTGTCTCAGGGTAAAATACGTTTATGAATCTGTCTAGAAAGATAATGTTTTTCCTCCCTTCACTAAATAATGATTTGAAAGGTTTTTTACTTTAGCTATTATAAATAAATACCAGGGGCCTGCCCAGTGGCACAGTGGTTAAGTTCGCATGTTCCGTTTGAGGGGCCTGAGGTTCACCTGTTCAGATCCCGGGTGCGGATGTGGCACCACTTGGCAAGCCATGCTGTGGCAGGTGTCCCACGTATAAAGTAGAGGAAGATGGGCACGGATGTTAACTCAGGGCCAGTCTTCCTCAGCAAAAAGAGGAGGATTGGCAGCAGACGTTAGCTCAGGGCTAATCTTCTTCAATCAATCAATCAATCAATCAATCGATAGATAAATAAATATCAGGTCTTCATTTCAGATGCATTACAAACATCACATAAATGAAATAAATTATTAAAATAATTTATTTTCACGTTCTTTGTTTTAAGTGGTTAATAACCCACATTTCCCACTCAGTCCTATATATCTTCTGATGTTGATTTATTATTTGCATTGAAGTTAAATTTTTTATGGTCATCTAGTGTCTAAATGTTTGCACTGGTGGTAAGAAGCCCTTAAATTCCTTTCTTATCCCTAACACAAGTCTTAAGATCATTAATGCTCTTAAATCCAAAAATCAATAAACAACGCTCAACAGAAAACTCAAAAACTGTAATCACAAGAGAGATAAATAAAACCCTTTAATGTGCAATTCAGTTTTAGCTATGAATAGTTTGAAACGTTATGGAAATGATGAACATCAAGATTGGAAATGTTTTTCTAATCTAAAACATAATTGTGGTATAGGGTATTATCCACTATTAATTACAAAGAAGTATTTACCAAACACTTTAGAATTAATCATGCCCTGTGGTCATTTAAATTAGTTATTTATACTACAGCTGTAGGCCTGTTCCCTGCCTACCTCTCTGGAATCATCTTACACCTCCAATTACCCTCCACACCCAGCATTATGTGTTTTCTTGAGTTTTTCTAATACAGTATCCTTCCTCATTCCACAGGGCCTTCCCCACCCATGCAGCTCCCTCAGACCAGACTATTCTCCCAGTGTTCCCTCCACTTTGAATCCCAGTTCAAACATCACTTCCTCAGAGAAGTCTTCCCTTATCTCCCAGTAAAGGTCATGTTCCTTTCCTTGACAGCACTTACCAGTTTATATTTATATATTCACTGTCTGTGTAACTAACTAAACTTTAGGCCCCAAGAGAGCAGGGACCTTGTCTATTCCTGATCACTATTATAAGCTCAGGATGCAGCATGGTCTTTGGCACACGGTAGGTGAATGAATGAATGATACACAAATTACTAAAATTCAAGCTTCAAGATACATGACTCAACATTAGATGTAATTCAAGATCACAGCATAATTACTGAATCCCAAATAACACTGATTTGGAAACAATATTATCAAAACTTAAGAAGAAGATCATACTGAAGCCTACTGGCACCACTTCAATGTATCAGCTTCCAAAGACATAACTCAGGCTTCGCATTTTTTTCAATAGCAAGGAGACTTTGAGTAATTCTCAGGCAGTATCACACCCTGTATTCATGACACTGACACTGTTCTCTCAACTACTCCTGTTACCCATCATTCCTTTAAAAACCTGAAGAAATATTCTGATGAAGGAGATTCTGGAAAACGCAAAATTTAGATTGGTTTTGGTGACGTCAGCAACATGGCAGAGTGAGGTCTCTCAGAGATCTTTCCCCTCCAATATACAACAACAAAAAAATCCATAATCCAACAGAGGACATCCAAACACAACACAAAAAAACGTTGGAGAGACCCACGCAGACATACAATGGAGGGCAGAGAGACTGGAGCTCCCCCCTCAGAGGAGGTGGAATGGGCTAAAAGCGAAATCTTCGCTCCCTCCCTTAAAGACTGCAATCCGGGGCCACAGGAGGCCTCCAAGAGGGAAGGAATGGGGTAGGGGAGGTTCATTTGGGGGAACATCAAGGACTCCCAAGGGCCCTTGCAGCCTAAAGGGAAGCCCTAACCAGTGTGAGAGCTTTTGTGGGGGGGTGACCTTATCAAGCCAACACCCCAGGAGAGCAGACCGTGAGAGCAGAGGGAGAAAACCCCAAGAGCACGCAGGAGAAAGGGCCCCTGCTCCCACCCACTCAGCACAGCTCCAGCCCCTGGGATTTCGCTGAAAGCAGAGGGCTCAGAATATGTGGCTCTTGACCCCCACCCAGTGGCGATAGGCAGTAACTGCGGCCAAATAACACCAAGATGTGAAAGAACAGAACCACCCCCTCTAGCAATATCAAACATTATATTAGATCTCCAGACCAGAGAGAAAATGACAAGTACCCAGCAATCAGTCCTGAGGATGCAGAAATATATAATCTAAATGATAAAGAATTCAAAACAGCTATCGTCAAAAAACTCAATGAGGTAAAAGAGAATGTAGAGAAACAATTCAACAAGTTCAGGAACAACTTAACAAAAGAGATTGAAACTATAAAGAAGAATCAATCAGAAATATTAGAAATGAAAGACACAATGGAAGAAATAAAACAAAATATGGATTCCCTGAACACTTGAGTGGACACCATAGAGAAGCGTTATCAGCATAATCGAAGATAGACATGTTGAAATGCTACAGAGAGAAGAGAAGAGAGAACTAAGACTAAAAAGAAATGAAGAAAGTCTCCAAGAAATATCCGACTCAATTAGGAAATGCAATATAAGAATTATAGGTATTTCAGAAGGAGAAGAGAAGGAGAATGGAGTAGAAAGTTTGTTCAAAATTTAGATTGGTTTTCTGTATAAAGGTCTACACTGATAGAAAACCAACATTTTTCTAATGTTTAAAATAAATATAAAACAAAATATGATTAAAAAATAAACTAAAATATAAAATGAATATTTTGGGGGCTGGCCTGGTGGCATAGTGGTTAAGTTCGCACACTCCACTTCGGCTGCCTGGGGTTCGTGGGTTTGGATCCCAGGCACAGAACTACACACCACTCCAGCATCCCACATACAAAACAGAGTTAGATTGGCATGGACGTTAGATCAGGGACAATCTACCTCAAACAAAAAAAGGAGGATTGGCAATAGATGTTAGCTCAGGGTCAATCTTCCTCATCAAAAGAAAATAACTAAATAAAATAAAAATGTTTAACTAGAGAAAAGAGGGCAAACACATGCATTCACACACGTGTGCTCGTGTGTGCAAAGAATATTTCTGGATAGATACAATGGCAAGATTGGTTAGTTCTGGGAGAGAGGCCTAAAAACCTGGGGGATCTACAGTAGGAAGTGGATTTTCCTTTTATCATATACCGTTGTAAGGTGTTATACTGTTTTCCATACTCATATATGACTTTTCTGCAAAAAAAGTTAATAAAAATTTTCAAAGTTAAATGAATGGGATTGAACGGGAATAATTAGTCACTCCCATAATTTAACTAAAAGGGAAAAAATACATGTTAAAATCATGGAAGTAAAAGAGACCTAAGATCATTCTCTTCCCTTTTATTAATGAGAAAATGGAAACAATTAAGAAAATTTTGTTCTCCCAAAGTTAGCAGTCAATCAGTCACATTAATTCTAAAATCCAGAACCCTGGGGCCGGCCTGCTGGTGCAGCGGTTAAGTGTGCACGTTCAGCTTCGGCGGCCCAGAGTTCACTGGTTTGGATCTTGGGTACGGACATGGCACCACTTGGCAAGCCATGCTGTAGTAGGTGTCCCACATATAAGGTAGAGGAAGATGGGCACAAACGTTAGCTCAGGGCCAGTCTTCCTCAGCAAAAAGAGGAGGATTGGCAGCAGATGTTAGCTCAGGGCTAATCTTCCTCAAAAAAAAATCAATCAATAAATAAAATAATAAAAAATAAAATCCAGAACCTTATTCTCAATAATGTGCCATGTACTATACAATTCTTACTATGCCACTTTAGTTATAGAAGTATCAAAAGCTCCACAGAACACTAAAACTTTCCTAAAATCTTCTTGTGACTCTAGGTAAGCAATATACAACAATTAGGACAACAATAATTTTTACTGATTTGAAAACAGGCAACTCAGAAGCTGAAATCTGGCAAGGATGATTATTTTTTAAAGCAAGCTCAGGAAGCAGCTGAATTTAGCTCATGAAGGAACTAGCTGCTGCCTGTAATTGTCTTTGGAAAGTAAATGCCGAAGTCAAAGGGTTCATGCATGAACCCTTTACACTTCTTAAACCCAGAGGCAGAAGCAGGAAACTAATTAGCCTCTCATTTATTATCTGTTTAGGACTTCTTGACTGACCTAATTATAACTCATCTCCAACACAATCTAATCATTTAGGGAATTTGGTCTAGAAACAGTTTAACTCCATCTAACCTATGGAATTCATAACTTAGGTGCCACCCTGATAAGAGAAGTCCCCATTAACTCTTCTTTCCCCATGATGTCCTTACTTGAAAGTATATGTTAGGGCATCATTTGGATTATATGTGTTAGAAAAGTACACCTTTTGTCTTAGCAAAAACTGATGAAAGCTTTTAAATTTGCCAACTTAATAGAGTAGAAACTGTATTATCAGGTAAACATTAATCTTAGCAAATAAAAAAAGGAATATGAAGAACATTAGAAGAAAGAATCTTGAAACCAACTCCCAAATAATTAGGACATAGAAAGATACAGACAGATAAGGGACATAAGTATTCTAAAAAAATTACTAGCAAGAGATAGCATATGACCTAAATTAAGCATTTAAAGAGAGGTCTAAGAATACTGCTGACATTTTCCAGAAGGTGAAAAAGATAATATGCTAATACTTCTTTCGTATCATACTCATTTATTAGGTGAAAAAGATTTTTCTTGGAACTTCTTGGAATAAGTAATAAAAGGAAGAGGCGGGATCAACTAAGTAAAATTTGTCCTAACATCAGTGCCTCTCTTAAAAGTAATTTCCATACGGTATGAACTATGGTCACACATATGGGAATAACTGGAAGGGAGGGTACAGTTAAAAAGGTTTTTCACTTTTTTATTTTCTTTTTTTAAATGTTAGGCTTGATTACAATACAAAATACTTATTTTTTATTTTTATTTTTTAAAAAGCTTTTTGTCATACGTGATATTCCAGAAATCTTTACCCGATAATTAAAATTCTTATTCTGGAATGTGGCAGAATAAAGACTCAATATGTTAGCTTTTCTTCTGAGTTTTAATGCCATGGTTTCAAGAGACCTGAATTCAGGAGACCTAAATGGATTTCCTCAATTACATATTTTAATCTCTATTTCTTCAAGGCAAAAGGGAAAGAAGTAGTGGTAAAGGTAAGACTACTCTCATCTGAGTCACCCTCAGGGAGTGCCACTGTGCTCCAGGGTTCATAGAAAGAGAACAGACTCCTTCCACACTTGTTAGACTCCATGATGGCCTCAGGGACTCTAAGGATTTACTCAAAACCATGGGCCACCTGCCCAGAAAGAACATACACACAAATTGTATAATTTCAGCAAGTGCCCAAACCCAAGATTAGGGCCTTTTGCCCTGAAAAAGAATGACAGCTTTATAAACTTTCAGCCAAGGCAAGTTCTATACTTAGATGTATACTACAATGTGATGATGGCCTTTTATGTTTCATTTATTCTATGCATCCTATAGTAAGATCATTAGCTCTGGAAACAGGAATACGAAGAATGGACCACAAATGCCTTACTAGAGACACAATGGACTGTTAGAACTATTTTCCCATTGACCATTCCTCTAGGGCAGTGGTTCAAAATAGGGACCATGCACCATTAGGAGGCACTCTGGAAATATGTGACGGTGTTTTTGGTTACCACAGTAACTAGAGGTTGCTGCTAAGGTTTAGAGTTCTCGCCTCCCCTAACCCCATGGGGGACATGAATGTTAGACATCTTGGAATGTCTGGAGAGTCCCACACAATGAATAACGTCCTACCCGACATTCATATGGGTGAAAACCAGATCATAATTATCGAAGCCTAAATCTGTTCTACACATAAACATAAGGTATTTTTGCACAATTTTAATATACGTTGAATTTCTAGGAATGCAATTATAAAATAAAGACTGTTTTTTTGTTTTGGTTGGAATTTTACCAAGGTTGTTTACCTTTTTGGAAAATACTGTCACCAATGGCAACACTACTTGTGGTATTTTAACTGCCAATGAAGCACACCTTTATCAATCTGCATTTGAAAGTGCCACAATTATGGTGATTCTATATATAGATGTAAGCACCTACTACTTCATTATGTCTCCTAGAGTAGTCATGATTGAGTATTTACATATTGAAATACATATTATTTTATTCTAAATTATTTTCCTTACTATTTCCCATTTATATTACTTAAGGTATTATACAGTTGGCCCTCCATATCCACAGGTTCCACATCAGCAGAAAACCAAGTGTGAATCAAAAGGCAGAGGATGGTTGCATCTGTACTGAACACGTACAGACTTTTTTTTCTTGTCATTATTCCCTAAATAATATAGCACAACAGCTATTTACATAGTACTTACATTGTATTAGGTATTATAAGTAATCTAGATATGATTTAAAGTATACGGGAGGATGTGCAAGTATGGCCTTTTTATAGTATAAGGGACTTGAGCATCAGAGGATTTTGGTATCCATGAGGGTCCTGGAACCAATCTCCCTTGGATATGGATGGATGATTTAATTACTTTTAACTTATGTGTGAGGTAAATGTATAAATGTACACTATATAAATATAGATATAGATATACTTAATCTATAACTACACACACACACATATGTATGTGTGTGTGTGTAGATATATATATATATATATGAATTTTGTTTTAGGATGGGATAAAGAGAACATCACAAAATATTTGCTATAACAAGTGGACGGTGAGTTTGATAGGGTTGAGAATCACTGATCTAGGGATAACAATAATAAATTTAAATGGAAAACCTGTCAAATTTCTTTATAAACAGAACATAGTATCGTTAAATGGCAGTTTGTAGCATTAATTTGTAGGATATTTTTACGTATCTCATTATGCTAGAGGCTGGGATTATAGTCAGCTTCTCTTAGACCACTACCATTTCCACAAGTTGTCTAGGCCTTAGTCAGAAGTGGCCACTCCTCTCACCTTAACCCTTGACACTATTACCTGGGCCAATTTGTAGGTATAATTGATTTTGTGAAATTGGATAGGAAAAGAAGATTAAAATGGCATAAAGGACTTGCAAATTCATGAAAGAGACATCTCTTTCATTTCCTATAAATTTGTCATTGACAACCTCTCCAAACAGGAAACAGTCAATAATAGTTTCAAATTTAGTTAGGACTTGCCCAGGTTCAAGGTTTGAAAAAGACTGCCATGAATGAATGAAAGGAAGAGAAGAATAGATAGAGGGGAAAAGAAAGGGAAAGGGATAAAGAATCTTGCTCAGGCTGGTAAAGCAACATATGAAATAGAACATGAAAAAGGCTATCAGGAACATATAAAATTTATATACCTATAAACTTCTTAATGATTCAAAAAATACTAGGAATAATAAATCCTTTTTAAAAGCCTTGAATGATAGAACCAAGAAAGAGGGCAAAATTATGGACATGGTTACTCATACTCCCGTAAGAGACCATGAAAACAGAAAGCAACTAACACTTGGGAGGGTTACTGCTCCTAGCACTTCAGTCTCAAATCTTCCCCTCTTAGACCAAAGCTTCATAAAACATCTCCAAATGGGCCAACTGATTAAAACAACATATGTTTTTATTAAAACAGCTTACAATAAATACTAGGTAAAGAACTTTTGCCAAAGAAACTGTTCATAACTTTTTCTCTCTAGTAGGATCCGACCTACACCAACCTGTTCACCCCAACTCAAGTCCATGAGTACAATATTGTCTGAATGGACAAAGTACAATCTACCCCATTTTCAAATAGTCAATCCTTATTTCCCTCAAAACAGCTAACTGCTCACACTTCAAGTCTGAATCTCCCAGACCAATATTTTAAGCAAGCTACTCAAGTATCAATTATTATTTTCATTCTTCTGTAGAGAAAGCTACTCAGATAATGTAAGAGTTTGCAGGTTTTATTAATGTTTCTTTAGTCTTTACTCTGTGGGTGGAAACGAGTGACGGATTAAACCGCCTGAGCTCCATCATATTGATGCTTCTCAAAACAAAACCAGGGACCGGTCCCCACGGTTGAGTGGTTAAGTTCGGGCACTCCGCTTTGGTGGCCCAGGGTTTCGCTGGTTCAGATCCTGGGCGCGGACCTAGCACCACTCATCAAGCCATGCTTAGGTGGCGTCCCACATAGCACAACCAGAGTCACTTGCAATTAGAATATACAACTACGTACGGGGTGGGCTTTAGTGAGAAGGAAAAAAAAAAGATTGGCAGATGTTACCTCAGGTGCCAATCTTTAAAATATAAACATACACAGATACACACATAGATATATACATACACAAATAATAAAAACAAAACCAGTATCCACATGAGAATAGGAGTGAGCAGGAACAATGTGCTGATAGATCAGATCACTTTAAAAGCCCTATGTTTTGTTCCTCATCTTTTCAATTCATATCTTCAGGATTAGAAATTGCTTTTGAATGGCCTAGACATATAGTATGTTGATAAAAATACTCCATACCCTCAGGAACAATTGGTGTAGAGTAGTGGATAAATTTACTGACTGATAATTAAGTAATAATTATTAATTTATTAAGGACATAAAGACAAGCAAATTTATGTTGAAGAAGACTATGTGCCAAAAAATTTAGCTGAAATGAATTCACTGTCCCCATTAAACTGACTGAGATAAAGTGTCATAGAAAAATAAGTTAGGAATGATGAAAGGAATGGAATGACGAACACCACAAATCAACAAAACTTAAAAAAGGACTGATAATTTTAAACAGAAAAATGCCCAGACTGGCATGTATGTGCCTATGTGCACACATGCATAAAAGTGTGTGTGTGTGCATTTAATTGTAAACAAATGCCAGTGCATGAATAACTTTTGAAACCTGAAGATATTAAAAAGGGCTAAAGCTAGATCAGAATTTCAGAATAAATAGGATATACGAAAAGAGCATGAAATATGAATGAACAGCATGTCTTTCAGAGAAAACGGCAAACAAAATCAGCTGAAAAAGTGAACACAGAAGGACCAACTCTTAGAACAAGAACCACCAAAGAACTCCCCTTGAAAAGTATGCTGTAAAACTGGAGAGAAAATGTTAAATACTTGCACATGTGAATGAATATTAAAAATATTTTAATCCTCCTAAGAAATCTGTTTCTAATTAGATATTCCTTTTTCTGATTATATATTTTATTGCAACGGAGGAATTAACTCTGACTTAGCTCTTCCCATAATAGCAGCTGTTAGATTTAACTCAGCAGCTTCCTCTTTTATGCTCCTACCAAAACATGTGTATACTATGTCTTAACATACTTCTTCTAGGGAAAAACCACAGAATTTCTCTCTCTCAATTTAGCTAGTTCCTGGGGCAATTTACTGTATCTTTTTCTATGTTCAAATAGAGTGGAAATTCTTTAATCTAATTCATAAACATTTAATTCTCTTCAACATTTTATTCCCTAAAATATGCAAACATGCAAGTCAAGAATCCACTTTCAAATGTCTTGGAATCTTTCTGGCCAACAAAGTAAGGGAGAATATTGCCTATTTTCAATTTATCTATTCAGAAATGAGGAGCAGTTTAAATCAAACACGACAAATCTAAAATAAATCAGGGCAAGGAGAATGGAGGAAGGACAAAATCACATACTAAGGATTTTAAGAGTAGAAATAAATGTATTCATAATCACTTAGCCAAACTGTTAATCTATTTTAAACTTTCCATTCTTCCATGACGCATATTTCTTTAAAATATAAAATGGAATGTTAAGAAGGCAGCACTCTGGAAAATATAAACACTCTAGTAATTTTTACAAGTTGGTTTTTTGGAAAGGCCCACCCACCTAACTCCATCCCCATTTAAAACTGTAGTGTCCCATAATTAAATACTATAGCCTTCATTTTAAAGGTTGAAAGTAGAACTGCAACTGTACCCTACATTGGGAACTCAGCATATGGTTGCAAACCCTAAAAGGCTAATTTCAATAATAAATAGAATAGCTGGAAAAAGGCACAAACTTGAGAACTGTGGAGAGGAATCTTCAATTAACAGGTGTGACTTAAGCAGGACCAATTAAGACCCTGCATATCTCTTGGCTTGAACCTCCTCTAAGCGTAAAAGATAAAGATGATCTCTTGGGCCTATTCAATAGTTAGCATCCTCACTAAATACCCAAAAAGGGAGGCAAATAGTGTGAACTGTAATGACTAAAAAGAACACCTTTCAAAAATGAATTCATCAAGCAAATGAAGCTACTAAAAAGTCAAGCAAGACCTTATCCAAAAGACATATAAAAATAAACGAACACTTCACCAAAACAAAATCTTCTAACAAGAATGGTCACCAAAATCCCTTGGAGTTTTCCTAAACTGTGAACACAACTTGTCAATCATAGATGGAAGAAAAAGTAACCATTACAGTTAAGTAAGACTTAGAGATATTCAAATATAAAGAATAGATATTAGACTTTTTCTTAAGTATACACTGGCTAAGAAAAAAAGAAAGAGGCAGTCACAAAAATAAAAATTTGACAAATGGTGCATCTTTAAAGGGCAGGTAGGCAACTGTGTATAGCAATGTCAAAAATAATTTTAAGGCTGAACAATCCCAAAAGTCCTGTGCACCCCATTGTTTATTGCAGCACTGTTTACAATAGCCAAGACATGGAAGCAACCTAAGTGCCCATCAACAGACGAATGGATAAAGAAGATGTGGTACATATATACAATGGAATACTACTCAGCTGCAAAACAGAACAAAATCATTCCATTTGCAATAACATGGATGGACCTTGAGAGAATTATGTTAAGTGAAATAAGCCAGCAAGAGAAAGATAATCTGTGTATGACTCCACTCATATGAGGAATTTAAAACTATGGACCAAGAACAGTTTAGTGGATACCAGGGGAAAGGTGGGGTGGGGGGTGGGCACAAAGGGTGAAGTGGTGCACCTACAACATGACTGACAAACATTAATGTACAACTGAAATTTCACAAGATTGTAACCTATCAATAACTCAATTAAAAAAAATTAAATTATAAAAAAAATAATAATAATAATTTTAAGGCTGAAGATTACCCTTCTATTGCTCTATTACTGCCCAAATAAAAGATGAAAACTAAGGATAGTTTCATTGATTTTGCTTCATTGTCTTGGAAATCTTAACGGTAAATGAGAAATAGTTTTGTAGTTAAAAGAACAAACTCATAGAGCTTCAATTAACTTCAACATTATCACACATGTTCAAAAACATTTTAAAAGACTTTGGTTTCCATATATGAGCTGTGCAACACTTGACAAACTCTAAAACTCCACACAGTAAGGAACAGTAATAAGAATGACTATAAAAGAGTTCCTTCTGTGTGGCCGGCTACCCACTTCTCACCTGATGGTACAGACAGCCTCAATGACTGCCATGAGGTGGAGCATAAGCTTGTAGGCAAAAATCTCAGAAATACACAGCCTGGTGGGCATTTCAAGGGACTCCAGAGCTAGCAGTGCTATTGTGGAGATCCTGCAGGCCACATTAAAAATAGAATATAACACAATCCCAAATTTTAAAATAAGACATGAAAGTGGGAGTAAAAATATCATACTCAAAATAGGAGAGCTCTCTCACAGATTACCAGTGAAAACTTCTGATTACAAACTGGTCCTTTATAAAGTACTTTAAAGGAAATAAGCTCTAGAAATTAAGCTAACGGTATAAAAAGAAAAAAAGGTTTCTGGTAATAATATCTCTGATAAATTTTCTCCCTGAGGAAATATTTTATATATGTAGTATTTTGCCAATAATAAGACAGTCTACTTTCTAGTCTGCAGTTTTCATTTTTTGAGTTGTCACAGGATCTAAAATAAGACTACATCTTAGCTATTTGTGTGCTATCTCTGATTTCAACTTTAACAAATGTGTTTGTTAAAACTGTAGCCAGTATTTAAATTTAAAAGTGCACAGGATTTTATGAAGACTAGAACATATGCAGGTGGGTGCTTAAAGAATTTTCTGCCCATTTTGCCAGAGCAGGATGCCATCTGCTTGTGCTATGAATCAAGCTGACCCTCAGCAGTTTCCAAAGTTGACAGGAAAATCTGGTTGTTTAGTTAACATTGAAAACACACTCTAAATCCAAGATGAACTGTTATTTTAAAAAATGCTCTTAGACATAGTTAAAAACTTCCCCTTTAAAAGCAGCTGTCTGTTTTTATATCCTTTCCTCATACGACTTTAAAAAGAAATACTGAATTATGCAAACTGCCGATTTCAAAATAGTACTCTCAAGTAACTGAAAATCTATTCTTTTGACTCATTATCTGAAAAAATAAGATCATCTTTTATATGAGAAATTATTTCCATCTTGTATAGTACAAATATCAACAAATAAGAAAAAAGCTTAATAAAACTATTTACATGGCTGTTTTATAACAGTCAACCGGAAAATAAAAATCTTCATTCTCTCACTCTGCTATTGCTTTATTTGTCTCTTTTTTAAAACTATAGAGAACTTTTAGCCACATTTTAGTCATATTAGGCACCTACTAATTTTAGTTCCATGAGGATTATCTGCCATTTCATACAAAACTTTCATATTAAAATTGTTGCTATTTGGATAATATGCCTGGAATTTTTTTAAATGCATTAATTTAAAAATCTATTACGTAATCACATTGGTATCGTCAAACAGCTATTATTTTCACACTTTGCAACACTGACACTGATCACAAGCACATGACTTGTTAAAAAAGATCCCTCCTAACTTCCTTGTTTCTAGCACCTTTAGGAAACAAGGTCTTGTCTTACTTTCAGGAAGGTGAAAACAGATGAATTGGGCTTTGGTGAGATCATGGAATACTTATGGGAAACTGGGTTTGTTGACACCTGCAGTGGAGATGGATAAAGCGGGTCAGGGGAACTGTGTAAGAGTATGAGTGTGTGTACGTGCATAAAGAAGGGAAAAATACTGTGAACGTAATTCCACTATCTCACTCATTTATAACCAAGCCTTTCAAGTGCGACAGGCCAACTATTAGGTTGATGTTTGTCATGGTTGAGACACTAGTGAGCCAGGCAACTTTACACAAGAGACATTAACTCTCTCTGGAACTCAGCTTCTTCATTAGTAAAATTAGGGGGAGGTCTAGTTTGGTCTACAAGGTCCCTTTCAGTTCTAAAAATCACTCACTGAATACCAATTACTAGGAACATAAAGATGAATAAAACATAGTTCTAACCTAAGACTGATTTGATGAAAAATTCAATCACCATGATCACTGTTCCTAAATAATTTTATACACACACACACATAAATATATATATGAAATGTCTGAAGAACACAAGAACATGTTCCGAAAAAACTTAAATCTTCGGTCTTATAAAATGGCAAAAATAAGTGAAAACTGACAACATATCACTCCACCAAAATAAGTAATCTATCAACCACAGGAATACTCAAGAACAAGCTTTTAATAACATGCTCTATAACCAGCCATACACACTTCTGTCTTCTTTAAAAAGGAAAAAGATCCTGCACTCATAGAGAAAAATGACATCAACAAATTCAATGACAGATTAATTTCAGGAAATCATTTAGAACAAGGAACGGGAAATATGGTTTAAATACCACATATTCACACCTACCATAATGCCTCTTATCATTATAATTCTTGTTTAGCTGCTTAAAAATTAAAATAATTTCCCCTGAAGATTTAGGGCCTCTTCCATTTGGAATGAACCAGCTTTTTCAATAATTAGAAAAGGCAATCTGTCTGATTAATGGCATAATAATAATCGCCAAAATGGAAGAAAGATTTCATAACTGACGTTTTGAACTCAGAAATGCACCCCATTTTTTCCCAGCCCCTTCCCAGAAATAAGACCTGACAGCCAATAAATAGTATTTGGGAATCCAAGACTAATTCCTACGTCTATGAGTTGCTCTATCTTCCTTTTACATAACGTTTTTAAAACTTTTTATTTTGAAGTAGTTTCAGACTTTAGAAAAGTTGAAAGAACTGTACAAAGAATCTTCATAAACTCTTCATCTAGATTTTTTAAATGTTAATATTTTACCACATATGCTTTATCATTCCCCCTTTTTTCTTTTATAAAAGCATGAAAAAGAATAAATATTTAGAAATAAACTTAACAAAAGAAGTGAATGACCTGTATATTGAAAACTATAAAATACCATTGTAAGAAATTTATAAATGACCTAAATAAATAGAAAGACATCCCATGTTCATGGATTGGAAGATCTGATATCATTACAATGGTAATATTCTCCAAATTGATCTACATATTAAAAAAAATCCCTATGAACATCCCAGCTGATTTTATTTCTGCAGAAACTGATAAGCTGATTCTAAAACTCATATGCAATTGCAAGGGATCCCTGACAGCTAAAACAATCTAGAAAAAACAAATTAAAATACACACACTTTTCACTTTCAAAACTTACTACATGGCTACAATAATTAAGACTATGTGGTACAGACATAGGATAGACATATAGATCAAGGGAACAGAAACAAACTCATCCGTTTATGAACAATTGATTTGACATGGGTGCCAAGACAACTTAATGTGGAAAGAATAGTCTTTTCAACAAATGGTGCTGGAATGACAGGATATCCACATGCAATAATATTAATTGGACCTTACACCATAAACAAAAATTGATTCAAAATGGCTCCTTCGAGTCGTGCACTTCTGGATGCTGAGCCACCACACAGTTGCAAAGCCCACTGGAAGCCAAAGCTGCACCTTCCACATGGCCCCTTCAACCAGTCAAGCACCTTAGGTGAGAGCTGCACCCAGGCCAGCACCAGCAGCTCAGTGACAAGCAGTGGCTACACCATCTGCTGTTGGCTCACCTGCAGCTGAACCCTGGCAGCCAGGTCTGATAGGTCTGATGGCCCAGACCTATCAGACCTGCAGACTACCAGACCACTGCAGCTGGTGTGGCGGTGGGCTCTGCTGTCAGGCGCACACTGGGTCATGCCATCACTGGGGGCTTCAGTGGAGGAAGTAATGCTGAACCTTCAAGGCCTGACATCACTTACCAGGAGCCCAGGGAATCCGGCTGGCATACTAACAGCAGCAGTAGTTTGCCCCATGCCACAGTGAGATGAAACAGTTTTTGGAGTGTGCCCAGAACCAGGTGACCTTAAGCTTTGTAAGAGTTTCAGTGGGGTGCTCAAACAGTGCAGATTTGCAAATGGATTAGCTTAATCAAGAAATTCAAACTGAAGACAGAAAATCACCTCTCATAACCAAATTAATTTAGCATAAAAACATAACTGACAGTGAAGATATAAAGTATAAAACCATCAGTTAAACCTCTCCTCTATCACTAACAACTTCCTTGCTTCAGATTGCAATGTAAGAGGGTGTTCTCACTATACAGAAGTTCACTGAGATGGTATGGAATTTGGACCTGGGCAGATGTTTGTGTGGTCTCCTTAAAGCAGCTTTTGTGATGCTATTGTTTGTGAATTAATCAGAATAAAGTGATTTTCTTCCCCCAAAAAACAAAACAAAACAGAAATCGATTCAAAATGAATCTTTATATATTGTAAATACTAGTTCCTTATCAGTATACTGACATGACTTGAAAATATTTTCTCCCATCCTACACAGAGTCTTTTTACTTTCTTGATGTCTTTTGAAGCGAAAACTATAAAACTTTTAGAAGAAAACATAGGCATAATTCTGCATAACACTGAAGCAGGCAACAGTTTCTTTGATATGACATAAAAAGCACAAAAACAAAAGAAAAAATAAACAAATAGGACTTCATCAAAATTTAAAATTTTTGAGCTTGAAAAGACACCAAGAAAGTGAAAAGACAAAGCCAGCTCTAATGGCCTAGTGATTAAAGTTCAGCGTGCTCTGCCTCAGCAGCCTGGGTTAGGGTCCTGGGTGCAGAACCCCACCACTTGTCTGTCAGTAGCCATGTTGTGGTGGCAGTTCACATAGAAGAACTAGGAGGACTTACAACTGGAATATACAAGTATGTACTGGGGCTTTGGGGAGAGGGGTAAAAAGAGGAAGACTGGCAACAGATGTTACCTCAGGGCAAATCTTTCCCAGCAAAGAAGAGACTAAAAAGCAACCTGAGAATGGGAAAAAATATTTTCAAGTCATATATCTGATAAGGTATAGTATCTAGAATATATAAAGAACTCTTAAAATCAACAATCAATTAAAAATGGGCAAAGGACTTGAATAGACATTTCTCCAGAGAAGATGTACAACGTCCCATAAGCACATGGAAAGATACTCAGTATCGTTAGTGACTAAGAAAATACAAATCAAAATCACAAAAAGATGTCACTTTACTAGGATACGTATAAGGAAAGAGATTAACAGTAACAAGGCTGACAAGGACGTGGAAAAACTAGTCTTCATTCATTGCTGGTGGGAAGGTAAAATGGTACACTTTGGCATTTCCTCAAAAAGCTAAGCATAGTTATACCACATGACCCAGAAATTTCACTCCTAGGCATATACCCAAGAACACTGAAAACATGTCAACAACAAACTTCTCCACAAACGTTCATATGAACATTACTTATAATAGTGAAACACTGGAAACAGCCCAATGTCTATCAACTGATGAATGTGGTATATTCATACAATGGGATATTATTCAGTCATAAAATGGAATGAAGTACTGATACATGCTATATAACATGAATGAACCTTCAAAACATGCTAAGTGAAATAAGCTAGTCACAAAGCCCACATTCTGTGATTCCAAATATGAAACATACAGAATAAGAAATTACATCAAGACAGAAAGTAAATTTGTGGTTGCCAAAGAATAGGGGAGGAGAAAATGGGCAGTGACCTCTAATGCATAGGGGGTTTCTCTTTAGGGTACCGAATGTTCTCGAATCAAATAGTACTGATGGCTGCACAAGGTACTGTGCAATACACTAAAAACCACGTAAATGTACTTTAAAGGGAGAATTTTATGGTATGTGAATTATATCTCATTTTTTTAAATTATTTGAGAAAAAAAAACCAACATATTTGAGACCTTTGTGGGTGAAAAGAGGAAGAAAAAAGAAAATAGCAGGGGACCGGCCCAGTGGCGCAGTGGTTAAGTGTGCACATTTTGCTTTGGTGGCCCAGGGTTTGCAGGTTTGGATTCCGGGTACAGACATGGCACCTCTTGGCAAGCCATGCTGTGGTAGGCATCCCACATATAAAGTAGAGGAAGATGGGCATGGATGTTAGCTCAGGGCCAGTCTTCCTCAGCAAAAGAGGAGGATTGGTGGCAGATGCTAGCTAAGGGCTAATCTTCCTCAAAAAAAAAAAAAGAAGAAAGAAAATGGCAGGACAGACACTTGGAACCCTTATCCATGAGAAACAAAGAAGAAAAAGAGGCCAGAGAAGGGATCAGAGAGAACACGGAGTTTACTATGTCCAAAAGAACACACAGGTGGCAGCATCAGATTCTTCTGGGAACTGATTCTGAATAATCAACATGCTTAATACAATAAATCTCACCCAGTTTAAGTACTCTCTCTTACAAAAGAAGCCTGGTTACTATTCTATCCTCTTCTCTAGTTGGGGGCAATCCTGCAAATTATTGAAAGCAATCAAGTTATTTTCTTTCAAAATGTTCCATAAGTCAGGCTTTTCACTGTCCGATCTTTCCTTCATTAGACAGGATTAGTAAATGTTTACTCAATAAATTTAATATGAATGCAATTCCTTTATTACCAACCTGATCCTGATCTCATTCCATGAGTTTAGTGATTAAAATAAAATCTATTTTTTTGACTATCTAATAAAGTAATAATTTTATTTTGTACAAATTCTACTATAGTTTTCCAAAGCACAGAACAATTTTCCCAGAATATGACTGGAAAATTAAAAGCTTTGATTATTTTGATTTTTGCTTTGGACACACTCACCCAAAGCAGCATTTTATGGAATATATGCACAAGGACAAAAAAAATGACAGATTTTCTTATTTTTCAATAATTTGTCTAATAATTGAGAGCAGTTTAGAAAAGAATAGGTAGATGTGTAAATCAGTTTGTTGTGAAACACTTTCCCTGCATCACACTGTTTTGTTTAATTTTATTTTCTAGGGCATCTGAAAACAACTACGCTGTAAGCAGACTGTGTGGTCAGCTAAGACAAAGTCTTAGCACTACTGTGAAATAAGATATGCCAGGTCTACCCTCCCGTATTATGTGACTGGCCGAGTTAGAGGATATATATACATGACAGTCAGAGAGACATCATCAATATGGATGCTATGGTATCATCTCATGAGTAATGTTTCTTATAGCAATGATACGCATGCTAAATTTAAAAAGACTAAAATATGAATGATAAAGAATCCAAAAATAAAACCCAAGATATCTAGTGTAATACCAATTTGCACAATTTAGTCTGAAACACCAAACAGTATAGGCTTAAACTTTCATTCTTTTAAAACTATATTTTATTTTCCAAGAATAATTTCTAAATTAAGTCTTGTTATTTATATTCTAAACTTCAAGTTTTTTACAGACTATACTTTGCCAATATAGAGCTCACAAAGTAAATATTATCCAGTAATCTGAATTTAAGCCTTAGAATTTAGAAGTCATCAAGAACATTTTTATTACAATACTTTTTCCTTTCCTTCTTTTTTTTTTTTTTGAGGAAGACTGACCCTGAGCTAACATCTGTGCAAATCTTCCTCAATTTTGTGTGTGGGACATCTGCCACAGCATGGTTTGATAAGCAGTGTGTAGGTCCACACCATGGATCGGAACTGGCAAACCTGGGCCACCAAAGCAGAGTGTGAGAACTTAACCGCTATACCTCCAGGCCGGCCCTTTACTACAACAATTTTTAACACTTGCAGGTTGTCCCATGCCCTATGACCTCAGAAACATCAGAATGAAACTGACACCTATTGAAAGAAGCATCAAGTAAATTTTAAAAGAGAAATTCATTTCCATATTTCCACAAAGAGCAATTTGGGGATTTGAATTACAAGGGGAGAAAGCCTGAGGGATCAAAGTAACAGGTACTACTAATATTTTGAGAAAGGTGCCATGATACTAGTGGTTCTTCCATTAACTCCGTCTACAATAAGAATCACTACCATTTTATGGGGTATATATTATGTGCTAGATGCCACAAATAAATTGTCTCATGTGATCCTTAAAAATAACATTATTTTCTCCATTTTACAAATGAGATAAATAAGACTTGATAAACTTTGTCCAAGGACACAGACAAGGTACAGGGCACAGGAGGGTTCTGAATCTAAGTTGGCCTAATTCCAAAATGTATTCCTTCACTATATATAATGCTATATATACATATATATATATATACACACAACACTATATATAATGCTCTACTCTCTGTTCTTCTAACGCAGAGCTGCAAACTCAAATGCTAATAGGAGCCCTGAAATAAAAATAAACTGTATGCAGTGAGTTAAAAAAAATAGACAAGATGGTTTTGCCACCAAGCATACACCTGCCTATCTAACGTGGCCTCTTGATACATACTGTGCAAGCATGACAAAGCAGCCAAACAAAATATGTCCACTGGCCATATTCTGCTGGACCCATGTTTAAAAAAAAAAAAAATCACCATTTGGAAATCAGAAGATGAAAAGCAATCCTACTAAGAAAGTATTCTTCTGAAAAATTAGTGATTTTCAAATAAGATGTGCAGGGCTGAAATTAATCATCATTGAGCAAGTAAAGAAAACATTAACTTTTTTATGGCAACTCCTTTATGTTTGAACCTTACATAAAAACCTTGTAGCAATAATAAACTTTGTAGTAAAGCATCATTTAATACTGACAGTTCCCTACTTTTACATAGCGCATTTCCAAAGATGCACTCGAAGGCT
Organism: Equus asinus; assembly: GCF_041296235.1. Lineage (NCBI taxonomy): Eukaryota > Metazoa > Chordata > Mammalia > Perissodactyla > Equidae > Equus > Equus asinus. The sequence goes on from NC_091814.1 coordinate 44,544,818, forward strand.
AAATGTATACAAGTCTAAAAATAGATGCATATGCTATACTGGTGGTTATGTTCTCAGAGTACTAAAAGATATAATCTAATCTAATTAAGGCTTTGAGGACACTACCTATTGCCTGAACACCACCTTTACCCCAAACCAGGAACTCAGGGAGCAGCAAATCTCAACTCTGTGGCCTTAGGAATTAGAACCAGGTATTTCTCCTTCCTACAGGCCTACAGGCCTACCACTGACCAAGCCCCACTCCCCACAAGAGCAAAAACTGGGTGGTAAAATGGCATAGGGGTGACAGAAAGGGAAGGGCAGGACATGGGGGAACCCTGGGCAGATGGGCACCATAAGCAAAGCAATTCCAGGCTCTGGCTGTGCAGTGATCCAGAGAAGCACCTGGTAATCTAGAATTTCTGAGAGGCTCCCTCCACAAGGCAGGACACAGTGAAAATATTTAGACCACTGCCAGCTCAATCACCTAAGCTAAAAAACTGTCAATGATCTGGGGCAAGAAGTGCCACAATGCAATAGTTCAAAATTATCAAGATTCAGAAAACAGAATACAGAAGATTCAATCCCACATACAGAAAGGAAATCAGAAAGTCAATATAATGTTCAAAAACAAGATTTTTATAAAAGTCAAAGCCCAAGAAATACACACTATCACCTTATACACAAAGGAGGATATTCATAACACCAGATATTATAAGAAGATATTCATAAGTAGGTATTTAGGCTAAATAGAATTGCTCATTTATAGATGAAATACTACATTGGTTTAGGCATCAAGGATCTTACATACAATCACATTTTTCAACCTGTTCTAACATTACATTTTATTTTATTTTAAATAGTATTATCCAGGGTCCAGCCCGGTGGCGCAGCAGTTAAGTGCGCACGTTCCGCTTTGGCAGCCCAGGGTTCGCTAGTTCAGATCCTGGGTGCAGACATGGCACTGCCTGGCACGCCACGCTGTGGTAGGCATCCCACATATAAAGCAGAGGAAGATGGGCATGGATGTTAGCTCAGGGCCAGTCTTCCTCAGCAAAAAGAGGAGGATTGGCAGCAGTTAGCTCAGGGCTAATCTTCCTCAGGAAAAAAAAAAAAATATATATATATATATATATATATATAGTATTATCCATCTACACATCACTGTATCGGGTTTTTAACATTGACATTTTTCATTTCTTTTAAAAGTAGTATTTATTACAAAGTCTAATAATGTTTGATGCTTTTATAGCTCATTTTCTCTCTTCTCTACCTACTCAACAAGACCTGTTAAATGCCAACCATCCAAGAAGTCTAATACGTTAGCTGACACTAATAATTTAGCCACTTTAATTTCATGTTTATTTCTTTCAAATAAAAAAGTATGCATCTCAGCACAGCTGACATTCTGACAACAAAAAACATACATCTCCCCTAATTCCACCCACAATTTACTATTAAAACCATCAAAGTTCCACATTAACATACATATCATAGTTTAAGTTTACTGTTTACAAAGAATCCACTAAACCAACACACTACTCTATACATTCTAGAACTACTTGATATAATAAGAAGGGGAAGAGAGTAGAAATCACACAATCACTGCTTAGAGATGAATGATTTTTGGAGGAGGCGGAGGAGCAGGAGTAGCCCTGAGCTAACATCCACCAACAAGGCTTCTCTTTTTGATGAGGAAGACTGGCCCTGAGCTAACATCTGTGCCCATCTTCCTCTATTTTATATGTGGGACACCTGCCACAGTATGGCTTGCCAAGCGGTGCATAGGTCCACGCCCAGGATCCAAACCAGAGAAACCCAGGCCGCTGAAGCAGAGCATACGATCATAACCACTATGCCACTGGGCAGGCCCCAATGAATGATTTTTATAATACACAAAATGCAAATTAAAGGCAAATGAGAGAAAATTCTCAAAACAAAGAATAATTTAAATCACTATTGTTCCTACATCAATAGCTTGATTTCTTTGCATTTATGTATGTGCTTTCAGCAGCAAACAGTGAATAATTTGGTGGCTCAATTCCCCTATTTTATCTACCTTAAATGAAATCCATTTTAAAACTTTTAGGAATTTTGGAGCTGCAACTTTCTATTATAAGGTAGTAATTAGGAGCTCCCAGCTGTGAAGTAAATATTATCTGAACAGAATTTCTTAAAATACTCTTTGCAATTAAATACCTACTAATCATTAAACAGGGAAGAAACATAAGGGTTACGGGGGGGAAAAAAATCAAACACTATTTTACAACAGGTTTCTGGAAACTATGAACTCAATGGGCAGATTACTAATTGCCAGGGAGGAGAAGGGATCTTGGTTCTAAGGATCTTCGTAACAACTTAGATACAGACGTAACAGGACCTAACTAAATTGCTCCTTGCATAGCACAGAGGTACAATATTCTCAACAAAGCCCTGCAGAGTATGCCCACAGCCTGTTGAAAGATAGTCATCAGTAGTAAAGTCATTCATGGGGACTTTAAGTAGAACTGAGAGAGGAATTTTAACATATTCAACATATTCTCTCAAGAGAAAGAAAAAATTAGGCTGGCAAGATGACAGGGAGTCAGCAAGATGTGTCTCCCACGTTACAAAGATGTAGGAGGCTGCTTGAGAATTGACTTAAAAAAATCCCCTGGAAGACAGTAACAGATTTTTTTAAAGATAACATGTATATTATAACAATAGGATGCCACCACCACACTTCTAACACTTTTTTTTCTCTGGTTTACAATGTACTAAATGAGCTATATTCTTTAAGTGGGGGGGAGACTTCATAAAATATCTTAAATTTTAAAGTAAAGGGCAAGTTTATCAGGGGAAATATGCATAGATTATAATTAAGAAATTTTGTTAGAAGACAAGGCATGCAACCTGATGATGACGACTCAGAATTGCGTAGTTTGCATCAGAATGGCATGTCCTGAACATTCTAATGACCTCTGGGCCAATAAAAGAATATAGAATCGAGATCCTGTTTCCTGGTACAATATCTAGATTATCTTTCTAACCCTGTTTATAGTTTAAAGAACTGGATTTTAGTGGATAAAAAGACTGCATCAATGACACAACCAAAGTGAATAACTATTTCTTTCAACAACATAATCAGGCTCAAAATCTGGGAGTTCTTTTCCTTTCTTTTAGGCCTTATAATTACTAAAAATTAAGAAGTGTTCTCTCAAAATGTTTCATATCTAATTGGCATAGCCTCAAAATATCTCCCTCAAATACTGATTAATTATGAGGTAAGTTTAACTGTGTCCACAAATTCTTTTACACTCCTTCTTCCGGGAGGTGGAGCTTAACTCTCCTTCCTCTTGAACGTGGGCTGGATTTAGCAACTCGCTTCTACTGAATAGACTATGGAAAGAGAAAAATAGCAACTTTGCAGTGGAGAAACCTGGCATACAATCACCTTACCAAGTGATCAAAGTTAACATCACCAGTGGTAAATCATTTTGATATCATGCATCCCTTGATACGACACAATGAGAAGGGTTCTTCACATCTGTGGTATTCTTCCCCAAAATGCGTAAGCCCAGTCTAATCACGAAAAGACATCAGCTAAACCCAAAGTGAGGGATATTCTACAAAATATCTAACTAGTACTCTTCAAAAGTATCAAGGTAATGAAAAACAAGGAAAGCCTAAGAAAGCACCACAGATTGGGAGACACTAAGGAGATGTGACAATTAAGTGCAACATACTATCCTGGATTCAATTCTGGAACAGAAATAGACTATTAGTGGAAAAACTGGTGAAATCTGAATAAAGTCTATAGTTTAGTTAATAGCACTGTTATCAATATTAATCTCTTCATTTTGATCTAAGGTTATATAAGATGTTAACATTAGGGGAAAGTAGGAAAAAGGTACATGGGAATTCAGTGCACTATTTTTGCAACTCAAGTAAATTTAAAATTATTTCAAAATAACACTTGTGTTTTTTCAATTTCTTAACCATAGCTCCCCTACTTTTAAACAGCTAACACAGCTCATAGGCCTTATTCCTATTACTGAGATTTTTCCAGATTCCCATGTCTTTAGGATCTGCTGTCTCTAATTTATCTGATATATAGTGAAGGATCAATCTTAACAATTTACATCATCTCCCTACTCAGAAACTACCAACTACCCTACTCAAAACTATAAATGACTCCTCATTGCCCCAGTATTATTTATCACTAAGCTTATCACTAAAGGGCATCTGCAAAACAGCCATACACTGTTTACCTAGCCTTATCTCTCCACTAGAGATACTTATTTTTTACTTTTAATCATATACCAATGACAATTTTTTAAAGAATTTTAATCTGGTAATATATTGCGCATTCTGGACAGTAATGGGAAATTCAAAAGACATAAGCATGGATTTTGCTTTTAGAAAATTTACAATCTTGTAAGGTACATGATGGTTATTTATTTTATATTTTTATCTTATTTCCCATCACTTTATTAAACTTTTTTTAGTTTTTTGTTTGCTAAGTAAGATTAGCCCTGAGCTAACATCTGTTGTCAATCTCCCTCCTTTTTTGCTTGAGGAAGATCAGCCCTGAGCTAACATCTGTGCTAATCTTCCTCCACTTTATATGCAGGTTGCCATGACAGCATGGCTGACAAGTGGCATAGGTCCCCACCTGGGATCTGAACCCACAAAACCAGGCCACCAAAGTGAAGCATGCCAAACTTAACCACTACACCATGGGGCCGGCCCCTTTAGCAATTTTAATAGGTTTTGTTCAACTGATTCCTTTGTTTCCTAAATATTTAATCATATCTTCTATAACAAAACATAATTTTATATTTCTCAGTATTTATATCTACTTCTGACAATGGTTAAGAGTCTAAATTACTTTTGCTTTCATTTGAAAGTACTGATTAAAATCTCAACAATTACAAATGATGATATTATAAATGGCACAGTAAACACGCAGCTGACCCAGAAGGGGACAACCAGTAACAGAATTCCCGAATCTTATCAACACACCCTAAGAAATCTCCTTGGAAGCTTCTTATTCCCTTTTCCAGGAGACTTTTTCAGTTCAAGTTAATGAACAAATAGTTTTCTAACTACCCACCTTAAAAATATGTTAATTATAGCCAACAAGTTATTTTATGGATGTCAACAAACTGATTCTAAAGTTTATATAGAAAGGCAAAAGACCTAGAATAATAAACATAATACTGAAGGAGAAGAAAAAAGTTCTGACACTACCCAACTTCAAGACTCACTATAAAGCTACAATAATCATGACAGTGGATATTGGCAAAAGAATAGACAGACAGATCAATGGAATAGAATAGAGGGCCCAGAAATAGACCTACATAAATACAGTCAACTGGTGTTTGACAAAGGAGCAAAGCAATACAATGGAGAAGATAGTCTCTTCAACAAATAGTGCTGGAACAAACGGACACTCACACACAAAAAATGAATCTAGACACAGATCTTACATCCTTCACAAAAATTAACTCAGAATGGATCATAGACCTAAATGTAAAACTCAAAACTATAAAACTCCTAGAAGATACCATAGGAGAAAATCTAGATCACCTTGGATATGGTGATGCCTTTTTAAATACAACACTAGACACAATCCATGAAAGAAATAATAAGCTATATTTCATTAAAATTAAAAACTTCTGCTTTGCAAAAGGAAATATCAAGAGAATTAGAAGACAAGTCACAGACTAAAAGAAAATATCGGCAAAAGACACATCTGATAAAGGACCATTATCCAAAATATATGAAGAATTCTTAAAACTTGACACTAAGAAAACAAACAACCTGAATAAAAAATGGGCCAAATGGACACCTCACCAAAGAAGATATACAGATGGCAAATACGCATATGAAAAGATGCTCCACATCATATGTCATCAAGAAAATGCAAATTAAAACAAGGAAATACCACTACACACCTATTAGAACAGCCAAAATCTGGGAGACCAACAACACCAAATGCTGGTGAGGATGTGGAGCAACAGGAACTCTCATACATTGCTGGTGAGACGACAAAAATGGTACAGCCACTTTGGAAGACAGTTTGGCACTTGTTACAAAATTAAACATACTCTTATCATATAAGTCAGCAATTGTGCTCCTTGGTATTTACCCAAAGCAGCTGAAAACATATCCACACACAAACCTGCACATGGATATTCAAAGCAGCTTAATTCATAATTGCCAATACTTGGAAGCAACCAAGACGTCCTTCTATAGGTGACTGGATAAATTGTACTACATTCAGATAATGGAATATTATTCAGCACCAAAAAGAAATGAGCTAGGAAGCCATGAAAAGACATAGAAGAACCTTAAATTCATATTATTAAGTGAAAGAAGCCAATCTGAAAAGGCTAAATATTATGTAATTCTAACAATACGACATTCTAGTAAAGGCAAAATCACGGAGACAATAAAAAGATCAGTGGTTGTGGTAGAGGAAGGGAATGAATAGGAACATCACAGGATTTTTAGGGCAGTGAAAATACATTGTATGATATTATACTGAAGGATGTATGTCATTATACATGTCTCCAAACCCACAGAATGTACAATACCAAGAGTGAAGCCTAAGATAGACTACGAATTTTGAGTGATTATGATGTGTCAATGTAGGTCCATCCTGGGTAAAAATGTACCATTCTGATGAGTGATGTTGATAACGACGGAGGCCAGGCATTTGTAGGGGTAGGGAGTATGTAGGAAATCTCTATACTTCCTTCTCAATTTTGTTGTCAACTTAAAACTGCTCTAAAAAAAGTCAAAAATTTTTTATACTTATACTCACAATATATATTCTTATTTATATCTGATTCTTTATAACTGTTTCAATTGGTTACTTTGCTTCCCTTTCCCTCTTTTCATTTGACCTTATGAAGCAATTAAATCTAAGTATCCATATTGTCTTTGTAAGTCATCTGACCTCCTCTTACATTGTACCCTTTGCCTCGGTGCTACAGATGTGGGAAAGGGCACTGATGAGAGTCAAGCCAAAGGGGGTATGGACCCGCTTGTGCTTATAACCATACAACTTCTCCAAGTCTCAGATTCTTCATTCTGAAATGAAGTTTAGGGACTAAATGACCTCCCAGTTCCTTCTAGCTCTTAACTTTTTACAATTCTTAGTAACTGGTACAATTAAAATAAACATAAAGGGATTCTGGAAAGATGATGATGAAGGCTGCATACTTTTCAGTTTCCCTAAATTCCCTCATAACAACAGACCAACTAGGACACCTAAGCCAATAATTTACAGACAGTATTTATAACAAAATTAGACAATAAAGTACTCCCATGAACCTCAAAATATAAGCAAAGAAATAACACCAACAGCTACAAGACATGTACAACCAAAGATATTGTATCAACACAAACTGACCTCAAAGTATAAGGCACATACTTTCATGAATATGCAAGAACCCAGGGAATATTGCTCCCTTGAGCCCTTCCTGAAAACACACTGTAAAATGGCAGTGTCCAGTAAAAATTTCCACAGTGATGGAAATGTTCTCTTTCTATGCTGTTCAATATAGTAGTCACTAGTCATATGTGACTATTAACCACCTGAAATGTGGCTAGTGTAACTAAAGAACTAAGTTTTTAATTTTATTTTAATTAATTTAAATAGCTTTGTAGCTAGTTTTAGATGGTGCAGCTACAGAATGAGCATTAGACAACTAAAATGGCGTGCCATAAAGACTGGCAAAGTATTCCAGCTAATACATGAAGAAGGAATGACAGAATCAAAATGAAGGGATGAATTGATTAGTAAATTGACTGATTATGGATCTACCAATGGTTGGTAACATTCCCAAAAGAGAGACAATCTTATCTCTACGCCTCCTGATAGAAGCACATAATAACTTCAGAAATGGTCTTGCAACCTTTCTCCAAAGAAGACTTACAAATGGCCAATAAGCACATGTAAAGATGCTCAACATCATTAGTCACTAGGAAAATACAAACTAAAACAACAATATTACATCACACCTCACCCACTAGAGTGGCTATAATCAAAAAGTCATGTATTAACAAGTATTATTGAGGATGTAGAGAAATTGGAACCTTCAGACATTACTGGTGGGAATGTAAAATGGTACGACCATTTTGGAAAACAGTTTGGAAGATGTTTTTAAAAGTTAATTACAGAAATATAACATTACCCAGCAATTCCACTCCTAGATATCTATACAAGAGAACTGAAAACATATGCCTGCACAAAAACTTGTATACAAAAGATCATAGCAACATCATTCTTTTTTCTTTTCAGTTTTCTTTTTTTCCAGCTTTGAGATATAGCTGGCACATAATATTATATTAGCCAAGGTGTACAACATAATGATTTATGTATATTCTGCTAAATGATTACCACAATAAGTTTAGTTAGCATAAATCATCTCACATAGTTTCAAATTTTTCTTGTGATGAGAACTGTTAAGATCTATTCTCTTAGCAACTTTCAAATACATTATTGTTAACTGTAGTCACCATGCTGTACATTACATCCCCAAAACTTATTTCTCTTATAATTGGAAGGTTTTTTCGTTTGTTTGGTTGGTTGGGTTTTTTTGAGGAAGATTAGCCCTGAGCTAACTACTGCCAGTCCTCCTCTTTTTGCTGAGGAAGCCTGGCCCTGAGCTAACATCCGTGCCCATCTTCCTCTACTTTTTTTTATATGTGGGACGCCTACCACAGCATGGCATGCCAAGCAGTGCCATGTCCACACCCAGGATCCGAACCGGCAAACCCCGGGCCACCAAGAAGCAGAACATGCGAACTTAACTGCTGCACCACCGGGCCGGCCCCGGAAGTTTTTATCTTTTAACTACCCTCACTGATTTCCATCACTGCCCTACCTCCTTGCCTCTGGCAACCACCAATCTCTTCTCTGTACCTATCTTCAGTTTTCGTAGATTTCAAATAAAAGTGACATCATACAGTATTTGTCTTTCTCTGCTGACTTATTTCACTTAGCATAATGCCCTCATGGTACATCCATGTTATTGTAAATGTCAGGATTTCCTTCTTTTTATGGCTAAATAATATTTCATAATATATACATATACCACATTAGGTTGGGTCCAGGTCTTGGCTATTGTAAATAATGCTGCAATGAAAATGGGACTGCAGATATCTTTTTGAGGTGGTGATTTCACTTCCTTTGGATATATACCCAGAAGTAGAAGTAGTAGTAGTAGTTCTATTTTTAATTTTTTGAGGAACCTCCATACTGTTTTCCATAGTGGCTGCACCAGTTTACATTCCCACCAACAGTGCACAAGGGCTCCCTTTTCTCTACATCCTCACCAGTACTTGCCATCTCTTATCTTTTCAATAGTAGTCATTTTAACAGGTGTAAAGTGATATCTCGCTGTGGTTTTGTTTTGCATTTTCCTCATGATTAGTGACGTTAAGCACCTTTTCATGTACTTGTTGACCATCTGTATATGTTCTTTGGAAAAATGTCTATGCAGTTCTTCTGCCCATTTTTTTAATCTATTGTTCGTTTTTTTTTTTTTTTTTTTTTTTTGCTATTGAGTTGTATGAGGCAGCATTACTTTTAATAGTCAAAAAAGTATATCAATTGCTGAATGGTCAAACAAAATATGGTATAGCAATAAAATGGAATGCTATTCAGTAATAAGAAAGAACTAATTACTGATACCTGCTACAAATGGATGAACCTCAAAAACCTGCTCAGTGAAAGAAGCTAGAAACCAAAAAACACATATTTTATAATTCCATTTATATGAAATGTCCAAAAAAAGGCCAATCTATAGAGACAGAAGTAGATTAGTGGCTGCCTAGGTCCATGGAGAGAAACGAGTGATTATAAATGGGCACAAATTTTCTTTTTAGGGTCATGGAAATATTCTAAAATTGGATTGTTGTAATAGTTGTATAACTGTAAATATACAAACATTCATTGAATTTATTCACTTAAAACCAGTGTATTTTATATTATGAACACTATGCCTCTATAAAGCTATTTAAAAATAAGATAGTCTTGCAAAAAAAATCTAAATCAGATCAAGCCTGTGGATCTAACTACAAATACATACAAAGAGTAGGGGCAAGATGACATATTAAGGACATCAAAGGATGCAATGAGCAAAACTCAAATTTGTGGGAAAGTGTAAAGGACAATCAATTGTTTCTTCAATAAAACATTGCAAAGGAGGGGTGAGAAAAGGAGAGAAATAGAGGAAGAACCTATAAATTAAAAGAGACATAAATATATCAACATTTGAAATGTATGGAACCTATCTGGATCACATTCAAATAAACTAAATGTAAAATGAAATTATAAGAGAGGGGAAATGTGAGTACTGACTGGATATTAGATGATTTTTAAGAAATGATTAATTTGGAGGGATATGATGATATTATGGAGAATTCTTATCTTTTAGAAATACACACTGAAATACTTAGAGATGAAAAGATGTATGGGATTTGCTTCAAAGTAATCTGAAGAGTGGTGAGTGGAACTGAACAAGTAAAAATGAAATAAGATTAGGCATGAGGGGATCATTGTTGAAGCTGATTGATGGTTACATGGAATTCATCACACCATTTTCTCCACTTTTGTGTATGTTTGAAATTTTCTATCAAAAAAGGTTTTTGTTTTCTTTAAAAAAGATACACGTATCAGTTCCTATGCCTGCACAACAAATTATCCCAAAACTTAAAGGCTTAAAAAAAAATAACCATTTATTAGTCTTACAGCATCTCTGAGTCAGGAATTTGACAAGAGCTCTGCTACTTAATTCTCACTTGGGGTGTCTCATGTTTATAGTCAGATATCAGCTTAGGCTGCATTCAATTGAAGGTTTGATTGGATATGAAAGACCAATTTCCAAGGTGATCAATTCAGCTGATTGGCAAGTTGGTGTGAGTTGTTGATCTGTGTAGGGTTTTTCTTACCCCTGACACCAAATATATGGTGTCTTTTCCAACACCAATTCTCCAACTCCTCAACACCAATTAGGTGTCCAACAATTCAATTCAATTCTGACACTAACTACTCAGACTTAGCACAGACCTCACAGGTTAGGGGTTGAGTCCCACAAGACTGCCCCCACTTCAGGTACTAGTCACAAGTCTAGCGGGGGCCACCCATACTTCTGACCAACTGGTTCTAAATCGGGGGTTCCCACAACCCCCTCCTCAGGCTCAATAATTTGCCAGAACAACTTACAGAAGTCAGGAAACACTTTACTTACATTTACAAGTTTACTATAAAGAGCATAACTCAGGAACAGCCAAATGGAAGAGACATATAGGGCAAGGTATGGAGGGGCAGTGGAGGTGGAGCTTCTATGCCCTTTCCAGGCATGCCACCCTCCCAGCACCTCCATATGTTTACCAATCTGGAAGCTCACCCAATCTCTCTGTTCAAGAGATCCTAAAGAGCTCAATCTCTAGCCTCTTCTACCTTCCCTGGAGGTCCGAGGGTGGGACTGAAAGTTCCCACCATCTATCACTTAGTCTTTCTGGCAACTAACCCCATTCTGAGGCCAACCAGAGGCCCCACTGTAAGTCAATTTACTGACATTAATTCAGGTGAGATCAAAAGGCGCTCATTATAAATAACAAAAGACACTCCTAACACTCAGGAAACTCCAAGTCTGCTAGGAGTTCTGTGCCAGGAACTGGGGACAATAACCAAATATATGTTTTTACTAGACCTTAGCTGGGATCCTCAGTTCCTTTCCAAGTGGGCTTCTCCACAGAAGTGCCTAGATGTCCCCTGGGTACAATAGCTGGCTCCCCCAGAAAAAACAATCTAAGCACCAAATTTGTAATGTTCTAGCATCAGAAGTTACATATTGTCACTTCCATTGTATTCTACTGGTCACAAAGGGTCAATCAGCTGCCACTCAATGTGGAAAGGAGTGTGAATAACAGGAGGCTTCAATCATTCGAGGCCATTTTGGAGGCTGGCTACCACAATATACAAACAATTCTCATTATTTGCAGTAGTTATGAATTAGTAATTACTGAATTAGTGACTACTGAACCATTGTTCCTAGAGGAAATACATGGTTAAGTTCCTGTGAGCCTGTGGTCACAACATTTTTGTCATCTGATCACTACATAATCTTGTTTTATGTGTGTTTCTGTTTAAAGCAGCTTATTTTATATAATAATACAGGATTTGCTATAAAATAATCTGAAGAGGTGTGAAAGGAAGTTCATTAACACTGAACTCACAGCCAACAGCACTATAAGTCATGCCTGTATTTATGAAGTGTATTTAACATACATATTTTCTCTGTGAGGTACATCAGTCTCTTGAGCTCAGGAACACTAGATACAGCACTTCAGTACTATGCTCGGGTGCCATTTTAGACAGCAAATCACCAAGAAAAACGCAATAAAATGTGGGATTAGCAAAAAAGGGCACATGTTTACAACATGAGAGTTAAAACAAGAAGGCCGAGCACCACCTTGTTTGACCTCAGCTGGGAACCTGCACATCTGGTGGCTCAAAGTTTTTGCTGCTCTACAAATGGCTGCAAAACTGCCAGAGTATTGATTTTGAGTTACAAATAAAATTTAGTGAGCAAATCTGCAAATACAGAATTTTCGAATAATGAGGATCGCCTATACATGCAAAGCAGTGGGGGGAAGAATTTTCAAAATCTTCATTTTTAATTGCCTCAAGTTATACATCCATTTAGGAAGTTTCAGTGATCATGTGTGTTTACTAAATACTAAGTCCTCAAGGAGGATGGTCTAAAATGTAATATCCTACAATGCTTAAGGGGATATAGAGTCAATTAAATGAATTCTTTTTTAATATGAGAAACTTCAACAAATTTTATTGTGATATCCCTGGAATTTTACAAGCAACTAGCTGTTTTTTTATTAATATTCATTCTGATTTGTATTTTTAACCCCTGGTAAGCATCTTGTTTGATGCAAATGTTTATTTTCTTTCCCACTGGGGAATACTTCTGAAGAAAAAAATCTACCAAATTTTCCTAATAATCACTTTAGGGTTATAAGTAGCATTAAAAGTATTGTTTCACCCATAAAATAGAAAATTTACAGAAGATTGCAATAACCTTTTATTCAACCCCCACAACTATAAAAAGCAGGCAGACAAAAAACAAAATATAACCTCCCCCCCAAAAAAGTACCATTAAAATCTAGGCACAGCTTTACAGCTTTACACACAAACTTCACACATTTTGAAACCTGGAGGCAACAAGCCATATTTTTTTTAAAAAATCAGAAAGCTACAGGTCTTTAAAAATGTCGGGCCCATTCAAAACAGTGTTCGTTATACTACTATAGAGAGAACACTGGAAATGTATTCAGGACACACAAATTACTATACTAACTCTTCCTATGATACCACCTTTGGTCAAGTTATTTATCTTCTCTGGACCTCAATTTTCTTATCTTTGAAACATAAAAACTGGACTGTAATGAGGACCTTTCCAAATCTACAATTTTCTAATTACTTCCTCATAAGATATAATACAGCAAGAATCCTCAACCTATAGAGATCTACATTTAGATGTTAAAACCATATCTCTAAGCCAGCTGTGCCTGCCACATCCACCTCTCCAAAGATTGCAAATATTTCCAGTGAAGAAAGCATCTCTCCTCCCCAACTTACAGATTTTTACAGACTTTACTTGTCTTTCTCTTTCCCTTTCCCCCACTCTCCAAAGTTCAGGGAAATGTAGTATACCTAATTGTTGAGAGATCCTAAATTACAGTCTAAAAAAATAACAATGATGATGAAATTTTGAACTACATACACTCCCCACAGAAGTGGAAAGTTTTAGAAGTATTCACTATTTCTATATCACAATATTTGAATTTAAGCCCTAATGTCACCATCAATATAATAGCAGCTGATACTTTATCTTTCATGGAGAAAATAACCAGTGGATTCTTACTTTGGCTTAAAAAACCCAAAACAGTTAAGTCCAAAAGGCTATAATTTCTTAACTTAACCAGACAACGAAACAAGGGTTTTAATTTTTAAAAACATCTCAGAAAATCTCTAAGAGATGAAAAGTATGAGAAGTAAGTTTACCTAAAGACTTGTCAAGGAGCTAATTTACAATTCTAACTCTCCTAAAATAGGACAATACTTTTAAAAGGGGGGAAATTACAAGTTGAAGCATGTAAAGCAGAAACCAACACTAACAACTCACAAAGTTCACATACTGGAGGTTGTGGCAGTTTCCAAATCCAGCCCAGTAACAGCCATTCCTAGTCTAATTGTTCCCATTAGCTACTGAAAGGATAAGTGATGGTCACACAATAGATAATTAAATATTAGAGTGATCCTATGTGTTTGTAAATGTAATTTATTTTAAGTGCAACAGAAAATCATTCAGACTGCACTATTTGATCAAATCTGCCTTCCATTTAGGAAGGTGGTGGAAGGAAAGATGACAGGAAAAGTGTTTAAGTAGAATAGAGAACAATATAGGCCATATATGACAAACCCATAGCCAACATCATACTCAATAGGGAAAAACTGAACCCCATCCCCCTGAAAACAGGAACGAGACAAGGATGCCCTCTATCACCACTCTTACTCAACATAGTAGTGGAGGTCCTGGCCAGAGCAATCAGGCAAGAAAAAGGAATAAAAGGAATCCAAATAGGTAGGGAAGAAGTGAAACTCTCGCTGTTTGCAGACGACATGATCTTATATATAGAAAACCCCAAAGAATCCATTGGAAAACTCTTAGAAGTAATCAACAACTACGGCAAAGTTGCAGGGTACAAAATGAATTTGCATAAATCAGTAGCATTTCTATACTCCAATAACGAACTAACAGAAAAAGAACTCAAGAACACAATATCATTCACAATCACAACAAAAAGAATAAAATACCTTGGGGTAAATTTAACTAAAGAAGTGAAGGACCTATATAATGAAAATTACAAGGGCTTTCTGAGAGAATTGGATGACGACATAAGGAGATGGAAAGACATTCCATGTACATGGATTGGAAGAATAAACGTAGTTAAAATGTCCGTTCTACCTGAAGCAATCTACAGATTCAATGCCATCCCAATCAGAATCCCAATGACATTCTTTACAGAATTAGAACAAAGAATCCTAAAATTCATATGGGGCAACAATAGACCCCGAATTTCTAAAGCAACCCTGAGAAAAAAGAACAAAACGGGAGGCATCCCAATCCCTGACTTCAAAACATACTACAAAGCTACAGTAATCAAAACAGCATGGTACTGGTACAAAAACAGGTGCACAGATCAATGGAACAGAATTGAAAGCCCAGAAATAAAACCACACATCTATGGACAGCTTATCTTCAACAAAGGAGCTGAGGGCATACAATGGAGAAAAGAAAGTCTTTTCAACAAATAGTGCTGGGAAAACTGGAAAGCCACATGTAAAAGAATGAAAATTGACCATTCTTTTTCACCATTCACCAAAATAAACTCAAAATGGATCAAAGACCTAAAGGTGAGACCTGAAACCATAAGGCTTCTAGAAGAAAACGTAGGCAGTACACTCTTTGACATCAGTATAAAAGGATCTTTTCGGACACCATGCCTTCTCAGACAAGGGAAACAATAGAAAGAATAAACCAATGGGACTTCATCAGGTTAAAGAGCTTCTTCAAGGCAAATGAAAACAGGATTGAAACAAAAAACAACCCACTAACTGGGAAAAAATATTTGCAAGTCATATATCTGACAAAGGCTTAATATCCATACTATATAAAGAACTGTCACAATTCAAAAACAAAAAATCAAACAACCCAATCGAAAAATGGGCTGGAGACATCAACAGACATTTCTCCAAAGAAGATATACGGATGGCCAACAGGCACATGAAAAGATGCTCATCATCGCTGATCATCAGGGAAATGCAAATCAAAACTACACTAAGATATCACCTTACACCCATTAGAACGACAAAAATATCTAAAATTAATAGTAACAAATGTTGGAGAGGTTGTGGAGAAAAAGGAACCCTCATACACTGCTGCTGGGAATGCAAACTGGTGTAGCCACTATGGAAAACAGTACGGAGATTCCTCAAAAAATTAAAAATAGAACTACCATACGATCCAGCCATGCCGCTACTGGGTATTTATCCAAAGAGCTTGAAGTCAGCAATCCCAAAAGTCCTATGTACCCCAATGTTCACTGCAGCATTATTTACAATAGCCAAGATATGGAAGCAGCCTAAGAGCCCATCAACAGATGAATGGATAAAGAAGATGTGGTACATATATACAATGGAATACTACTCAGCTGCAAAACAGAACAAAATCATTCCATTTGCAATAACATGGATGGACCTTGAGGGAATTATGTTAAGTGAAATAAGCCAGCTAGAGAAGGATAATCTGTGTATGACTCCACTCATGAGGAATTTAAAAATGTGGACTAAGAACAGTTTAGTGGATACCAGGGGAAAGGTGGGGTGGGGGGTGGGCACAAAGGGTGAAGATTGTAACCTATCATTAACTCAATAAAAAAAAAAAAGAATAGAGAACAGTTTTGATTTCATACAAAGAAGAGCATCCTTTATAAAGTGCCTACTTTGTTCCAATGCAGCTCACAGAGAGAACATGGAATCTCTCTCCAACTGGTACTCAAAAAGTAAGAGGGAAATTAATGACTAAAGCAAAATATGAGAAAAGGCAAAGACAATAAACTATATAAAGGCAAATAATAGAAAATGAAGAGACGACAAGCAGAAAGAAAGACTGCCATGATTGAAGAGGCACTTGCAGAAATATGGAGGTTAAGGGAAAAAAGCAATTAAGATCACAACAGTTTTAGAATTTCTTATACTGATAAAGTGTACAACAACCAGAAACAAAATATCTGCCTTATGATACATGTTTTACTTAATCAGATTTTAGCATGTTCCTTAAAATAATAGGTTAAAACTCCACCAGTGCCTTGTACATTCCCTTGCACATGGCAAATACTTTAAAAGTATCTATTAACACTGGGGATGGCCCCGTGGCCAAGTGGTTAAGTTCGCATGCTCTGCTGCAGGTGGCCCAATGTTTCGTTGGTTCGAATCCTGGGCGCGGACATGGCACTGCTCATCAAACCACGCTGAGGCAGCGTCCCACATGCCACAACTAGAAGGACCCACAACGAAGAATATACAACTATGTACCAGGGGGCTTTGGGGAGAAAAAGGAAAAAGTAAAATCTTTAAAAGTATCTATGAACATAAACTCTTCCTATCTTGTTCTCTTTAAGTTAGGACTGTCTGAAAGGCTTCTTAATTTTCATATCACTACCTAGCACACAAATTAATGAATAGTTTAGAGACAGTTTATGTCCTAGAATAATCTAGCTCAACAAGGACATTTTTACACTGGTTTAGATCAATCACATAGCATAATCCTCACTAACAAAATAGTTTTAATCATTTATATTTAAAAAAAAAAAGAAGGAAGGAAGGGAAGGCAAAAGGAGGGGAAGAAAGAGAGAGAGAGTAAGAGTAAGGACCTGTAATAGCAGTCTTTTTTTTTTCCAGATCAGAGAAAAAGAAAGTGGAAAATTAAAGTGAAAAAAAATGTAATTTGCAAAATTACAAAGGCGTTCTCCAAGATTACCTTAAAAACCTCGCATATTTACACATTGCTATTCACGTAAATGTAAAGTAAACAGCTTTAAGCAGCCATGGACAACTCTAGGAATTTCTAAACTCTAACCTGGTTAACAGTAAAGAATGAAATAGATGAAGCACATTAAGCCTGTTGATTATACTTTTAATAACATCACTGATTAAACTTGACAGTAACTAAATGGTTTTCCTTCAGACAGTTTTAAGGTGTATATATGAAACTCTACCCTGAAGGGTCAAAATTAGAAGTCAAAGCAGTTCACCAAGGCTTACCCTTTCCTGTCACTTCTTTTCTCTAATCCTTTTATTCATGGTTTTATATCGCTTTTTAAAAAATGAGTAAAGAAAAAAATGAACACTAGAGAAATACTAGTTATTCCAGTATAGCTGCTTATGGTAAAAAAAAGACAATCATTTGTGGTAAGGCTGAAAAGTGAAATCCACCTCATTTCAGGAATAAAGTTGCACAGTAAGGTGAGTTTTCTCCCAATGTACATATGAATACAACCTAGTTCTACTACTGCATCTCAGACCACCAGAGAAAGAACATCTTTCCTTGTATAATCTCATCTATTTGCCAAAGGGAGCCCGTGTGGTCATATATATTTTAATGGTTCGTATTCACTTACCTATTTTACTGCTCATCTAAACTAACTTAAGGAGAGTAGAACGGAAGGTAAAGGTGAAGACAATTAAAATATCCAATCTTCTTCATATAAAAGTTCAAAATAAAACAATTTGAGTTGTTTACCATAAACATCTACTTTGGCATAACCAATTTAAAGGGAGATTTAACCATAGCTGTAATTTGCAACTTCAAAAATAATCCAAGTAGTATGAAATAAATGAACCAATCTTAAAACAGTTGGAAATAGCCAAAGGCTACTGCTAAAAGGAAGCGTTTTATGCTATTAAATAACTTTGGCATTCATACTAAGCTTTTATATAGACATTGCCACCCACAGGTTAGCCTGACACACGCCATGCTGAGACTAGGTCAGTGTGAGAAAGGTTACTGCCATCCATTACTGTGAAAATTAATAGCTTTATAATAGTTGAAGAAATAGAGGTATGGCACAGCAACCTTGTAGCAAATATAATTTGCTACCAAAAAAGCGTAGGCAAAATCCATTCATAACATTCCCTTCCCATGGCGACCTACCAGGTAATTCATTATTCAAATGCCAAAGACAGCAGCAGGTGCGAATACTCAGCCAATAAGTCACCATTATAAAAGGTGCATAAACATTTCCAGCTCAATCATCTAAGAATAACAGAATGAGACAGGAAGACGTTTCTCAAGCATCTCAGCAGTAAAACTTGTTAACAGCTTTGAAAACAACATGATATCATGCAAAAATGGACTCAACTAATATTTTTTTAGTATCTCATGGAATAATTTATGTATCTCAAGTTTTCTCTAATTTTCTTTTTGAACAGCAGAAGACAAAGAATGCAATCTGACTAGAACTAGTAAGCATTTAAAAGCTAAATAAAGCTTGTAAGACTATACCTACGTCAGTTTGCAAAGGATTACGTCAGAACCCCATGAGAACTTGAGTATGAGTATGAGGAGTAAAAGTACGAAAAATTATTCCTCTCTGTAGTGAAAAATCAAAATATAATCTCTCTTATTTCCCAGAAGTACCTTTTTAAAGCCCTCTGAATAAAAGTCCATGGCAATCGTCCATGTTCTTGCCAATAAGGAATTTATCAGAGAGATCTTGCTAATAGATGACTAAAATTAATTCACTGCAAATTTCAAATAATCATCTAAATTTTCACAATTACCTATTATATCTCAGGAGAAACAAAAACTATTCTTTCCCTCACTATGATAGAGAATGCTACTTTCCTATCCTCTATGTACTCTCTCTTCCTTCCTTAATAATGGAACACCAATTTTACTTGTGACAGCAATGCACCTGGTTTCAGTTTTCACTTATAGCTAGGTGGGGCCACTGAGATTAAGTGGAAATATCGAGTCTTTCTGGGAAAGTTGTTTATATGTAATTGGCTCAAATGAAAGGTGGAATCTTTAGGCACTTTCCCCTTCCTCTTTGCTGCTACCTGGAATACTGACACAATGGCTAAGCTCCTGCAGGCAGAGCGGTCCATAAGGTCACCTTAAAGATGGTTCTTTGGGCCAGCCCGGTTGCATAGTGGTTAAGTGCGCAGTTCCGCTTCGGTGGCCCGGGGTTCGCCGGTTCGGATCCCACTGCGGACATGGCACTGCTTGGCAAGCTATGCTGTGGTAGGCGTCCCACATGTAAAGTAGAGGAAAATGGGCACGGATGTTAGCTCTCAGGGCCAGTCTTCCTCAGCAAAAAAGAGGAGGATTAGTGGTGGATGTTAGCTCAGGACTAACCTTCCTCAAAAAAAAAAAAAGACGGTTCTTGGAAGACAAAATATTTTAGCTACTAAAATGGTTGATGGCCTGCTAAAGGGCCACAGCACATTAATAAATGCACATTATATCTATGATATTAAAATTTCATGGTGGGGTCTAAAAGGCTCCTTGAGATTTTGCTTTTCCAGTCCAACATGTGAAGAGTTCACAAATACATAACCATCAAAAACTAGAAGCAAACAGAGTGTCCTTCGATAGGTAAATGTATAAACAAACTGTGGTACACCCATATCACGGAGCATTATTCAGCAATAAAAAGAAATGAGCTATCTAGCCATGAAAAGACATAGAGGAACCTTAAATGCATATTGATAAGTGAAAGAAGGGAGTCTGAAAAGGTTACATACTTATGATTCCAACCATATAACATTTTGAAAAAGGTAGAACTATAGACATGGTAAAAAGACCAAAATTGCCAGGGATTCGGAGGGAGGGAGGAAAGGAGGAGGATGAAGAGGTGGAACACAGGGCATTTTTAGGGCAGTGAAGCTATTCTGTATGATAATGTGATGCTGGATGCATGACATCTGCATTTGCCAAAACCCCCAGAACTGTGCAACATAAAGGGTGAAACCTAATGTACACTAGGGACTTTACTTAAGAATAACGCATCAATGTCAGCTCATCAATTGTGACAAATATCACCACATTAATGATAGAAGAAATTATGCATTTGTTTGGGGGTAGGGGACATATGTGAACTCTGTACATCCTGCACAATTTTTCTATAAACCTAAAACTGCTCTAAAAAATAAAGTGTATTTTAAAAAAAAGGCTGGGGGCGTGGCGTGGGTTGACGGAGAAAACGAAGAGATTGAGAAGCACTGATCTAGTCTGAAAAGAGATGCCAGCTTAAACTTTAATCAACTTTCAGAGATTTTAGAATAAGATAGAACTGGGTTCAAATCCTGAGATCTACTAATAGTGACAAGCTCTTTAACCTCTTTTAGCATTGTAAAATGGAGGTAAAAATATCAACTTTACATAGGGTATATGTAAAATGGAAAATGTTGTGTATAGCAAAGCAAACATAAGTGCACAGGTAAAGTGCTCAGGCTCTGACAGAGAGGAGCTCAGTAAACAGTACCCTTCTACTTTTTTACCATGAAACAGCAAAATCTGTGTACATTTCATTCCCATAAAAGGTAATAAGACATCTAGACTATTTTACCACTACTTCAACTTACCACAAAGGAAATCACTCTGGAAAAATCCACATTTAAAAAAAAACATATAACATGATAATTAATAACTTTATATGACAACTGTAATATGACACACAGTTCATCTGATTCAGTGAACAGTATAGTACCATACCAAAAGAAACAACTTCTCTATTTTTTCCCCTATCATAGGCAACTTTCCTACTTGGTAAAAACTGAAGAATATTTTGTCTATAACTCTGTACCAAATTGATAATCAGAATGAAGAATGGAATAATGATAAGGAGTTACTTTAAAAAATTCAAAAGCTCTTGTTATCACTCAAGATATCTATTTTAAAGTCAGAAGCAGTCTATATATCAGGAAAGAGGCCAGTGAAAAAGTTTACAAAGATAATCAGATAATGACTAATTATTACAGTAATCTATTAGATTTAGTCTTGATCATCTAACCACAATTAGAAGAAAAATTCAATTTTTCACAAATACAGCCCTTTAAGAAAAAGCGTTCCCTTACTTCCATCAAAAACAGAAAGAAATCTAAATAAAAAATATGTACCACTAAAGATTGACAATCTTTCAAAAAGAATTCACTACATATTTTCTTAAAATCTACTGCCCAGTATCAATATCAGAAAAACAAACAGAACTTAGATTTCTTGTATTAAGTATAAATCATAAAGTCTGCTTATTACTATCACTTTTATTACCCTCATTTACCTCTTCCCCCCAGTAATCTTCTCTCCTTTACATTTATTATTTATCTATAACATTAAGGAATTTACTTTCCTTTTTCAGAATGTCCAATGGAAAATGCTTTCTGTTCCACAGAGAAAAAGTGTTATATAATTGTAAAATTATAAATAAATCAGCCAACCACTATTGTTATATTTCTAATAGATATTAAAAATAGCTAACACTTATATAACATTTACTAGGTGGCAGGTACTAAGTACTTTATATATATTAATTAATTTGATCCTCAAAAAAACCCTCTGAGGTAAGTACTATCATCAAATCTAAGAGAGTGGCTAGATGCTGTGATCTTACCAGAAGGTATCAACGAAAGCATTGCTTTTAACTACATCTCCATTGTCATCTGGCTGACAGTAAGACAGAGCAATCATAAAAATATATCCTAATTTCAGAGCAGTTGGAATGTGAAAAAAATGTTTGCAGCTCAGAATCAAAGGAAATAGGACATTTCCATCTCATTTTAGAGATGAAGCAACTGAGGAATAAAAAGGTTATGCTACTTGTTCAAGGCTCATAGATATAATCTTACCATCACTCTCCACTGTGAAAAGAGATCATGTCCATGATGCATCACAGAGAAAACATGCATGATAAAATCCATTCTAATTCATGATACTATTCTGAAAGAGCATTTTGTAAAAAACTTTTACATGAGATATATCCCTAAGGCATAAAAGAATCACCATTATGATAGCAATATACAAGAGTACATGACATCAGTCATTTGACAATGTTGAGGAACTTGAAGAGAATTAGATCATGACTTTAGAATGTTTATCAACCTTTATTCTCCCTTTTTATAAGGTGGCCAAAAGATCTTCAGATTCCAAACAGATTCTCTCCCTATGCAGTCACATGCAGACATCAATCACCATTTTTCTACTCCTACAATAATCTGAATACTTAAATGACGTATCTAAAAATATTTAACCTTAAATTTACCTTTATCATTCATGTGGAAAATTTGTGAAAAATATAAGAGCGACAGAAAATTCAGACTAACCAGTTTTAGGAGCTAATATGTGAATATCCTCTCAAGTGAGTCTTGCCAATGACTTTATTCTCAAGGACTGTATTTGGGAACTTATTTAAAAACAAGCAAATGAAATGCATGGTACCAGACTGATTACTACTAGTTTGGACAAATCAATTGTAACGGAAACTTTGGGGTTAATCGACACATTAGATGAGATGAAAATTTATTGAAATGTGGAGTTGGTTGGGAAAAAAAGCAAGTTAACAATAAGTGTCCATACAAAGGTAAGCTCTACCTGGTAGGAATTTAACTTTCTTTCTTATCCAAATATTTAAATAAAATATAAATTATATATTTTATAATTTTCAACAATATACCGAAACTGCTTCTGTAATAATAAAAGGTTATTTTTTTAAGGAAGGAAACAGAAGGAAAGGAAAGAGAAGAGACAGGAAGAAGGAAGGAAGAAGAAAGGAAAGAGGAAGGACAGAAGAGGGGAAGAAAGGGAAGCAAAAAGAAAAGAAGGCGGCGGCCAGCCAGGTGGTGCAGCGTTTAATTTTGCAGGTTCTGCTTCTCGGCAGCCCGGGATTCGCTGGTTTGGATCCCAGGTGCGGACATGGCACAGCTTGGCAGGCCATGCTGTGGTAGGCGTTCCACATACAAAGTAGAGGAAGATGGGCATGGATGTTCGCTCAGGGCCAGGCTTCCTCAGCAAAAACAGGAAGACTGGCAGTAGTTAGCTCAAGGCTAATCTTCCTCAAAAAAAAGAAAAAAAGAAAAGAAGAAGGAAGGGAAGGGAAAAGAAGGAAGCAAGGACAGACATGGCTTCAGAATTAGACAGATCTGGGTTCAAATCTTGACTGCACTACTTAAGAGATGTGCGACCATGGATGGGCAAGTTACTTAATCACTTTAAACCTCAGTTTCTAGAGAATATTATCTGTGTTATAAAAATGCTTATAAGGATTAAATGAGATAATGAAGTTCTAATATACACTAACACAAAAAGGATTCGTTAAATAGTAATGGTCTTCTTCCTCTTTCTTTTCCCAGCTAACAGAAGGTAGGAAAACACACTTGGCTCCTCTCCTGAGTGCTTCTGGAAAGCGCAAAACGGGAGAGCAAGCAGAGCATCTATTTTTCCACAATGTCTTTGACAATCTAGAAGAGCAGAAATGGTGAATAAAAACAGTACCTACTCTAGACACATTACATATTTTTAGTTAGTTAAAAAAGTATTTGGTATGGGCTTAACCAAATCATCCAAGTCTCAGCCAAAATTTTTTGGCCACAAACAAATCATTTCACAAAATCCTTAACTCTGCTTTTTATTGACTATTTAAAAGTGTCAGTCAGCATCTGAGGCTGACTCTCTTCCTAAAAGTGCTAAAGATTTTCATTCTGTGAAATAAAACTTCCAAAATTTCAAAAAGTCATTTAAAAGTTAACAGAGGTAAATAAATTAAACTCCAATATTATTCCCTACAGATGACAGATGTATAGCAATAGAATGCTGTTAGCTTAAAGAGAAAAAAAGAGATGGGAGTATGTGTGCCTTAGAAGTGTTCCAGAAGATCTGCTTAGCCAACATCAAAAACTGTGCAACGCTCCACGGAAAAACAACAGAGGGAGACAGCAGAACTCACTTCAAATGCTCCATCTCTAACTTCCTTAAAAATGCAGTTAGTGGAAGAAAGAGCACAGAGGAAAAAATAACTTCAATTCCGGGAGCAGACGCAAAACAGAGAGGAGGGGGAGGTTCTCTCTCAGTCCCCGCAGTTATTTTAAAGTTCTTACTGAGAAAGGAGCACAGATCTACATGGATCTCCTCTACAAAAGTTTACTCTTTGGATTTTGAAAAAAGAAAATCCTGAAAGCAAGTAATAAACATTAATTATCAGATTCTGGAAAACAAAAGAAAAATGAATCTCTCCTTTAGAATTAACTGCATGCTATTGTCTCAAATTTGAGAAATCAGTGTTACAGCCCTTACGGATTTCCACTCTCCAATGGCTTCCACTACACTCAAATACAAACAAACAATACAAACAAATGCTTACCACAACCTGGAAGGGCCTTAAGATCTGGCTCCTATCTACCTACCTCTCCAGTCGTATCCCCACTATGTCCAAGCGCAAAGCCTTTGATTAGATCTTCAAACCATAGAGCTCGTCTTCACCTACAGCTTTGCACATGTACATGTTATTCCCACCACCTGGATAGGGCTGGACCTTTAGGTCTCAGTTTAAATCCATCTCCTAAAGAAAACCTTTCCCGACTGCCTTATCTTTTCACTCTTTAAAGGAAAGGAGTAAAATGAAGGTAACTAAGATTTACTGAGTATCAAGAAACTCTAGGGAACCCTTGACATGATTTCATTTAATCCTGAGAGATAGGCACTATTCTTATAGATGAGGAAACAGACTTATCGACTAAATAGCTGGCCCAAGGTCACGTAGGTAATACATAATGAAGCAAAGATTTGAGCCCAAATTTGTCTAATCACAAACCCACAATTTTTTTGCTATACTATATTGCCTCTGTTTAAAAGGAAACTGTCTTACTAGGAGGAAATGTTTAATTAAATACAAAGCTACAAACAGGACCGCAGTTTACACACACATCTATAAACTAACAGTCTGGATAATTGTCTGTATTCAGAACTCCCATTACTATCTGCATTTCTTTTATATTAGCAATTAGCTAACTAGGATCATTAAAGGAAAAATGGCTATTTCTCCTAAGACTCAAGAGTTCATAAGGTATATTTAAAATACTATTTCTCTTCTATACTTTATACATTTAGTATAATAGGTAAATCAAGTACTTAAATTACAGAATTTCTGAGTTTATCATAAGGAATTCAACTAACACATACTCACGAATGGCAATGTTTTTGTTGTTTTTTAAATGAAGAGACAAGATTTTTAACATTCTCCAATTAAGGTTAATAAATTGGAACAATATTTAGGCAAAGTTAATTTGAAAAAGCATTTGTATTCTGAAAATATATCATATTTTATCTTGGTTTCTTGTTGCTTACATACATGCCTAACTTTCTCACCTAGGACTACAAAATTCTAGAAGGCAGTCTTTAACCTATACATATCCATAATATCTTGCAATGAAAGGACTCAAAATCTTTTTTTAAATGACAAGTATTGAAAAAAGGAACCAATTTTCTTTTATATCCCATGTGTTAGCTTTAAACTATGTCCACAAATTCTTTAGCATTCCTCCCATTAAAATATGAAGCCTAGGGGCCAGCCCTGTGGTTGAGTGGTTAAGTTCACATGCTCCGCTCCGGCGGCCCAGGGTTTCACCGGTTAGAATCCTGGGCACGGACATGGCACTGCTCATTAGGCCATGCTGAGGCAGCGTCCCACATGCCACAACTAGAAGGACCCACAATTAAAATATACAACTATGTACTGGGGGGATTTGGGGAGAAAAAGAAGAAAAAAAGAAAAAAAAATATGAAGCCTAATTCCCCTCCTCCTCAGGGTGGGCTGGCTTGGTGACTCCTTTCTACGGAAAACAATAAGGCAGAAGTAACAGTATATGACTTCCAAAACTAGGTCATAAAAGGCGCTGCGTCTTCCTCCTTTCCCTCTCTGGGATCACAAACTCTAAAGGAAACTAGCAGCCACGTCCTGAAAACACTCAAACAGCTCTACATAGAAGTCTACGTGGCTAGGAACTAAGGCTTCCTGCCAACAGCCAGTGAGGAAGGGAAGTCTCCTAACAACAGTCATATGAGTGAGCCATCCTCCTGCCCCATACAAGACTTCAGATGACTACAGCCAGGGTGATCTTGACTGCAATGTTCTGACACCCTGAGCCAGAACAAGTCTGCCAACTGACTCTTGAATTTCTAGCCCACAAAACTGTGTGAGATAATAAATGTTCATTGCTGTTTTAAGCTGCTAAGTTTTGGGGGTGGTCTGATATACAATAATAAATAAAGAATTAAGAACTCTCTCAATTATTAAATTCCTCACACTGTTTCCTATAAACATCTGCCTCAACCTTTTTCCTTTCCCAACACTCATCAGAATCTCGGGGAGCAAGGTAGCTCCTATTTAGAAAAGGCTCCCCGCCCCATGTTCCTGTCACATCTCTCCCTGATTTAACAATCACGATAAAGAACAGTTATCTGAAATTATGATGTGCCCTTGAGATGTTGAGTGCAGTAAGAAAGATAAGAGGCTCTGCCAGACTTAGACAGCACCCAGGCTCTCCCAGGACTTCCTAACTGGTATGACTTATTTAAGCCTCAGAGGGTTTTCCCCTACTCTTTCTTTCATATGAGTCCTATGAATAGGCTTTCATAAGGAGCAGGGCAAGAGCCCCACCCAGAATTTTTATGGAAACTCTAATAGACTAATGTGCCTAATGACATATAAGACAAATTTTCAGTTTTATTAGACAGTAAGTTATAGAGCAACTTAAATTACTAACACTATCACCAAACACGTCCCCCCACCAAAAAAAAACAAAAACAAACAGTTGTCTTCTGGTGGCACTTCTTTAAGATTAAGAAAAGTAAATAACCAGGGTGGCCAGGTTGTGTAATAGTTAAGTTCACACACTCTGCTTCTGTGGCCCTGGGTTTGCAGGTTCAGATAGATGCCAGGCGTGAACCTAGCACTGCTCATCAAGCAACCCTGTGGTGGGGTCCCACATAAAGTAGAGAAAGATTGGCACAGATGTTAGCTCAGCAAAGATCTTCCTCAAGCAAAAAGAGGAAGATTGGCAACAGATGTTAGCTCAGGGCCAATCTTCCTCACAAAAAAAAAAAGGAAAGAAAAGTAAATAACCTCCACATGCCACATTCAAGTCTGTCCTGCTGTTCACAGAATTGACAAGTTTACTCATGGCTGATACAATGTGCCAAAGTGATCATGGAAAGGCAGATGACAAGCATTTCATGTCGTGCCATTTAGACCCCCCACCATCTAAAAGAAGGAAGTAAAACCCATAAGACTGAAGCTCAGTCCTTAGGCAAGCTTACTAAGGGGTTGGAAGCAGGGAGAAGAAGAGAAGGGATGCGGTAAAAAAGAAGGATGACAGGAGACAAAGCACTGAGCTTTAACAGACACCAAACTGTACCCTCAACTCATGGATTTCACTTCCCCATCCCAAACTCTTGTACAAGTATGACTTAAATTTCCAAATTGCAAAAGGTGAATGAAGGCAACATCAAAAGATATACAAATCATACAGTTATAGCACTCATCCTCTAAACCTCAAGAAAAACTTGATGGCTATTCAAATTCTATCTCCAAGTTAAACACCCAAAGAGACTTCTCCTCCACTTTAAACAGGTATCACTCATCGTTCATCACTGGGGAACTGCCTCTACTAAATAGTAGTCCCCCCTTATCACAGGGAGTACGCTCCAAGAGCCCCAGTGGATGCCCAAAACCACAGACAGTACCGAACCCTACTTGTGCTGTTTTTTCCTAACCGTACATATCTATGATAAACTTTAATTTATAGATTAGGCACAGTAAGAGAGTAACAACAGTAACTAATAATAAAATAGAGCGATTATAACAATACGCTGTAATAAAAGTTATGTGAACGTGCTCTCTCTCTCAAAATATCCTATTGAACCGTACTCACCCTTCTTTGATGACGTGAAATGATAAAAAAACACCTAGGTAATGAGATGAAGTGAGATGAATGATGTAGGCACTGTCACGTAGCACTAAGCTACTATTGACTTTCTGACCATATGTCAGAAGTAGAATCATCGGCCTCAGGACCGTGGGTAACTGAAACCACTGACCGCAAAACCATGGATAAAGGGGGACTGTTGTCATACTGAACTGTTACTTAAAGTTACTGTTATTCACTTTCTCTTTTTTTAAGCATTTATTTATATTGTGAAAATAAAACAAGCTCACAGCAAAAATTTCAGAGTACAAAAAGTTATGTTCTCCCACATCTAGAAAGTTAAGTACTATTTGCCAGACCTAATGGTCATCAACAGTTTCCTGTGTATCCATTCAGTTAGAAATTGTTTACTCTTCACATGCTTGTATTCTGTTTCCTTCTGAAGGGAGGGACCATGCTTTATATTTATTTCTATCCCACCCAGCACCTTGCATACAGTAGAAAATAAATATTTGTGGATTTAACTGTGACTAAAAAGTACCTGCTGTTCATTTATTCCCAGAATTATCTGATCCTTCCGTAAAAAAATCTTAAGTGTCCTACATGATGTCTTACTATAGTAACATTCTGCATATCTGGTAATTTATGTTATCTTCACTACTGACCTACTCACTTTTAGATTAGAAACAACACTAAGAAACTGCTTATCTCTCTCATCTTCAAACCTACAGAAGATTAGAAAGAAATAAGAAGAGGGATAAAAACATGCTACGCTGACAGTAGTAAGTTATTTTTCTTTTTTAAAGCTTCAAAATGAGGGAACAGAAATTAGAAAAGCAAATATAAAGACTCAGAAAAAGAACAGCCAAATCAGGATTTTAATATAGGGATGATAGTCTTACCATGTCAAAACCCTGTGAGGGCATTCCAGTAGCATATAATTGCTAATTTTTATAAAACTGTTGAAGTAATGCAGCATAGTGATTAAGAGTTCAGGCTCTCTGGTTTGACTGCCCAGAATTCACAGCAATATTCCGCCACTCACAATTCATGTGACCTTGGGTAAACTAAAATTATTTTACTTCCCTGGGGATAATCACCTAATCCTTAGTCTAAAGATACTAATATCTAATTTGCGGGCTGATGAGGAAATAAGATAATTGACATAAAATATTCAGCTTAATTCCAAGTCTCTTGAAAAACCATCAACACCCCCCACCCCCAATAGTTATAAAGAGAATATTAAATCAACTTTGGTACATACTTTCTAAGAGGGCAAGAAAATGACTGAATATTCCCATCCAAGAAGCTTGCCGTTAAAAGGGTCTTAGCACTGAATGTGTTACACTCTAATTATCTGGAAGTTTAATTACATAAATTCATCTCATAACCTAATAAAATCAAATTACAAATATTTTTTAAGTGTAAGGAAAGGAGGAAGGAAGGGAGGAAGGAAGGAATATATGACAAGAAAAGCAAAGTCAGAAGACCAAGATTAATATTTGATTATATCTGCCCAATAACGTAAAGAAAAAAACCTTTAGTCTTCAGCTTTTTCCCCCAAAGGTGACTTCTAAAGACATCAGATATACTGTTTGTGACAAAGGGCTTCTTTATATTTCCCATACGATAAATGAGTCAAATCAATACACATTGTAGTCAAGATAGTATTCAAGATTCGACTTGCGCAAAATATACAAAAAATAAGAATAAATTCTCTCTCACACAGAGGTGATATGGTTGAAGTTACATAAGATTTTTCAGAAAAGAAAATACTCTTTCACATGCCAAAATAATAAGGGTGTCCTTGGGGAATATTTAAGGGCAACTTAACATAAAACAGAAAAGAAACTTAATTAAGCATTTTTCTTTAGACATTCATCCTCTGAAAACTGTATGACCTGCCAATTATCAACTGCATACTGCTTATATGGAAATTTTGGTAGAATTTAATATTAGAAGCCCAGAATGACAACGGAATAACGATGGAGGGATTGGTTGTTTAAATAAATTATGCTTACTATAAGCCATAATTTTAAATGTGCTATATGTTTTACAGATTGCCCTGCTGAATTTGGATATAATATGGAAAAGACCCGCTCTATATTTGAAATGAAGATTTTTCTTCTACAATTACACAAATGTCCATATCCTATAAAAAGTGAAGGGCTATAATACTAGCACTTATGTTAATTTTGAAGTATAAATCTTGCTAATGAGTTGATATTTTAATTATTCTAACTTAACTGTTAGAATAAGAAATAGAAAAAAGAAGAAAAGTTTCACTGTGCATACAACATATCAAAAATTCACAAATAATCTTACTTTATGGTCAATTGTTCTTCAACAAAGACGCCAAGACCATTCAGTAAGGAAAGGATAGTCTTTTTAACAAACGGGGACAGGATAATTGAATACCAACATGTAAAAATTAAAAAATGAATGTAGAGACTCTTACCTCATAGCATACACAAAAAGTTAATTTAAAATGGATCACAGATCTAAATTTAAGAGCTAAAACTACAAAACTTCTAAAAGAACCATAGAACATTATGATGACAGTGGGTTAAGGAAAGAGTTCTAAGATAGGATACCAAAAGCATGATTCATAAAATTAAAAAACTGACAAACTGGACTTCATCAAAATTAAAAACTTTAGCACTTCAAAAGACATCATTAAGAAATAAAAAGATAAGCCACTGGGATAAAATATCTTAAAATCACAAACCTTTATAAAGATTTTGTATTCTGAATATATCAAGAATTCATACAACTCTATAAGACAAACAACTCAATTTAAAAATGGGCCAGGGGCCAGCCCAGTGGTACAGTGGTTGGGTTCACGCTCCCTGCTTCGGTAGCCCAGGGGCTTCTGCAGCAGAAGCCCTGCTTCAGATCCTGGGTGCAGACCTACGCACCATTTATCAAGCCACGCTGTGGCAGGCATACCACATATAAAGTAGAGCAAAATGGGCATGGATATTAGCTCAGGGCCAATCTTCCTCAGCAAAAGGAGGAGGACTGGCAGCAGATGTTAGCTCAGGGTTAATCTTGCTTAAAAAAAAAAAGAAAAAATATGGGCCAGGGGCCGGCCCCATGGCATAATGGTTAAGTCTGGCCCGCTCTGCTTCGGCGGCCCAGGTTCACAGGTTCAGATCCTAGGTGCAGACCTACACCACTCATCAAGCCATGTTGTGGCAGCAACCCACATACAAAACAGAGGAAGACTGGCACAGGTGTTAGCTCAGGGATAATCCTCCTCAAGCCAAAAAAAAAAAAAAGGGAAGATTGGTAATGGATGTGTTAAGAGTGAATCTTCCTCACCAAAAAAAAAAAATAGGCAAAAGATGTAAATTGACATTTCACTACAAGAGACAGGAATATTTGAGCACACTGAAAAAGGGAGCACATTAAAAAAGTGCTCAATATATCACTGGTATCAGGAAAATGTAAATTAAAACCAGAATGAGATACCACTTCATACCACTTGGACAGCTATATAAAACACACACCCACACCCACACCCACACACAGAAAATACTCTTGGGGAGGATATAGAGAAATTAGAAGCCTCATACATTGTTGGTGGGAATGTAAAACGGTGCAGCTGCTATAGAAAACAGCTTGGCATTTCCTCAAAAGGTTAAACAGAGTTACCATATGATACATCCCTTCCATTCCTACGTCTATACCCAAGAGAAATGAAAACATAATAACACAAAAACTTGTACATAAATGTTCATAGCAGTATTATTCATAATAGCCAAAAAGTGAAAACAACCCAAATGTCCATCAACTAATGAAAGGATAAACAAAGTGTGATATATCTATACAATGGATATTATTCAGCCATAAAAAGAAATGAGATACTGATTCATGCTACAACATGATGAACCTTGAAAACATTATAGTGAGTGAAAGAAACCAATCACATATTATAATTCCATTTATATGAAATGTTCAGAAAAGGCACCTTTGACAGTCATAAGTGGATCAGCTGTTGCCTAGAGCTGGGAGTGGAAATTAACTGCAAACAGATACTTTTGGGGACTTTTGGGGATGATGGAAATATTCAAAATCGAACTGAAGTGATAGTTGCACAACTCTATAAATTTACTAAAAATCAGTGAATTTTACAGTGAGTGAATTCTATGATCAGTAAAATACAACAAAAAAGATACACAAAAAAAACAAAAACAAAAAAATGTACAGAGCATTATGTTTCAAATTACATAAAATGAGTCTCTTCTTTCTGTTATAATGTTACCAATTTGAGATACTAAGTAACTCACTCAATCCTCACAACAAGTTAAGGGGTAGATTTCTATTATTATCTCAACATCACAGATCAGGAAACTGAGACATAGGGAGATTAAGTAACTTGTTGTTCAGTTAGTAAGCTGCAGAACCAGGACTGGAACTGTAGTTTATCTGACTGCAAATAGCAAAAATTGATAGGTATTGCCTTTGTTTATAAAACGAAATAAGCATTTTGTATATGAATCAATTTTTAACCTCTCAGGTTTTAAAAGGGAAAGAAATTCTTTAGATCACCAAAGAGAACATAAATATCTAGGGTATAGAAAGAACACTTCATCAGGGTCAGAAGGCCTGTGTTGATAAACCTTATGTAAAAATGAGGGAACTGACCTAGACTATCTCTGAAGTCCCTTTCAATTTTGTTCCACAAAATGA
The DNA here is from genome assembly GCF_041296235.1 of Equus asinus. NCBI lineage: Eukaryota > Metazoa > Chordata > Mammalia > Perissodactyla > Equidae > Equus > Equus asinus. Next base: position 44,578,047 of record NC_091814.1, read on the forward strand.
AATGTCTTCCAAAGAACATACAGACATTTTCACCACTGGTTTTCTATAGCTTTAGTAATGTATAGCAATCACTTGCTCCCTACTTATTTTTTTCATATGCTTTAGTGAGTAGGCTAGAGCTCTACCCTACTCTGAAGGTACTCAGAGGCCCTACTCAGAGGGTCTATCTGGCCCTCTTTTTCACTAGTTATTTATCACAAACTTCTATTCTTTAGAAACAAAGCAACAAGGACAGAATTCAATCAAAGTTATGTACAACTGTCCTGATCAAAGATCGGAGGGGAAATGTGTCTATGAGCTAAGGGAACATATGTATGAAAAGTCTAGATTCTAGAGTAAGTTTTAAGAAAATAAAAATATATTAAAGACCTTTTATACAAAGATCGCCATTATAGGAATATATCTCCAGTCTAACAGTAACAAAGTTACAAAATGTAACATTTATTCCATTTCCTCTGTAAGTCCTGAGTTTCATTTATATCATGTTCGTATCTCAAAGTTCCAAAAAGAGGTCTTTCCAAATAATCTATCCTTAAAATTTTAAAAATCAGAGAAAGCACTATCAAAGACACAAAGGAATGCTGTCTCATTTTTACTTACTACTTGGGAACAGAAAAAGTTAATGCTGCTTTTGTCATTCCCACAGGAAAAGGAGGAATACCATTTCCCTGTGCCTTTAAAGGCTTCCATTCAGAACAGAAAGCATTTTTTCATGCTGTCTAATTTTAAGAGGCTGTATATCTCACTAAAACTGAAGAATAATTCAAAGCCAAGAGAAAACGCTCAGCTTAAACATACTTAAATATATTACCACTAAGTCCTGGATAATAGTGATTGTTAGAAGAAAAGTGACTTTAAAAACTTGAATAATCTTTGATAAGTCTCTATCTTCAAACCACTATACCACCTTATCTGTGACACATTTTGAAAATAAAATTACTCAAAGAAGAGGAGACTCAACCTATAATCTGTGGGTCACATATGACTAAGGGCAAAAGAAGCTATAAAATGAAGGACCAAAGAATAAAGAGCAGCCTGAAACTTTTAGCTGCTCTGAGTGGACGTTTGTTTCCCTTGCACTTGCTTGAGGCCAGGCCTCAAGCAAACCACTGAGTCAGTTTTACTGAAAGAGTCATGAGGAGGCAGACTGCACATGACAGCATGCTGTGTAATGCATGACACACCCTATTTCTGAGCAGAGATCTGAAGAATTAAAACAAAGTTAACAGAAGTCATTTATGGGACTGAATGAATGCAACTGTCCCCTTCTTCTCTTCTCTCTCCCCATCATCTCCTAAGAATTATGAAGAAGAGCAATTTTCAAAGAGTAGTGCAAGCAGAAATCCCTTAAAAAGGCAGCTAGGTTGTAAATATATACCTACTCTGGAAGCTTCCTCACATTTTTATTTAAATAGACTTCAAAAACAAGTGAGAGAATTTTAATAACTACATTTACCTGGCTAAAAAATTTTTACTGAATAAATAAATTTAAAAGGTGCTGCCTAAAAGAAGGATGTTTCTTTTAATCTTACTCATATAGAGTGCATATGCACAGTGCATGTAGCCCATCCCAGCTGCTCAATAATATTATGCAACAATACTGCCAGAGTCCAGAATTCGGATTCTGCCTTGCTATGCCAATCTAGTCAACTAAGAGGACTCATCTTTCTACTTATAGTATTTATTTACAATCTACGGCCTTTAAAAATACATATTATATATTTTTGGCACATGTTTGAGACTTGTCACCTTGAGTATAGATTATCTGAGGGCAGGAACCATGTTTTCTACTTTGTAGTATAGAGCCCCGGTTATGAGCACAGGCTCTAGAGCCATGCCCCCCGGGGTTCAAAGCCAAGCTCTACCATCAGCTTTGTGACTTTGACCAAGAATTTACCTTCCCTGTGACTCAGTTTTCTCATCTGTAAAATCAGGATAACAGTATATGATAGTTGTAAAAATTACATGAATAATAAATTCTGAGTGCCTAAAAAAGTGTCTGGCACATAGTACGCACTATAAAATATTAGTTATTATAATTATCTGTGTCCTCTACAAATAATACCAGCACCAAGCCTTTCTCCTTTAGTAGATGTTCACGTATCTGCCAAGTGGCTAAAAAATTGACAACCGTAGCATTAATACAATTTCTCTCATCACTACCATATAATTTATGAACAATGAAGTCTCTACTATTCAAGAATACCTTCTTTAACTCTTCAAGATGATTTGCTCAATTAGTCTAAAATGTAGCATCATAATCCCTAGTTTTCAATCTAGTGCTAGAGTATTTTTCATATATAGTATTTAATAGCAAACTGCTATGATAGAACATTTTAAATATTTTGTTATATTTTTTGCTGTAGTAGAAAGACTATACTTGATCCAATCCAGTATCTTTGTGGCTCCAACTCACAAGATAATATAGTTCCTAGGAACTTAAACTCATGGGATGTTTGCACAGAACGACTAGCCATAGCAAAACTTTGCACTAGGAGTGCGAGAGAGGTGAGAAAAATCATTTATTTGGTCTAGTACTAGAATCACAGCTCCTTAAAATGAGTGAGTAAGATGATACCACCAGTGAAGAGGATGCAGATACGTACTCTGGCAGAGTTTGAAGAGGAGGAATTGTTAAATAACTACGAAAACACAGAGCAAATTCTGTAGCTGTTTGTTCTGCATCTGTTCGACAGTCCCAGCTACTAAGTATGAGACAGCAGGAAACCAACTTTAAGACGGTTAGAATATCACATATATTATCAGAATGTAGGAAAGTTTACTCTTATTCTTTTGAAAAATATTTAAGCTCTTAATTTCAAAAGCAAAATGAAATAAGATCCTTTTAGAGACATTTTTCAGAGCATTACAAAAATATTTGCGGTATTAAAACCACAATGAGCTACTACTTCACACCCATTAGAAGAAAAAAACAGAAATAACAAGTGTTGGCAAGGATGTGGAGAAATTGGAACCCTTGTACATTGCTGGTAAGAATATAAATCGGTGCAACCACTGTAAACAGTATGGCGGTTCCTCAAAAAATTACACACAGAATTAACATATGACCCAGCAATTCCATTCTAGGTAGATGCCCAAATGCATTGAATGCAGGGATTCAAACAGATATTTATCCACTAATGTTCATAGCAGCATTGTTCACAATAGCCAAAAGGTGGAAGCAACCCAGGTATCCACTGACAGATGAATGGATAAACAAAATGTGGTATATACGTACAATGGAATATTGTTCAATTTTAAAAAGGAAGGACATTCTGACACATGCTACATTATGAATGAACCTTCAAGACATTATGCTAAGTGAAACAAGTCAGTCACAAAAGGACAATATTGTATGATTCCACTTATAAGAGGTATCTAGATTAGTCAAATTCATAAAGACAGAAAGTAGAACTGTGGTTGCCAGGGTTGGGGAGGGGAAGATGGGGAATTATTGTTTAATGGATACATGGTTTCAGTTTCAGAAGACGAAAAAGTTAGAGATGGATGGTGGTGATGGTTGCACGATAATATGAATGTACTTAATGCCATCAAAGTGTACACTTAAAAATGGTTAAAATGGTCACTTTTATGCTATGTGTACTTTACCACTGTGTGCGTATCCATATGGAGAGAAAGAGAGAGAGAAAGGAGGAAGGGAGAGAGAGGGAGGAGAGAGAGGGACTGAGGGAGGGAGGGGCAACAGTCATTTAGAAAACAGTTTGGCAGTTTCTTATAAAGTTAAACATACTCTTACCATATGACCCAGCAATCCAATACTCCTAGATATTTGACCAAGAAAAATAAAAACATATGCCTACTCAAAAACCTGCATGCCAATGGATATAGCAGGTTTATTCATTATTGCCAAAATCTGAAAACAAAATAACCATCAACCTGTAAATGAACAAATAAACTGTGGTAGATCCATATAATAGAATACTACTCAGCAATGAAAAGGAAGGAAATACTGACACATTAAAAAATTAAAAACTTAAAAATGGGGGAATCTCAAAAGCATCATGCTAAGTTAAGGAAACCAGACATACAAAGCTATATACTCTATGATCACATTTATATGACATTCTGGAAAAGCTAAAAGTATAGGGACAGAAATAAGATCAGCGGTTGCCAAGGTCTAGGAGTGGGAAAGGGGAACTGACTAAAGAGGGGCACGAGACTACCTTTTGGGAAGATGGAAATATTCTCTATCTTGATTGTGGAGGAAGCTTACATGACTGTCTGTACTTATCAAAGTTTGCAGAATTGTACACATAAAAGGGATAAAATTTACTATATGTAAAGTATAACCCAATAAACAACAAAAACCTGGACTACTAAGATCAACTTAAACATTTCTGCTTATTCCATAGTAGGTATTCAATTATGTAAGACAACAGCTGACCATCTAATTTTATACTACTCTGCTCAAATAGAACAGAGGTAAAAATCATATTTCTAGTTTTGCCCTCCAAATTTGCATTTTATTTCTAAAGATAAGAGATTGAGTTCATCGTGGCAATACACTAGAAATAACCAAAAAGTGAGCAATAAATTGAAAAATAGGTTACCACAACATAGTTTTTTGGGAACTTACCTTACAAATGATGGTAACCAGATATCAGTGGCACTTTTCATTCACTGTGAACTCATAAGTACTCTCCTGTGTACACTAAACTAGAAAATGTCACATAAAACAGGATGACACATCCTATTGCATGTAAAAATTACTGTTTTCAAATGCCTTCTGTTTCTACTTAATAAAAATCATTTCCCATCACTTCAATGTTGAAATAAGACAACAAACATTAGGTAAAACCTGTGTTAATCACCATGATTGACCATAAAACTGGGTGAAATTGTAAGTTAGTTAGCTATTGTTTTCTACATCTACAGAAAACACTGAGGTACTAAATTTTCTACAAGATCTATGAAAAATTGCATGACTAGTTATTAGATTCCTAACTGACCCAAGATAATAAGTATATATTCTACATTGTATATTAAAAGATACCGTTCCAATGCCTTAGGAATAGGGAAAAACTTTTAGATAAGGTAGTAAGAACACAGGTCCAACAATCCTCATCAATCAGATACTTCAATATCCCCTGAAGCAAAGAAAAATGATCTAAAATATGGTACATTTACTCAATATATAATGCCACAGGAACTGGCTAAAATGCTACGTAGCCACTAAAGAGGAAATAAGGGTGAAGGAAGCATTTTGGGTGACCAGAACTTCCTCAACATAATTTTCCTAACTAACATTTGGGCATCAATTCCCCGAGGATATTTCTATGACTGGCTATTAGGAAGGACCTAAGAAGGGTAGGAGATAATTTCTCAAAGATTGAAATACAACATGTTAAACTCAAGTTTTTAGCACTTCCTTAATATTTAATTAAAATGATGCTGCATTAATAGAAACAACTTTATGGAGAACAGAGATTGTACAACTAGAAATATTTCCACTTTTAAAAAGTCAACCCACTTTCATAAAGGTGATTAGAAACTTCTATAAAAAAAAAAAAGTTCAACTGGCTGTTAAGCTGGTCATAAAATAAAAGAGAACCACCCCCAAAGTGGGGAGGGCAATTCTAAACGAGAGGCTATTATCATCTCATACTGTGCACATCTAATAGGTTATCATACACAAAATATAACATTTTCTTATTAAAGATTTTGCTAAAACTGTTGAAAGAAAACTTATGTTTAATCAAAATATCTACAAAATAAATACTCTAATGAAAGAGTAACCTAACAGTAACATCACAATTTACCCAGCTACTCATTTACAAAAACATTTGCCTCTGAACTCTGATTTATAGAGAACATGGTCTGTAAACCAAGTCATATTTTAGAATATGGTCTATAAACCAAATCACATTTTAGAAAACTTACTTCATTAAGGCAAGGTTTCTCAACCTGGGCACTACTGACAATTGAGGTAGATAATTCTTTGTTGTAGGGGGCTGTCCTGTACACTGCAGAACGTTTAGCAATATGTACTCTGACCTCTACCCACTAGATAACATTGGCTCCCCTCCCTCTACCCGAGATGTGACAACCAAAATGTCTCCAGACATTACCAAACGTCCCAAAGTGGAGCAAAACTGCCCCAGGTTGAGAATCACTGCTCTAAGGATTGAACAGCTTTGACAGCACTTCAGATTCTCCCTTCTTCTTTCTACTCATAATTTAATAAGTATTAACTACCTCTCCTTCCAGTGGTTTTCAAATTTTATACCCAACGCCCTAGAGTGCCCAGGAAATGCCTCAGGAGCATCCATGGGGTGTACCCAGAGCAGATCCCACTTTCATTTTCTGGGGTTCTGGATATTTCCTTTGGGAGGAAATAGTTTGAAAATCCTGACATAGATAGACATATCATAATACCAAATTCCACACGGCAATGAATAAGAAACCTCAAATTTTTTCCCTCCTTTCTCTTTTTATACTTTACATCAAGGCCAATTTTGGGAAAAACTGACACCTGGAAGAGTACTAGGAGTGAGAGAGTAAGTGAAGTGGGGACCAGAAGGCAAGCTGAATGTGTAGCTTATCTGTATTTCTTCAGTCCATCAGGAACTGAAATGTAGACTTTAGAAGGCTTAGGGTACTTTCTACCCTGCTTAAACAAACATTAGATGTTCCAAGCCCTGAATTATAAAATTCAAGTCCAAGTTTCACCCTCAGCAGAAACTAATAAATGAAATTAACATTGTAATTATATGTTAGCTTAGTTTAAAACTTCTAAAAATCTGTTTGATTCGTAAATTGAAAATAGATATCCTTATTCTTCCCTGCCTTCAAAAATCTCCTAATTTAACCATCTTAAACAGGAGAGGAATGTGTGTAACACGTTTAATCTTCTGTAAAAGGAGATCTCAAATTTTAATGTGCATCCAAATTAGCTGGGTGCTTTTGAAAATGCAAATTCTAGGCAGAGATTTTGATTGGTGGGAGATGGGGATAGGAAGAGTCCAAGGATCTGCATTCTTTTTTTAAAGGTATGCTTTTTTGGTGAGGAAGATCGGCCCTGAGCTAACATCTGTTGCCAATCTTCCTCTTTTTTTTTCCCCTCCCCAAAGCATCAGTACATAGTTGTATGTCCTAGTTGTAAGTCATTCTAGTTCTTCTATGTGGGACACCACCACAGCATGGCTTCATGAGCAGAGTGTAGGTCCACACCCAGGATCCAAACTGGTGAACCCAGGGCTGTCGAAGAGGAGCGCGTGCAAACTTAACCACTCAGCAATGGGGCTAGCCCCCAAAGGATCTGCATTTTTAACAAGCATTCCCAGTGATTCTCACATAGATGGACTGAAGGACTCATTTTTAATAACACTGGTCAACATGTTGAATTTGGCACCAATGTTATATTCTAGCATTCTCTATCCAGAGACTATGCCATACTTGGTATTTATTACCTCTGGTCAACTCAACTAGGATCTAAAAATGAAAATATATTTTAAATACTATACAATTAAAATGGTCCAGAGTAGCGTGTGAACAAAGAAATGGAAAGTAAATATTACAGATGCATTTTATAATGAATAGCTAGACTATAAAATCTGACAAATGTGTATCATTAATTCTTCCCTCCTGCAAAAACTACACTTATCCCAGCTATAATTTTATATATTATAAGGTATACCAAAAAATAAATAAAACTTTACTGGTTATAAAAATCCTAGCTCTTTGATAAAGGTTTTTCATGCAACACAAACAAACTTGCCTCTAACAAATCAGTTCATGAATCAGTCAGTTTGATTCATTTTCTTCCTGGATATACATCAAGATGACATGCTGGGATGCAAACAGATACATGACTTCTTGTGCCATTTTTGACATCCAGTCATTATTACTGCACTCCTGCTATCATCTTCATTCCTCAAGACCTGAAAATATTACTTAGGCAAATGGCCATGTCAATTTCGTTTTCTCCATTTTCTACTTAAGCAGAGTCAAAGCAGATACCATCATTTTCTTTTTGACTTAATGTGCCTCCCAAAATACTCAATTTTTTCAACTCTGATATTGGCTTTATAAAACAGATGATCAGTCTCATACTTGTCTATTTTTTCTTATACCAGACAAAAACAGGATTATTGATAAAGCACACTAATATTTTCACCTAACATTCCAATCACTTCACCTAACATTCCCAACTTATTCAGTTGAACATTTTATGAGTCTCAAGCTGGTGGCACATTCAGTCATTGATTTTTTTTTCATCAGTAACAACAGGAGTTAGCTCCATGGCTTCCACGCTCCTTTGAGAAGACTCAGGGTGCTCTGTCTTCAAGGTAGAGAATACCAGAAATAAAAATCAGGTAGTCCTAGAGCCAAGTTTAGCTTTTAAAGAACACCCATCTCCAAAAGCTTCCAAAGAAATCCAGAAATGAAAAACAGTATCAGGAACATTAAAACCAAAACTGAGGTGAGGTCAGTGGAAAAAGATAAAAAAGCAGGACTAGGTTTTCTGTTTGTTCTTTTGTTTGTTTGAAGCTATGTACAGAGAAACATGAACAAAGCAGAGAGAGGTCTGGGACTTGGGGGAAAAGAGTGTAATAACAACAAATGACAAAGAAAAAGCACAACTACTTGATTTCTATTAGTAGAAAGTAGATCCCACACTGGATTGGCATGTCTAACTCTGAGCAAGTTACAACTTGTTTTAGATTCAGTTTGTTCATCTATAACCCTACCTATTTCACAAAGTTGCTACAAGGAACACAAAGGTAAACGCATATCATACATGTCCAAGAGCTACATAAACACAAATTTTTAATCCCTTAGTGAACAAAATACATTTTTTTAAAGATTTTATTTTTCCTTTTTCTCTCCAAAGCCCCCCAGTACATAGTTGTGTATTTTTAGTTGTGGGTCCTTCTAGTTGTGGCATGCAGGACGCCGCCTCAGCATGGCCTGATGAGCGGTACCATGTCCGCACCCAGGATTCGAACCGGCAAAATGCCGGGCCGCCGAAATGGAGCACGCAGACCCAACCACTCGGCCATGGGACTGGCCCCGAAAATATATTTTTTTTAAAGAAGAAACATTAAGAGGAAATTGGAACAAGAGATAAAAAAAATTTATCCACAGGGCTGGCCCCGTGGCCGAGTGGTTAAGTTCGCGCGCTCCGCAGCAGGCGGCCTAGTGTTTCGTTGGTTCGAATCCTGGGCGCGGACATGGCACTGCTCATCAGACCACGCTGAGGCAGCGTCCCACATGCCACAACTGGAAGAACCTACAACGAAGAATACACAACTATGTACCGGGGGGCTTTGGGGAGAAAAAGGAAAAAATAAAATTTAAAAAAAAAAAAAATTTATCCACAAAATTTCTGAAGGTGATCCTATATAAAGAAAACATTGTACTGATTTTCATGAAGCAGTCAAGAGTAGGTCTCAGAAACTAGAGACCAGTAAGTCTAATGACACTTACCTGGAAAAACTTGAAAATGTATCATGAAAACAGGTGATTTGTGAAAACTTGGGGAAAAGGAGGTTACTGGGATCATGCTCTGATTCTCTATATCACATTAAAAGAACTTGAAAGAATCATATTATCATATTCCAAATCTTAACTGTGCTTTACTTATAAGATGTTGATATTTCCTTCAATCAAGGGATATTTTATTTTTAAATATAAATCAATCGATTTTTTTTTTCAGGAAGATTAGCCCTGAGCTAACATCTGCTGCCAATGCTCCTCTTTTTGCTGAGGAAGACTAGTCCTGAGCTAACATCCATGCCCATCTTCCTCTACTTTATATATGGGATGCCTACCACAGCATGGCTTGCCAAGCAGTGCCATGTCCGCACCTGAAATCCAAACCAGCAAACGCCAGGTGACTGAAGTGGAGCACACAAACTTAACCTCCACGCCACCAAGCCGGCCCATAAATAAATCTATTTTAAAATGCAGTTTACTAGTTATTTGGAAGACACATTTAAGACCCTTTTTAATAAAAATATGAAAACATCACATAAGGCTTGAACAGAATGGGTTGGAGTTGAGTTCATCTTGGAAATTGAACCTGATTGAGATGGTAGTCCAAAAAGTTATGTCAAACCATCAAAAAGATTACTATTTACAATAGTATCACTGACTTTATTAACTCAAAGGCTTCTATTAACTCTGTTAGAGAAAGTTAAAGGGAATATTTTGATCTATGAAAACACCAAATAATCTCATTTCAAGGTTTTCAAAAGTATCCTTCAATACATGCAATGGATCTGCAATATGACAACAATAATACTTATCTTACCTGTCTAACAGAGTTGTTATGAGACTGGATTGAGACATATGCGTGAATATACTCTGAACATTCATTAAGTCCTATACAAATGTTAGGCATTATATAACCCTATGCTTTGCTCATCAACTGCAGACTGATGAATTAAATCAATAATTACAAACATTAACAACCTATTTTGTTAAAAAACTCTGAGCAAAAGTATTCATATTTAACTGAAGCAGTACCTTTTTTAAAAAACAAAAGGTCATGTTTAATAATGGTTAATGATCTAAATAATGGAATCATGGATGAATTCTTCTTGTATGTGGATATCTTAATGGACACAAGAGTTTTAATTTATGGAAATAGCATACTCCCTCATGAAACCCATACCTTCCTAAGGCCACAGTAGGTGTTCATTAAAGAAATAGTTACTGTTAGTAGTGAAACTATCAAAATGAATAAAATTCCCTTTTAATAAGCAGTTTTCAATACAATAAGGGAAATAAAACATATGTATAAATAAGCAGAATATAAGTTAGATGATGAAATGTTTCATAATAGAAATATAAACAAAGTTTAACAGACGTTCAGAGAAGGGAAAGGTGGCTTCTAGCTATAGGGGAAAGCAGGCAAAGCAGGCAAAGAGATGTCAAGAAAGACCTCAAGGAAGAAGTCATATTTGTGCTGGGTCCTAAAGGATGAATAGGATTTTGAAATATCCCTAAATAAAATACACATTTCCCTGGAATAAAAATACTTCTAGTTCACTGGGGAAAAAACTATATCTCAGCAAACAGTACCAACACCCCTCCAATATCCATTCACCATTCACCATTCACCTGGAAGTTACCCTTGACACATCTCCCCAATTCTCCCCATATCTCACTGCCCCATGTCTAATCCTTGACCAAAGCTTATCCATTTTAACCTCCTAAATCTCTCTCACATCTGTCTACTTTCTTCTCCACCACCACATCCCTCGCCTGAATTATCATCATCTCTTGCCCAAACCACAACAATACCTTTTGACTGGTCTCCCTGCTCCACACCAATCTATCTTCTACACTGCAGCCAGCGGTCTTTTCTAAAATAAAGACACCAGGCATCGCCTTCCAACTGAAATCCCTGACACATGGCTACTCCTCTAGCTTCACCTTATACCGTGTGCCCTCTCATTATCTGTGCTTCAGCCACTCCAGTCTTTTTTTTTTTTCTTTCGTATTGATGTATAACTGACATGCAACATTACATTAATTACAACATAATGATTTGATATTTGTATATATTGTGAATACTCTGGTATTTATTCAGAGTTCCTCAAACTTGCCAGGCTAACACCAGGACCTTTGCACATGCTGTCCTCTTCGCCTGGAACACTCACTCACTCCTAACCCCATTCACCTAGTTAACTCCTACTCACCCTTTAAATCTTAGTCACTTCCTCAAGAAAGTCTGCCTTATTCTCCCAAACTAAATTAGATCATTTGAGTTATACACTCTTATCACACCATGTACTTTCTTATATGGTATTTGTTAGAATTGTAATTTTACATTTATTTTGTGTTTATTTGACTAATAATTACTTCCCTGACTAAACTATAAGCACCATTAGGACAGGGCCCATAAATAATTTTGCCTTAGGTTAGACCTGCAAACATACATATTTGCTCCTAAGTCAATGTTTTCTTTTCAGTCAAAATATCTATGGTGAACCAACAAGTATAGACATCATTGTCATGCCTGCACTGCAACATGTAGTCTGTGTGCCAAAGGCAGACCCCTAACCAGCTCCTCTCCCTACCTTTTCTTCCCACTGTATATTTAGCAAAAATTAGGGGTTTTTTTTAACCTAATAGCATGATTTTGTAGCTTAACTGCCTGCTAATAAGAAGCATGGGGGGCCGGCCCCATGGCCGAGTGGTTAAGTTCACACGCTCCACTTCAGCAGCTCAGGGTTTCACTAGCTCGAATCCTGGGCACGGACATGGCACTGCTCATCAGGCCATGCTGAGGCGGCGTCCCACATGCCACAACTAGAAGGACCCACAACTAAAAATACACAACTATATACCGGGGGACTTTGGGGAGAAAAAGGAAAAATAAAATCTTTAAAAAAAAAAAAAAGGAAGCATAGGAAGTTTGGCCTAAATCTAGAAAACCTGACTTTGCTTGCCAAAAATCAGCACCTTCAAAAAGGAGAAGAAATGGGGCCAGCCTGGTGGTGCAGCAGTTAAGTTCGCATGTTCTGCTTCGGCAGCCCAGGGATCACTGGTTCGGATCCCAAGCGCAGACATGGCACTCCTTGGCAAGCTAAGCTGTGGTAGGCATGCCACATATAATGCAGAGGAAGATGGGCACAGATGTTAGTTCATGGCCAGTCTTCCTCAGCGAAAAGAGGAGGATTGGCAGCAGATGTTAGCTCAGGGCTAATCTTCCTCAAAAAATAAATCAATTAATTAATTAATTAAACTCAACCATTCATTTTAAACCCAACCAATCACATTAAACATAAATAATTAAGTATAATCACATTAAATATAAATGGCCTAAATACCCCATTTGAAAGACTAGATAAAAAACCAAGACCCAACTCTATGTTCCCCACAAGTAACTCACTTTAAATATAAAAAGACAAGTGGGTTAAAAGTAAAAGGATAGACAAAAGATACTCCATGCTAACATAAATCACAAGAAAGGTGAAATGTCTATATTAATATCAGATAAAATCGATTCTAGAACAAAAAATATCAGCACACATAAAGAGGACCATTTAATAATGATAAAGTACACAATGACATTATGTCCTCAACAGGAGACCATAATCCTCCTAAATGTTTATGCTCCTAACGATAGGGCTTCAAAATACATGTAGCAAAACCTGATGGAACTACAAGGAAAAACAGACAAATCCACAATTATAACCAAAGACTTCAACAAATCTCTCTGAATAATTGATAGAAAATCAGGAAGAATAGAGAATACTTGCACAACACTATCAACCAACTAGGCCTAACAGATATTTATAAAACACTCCATTCCACAACAGCAAAATACACATTCATTTTAAGTGCACACTATATCCTGGGCCATAAAACAAGTCTCAGTACATTTAAAAGGATTCAAATCATACAAAGTATATTCTTGACCACAAATCAGAAATCAGTAACAAAAAGATATCTGGAAAACCCTCAAATATTTGCAAAGTATATAACAGACTTCTATATAGCCCATCGGTAAAATAAGAAGTCAAAAGAGAAATGAGAAATTATTTTAAACTGAATGAATATGAAAATACAACATATTTCGGGGAAACATCTAATGCAGTACTTAGAGACATTTATAGCACGAAAATGTGTTTATTAGAATGGAAGAAGGGTCTCAAATCAATGGATCAATGGCCTCAGCTTCTACACTAAGAAACTAGCAAAGGAATAACAAATGAAACTCAAAGTAAACAGAAGAAAGCAAATAATAAAGACCAGAACAGAAATCAGTGAAATTTTTTTTTTAAAGAAAGAAAAGAAATAGAAAAAAAGACAATGAATCCAAAAGCTGATTCTCAGATCAATAAAACTGATAAACCTAAACTAGGCTAACTGTGGATAAAATAGGGAAGACACAAATTAATATCAAGAAAGAGAGAGGTAACGTCATTAGAAATTCTAAAGATATTAAAAGGATAAGGAAATACTATGAACAATTTTATGCTGATACATTTGACAACTCACAAAAAACAGACACATTCCTTCAAAGACACAAACAACAAAAGCTCATCAAGAAGCAACGAATAACCTAAGTGGCCCTATGTCTATTAAAGAAATTGGATTTGAAGTGAAAAATCTTTCCACAAGGGCCAGGTCCAGATGGCTTCTCTGATGAGTTGTGCCAAACATACAAGAAAGAAATAATACCACTTCTACACAAACTCATCCCCAAAATTTAAAAAGAAAGGAATAGTTTACAACACATACTATGAAGTTAACATACTCTGAAACCAAAGCCCAGAGAGGTATCACAAGAAAACTATGAACTAATACTCCTCCATGAATATAGACACAAAATTCTTTAACAAAATTTTAGCGAATCAAATCAAACAACACATAAAAAGGATAATAATACATCACAACCAAGTAGCAAGTTGGTTTAAAACTCAAAATTCAATGTAATTAATATTAACACTAAAAAATAAAAACCATATGATCATCTCAATAGACGCAGAAAATACACTTGACAAAATCCAACATCCACTTCTGATTAAAAAAGAAAACTCTCAGGAAATTAGGAATAGAAGGGAACGTCTTTAAATTGATAAGGGGCATCTACAAACAAACAAACAAACCTAAAGCTAACATCATACTTCAATGGCAAAAGACTGAAAAGTTTCCCGCTCAGAGCAGGAAGAAGACAAAGCTGTCTGCTCCTCACCACTTCTACTAACATTATCCTGGAGGTTCCAATCAGTGTAATCAGGCAAGAAAACGTGATAAAAGTCATCCTGATTAGAAAAGAAATAAAACTATCTTTGTTTACAGACGATATACATGATCCTTTATTTAAAAAAGCCAAGAGAGTCTACAAAAAATCCACTAGAAATAACAAGTGAGTACAGCAAGTTTGCAGGATACAAGACAAAAATGCAAAAATTTATTGTATTTCTATATACTAACAACAAATAATTGGAAATTAAAATTTTTTAAATCATACCATCTATAATTTCATCAAAAATTATGAAATACTTCAGCGTAAATCTAACAAAAGATGTGTAAGACCTGTACACTGAAAAGTTTGTAGAGAGAAATTAAAGACGACAAAATGCATAAAGAGATGTATGGTGTCCCTGGATTGAAAGACTTAATATTGTTAAGATATTAATTCTCCCCAAATTGATATACAGATTCAACACAATCTCAATCAAAATCCCAGCAGGCTTTCTGCATAAAATTGAGAAGTTGAGCGTAAAATTCATATGCGCATGCAAATGACCTAGAATAGCCAAAATAACTTTGAAAAAGTTAGAGGATTTATACCTGATCTCAAAACTTAAAATAAACCTATAGTAGTATAATATAATATGATATAATATAATATAATATAATAATATAAATCTATAGGAATCAAAATAGTATGCTCATGGGCCAGTCCCAGTGGTTAAGTTAGGTGTGTTCCGTTTTGGCAGCCCGGGTTCAGTTCCCGGGCGTGGATCTACACCACTCATCAGTGGCCATGCTGCCTACATACAAAATAGAGGAAGACTGGCAACAGGTATTAGCTCACGGCGAATCTTCCTAAGCAAAAAAAAAAAAAAGGTATGCTTGTGAGTCAAGATAGACAATAGAAGGATGGAAAATAATAGAGTCGAGCTATACACACACATACATTTGATTTTCAACAAAGATACAAAAGCATTTGAGTGCAGAAAGAATAGTCTTTCCAACAAGTGGTGTCGGAACAATTAGATGTCCATATTTTTTTCAATGAATTTCAATCTTATTTTGCACCATACACAAAAACAAAATCAAAATGGATCATAGACCTAAAACTATAAAACTTTTAGGAGAAAATCTTTGTGATCTTGGGCTAGACAAGGATTTCTTAAATAAAATACTGAAAGCACAATGCACAAAAGGAAAAGAAAATATTGATAAATCAACTCTATCAAAATAAAGAGCTTCTATTCATTAAAGATACTGTTAAGAGTATGATAAGGCAAGTCACAGAATGGGAAAAAACAATTGCAAATCACATATCTAATAAATGACTTGTATCCAGAATATATAAAGAATTCATACAACTCAATAAGACAAACCTATCTTAAAAATGGACAAATGATTTGATTTGATATTTCACTAAAGACAGATGAGTGTCTAATAAGCCCATGAAAAGAAGCTCAAGATCATTAGTCATCAGAAAAATGCAAATTAAAACCATGACAGATATCACTACACACCTCTTAGAATGGCTAAAATTAAAAAGACTTACCATACCAAGTGTTGGTAAGGCAGTGAAACTGGAACTCTCATACCTAGCTGGTGGTAAAATGGCACCAGCACTTAGAAAAACAGTTTGGTAGCTTCTGAAAATGTACCTACATATACCTACCACATATGACCCAGTCATTCCACTCTTAGGTATTTGCCCAAGAGAAATAAAAGCATATGTCTATACAACGACTTATATGCAAATGTTCACAGAAGGTTTATTTGTCATTGCCAAAAAACTGGAAACGGGCCAGCCCCGTGCCTTAGTGGTTAAGGTCAGCATGCTCCACTTTGGCAGCCCAGGTTCAACCGTTCCCAGGCATGGATCTACACCACTCACCGGTGGTCACGCTGTGGCAAAACACACCAAATTATACTTTAAATATGTGTAGTTTGTTGTATGTCAATTATCTTACTAAATTGTTTTTTTAAAGATATATGAATTGATCAGAACATAAGTCTATATAACTCACTTCCCATTGCTAGATCGCCCATCGCTCAAGAGAATCACAGATTTTGAAGAACTACAATCTACCAGCAGGAAAGAAGTTAAATTTTGGGACTGATTCACACTCTTTACTGTGTATAAATCTTGCTTTAAGTTTAGACTTCTTGAAATACAAACCTTAGGATATGTCTAAATTATAAAGCAAACGCACCCTAAGGATAGCCAGGTTCAAAAGGAACCAACTAAGATGACAGCGAACCAGGCCCACCAAGAGGCCAGTGTTCTGGGCTTTCAGGAAAAAAATGTGAATTCAATAAATACCCTAAAATGTCTGTTGTACAGCCAACCTCTGACCAACATTTGGGTTTACCTGGTTCTATGAAAGTGGGTTCTCTTTCCTAGAATTATTGATACTAAAGCAGAGAGCCACTTGAAATGTAAATCCTGGAATAAATAAAGTTATGCCCCAGATGAATACAATTCATGGTTCTTCCAAGGTTGTCTGGTCTCTTAAATATCAGTATTCTCACTGGCTTGATCAGTAGGCCTAGAAAGGCATGCTTTATATAAAAGAAAAACTATTTTCATATTTTCTATTACTGCTCAAAATACATAAATTTTAGATAGCTAACAGACTTTGTTTAACCTTTTAAAATATAGAAATATTCACACCACTCACCCACATACAGCTTTCCCATGTTGTCTACAATTAATAAAACTTGAACAACTCTATTAAGATGTTCCATAAATGCAACATAACATCCAAAGCATATCCAACAGATCAAACGTCATTATAGTCATGGTGCTATATAAAACACACAGGTAAACTACAGGTTCAAGATTCAAATTAACAAACATCACACTGAATGCTCTTTATTAATAACAGTTTGAATTTTTTTTACTGGTGAGAAGCCAAATTATATAGTAGTTAAGAGCACAGACTCAAGAACAAACTGCCTGGATTCAAATCCCACATCAGCCTCTGATTCCTCATTGATAAAATCAGGATAACAATAGTGTTTACCTCATAGCATAGTTACGAAGATTAAATAAATTAATAGGCAAAAAGCACCCAGAACTGTACCTGGCTCATAGTAAGCACCCAAGAAGTTTTACCTTGTCATTGTTATAATTATGATTATGACCGTCACTGTTACTAGAGTTAATATTAATACATAGGTAATTAACTCTATCACTAACAATTTGAAAAATACAAATACTTCTACTAAGAATTAATACCAAAAAAAGAACTTGAATAGACATTTCTACAAAGAAAACATACAAATGGCCAATGAGTACATGAAAAGATCCTCAACATCACTAATCATTAGGGAAATGCAAATCAAAACCACAATGACCACATCTAGAAGGACCTGCAACTAAGATATACAACTATGTACTGGGGTGGATTGGGGGAGATAAAGCAGAAAAAAAAACACAACGAGATACCACTTCACACTGCTAGGATGGCTATAATCGGAAAGAATGGAAAATTACAAATGTGGCTAAGAATGCAGAGAAACTGGAACCCTTGTGCACTGCTGGTAGAAATGTAAAACAGTGCAACACTACGGAAAAACTTGACTGTTTCTCAAAAGGTTAAACATAGAACTACCATGAGACCCAGCACACTCCTAGGTAGACATCCAGAAGAACTGAAAGCAGGATCTTGAAAAAATACTGGCACACCAATGTTTAGGTCAGCGTTATTCACAATAACCAAAAGGTGGAAGCAACCCAAGTGTCCATTGACAGATGAATGTAAACAAAATGTGGTATATACATACACTGGAATATTACTCAGCCATTAAAAAAATGAAACTTTGATATATGCTACGAGGATGAACCTTGAAGACATTATGCTTTGGTAAAATAAGTCAGATACAGAAGGACAAACTTTGTATATTCTACTTATATGAGTTACCTAGAATAGGCAAATCCCTAGAGACAGAAAGTAGAACAGAGGTTACCAGGGGCTAGGGAGGGGAAAAGGGAGAGCTATGGTTTAATAGGTAGAGATTTTGCTGGAAATGATAAAAAAAAAATTGGGGGTACAGATGATGGTGAGGGTGATAAAACACTGTCTATGTATTTAATGTCAATGAATTGTAAACTTATGAGTGATTAAAATGAAATTTGGTATGCACATTTTACCACAATAAAAGAAAATGAATTAATGCAAAAGAATTTACTGGTTACTCCACCTGGCATCCTCACTTTTATTCCCGCCACTCACCAATGAAGAAGTCAATATTCGTTCTGACCTACATGGCTCTGAAAATGGCAGAAAAGCTAGAATAAGACATACTGCTAAATTCTAAGACAACTCAGAAAAGCATAAAAATGCTACTTTAAACAGCTTGTGATACATTTTAACACAAATACATTAAATTGGAAATAGTAACGATGAACTTAAACAATAGAGACAGGGTAATCTTTCAAAAAAAGTACTAGATTGGAACTCCGATTCTAATCTTACTTCACCAAGAACCTTTAAATTACTAACTTTTTCATAATTACTTCCCCAATAGAATGGAGAAAAGGTTTATCATGTTTCACGAATTTGTTAAAAGAAAAAAAATGCAGGGTATTTTGAGATTGTAGGAAAAAAACAACTTTGTAAAAACATAACTATACATAATACACTCACAGGTAAATGGAATAACATTATTGGTTACATAGGGGAAACATTATCATTGCCAGTAAAACTACAGAAAAAGAAAGATTACCAGCCAATAGACATTACAACATAAAACCTCTCTCAATCACAGTGTACACCAAAAAACATAATCTGAAGTGCAAATAATTAAAAATTTCTTCTTAAAGTGATTTCGTGTATACTTGCAAGAGATTGACTTAGGACTTTCTAACCTGAACAAAACAGCAAGAAATATGGCCATATCAAATCCTCTGGCGTAACTTTCTACTTCAACAAGAATCATCACATATGATTCTGTTCTTTCTTAATTATGTTATCAAGTTTGAGCCAAAAATAAGTGTATACATCTTCAGTCTGTATAAAGGAAAACTACTAAGAAGTCTTTATGAAACCAGAAAATACCAAAGGTAGAGTCATTTTTTAGACATTGAAACATCTTTTGTTAGCTACTGTACTGGCCATCTTTTTCAAGGTCTGTCCATTGATACAGACTAATCACCAACCACTTGGGCAAAACTGGCCCATTTCAAAATAGGAGCATGCTGAGAAAGGCCTTGGGTTTCCTCAGGGGCATTCTTGAAATTTACAAATACACAGAAAATTAGAGACAGTCAAGCCTAAGGGAATCAAGGGAGCAAGATATTTACAAATTACATCCTGACCAAATTTAATTCAAACAAAATTTCCTACAAACCTCTACAATATTAACTGGCTACAGGAGTCTTTTTTTCATTTCACTCTGAAACTGTTCTATACCACTGTGAAAAGTTAAACGATTTTCTTCCTAAGTTTGCTCCTTTCTGACTTAGCAAGGCAAGCTTATAAATACGTATTACATGCTAAACAAAACAGCTAACTGATAAAAGAAAATTTGGGTATGATTCCAACTATTTAGCGTCCTGGAAAAAGCAAAACTATGGAAGCAATAAAAATATCACTGATTTCCAGGGGTTATGACGTAGAGAGAGATGAATAGGAAGAGCACAGAGGATTTCTAGGGGAGTGAAAATATTCTGCATGATACTATAATGGTAGATACATGTCATTATACATTTGTCCAAACCCACAGGCTGGCCCTGAAGAAAAGATTTTAAATTAGTTTTGTCATTAATATTAGTTCTTGTTGTCATTCTTTGAATTTGGCTTTGACATTATAATAAACTTCTCTAGGACATACCTAAATTAATCCAATTCTACAAAATTCAGTTATTAACACAGTACTAGACTTTTGTGGGTGAAAAGAGGAAAAAGAAAATAGCAGGGGGCCGGGCCGGTGGGACAGCAGTTAAGTGCCCACATTCCCCTTTGGCGGCCTGGGGGTCGCCGGTTCGGATCCCAGGTGCACACATGGCACCGGTTGGCAAGCCATGCTGTGGCAGGCATCCCACATATAAAGTAGAGGAAGATGGGCATGGATGTGAGCTCAGGGCCAGTCTTCCTCAGCAAAAAGAGGAGGACTGGCAGCAGATGTTAGCTCAGGGCTAATCTTCCTCAAAACAAAAAATATTTCAATATATTGAAAGTAGCAATACAGAAGTAGGACTTAAAATTATGAGCCATACTTTCATATACTTGTGGCAGTAACTGCTTTCCAGGAAGGTTGTACCAATTTGGCACTAAGTCTCCGGTCTTTAAAAACACACTCTTCTAGGAATTCAGCCTAAGGAAATAGTTAGAAGTTCAATTCAAAGACTTCTGCACAAAGACAATCAGTAGACTTAATATAACAATTTTGAAAAATGTTAATGCCCAAAACAGGATAATGGTTAAATAAGTTATGTTTTAAATTAGAGTCACTAACAAATTATACTTTCATACTATAAAGCCCCATAATAAAGCAGCGTGATACTGGCATATGCATATAGACAGACCAACAGAATAGAAAACCTTGAAATAAACCAAAATACAAATGGCGATCTATCTAGTAAAGATAGAGGAGTCTCAAATCAGTGGGGAAAAGATGGATCAGTCAACAAGTAGTTTTAGGACAACTGGAAAGCCATCTTCCTAAAAATGAAATTGTACCTATATCTCATATCTTCTATCAGAATGAATTCCAAATGGATCAAAGATTTAAATGTGGAAAATGAAACAAAGAAGTACCAGACAAACCATGGGAGAATTATTTTATAACCTCAGAATGGGAAAGGCCATTCTAATTATGACATAAAACCAAGAAGCTATAAAAGAAAAGACGGAAACACACAACTGCTTAAAAATAATTTCCTCATGGAGTGAAAAAAAAAGACAAATGAAAACACTGGCAACTAATCATCACCGATACAGGGCTCTTCATTTAATATAGGATGAGTTCCTACAAATCACTAAGAAAAAGATCCAACAGCTCAATAAAAATGATCAAGAGATACATACAGCTCACAGAAAAGGATATATTTAAATGGCTCTTACACTTGAAAAAATATTCAATCACATTTAATGTAAGAGATGTGAAAAATTAAACTAAGACTATTTTTTACCTTTCAGATTCTAAGATTTAAAAATTCATGATAATTCCCTATGTGTGGGGAGATAGGTAATCTCATACATTGCTGGTGAAATATAAATAGGTGCAACCCCTAGGAAGAGCAATTTGGGAATATTTTTCAAAATTACAAATACATGTTTCTTGACCTAGCAATTCCAATTCCACGAATTTTTCTTATATAGGTATACCCAACCAAAATTGCTTACTTTCAAGATTATTCACTGCACTATCACTTGTACCAGCAAAACCTGGGAACTGGTTAAATAAACTATGACTTATCCAAGCATTATGCAGCCATAAAAAGAATGAGGAACTGTTTTACAAGTTGACAGGAAAATATACCCAATATGTATCAACAAGTGTGTGTGGAGGGGGGAGGTGAGGGAGGAATAACACAAGGTGCAGATCGATTCCTATAATGGGTTATCACTTATGTAAAAAAGGAGGGGCCAGCCCTGTGGCCTAGTGGTTAAGTTCAGCACGCTCCACTTCAGCAGCCCAGGTTCAGTTCCTGGGTGCAGACCTATACCACTCATCGATAGCCATGTACATCACTCACTGTGACGGCGACCCACACATAAAATAGAGGAAGAGGAGCACAGATGTTAGCTCATGGCCAATCTTCCTCAACAAAAAGAGGAGGATTGGTGGTGGATGTTAGCTCAGGGCTAATCTTCCCTCCCAAAAAAAAGGAGAAAAAAGCATACACAAAGTAAAAACTATGATATCAATTCAGATATAAAGCAATTAACAACTGGCTCCAGACCCCCAGCACACCCAGCCAACCTCCTTTTTGCAGGCCTGCTCTAGTCATTTCATTAACCTTGCAAAAACATGACCCAGGATTTTTTTTAACTAAATTTCTCGGACTCCATTCTTGGCAGAGTTTTTACACATCTATTTATCTGCTTCTATGTGGATGGAATAGGTATGGAAGCATAGCCAAGAATTTCAAACATTTATTAATTGTGTAGAAGGGACAATGATTGCCTGCCAGATGGTAAGAAAGAAGTGGAGAGGAGGGGTGAGAGATACCTCATGGAATATCTTTTTATACCTTTTGAACTTTGAAAGAAGAAAATGTATTACCTATTTTTAAAATTAAATTAAAAATAAGAATATATTTGAAAAAATTTTAAACATTTTCAAAACATAAGAAAATACACTGTTAAGAGAAAAAAGGCAGGATACAAAGTATATGCACTATGACACCAAATATGTACAAAAATGTACATTTGTACACAGAAAAGACTAAAATAAAATATTAAAAGAGTAGTTTTATCTCTGAGACATGAAATTACAGACGATTTGGATTTTCTTTGGATTTTCTCATAATTAAAAATCCTTTATATTAAACACAGATTTTATTCAAAATTAGAAAAAGATTAATTTTTTAATGATATAAATGAGAGAGGTTAGAAGTTAAAAGGAAAGGTAGAAAGTTATTAGGTATTTCTAAGGTTCTAAGTATCATAAATGAAACATTCAAATTTCCTTAAAACATCACTTCCAATTGCAGAATAAAGAATTTAGGAAAACAGAGAAGAAAAATATCTAATCTGCCCTCTTAAGGATCACTATGAGATTATTCTCATCCTCCTACTTTCTGGATGTTTTGTCCATTTTTGTTTTCTGTTACCTAGGTAATGGTACTTCCAGCATTTCCCTTAAAGACTGTGAAACTAACAATCTGGTATTTCTCACTGTCGAGTTTTCCTGACCTTCAGCTTTGAAAGGCCACCTCCCTAAGGGAAAGCAGTAAGATCTAGAAGCTAAAACAGGAGGCTAAGGAATCTGAGGTTAAGAGTTCTAATCCTGACCAACTGTGGAATTTGTCTCCAATTTTGGGAATAAGCTAAACTTCCTGAGCCAGTTTCCTTAATGAGGAAACTTACAGAACTGTTTTGAAAAATATTTAGGACTGTCAACTTTGAAGTTTCTTTGTAACTTTTCACACTAATCTCCTGAATTTTGTTCTCTTGCCTTATGTTAAATACTTTCCTCTCTAAATTTTCACCCTCCCAAACAGTATCTGCAAGTGTTATCAATCTCTTAGACTCAGGAGTAGCGTAGGGGGTACTTCTAGAAAGCCTACTGAAAATGACACAACATGAATAGAACTTGAGCGATGTTGAAGACAATTGATGGAGGAATAAAAATACAATCACGATCTAAATGGGACCCTTATGAGCAAAGCAGACACAGACGACTAAGTAATGTAACCAACACTTGGTAAGGGAAGGTAAAACTTAGACTCCCAACATTTGAACCCTGCATAGAGATAAGGAAGATGACTTCTGTATCACAGGCAAGCAAATGAAATGTTGTCATGCCTTCAAGGGTTCAATTTTTATTTCTTTTGTTTACCAGACACCCACTAACACCAAGGCACTGGGCTTCCTGACGGCTTTTCCCTACTATTTGCATATCAGGTACTTCTTGATGGCTGCCTGTCCACTAGAAAATAAGCTACATTAAATCTGTAAACGGTTCTCTACCTACAGGTCTTGAAGAGGACCTGGTAGCCTTCAGGAGGAAAGGTGTTTTTAGGAACATCAGAGAACAATTATCCCTCCGCCTAGACAGGACAAAGCAAATTCAAGTGTCCTCTGCACACTTTAAGCTCCTCCTCCTTGTTAACAAGACCAAACACCTCTCTACTTACTTAAAAGTTATTCCAACAGGGAGGGACAAGGGAGCAGACAGCTAAATTTTTTCTGGATTAACTCAGTCATTAGTTGAATGCTTTTTTGTGGTTCACCTGCTTAAAAGGTGATCAAACCACTTTGTGCCACTGAAGAGAGGAACTGTGAAGAACAATTACATAAACCCTCCCTTCAACTTACCTCATTCTTCTTCCTAATGAAACAAAGCATTGGAAACCGCGGCCTTGCCACCATTTCCTTCGTAATCTCAATAAAACCTACTTTCTCTGTCACGTGAATCTCTTTTCCTTAGCAAATAAGAAACCGATTTCATTCAACATAACTGGACAAAACTGTACATCATTTTTAAAGGTGTATGCACTGAATTTTATTATCTGAACAAGATAAAGGCAATCATTATAAACTATTATGAAATAAAGAAGGGCATTCCAGAACGTCATATAATTTACGTCAGATAATTTGTACAGATCCTCAAATCCACACTTAGAATTCCTAAACCCAGAAAGCTCTGAAAACCAAAGCTTGTTTCATAACTTCTCTAGCAGTACAATCTGACCTACGCCAACATAACCATACTTAATGTGAATATTCATTTGTTTAATTGCAGAAATATAACATGACTGATTCTTGGATGTTGCTCCAGACCCCAATAGGGGGTTTATGTCACTGTATATATACTATATTTCCTGAAATCAAAAAATTTTGAATTCTCAAGCACTCTAGTCCAAACAATTTTGAAAAACAGATTGTGGACGTTCCCTTCTTCAAAAATATTTTCATTCTTTGAAAATGAAATAGCAATAAACCAACAGGATAGACAGTAGAAAAATACTAAGATGTTATAAAGGAAATTGTCCATCATCTGTAAACATTAATAGAATACACAATTTAAATGAGATATACAAATTTTCTCTCAAAGGAAGAAAAAAATGGGGCTATCTGAAATCAATATAATTTAAGACAAACAGCGTGTGCCTAGGCATTCTTGGAAGTTCTTATTTTAGTAAAGAACTGTCTACTCTTAATGTGTATAAAATGTATTTGGTGATCGTGGGAAATTAATGTGTCAACATTCAAAGTCAATGCTACAACCTAAGTACTGAACACAAGCTTAAGACCCCAAGAATTCCTAAAGTATTAATACTAGTTTGTAAACATTCAATGAACAGTACTGAGGAAATTAAAACACTTAAGTAACATGAACAGGTTTTGCGATGCAATGGGTACACATTCACTGATTTTCTTCTAGCAACCAATTAACCAGACAGAGCACACAAAACTTTTAGTTTTGGTAGAACAATTTCATTCATCCACAAATTTAAAAAAAACAGGCGTCAGGAGGTGCATATATAAGACATGTAAGAATGAGTGATTCGCTAAGAATATTCAAAGTTAGTTATGTTAAGAACATTTTGTATAAGGCCAGTGAGTCACATCTAATTCATACTGAACCAAAATGAAACAATTTCCTGGACTTTTACTGGTTGCAACATTTTAAGTAAATACACAGACAATCTCCAAAAATGCAATGACATATATCTCATCCTTGTCTTATTCATGAAGAATAAGCAACATTATTTACTACAACCAGGTTTAAGACTTCTGCCCCCATCAATTCATATCCAGTTCACAAGAAATTCTTACCAAATTCCCATTGTCACATTTCTAGAATTATATGGTATTTGATGCAGATGATTAATTCCCTTTTTTTCTGCTCCCTGAAAGAGGATCAGCCTTTAGAAATTTTCCAGCAGGTCCCTATCAGTCATCAATAAACAATGAGATGCATACTAAGCTTAACAGAAAACAATAATGTTAATGTTATTTATTTTATTGGCTGAATATTTTAGGTAAGACCTGCTGATACTATTAAAATTAAAAAGTATTTGATTTCTTGGCGATCACTTTATTGTGATAACAATATCTCCCTTCTAGTTATCCAAGAGCACATCTGTGCATACACTTGCAGACCTGTTGTGCTGATGCCTGCAGAGCTCCAATGCAGCCACCGCTAGAGAGGGATATCTTAAATTTCTCCCAAATAGTGCCCTACACTTGCCATCCATTCATGGTAAAGTAGTTAATTTTAATGTTCTCATTGTTTACCAGAAAGCACAGACAGTGAGGCTGGCTTTGCCGCTCCCGTTTCCTTTTGCTAGGCTGCTGAGCTTTTTCAGCCAATTGACTTTGCTTTGAGGCTATAAATATCCGAAAAATGTTCTGCATTTGATGCTCTTGGGTTCTGCATCCATATTTAGCTGTTTGTGGCATGCCTTTGTTTAAGCTACTCTACCACCCATACAGTCAGGTTGAGATCTGAATGGTCAAAGGACAGATGGATCAACATTCAACAGACAATAACTTACTAATAGCAAGGTACCAATCTGCTAGACACAGTGACAATAAAGGGGGTGGCAAGATAGGAATACAAAGATAAACAAGACAGACTCCCTGGTGTCAAAAATTTTATAATCTTGACAGGGCACAAGCACAACTTATTATAATACTGGAATAAAACAAATGAAACATTTTACAACTAAAAGAAAATGAAGGATAAGACAGCATAAATATTTTCTTAGCTGTGTCTCAAAGATGTGCATTTGTTTGTGTTCTAAATATAGATCCACCTATTACAAAGCTCTGAACATACTCCAAAAAAGTTTTCCAATAACAGCAATCCACAAAACTCTGGATACACATATTATCGACCACAGAGCCAGACCTATCAATAGGAAACTCAAAACAGTGCCCAGTCTTTACATTTTGCTTCAAGTGAGGCAAACTAATAAAATGTTGTTCCTAAAAGATTCTGTTAAGATATTCTTTGGGGGAGGGGTACTTTTGTTGTTGTTGTTTGTTTGCATACTGATTTCAAACATAAATCTATTGCAGAGGATGTGCACCATAGCCAGAAGCCAGCAGCTCTTAACACATCTCCTTATTTTGCACCTTATCTTTAAAGCCCCCATGGCTATTTTAGGTTAGGTCTCAAAACTGAATGAGCTAGACCTGAGCAAGAGCCCCATCCCCACCTTCCTATCATTGTGAAAACATTCCAAACAAATATACATCTGCCCTCAACATGTCTTCTTTCAGAACTCAGTTCATTGACCTTTTGATAAAAGTGCTCCCCAGGATCCCCTGACAATCATGATTTAAATGCATTAAGTTAGGGGCTTGCTTGATGCCTGGCCCCAAGAGTTAAGCTGGAACTGGTAGGCCAAGTTGTAGGTAAAATAATAGGCCAGGCCATAGAATCAGACGACTCTAAAGCTAAAATGGACCAGAGACACCAATTACTCCAGATTCCACATTTTATGTAGAAACCTAGACCCACAGAGTTAAAATTACTTGCCCAAAGTTAGACAACCAATTTGTGGCAAAGGCAGAATGAAAACCCAGGTTCTCAACCCCTAGTTGTATGCTCTACACTAGTTTCTCATTTCTGGATTTCTTTAAAAAACATTAGACTACACTCATCAAAGTCTCTTTAAATTGTGTAGAAGAACCTAAATGTTCCAAAACAAAGAGGTTTTTGAACACACAAAACAAACAAGTAAACAAGAAAACCAAAACAAACCAGTATTTTCCAAATTGATTTTCTACATTCTATTCTTTTTCTTCACAGCTTTTCAAAGAGTTACACAATAAGCGACTTAAAATCTAGCTAAGGACACAGAACAGCCAAGAGTCATTCAGATAGTTTTGGAATATTTACATCAAACTAAAGAGAACAAAGGAGTATCCAGGATGAGCTGCCTTAGAGGAAGGAAAGAAGCAGTACTAAACAGTAAATAAAAACAAGTTCTGGTTAATTGATAGTGAAGGAAAAAAGTTACAACGCAGTGGAAAGTCTGTAGCTTGGCTCTGAAATACACAGTATGTATGTGTGCGAGAGAGAGAATATATACATATGTATATGTATACACATATATATTTAAGAATATATGTGTATACATATACATGCACACACACACACACTTCTCACAAATCCAGCCCTAGGAATGAACAAAAACAAGCACATGTTTTTATGGGTTACGCGCAAAGAATGATAGTTAACACTAGGTGTTGAAAACCAGACGGAACAGTTTTGGACAATAAAATACTGAATTACATTATACACATAATCTTGTAGTAACATGGCCCTATCTCTAACTTCACATAAAAAACAATATGCCAAAGAAGTGTGTAAGGATAGGAAGGAGAATAGAATGAGAAAATGTTGTAACCACAATATACTCTAATTCAAGCTCATTTTCAGATTCTCATCAACCTTTGTTATAAATTATCAACTAAGCGGGATTAGCAGTGGATGGAAAATCAGGCAGTAAAGTTTTTAATCTGCTGAGAAGGAACTCGGTGACCTTGCATCATCTCCCACTCCTTTGCTTTAATTCTTTCAGTTAATTAGAATAACATCAAGAAACATTTTATAAACATCCAGCAAAATAAGTGGTGCATACATAAATCCTTAAGAATTGGCTATAAGAATTACTGGATTTCTAGAACTGCAAGGGTCATCAAAAGATTATTTAATCAATCCACTCATTTTACAGATGAGGAATCAGAGGTCAAAAACGTGACCTGATCTCCCCCAAATCACAAAGCTACTTAGTGGCAGAACTGAGACAAAAACTCCAATCTCTGTACTCTTGGGTCTGTGGTCTTTCTGATAGTGATAGACTTGAAGTGAAATCAACAGAACTATGCAGAGAGACAACGTCTAAATCTTGGTCACTCCTGAATAGTAAATACATACCCTGTTCACAAGGATGAAGAAAAAACAACATAATGTACTTGATGACTGCAGGCTTTGATGCACATGACTGCAGGATAACATCTTAACGTTGTGTTTGATCCCACGTGCCTCAAATTTGCTGTCTTATACTCAGCCACATTACTAATGTGTTTTGTGCTCATGTGAGCTAAGTAACAAACATCGTGACGTTTCAATATTTTGGAAAGCCACAACTCAGTCCTGAATGCCAGGCTATAAATCCTTGGGCTATGAGTTTTCAAAACCAGCGTGGTTTTAATGCTGCCACAAGGCTCACTCTAATACAATCTCATCATTCAGTTTTAATTAAAGAGGTGGTTACTAGGAATACAAAAAAGGGAAAGTTTTAGTGTGTTCATCACTTTTAACTTGCTGAGTAGCAACCCAGTCACTTTACAAAGAGAATCAGAAACAATAGTGCAAGCTGAAACAATCCACACCCCCTGGACTAAGAGGTTGCCTTTGGAAAGTGAGGTTCAGAAAGAGGTTATAGATGAGTCTCTTCCCACCAAATAAGTATTCTGGGGTTTTCATTTTATTATTATCTTATCCTCTGCAAAGCTTTTTCATAGCATCTTGGTTTCCAGTCTTGCCTCACTCCAGAGAAAGAAATGAAACCCCATTCACTCGCTTTCATGCCGTATTCTATCATACCTTCTTGAAGATTGGCTGACAGTTCCCGGGAAGTAATCGCCTAAGAATGAAGTCTGCATAGCCCAACTCAACCTTAAACTTACTGCAGGTGCCTGAAAGGGTCCAAAGACCACTCTGAGTCACATCTCACTCCCCAAGAGCTAGCGTGGAGAAACTTGTCAGAAACGCACCCCAGGACAAAAAGGGATGTAGGAAACTGACCCGGGAGGGATGGGACTGAGACTAGGGGATGAATTTAGCCTGAGCAAAGAAACACCAGCCTCTACAACGGGCCGTGGTCCTTACCGTACACCCGGACCCAGCTCTGCTGCTGGCACACGGACTCCAGAAGGATCCGATCCAGCATGCCACCGGCCACGGCCCCACTGACTGGGACAACCGCGTCCAGCTCCTCCGGGGGCAGCGGCGAGTCGGACTCCAGTGCCGGGTACATCTCCGGCCAGGACAGCGCCTCTGCGGCTCCTCCGGACGACGGCGAGAGCTCCATGGTGCCTGGAGGGACGAGGCGGCGGCGGCGGCGGCGGCGGCGGGGCGGGCGCGCGGCTCGGCGCCCTGCCCGCGGGGAGGAGGAGGAGAGCGCCGCGGCGGGGGCAGGACCGAGCGGCTGCCGGCGCGGAGCCGCTCACCTCCGTCCCCGCCGCCCACTGCCCGCGGCTCGGGCGCCGCAGCCCACCTGCAGCCGGCAGGCGGAACCCAGGCCGGGAGGCGGATCCAGCGTGGCCCCGGCCGGAGGTGGGTCCGGGCTCAGGTGTGGGTCCCTCCCGGGAGGGGACGTGGAGGACCCGGGAGGGGCGGCTCGCCCGCCTGCTCCCCCGGCGCCGCCTTCCTTAACCCCCGCCGGCGTCTCTCGCGGCCAGACCCGGCTCGGGCTGGGGCTGCGGGGAGGCCGGCAGGGCTGGGTTGGGCTGGGGGCGTCGCCGCCAGGGGCCGCCCCCTCTGACCGGCTCTCGCCGCCGCCGCCGCCTCAGGGACTCCGAGTGTCCGCTCCCTCAGCCTGAGGGGGGCCGGTGGCCCCGGGCTCTCGTCCGCCTGTCCTCAGCCCCCACGCAGGAATGAGCCGGCCCGCCCCCCCTAACTCTCAGGCCACGGCTCCCGCCGCGGCTCCGGCTCCGGCTCCGGCTCCGCCGCGGATCCCACAAGCCCGGCAGCCGCGGCGGTGGCGGCGGCAGGCGGCATCCCAGGGTGATAGGCCTGAGCAATCGAGGGCCGAGAGCCGGCCGCGTGTGCAGTCGAGTAATGAAGCAGAGGAGGAACTGCCACCGAAGGCAGGAAAAATCGGACCCCGAATGATTCGTCTGGCCAGTCCCGCCTCCCCTGCAAATCCCCTTCCCCGACCGCCCAGCCGTGCGTGGTCCCGGTCTCCCGAGGCGCGGCTGCAAGTGGAGGCGGCGTGAGGAGGCGGGGAGGGAAAGGGGTGCGGGAAATTTAAAAAGAAAAGAAAAGAGTTTCCCTTTCTCCTCTTCTCACCCTTTTCCTTTTATGTGTGTATTGATGTTTTTATTTGTTCGGACCAACATTTCTTTCTTATTGGACGAAGAGATTCGGAGAGGTTGCTTTATTTTACAGTCACCCTAGAAGAAACGACTCCTTCCTCCCAGGGAGGAGAGTTGGCACCGGGGTCTGGGATTGTGGGATATGTGTGGGATCCGCGCTCTGCGCCCTGTCCGCGCTGAAGCTGGACTTGTCATCGGTTTAGAATAGCATGGTTAAGAAGTGTCATGTGGATGGATGGACGGGCCTCGCAAGCACATGAAATGCTCGAAAGCCCAGTATTAACCAAACATGTTTCTCTTTTTTTGCCTTTGATCTTTGTGCAATTTGTTGGCTTCTTTTCCTCTCATGATGTCACTTGTGTTTTATTTTTGGTCTATTGGTGGACTCTGTCTCCCTTGACCTTGGCTTTAATTTTGTGCCCACTCAAGGCGGTATTCACCAGTTGAGGTTTAAGAGATTGCTGGCAATGTAATAATAACCTTAAAATTGAAAATAGTGTCTTGCACATAGTAGGTCTCCAACAGTGTTTCTTGAACATGGTTACTTGAAATGGAGCAAGAGTTCCACAAGTATATGTGGCTTCCTTTTTTAACACTTTTTGGGGGTTATTTTAGTGGTTTTTTCCCCTCATTTGTCCCTACTTTGCACAGAGACTGGTCTACAAGTGGAGATTTTCATTTTCTGGTTTTGTGGGATCCTGGTGTGTTGTTTGGGCTTTTCAAGAGCTATGAATATGCATTTTGTAATTTTCTCCAAACTCTTATTTAAAGTCACAGTATTTCAAAGTAGAAAGTGGCTTTAGAGATAATCTCATCCTGCCTCTTGTTTAACAGGTGAGGACACTGAAGAACAGCCAAGTTACCTGGCAAATCAACCATGAGTATAGATAGGTCTGCAATGTCTCAGTGATGTTGATTACTCCAACTTCATTCCTCAAGAACCTTTTTGGTTAAGTTTGCTGATATGTGGCTTGGTGATGTATTGGAGTGATCATTTCCAATAACTAGAACACTGATTTCTTCTAATCTGTCTTCATAGTCAGACTTCCAAGTCTAAACCATCATATTCTTCACTGCTTGAGTGGACAAGGGAAGGTGTTGAAGCTCAGAGACTACAGGGTCCAGCACTGAACAGAGCTAGAGCATTTTTATTTATACTAAATTACTGTTGAAGTCATGGTAACAGAAGTCAGAGAGCAAGTGAATAATGGGCATCAGATGTACAAATTTGAGCATCTCTTTATTAGTCATATGAGGAATTTATTTTCCCAAGCAATTATCTCAAAGCAGCATTAGGAGCGGTGTATGAAACATTCACAGAAGTTTTTAATCAAGCTTGCTCTCTCATGGCATCATCCATTCTTGAGCTGAAGAAGCAGCTTCTGCCAACCCTCAGGAATCCTACTTTCTTCATCTAGACTCTCCAAATCCTGGTCCCTGCTTCACCTCCCCATTCAGACCCCAGACTAGCTGCAGTGCTTATCTAGTCGCCTAAGTAATAGTACATCTGGAATTTATCTAATGTTTATAATTTAAAGAGAAAATATTTTATACCCTGAACAATAATTCTATGAGATAAGTACAACCAGTATTTTTTAAATCACCATTTAGCCTATGAAAAAAATTGAAGCATAGAATTCTATGAAGCAACCTACCTAAAGTAACATAGCTAGTGAGAAGACAGATTAAAACCCTAGTCTCATAATTTTTTAATTCACTGATGAATCTGGATTCCTTAAGTGGTTTTTTTGTTGTTGTTGCTGTTGTTCTTTTGGTGGGTAGAGTTGTTCTAACAATTGTGGAGCCCAAAGTAAGTATTTCGTGGGTTTTTGCAAATTATTATCACATAAGAAAAATACAGAAGAAAAACAAAGCAAACAAACAAAAGTGATAAACCAATTTGCACTGCTGGGAGGCAGTTAATCCTACTCGGATTTGTGCCACTGCTATCTCCCTGATGTAATCCCAGATCCTAATGTGAAGATAAATCCTTGGCTGATAAAGTCTTAGTTTACATTGTAGTTTGCAAACAGGCCTTTGTGTGTGAACTACAATAGAGCTAAAGTCTCATTTCCCTGCCTGCCCAACCCCCTCCTCTTTTTTCCTCCCTCTAGAGCTTCAGACACTAAGCTCTCAGAGGTGATCTACATATTTATTGTTATTGGAATTCCACTCTAGGAATCAAACCCAAGACCCAGGACTAGTGGGAACTAATCATTGGGGAACTTTGGAGGAGGAAAAATAATCTTAAATTCCCCAGGTATTACTAGTCTGAAAAACAAAGGCTGGCAGTAATCTGAGATTTCCGAAAGAAAGAGGCCTTGGTTTCTGAGTACACATCGCCAATATTAAGGAGAGGTGAGGATTTGCACTGTTGATGTCACAACCTGAGGACCTGGTATGTGTCCAATTTTCTCCTATGTTTGTCTATCAGAAAACACACACATAAGAGGTTCCCTCTTCACAAATGCTCTTAACTATTTTCTTAAAGCCAGTTCCTATCTAGATGCCACCTCTAAGCAGCTAATCCCCCAAGCAGGAATGCAACTTTCAAACTGTAGTTCACCAGCCGCTCCCTTTCAATATTCCCTCTCCCCTTGGACACAATGATGCAGGACTCTCCTGATTATATTTTATAACATTGACCGTGCCCAGTTCATTGTAAGGAAGAATTTCGACATTTCTTGGGACTCTGTTGTCTGTGTTCTTCTTGTCTCACTCTCCAATTCCCTGGGGTTCTATTAACTTCTATGATTTCCTCTCGCACTTGGATAATGTGTTTGAGATACCCTCTCCAGCCCCATGCACAGTACTGAGGTCGAGTCAGGAGTTTGTAAATGTTAAACACCTCTGCTAAGATATGCCTCCCGTAGTTCAGACTCAATGCCTGAAAAGTGAACTCCTTCCCCTCCTTTCCTGGCCCAAACACCCTTCCTTTCTTGAATTTCCTTTTTATGTTAGTTGAACTAGAAGGTTCAACCTCAGACTTGCTTAAACATGAAGTTACCTTTGAGTCCTCTCCTCCACCCTAGCTTGCATAAATCCAACCGCTGCTTTCCATTCCCATTGACACCATCCTAGCTCAGGCCTGGTTAGCTTTCACCAGGATTATGCATTAGCTTGTCAGCTGTCCTCCCTTCCCTGAGGGCTTTCCACCTCCAGTTCCTGCTACACTCTGCTGTAGGTGAATTATCCTAAGGCACAGTTCAGACCAGGTCACAGACAAGCTCAAAAACAGCTCCCTGCTGCCTACTGAGTAAAATGCATGCTCTATTGAGGTTAAAAGGGCCTTCCAGGGGGCCGGCCCCTTGGCCTAGTGATTGAGTTCCCTGCACTATGCTTCTGCAGCCCAGGTTCACCAGTTTGGATCCCAGGCACAGACCTACACCATTTGTCAACCATGTTGTGGCAGTGACCCACATAGAAGATAGAGGAGATTGTCACAGATGTTAGCTCAGGGCACACCTTCCTCGGTAAAAAGAGGGCCTCCCAAGTGTGGTCCTGAACCACATGACTACCTGACTCATTGCCTGTGCTCAGCCAACCCAAATGGCTCACTGTTCCCTAAATACATCAGCACTTTCCTTGCCCCTTGCCTCTGCTCTTTTCTTATATTAGGAATGTCCTTTCCTCCATCCCTGCCTGCTAAAAGCCCAACCTTCAAGCCCTCCCCTCTCCATCAAATGCTAATGTCCTCCTCCAGCAAGTCATTTCCTATCCTCCAAGCTGGCAATGATCTCTGCCTCCTCTGAGTTCCCATGGTATTTGTTCCTGTCCATCTTCTGGAACCAATCACAGTATCTTGTGCTACAGTCCTTTGTGTAACTCTAATATTTGCTGTTAGCTTATCAACATCTTGAGGGCAAAGGCCTTGTGTTATTCATGTTTATCCCCAACGATGTCTTTCACGTATCAACCCCTCAGTGAAACCAGAAGCCAGGAAACAAAAAATTAAACTGAAAAGGAAAACCTGGTTGTGTTCATAGATGTTTGGGGCTGCAAAAGACACTAAAAAAGCAATTTAATGAACTCAGCCATGTACCCCCATTCTCTCCCCTGCCCCTCCCCCATTTGAAAAATAAACATATATAGACCAGGAACATGACATGGTTTGCCCAAGGTCACACAACTATTGACAGAGGAAGGATTAGAATTCAGATCTCCTGAATCTCAATTCATCAACCCATCAACAGATTGTTTCCTTCCTGCCCTTTTCCGTCCTTCTCTAAATGGATATTTTTCTTGTTGATAAAGATTTCCTCAGCAAAGTAATTTTATTCTTTTACATATCATTTAAGCTTAAAGCATTTGTGCCACATTCCTGGCCCCACATATAATTTTAGCAAAATTATACTTTTTTTTTTAAACCAAAGGACCAAACAGAGACATCAGAGAAACATCTGGTCTGATTCATCAGGGTAGCAGCAACATTTCTATTTATACATGAGCACAGCCCTATCTTTGTAGCTCTCAGCTGTTCCTCATTGCACAGTATGTCCCCCTTTTCAACCTTGTCTGTCCCTTATCAAGAGCATCCTGCATCCTCAATCTTAAGCAGAATGTAATGCAATAAAAGAAAATATAATGCTAATTCCTTGAAACGGGTCTGTATTTAAAAGGAACTATTTCTCCATTTTCTCAGTCTCTTTGTTCAGGAGGGCAGGACAGCAAACCTCGAGTGGTTGGGTGGCTGCCATTCATTCCACTGCATTCTGGGTAGAAAGAGATGGATAAAAACAAAAGCTGTGGCGTAAGTCAAGTTTGGAAGGGGGTCAGGTAGAAAGGAAGTGAGTCTTCTAAATGGGGAAACTGACTGAGGTTGATGTAGAGAACTTACGGAGGTCTGACTCTCCTCACAGCAACATTTGAAGGTGATTATAAATTTAGAAACCGTTTGATCTTATGCATTCATTGGTACCAAGAAAGACTTGGGAATCTTCCTGGGTTTTGTGAGTCCTCTTTTATACCTGGCCCATGGCCCCTAAGAGAAGGTCACTGTTTGTACTAACCAATGATGATATTGTTTGGGAAAGCAGTGGAACAGGCCAGAGACAAACAGACCTTCACCAGTCATTTCTTCTTGGCAAAGCTTCTCCAAAATAATGACCTCACCTCAGCATTCAAATAGAGGAATGCAAAAAGAATAAAAACACTCAGATGGAACCACAAGGGCCCTTGACATCAGGGCCTAATTAAATCCTTTAGATTAATCCTTTAGATTTAAGTCCTAAGCACTGAAAATAATAAGGTTCCCCACTTCACCCCATGTAATTAAAAGGAAATTTGCAAAGTGTTTAGAAAGAGCAACAAAATTCTTTTTTTTTTTTTTTTTTGAGGAAGATCAGCCCTGAACTAACCATCACCAACCCTCCTCTTTTTGCTGAGGAAGACCGGCCCTGAGCTGACATCCATGCCCATCTTCCTCTACTTTATAGGTGGGATGCCTACCACAGCATGGCTTTTTGCCAAGTAGTGCCATGTCCACACCCGGGATCTGAACTGGTGAACCCCGGGCCACCGAGAAGCAGAACATGCCAACTTAACCACTGCACCACCTGGCCGGCCCCAAAGAGCAACAAAATTCTGATGTTTTTTCAGTGATGACAACTACAGAACTTGATTTAGAAAAGGCAAATCTCAAACTCTTAAAAATGTTGTATGTATTCTTGTTTGCTTCTGCTTTTGCCAGTGCTCTAAACACCACATCTTTTGTGTAATCCAGCTGTGCCTGGAATTCACAGTACCAACCATCTATTAACTAACACAATCTCTGAAGGAGTTAATCTTCAGCAAGTTAATTTCTGTGTTCTTCCAGTAACTATAGAAACACCAAGTTACTTCACCCTCACCAAAGAAAATGATCACTTCTTTAGCTCTGTTGTTCTAAGGAGTCCTCAAAAGATGCAATAAAAAAATTAAAGCCAATGATTCTAGAGGAGAGATTTTTTTTGGTGAGGAAGATTGTGCCTGAACTAACATCTGTGGCAATCTCCCTCTATTTTGTATGTGAGACGCCATCAGAGCATGGCTTGATGAGCAGAGTGTAGATCCACACCTGGGATCTGAACCCATGAACCCCAGACCGCCAAAGCAGAGCATGTGAACTTAACCACTATGGCACCAGGCTGGCCCCTAGAGGAGTGATTTTTTAAATGATTCCACTATCTTCACATTACCCTGAAAGGAATATTATCATAATTGGTCAACATGTGGGAGGCTACACTGGCCCATTTTCATTTTGCCTTTATTATAATAAACGTATCAAGACATCAGTTATAATAGCCAGAGCCTATTTAAGACTCTTGTGAGCAAAGACAAAAAAAAACCCAAAAATATATGCCTAGTAAGCTGTTGTCCAAATATGGATGAAGATGGTCATAGCATCTCCTGAATGTGTCACCATTATTGATCAGGGTTGATGGCTAGTATAGAGAATAAGAAATCTGGAAAGCTTTTTGGGTCATTTTCCCATTGGTCTATAACAGGACATCCTTAGGCTATTAGAATTTAAGATTGCTGAGGCGTAATGTCTGAGTGATGACAAGATATAGAATGTGCTCCTGGGAAGTGGTGACTTAAGTAGAGTGGAGGAGAAGGTGACTAGGGTTAAGGAGGTACAAAAATTAGGAAGCTAGGTTATTGAACTCCTAGGATGGTGGTAGGAGGTGGGATAAAGAGGACAACTGTGAATTATATCTGAAAGTCTTTGGGGAATGAAAGGAAGCAACCAGAAGGTTGGTTAGTAGCAGGGAGGAGCAGAGGGTAGAGCTTATTCTCAAGAGAAGGAAGAGTTTTTACATGAAAGTTAAAGAGTGATGGTCTGGAAGTAGCAAGGGGAGGCCAGCCAAATGCCAACCCCTGCACCCCAACTCCCTCTACAGCACATCAGTACAAAGTGCATGAGAGAATGAACAGCACCGGACTAGAAGAATTTGCAAGGCAAATCCTAGCCTTGAAGGAGACCCCCTAATTCAAGGCAAGAAATGGAGAGTATACTTCCAAGAAGAAATATTAAGAATGTAGAGTATTTTATTGACAATGGAATAACAGTTCCAGATGGTTCCATGAAAAGGATGATTAAGGGCTTTGTGGTGATAGGCACAAGAGATGAGAAAGAGGCAGTTCATAGCGATAAGCTGAAGATGTCAGAAAGTACTAAACTGTTAAGGGGATGAGGGTAAAAGAGAGGACAGGTGACTAGAAGTGTTTCCCTTTTAATCAGTGACTGAGGATTATAGGGGTGAGAGAGATGGGCTTCAAATATTGTACTTTGGCACACATTTTTTAATGTCCCAGTTGGGTAAAGTTTCCGTCAAAATGCAGAGATGGGGTGAGGGCGGCCGCAAAGTTTTTGGAGAGGCCATTAGGACTTTGTTCTTGCTCAAGATTTGTTTCTATGTTTGGAGTGGTAGCAATGAGCCTAGTTAGAGCAAAGTTTCTCTCTAAATTTGTGGCTTAGCAAAGGGGCCATTTCTACATTTCATGAGACCTCAAATCTGCTGATCTCTTTATTTTATTCCTAGACTCTCCAAGTCCATGCCCTGTCTAGGACTAATGATTGCTCATCTGAAATACTCTCATACTACTCTATTCCATTTCCTTGCACACTGTCAACTCTGGATCACCCCCACAGTCTGCTTTTTCTGTTCCTCCTTCTCAAACAGCTGCAGGCTAGAGAAAAATCACATAATCTAGAGTCTTGTGCTGCTACAGATTCAAGCTCAGCTGCGCCCTCAGAGACTCCATCAGTTCCTTAACTTGTCTTTGATCAATTCCTTCTCCATTCTCTCCAGTAAATATAACTAATCTTTGTTTTTCTCCTCAAGACCTAGTCAACTCCCAACTCTCATTCTCCACAAATATTTCTGCCCCCAATTTCAAGGAGAAAAACTGAGGCCACTGAGCAAGATGTCCTTCAACATCCCCACCCACCACCATCTTTCCCTTCAGCCTCAGAGGATGAGAGGTCCTTCCTCTTTTTCAAAAACCAAATTCTCCCACGTCCTTCAGGGCTTGAGCAGTGATTTTCTCTCTCTTTTCTTTCAACTGTGCTTTCAACATTGGCTCCTTCCCTCAATTTATGTGTTCATTTCTTCCATCTAATCAAAAAGCTCCTGACTGATGAAGTACATTGATGTCTGCAACTTTCTTCGAAATGCATCCACAAAATAAGATGTGTTGATGGATGGATAGATGGATGGTGTGATAAACTAAATATAGCAAAATTCTCTTTGTAGAATTTAGGCGGTGGGTACAGAGATTTTCAGTGTACAATTCTTCCAACTTTTCTGTATGTTTAAAAATTGTCATAATAAAAACATTGGGAGGGGTCTCCCAACTCAGTGTCCTCCTCAAGTCACTGTCCATCTTTCTTCTTCCTTTTTCCATCTGAACTTTTTGAAAGAGTAGACTAAACTCACTGTCTTCACTAGCTCCTCACCTCCCAGTCACTACTTTTTCTTTTCTTTTCTTTCCTTTTTTTTGGGGGGAAGATTAGCCCTGAGCTAACTACTGCCAATCCTCCTCTTTTTGTTGAGGAAGACTGGCCCTGAGCTAACATCCGTGTCCATCTTCCTCTACTTTATACGTGGGACGCCTACCACAGCATGGCTTTCGCCAAGCAGTGCCATGTCCACACCCGGGATCCGAACCGGTGAACCCCGGGCGGCCTAGAAGGGGAACGTGCAAACTTAACGGCTGCGCCACCGGGCCGGCCCTACTTTTTCTAAAATAAAGAAATATTTCCTGTACATATAGCTGAAGTCCCCTTTACACCCCAACCAATCCCCTTCTCTCCTAGCTACCAAGATGTCATGACTACTCTAATGTTGGTATGTATCTTTCTCACACATGCACATACATACGTGTGTATGCAAATCCTTTGGTGATTTTTTCTGCTGAATTTTTATGTGGCTTCATGAAATTTACATATACATAATATACCCTGGAGTTTATTTTTTGCATTCAGTGTTGTGTTTTCAAGATTTATCTATGTCAATATTCATGGATCTAGTCCATTCATTTTAATTGCTGTATAGTTATCCATCATATAAATAGTCCATTATTAATTTATACATTTCACTATTGATCATTGTTTCCAGTTTTTTACTATTGCAAACAATAAAGCATTGACAATCCTTAAAGCAATTCTCCTTGTGCATATACAAGTGTTTCTCTAGATATATGTCCAGAAATTGAGTTGCTATGTAGTAGGGTATGCATTTATTACCCTCTACAAAATATTTGCAAATTGTTTTCCATGGTGGTTGTACCAATTTACTTTCCCATCAGCAAAGTATGAGAGTTTCTTATCTTCACATCCTTGCTGATATTTAGCACTATCAGATTTTTTAATTTTGCCTTTCTCATATATATGAGAAGCAATCCAATTTTACATTTTGCTTTTTCCTCTAGAGAGGTTAAGCATTTATTCATATGCTATTGGCAATTTGATTTTCACTTCTCTGAATTGCCTATTCACATTCATTGACTTTTTTTTTCTATTGCATTTTTGCCTTTTCTTATTGATTTATGAAAGTTCTCTCTCTATATATGCTGTGCCCTAATCTTTTGTCAGTTATTTGAATTGGAAATATTTTTTCCTAGTCTTGTCTTTTAACATTGTTTATGATATCTTTTCTCAAAAAGAAATTTTAATTTTTTTTTTTTGAGGAAGATTAGCCCTGAGCTAACTACTGCCAGTCCTCCTCTTTTTTTTGCTGAGGAAGACTGACCCTGAGCTCACGTCCATGCCCATCTTCCTCTACTTTTTTATGTGTGGGACACCTACTACAGCATGGCGTGCCAAGCGGTGCCATGTCCGCACCTGGGATGCGAACCGGCGAACCCCGGGCCACCAAGAAGAGGAACGTGTGAACTTAACCACTGTACCACCCGGCCAGCCCCAGAAATTTCAATTTTAATTTATCATCTGTTTTTATGGTTTAAGTTTTCCATGCCTTAAAAAAGCGTTCTCTTGGGCTGGCCCAGTGGCGCAGCGGTTAAGTGTGCACGTTCTGCTTTGGCGGCCTGGGGTCCGCCTGTTCGGATCCCAGGTGCAGACATGGCACCGCTTGGCAAGCCATGCTGTGGTAGGTGTCCCACATATAAAGTAGAGGAAGATGGGCACGGATGTTAGCTCAGGGCCAGTCTTCCTCAGCAAAAAGAGGAGAATTGGCAGATGTTAGCTCAGGGCTGATCTTCCTTAAAAGAAAAAAGTCTTCCCTACTCTGAAGTAATGAATACATTCTTCTCTGTTATCTTCCGAAAGCTTCATTATTCCTTCTTTCACACTGATGTCTTTAATTCACTTGATATTTATTTATGTGTACAGTGGGAAGGATCTAATTCTTCCTTATATGGTTACTAATTGATCCAGCACCATTTATTGAATAGTCCAGCTTTTCTCTGTTGCTTTGAATTTTCACTTCTATCACATACCAGGTTCTCGTGTGTTGCTTGCTGAATTGTTCTATTGGTCCATTTATCTATTTATGCTCTAGTACCACACTGTGTTAATTTCTCCCCTTTCTTACTTTTCTTTTTCAAAATTGCCTTTCCTATTCTTGGCCCTGAAGTCTTCCGTGTGCATTTCAGAATCAACTGGTCAAATTCCAGAAAACACCCTGTTGGGATTCTGACTGCAAATTTAACAAAAGTTGTACACTGAGGAGAATTGCCTCTTTATGACACTGGGTTTTCCCTTCAAGAACATGGTATATCTCTCCTATTTTATATACATCAATAAAATTTTATAGTTTTTTCATGTAGGTTTTAGACATTTTTTGTTAGTTTTATTTCTGAGTACATACGTTATGGCTTTTCTTGAAACTATAATTTAGGTATTATTATTATATTTTCTAATTGGTTATTGCTGATGTATAGAAACACTATTGGTTTTAAACATTGATTTTGTGTCCATCAACCTTGAAGAACTCTCTTATAAGTATTGATTACATGTCAAAAGGTTGTCTCGAATGTTCTGTGTAGATAATCATATTATTTTCATATAATGATGACTTTGTTTCTTCCTTTCTGATGCCTTGTCTTTTTTTCTTGTCTTTTCTTGTTATTGGTTAGGACCTCTAGGAAAATGTGGAATGGATACAATAGCCATATCTTGTACTGACTTTAAAGAGAATGTTTCCATTATTTCACCCTTAAGTATGATATTTGCTGTACGTTTTTTATTATTTTTGATATTATATCAGACAGTCTATTTCTAGTTTTCTAAGGGTATTTTAAAATCATAAAGTGTTAAGTTTTATTAAATGTTTCTTTTTCTATTTATTGAGGTGGTCATTTAGTTTTCTCCCTTAATTGGATAAGATGGTGAATTATGTTAATAGATTAAAAAAAAAGTAAAGTATCATTCCACTTCTGAAATTAAATCCTCCTTGATTATATTATATTTTCAATGAACTGTAAGTATTTATTTAGTTTTTGTGTATCTATATTTATACATGAGACTAGCCAATAATTTTCCCTTCTGGTGCTGTCATTGTCTGGTTTGAATATCCTCCCTGGATATTCAAGGAGGTCGCCTCCCTACTCGCATGTCAACCTCTTACTACTCTATGACAACGGCTCTCGAAATGATATCTAAGAGGATAGATTTAAAGTATTTTCCTCGATACTCTGGTTTCTCTTCAGATCGCATAAATCTTTCGCCTTTTAAAGTATTTTCCTCGAGCCCTATATTGCATCGCCTCTGTTACACATAATACTATTGACCTCTTCCTTCTTTTCTTTCTTTTTA
The DNA here is from genome assembly GCF_041296235.1 of Equus asinus. Lineage (NCBI taxonomy): Eukaryota > Metazoa > Chordata > Mammalia > Perissodactyla > Equidae > Equus > Equus asinus. The sequence continues at coordinate 44,621,214 of NC_091814.1, forward strand.
AAGATTGGCACCTGAGCTAACATCTGTTGCCAATCTTCTCTTTTTCTTCTTCTTCTTCTCCCCAAAGCCCCCCCAGTACATAGCTGTATATTCTAGTTGTAGGTCCTTCTGGTTGTGCTATGTAGGACGCTCCCTCAGCATGGCTTGATGAGTGGTGCCATGTCTGTGCCCAGGATCTGAACCGGCAAAACCCTGGGCCACTGAAGCGGAGTACGCGAACTTAACCACTCAGCCATGGGGCCGGCCCCTGATCTCTTCCTTCTTAAATTTATTATTTATTTTAAGGACACCACACTCTCCTCATCCTCTAATACATCTCTGAGCATCCTTCTCTACCTTCTTTGGTGGTCTATCTATCTTCTCCCTGGAATCTCCCTTGACCAGCCCTCCTCTCACTCTGCAGATGTTCCCTGAGTGATCTGATGCACCCTCAATGTTCCAGCTCCCACCTGTACAGAGATGAGTTCCAATGCTGTCCCTTCTGGCTCATTCTGGCTGTCCCACAGGTACCTGGGACTTCACATGTTTAAAATGGACCTCTTCATCTTCTCCATTAAACTAGTTTCTCCTCTGTAGACACAATCTTAACTCCTGACCCTATCATCCATATTTGTCATCCAAAAGAGAATTCTTTAGTAATTTCTCTCCTTCACTTCTCAAATCCAATCGATGATCATGCCCTGACAATTTAACTTCCTAAACATTGCTTGATCTGTTCCCACCTCTTCATCTTCGCTATCCATGCCTCAGATCTATTCATCTCTTACCTGAACTAGAACAACAATTTGCTAACAAATCTCCTTTGTTTTGTCTACCTCAAATATAGGTACAACCCTAGGTGCCACTACAACCCTTTTTGAATTGTTCTCTTTACAGTCACTGAAATAATGTATTTAAAACTCTAATTTTAAAACAATGGAGTGCTTCTCCATTGTAGACATGATGGTCTACACTTTTCTCTTTTTTTATTAAGGTTACATTGGTTTATAACATTATGTAAATTTCAGGTGTACATCATTATATTTTGGCTTCTGTATAGACTGCATCATGTTCACCACCAGAAGTCTGGTTTCCATGCATCACCATACATATATGTCCTTTTATCTCTTTCGCCTTCCCTACTCTCTTCCTCTCTGGTAACCACTAATCTGTTCTCCATATCTATGTTTTTGGGTTTTTTTTTTAAATCTTCCACATATGAGTGAAATCATACGGTATTTGTCCTTCTCTGTCTCGCTTATTTTGCTTAGCATAATACCCTCAAGGTCCATCCACGTTGTTGCAAATGGCACAATTTCATCTTTTTTATGGCTGAGTAATATTCCATCGTGTATATATACCACATTTTCTTTATGCATTTGTCCCTTGATGGGCACTTAGGTTGCTTCCAAGTCTTGACTCTTGTGAATAATGCTGCAATGAAGATAGGGGTGCATGTATCTTTTCAAATTAGTGTTTTCATGCTCTTTAGATAAATATCCAGAAGTGGAATCACTGGATCATATGGTATTTCTATTTTTAATTTTTTGAGAAATCTCTGTATTGTTTTTCATAGTGGCTGCACCAGTTTGCATTCCCACCAGCAGCATAGAAGTTTCCCTTCATAGCATTCAGAGTCCACCATTATCTATCCCTTACCTTTTTCTCTAGCTTCATTTACATCTTCTTCTTGTCTCTAGCAACTCAAAACTGCTTGTGGTTCCCTATGTAGCCTATTCCTTCCAGGCCTTTGCCTATGCTATCCCTTCTAGAAGGCACATCTCCACTTCTGTTCACCTCTCCTGTTCCTAACCCAACTCTAATTCCCTTCCCCATCTCTGCCTCACTAGACCTTCATGTCCTTTAAGATCCAATCAGCTGTCAGCTCATTCAAAAAGCCTCACTACCCCTGACCCCTCCTGCAGGCTTCACTAACTGCTTCTCTTTAAAAACTCATAAATGCCATTATTATTACTACATTTTGCACTTACTATATTATACTGTAATTATTTGTTTATGCATCCCCATTAGACTATGAATTCATCAAGAGAAGCAATTGGGTTTTATCCATATTTAAAGGTCAAGAACCTAGCAAAGTGTCTGATATATAAATATTTGTTGAGTTCAATGAATAAATGTTTAGTTGAATTGAAAATGCTCTTTGAAGAAACTTTTAGTTTTTCTGTCTATTACTGCTTAAAATTTAGTTTTCACTAGACTTCTCCCAATACAAAGACTTCATAAATTTAATTTTTTTGCTCTGGCTAACCAACTCTAAGAATAATAAAAAACAATAACTTATGAGTGTGGCTAATATGGTTTAGACTGGAGTATGGAACCACAGGGAAAATGGAAACAAATCAAAAAGAATAGAACGATGAAAGGAGAGGATCCAAATTGGAACACCCACTGCCTATCATCCCTAACTAGGGTTTTCACTAATACTGTGGTGAGGAGTCATTAATACTTATCAGCAGAGTAACAATCAGTGGCTCTTGGATTATTTGTGAAGTCAGATATCTTGATGAAGATACCTTGATGTTTACATAAATTCATCTGGGAACTCCTTCACATGTCTTATGGGAAAACCAATGCTCTTCCCAAATTCCCTGCAGTTTTTCTGGCCTCCCCATTCTCTTGCTAACCTCAGGTTTGATTTCGGGCTTCTGCTGAATTCCCATTCTTCACTGTGTATCTTGCAGCTGTTCCTTTATCTTCATTTGGCACTGGCCCAAGGGTGGGTTACAGCCCCTCCTCCTAGATTTCCCACCCCAAATTCATGAGAGGCAGCTGAGCGTAGTAGACTCTTCCTGGAGATTTATAGATAATATTTGCTATATTGGGGGGCTATACGGCAAATACCCAACACTTTCAGCAGCCAATTTAAAACTGAAAATTTTATTTCCTTACTCTGTTTCCACCAACCCAAGTTAAGCCTCCTGACATTTTGCTCAGCCTTCTCTCCCACTCTTCCTCCTCATTTACTTCTTCTCTATTCTTCCCCTGTTTCTCAATTTCTTATGCAGAATGATTTTGTAACCTTTTTGTTGTTTCTTTCCAACTCATACCGAGCCTCTACTTCCACTCTTTTTTTTTTTTTTTGAGGAAGATTAGCCCTGAGCTAACATCTGCTGCCAATCTTCCTCTTTTTGCTGAGGAAGACTGGCCCTGAGCTAAATCTGTGCTCATCTTCTTCTACTTTATATGTGGGACACCTACCACAGCATGGCTTAGCTGAGTGGTGCCTTGTCCGCACCCAGGATCCGAACTGGTGAACCTTGGGCTGCGGAAGCGGAACGTGCAAACTTAACTGCTGTGCCACAGGGCCAGACCCTCTACTTCCACTATTTAAGCATATCTTAAGATATTATTCTAAACAAAGACAGTTCATTACCTAAAAAGAACTCTTGTGCCAGTTTTCAAAATAATATTTTCACATTCCTCAACTACACTTCTATTTATAGTGAGTGTATATATGTTTATGTGTCAGGTAACTAAAAATTCAGTATTGTTTATTCTAATCCATGTGATTATTTCTTCCCAACTAAATCTTTTATAAGATATTATGTAAAGGAACATTTTTAGTTATTGCTAATGATTGGTGCCTGAACCAGGTGGTACCAACCAACATATAGAGTCACCATCCTGGGGTTTAGGTTGGGACAAACCAATGAGTAGTCTATACAGAATTATGTCTGAAGTGGGCCTTAAAATAGTCTTGCTTAATGCCTTTAAATAAGCATTCCTCATATTTGATACATGTATATGTGGGCAATCTGAATGGGATATTTCTGAACAATAGTAAATATTGATGGTTCCTAAACTTTCGGAATTCCAAAGAGATTTTCTTCTTTTGGAAAGACTTGAATTCATTTTTTCCAGCAAATATCTGCCAAGAGTCTACTGTGAGTCAGGCCCTAGGATAAGCCTGGGGACTGAGTGGAGAAGAAAAGAATTGAACTCTCTGTTCCCATGGAACTTATATTCTAGCAGGCGACACAGTTAGTAGAAAGGAAATAGATAATTACACACTGTGGTAAGTTCTGTGAACAAAATCAACATGGTAAGTCGTTGGAGAACAAGTTGGAGGAGAAGAGGGTACTCCCTATGGGGTAGTTTGGGAAGTCCTCTTTGAGCCTTGACCTGTTATCTGAGACCTAAGTGATGAGAAGGAGCTAGTCATGCAAAGAAAGGGGGAGACCAGTTAAGAAGCCACTGTGGCAGTCCTGGTAAGAGAAGATGGTAGCTTAATGTAGGGTTGCGGCATGGAGGGAGAAGGAAGGAGATGTAGTCAAGACATGTTTTGGAGGTAGAACTGTATAGTAGTATTTGCTGATGGGATGAGATGAGAAAAAAGAATCAGGGATAACTTCTATTTTTGTGGCTTGGACAACTATATGGTTCATTTTGACACTAAGATGGAGAAGACTAGAAGGAGAACAAGTTTGGGTAGGAAAATCTAGTGGTTCATTTTGGACCTATAAGTTTGAGATGCCTCTTGGATATTCAGATGGAGATATTGGATATATGAATCTGGAGTTCTGGGAAAGGTTAGGACTGGAAATATATATTTGGAGTAATCAGCACACAGATGCCATTTAAAGTCATAAAATTGAATGAGCTTTCTCCAGGGAGAGAGTTATTCTTAGAGAAGAGGGCCCAGGGTTGAGCACTGAGGCACTCCAAAATTTAGAGGTCAGATAGAGAAGTGGGAGACAGAAAAGTACTAGAAGGACTACCCAGTGAGGCAGGATAAAGCCAAGAGAGCACGGTACCTTGAAAGTCAAGGAAAAAGTGGGACAGTTAAGTTAGACACAGAACGACGTCCACTGTATATTGCACACCCAGCTCAAGAATCTGCCCAATCTGTAAGCTTTCTTAGCCTGAAAATAAGGTTTCCAACATCAAACCTTCCAAGAAAGGTTTTGCGACCTAACTGGGCATCTGAAGAGGCAGCAGCAGCTCAGGGCATTTGCACGCGTATGGTTCTTCCAGGCTCGTGATTGAACACGTAGTGGTCGGCAGTGAACAAGTGACTCCAGGCTGCCTTCATGTTGGCATAAATTTGTTGGCTGATTCTTAGTAGACAATTCCAAAAGATCTTTGTGATGAGAACAAAGTGTAAAGGCTGATTATAAAATTAGTATGGGAGTTTCACAATTTCCATGACAAAAGCAGGATCATCTTTGTTAATTTGTAGCTAATTCCTTTCTGCAGAAGGCATCGATCACTAGGAATAAACAGTGGTGCCTCTTTGTCATCCAGTTCCTTGTGGTTAAGTCCGGCTCCCAACTGAAAGTGGAAGCATCAATGGAAAGAAACAGAAATTTTCATCTTATCTTGTTATGAGCAGCACTGACATTCTAGAAAGCACTCCTTTGATGGCAAGTTTTATGCCAATATAGGTTACTGCCATTTTGATACAGGCTGTTTTGTGATAGTCAATTTGCTGACACACAGCTTTGACAGTCATTTTGATGCCAGGAACATCTTGATGTGGCTGCCTTGAAGTGGCCGTTTTGATATGGGAACATTTTGACTCTGCCTAAAAACTAACCAATAAACTTTTCGCTTAAAAAATTTTTTTACCAAGAAACATGCATTGACAGATCTCTTCACCCACTCCCTGAGCCCCATCTCATCCCGAGCACCCCACAATAGAAGCCCGACTGCAGAGGTGGACAGTGGGACCCTTGAGAGGAAAAAAATTACCATGAGGGAGGTAGGAGACTAAAACAGTGGACCCAACTCAGCAATAAAACCTGAAGAAAGAGAAGGTAATTCTGTTTTTGAACCCATCCTGACTCAGCCCCTTAAACAACTCAGTGCATCTCTACAACGCTCAGGGAACTCTGCTGCCAGAGAAACCCTCATCCTCTCTCAAGAGCTTGCAAGAGCTATGCTACCAGACATTTCTTTACTTTTTTCTTTAAATAGGAGAAAAACAAAGAGAAGTTTAATAACATGTATGTCTCCTGTATACATGGGAGATAGCCAGGAAAATTGAGCAACTCCAACCAGGCATTTCTTTGACAGGACATGTACCATTGAACAAAGGACAGTACCATTGAGCAGGGAGGTTAAAAGGAGCCACAGCCCTGCACATGGAAACAAGAGGCAGCAATCCTGGGGTGCCCAGTGATAGATGTGGGCATGGAGGAATCAGATGGTTGGATTGATCTAAGGTTGACATTTTGTCATTCAGGTGTTGATTAGACAGTAGGGAAAGGAAGGTAAAATGTCTTGGACTCATTGTCCCACTCATATTATTAGGGATCCATCAGGGATCTATTATCAAGTGTCCTATTGGTTGAATAGAGAATATAAACTGACTTCCTCTAAAGCAAATTCTTTTTCTAAGAATTCTCTCTTTAAGCAAAACAGAACTGAAACACTTACTCTGGGAAACCAGTTAAATCATTAATATGATTAATGGTATAATTTCTCCAGTACTAGGTGTTCATATCATTTAAGCTCGTGAAATAAGATATTAAATATTTTCAAAAGATGAATTTCTGTCTATTTCTGCCACCATTATCTCTTTAAAGATTTGAAATGTTATTTAATTGAATTTGAAGATGTACGTGGAGGGTATTGAATGATATGTAATATGAAAATCTAGGGGCTGGCCTGGTGGCACAGTGGTTAAGTTTGCACATTCTGCTTCTCAGCGGCCCGGGGTTCGCCGGTTCGGATCCCAGGTGCGGACATGGCACCGCTTGGCAAAAAGCCATGCTGTGGTAGGCGTCCCACATATAAAGTAGAGGAAGATGGGCATGGATGTTAGCTCAGCGCCAGTCTTCCTCAGCAAAAAGAGGAGGATTGGCAGTAGTTAGCTCAGGGCTAATGTTCCTCAAAAAAAATAAAAAGAAAGAAAGAAAATCTATACAGTGTATGTGACTTGTTTCCTGGAAATAGGAATTTTCCCTCTCCCAAAAATCTATTTACTGCACCTTTCACTGCAAACATTTCCTATTTTGTTTTAATTTCAATCCTTTCCAAATATTCTGGTTTCAAGTTAGGTCAACAGATAACATATTAAATACTACTATGTGCCAGCCATTTTGCTAGGCACTACAGGGAACACAAATATAAATATGAATAACAAATAGCTTCTGCTCTTAGGGAATATATTGGGGGAGATTGGAGTTGACTATAAACAAAATATAAAACAAATAGAGATATCACGAGGCACCCTGACGCTTTTAAATATCATCTGATGAATTTCAGATGCCATAAGTTGGCATAATCAAAACGATTTGGGACCGCAATGACAGGAGCAATTAACCCCTACTGAGAAGGAAAAGGAAAATGGCATTTACCTCTGGGTAGCCTACTCTGTGATAAGCACTGTGCTAAGTGTTTTACGTATCTAATCTCATTTAATCCTCCCAACAGGCCCATTTCACAAAGGAGACGGCAGCTCAGCAACATTAAGTAACTTGCCCAAGGTCACACAGCTCAGATTTGGTGTTAGAGGCCAAATTCAGCCCTGGCAGAATCTACACTCATTTCAGTCCCCTGAAGGAAGGCAGCAGTGTGGGTTACCATCGAGGTAAGAGAAGAATTTGCAGCTCTTAACACTGACGTTTGAAAGAATGACTTTGGGTTATTAAAACTGTATGAACATGGGCCAGCCCCAGTGGCCCCATAGTTAAGCTCTGCTCCCTCTGCTTTGGCAGCCCCAGCCCAGTTCCCAGGCGTGGACCTGCACCACTTGTCCGTCAAGGGCCATGCTGTGGTGGCAGCTCACATGCAAAAAGAGGAAGAATGGCAGCAGATGTTAGCTCAGGGTCAACCCTCCTCAGTAAAAAGATTTTAAAAATAAAATAAAATGTCATGTTCATTTAAAAAACAAAAACAGAGACCAGCCTGGTGGCACAGCGGTTAAGTGCACACATTCTGCTTCAGCAGCGTGGGGTTTGCCAGTTCAGATCCCAGGTGCAGACACAGCACCGCTTGGCAAAAGCCATGCTGTGGTAGGCATCCCACATATAAAGTAGAGGAAGATGGGCACGGATCTTAGCTCAGGGCCAGTCTTCCTCAGCAAAAAGAGGAGGACTGGCAGCAGATGTTAGCTCAGGCCTAATCTTCCTCAAAAAAAAAAAAAACAAAACAAAACAAAAAACTGTATGAACAGAAGGTAAAACAAATGGTAGTCATAGCCAACCTAGATCCACCACTGAACAATTCAGGGAGCACATTGATCAAAATGACTATTTGATAAATATAACTTTTTATAAGCTTTGTCAGACTGTCTATGAGAATAACAAAAAAAGTAATGAAAACAATATTTACCTTTCAGAATGACTGTACTAATTCTTTAGTTTCTTGAATCTAGAAAGGTACTTTTTCCTCTAATGAGACAAATTAATAAAAATAATCAATGTTTAATGAATACTTACTAATGCTGGGCTCTGTGCTAAATATATAGAATAGAAGTTGAGATCACATATTTAGAACCAGGTTGAGAGGATTCAAATCTTGCTTTCAACACCTATTAGTTATTACTTTCACCAAGTATTTTAACCTCTTCGGGCCTTAATTTCCTCCTTTGAAAAGCGAGTCTATTTCATAGCTTCTGATAAATAAACACCTGATAAAATTAGCTATTATTATGAAGTTGGAGTATATTTAACTACTGTCCCAGATCACAAGGGAGTTTCCTGAGTACCCCCATCCATGGATAAATCCAGGCCTTCTTTGGGGACTCATTGCAAGGTGGGGTCATGCACACATGATAATCAGGAATGAGCCAAATCTCAGAGCATAGTGGCCCTCACTTCAGCTGCAAGGCCTTGAGGGAAGTCTGCTGTACAAGTGAAGTCCTCAAACGATGCCAAAGGAAGTGGAGTTGTCACAGCCACAGATGCTCAACAAAATTCCAGGGAAGTCAGGTGATCTGCTCCTACTCAGGCCTGGCTGCAGTGTCTCTGATAGCCAGTCTCGGAAATAACCCCCAACGATGCTCATTTCCTAGTAGTAACATTCTCCAATAGTCCCCTCCCACACTGTACCGGGGTTGATCTGTGTAATACAGTAGAAGAACAGGACAGAAGAGATGGTATGAAACACCCAAGATTAAGTAATAAAAGACATCGTGGCTTCTGTCGTGGTCTCTCTCTTCTTCTCTCTTTCAGATCACGCACTCTGAGGGAAGCCAGGTGCCATGTCTTGAGCATCCCTATGGGGAGGCCCAGATGGTGAGAAACTTGAGAGTTGGTGCTAATAGTCATGTCAGTGAACTTGGAAGTAGAGTCTCCTGCTCCAATCAAGTCTTCAGATGATGGTGGCTCAGCCAGTAGCTTCACTGCAATCGCATGAGATACCCTGAGCCCAAATCACCCAGCTAAGCCACTCTCAAATTCCTGAGCTCAGAAACTATGAAATAATAAATATTTGTTTGTTTCCTCTAACTGCTAAGTTTTGGAGTAAATCATCACAAAGCAATAGATAACTAACAGAGCGTCCTCTTTGCTGAGCCATCCCTCAGTCCTATGGGCTTGGTTCTGATAAGTCTGGACTTCTCTTCAGTGACGTACACATACATGTCCCCCTCTCACCTCCATACACACCCTTCTCTCTCAGCGACTTTTGTTTCTCTTAAGGAGGGAATCTTTTCTACTCTTCAGGGAAAATCATTTGCTCCAGAGACAATCCTTCTCTTGCTATTGGCTTCAGATGTATTGCCTGGCATAATCTTAATGGGTTTAGGGGTTCCCAAATCAGGAAGAAACATTTTTGTCTTACTTGTTCCCCCTCTCCACTCTACTTCAATGAATAGACCACAAGGAGCAGTTCCAGGAAGGATATTTGTTAATAACTTAAAAGTTAACACATCCAAAATATTATCCCCCCAAATACATTATCTTCTTTAACAACCCTATGAGGTAAGTGTTCTTATCATCCCCGTTTTACAGACAAAAAGTTATCTTTCTTTAGATCACATGGCTGTAGGTAGCCTAATCAAGAATGAACCCCAAGTTTGACTGACTCCGGAGCCTGTGCTTTTAACTATCAGGCAATATAGCCTCCTTACACAGTTATTACAATGTCATGATATTAGAATCTAAAGAGAAGATGAGATTTGTGGAGTCTGTATATCCATTGTAAACACAGCACTTAAAATGAATATTAATTCTAAGAAATATTTATTCTAAGTCCAGTCAAGTAGCTGACATGTCTACCTATGTTTCAAACTTATTTGTGGAGTAGGATAAAGTACTTTCCAAAGAAGCTCCTGGGTCTCATACGAAGCGGGGAATTTGGCTAAAAGTGTGCAGCACAGTGGAGAAGTTTCTCTGATTTTACGCCAGACCCAGCTGGGACTCTTGTAACATGTTCCCCTCCATTCTCCAAAGCAACTCTCCCACATATTCTCCACTCTCCACAAATCTGCAACCCTCCCTCCCACCCACACATGTCACTTCCCCCTCACTCTCAGCAAATGACTCAACACCTACTGATAGGGAAAGTACAAGCCACTCCATGATAACCACCTCAACTTCCCACCACCAATCCTAGAGTCCAGCCTCCCACCAGACATATCCCAGCCTCCTCCTCCCTGAAGCTAAAGTCCCTACCTGTCCTTTGGATCCCAAACCCTCCCACTTTCTCAGGAGTCTTGCTCTATTGATTTCTCCCTCTCTCTTCATTGTCTATCTTTCCCTCCCCTACTAAATCCTTTCATCAATATTCAAAATGCTCAAGTTTCTGCAATGAATAAAAACAAAACAAATCATGAAACAGACACGCTTTTATGGCCTCTCCCCTTTCTCTCTATTCCCCTTCTCAGCCACATCTTAAGGAGTTGTCAACACTTGGTGTCACTACGTCTTTACCTCCCACTCACTCCTCACCCCTTCACAGCTCAGCTTATGCCATCTACATTTCTCTCAATCTGCATGACCAAGGACACCAATGACCTCCTTAATGCAAAATCCTAGGGACGCTGCTTACTGCATGTATTTCTTCACCTTTCAGTGTTTGATGCTATTATTTACTATCTTTTGAAATGCTCTCTTCACTCAGCTGGATTTTCTTTCTATCTCTTTGGCTATACTTTCTTCTTTTTAAGTTCTTCACTGGCCATCCTTTTCTCTTGGGGTTCTCTACTGGGTCCTCTTCATTTCTCAGTCTACACCATTTCCCTTGGTGGCTCCATCCTCTCCCTTGACTTTAGTCAACATCTATTTGCCTGTGACTCCCAAACATATAATTCTGGCCTAGATCCCCCTTCTGAGCTTTATACTTGAATATATATCAATCTGTCTCCTGAACATTTCCACTTAAATGTTCTACAGCACTTCATGCTCTTCAAACTCAACTGCTCCAAACTCAACTGCTCCACACTCACCTGTTTTTCCCTCCCAGCCTGTTCTTCCTGCTTGGTTCCCTGTGCCAGTAAGCGGTCCTACCATTCAACCAGTTACCTAAGCCAGAAATGTGGGAGTCATTCTCAACCTCTTCTCCCTCATCTGTACCCCATTTGCAATCAAGTCTGACAGTCATACCTTTAAACATCTCTAGAATCCATTCACTTATTTCCATTCCCACTACCACTACCTAGGCCAAACCCCTACCTCCTCTGGTCAGGATTACAGCAAGCATCTTCCAACTGGTCTCCAACCGTGTCCTTCTCTAATCCATTCTCTACCCTGCAGCCACAGTGATCTCTCTAAAGTGCAAATCCTTCAAGCTAAAACTCTAACTTCTCAGCATGGCATACACGGCCTCTTGTGACCTGACCATCTGTCACCAAGCTCTCCTTTGCCTCCACTTCCCTCCCACAGTCTTCTATCTGGACTTGATGAACTGATACTGGATTCTCTGCTAGAAAACTGTCCTTAATCTCAATCTAAGTAACTCTCCTCTGGGACATCTTCTCTCCTCCACCAACTTGTATGTCAGCATATGTTTCTACCTATTGTGGATTAGGTGGAAGTGCTTTCCCAGGCATGCTTTTGAGTCTCATACAAATTAGGGAATTTGGCTAAAAATGTATGTCATGGTGATTGGTAGCTTGGGTCAATATATCTCTTAAACACTCTCTGATTCCCTACACTTCCTTCAATTGTAGTACGTTTGTCTGTTTTCTCTCTTTAGACCCAAGGCCCTTGAGACTATGGCAATCAAGTACAATGGTTAAGAATTCAGGCTCTGGACAAGATTGCATGGATTCAAATTCAGTCTCTGCAGTGTCCTGGTTCTGTGGCATTAGACAACTTGCTAATGTGTGCCTCAGTTTCGTCATCTGCAAAATGCAGATCATAATAGTATCTATTTCACAGAATTGTTCTGAAGATTAAATGAGAAAAGCTAAGTAAAGCATTTGGAATTGTGCCTGACATGTAGTGAGGACTCAGAAGAAGGCTGTTATTACTTTTGAAGGCAGGTACTGTATCATTTATCTCCATAGAGCTACTCACTAAATATTTATGAAATGAATAAATGAAGGAAATGTTTGTTTCTAAACTTGTCACCAAAATTCTTAACATCAACCCCAAAGTGAATATTAAATCCATTACGCTAGGCACCGTGCATTAAAATACACCAATATGGTTGCTGGTCACTTGCAGCTTTTTGGAAATGAGGTCATTCTATTTCTACCCAAGCTCTCAGGCAATGACGCTCCCCTGAGGAGGGATGTCTGAATCAAACAGGACACCTCAAGGTTCCTGAAGGCACGTGACTGACTGAGGTAATGTCTTCTTTACATAAACGTGACTGTTAAAAGCAAGAAAACATTAAGGTAACTGTTTTAACTTGTTTTCCAGTAATTTAAGACTACTGGGCCCTCCATTCTCCCAGTGTCACAGACACCTGTAATCTCTCTCATCTGCCCAAGGAGAGGGCTGTGTTCTGTGGGTGCTTTCTCTTTCAAAGGCCTAGAAGCTAGGCTTTAGTTCGAGATTCACAAGCTCGTGTGATTTAAAAGTCAATTTTTAATAATGAAAGTAGTGCCACCAGATGCATAGTTTGGTCAGGGGAGAGATAGAAGCAGAATAAAATTGTTGAACGGGGGTGGGCTTGTTTCCAAAGAAACAGTCTAAGAGGGAACTGAGGTGACCTAAGAGAAGTTTCAGGGTAGGAGAAAGAGCTGGACCAGACATCCATATGGCGCCAGGCTGCCAAATCTATATATACGTAAATAAAGAAATGTGCATCCCACTCTTATTATTGCTTGCCTTTCTCACAGGCCTCCTGCCTCTTCTAGGGATAGACAGACACTGACACACTATTTCTATCTTCATAAAGAAAGGCTGGCATCTAGGGAAATGACCTTGATAGACTGAACTATAAATACAATATTAATCAGAGCAATTTGCTCTTGAATTGTGCCCCCTTTCCCAATATCCCAAAGCAACTCTGGGAGAGAGGCAAAAAAGCACAATCACTAGCCATTTAATGAGTGTGCAAGTAAAAGCAAAATATTCCAACATAGTGGGAAAATAACCTGAGTCCTGCCTCCAGAGACAGTTATTTCCCAGGATCAGCTAAATCTGAATAGATGCCACAGGCAGCGCCCTGTGCCAAACAGTCTTTGTCTTGGTGTCATAGATCAAGGTACCAAGGAAAACAAGGTGAGGGGTTTAATCCACATATAACGAGTCACCATTGCTGTCTGCAAGAGTGACCGGCACAGCCCTTACTCCTGGGCTAGCCATCTTGCAAATGACCATCCTCTAAAATGTCTGGGGTGGGCAGAAGGCTAAGAATGAATACCAGCTTATTGTCACTAATGAGGAAAGGAAGTAGCAACTCACAGTCACAGCCTATTGGCAATATGAATAGCACCTCCCATTAATTTGTTCTATGTTCTCAATAGACGTGAGCATTATTTTTCAGGTCAAATGAATCTTGATTGCAACAGGACCGGTACTCTAAATGTCCCCCAAATAAATGTCATCAAGTGGACATTCCATCCAGTGAAAAGAATATTTTCATCAAAAGGTTGAACACAGAAAAGGGAGCCCCTTGTTCCTCCTTGCATAAGAGCCTCTGTGGCCAATTTAGCTGCTGTTTTACAAGTCAAAAGGTGGCCTTTCAACTGCCAGCACTGGTCCCTCCACGTGAGACTGGAGAATTGAGCTGCTCTCTCTCTGCCTCTAGTGACCTGCTGAGTAATAAAGGTTTGTGGAGTTGCTTTGTTTCTTTCTTTTTTTGTTTTTAAATCAGAACTAAGCTGACGGTCTTCAGGACGACGGGGAGGGCAAGGGCAAGTTAAAATCCACCTCCAGCTCCGTGGGGAATGAAGAAGCTGAGGCTCATTCCTGTCAGCAGGTGTGAGTCAGACACACAGGGAGCAGCAGAATTGAGTAAGAAGGTGCCATTTTGTCGTCAATGTTCCCACCACCACCGCACAGAAATAAATAGTTTCAGAAAATGATCCAGGATAAAAGAACGATCCGGCTGGGAGTCAGACTGAATAGAAGGTTCCCATTGAATGCTGCTTCATTATGCAACTTTCCCCTTCACTGAGGATTCCAACTCTTGGTGGAACCAATTGTGACGAGGAAGTGCTGACAGCCCTGGGAACCAGCAAAGCTAGCCTTTGATTTGTTGCTTTGAAGCTGAGTCCTATCACTGAATTATTAGCTGAGTGTAAGCAAGTGAACTTGGCCTGCTTGAGTCTCCTTTTTAAATCTGGAAACTGGGATCCATAATCTTTACCATTAGATTATGCTTACGTGTAGGGCCTGAGTTGCAGATGCCATCTTGCCACTTTTTAACCATTACCCCAAATCTCCCTGTAGATGCCCTGCTTGTCTTCCTGTTTATTTTACATTGGAGGTTTGTCTTTCCATCTCTTCTCTTCTGGTCACTGCTGGAGGGATGGTGATTGGCTTGATGTTTACATAGCCCACGCTAGGTAAGCATCAAAGGAACCTAAATATACTCTGGGCCCAACTGCCCCGTAACCAATTTTCTAGCGAGAGAGATTGGAATTTAACCTCCAGTTTCATTCTGTATCATTTATCATTTCTGTTTGCTTAAACTTTAACTGTTTTAGTAAGCTATATGCAGTTCATTTGGAGTAAACTCTGAAAGGAGGACCTGCAGGATATAGTTCATCCCAGAAAGTGGGAGAATTGTCTATAAATCCTTTCACTTATTTCATTATAACGTCCAGAATTTTAAACACAAAACCCCACCAACTACTGTTTTACAATTCTATGGTTCTCAACCTAAAGTGTACATCGAATATATATTTTGGGGTTCCACTCTAGGCCTACTAAAGCAGAATCTCTGGGGTTCTTGGGCCAGAGTAACTGAAAGTTCCCGCGCTGCGATTCTAATGAGCACACGTGGATGAGAACCGCGGACAAAGTTCCTCGGATCAAATGGACCCCAGGGGACCCTGGTGCAGCCTTCTCTTTCTCAGGTGAAGCTTT
Source organism: Equus asinus (assembly GCF_041296235.1). Classification (NCBI taxonomy): domain Eukaryota; kingdom Metazoa; phylum Chordata; class Mammalia; order Perissodactyla; family Equidae; genus Equus; species Equus asinus. Next base: position 44,636,588 of record NC_091814.1, read on the forward strand.
CTTTTTCCTTCCAGTTGCTCGGACCAAAAGCCTTCGTGTTGTCCTTGGCTTAACTCTTACTCTCACACCTCACATCCCATCTATCAGCAAATCTTGTTGGCTCTGTCTACTTTCAAAATATAACCAGGAAAAAGAAATGCTCATTATACCTAGGATTCATCACTTTTGCTGATTCTTTAATATAGTCTTTTTTTTTCTACATAGCAGCCAGGGTGATTCTGTTAAAAAATTTAAGTCTAATCATTCTATTCCTTTGCTCAAAAACCTCCTGTGGCTCCCTCCCTCACTCAGAGTAAAAGGGAAAGTCCTTACCACAGCACTGGGGGCTCTGCTGACCTAGAGCCTGCCACCGCTGCTTTCTCCTCCTCTTCTCTCCTACTCCAGTCATAGCGGCCTCCCTGCTGTTCGGGGGCATTCTCATCTCAGGTCCCGTGCATCAGCTCTTTTCTCTTTCAGAAAAGTTGTCCTCCATAGACATCCACAGGGCTAACTCCGTCACCTCCAACAAGTCAGTGTCACCTTCTCAATGACCACCTCCTGACTACCCTGACCCTCTATTTCAACTGCAGGCTGCCTCCTTCACCCCAACTCTCCCAATTGCTCTTCCTCTGATCTACTTTTTCCTTTTTGCCCAAGCACTTATCACCTTTTAACATAAAATCTGTTTATTGTGTTTTGTTTATTGTTTATCTTCCCCACTAGAATGTAAGCCCCACAGGGCAGGAATCTGTGTACCCTTTGTTTCCTAATATATCCCAAGCACCCAGAACACTTCCTAGCACACAGTAAGTGCTCATTAAATATTTGTAGCATTTAATGAATGAAGATTCTTGAATCCAGGGAGAACAAACCAGGTGCATGACATACCCTGCAGAAGGCGGTGGAAACAAAGTTCCCTCCTGATTGGGTTTGCCACTACAGGAACAATCACAGCTTATATTTTAAGACTTTTGCAGTGCTGTATCCTACAAATGCCATAAAATATGCTACTTTGTTTTTCAAATCAAGAACTAAGAGTTGGTGAACTACTTCTACACTGACAACCAACAGCTAAAGCAAAATAGATGCTAGAAATTAGCTGGACACCTGCATGTAATATGTAGGAGACGGGGTGAAACAGAATATGGCTTTAGTCCTGTGACCTCCAGCTTCTACTAGGTGGGTAGGGGTCAAAACCCAAACTGTTGGAGGGCCCATCTCTGAAATGAATTAGCAATAGAAACTCAATTCATTGCAGAGAGAGTGTTTAAAAAAAGACAGGTTTCACTTCACATATCTATTTTTATTTTATTGGGCTTTATCACATTCTCCCCCCAAAATGGTTAGCCCCGCAGGGCAGAGAGATCAAGAACATCACAATAGCGATCAGAGGCAGCTACACTCACCCCTGGTGGAAAGGACCTCTGAAACCTCCCCCCTCACAGGACAATGCCCTTAATTAGCTGCACCATATTTCCCCGAGAACAAAAGCTCCCCACCCCTCACAGGAAAAGCTTTTCCAGGAGATATCTCATTGGGGAAGCGCCAGGCACACAACAGGGAGAGGAGAACATACAGGCTGTTCTGAGCTCTGCAAAGAGACACAAACTCTGGATTCTCTAGGGAGTTGCAGAGGCTAGCCGGCACATTTTTTCTCCACGTGACAAGCATGTGCTTCACACACCCTGAGGTGGCCAACTTCAGAGGGCCCCTTTCCTCTTCCCTCTCCCTCAGTCCCTAGCTGAGGTTGGGAACCTTGGGGGTGGCAAAGTAAGCTGGAATAATCTTCAGAATTGAGCATCTGGGGAGCAGGAGGGAAGGAACTGGGAGTTTATTTCAGGTGACAGACATAGAGCAGGCCCCTATTTTTTCCTGAGACTATAATAATATTTCTGGCACAGGGATGCTTGAATCATATGTCTCTTCATATCACTGTGTGGGAAGTCTCAGTTATGAGCCCAACAATGGAAGGGATGCTGGTGCTTTTAGGACTTGGTGGGGGCTGTGCAAAGGAGTCGGGAAGCATGCTGGGGGCAGGAGGGGGGACGGGGAGGGAAGCAGAAACACCAACTAGAGGGAAAGGACCACCTCACCTGAGCCTGTTTGGGGACCAAAGAGGAGGGGCTGAAAAGTCTTCTCTCCACACAGTTTGGCTCTCCCCATTAAACGTGTTTTTTTGAAAAACACAGAGGAAAAAAACAGTCTTGTTTAAGTGCCTCTTCCTGAGTAAGTCCACTGTCAGGAAAGGAAAATCCAAACGCTCAAATATTCTATTTTTGTACCCACAGGCTCCAGGCTCTGCATACAGACTCTTCCTTATTCTGAAGGAAAGGAAACTGGGTGTGAGGCCTCCTGTCACAGAGGCCGGAATTGAGGGACCTGTGTTACTCGAAGGCCTAGTTTTCCATACGGCCTCCATTTTAGGAAATAAGGATATAATGCAGGATGCTGTCCCACTGGCCTGAGGGGGTGGAGTTGGTAAAAAAAAAAAAAAAAAAGTACTTCTCTGATTATTCTCTAGGCAAACAAGTGTGGAACTAGACTTTAATTGGAAAGTTCAAACAGCTGCAGTACTGTTGGGCTTCTTCTGGTCATTTAGGTTTACTGCCATCACCTGCCTCTCGGCTGCCGTGTAGATAAGGATGGGAGGTCTGATTAAGAGTTTGATGTGTGGGCCAAGTGAAAGTCATAAGTCAGTAATAAGCGTAATAAAACAGCAGTTACCTAGGTAGATAAGGCCTCTCTTTGTACATTTTGCATAAATTTTGTGCACCAATTCACAAGTTTGATGTTGCCCTGCTGTGTTGCCTTTGAACAGTTCAATAGTGGGGTTTAGGGCATCCAACCTAGGAAATGGGGCTCAGATCACTCTTCCTTTCAATTCAGTGTGGTCCTGCCTCTCTCTCCACTTTGGCAGAGGTCAACTTTTTCAAGGACCACAGGGTATGCCAAGAAGGGCAGTCCAGCTTGTGAGAGTCACATCTTTTAGGCTATTCCTGCCTTCTCTGCTGTCTGACATGTGAAGCAGACGTTAAAAAGAGACCTCCCTTTCTAAATGGTTTCCTGGGAAGCTGGTGAGCAGGGGACGGAGGAAGGAAACTGGAGAGGTCCAATGAAAGGGAGAAGCTGATTCCTTTGGTTTCCCTGGCTTATTAATATACGAAGGGAGCACTGACCCTGGCACAGGGAGATCCTCCTAAAATGCACATCGGATCAGGGCAGTACCCCTGCTCCTGACCACTCAGTGGCTTTCCAGTACCCTTATGATAATGTCCAGATATCCCCATTAGGATTTACCGGGCTCCTCAGGTCCTCAGCCCCTCACACTGTTTAGCACATTTTCCCTGCCCCTACCACCACTCCATCAGCTCTATTGAATTTCTTCCAGTTCCTCAAATATGATCTGCTTCTTCTCTTCCCCAACTTTCAAACATGCCTTTTCTCACTGCTCTTAACTGATGCTTTGTTCTTCCATGGAACATTTCTACCCCAGGGAAGTCTGCCTTCACCAGCCTGACTCGGTGGGGTTTCTCTCCCATGAGCTCCCACAAGCCTCCTACTTAACCTATCACTTACGCACGACTTTGTAATTATGTGTTCACTTGTCTCTTACTGGAGCGTAAACACTGGAGGGCAGCACTAAGGCGTCTGTGTTGCCCACCATGTCTTCACAGTGCATGGCCGGAGCCGGGCACACGGTAGTGCCCCACAAGTATTTGTTGAATAAATGGGCACTATGCCAGTGTGACAATACGAGGCCCAAAGGTCCTTCCCGGATTTGCATTTGCCATGTTTATTTTCGTTAAGTGTCTTTTGGGACACAAGGAAGCACCCTGAGTTAGAAAGACCTGTTGCAGTAGGGCAGGCCTGGTCTCCCTCCTCCTTCTTTCTCCCATCCCACCTTTTCCACGTGTCTTCCCAGGGTTTCCTGGTCTGTAGTCATCCCAGTCAGCTTAGGGCCACTCGTGGAGCTCCTTGTTTGTGCATATACTGGCACCTGTCTGTGTCAGATTTAGTAATTTATTTTATTTTTTATTATTTTGAAAATTAATTTAACATTAATGATAATGATTTTTAAACGATTTCATATTTATTCCCTATCTTTCCCACATTTTTCTTGAGAGTAGGAAGAACGTGTTCATTTATCAATCCTTTTAATACCTAATGCTGTTGTGGTACACAATTTGTAAGTACTGAATAAACATAGGATGATTTAAAGTCTAATTTTTCTTTAGAAATTGAATTTATTACAGTGCGATTGTGGAAACGCATGCTGGACATATTTGGTGATGTGGCAATTGGACTAAGTTTCTTAAAGGAAACTGTGGTTCCAGGCTGGGCTTGGAAACCGTAGCCCAGAACTTTGTGGGCGCCACAGCCCTGGTCGGTTGGCAGGAGCAGGAAGCCCGCAGCCTGGGGAAAATGTTGTTCCAGGGTGCCCTCTAGTGATCTAAGGTGCCACGAGGTCAGAAGCCAGGCCCAGAGGCTCCTGAACTTCAGCACGCAGCAGAATCGGGGGGGAGCCTGATAAAACTATAGATGCCAGGAGGCCAAGCCAGCTGGGAAACCAAGCCTTTTAATGGCATCTTCAGGGATCTGATGCATGGTCCTCAGATCACACTTTGTGAAATACGGATTAGGTGATGCCCACAAGAAAATCTTTCCAGTTATGTAGTCTGAGAATACCCGAGCTCATTCTTCCCTTGTAGGGATGGATTGCTGACTCATTGCTGACTACTCATGTGTGGACTTGAGTGAGAAAGACAGACAGACATAGACGGCCTCGACCTCTGGTATGAAATACCGTCCAAGACACACAAGAACAGTCAGCAGCATAAAAATGCGGGACCACTGAGGAAATGTTGTAAGGGGGACTATGTTCACCTTCTCTCGATGTCTGTTCTCCAATCCAGTGGTGGGCAGCCCCTGTCCTCTTCTTGTGCCCTTCCTGGCAATGGCGCCTGGTTTCCACTGAGCACACACTCCGTGGCCAACACTGTGTCAGACTGTTCACATATATTGTCTCTGAAAGTCCCTGGAATCTTCGAAAGGGAGGCAGTCTCTATGCCCCACAAGCAGAGGGAAGGATTGCCAGACAACTGGTTCAAGCATAGGCAATAGCTAGAATTTGCTTTCACGTGTTCTGTACTTATGTTCATCTAAGCAAACTCATTAGAAAGATAAATAAAGCAACAACCACATCATTTTCTCTATTGTAAAAAGAGCTAATTCATGCTCACGAACCCTATAGACAATGCTCATCAACGATAAAAAAAAATTACATCTCTGAATCCCCACCAGTACTTTTCTTCCTCCCTCTTGATAATTTCAACTGAAGGCTGCTGCTTTAATTAGGGGCTGTTAGTGCATTAAAATGTTTGTTGAACCTTACAAGATGATAAATTACTCTGATTTGCAGTCTGGTACTCAGGTCTAATTATTTTACACACTTTTTCATGTATTAATAGCACCTAACGAATATAGTTAAATGGCAAAATCACATTGATTGAGTGTCTACTATGTGTCTGGACATTGTGTTAGGCTGTGGAAATATAAAGGAGGCTAGGTAAGGCTGAGTGCTTACCCCACAGGGGTCAGAGCCTAGACGGGACGTTATCTCTGATGCAATGTGATGAGTACTCTACCAGAAATACGAACCCAGGGCTAGGATAGCAGGGGACAATTACTTCTCTCCATGGGAACCAGCTGAATAAAGAAATGCTATCACAGATACACTCTAATACTCTAATAATTGATGAACATCAGAATTTTCATGGGGATTGGGTAAAACCACATCATTCATTTTCAGATTATCTTGGACAAAAGAGTTATTAAATCTCTCTTGTCACAAATAACAATGTTTTTGTTCATACCCCCTCCTCCCCATTACTATATTTTTAAAAACAAAACATGAGGTGCTGGCCCGATGCCATCTGATTTCAGTCCTGCTCTTTTGCTTGTCCGGAAAACTTTCAGCATAGGCTCACAGAGCCCTTAATGAGAAAGCTCATTAAAAAGCCGCCTGAAATCGGGAAACAAATTACATGCACAACACAGCCCACTGTTTTTCTCTTCATTTCCTTCTCCCCCTCCCAGGCTGCAGCATTACAAACGACAAGTTGAAGTGAGTCACCAGGTCGAGAAAAGGCACTGCCGAATGGGTCTATCTTTACCTTGCTGCTTTGATGACATTTATCTCGCTTCACTGCAGCACCAAAATGCTGCCCAAACAGCAGGAGGGCCCTGTGCATGTAATGATGGCCTTGGTAAAGCCTTTGATTCTGTGTATTTGGGTGGAACTTGAGCTTGTAATTGGCAAATGCACGCATTGTCTGATTTTAGAGGCTCTCCCTAGAAAGCTTGTTTGTTCCTGGGGAAGGGGCAAGTTTCCTTCCTTCCTTGTGTATCTGTGACCATTTTATGAAAGTTTCCTCAAGAGTATTGCTTCAGGATGGCAGTGATCATGTTCAGGCCTGGCCCAGCTACAAAGTGTCTTGCTAAGTCACTCCACTCCTCTCAAGTCGGGAATTTCATGAGCTCAGATACGCTTCCTGCCTCCTGGCTCAAAAGGAAGTGATGGTGGTGATTGTCCACTGGGAGGAAGAGATGGGAGGCGGGTTTTTAAATTTTTTCCTTCCTTCTTCTCTTATCCTGGAGTTTGCAAAAGGGAAGGTACAAATTCCAAACAATCCTTCCACACCTGGTAGCTGGGGCAATGTTTGCAGGGAAAAGGAAATCCTTCCAGCTGCCACCTTGCCCCTTGACTTACATAATTCACTGGGGTTGAGGTACTTACAGTTAAATACTTGCAACATGGCTCTTTTCTGTGCTGAGGTAGAGAGACTACATCCTTTAAAGTCAGAGAACCAGGGTTTAGGTCCTGCTTTTATCATCTGCTAGCTGTTTGACTCTTGAGAATTTGCCACACACCTCTAAATCTCAGTGTCCCCCGTGTACCAGGCCCTGTGCCAGGCCCTGAGAATGCAAAAACAGAGACGTCGCTGGCTCCACTCTGAAGTTTTTCATAATTTCCTGGGGAGACAGACGCATAAACAGTCACAGCACAATGTGATAGCAGAAGAGTTGCCATGAAAGCAAGAGGAGGGGATTGTGCATCTTTGGGAGGCGGGAGAGAAGAGTGAGAAGGTGAGAGGCGGTGAAACCATGGTTAGGGAAGGCCTCACAAATCAGAAGCTTGAGCAGGATTTTGAAGCAAAAAGAGTTCACTTACAGGGAGAGAGTAGGGTGGTAGAAAGAACCCTGGTCGACAACATTAAAGGGGTGGCAGAGGATAAATAATCTGAGGACAAGACAGAAGGAGGGGCTGAAAAGTAGAGGAGAACCAGCGGAGCCTGGCTTCAATGCTACAGCAGCCAACTGCCATGGGGACTGACAAGTATCCATTGGTCTGGGCAAATGGGAGATCGCTGGTGACTTCGGCAAGAACAGTTTCAGTGGCATTTTAGGGGAAGATCCCAGCGGAGAGTGAATGGGAGGAGAGCAACAGAGCTAATGAGCATATTCTTAACATGGACGTGGCTGTGAGGAGGCGAGGAACAGGGTGCTGGCTAGAGAGGGATGAGGGATGAAGGGAGATTTTTGTTTATGATTGAAACTTGGGCATTGGTATCCACCACAGGAAAGGAGGTAGTAGAGAGGGAGGAGAAATTAATTTAAAGGAGAAAGATGGGATTAAATGGGGTTAATTCCTACTTTGTAGAGTCCTTCTGAGGATTAAATGAGATCCCCTAGGTGAACCTTTTTGTAAAGAGATACACACATGTGACTATGATTATCCCGCTATTGAAATAAAACCCCCATGCATCAGGAGGCATTTGAGCTCACTTATCACTTGGCTGCTGAGATAGGCAAATCTCCCTCTCCATAGCCTTTTTGTGTGCGCTGCTTTCCTATTTCCTCCTGCCATCACTTCAGACTTGGAGCCCAAGAATGAACTGAGCCCTCCTTGACATTTCTTCCTGCCAAACAACACAACTCACCAGTTCCTGTGGATCACAACAGGAAGCTGGGGGTTGATAAGTGAGAGGCGATTAAGGGAAGGGACAAGAGCCTCCTCATTGTTGTGAGGAGATGGAACTCACAAGCAGACCTCTTGGAACCTTGCTTGTTCAGTTTATTAGCTTTTCATCAGATAACCTTGGGGCCACATGGGCTGTGAAGTAGACTGTCCCCTTACAGACACCAGTGGCCCCCTTTTCCATCTTAATCCGTGAACTGAGAGTCCCAGTAGGGCAGAGATTTTTGTCTGTTTTGTTCACTGCTGTATCCCCAGTGACCAGGACAGTGTCTGGCACTTGAATTGTGTCTAATAAATATGTGTTAAGCAAATGAATTTGCCCTTCCATTGATTCAGTAAAAAATGAGTGTATACCACCAAGCTCATCTAGATAAACTGAGATAAATAATACTTGCTATGTTTTTAAAAAATGTACATTCTGTGCCAGGCACTTTACATACATTGGTGTGTGTACTTATAATCATTTTACAAATGGGGAAACTGAGACTCAGAAAGAAGTCACGTGGTTGAGAATATACGGCTGGAAAGTGGTGAAGCTGGAATTCCTCACTGCCTGGTTCCAAAGTCTTTGCTCTTTCTGCACAACCACCTGCTTCTCCAGCCACATCCTGTCGGTGTCGCAATCCAGTGTACACATCAGGATAGATGCGGAGAGGGCTGATGGCCACTCTGAGTTTATTGTAACCAGCGTTTCAATATATACATAGCTTACATCTGTTAGACATACACAGGTGTTCTCGATGAAATAATTAGCGAATGCCAAGAATTCTTAGTGATTTCTCAAGGAGCCCTCCCTTGGCCTCTGTTTTGATATTATCATGTTATTGCTGTGCTCCTATATTTTTATCTCGGAGCAGGCAAGGTCTCTTAGGCAACGGTCCCTCCTGCTCCCAATATTGATATCGTTTCTCCATCTGTGCCCCTGGGCGGCCGCCGCCTGGCTTAGGTTGCCTGCCACCTGGAGGTCTTACCCGTCATTGGCTAACCGGCCTTCTCACCTCCGGGTCACAGTTTGCTGGAAAGCCTTTTCCAGTGATTATTAACCCTTCCTGTGTCAGGGGCGGCTACACATCCCTCATCTTTCTCTGGCTCAAACCACTACCTCAGTCGTAACTGACCACTTAGAATAATTTGAACATGCCACATTCTCACTCATGCACTCCTTTGCCTGGGATATACTTAGCTGTACCCTCTGTCTGGCTAATTCTTCCTCATTCTTCCTCAGGGAGGCTTTCTTGAAACGATGCTCTCCAGATGGGGTACGTTGACCTTCTCTGTGCTCTCACAGCCCCCTCTGCAGCCCTCCGTCAGGACATATCACAGGCATTTTAGATGCCCATTTATGTGTGCCTCTTTCCTCTAGATGGTGAGAGGTTCAAGGGCAGGGACTGTCTTCCTAGTAAGAGCTGTCCTTTATTGAGTGCTGCCATGTACTCACTTTCCTTGTTTAATTCTCACAACTACCACCTGAGGTGGGTATTATTATGCTTGTTTTCCAGATGAGGGAATAGAGGCTCAGAGAGGTTAAATAACTTCCCCAAGGTCACAATGGGTAAGTGGTTAAGCCGGGAATCAAACATAGGTACATCTGATTCCAAGCCCCAAATTCTTTTCACTTCACTATGTTATCATCAGAACCATCCACAATGTTCACAGCTTAGCGGCTGGGATACATAAATAGAAAAATACCATTTGAACAATGAGATTAGCGAGCTAATACAGGTTTACACAAAGTTCTTTGGGGGAACATATGGAAGAGAAGAATTTGTTCTCTCTGGGGGAAGTAGGGGTTGGAAACGCTTCACAAAGTTACCAGAATGCTCGGGAACTTGTAAACTGTTTCCATAATGATGGTCTAAGGAGGAAAATAGATCCTTGCATCAAACACTGACTGTTAGTTTCAGGGGCCATGGCAGCCATTGCCTAGGTCACCACTGCTTCCAAATTATTCCATCTGGGTGCCAGGAATTTAGCCCAACTCCTGCAGGTACCTGCTTAAGTGATGACTGGTAACTAGGCAACACAGCGCATTGTTTCATGAAAATCATGTGTGTGTGTGAAAACTGCTCTACATAATCACAGTTTTAATCTTACACACTATACTTTAAATTTAAATGAAATCAATACATTTTCAAGCCTGTGGCCATATGGAATAGGGCAGTAACTCCTAATTATGTGTCAGCTTCTCTTCCTGCTCTTGTCTTTCGACTGCAGGCATCCTTGCAGGCTGCTTTCTCTATAGACTCTCCTTCAGGAAAGCCATCTATTTTCTAGGCTTGAACTACTGTAAAATTCCTATAAAATTAAACTTATAACTAGAAGCAAAGCATGGCTTTAAAATCTATGGTACAATGCCTTCTTTGTCTGCTCCGGAGGGCATTTGTGAGCGAAGGCACAGTGGGCAGCCCAATACCATTGTCGGGCCTCTGGCATCAGGCAATTAGGAGGCTTCTAAACTGGTCCATTTCCTAGCTGTGTGGCCTTAGGCAAGTTACTTAACCTCCGTAAGCCTACATTCCTGATCTATAAAAGAGTGAAAAAATAGTATCCTGGTAATAGGACTATTGTGAGGACAAATGGAATAATGCAAAAGCACTTAGTGGCTGGTTTGTTATGTTACCAGTAAGTGCTGTTTTTTTGTTTTGTTTTCTTTTTTGCTGAGGAAGATTCACCCTGAGCTAACATCCATGACAATCTTACTCTATTTTTTAGTACTTGTGCCGCCAGCACAGCATGGCCACTAACGGAGCTATGTAGGTCTGTGCCTGGGAACCAAATCCCGGCCACCAAAGTAGAGTGAGCCGAACACAATCCCTAGGCGATAGGAGCTGGCCCTAAGTGCTGGTTGTAATGATTATTATTACTCTCATCATTGGCAGAATGAAGCTGTTTGAGTGACAGTGATTTCAAACCTATGAAGTGCTACGAAATTATGAAATGTTGTTATCATTGTGTATACCGTTGAGTGAAATCCAAAGAACTTGGTAGAAAGAGAAGCGAACAAGAAACCGGGAAAAGCAGATCCTAATGCTACTACTGCCACTAACCTGCAGTGTGAGCTTGGGCCACTGTCTCTCTGAGCCTCTGCTTTCTCACTTGTAAATGACCCAGTTTGATTAAATTCTCTTGGAGATCAATCCCAGCTCTGAAATTCTATGAATCCATGAGCACTGGAGCAAAGAAGTTCTGCAGCAAACCTCACACAGCCTTGGAATACAATAGAAGGCCAATGTGTACTACACACACCAACGGCCAAAGCTCACCTCTGAGGTTGGTAACAGTTAACCCCAACTGCAACAATCAGAAACAGAATTCCGGGGGAATTCAATGAAAAGGCAAACTATATACACCTCAGGAATCTTGGAGCACATCATCATGGCAGAAGATAATAACACATCTATAATGGCAATACTGAACGAGTCAGAAAAAACATCAGATTCTGCCCAGCAGCTGTATACTTAGGGAATTGGGTGCAAGACCTCTCAACATTTTTTGGATGTGGCTTTGGCTAGTAATGTTGTGCTAGTAGCTCTCTCCCACAGCTTGCAGAGCCCCATTGCTTCCTACCTTCCTAACACACTGAGCACCTGCTGCATGCCAGACATGGTGGTGAACCACACCCGGGCCACTGAGACACAGTCTCTGCTCTCAGGGAGCTGACAAACATTGGATAAGGCATTTTAACAGCCGGGGATACTTTTACACTTTCAGCGTAGTCCTCCATGGTGCTTATATAGTTTATATCTTGTCTGTCTACTATTCTGTGAAAACATAGCTGTTTGTGTATTCAGCTCAGATTTGCTTCTTCACCCTCAGCCCTCCAGGAGCTTCTGGATGTTAAATATTATCTCTCCAGGTGAGTCGTACCAGAAGGAAGAGTCATCTGTTACTCTTTCACTTGCTAAGGAGCCCTCACATTGGTTTGCAGGGCAGTTACTGATTCTTTCTCTTTCTTCCCAGAGGGCCAATCAGTTCAGATTCAGCGGCTTGGTCTTATTCTCCCCCAGGACTCAAATTTTATCCTTCTCATGCACTTCTCCACTTTACCCCCAAACAAAACAAAATAACCAGAAATGATAATCAAAAGTAGGCAGTATGGTGTGGTGGCAGCACTTTGATGAACAGGCTAAATATTTCTTTTGCTACTATAGCAACTACAATTAAATGCCTTGGCACTTTCTTTGAAGCTCTTTGGAAATGTGAATGTTATCTTGTATATAAGTGCTTAAAAACACCTCAATTACCTAAGACACTTTCATCTCTCTCCAAGATTCTTCTTAAAGGGACTTTTACTATTTTCTTCAGATACTGTTATGAATGTAGAACGTGGTATTGATAGATTTCTTCAAACTCACTGATTTTCATATTCCCTGAGAATGACAAGGATGTTATGAAAACCACAATAGAAAAAAATTTCCATAAAAGTACTTAATAAAAAATAAAAGACTTGATGCTTAAAGATACTTCCAATTATCTGGAAAATTGATACTAGCTAACTAAGTGCTTATTCAACACTTCATTAGATAAGCACGTATTAATTGCCTAAAAGTGTTGCATCGTGCAAAGTACTGTAAATGTAAAGGAGATTAAGAAATGGTTGCTGCTTTCAAGGGGCTCAATTAAAAATTGCTTGCTTTATATCTTGTGTAAATACCTAATACTTTACAAAACATTTTCCATATGTAACAACTCATTTCATCCTGAGAACAATCAATCCTGGTTTCATGCTTCATAAACTTGAGATTTCTTGTTGCTCACTGTTATTTGGCAACCAGAATGTCCATTTTGGTGATGATAATGTTAGTATTTCTCCATTATTCCTCATTTGAATTTATGTGCCTAATGACTAAGAGTTTACAAAGTGTCTCATTGGAAATAATTATTTTTTCATCTTCTCACCTTTCTGGCCTTGTTCCTCTTATGTCTGAGCTTCCTCCTGAGGGGGCTGGGGCAAAAATGACTTTCCAAATTCTGGATGAGTGCTTTTAAGATAACTGTGGCCTCTGCTACATACCTGTGGTGGGGACCTTGTTCTTGGATTCCTTTCCCACCAAAGCCTTTAGGTCACAATCTCAGAAATTTCTACTTCATTTTTGCTCTCTGTTTTTCCTTTATTCCATTCCCAATCATTCCTTCCAGGTCATTTGCTATCTTGGAATATTGGTTTCTGCCAAAAAATAGAAACAGAGTTTAGAAACTTGGGAATTATCCTGCCCAACGCTTTCACTTTATGGAGGAGAACACGGAGGCCCTCAGCCATCAGGTGTCAACGTCAAAGCCACACAAATAGGTGGTAGAGATGGGCTTCAACCTGAGACACTCTACTCTTTGACATCATGCTGTCTTTAAAAGCTGCCCGTCAAATGAAACATTCTTCTCAGGCTAACATGTGCCCCTCTTATATTGCTAGTATATAAATATTTGGTTACTATTGCAACAGAGATCTACCCAGTTTTAGGATATTTCCACAGATTATACTGTTATGTTTCCAGTTTTTCTAGAGCATACCTGTTCACCTAGGAATTATGTGGTCATCGACTCAATTATCAAGCATCTACTACGTGCCCGATGTAATACAGGCATTGGGAATATGAAAACTACAAGGGTTTGGCCAGATCTTAATTGGAAGTATTCTTTGGATTTGTGTAGGGTCATTCAACACTGGATTACTAGTAACCGTGTAGTTTTAGTGTAAATGGTCCCGTAAGTGTGAAAAAATCAGCAACAAGACTTGAACTCTAGTAACGTGTTGAATGCAGACATTAAAGCCTTTACCTAAGCATTTAGCATTTCACACGTGCAGAGAAAAGAGAACCGCTATTTAAATGTTTCCGAATGTGGTTTTAAAAGTCTCCCAAATTTGCTACAGAAATCCCCAAAAGTTAATCTGGTAGTCGATTTCCTTCCACTCGTCCGTCCGCCCGCCCGAGCGGGCTCCAGCTGCGGGGAGGCCTGGGGGACGACTGGGCTCGGGCTCCCGGCGAGGCGCGGCGCCCTGCGGGGAGCTGGCCCGCCGCGCGGTCCCGACACGGGGCGGGGCGGGGCGGGTGGCGTCCCGGGCCGCCGGGCGGACGCTCTTCCGCTCCCCGGGCTCTGCCGGGGCGGGGCCGGGGGTGCGCTCTTCCTGCCGCGCTCGGACCGCTGCCTGCTGCGACGCCGAGCGTGGGGCCATGGCGGCGGTGGTTTGGGGACGGGGCTTCTCTCGGGCGTGGCTCCGCAGGTGCGACCCCCACACCTCCCTGGGCCCCAAAAGGCCTCCCCGGGGGTCGCCCCGAGTGATCCGGCTCTTGTTCCGCGTTGCAGGAGCGCCGGGCCGGGCTGCGGCCGACACTACCGCGCCGCGCTTTGCACCGAGTTGAAGCGGCCCCTGGCCATTGAGGAGGTCACCCCCCGCCCCGTCCGACCTCACGAGGTAGGGTGACCGGCCTATCCCCGGGACCCCTTGATACCCCTTTCACTCTTCCCTCGGTCACCACACACACACAGAGTAGGCTCCCGTCCTGAATCAAGGTTCCAAGCGCTTCCCTAGGGCGCCACTGGGAGACTGGAGCCCAACTTCGTCCTGGGCTGGAAGGGCCCTTTCAGGGTTCACAAAAAGGCCAAAAGCGCTAGAGAAAGATTGCTCCCCCAAACACAAATGTGGCCTTTTCTGATGGCCCCAGAGCTGTTGCCTTAGAAACAGAGAATTCGGATTTGCACCCTACTTTGCGTAATCACTTGCAAGTTATTGATTTAACACGGATAAATGGACCCCATCTTTAGCTTCCTCTTTAGTGTCAGCATCTAATTACCCACCATTCCAGCTTCCCCGAGCCAGCCCCACAATGCCCCGTATTTCTACGTGAATACGTGCCTTGTGCCCTCCTCTGGGGTGCTGCAGTGTCTGGGGTGAACTTAGTTTAGGGTTGTGGGCGTTTCCACTGAAATGTAGAAGTGACTTTGGCCTTGCCTGTTGATCACCCTGGTGTGAAGATTGAGAACCTCTGATGAGGTGAAGCAGGCAGGGAGCCTCAGTGTTGGGGACCACTGGTGAGAGGGAGAAATGTGGCCGCAGCCCTCAAGTGTCACTAACACAGACCCAGGGGCTAAGTGGATTATTTGGTTGAGTACATGATGGCAGCCAGTGTGCTTCCTGGGATTCTCGGACTGAAAGACATTCATCTTTGAATCATCCTTGAGTCAAGGTGGAGTGGCTTGGGGATGTATGCATGCCGTACACGGCAACAACTAATGTGTCATGCACACAATATGCGCAGGCTGAAGGCTGAGTTCCTTTGTTCTGTTATTTGCCCAGACACTGCCTTGTAAGGAATTAGCTCGTGAGAGCTGGGTCTGTGCGAGTCTACTCACCATTAAATCCTCATAGTCTGGAAAGGCGCCTGGCACATGGAAGATGCTTAAAACATTGTTGAAGGAATGCATTTTGTCCATAAAAAGGTCTTCACACCAACATGGCCACTTCTGTATTAAATTGAAATGTAAACAAACAAATAAATGAATGTCGTCGACTCTCTCTCTCAGCCTTCATTTCCTCCTGGGATTCCAAGCCCCCTGAGATGGGTTGGTCTACGGCAGTAGTCCTCTCACTTCAGCCTGTATCTGAATCACCTGGGGCTTGTTAAAACAGACTGCTGAGCTTTGTCCCCAGAGTTTCTGATTCAGTAGATTGAGCTGGGGTCTGAGAATTTGAATTTCTACCAAGTTCTCCGGGGACTTTAAAGCTGGAGGTCTGGGGACCATACTTTGAGAAGCACTGGCTTATAAGGTCTAAAGAAACTGCTGGCTGCACTGCTGCAGGCCTGCCTCAGCTCTACACTGTCATGAAACACAGAAGCTGAGGATCTAGAACTGGCCTCCAGGATGACTTCCTGATTCCCAGAACAGCTGATCATGTTACCCTTCTGCTTAAAATCCTGTCGTGGCTTCCCATGATTCCTACTATGAAGACTAAGATCCTCGACAAAGCCTACAAACCCTTGGATGGTGTGGTCCCTGTTCTCTAGTCCCATCTCTTTCTGCTGTTTGTGCTCTAGGCTCACTGGTTTTTCTTTGTTCCCCCCACAGGGCCTTTGTATATACCGTTGTTTTTGGCCGTGCCAGGCTTTCCCACTCCTGTTTTGAATAGTTAACTCTTAGTTGTTCTCAGTTGAAGTGTTACTTTCTCAGGGATGTTTTCCTGACTTCCCCCAAAGTTCAGATCTCCCCATTAGGTGCTTTCAGAGCACCATATGTTTCTATCTTTGCCATTTTGTGCAGGAGTTGTAATTTAATGTATAACTCATCATAATTACTTGGCTAATGTCTGTCTTCTCTACCATACTTCTAGCTTTGGGAAGGCAAGAACCTTGTCCATTTTGCCTCATGATTGTACACGGGCATTTAGTTCAATACCTGGTGTATTGTAGGCATTCAGTAAATATTTTGTTATAATTGAATGAACTTTGCCTCCAGGGCTGTGTACTGCTCTGCTTTCTGGTTCTATTTCCTTTGCAGGTCAGAGTTGATGTCCATTTCTGTGGAGTTAATTTTGCTGATATTTTAGTCTGCCGTGGTCAGTATCAGGAAAGGCCCCATCTTCCCTTCACACCTGGTGAGTCTGAAGGGGCCAAGTGACTGTTTCAGGAAAAGAAGATACAGTGAGGGGCTGGCCCCGTGGCCGAGTGGTTAAGTTCGCGTACTCTACTGCAGGCGAACCAGTGTTTTGTTGGTTCGAATCCTGGGCGCGGACATGGCACTGCTCATCAAACCACGCTGAGGCAGCGTCCCACATGCCACAACTAGAAGGACCCACAACAAAGAATATACAACTATGTACTGGGGGGCTTTGGGGAGAAAAAGGAAAAAAAAAAAAAAAGAAGATACAGTGAGTTTTCAGAACTGTGTGCACCGTCTCAGGCACTGCCCTGGCGGTGACTGCCTGCTGTCAGTGATATCTCAGATATGTCAGCCTCACCACTACTTAGAAGCACTAGATTGTGAGTCCTGGAAGTTTCTATGACTGTTTTGCCCCGACTTAGACCCCCATCTTAGCATTGTACCTGGTTCATAGGAGATGCTCAATAAATACTTTAAAAATGAAGAAATGAACAAATGAATTTTTACATATCATAATGTTCACCAAGATTCTGATGAGAATCATCATTTGCCCTAGTCATTCACTTTCATTTTTCAACAGTGCCTCAAGTTTGTTTTTTCACTGAAGGATCGTAAACATCTGTTTGTAGCTAAAACTCTCAGTCCGCACAATCACATTCCCAAAGAAACCTGATATCAAACAATCAGAAAGAAGAAAAAGAACTCATACATTTTTTAGCAGCCCACTGTCTGATTTTCATTTTGCCCAATCTGATTATGTTTAGATCCTGAATATGTGGACAAAGGACTGATTTTTGTTGTTGAAATTTATTTAAAGAGATAGAAGTACAGCTTAGCATGTGTACAGAACATGTATATTTTATACAGATACATACTGTTAAGGATGTAGTGATTGCAAAATAGTTGCTGTGTTTTGGCCTTGGGGTGTTTGGTTGTGTCTCAACAGTTGGAACCATTTCCCTCTGTATTTGCTGAAATGCTGGATCGGGGGAAGATGTCATACTCAATTGAGTTATTCCTCTGGCAGCTCAAGTGGGAAAACCATGATCGTTAAATTCAGGAATTTCAGAGGTGGAAGAGGAAAGGGCAGACAACACCACTTCATCTGATTGAGCCAAGTACTGTATGAATAAATATAGTTCAGGTCCTTGAGGGCCTCCTAGTCCAGAAGAGGAGGCATGGAAACAGAAATATGATGTGACGAACTTTGTAAGTGGGGTGCTGTAGGAGCCCAAGGTCCCAGTGCTGAGGGTCAAAAGTACTTGTGTATCTGAGATTCTCTGTGCTTTTGCCCATTCTTGAAACTTTCATTTGTGTCATGGTAAGAATGGGACTGCTATAGCTTTTCGGGTTGTGATCATGAAGTCTTCCGTTCACTTTCCTGTGCTTTGGGTACAACACTCTTACCCCTCTTCCCTGGGTGGGGGAACACTTAAACCCTTTCCGCTCCAGAAAGCCGGTAGGATAGCCTGTTGATCGGGGCTTTCTCATCTCCATGGTGCTGGGCTTTACAGATAACCTAATCTTGACACAATTTGTTTTAGGAATGGAGTTTTCTGGGACAGTATTGGAGACAGGCACAGATGTCAGCACAGTGAAACAGGTAAATTAGTTGAAATCTAGGCAATTGACTTGTGTGTAGCTATGAGAAATGTGCAAACCTCGTTTTTAGCCTAAGGGTCTTGCTTCTCCTGGCCTTTGCCAGCAGACACCAAAGGGAAACCGAGATGGAGGGGGAAGAACCTAATTTTGAATTGGGAGAAGGAAGCCAGTAGAAGCTCTTGGCTTTGTTAAACTTTTTGTTACTAATAGAAGGCAGCACCTTGGTCTTTAGTTACTGGGATAGAAAATTCTTAAGTTGCAGCTTCTTATGAAAGAAATTAACACTGGATTCTAATTCATCTCAACCTTTTCCTTCCTTGCTCTATCCTATCACTGTCCACAATGTGCTCAGATTGACTTGGCAGCCTGGTGGTGGTGGGCAGGGAGGGGGTAGGGAGTTGAGGAAAGGCTGAATTATTTACTAAACATTAACTCAATAGGTAATTAAGGCAAACTTGTGTCTTATGGGGTCAGAAAGAAAGGTTTTCTTCCTTTTTTTGATTAATTCGGGAAGAGGTAAATGGCAAGGTCGTGCGTTTCAACATACCCTTAGTGGCATTTTCCTTTCAGGGAGATCGAGTCATTGGCGTGAGTGGCTTGAATGGGATGGCTGAAGAATGCGTCATTGACCAGAAGGTATCCCTGCTTGGAGACTTTTTTTCCTTCTTCCTTTTCTTTAATTTCCTCCCATCCTTTATTCCTCATTCTTCTCTCTCCCTTTTTTCTTTGTATTCCTTTGGTCATATCTTGTTTCCCAGCCAAGCACTTCTTTCTTTCAAATGCTAAACCCCTTTTCTATATTGGTGTGAGAACCCTTGCACAGAGCTTTGTCTGGAGTGGTTTAATGAAGCAGGGCATTGTGTTTTCTGAGTCCTGGAGCAACTGGCTGGTTGTCCAGTTGGACCCTAGTTAGATAATTTTGGTGGAAAACTGGTTTGGGGCATTGAGCTGGATGTAATGGGTTTCTCCCTGACATGAAGCTTCTGAGAGAGAGCCCCGGGAATGGAGCCCGCCTGGGTGGCCCTGTATGGTTGTGCAGGGTGTGCATGGTGCCCCCTAGTGGCGAGCAGTACGTATTTTTTTCCCCCACAGCCTTATTGAGGTATCATTTATGCACCATTCAATTCTCCCATTACAGTATAGTGGTCTGTGTTCTGTTCTCTGTAAGTTGGTGCCTTCCTGAGTCAGATGCCAGCCTTAGGATTTTTGAAGACTGATGCAACAGTCTTGAACTCTGTCACAACTTGCTTGGTCTTGACTTCCACTGGGCTTGGTTCCTGATGTGTTTCCTTTTGCAAATCAATCAAATCATAAGATGTACAGCAGCCTTTATGAACAGGTACATGGACTTAATTCCTAAGTCACTGTTATCTCTTTTTATAGAGACTGTGGCAGATTCCAGAAAGCATCCCCCTCCGAGAAGCTGCTGCCTTGCCTGCATCTTATGGCACTGCTATTTTGGCCCTGGAGCGTCGGGCCTGTACCCAGCCTGGGTGAGGACTGTGTAGACAACAGAGGGGTAGATGGGACCCTTCTATGATATCAGAAGTGCCCACCAAGGCCTTGTCCTTTCCCTTCCCTTCCCTGGTCTTTAGCTCACGTTCAGCCTGTCTGAGGAAAGGCCAAAGGAAGGTGGTGACCTGCAGTTGGGGTCTGGTGATGGTGGAGATGTCCTTTTGTCTGAGAGGGCACAGTAGACTGTGAACTTGGCCAGTATGAATCCGGAGAAATCTCTGTCTCAAACCTGACTGCTCTGGAGGTCACCTCCTAGAAAACCTTAAAGTTTAGAGAGTTGGTTTATTTAAACTGTCTTCACTCTGATTTTAATGGAGCCCAGTGGTATTTGCTTCTGTGAGGCTGGGTTGGGTGGGCCTAATCCGGGTATTTAAAACTCAGCGGTGCTGAAGCTTCCCGCTTTACCTGGAGCATGTGCCTTCTGCTCTTTTCAGAGAGCCTCAGAATTGTTCCAGAGGAGTGGGGTTAGTGGAGCAGTGGCCAGGACATGAAAATCACCTTCTAAAATTTGGCAGCGTTTAGTATGAGAATGATTTTAGGACAGAATTTCTGAAGCAGAAATCAGAGTGGTAGCTCAAAGGAAGGTTGCCACTGGCGTGAGGAAGAGGCTACCTAGAGAGATTAAGGGATCTTTTTCCTGGGACATCTTCAAAACTGGATCAGATTAGCAGTGGTCCAGCAGTCGCCAACCTAACCCAGACCTAAAGGCTGGAGAACGGCTGTCCATGAAGCGTTGAATGAGCTGCCACTAATTTCTCTTCTTGCCTTAAAATGTCCTAGTTTCAAAATATTCACGAAATCATATTGCTGGATGATTTTTGGTTTCTGGAGTAACGTTCGTCTTTCTCTGGCACAGGGAAACGGTTTTAGTGACAGCAGCAGCTGGAGCCACAGGCCTTGCTGTGATAGATGTGGCAACAAATGTTCTTCAGGCCAAGGTATTTGCATGTGAGATTCTCCATTTAAAAAAATCATACCTCCAGTTTTCAAACATGGAATCCATTCATTCATTTATTAAAAATCATGTGCAAGGCACTCGGTATCTTGAGTAATCTAGAGTAGGTTCTTGCCATTGATTTGCTTGCAGACTCCTGAGGGGACCCAGAAGTAAGTCACTCATCCTTCTGGTGACTAGAATTTGGCAAGCTCCGACTTGCTTCACAGCCTCTGCAGATTCTGTTCCTTCTACCTGTAATGCCCTGCCCTTCAAATTTAAACTCACATGTCACTTTTCCAGGGAAGTATTTTTTGGTCCCTCAGGAGCTGTTAATCCCCCACCCTCCCCACTATTTGTGTGTGGTCTCGTAGCATCCTACATTTCTCTTTCATAGTGCTCACCTCAGAGTGTGGTGAGTCCTTTACTTGTGTCATTATTGGATGAATGTCTTCCTCCTGCTGGACTGCAATCCCCATGAAGGCAGGGACAGTGTCTGTTTGGTTCATTATTGTAGTCTGAGCACCTGGCATGGTGCCTAGACCATAGTGGGCACTCCATGTCTATTTCTTGAGTGAATGAATAAACACATGAAAGAAAGACCCAAGTCTCTCCAGGGGCATCTCTGTGAGGCTGTGGGGTTCAGAGACGGAGGATTTCTTAGAGAAGGTGGACATTTAAGCTGACTTTTGAAGGACTGGTAGCAGTTGAATAGAGGAAGAAGGGAAGTGAAGGCCATTTTCATGGTGGGAGGACATATTAGAAGACAGAGATGTGGGAGCTAACATAATGCGTTCAGGGAATTGCAGGCAGCCTATGTGGAGCGAAGGATCTCTGGGGGATGGTGGAAGATGACTCTAGAGAGGTGGGCAGAGATATGATCTTGAGGACTGAAGAATTTGAACATTTATCGGAAGCTCTCGAGCTACCGAGGATTTTAAGTAGGGAAGTGACAAGATCATCTTTGCATTTTGCAAAGTTCTCTTTGGTAGCAGTGGGGATGAGGGGTAGGGGCAAGGCCAGGGTAGTCTGGAGGCAGTAGGGAGACTCTCAGAGAAGTCCAAGCCAGAGGTGATGGTACTTGAACAAGGCAGTGGAGGCGATGAATTAAGAGATACTAAAGTGGAAGAAAATAGAGCATTTGGTGACTGGAGAGCATCCTAATATAGTTGAAGGAGAAAAGACTTTGAAGTTAGCCTGAGCTAGGCTCAAATTCCAGCTCTCCTCTAGCTTAATCACTTCAGTTTCCTCAGTGGTAAAATACTGCTTTCCTAGTAGGGTTGTTGTGGGAATATTGAAATTACACGTGCAGTGCGCCTGTTAGAGGGAATGGCACATCGGTAAGAATCTCTTAAAAAGGAATCCTGTTATTATTAGACATTGAGTGGGAAGGAGCAAACTAGGTTAACCTGTGGATTTGCCATTTATTGCGGTTGAGAACACAGGAGGAAATGATAAGTTCCATTTTGGACATGTTGAGTCTGAGGTTCCTGTGGAGCATGCAATTGGGAGGATATCCAGAAGGCACCAAGATATCCAGGTTTGGAGATAATTGGATTGGTCTGCAGTTTCTTCAGGTGGCATCTCTCCTTTCTCACATTCAGTTCCTTTTGGGAAGGACATGTGAGTTCTGAAAGCAATCTTAGATACCAGGAGGCTCCTCACGGAGTGTTAACACATCTCATGTCAAAAGCAAGGGCTTTTAGCACCTCTTGTAGGAGGGGAACCAAAATTCGTCTCATTGTCTAGAACCATTGATTATTTAACATTTCTAGGAAAATAAAATTGTACATTTGTTTTAAATAGTTATAGGAAGTAGAGTGAAAAGTTCATTTCAATCCAGATATTAAAATGAATGCAAGCTGTATTTTCTTTAGCATCAATAATAGTTTTCAGCAAGAGCGAGCAAACAAACAAACAAAAATAGAGGCCAGGCTGGTGACGCAGTGGTTAAGTTCACACGTTCCACTTCGGTGGCCCAGGGTTCCCCGGTTCGGATCCCAGGTGTGGACATATGCACCACTTGTCAAGCCATGCTGTGGCAGGCGTCCCGCACATAAAGTAGGGAAGATGAGCACGGATGTTAGCTCAGGGCCAGTCTTCCTCAGTGAAAAGAGGAGGATTGGCAGCAGATGTTAGCTCAGGGCTAATCTTCCTCAAAAAAAAAAAAAAATACCAAAAAAACAAAAAAAGAAAATGATGTTGTCATGCCACCTGCTTGGAACAGGTCATTTTGATAACACCTTCCATTCACAGTGTTTCCAATTGCATTCAAAGTGCCTCTACAGCTATTATCTTACCCTTGATCCTCTCAAAACCCCTAGGAGTTGGGTAATGTAAGTGTTTGTTATCCCTATTTCACAGATAAAGAAAGTGAGGCATCAAGAGAGACAGTGATTCCTGGCAGGCCTGGCTGGGACCTAGTGAGAATCCTGGATTGGACTCAGAGGCCGGGCCCTAGCCTGTGTCCGCCCTCCGAGGCACTGTGTGCTGATAGCCGGCGGTGAACTGCAGCTGTTTGAGGGTTTCACTGGGGAGCGTTTGAGGGTCGCTTCAGTTTCAAATAGTCCTGAGTGAGTTTGTAGTATTTTAAGGGCCCTGATGTTCTTGCATGCCTGAATGCAAGTTCTGAATGTCACCTTGGGGCCAAAGTGCTTGGGCTGGTGGGTGCTGCCCAGTGATAAGGTCCCTCTAGGAATGCTTGAGTATTTGAAACTTTTCTGGAGACTTCCAAACCCCAGGCCACCTCACAGTATGGCCCACAGCCATCTATGCCAGGCCTTGAGCGTGGTTTTCTCCTGGGGTGAGGGCTTGCAAAAGCATGGGCTTTGGAGTCAGGCAGCAGTGAGTCTGAATAGTTGTTCTGCCACCTACTGCTTAGATGATCCTGGCTTAATTACTTAACCTCTCTGGGCCTGTGTCTCCATCTATAAAATGGGAGTAATTAGACCTCCCCCATAACGTTCTTCTGAGGTTTAAATAGAATAAATGATTGCGTATGTGTAATAGTAGATTCAATTTATCTAATACTTCGTTTTCCAAGTGCGTTATATACAGTATTCCATTTAATTTTTAAAATAAATTGTATTTTATGGATGAGGTAACTGAAGCTTAAGAGAAGTTGGCAGGCAGGATAGAGGTTAAAAGCGTGAACTCTGGACGCAGATTGCCGGGATTTGGATCCCGCTTCTGCTTCCCGTTAGCTGTGTGACCTTGGGCAAGGTACTTAACTTCATTTGCCTCAATTTCTTCATCTCTAAATTGGAGATAATAGTGTCTATCATTGGGCTGTTGAGCTTAAATGAGTTATTAATGTACATAAAGCATTTAGAATAGTGCCTGGCACGTAGTAAGCATTATGTAAATATTAGTTCTTACTAAGTAATTTGCCTTAGGTAACACAGCTAGTTAGTAGCAGAGCCAGGATTTGAACTCAGGTCCGTCTGACTTCAAGATCTTTCCACTGAATCATATTTTACCCTCTGGGAAGCTTTCCCTGATCTTCCGGATCTAGGTTGGATACCTCTTGTTTGCACTTCTGGAACCCTCTGCACTTCCCCCATCACACTGCTGTATCTTGCTTTCTTGACTCTAAGCTTCGTATTTAGCTTGTATCCTTACTATTTGACTCATAGTACGTGCTCATTAAATGGTGGCTTTAATTTGCATTTGGAGAAGACTTTCTGAGTGTCTCCTGAACCATCTCCTAGTTAGACCCATTGGGGTTCCAGGATTCCTGGAAATGTAGAACCCCTGGCCAGTGGGGCATGAAGGGGCCAGTGTGATGGATGGATTGTGTTGGGCCTGATATGTTGGATTGTTGATGCTAGGACATCAAGGTCACATTGGTTTCCTTGATTAGTACCCTTTGGTTGGAGTCTGAGTGGGTGGGGTGAGCCCCTCTTGGTATATATTCTGGACCATCAGAAGCTTTGTGTTCTTTATGCAGGTAATAGCTGCAGCCGGAAGTGACGAGAAGTGCAAGCTGGCGATGCAGAGGGGTGCACAGTCCAGCGTGAACTACAGTCAGGGCAGCCTGAAGGAGGCAGTGAAGAAGCTGGTGGGCAGTGGTGGGGTGAATGTGGTCATTGACACCGTGGGAGGAGATGTCTTCCTGGAGGCTCTCCACAGGTGCATGAAGTGGGCTTTCCATAGTGGGCTGGACCTGTGGCTCCGTTGAAACCTTTTCAGGCCTCTGTCTTCCTTCTGGCCTTGCTTCTCTTTCGTCTTTGCTGCTCACTTTTCCTGTAGGCATCAGCATCAACGAGAACAGCTGAGTGGGTGGGTGAAAGGAATAGAAGCAGAGGGAAAATCAGGAAATGCTTAAATATAGCAAAAACAAAATATCCAACTGGAAAATATCCAAAAAATGACTGCAGACTCTCTAGTTGGCAATATCAAATGCTTTAGAAATTATGCATGTGTTAAATTCAGCTATGCCGGCCCCCACTAACTAATTTATATACATGGTGTGGGTAATTCTCGGGAAGGTCATCGTTCAGATGTGAGAATTACTGGGGTGGCAGTTCCCTAGTTCACCATGCACTAAGGTACAGACTCTTGATCTTGCTGGTTTCTGAAGCAGCCAGCAGTGTAGGTGTCTCTTCAATTTGTTTTATTAAAAAAAATATCACTGAAGATTTAGTACGACTGCTGTATCCACACCAGTTCTCATTCTGTTTTCGACCAGGGACTCTGGAGTGCTCTGATAATATTGGTTTCATTTCTCGTGTCATCCTGGCAAGCACAGTTTTGTGGTTTATCTCAGTTTGAAGTAGAAGAAACAGAAGCAGAGAGAGCAGCTTACCCACAGAAGGGGCCCAGTTGGTTCTGTAGCCCCTGAGCCTCACCTTGCTGTGCTCGGTACTGTGCTGGAGAAGAAGTGAAGGAAGGAGCGTGTTGATTAAATGGAGAGCCAGCACAGATTGCTGCTAATAATGCTCACCCTTCTCTTGCCTTCTGGATAATAGTGTTTTGACAACAGCTTCTCGTTTGCCTTCTGAAGAAGAAAAGCAAAAATCAAAAACCAAATAAACATACGCATATTTTATATCTAAGATGCTTACAGAATTTATTTTTGGAACTCATTGCTTCATGTGCACTGTATGGTACTTCTCATAATGGCCTGCAGAAAATTTGTGTGAATTTTTGTAGGTTATTCACAATTCTCTAGAGAAGCACATGACTAAAGTTAAGTCTTTGTGTAGAGCAAATGATGCCTCCTTAAACTACCTGTCTTCTTATTCCTGCTTCCTAAGTTCCGAATCTTTAAACTGAGTTGTCTTGAAGGAGAGCATGTGGAATGATATTTGTTTACACCCAGTTCCCTTCCACAAAGTAGTTGACGTGATCATGGGCCACATAAGGACATTTCGGTCGATGATGGACTGTGTAGACAACAGCGGTCCCCTAAGATTAGTACCATACAGCCTAGGTGTGTAGTAGGCTGTACCATCTAGGTTTGTGTAAGTACACTCTAGGATGTTCACACAATAATGACATCGCCTAATGATGCATTTCTCAGAATGTGTCCCTGTCGTTAAGTGATGCATGACCGTGGTTAGACAGACAGCCTTGATTCTAAAAGTGGGTCCCCTTAAAAAACTGGCTAGTTCTTCTGGCTCCCTACTGACCTGCTTATGGCTTATTTTTATATTTTCCTACTGAGGAATCCAAAGTGGTACAGGATGGTTCACCTCTGCCAGTTTGTAAGGTCAAGTGGAATTCTCAGCTGGGAGTTTAATTGTTGCTTTTCTTTTTTTAAATTGTGATAAAATATGCATGACCTAATATTTATCATTTAACCATTTGTAAGTGTACAATTCAGGGACATTAAATACACTTACAGTATTGTGTCACCATCCCCAACAAAAACTTTGTCCAGGGGCTGGCCCCGTGGCTGAGTGGTTAAGTTCCTGCGCTCTGCTTCAGCGGCCCAGGGTTTTGCTGGTTCGAATCCTGGGTTCGGACATGGCACTACTCGTCAGGCCATGCTGGGGCAGCATCCCACATGCCACAACTAGAAGGACCGACAACTAAAATATACAACTATGCACTGGGGGGACTTGGGGAGCAAAAGCAGAAAAAACCCCAAAACCAAAAACTCTGTCCGTTACACAGTAACTGTTCCTTTCTCTGCTCCAACTCCCCACCCTGGTAACATCTATTCTACTTTCTGTCTCTATGAATTCATGTACATTACTTTTTATTTCATTCTACCTTTTTATTGTGGTAGAAAAATACATAACATAAAATATGCTATATTAACCATTTTTAATTATATAGCTCAGTAGTGTTGAGTATATTTATGTTGTTGTGAAATAGATCTCTAACTTTTCCGTCCTGCAAATCTGAAATTCTGTACCCATTAAACAGCAACTCCTCTTTTCCCCTTTTCCCCAGCCCCTCGTAACCGTCATCCTACTTTCTGCTTCTGTGAATCTGACTACTCTGGGTACCTCATATAAGTAAAATCACACGGTATTTGTCTTTTTGTAATTGGCTTGTTTCGCTTAGCATAATGTCCTTAAGTTTCATCCACGTTGTAACATGTAATGGGGTTTTCTTCCTTTTAAGGCTGAAGAGTATTCTATTGTATAAATATCTGTCTAACACATTTTGTTTATCCGTCCATCCATTGATGGACATTTGGGTTGCTTCTACCTCCTGGCTATTGTAGACAGCGCTGCTGTGAACATGGGTGTGCACATACCTCTTCAAGGCCCTGCTTTCAATTCTTTTGGATATAGACCAGAAGTGGGATTCCTGGATCATATGGTGGTCCTATTTTAATTCTTTGAGGAACCTCCGTACTGTTTTCCATAGCAGTTGCACCATTTTACAATCCCACCAACAGTACATGAGGATATCAGTTTCTCTACATCCTTGTCAACACTTGTTATTTTCTGTTTTTTCAATTAAAAAATTTTTTTATAGTAGCCATTCTAATGGGTATGAATATACATTGCTTTTTATAATTTCTTTTCCTTCTCCTTTTTCTCCTTAGCCTGGCATGGGAGGGCAGGATTGTGGTGGTGGGTTTTGCTGGAGGAACCATCGCTTCTGTGCCAGCCAACCTCTTGCTCCTGAAGAATGTGTCTGCCATGGGGGTGATCTGGGGCCGATACAAAGATCAGAACTTTCCTCTCTTCTCTGGAAGCATTTCCTCGGCTCTTCAGTACTGCCAGCAAGGGCGCATCCAGCCATACATTGGAGCGGTTTTTAAGCTGGAGGAGGTAAGATGCTCTTAAGGAGTGAGATGCTCTTAAGGGATGTGATGCAGATAAGGCTAGGAAATAATCTGTGTCAAACTCCTGGATAGTTTCTCCCTGGATACCGTAAATCCTCCTTCTATGGAATGAAAAGGTGAAAATGCAGCACAGTTAATGGGGTCTCACAGGCTGCAGTGTCACAGGATTTCTTCCTGTCTTCTAGGTTGTATGACTGTAGACTCAGGCGTAGTGAGCCACCTGGGAACCTGAATCTGCAAAGGCCATGAAGGAGCTGGAATTTTAGGACTCTATGTACTTAACTAGTGTCTCAAAGAGAGGGAAGTGATGGTACTTTAGAAAATAATTTACTCGTGTTAATATGAACTCTGAACTCCACCTCATACGAGTCTAAGAAGGAAGCACTTAACTTGACCTTTGATGTTAGAATCCAGACGCTTTAAAGTACAACCAGATGATCTAAGCTGGGGTTCTGTGAACAAAACACTAAATCATACCCAGCATCATAAGACTATAATTCATCCATTAGTCACTGCAGTTAATTTTGTTGGCCGTTCACTACCTTTTGCATTCCCCCACGGTCCCGTTAATGTGGCTTAAGCTTCCTCCAAAGTGTAATTGTGTGCATGCATGTGCAATATAGTTGTAAATGTGAATCTGTTAGACTTTCACTGTGAAGTTTTTTTGGGGGCTTAATTTGTTTTAATGTACAAAAAGCTCTTTTGGTAACTGCCGTCAGCCATTGATAGAGGTGGTGTTTTGTTCATATGCAGATTAGCGGAGCCCAAGCTGTCAGTGCCAGACTTCACTCTCACCAGCCTTCCATTTTTATGTTTTTTCCCATGATGAGGCACATTCTTGTCAAACACCGTTTACCTTCTTCCTCATCTTTTTGGTGTGTCAGTCAAGAAGGTAGAAAGAGAACCTGACTGGCCGTCAGAGAACTGGCTGGGTTCTATTTCCAGCTTTGGCCCCTCTAGGTACAGCTCTGTTCAGCCCCCTCACCTTTCTGACCTTCAGTTTCCGCGTCTCTAAAATTGAGGGGTAGGACAATATCGGTGGCTTTCAGACTAGGCTTCAGGAGCCACAGTTGGGATGTGGGGGAGGCAGGTGTACACTTGAGCTGCCGGGGCTCTGGGACCCCATCTCCACTGGGGCCTGAGCAGCTGCATGTTGTTACGTTTTTGTTCATACTTTTAGAAAAGGTTTTATGGCTTAAAAGCTTGAAAACCACCAGTTTGGAGAATTTCTGAGTCCCCTTCCATCTTGTGGCTTTTATCCTATGACTTGTAGACTGACGTTTGCTTTACCTGAGGCCCTCGTATACCTGTTGCTTTAGGGTAAGGACAATCAGGCAGCAGAGGGGTGGAACCGCGCGTTGGTTTGAACGGTCTCTTCCCTCCGCTGACGTCTTCTAAGTGCTGCTCAGGCAGGAAAGAAGGCCAGAGGTGGATTATTGTTTTAATTGCCCACGTTGAAGTGCTCTCTCCTCTTACACACGAATTAACTATCTGCTCACTGACCTCCTGTCAGCTTCCATTTGCCTTTCTCCTTTCCAGTGAGGGCTGTGCACATAGGATTTGTCAAGTTCCTCCCACTCTGCTGACCTTCCTGTTATCAGCCGGCTCTCTGAGGCCATGCCCCTCAACAATTTCAACCATCTCATTCACACACCATCCATTTACTGTTTCTTCCCTTTCTGTTTCTTTCAATATGCAAACTATTTAGAGGAATAATAATAATAATAATAATAATAATAATGGCAGCTTCCAAACATTAGGTGCTTACTCTGGGTCAAGAACTGTGCTAAGCACTTTATATGCATTTTCTCATTTAATCTTCACAGCAACCCTTTGAGATATGAACCATTTTTATCATGTTTTACTATGAGGAATTCAAGACTTGTAGAGGCTAAGAAAGCTGGCCAGTGATATGTAGTAAGTGACAGACCTGGAATCCACTCCGGCTTGGTCTGACGTCAGAATCTGGCCTCCTATGGCCATGTCAAGGTCTCTCCTCAAAAAAGCCAGGAAGTTTCTTCTTAGAGACATTATTCTAGGGGGCCGGCCCCGTGGCCAAGTGGTTAAGTTCACACACTCCGCTTCGGTGGCCCAGGGTTTCGCCAGTTCGGATCCTGGGCGTGGATATGGCACCAGTCATCAGGCCGTGCTGAGGTGGCGTCCCATATAGCACAACCAGAAGGACCACAACTACGATATACAACTATGTACTGGAGGGGTTTGGGGAGAAAAAGCAGAAAGAAAAAAAAAGGAAGATTGGCAACAGTTGTTAGCTCAGGTGCCAATCTTTAAAAAAAAAGAAAAGAAACCTCGTTCTAGAGAATGAAGTTTATCCATCTATCAGTGAATTATCTATGTGAAAGAACTATTTCATAGTTAAAACTACGAGTCGTCTTGAATTTTCCTGAGCAGTACCAGAATTTATGTATATATATTTTTTAAAATGATGATTAAATGACTATATAATTAATTTCACTTAACTTAAAGCCTGGTTAATATTTTTCATGTATACAGGTGCTCTGCAGTTTCTATTTTCTCCTGCATATGTGGACTTAAAGGTTTGACCTTGATAGTTGATATTACTATGACCACATACTTTGTCCCATAGCCTTCGTAGTCGGCACAGGGTGCGAATTTTCGTAGCCCTCTGTGTGTCTCCTTCATCTACTTGTAATCACTTGTTCGATGCCCGTCATTCCCGTACACCATAAACTCCCTGTGGGCAGGGGCCGTGTGCTGTCTGCACCTCCGTGTCTCCGGATTCTGGTGGGTACGCATCTGTTGAATGACTGATTGAGAGTTTGGGGCTCTAGGGTCAGATCTGCCACTTAATTGGCTGTGGACAAATGACGTCCATCTTTGTGCCTTAGCTTCCCCCTCTATAAAGGGGAGTAATATACTGTACATGCTAGGGTGGTTATGAGAATTCAGTAAGATAATACGTGTAAAAGCACACAGTAAACACTTAGTATATTTTTTAAAGCAAAATATATAGCCATTATTAAATCCAGAGTTGAGCTTTTTCAGTTCCCGTGAACTGTAACACTTTTGCATTGACATTTCGGAGGGCAGGATTAGAGAGACAGTCTTTAGGTTTTGGATTTTAACTAGAATTTGTCCTCTGAAGGGTTGTCTCTGTGCCATGGTGGGTGGATCATGGATGAGCCCATGATCTGTTCAGAGGATGGCATTATTTAGATGTGCAGAGTCTGTTTTCTGTAGGGAGCTGCCCACACACATCTCGACCTGACCTGCTACTTAAACCTCACAGATCTGAGCTTGTTTAGTATATAAAGGTCAGGTGAGATCACCACATGTACAGATTTAGTGGATAGAAATTGTTTACTCGAAGTTTCCTGAGTCTATCTGTGGAATATTCTTAAAATTAAATTACTCTTTTAGTTTAGATGGTATATTAATTTTAACCCATTGTTCCAGACCCAGTTTATGAGCCTCCCCATATTTGCCAGGCCTACCAGCCCCAGGCCTTGGACACTTGTCACACTTCTCCAGTGATGGCTCAGGCCGCTGATCCCTGCAGCCAAAGAGCCCAGACTCTGTGCCTAGGGCCCACTCCTAACAACGTTGATCGTTTCATGCTTTCCCCGGGGGGAGAGCTGATCTTAGGCAAGGTCTCCATTTTGCTCATTGGCGGGGAGCTGCTGCAGCTCCGATGCAGAGTCTGGTCCGGAGGACCTATTGAAGCTCTGGCTTCCGGGGAAACTGGATGCAGGGGTCTGGGTAATGCAACCCAGGGTGTGGGGAGTTCACTCCATGGGGCGAGCTTTGACAAATGGAAGACAGGAGATAAATTGCTGCCTTTTTCCCTCCTGATGGACTGTTTTGACGTGCAGTGGGTTCCATACGGCCCCTCTGGAGAGGTCCTGTGTGAGCAACTACTAGCTGCGTGCCCCCTGAAGCCATGACCAGTTCAGGATCAGTAACACGCACCGTATAGTTCTTTTCCCTTCTTCCTCGGTTCCCTTCACTTTTTCTCTCGCCCTTCCCTCCCTGGGATTGCAATGAAGCATTAGGGCATATGTTTTGATTTGGCTTTATTTTCTAAGGAACCCAGGGTAACATTTAATTTTGAAAATGTATTTATTTCTATGTTTCATAATATGTAGTTTGACTTTTTTTAAAAAAATAAGTCAGGTTTATTGAGGTATAATTTCCATATATTAAAATTCACTCTGAGTCTTAAAAAACATATATAGTCATGTAACCACCCTCTGCAATCAAAATATAAAACATTTCTATTACTCCAGAAGGTTCCCTTGTGCCCCTTTGTAATCAATCCTCTTCTCTTACCCCACTGTCCCTGGCAACCTCTGATCTGTTTTCTCTCCCCATAATTTTGCCTTTTCTGGAATGTCTTATAAATGGAATCATACAGGACGTAGCCTTTTGAGTGTGGCTTCTTTAATTTTGTGTGATGCTTCTGAGGATTACCCATGTTTTTACAATATGTCAGAAGTTTTTCTTTTTTGTTGCTGAATAGTATTTCATTGTATGGATATACCTCAACTCGTTTTTTCATTCACACATTAATAGATGTTTGGTTATTTTCAGTTTTTGGTGATTATGAATAAATCTTTTGTAAACATTCATGTACAACTTTTTTTTTTTTTTGGAGGAAGATTAGCCCTGAGCTAACATCTGTGCCCATCTTCCTCCACTTTATATGTGGGACGCCTACCACAGCATGGCTTGCCGAGCGGTGCCATGTCTGTACCCGGGATCCCAACTGGTGAACCCTGGGCCACCGAAGCAGAACGTGCAAACTTAACCACTGCGCCACTGGGCCAGCCCCCATTCGTGTACAACATTTGTAGAGACATATGCTTTTCCTAGTTTGGGCTTGGGATTTCTGGGTCATGTGCTAAGTGTATGTTTTAAAAAAATTTACACAGACATTTAGTTGACTTTACTTACAGAGCAGGTTTTTTTTTTTTTTACCCCCAGTCTCCAATGCTGCCCAGATAATATCATTAGATAGAATGTCAGTTTAAAAGAAATCTATGCAGAATCCTACAAATAAGAGATGTTGATGCTCCTCAAGAAGGGTGAACTTGACTATATCAGCAGCTCTCTGTGCCTCAGTTACTCAGTAGAAATTCTGTTGAGTCTCTGCCCTTCATGATTTTTAAGACAAGGCCACAATTACTGCATTCCTCTCAAAGCCCAGAGCACATAGGTTTTCTACTTTTTGGTGCATTCTGGATTAGAAACTGGTGCTCCAGCATACATGATCTGTTTGAACATTTCAAGATTCTGTTTATGCTGATTGCTACGCTATGTTTAACTTTTAGTAAACTACCAGCTATTTATTTGAGTGTCATTGCTTCTTGGCCTTTTGGCTAAGATCAAGTGCAGAATGGTTGTATTATTCTGGGTTCCCACCAACAATATATCAAAGTTCTAGTTCTTCTGCATCTGCCAGAACTTAGTATTGTCAGTTGTTTCTTTAATGTTAGCCGTTCCAACAGATGTGTAGTGGTATCTGACTGTGGGTTTAATTTGCATTTCTGTATTGAATAATGATCTTGAGTCTCTTTCCATATGCTCATTGGCCATCTGTATGTCTTTTTTGGTGAAATGCATTGACTGACTTTTAAAAGAAAATTCAGATCAACTTGTATCAGAGCAATGATATGATGAATATAATTTAACTTTGACAGTGTATCACTAACTAAATATTTTTACCTTTTAAAAACAATCCCACTCAGTCCCAGATATATTCGCTCATTCAAGAGTTTGTTTTATTCATCAGACATTCACTGGGTACATTCTGTATGCCAGTCAATAAAAAGTAAGACAAGCAATTTATCTTGTAGTTGGGATGATCTCAGACTAGTGCTATGATTGGGGGGAAGAGCTGGTTTCTAATGAAAGCGTGAATCAGCATAGTGTATTTAGGGAACTGTAGGTTACTGTGATTATTCCCGCTTGATGAGCTAATTAAAAATTCCAACAGCAGAACCTAAAACAAAAACAATATCCTCACCCTTCCTCTCAATTCCAGGTTGCATATCTTTAGAGACAAATTTAACAATGGCTTCATCCACTGCGAGGCAGAGAACCAGGGTTCTGGGAACAGCCTGTGTGTCTGTCCAGGCATCAGGATGGAGAAGCCTCCCTGTCTCTGATGCAGCCTGTCCAATCCAGGAGGACGATGTCCCAGGCATCTGAATGAGCTATCAAAGACGCTGGCCTAAAGTGGTACGCTTTTCTTCTTAGTCTCTCTCCCAGAGCCTTATCACATCCAGTCCTTAACACCGCTGGTTGTCTGTTTTCCCAGCGCAGATAGAAACCACACGGTAGAAAGGGACAGAGTTGGGTTATTTTTAGAAGCAGCTACAATTACAACAGAAGTGGCAACTGGGCATAGAAATAACAAAACATTTGAGAGACAGGAGGGAAAATACTGGATGTTCAAAATTATGAAATTCCCAAGTCATGGACCAAAAGGTTATTCTTTCTTCCCAATGTTATCTTTTAAGCAGTCGGGTCAATATGTGCTCCATTTTTATGAACATTTATTTGCAAAATGATTAAGAATAAGCCTTAGCACTTGAAGGGACAACTTTCTTTTTATGTTAGCGTTTACTTGCAGGAGACTCCTCATTTTTCTAGGAGGCCAGGTAAAAAAAGGATCACTGTCTCAAATTATGCTTGTTTTCCCAAGGATTTTCTGTTGTTGGGCTCTGACAGATCTCTGGGAACAAGTGCCTTCTAACTGACAGGGAGAGTGATGCAGCTGTGACTCGCTTGGAGCTGTACCTTTGAGTGACTGACAGGGCGGGGATGCGGGTTTCAAACATCTGTCTTAGACCTCTCCATCTCCTCTGAGTGCGTCTAAATTTACTTACATCGGAAAGGTCTCTGTAAGGCACAGAGCCCTGAAAGACAGATGTTTTTGAAACCGGGGATTTCATGCTGCACAGAGATTGCCCTGATTGATTTGTGTCTATGCTTATTTTTACTTATTTATTTTTCTTAGGCTCTCTGGGGAGGATTTCAAGTGGAAAGGGTTGGGTAATCAGAATCCTCATTTCAAAGCACATTTTCATTGTTGGATGTGCAAGACCCATCTTTTGCTTTTATGTCTGTGTCTTTATGGGTGTCTGAGTTTACTTATTCCCTTTATCCACATTTCCCATTGTCATTCACTCCTTTTCCTGCCCTCAGAGTCAGTCTTGATAATGTGTTTAATACATATCTTTGGATTTGTATTTCCTTGTAAAACACACAGGATTGTTTTATATGCTAATTTATTTTCAAGTTACGTAAATAGTGTTGTGCTGTAGACCTCATTCTGTTTCTTAATTTTTCATGCAGTGCTGTCTTTTTAAGATCCATCTGTGTTGCTGGTCCTGTACTCAGGTCGTTGCTTCCCAGTGCTGCATCATAGTCCATGGCGTGCGTCCACCATGGTGTACAGATCCGTTCCGTGCTGATAAACTTCTAGGTTGACTTGATTCCCTCCCACCATAATCAATACTGTAATAAACAGTCTCATAGGTGACTGTAGGGACTTGTGCAAATGTTGCTCTGGGAGTATTTTCCCAGGAGTAGGATGGTTGGGTCACAGGATGTATGCATTTGATTGCCAACTGTTCTCCAGAATGACTTGACCAGTTTATGCCCCTACCAGCATCCATGCGAATTCATGTGTATTTGCCACCCTGTCAATGTGTAGTGTTGTCCAACTTTCTGATTTTTGCCAAATTGATAGGCATAAGGTGGTACCCTATGGTTTTAATTTGCATTCCCCTGGTTTCTAATTCATTTAAGCGTCTCTCTATATCTGCTAGCCATTCATATTTCCAATCGTTTAAATTGCGATTTAAGCCCTTTGTGCAGTTTTCAGTGGGATTTCCTGTCTCTTTCTTACTAATTTGCAAAAGTTCCTTGTATAATCTGTGGTTCTCAAACTTTAATGTGTGTATGAGTCACCTGAGGATCTTGTTAAGAAGCAGATTATGATTCACTAGGGTTGGGATGGATCTCAAGATTGTGCATTTCTAATGAGCTCCCAGATGGTGCGGAAGACTGTGGTCTTGGAACCACCCTGTGAGTAGCAAGGTTCTAGATGTTAGCTTGAGACTTTACAAAAGTCTGTCCTTCCAAATTTGTCATGTACCTGTCACCTTTGTCTAGATTTAATGTAATCAAACACATCAATATTTTGACTTATGGTTAGTGCTCGTTGGGACTTATTTAATAAGTCCTTTGTCATCCCTGGGTCACAGTGATTTTTCTTCTTTTTCTCTATTGACTTTGCACTTTTATTTCTCACTTAAGGGTTTAATCCATCTGAAGTCACGTTTGTATTGGGTATAAATTAGGTAATCAATTTTTTTTCTCCTTATGGTGAGCTAGTTTTCTCAGACCAAATAGTTCATTGTTTCTCCATTGATTTGTGGTGCTACCTTCATCTTATTTCAAGTTCCCAGCTGTACATGCGTCTGCTCTCTGATTTCCATTCTATCGCTTGGTTCACATATCTGTTCCTATAATAGTATCACACTGTTTTTATGTTTATAGCTTCAAAGTATGTTTTAGTATCTGGAGAGGGAACTCTTCCACTTTTGTTCTTCTTTTTCAAATTTGCCTTAGCTATTTGTGAATCTTTATCCTTTTATGTAAATTTTGGGATAAATTTGTTCAGTTTCTCAAAAAATCTGGCTGAAATTTTCAGTGGAATTGCATTGACTTTGTAGATTAATTTGGAGGAGTGTTGATATTTTTATAATGTTAAACAGCCTTATTTGTGAACGAGGATATATTGCCATTTATTCAGCTCTTTCATGTGTTTAAATAGAATTTAAAGTTTTTCTCCATAAAGTCTTGTGGATTATTCTTAGTTATGTTAATTGCAAGTACTTTACTGTTTTGGTTGCCTTTGAGAACAGTATTTTATTTCTGTTATATTTCCTAGTTGATTATTTCTGATATAGAGAAATGTCAGTAATTTTTGTAAGCTGATCTTGTGTTTCACAATTTTGCTGCCCTTTCTTATTTGTTTGTCTGTTGCTTTGATTACATTTTCTATGTGGGTTATTATATTGTCTGCAAATAATGACACTCTTGTCTTTTTCCTTCCAATCTTCTTTGCCTTTTAAAATTTAAAATTTTTGCATTTATTATTTATTTTATTAAAAAAATCAATAGACTTTACTTTTTGAGCAGTTTTTGGTTTCCAGAAAATTCAACAGAAAGTATAGCATGTTCTCATATACTCTCTTTCCCACCTCCCAGTTTCCGCTATTATTAACATCTTCTATTGGTGTGGTAGATTTGCTATGATAGGTAAACCTATATTGATACGTTATAATTAACTAAAGTTTTTAGTTTACATTAGGGTTCATTCTTTGTGCTATACAGTTCAAAGGTTTTGCCAAGTGCATAATGTCATGTATCTACCATTACAGTATCAAACAGAATAGCTACACTACTCTAAAAATGCCCTGGGCTCCACATATTCACTCCTGCTCCCCAACCTCAAATCCCTGGCAGCCACTGATCTTTTTACTGTCTCTATAGTATTGCCTTTTCCAGAATGTGATGTAGTTGAAATCATACAGTATGTAGCCTTTTCTGACTGGTTGCTTTTATTAGGCAATATGCATTTAAGATTCTTCCATGTCTTTTTGTAGTTTGATAGCATATTTCTTATCACTGAATAATATTCCATTGTCTGATGTACCACAGTTTGTTTACTCAGTCACCTATTAAAGGACATCTTGGTTGCTCCCAGGTTTTGCCAGTTATGAATAAGGTTGCTATAAACATTTGTGTGCAGGTTTTCATGTGGACATAAGTTTTCAACTTATTTGAGTAAATACCTAGGAATGTGATTGCTGGATCATATAATAAGATTATGTTTAGCTTTGTAAGCAACTGCCAAACTGCCTTCCAAAGTGGCTGTACCATTTTGCATTCCCTCCAGCAATGAATGAGAGTTCCTGTTGCTCCACATCCTTGTCAGCATTTGGTGTTGTGAGTGTTCTGGATTTTGGCCATTCTGTTAGGTGTGTAGTGGTGTCTCATTGTTGTTTTAATTTGCAATTCCCTAATGACATATGATATTGGGGATCTTTTCATATACTTATTTGCCATCTGTATATTTTCTTTGGTGAGATGTCTGTTAAGGTCTTTGGCACTTTTGTTTGTTTGTTTGTTTGTTTTTGGTGAGGAAGATTCGCCCTGAGCTAACATCCATTGCCAGTCTTCCTCTTTTTTTTTTCTTTGCTTGAGAAAGACTAGCCCTGAGCTAACATTCATGTCAGTCTTCCTTTACTTTGTACGTGGGTTGCCTCCACAAAGTGGCCTGTTAGTGGAATAGGTCCACAACCAGGATCCGAACCCCCAAACCCAGGCTGCCGAAATGGAGTGTGGGGAACTTGAACCACTCAGCCCCGGAGCTGGCCCCACATATTTTAACTAAGTTGTTTGTTTTCTTATTGTTGAGTTTTAAGAATTCTTTGTATATTTTAGATACAAGATCTTTATCAGATAGGTGTTTTTCCAAGATTTTCTCCCAGGCCGTGGCTTGTGCTTTCATTCTTTAAAGTTTCTTTTGCAGAGCAGAAGTTTTTAATTTTAATGATGACCATCTTACCAATTTTTTCTTTCATAGATCATGCTTTTAGTGTTATATCTAAAAACTCATTGCTAAACCCAAGGCAACTTAGATTTTTTTTCCTTTGTTTTCTTCTGAAAGGTCATAGTTTTGCCTTTTACATTTAGGTGTAAGATCCATTTTGCGTTAATTTTTTTTTTTTTTAAAGATTTTTTATTTTTTCCTTTTTCTCCCCAAAGCCCCCTGGTACATAGTTGTATATTCTTTGTTATGGGTCCTTCTAGTTGTGGCATGTGGGACGCTGCCTCAGCGTGGTTTGACGAGCAGTGTCATGTCCGCGCCCAGGATTCGAACCAACGAAACACTGGGCCGCCTGCAGCGGAGCGCGCGAACTTAACCGCTCGGCCACGGGGCCAGCCCCAATTTTGCGTTAATTTTTGTGAAAGATGTAAGGACAGCATGTTGATTCATTTTTTTGCATGTGGATGTCCAGTTGGTCTGCACCGTTTCTTGAAAAGACTATCCTTTCTCCATTGAGTTTCCTCTGCTCCTTTATCAAAGTTCAGTTGACTATATTTGTATGGGTCTATTTCTGGGCTCTCTAATCTGCTCCATTGATCTGTTGGTCTCTTCTTTCCCCGATACCACACTGCCATGATTACTGCGGCTGCTTTTTAATTCATGTTTTATAAGCTTGTGCTTCTAAAAAAGGATTTGAGATAGACTGCAATTTCAGTTACACTGGAAACAGGACAATTTTAATAAAGAGATAAAAACTGTAAGAAGTTAAAGGATTGATTCTTCTGGCAGTGGCTCTGTTCTTTCAAAAGCTAGAACACATAGAAATACTACAGTAGAGTATAGACAGGCCTGAGGACTTCTTACCTGCTGTCATTCATCTAACAACTTTGAAAGTTATTGTTAAACAGAAAAATTCTGGGGTTGCATTATTCTTAAATATTACTGTTTTCCTTTGAGTTTGTGGTGATTAATTGGTTAGTATTCCGTAGTTAGCAATATACAGTTCATTGGAGACACATCTTAATACTTGAGCTATTTTGAGAATTGAATCAGCAACAAATATTTGTTGAAATATGCCTATGTACAAGTCTGACCACTTTTTTGGGGATTTGTTCTTTTAGGTGAATGATGCCTTCCTTCATGTGATGCAGCGCAAATCCACGGGCAAGGTGCTTCTCTCTCTCAAATAAAGACTCACCCCAGCAGCAAACTCAGCGTGTCTGAATCCAAACCCATCATCTTTCCAAAAAACCTGATTTGCCTCCTGTGTTTCTAAAGGTGTTACCACCTTCCTTACTAATCCAGATTAAAAATCTTTTAGAGTCACCTTTGATTCTGTTTTTTAATTTCTCATAATTAGTGTGATCATATACTTTATTGTGCAAACTTCGACCCGTTTGAGAGGGAAAGGTTGCTGTTAGTAATTACACCAGGAAGACAGGTGTCCCAGGCAAACCAGGATGTATGGTCAGTGATGTATGCATCAATGGCCAGGGCTCTGTCGTCTCTACCTCTGAGGTATCTCTCACCTCCATATCCTGTTTTCCATTTCAGTTAATTCTGTCTCATCTGCTAATTCCGATGACCTCCTAAATGGCTTTCCTACCTTTAAACTACCCACACCCCCTCCATCCTGATTATCCATTATTGCCATGTTTTACTTCCTAAAACACAGCTATGATTATGTCTCATCTCAGAAAACCTACAATGGCTCACCATTGTCTATATGGTGGAGTTCAGATTCCTTGAGCTAGCATTTCATTTTGACCATGATTTTGCCCCTCTCTGATTTGCAGCCTTATGTTCCACAACTCCACTGGTCCCTCATATGTACTTAGATTTTTTGCCTCCCCACTTTGCTCTGCTCAAGCAGTTTCCTCTACTCCCTTATCTCTGTCAAACATAAGCCTTCTGGACCTCTAAGACCTACCTCTGCCATGAGCCTTTCCCCTCAGGAGGGTGCTCATCTTTTCTCTTCCCTTCTCCTTCCTGTGGATTCTCTCCCAGGATTTGTCTCATTTTGCCTTGCACCAAATGGAGCAGCATGTCCGGTGGAATGAACTCAGGATTCTGAATCCAAGATGTGGTTTTGAATCCCAGTCTCACCACTTTGGAGGTGGTTACTTAAGGTCTCCAACCAAATCTTCATTTTTCTCACTGTAACGTGGATATTACAATATCTACCTCACAAGGTTGTTGTGAGCAATACGCACAGTGATTGGGCAAACACCTGGCACACGGGAAGCGATTAGCAAATGCTACTTACCTTCACTTCCTTCTCTCCTCCTTTCTCAAGGTAGCCTAAGTTCCTTGATAGTAGGTACCATGTCTGACTCACCTCTGTACCTCCCACAATACTAGCACAGTGAGTTACCCTTGGCAAATACTCAATAAATTGAATTGAATTTGAATTATCTGCAAGTCTTAAATTGCGGGAAAAAAATGTATCTGTATATAATACAATGGAATATTATTCAGCCTTACAAAGGAAGGACATTTTGACACATGCTACATCATGGATGAATTTTGAAGATGTTATGCTAAGTGAAATAAGCCAGTCACACAAGAGCAAATATTGTATGATGCTGCTTACATGAAGTACCTAGAGTAGTCAGATTCCTACAGACAGAAAGTAAAATGGTGGTTGCTAGGGGCTGGGGGAGGAGGAAACGTGATTTATTGTTGAATGGGTGCAGAGTTTCGGTTTGGGAAGAAGTAAAAGTTCTGGAGATGAATGGTGGTAATGGCTGCACAACAGTGTGGATACACTTAATGCCGCTGAACTGTACACTTAAAAATGGTGAAAATGGTAAATTTATGTTATGTATATTTTACTACAATAAAAGATGTTAAAAAAATAAAAATATATTACCCTCATATTTAAGTGAATGCATTCAGAGAAGAGAACAGAGAGTGCAAGTCGAGGGCCTGGCTGAAGTAAGCTCCCGTCTCTGTCCGAGTCCTCGTCTGTGGGGCGAGGTCCTCTACCTTTGCTGCATGCTAAACGTTCTCTACTCCTCCTATTGCATGAGTGATAATTCCCAAAAAGGGTGGTGGAGATAAAAACAGACACCTTGATGAGGTCCTGTTCCAATAAATGGGGTAAGACGCTTTGTTTTCTGATAAGTACCTCAGGCCATTTGAAAACACCTATCTTCTTAGGGTCTTCTCACCAAAAGAGCATTTGGGAGAATTGTAAACTAGCTAGCGAACATTTAGAGAAAGAATTTGAAACCGAGAAATTAGCAGGAGGAAGGGGGAGGGGAAAGCTGTCAGGGAAACCACCCAGGTGTCTGCTGTGGGCCATGGGCGGGGGGCTCCTGTGAGGCCAGAGCACCTGCCGTGCCTCTTCCTGCCCAGTTGCCACGTTTTCACCTGCTGGGGGCTGCATGCCCTGTGGTTCTATTTAATGATATGCCTCTCCCCAAACTTACTTCTGTGAGCTATTTTTGTATTTAAATGAAAGTTGGTTTTCAAAAATATCAAGACACCAACTTTGAGGCTAATTTTAGAATTTCCTGACACCCTTTGGGATAATTGAAGACATGCTGGAGAGACCCCGGGAGAGAAAGAAGAGAAACCAGGGTTGGGAAAAGTGCACAGGCCCTGCTGGAAGCCACCTGTCCCACTGTTCCGTGCTGATCAGTAGGTGTCACTAGTAATAAAGATCGATTGTCCCCAGCTCACTAACGTCAAAGTGACTTAGATTGAAAGAGGCAGTCATTAAGGAGAGCGAGTTTCCTCAGGTTTAACAAGTATTGGTTAGAACCCCTAATGACCTCCTCTCTGCTCGCCTGTGTTCCAGCTTCATTGGAATGATTTGATGTGAAAGCATTTGACTCATATTTTAGTCATTGTTTGGTGGTTCCATCTGAGCCATTAGTTAGTCTGAAAAAAGAATCAATGCAGCTCCAAGTGACAGCACTGGTTCTGTATTCACAGACTTGTCCCAGCTCTCCCTTGCAGGCTGGCTGCTGGAGACATCGCTCCCACGTACCTGCCTCTTCTTTTTCAGTAGCTGAGGGTCTGGCCACCTGCACACACTTCAATCAACAGCTGAAGTGAGGTTTTGTGCTATTAGCTGTGGAAAAATCCTGTCTACACATCACCAGTATATTTGTCCCTGCTCCTTCCCTGTAATCTGCATGGTTTTAGAAAGCTGTCTTTTCTCTTGAAGCTATGGTATAGCCAACAAAAGATTTGTTATTTGGCAAGTGAAGGAAAATAAAGGTGTCTTCACATAATCACTTTTACTTAACCAAAAAATCTAAGTAAACTAAGAAAAATTCATGCTATTGTTTCTTTCTCTTATTTTTACTTCTAAGGTTGTCTAAGTGAATCAAAAAGCAGTGAGTTTTCAAAATGTTTATTGTTTATAAAGTCATGTGAGGGGAAGACCTAATTAAATGATCAACTACTGGCTTGTCTAATTGTTCTTTTCCATTTGGCTTCTTTATCACAGCTTCTTGCTAGAGTGAAGATCTGAATTGGAAATATGCTGGTTTCTGGAACTTTATCATTGTTGAGGAATCATATATATACAAAGTGGTTATTTTAACTGTTTTTCTTTCCTGATGTATTTAGAAATAGTCAGTTTCCTGAACTTTAGTGAATTGCATCCTTATTTCTAAAATAGTGTTGTTAAAATAATTACAAGAATACCGCATGGTCATTGAAAAAAGTCAAACCAGCCAGAAGTTTATGAGTAGAAATTGTTCTATTTTCCTCTATCCTGTCTCATTCCCATTCTCCGAGGAAACCACTGTAAACAGTTTGGTGTTAGTCTTGCAGATCTTTTAAAACACATACACACAGGTTTGGTTTTTTTAAATAAAGACGTACATAGGTTTTAAAAATGAGTGATCATAGTACAAATGCTGTTCTGTAATGTGCTGTTTTTAATCAATAATATGCCATGGACATCATTCCATATTAGTAAATATAGACATCTCATTCTTTGTGACAGCTGCTTAGTATTCCACAATGAGGATGTATATCATACACAACCATTTCCTTATTAGTGGGCTTATGCATTCATTTAACAAACATTTATTGATGTGCCTGTATGTGCCAAGCTCAGCACAGCACAGGGAATACCATGGTGAGGGAAAGGTTACAACTCTAGTGGAGGAGACAGACATTAACTAAATTCACAAAACCTTGCCAATCTAGTGCCGTATAAAGCATCATTGGGGAATTTAACTCAGGAAGGTCAAGAAAGATTTCCCTAAGGAAAGACCTTGAACCTCTATCTGAAGATTGAGGCTTCCAGGAATTAAATCCTAGGGATTTTGAATAGGCAGGGAAGAGAGGAAAGACTAGCATCCCATGGCTAATGAAAGCACGGCAAGTAAAAGGGGCTGAAAGAAGGCTGGTGGGGCTGTAGCTTGAGAGATGAAGGCAAGTGCTGTGAGATGAGGCGGGAGGTGGGGACAGATTGGGCAGGGGCTTGCTGGCCAGTTATGGAAGTTTTGCCTTTACCCTAAAAGCAATGG
This sequence comes from Equus asinus, assembly GCF_041296235.1. Lineage (NCBI taxonomy): Eukaryota > Metazoa > Chordata > Mammalia > Perissodactyla > Equidae > Equus > Equus asinus. The sequence continues at coordinate 44,680,604 of NC_091814.1, forward strand.
GATGCTATTGAAGTGTTCTAAGCAGGGGTTGGGCGGAGGCAGCATGACCAGAATGGCATTTTGGAAGAATCCCTCCAGCTAGAGTGGGGAGAAAGGATTGGAGAGAAATAGACCAATAGGAGTCTGTGAAAGTCCACATTAAAGATGATGGCATCTTGGACTAAGGTGATGATGTTGGGGAAGGGGAGAAATGGACCTTGGTGTTAGATTGGGTACAGGGGCGGGGTGAGGGGGAGTGAGAGGGAAATGTCAAGAGGACTCCTAGGTTCCTGGATAGATACTTGAGAGGAGGAACATCAAAAGAGAATTGGGTTTTGGCAGTGGAAGGGAATATGATGGGGGCAGAAGATTAAGTTTTGTACATAGTGAGACATCCAGGAGATGTCAAGTATGCACTTTTATATACCTGTCTGGTGCTTGGAGAAGAAGTGTGGCCAGAGATACACGTTTGTGAGTCACGTGCATGGAGGTGCTATTGATGCCGTGACATGGCTAAGATCGCCCTTGGAGAGCCTGTAGAGAGCAAAGAGAGTCTAGACTAGCCTTAAACAGTTTTCCTTTCAATAGAACTACAGAGTGTTTCGTGAGTGTGCTGTGGACCACTGAAAGAGACTTAGAGAGGTGTAGTTTGGTGATTTGAAATAAATCCCAAGTGGTTATAAGGAAGGCTGTATCGCACAGTGGATAAAACTGCATTCTCTCCATGGAGGGCCAGCGACTGGGGCTCTGAGTCCAGCTGTTTGACCTTGGGATGGACTCATTTTTTTACTTTTCTCACGTGAAAAATGAGGATAATAGTATGTGTTTTCTACCTTATATGGTTCATCTGAAGGTCAAATGAGATAATGTATGTGAAAGTGCTTTGCAAATTATCATTTTCATAATAGATTACAAGCTCGCCTAGTACCAGTGTGTTCAAAGTCATTTCAGAGTTGAAGCAAAATGTGCATTTTTCACCATGAGCTGGGATGGCGTGGAGCAAAAGAATTGTTTGATTTTTAAAAGTCTCTCTCAAATATTTCTACATTTTATTTTAGCTGAAGTCATTGTGTTCTTTTATACAGAATAATGGACAGAGTAATGGAGGCCTGATGATCTGATGTACCTCAAAGACATACAGAGCCAGACAAGGTCTGTAGAAGGACGCCTCAATTGATCCAGAGGGTAGGGAGTGTTCTTTGTGAGGGATGATAAAAGAATTAGGGCTCTTCATTCTGGAAAGACACAGGCTGAGAGGGGAATATGATTGAAATTTGTAAAGTAATGAAAATCATAGGATAAAAATATGAACTTATTAAATCCCAGAGCACAAGAACTAGGGACAACTTTATCATTTTAAAGAAATAGTTTTAGGGCAAAGTAAAAATAGCACTTCTTTACACAGGAATAGTAAGCCTATGGAACTTAACGACTCTCAAAATTTGCTAGGACCGAAACCAAATAGAAGAGAAAGACTTAAATTGTTGGAGGATAGATTCATAGGAGATTATAAAATAAAATTAAAACTATTTGGGTAAATCTCCCTAATCTTGGAGGATGGCACCATAGGCAGTGACCATTAAGCTTTCCCATCCCTATCTGGCCTCCTTGTCCAAATCAGGAGTTCTGAGTGGATATGCCGGAGAGGACAGAGCACAGAATTTGAGCTCAGAGGGTGTGGCTGCAAGTTTGACCTCTCTGATCTTAGGGAGTCACTTCTTTTTTATGTACCTCAGTTTCCCCATATGTTAAAAAAAATTAATATCAGCAATAAAACCTGCCTAACTATTGTGAGAGATTCAAATGAAGGGATGTTTCTAGAAGTGCTTTGTAGTTGATAAACAGATATTATTTGTAGGAGCATAAGAATTTCCACTTTTATTGTAGCATTTCCAGTTCTGTGTCCTCCAGGTGGACTGACCTTCACCTTGTGCTTTCTGGTCCTGACCTCATTAGGCAGCAGTATTTCCCAACTCGGAAATGCAGGAGTGGACTGAGGGCAGGGAACAGTCCCCTGTCCTCCAGGGAGGCAGAGAGAGCGCAGACCCTCTTCTCTCATCCCCTTTTCCTCCCTGCGAAGGTGGAGAATCACAGGTAAGGAGAACTTTGCAAGCATCTCTTCTCCTTTGGATGTTTTGGGTGGTTAAATGCCACTTAAAAGACTGGAGGGTTCTGGTGTCTGGGTGACTTCCAGGATTCTTGGGGATCTTAGGAAAACAAAAAGGCCAGTACACGGGCCAGATGAGGAAAACCATGAGGACTGGTTTCTTATGGCTTCTCATAGGTTTAGGATTTGAGGGAGAGAGAAAAATATGACTCTAAAGTCTCCTTTCAAGATGGCCATTGCAGTTCACTATGGCAGGAAAGCTGTTGGAGAGCTGGACGGAGAGAATATGTCTTACTGGGAGGGTCCTCTGAGTTTCATGTGTAGCTGTTGGGAATCTGACTCTGGCAGAAGGTATAGTGACAGGAGGAAGAGAGAACTGATAACAAATAACTTCTTATTTCCTCCATAGCAAATGTGAACTGTGTTACCTGGCTTCCCAGCCCTCCACCATACAACCTCACCTGACCTCATTTCCCATGGGGTATAGTGGAAAGAGAATGGCCCACAAGCCAGGCAGCCCTGGATTTGAATTTGGCTTCACCACTAATTAGCTGTGCGAGCTCAGTTTCCAATCCATAAAATGAGGATGATAGTAACCCCCTCATCCTTGGGTTGCAGTGAGGATCAAACGAGATTATATTTGTGAAGCACTCCGCATACTCCTGGCACATCATAGGCCCTACATCAATGCCAGCTTTTGTTGTGACCCACCAGCACCTCTACTCTAGGGAGACTGATTGCCAGCCTACAGGCTCTGTCAAAGCAGGGACCAGGTTGGGGCCGGCCCGGTGGTGTAGTGGTTAAGTTTGTGCGCTCTGCTTTGGCCACGCGGGGTTCACAGGGTCAGACCCTGGGTGTGGACTTATGCACCGCTCATCAGGCTGTCTGTGGTGCATCCAATGTACAAAATAGAGGAAGATTGGCACAGATGTTAGCTCAGGGCCAGTTTTCCTCACACAAAGAAGCAGGGACCAGGATATACTTTGCTCATGTTGTGTTTGTGGTGCACGCATAGCGCCTAAAGAAACAAATCTCTTGGCACCAGGAACCTGTCGTTCCCTTTCTCTGCGAGTTGTATCCATTCAGGGCCCAGCTGAAGGCTCACTTCCTCAGTGAAACCAGCTTGCATTGCTCTTGCTCTCCTAGGACCTCCCAGAGCACACAGTTGCGCCCTGAGACAGCCATGGGTTTGCAGAGTTGTCTTGTGGCATTGTGTAGGTTAGTCTATCCTTCAATGATGTTCAACAGTTAGTGAACATTTTGCTGTGACCGGGGCGCTGGGTGAGAGATACAACCAGGGAGTAAATTCCTTAGACTCAGGACCTATATCGGAGACTTTCCCCCAACATGGGACTCAGTGCAGGAGAGTGCCCATCTTGCCTCTGGCCTGTTCTGTGCTGCTTTTGACACGTGACACAGTGGGATGCTTTTCAGGAAAGGTCCTGGGAGACAGATTTTCTGGCACTTACAGCTGCTTCATTCCTGGCATCTTTGAGTTGATGGGAAAGCTGTGCAGGGGGTTTGTATTATTGCTGATTAGTCTTAAAAAACATAAAGCAGCACTCAGAATATCTTTTTACCTCATAAGAACAGCATTCACATGTCAATTGGTGCCACTTTGCTGTAACACAGGGCGATTGCTTAAAAGATTCCCTGACCTTTCCTTTTGTTCTGAAAATTGCAAAAGCTAATGGTAGAACCTGGAACACAGTCACTGAACTTCTTTCTCTGAAGAAAGGATCCAGGGCAATGTCTTTTTGAAGGCAGATATGGGGAAGTGGCGCTGGCACCTGCGTGCCTCCTGCCTTCACTTGCTGCTCATGTCTCAGGTCCACTTTCTGATGTCGATTCCAGGCCGCCCTTCCCAGTTCTGATGGAGCCAGGAACCATTGTGACCCACCAGGGACCCCTCCCTGCGGCTTCCTAGTCAGGGTCAATAACCTAGCTGTTCCTATTGAGCGGTTCCCTTTTGACTTCAGCTTGTAAAATTTCTGACATTTTTTTCATTTTTATCCTCTCCTTTTCTTTAAAGGTTATTTTTTTTTTAAGTTAAAAATACCCATAAGGAGACCTTGTGATCCTCTTCTCACTGACCCAGATATTTTAAGAGCTGGAGGATTGACAGCAGCTTCTCATCTGGGGATGCAGGCCGGCTCTCTGGAGCCGATTAGCTAAATGTAATAATAAAATATTAATCCTATTTCCCACACATAAAACACTCTCCTCGTTTTTCCTTACCTATCCAAACCCAACTCATCCTTCAGTGCATTGTAGAAAAAGTCATGGACTCAGGGACAAAGGACTTGGGTTTAATTCCTGACTTGGAAACTCACAAGCCATCTGACCTTGGGCAAGTCCTTCATGCATGTGAACTTCACTTTCTTCACCTTTGAAACAGATGCTGATGATCTCCTGGAGTGAGGGTTGAGGGTTCAGGGTCCAGCCCAGTGACTGGGGTGCACAGAATAGGCTCCGAAGAGATACTTATCAAACTCCAGAAAGGCCAATTTGAGTAATTCTGGAATCATTCATCTCTCTTATTTTTGGAATTCTGTATTTTTGAGTCTGTCTACACTGGACAATTTAACAACGAACTGTACCTTCTCTTTCATATGTGGCTTAGTTTCTTCACATGCTCAACTGGTGGACAGGTTCTTTGCAGGATGGTGCTGTGCGTTTTATTTTTTTTGTGTCAATGTTGCAATAATAGGCTCTCAATCCTTGATAACTGATTGCCAGAGGACATTACCCATTTAACTAAACTTGGGTTCTGCAGCTCGACACAGGCTATTGTCTTTGTCTCTGTCTCTCCAGTTTCACTGCTTGTTGTTAATGGTGAGACAGCAGGAAATCTTTTACGCTTTCATTATCCTGTCAATTTGTAGCTTCTCATCAAATATATGCTATACGTGTGTGTTCAAAGATACTGCTGACCTGCCACGAACACAAACTTTGTTTGAATTGTTTACCAACTATGAGGATGGCTTTTCCCTGAATCACATTGTTTTCCTACTGGGGCGGGGTTGAGGATGGCCCACCAAGCTGCGTGTGTGCCTGGTGAGACCACCCTTTGCTCTGCCCGGGCGCTCAGGTCCATAAGGGAGGCCCAGAGCAGCCCTGTTCTGCCATGACAAGCTCTCAGCGGATTTAACAGCAGCCCGAAGTGCCTTTGTTCTTTGGGTAAGAACACTGTTCCCAGCTGTCACATCACCTCCAGGAACTGCCTGTTGTGCATTGGATTGTGTCCCCCCAGAAGACATGTTGAAATTCTAGCCCTTGATACCTGTGAATGTGACCTCATTTGAAAATAGGGTCTTTGTAGATGTAATCAAGTTAAGATGAGGTCATATTGGATTAGGGTGGCCCTCATCCAGTGACTGGTGTCCTTTAAGTAGAGAGAGATTTGGATGCACACAGGGAAGATCTGGCCATGTGAAGACGGAAGAAGATACTGGAGTGATGCATCTACAAGCCAAGGAGCGCCAAGGATTGTGGGAACCACCAGAACCTACCAAGAGTCAGGAAGGATTCTCCCCTGGAGCCTTCAGAGGGAATGTGGTCCTGCCGACGCCTTGATTTCAGACTTCCAGCCTCCAGAACTGTGAGAAATAAATTCCTGCTGTTTTAAGCCACCAAATTTCTGGCAATTTTTATGGCAGCCCTAGGAAACTAATACACTGCTCAAGAGTCTAAATGAAATGCGAAAGGGAGGCTCCAAATACAATTGGTTACCCATCTTCCCCTGAAAGTCCTTGGTACTAATTCCGTCATGTCTTCCCTTGTCATCGCTTCAATCCAAGACCCCCGGATCCTCTTTCGCCACACAGCTCTGTACATCTCATTTGATGTTATCTCCCACCCACTTGACCCCCAAGCCCTTCCCCCTATGTCCTTGGCCTCTTCTCTGAGTCTCCTCCTCACCTTTTTGCTCTTACTGATACCTGATTCACTCCTGGGGACATGGGGACACCCCTCAAGTGTCCCAGGGCCTGATGGTGGGGTAGGTGTCTGCTTTGTTCCTCATGGCCACTCCCAGGCCATTGCTCCTTCCTAGCCACCCTCTGCACCCCAGCTTTGAAGCACAGGCCATTGAATCTCCATAAACCTCCCATGCTGTGGTCCTCTACCAACCTGTGGTCACTCGTCGTCATCCAGGGATGCTTTGAGCCCCACTGGCTCACTCTCACCTTCTTCCCCACCACTTCTTCCCTCACTCTTGGTGGTTGGTTCACTTAGATCAGTTGGTCCCAACCCCAGCTGCACTTTAAAATTATTTGGGAAACTTTTTGAAAAAGCCCAGGGACTACACCCCCTGCCTCCCAACCACTTGAGCCAGAAGCTTTGGGGGTTGGAGGCCTGTGTATTTTTTTTTCCCCGAAGATTGGCACCTGAGCTAACATCTGTTGCCAATCTTCTTTTTTTCTTCTTCTTCTCCCCAAAGCCCCCCAGTATGTAGTTGTATATTCCAGTTGTAGGTCCTTCTGGCTGTGCTATGTGGGATGCCACCTCAGCATGGCTTGAGGAGCCGTGCCATGTCCAGGCCCAGGATTCATACTGGTGAAACCCCCGGCTGCCAAAGCAGAGCGCACGAACTTAACCACTCGACCACAGGGCGGGCCGAAGACCTGTGTATTTTTTAAGAGCTCCCCAGGTCATTCTAGTATGTCACCAGCTTTGACACTACTGGCCTAGGTGATCCAAGTGATATACTGGCCTCTTGGATCCTTAACTTCTTTATTTCCAACAGTCCTTTCTCCCACCTTAGCTGCCCACTCTTACGGTAATACCGTGGAGCTTGTCCTTACTAGTACTTGCCCCAACTCAGAAATGTGGGTTTCCGGCATCCCACTCTGACCGCTTGCTCCTCACTTCCAGCTCAGTCCCTCTAGAACGCCAACTCCAATCGTTCTTTGACCTCACCAGGTCCACCAGTCCATCATCCCTACACATTTTCACTGAGACGCAGCGTTCCCTACACCAACATGAGTCCATGGCCCTGGCCCAACTCCCTTGCTCTCTCTCCCTCTGCTGCTCTCCCCTGGCAAAGCCCCAGACCTGGTAACACTCTACTCACCTGTTCACGCCTGCCCCCAAGCACCAAGTCTCAGAAAGTGGCTAGATGATATTGGTCTTAATTTTATGGACACAGATTCACGTGGACTCCCAGTGCTTCCTGGCAGCGCTGCCTCTTTTCCCTGGTCAATCCCCTTTCCTAATCTTTGAGAGGCTTTTTTACGTTTTCTGTCTCGGAACCAGCTCCCTCTGCTCCCTCTGACCGGCTTCCTCCTCCAACAGGCTGAACTCGTTCCTGCCTGGGGACCCTGGCACTTACAGTTCACCCTGCCTTCCACACTTTCCTCCAGATCTTGCCATGGATTCATCTCACTCACTGGATTCATCTCCCTTCTCAGGGGAATATTCCCTGACTTCTCTACCTGAAATATCCTCCCACCTCCACCCTGACGCTCTCTGTCCTCTGACTCTTTCTCATCGTCTTTATCGTACTCACCACCGTCTGATATTACCGGATGGGTTTATTTCTGTTTGCCTGTCTGTCTCCCTTGCTAGCATGTGGGTTTCATAAAGGTGGTTCCTCCTGGTCTGCCTAGTTCATGTCCAGATCCCCAACACCAGGTAAAACAGCAAAACAATTGATAAATTGGACTTTATCGAAATTAAAATTTTTTGCTTATCAAAAGACAGTTAATAAATGAAAAGTCAAGCCATAGACTGGGAGAAAATATTCCCAATACATATATCTGACAAAGGACTCACATCCAGAACTAGAACTTCCACAAATCAATAATAAAAACAAAAATAAAGTTTAAAATGAGCAAAATTAAAGAAAAAAAAAAAAAGAGAAAGGGGATAACAGGAGCTACTCCATAAGGCTGCTGTGTGGATTACATGAAATTATATATGAAAGACAATTAGCCCAAAGCCTGGCACATTGTAAGCGCTCAACAAATGGTAAACAATAGTAGCAGTAGTAATAAGGCTATAGAATAAGGCTGATTATTAGGCTGGAGGTATGAAGCACAGACGGCAGCACTTTTCTAAGTTCTTTACCTGTAGCGATCCAATTACTCGGGGTAGTTGCTATCAACCCCATCTTACAGATAAGGAAACTGAGGCCCAGAGAGATTCAGTGAATTGCCCTACGTCAGTGAAGCTAGGGAGTAGTGGAGGCAGGACCCCAGCCTGGCAGTGTGGATCCAGAGCCCACGCACGGAACCGCTGAGGTAAGTTGCCTATGCTCAGAACCTTTTGCATAATCTCTCCTGGGGAGTTCCAGATGTTCTCTCATCACCGGACTCAGTCTCATGGTGGGTAAACAAGAGATTTTTGGTCTGTCTTATAGAAGTAACTTAGTTTAAGGGATGGAGCTTAGAATTATTTCAAGGAGAGACATTTATACCTGTTTCCTGCCACGGGTTTTGGTACAGCAAAGCCTGAGCTGGTACCTCCAGTCTGCTGACAAAGCTGGGAAGAATGTGCCTACAAGACCCAAAATGTATGTGTCTGCGAGCTCAGCAGTCACTGCATTTTCCACTTCGTGGTCAGTTGTTTAGTTACATACAGACAAGTCTGTAACTTCCTCAATTTACCCGCGATGTCTGAGCCAAGGAAAATGCAAGTTTATGAATATATGAGTGTAGGTTTTTTGCACACTTTTCAAATATGTCTGCTTTTAAGTGAGTGGAATGTGTGGAAAATGAGACTGCTGGATTGTCTTCGGATTAGGGTCATGAGTCTCGTGTAAACTAAGGCCCAATATTGTCAATAATAACCTGAACAGTAGAAAAGTTCTCTGAAAAGGAACTTTGTATTGTTAATATTCTTTCCTAACTCTTTTTTCATTGATTTCTTTTCTCACCCTCAGAATTACCTGAGATTTATCTCCCTCTCCTGATCTCTTGGAGCACCTATGGCTGCCATCACGGATTTGGCATTTGTCTACATTCTGGTTTTATGGGTATCTGTTTGTATTCTTCATTTCATCTAATTGAGTGATTATTAACAAGATAAAGGAGAATAAACTAATTGTAAGACAAGATGGCACATGCAGGTCATAGTTAACTATGAATAAATCTGAGGAGGTGCTCTATGCATACAAAGCAAGAATGTGATAATTATGAGTGTCTTCTCTAGTTATGACAAGTCAGGTTGGGGTCTGTTCTTAATATTTACAGCACAATGTTGTGGGATGACCTCTGAGAGTCAGAAGTTCTAAGGTCCTACTGTGTGAGCTTCAGTCCTACTGAATCTGTAATTATTTCTACGTAAAATGATGGATTGAATTAAAGATTCTTTTAGGATAAAAAATTTTTTGGACTCTACTGTGGATTATTTTTACAACTGAAAGTAAAAGAGCAATGTTTCTTTTTAAAAAGTTATTTTTAAAACAGTTCTATAATTCAGACATTTTACCTAACTCAGGCCTTTTCCCCATTTAAGTTTAAAATTGAGAGCTTCCCCCACACCAGGGTAATGGATAAATACAAACAAGATATGCCTTCTGTTTCATCACATATCTACTTCCTACACAGCCTTTATGATGATGGGATACCTTGAATTTTCTACGATTACTCCAGTTGAAATAACCTCTGTGTTGATGTCCATAAAATTAAGATAATGTAATGTCCGAGTACATTCATATACCTCCCTTCATTTTAATTCAGAAAATGTGGCTGTGAATACATAGTGGCCTTTCTTGTGTTCTAATTACGTAAAATGTGTTGATTATTTGGTGATTGATCAATAAGAGCTTATTTCCCTGCTCCTGGCTCTGTTGCTGAAATACAGGGATTGGTTGGTGAATTCCAACTCCCTTCTTCTTTTCCTCAATTGGCATTTTCCCGAGTGATTTCTGAGTTACCCCTAGAGGCATCATCTGAGACAGTATGGCTTGAACAGCACTGTCAGCAATATCCCTCTGTGTGCCTGTGCTGTGGGGCCCTCCCCCTGCACCACACACCGTGGAAGGGCGTGAAGATGTGACCCACCTCTGACATCAATCTCAAAGGACAGGAGGGCAGTGTGAGGTCTGGGCTAGAAAAGGGTTTTACATTTCTCTTTGGCCTGGCCTGTCTGTTCCAGATAAGCACAAGAACCTCTTTAGAATTCTTGAGTGTATTTGGAACACAGAGAGGAAAAAAACCGGATCTGTTTAAGATTCAGCAGAGGAACTCAGAAGCACAAGAGTCCAGGCGAGCTACCACTTGTCAATAATTTTTACATAATAGAAACAGCTTTATTGTTTCTTCTGATTACATAAATAAATTTTGGGAGGGCCAGCCCAGTGGTGTAGTGGTTTAGTTCACATGCTCCACTTCAGCGGCCCAGGGTTCATGGGTTCAGGTCCTGGGCGTGGACCTACACACAACTCATCAAACCAAACTGTGGCAGCGTCCCACATACAAAATAGAGGAAGATGGGCACAGATGTTAGCTCAGCAACAGTCTTCCTCAAGCAAAAAGTGGAAGATTGGCAACAGATGTTAGCTCAGGGACATCTTCCTCACCAAAAAAAAAAAAAAGTTTTTCCTTGAAAAAATTGAAGTATACGTGAAATTACAGTCATGCGTCACATAATGAGGGGGATACGTTCTGAGAAATGAATCATTAGGGGATTTTGTCATTGTGTGAACATCACAGAGTGTACTTACATAAAGCCAGATGATTTAACCTATTATACACCTAGGCTATATGGTACTGATCTTGTAGGACCACCATCATATATGCAGTCTGTTGTTGACTGAATCGTCGTTAGGCAGCACTTAACTGTGTAGAGAATAAAATAAAAGTTACCTGGAATCCCACCAGATATATATCTTTTGTATACTTTTATCTATATAGATGCAAAATACTTATATATAATCACATATATGCATATATAATAGCATATGGGATAATATTATCCTTTTTCACTCAGTAATATGCCATAGAAACCCCTCCAAGTCAACTGGTATAGCTCTAACTTATTATTTTTTATTAGATATCCTAATATTCCACAACATAAATGTCTCAATCTATTCAACCATTTCTCTATCATGAGCACTCATTTTTTCATTTTTTGCCAATCCAAGATTGTAATTTTTTTTCCAGCTTAAGCCCATACTTTTTTAATGACCTAAAATCCTATAATGTTAAGAGTCTCTAAATTTTACTTTTTCACCTTCTAATCCTGATTTTTTTCTGCCAGTTATTAACTTGCTGTCATGATTGTTTAGAAAGCTAACATAATATTTAGGTTCTCCTTGGAACTCTGATTTAAACACACAAGGGGTTTGCGTGGTTTCTTTCTGTGATCTCAGGTAGTGGCCTCTTGTACTCAGACCTTCTCATTATGGAGGTCAGATCATGTTTCCAGCCTCAGGCTCTACATACAAAATCATTCCGTTGGGAAACTGTTGCTGAAGCAGAAAGATTCTGGGCGGCTGACGTGGCAGCGCAGTTTACAGCGTCTGCCAGTTGTGAGTAACAGCAGGCTGTCATGATGGGATAGAGCAGCGGCAGCAGCAGCAGCAGCAACTCCTGATTTAGGGGCAAAAGATGTAAGTACTTATTTTACCATTAACCAGTTAACCCAAATCAAACCCAAACTGAAGAATACTAAGAGGGAATAAAGTTCCCGCTAGAGACCTTTCCAGCAGATTCATTTGAGAAGCATTTATTCTCAACCAGATTAGTAAAGCGTCAAGCCAGCACATGGTTTTCAGCAAAATGAAGAACCTCACAGGGTCTTGTTTGAAAAACAAACTTCGACAGTGGTTAATGCCACTTTCAAACCCTAACTCCTCGAAGTGCCTGCACTCTGGCAGGGGCTGTCCCTGTGGGATGGAACGTGTCGCTAAGGTGCTAAAGGACGTGTAATTTCAATTTACATCAAGATTTTAGGCAGGTGTGATTATGGGAAGATGAAAGGAGGCTTAGCAGGTTTAGCGTTTAGGGGAGAGGAGAGAGCCTGTTAAATATTTTAAGGAGGATTCAAGCTGGTTAAAGCCGACTTAGAGGCAAGTGGAAACCTCTGTTCTCCAGCTGTACAGATGACGAGGGGCATGGTGCCTGCCAACCCAATGACAAACGAAACCCTGGCAGGGATCCATTAGCAGGAGGTGGCTCTACAGCTGCTGTTCCCAAGGTTTCCAGCCTGGAAGTCCTGTCTGGAGTTTCTGGAATTTTCAGAGTTCATAAAGCATGTGTTTATGGGTTGGTGATTTTTTCCTTTTCTGTGGAGACCTTTAGCTCTGATGTTCAGCTCTGTGTGAAACCTCACAAATGACGAACTGTGATCCACCCTGAGTGTGGTCAACTTACTGACACATATTTTTGATGGTCACCCTTATGCTGAGGATACGTAAGTGACAAGATGGACGAGGTCCCTGGCCCTGTGTCATTTGCTGCCCTGCAGGAAAAACAGATGTTCTGAGAGGAGGAAAGAATAGTGGGTGGGTGGCAGGAGACCTGGATTTGAGTCCTGGCCCTGATCCCAATTAACCATATGGCACCCTGGGCTTCAGTTTATGTGCTATAAAATGAATGGGTTGGAAAGGATAACCTCTTCAGTCATGGATTCCTCACCCTCTGTGAGTTTTTCCCCTGCTGAACAGCTTTTCACACAGCATTGAGTGTGCTCCCCATCCAATACGGAAACGGGTGCTTTATTTATGAAAGGGACCTCACATCTCACCAACCAGACTTCATCAGATTGTGAGTTTCTGTAACAGAAACTTGAAGGGTCCTCCTGGATGGGCCCACATACAATATGATACTAGTAGGAGGAAAGGCTGCTTCTGAGAAAGATGTCTTAAAGCTAGCGATTCCACACAGACTCATGTTAAATATCCGTGTTCTGGTTTTCAAATGGTTACAGATTGGAACAAATACCTTTCCAACTGCTGCTGATTGTTGAGGGGCAAAGACACAAGAGCCTGACACGAAGGAAAATGAAATTGCTTGAAATAGGTGTTATTCATAGGCTGCAGCTTGAAAGAAATTAAACTGAGTTAAAAAAAAAAAAGCCAGGCTGTGGTTTCAAACAGAATAGAAATTACCGAAAAAAAAAAAAAAAAAAAAAAAAAAAGCAAATAGCCACCACTGATGACTGTGCTGTGCATCGTTAGCTTCCTGAAACTCATCACCATCAGCTCAGTCATTTTTAGCTTTGGAAATTGTGGGAGTCTCATTAGCATGTTTTAATAGAATGAAGGGTAAAATCAATTTCTTTAACATAATTAGTACGCATACTTTTTTCCCATCGGCCTTGCCTAGCCTAGCTCACAAAATATCCCCGTGGGCATTCATATATCCCTTCCTGCCTCCGTGCTCCTCAGTGGCAGACGTGTGCTTCCTGACGCCTGAGTAATCTCTTCTCTCTGGCTATGAGCTCCATGCCCCTTGGCCTCCTGGGGAACCACGTCCATCCCTCATTTCCTTTATTCCTCCATCTCTTCAGTCTCTCCCCTACAGTGGCTTTCCACCATAGGTAAAAACGCATTTGAATGTCCCCCATTTATACCAACCAACCAGCCAGCCAATGAACAAACACTCATGGTCCCTCTTTACTGTCCTATCCTTTTCTGAGCATCCCACCAGCCCTATGTAATTCAGTGGATGCTCTCAAGTTCTTATATAGCTTGATCTCTTATTGTGTTTGTTCTCTTTACCTCACTCCTCCCTTCACTTCCTGGATGCTGTTTTGACTCTGCCTTCTCAGTCTTCACAAACTTCTCTTTCTCTGCCTTTTACCTTGGACTATTATTTTCTTACTTTGAAGTCTGTGCTCTTCCTTGACAATCTCATCCATATCCATGATTTTAATTATGATTTGTGTGCTGATCAAAGCATGTACAAATCTTCAGGAAAGAAGCAACGTATAAACAAATGAGTACTACCCAGTGCAAATGTGAGTCCCTGCAGACGTCTCTCAGGAGCTCCTGACTCATCTCCATTGCCTGAGACACCTCCAGTAGACTGTCCAGCAGGCAACTCCACTCACCGTGGCCCAGCCTGAGCTTACCTTGCCTCACAACATCTGCTTCTTCCAGTAAAATGCATTTCAGTCTTGTTCAGGGACATTACCATCTACCATCACTAGGCCAGAGCCGCGTAAATCCAATCAACCTCCAAATCCCATTTTTTCTGCTTCATCACTCTCTCCTGATTCTGACACCCACCCCCTGCTCACCTTTTCCCCTCTACCAGTGCTTTCCTTTGGCTTGCATTGACTTCAAAAAGGAGGATGATGGCAACTGCCCCATAAGGCTCACGCTGCCTGCAGTCTGGGGGTCCCCAAGCCATTCTCTACAATGGGACTTGTGTGGTTTTCCGAAATGCCAGCTTGATGGAGTCACTCACCTGCTTTGATCTTTCAGAAGCTCCGTCAGTAAGAATCCAAGGCCTCCGTGACTTAGTCCCAGCTTGGCCATCTGGCTTCCTTTCTCTTACCTTCCTGAATGGGGATTATCTTCCAGTCTGATTGAATATGGTGGGTCACCAGAACTTGCCCAGCTGAACCCCCTCTCCAAGCCTTTGTGCTTACTGATTCCTCTTCTGGAACCACCCCCATGCCCAAATTGACCCGATTAAGTCCTAATTATCCAACAAGTTCAATGAGTGTTTTCTTCCCCGGGAAGCCTTGCCTGAGTTGGCTGCGCCTTCCTGCACAAATAATAATCTATGTAACGTTGATCACGTGTTATTAAAGTGATTAGTTTACTTTATTTACCTCTCCAGTTGATGGTGAAAGCCTAAAGGACAGAATCATGTCTTTTATTTCTGTATCCCTAATGCCTACAAAAGCATGAGCCATGTAATAGTTATTCAGTCAACTATTATTGACTGAAAGACTGGAGGACAGATGGCTGCCTGCAGCTTCAGGTCGGTGTTCTGTCATCTCAGTGAACCCTAATGGAAAGCACGCTTCTTTCCTAGTAGTTCAAGCATAAGTTCTGGGCACATGCTTCTTGGACATGTCCCTGGACATACACTAGCCACTGAATTAATCACTATGGCCAGGGAGCTGCAAAACTCTTACTATCCAGGTATGAATTTTGTGTCCATTCTTAGAGCAAGGGATGGGGTCAGTCCCACACATGCTATATAAACTGAGAGGGGGCAGGGAAGTTCATCAAAGGAAAACTGATGATTTATTACCAGAAGCCAGAGGTTAGGATGCTGGGCAGGCTGAAATAGCACGTGCTCACCATAAGTGTGTGCACATGATCTAGATATTGGGGAGAGCTGGGCTGCACTCTGCTCTTCTTGGCCAGGTGAGGCAGCTAGGACAGTGTCTTCAGCATCAGTGCTCAGCACTTCTGTCTTAGTATGTTTGAGCCACTATAAGAGAATAACATAGGCTGGGTGGCTTATAGGCAAAGGAAACATTTCTCACAGTCCTGGAGGCTGGGATGTCCAAGATCAACGCGCTGGCAGACTTGATGCCTGGCGAGGACCTGCTTCCTGGTTCAGAGACAGAGTCATCTTCTCACTGCCACTTCACATGGCAGAAGGGGCAAGGAAGCTCTCTCAGGTCTCTCTTTTTTTTTTCCTATTTAAAAAAATTTTTTTTATTGAGTTTATGATAGTTTACAACCTTGTGAAATTTCAGTTGTACATTTTTGTTTGTCAGTCGTGTTGTAGGTGCACCACTTCACCCTTTGTGCCCACCCCCCACCCCACCCTATCCCCTGGTAGCCACTAATCTGTTCTCTTTGTCTACATGTTTAACTTCCACATGTGAGTGGAGTCATACAAAGATTGTCTTTCTTTATCTGGCTTATTTCGCTTAACATAATTCCCTCAAGATGCAACAGTGTTGTTGTGAATGGGATGATTTTATTCCTTTTTACGGCTGTGTAGTATTCCATTGTATATGTATATACCATATCTTCTTTTTCAATCATCAGCTGATGGGCACTTAGGTTGCTTCCACGTCTTGACTATTGTGAATAATGCTGCAATGAACATAGGGGTGCATCAGTCTCTTTGAATTGCTGATTTCAAGTTCTTTGGATAGATACCCAGTAGTGGGATGGCTGGATCATATGGTAGTTCCAGTTTTAGTTTTTTGAGGAATCTCCATACTGTTTTCCATAGTGGCTGCACCAGTTTGCATTCCCACCAGCACTGTATAAGGGTTCCTTTTTCTCCACAACCTCTCCAACATTTGTTACTTTTTGTCTTGGTTATTTTTGCCATTCTAACAGGTGTAAGGTGAAATCTTAGTGTAGTTTTGATTTGCATTTCCCTGATGATCAGCGATGATGAACATCTTTTCATGTCCCTATTGGCCATCCGTATATCTTCTTTGGCGAAATGTTTGTTCATGTCCCCTGCCCATTTTTTGATCAGGTTGTTTGATTTTTTGTTGTTGAGTTTCTTTTTTTTTTTTAATGGACATATAATTGACATATAGCATTGCATTAGTTTTAGGTGTACATGATGGTTTGATATATGCATATATCCTGAAACGCTTAGCACAATATGTTCCATCACCACACATAGATACAAATGTTTTTTGTGATGAAAACTTTTAAGATCTACTCTCTTAGCAACTTTCAAATATGCGATACAGTCTTGTTAACTATAGTCACCATGCTGTCCATCACATCGCCAGGACTTATTTATTTTATAACTGGAAGTTTGTACCTTTTGGCCACCTTCACCCATTTCACCTGCCCTCCACTCCTTACCTCTGGTAACCACCAATCTGTTCTCTGTACCTGTGAGTTGTTTTTTTTTTAGATTCCACATATAAATGAGATGATACAGTATTTGTATTTCCCTGTGTTACTTATTTCACTTAGCACAATGCACTCAAGGTCCTCCCATGTAGTGGCAAATGACGGGGTTTCCTTCTTTTTATGGTTGAATAATATTCCATTGTGTGTGTATCTATCACATTTTCTTTATCCATTCATCCGTCAGAGGATGCTTAGGTTGTTTTCATGTCTTGGCTATAGTAAATAATGCCACAGTGAACGTGGGGGTGAAGATATCTTTTTGAGATAGTGATTTCGTTTTCTTTGAATAAATACTCAGAAGTGGAGTTGCTGCATCATATGGTAGTTCCATTTTTTTTTTTTTTTAAATTTTATTTTTTCCTTTTTCTCCCCAAAGCTCCCCGGTACATAGTTGTGTATTCTTCGTTGTGGGTTCCTCTAGTTGTGGCATGTGGGACGCTGCCTCAGCGTGGTCTGACGAGCAGTGCCATGTCCGCGCCCAGAATTCGAACCGACAAAACACTGGGCCGCCTGCAGCGGAGCGCGCGAACTTAACCACTCGGCCACGGGGCCAGCCCCTGGTAGTTCCATTTTTAATTTTTTGAAGAACCTCCATCATGTTTTCCATAGTGGCTGCACCAACTTACATTCCCACCAACAGTGCACGAGGTTCCCTTTTCTTCACATCCTCGCCAACACTTGTTATTTCTTGACTTTTTGATAATAGCCCTACTAACAAGTGTGAGGTGATATCTCATTGTGGTTTTGATTTACATTTTCCTGATGATTAGTGATGTTGAGGACCTTTTCATGTAACTATTGGCCATCTCTATATCTTTGGAAAAATTCAGAAACTCTGCCTAGTTTTTAATCAGATTTTTTTTTCTATTGAGTTGCATGAGTTCTTTATATTTTTGGATATTAACCCCTTATCAGATATGTGATTTGCAAATACTTTCTCCCATTGTGCAGGTTGTCTTTTCATTTTTTTGATGGTTTTCTTTGCTGTGCAGAAGCTTTTTAGTTTGATGTTGTATCACTTGTTTATTTTTGTTTTTGGTGTCAATCCAAAAAAATCATTGTTAAGACCAATATCAAGGGGCTTACTTCCTATATTTTTTCCTAAGGGATTTATGGTTTCAGGTCTTATTTTTAAGTCTTTAATCCATTTTGAGTTGATTTTTGTGTATGGTGTAAGATAGTGGTCCAGTTTCTTTTGCATGTGGCTGTCCAGTTTTCCCAACACCATTTATTGAAGAGTGTGTCCTTTCCCCATTTTTATATTCTTGGCTCCTTTGTCATAAATTAATTGACCACATATGTGTGGATTTATTTCTGGACTCTTATTCTGTTCCATTGATCTCTGTGTCTGTTTTTATGCCAATACCCTACTGTTTTGATTACTATAACTTTGTAATATAGTTTGAAATCAGGAAGTGTGATGCCTCCAGCTTTGTTTTTCTTTCTCAAGATTGCTTTGGCTATTTAGGATTGTTGTGGTTCCATACAAATTTTAGGGTTATTTGTTCTATTTCTGTGAAAAATGCCATTGAAGTTTTGACAGAGATTGCGTTGAATCTATAGATTGCTTTGAGTAGTGTGGACATTTTAACAATATTAATTTTTCCAATCCATGAGCATGGAATATTTTTCCATTTATTTGTGTCTTCTTCCATTTCTTTCTTGAATGTCTTATAGTTTTCAGTATACAAATCTTTCATCTGAGGTCTCTTTTTAAAAGAAACTAATCTCAGTCATGAGGGTTCCACCCTCAGGGCCTAATCACCTCCAGAAGGTCCCACCTCCAAATACCATCAACTTGGGGATTAAGTTTTGACATAGGAATTTTGGTGTGACACAAACATTCAGTCTATAGCAACTTCCTTTTGCACTCTAGGCTCCAACCGCACTGAACATAAACCCATTGATGATGTGCTGAATGCACACGCCCTCCTTCACCCTGGAGCCCTTCTGTATCCCTCTCTCTGCTGGGAACATACAAATTCTCTCTTGCTCTCCTTCCCCTCCTTCCAGGCTGATGCTCTTGCACCCTTCAATTCTTACTTGAGATCTCTTTCTGCTGGGAAGGTTCTCTGACTAGGTCTGGCACCTTTGCTGTGTGTTTCATCTGTTTTTCACTGGCATCCTCTTCCAGCACTGATCATTGGAAATGCCCGTTACCTTGTTTGCATCTCTATTAGGCAGTCGGCTCCAAGGGGACAAGGAAGAAGCTCACCTTGGTCACTTAGTGTGGCCTGCATGTAACACCTAAAGCAATGCTTGGCACATAGTAGGCACCGATAGATACATGATGAGTGAAGTACTCGGTTTCTCACCCATTCCTGGGTTATTAAAGAGGAGCAGGGTCTTTTTGGGTTTCTTCTGCATAGTCCAGGGGCTTATAAGCTTTATTAGAGGAGCCATGGAGAGTCAGCTCATACAGGAGAAAACACTTTTATTATAATGAACAATGACAAGATTTGTCTAAAATATTATTTGTTGAATGAAGAAAATAATTTTTTTCTCTCCAGGGGTAAGACAATATACCCCAGTCAGATTAGTTTAGTGACATCATTCATTCAATGAATGACATTTAGACCAGCACTAGGACGTGGTGTCATAGTGGCATAATGTCATGGGGCATACAAAATATTGCATCCTTAGTGAAATAGGAAATATTCTTGGGAAGCTTGTACGGAAACTATGTCACAGAAGCAATGTTAAGATATGTACTTACTCAGCACGCAGAGAATCTATAGCATTCATCTATGGGATGCTCCCAGAAAATGATGAACTTTGTCCATCTCCTTTGTGATGGCTGCAGATATTTGTGCTTAGGAAAGAAACTTCTCCATCATCTTGTTGTGCCCTTCAATGTCCTCCAGAAATTGAAATTTGAACTTTGTGTTTTTGGCTCCTATGGGAATGGCCCTGATGTGCTAAATTCAGCATTAGAATGGCACTCCTGGGGATCTTTGCTCTATCTGCAGTCACTTATTCCAGATTGAGAGAATAGGGCTGTGAGGGCCACTAAAATACGTGCATGCACTCATGCTGTGCACACACACGGGCTGTTTCTGTACATGGAACAGTGGGCAGAGAATCGGAGCAGCGAAGTGCTGTGCACCTTTATTGACTGACAAATGGGACAAGGGCAAAATACAGAAATTAATCTTTCAGTTCTTATTTTGTGATTCTCTTGCTCTCTTTATATATATCAGGTTGAATGAACCTATTTACACTGGCTGGTAGCTTTGAAGATTGTAATCGTTGTATTTGCATGGAATGGATTTTTAAATAATTGCATTTTTGTGTTAAATATATCACCAGGCTATTACTAACCAGTGTCCTTTTCTGAAGAAAGCTTTGACTAGAAGTCCTGTGATTGCTTTTCCTCCATTTGATCACTGATATTGACACTGTGTGAGCTTGGTGAAATCTCTTACCCTTTCTGGTCTCACTTCTAATTACTCCCCAAATGGACAAACTCTCTACTGATGACACTGGGTAGTGAAAATAATGAGCCAAGGATGGGCGTCTCTGGGGATGACAAGCTGTGAATGCAGTGGATTACTATTATTTTTTAAAATTAATTTTATTTTTATTTATTTTTTTATTGAGGTTATGATAGTTTACAACCTTGTGAAATTTCAGTTGTACACTATTATTTGTCAGTCGTGTCGTAGGTGCACCACTTCACCCTTTGTGCCCACCTCCTACCCCCCTTTCCCCTGATAACCACTAATCCGTTCCCTTTGTCCATGTATTTTCTTATCTTCCATATATGAGTGGAATCATACAAAGTTTGTCTTTCTCTATCTGGCTTATTTCACTTAACATAATACCTTCAAGGTTCATCCATGTTGTTGTTAATGGGACGAGTTTATCCTTTTTTATGGCTAGGTAGTATTCCATTGTATTTATATACACACCATATCTTCTTTATCCAATCATCAGTTGATGGGCACTTAGGTTGCTTCCACATCTTGACTATTGTGAATAATGTTGCAGTGAACATAGGGGTGCATCAGTCTCTTTGAATTGCTGATTTCAAGTTCTTTGGATAGATACCCAGTAGTGGGATAGCTAGGTCGTATGGTATTTCTATTTTTAATTTTTTGATAAATCTCCATACTGTTTTCCATAGTGGCTGCACCAGTTTGCATTCCCACCAGCAGTGTATGAAGGTTCCTTTTTCTCCACAACCTCTCCAACATTTGTTATTTTTTATCTGGGTTATTTTAGCCATTCTAACAGGAGTAAGGTGAAATCTTAGTGTAGTTTTGATTTGCATTTCCCTGATGATCAGTGATGATGAACATCTTTTCATGTGCCTGTTGGCCATCTGTATATCTTCTTTTTTTAAACTAAAAAAAGTTTTTCCTTTTTCTCCCCAAAGCCCCCCGGTGCATAGTTGCACATTTTTTAGTTGTGGGATGCCACCTCAGCCTCCCTTGATGAGCGGTGCCGTGTCCGTGCCCAGAATCCGAACTGGTGAAACCCTGGGCCACTGAAGCAGAGCATGCAAACTTAACAACTCGGCCACAGGGCTGGCCCCTGTATATCTTCTTTGGAGAAATATCTGTTGATATCCCCTGCCCATTTTTTGATCAGCTTGTTTGATTTTTTGTTGTTGAGTTGTGTGAGTTCTTTATATATTAAGGTGATTAACCCTTTGTTGGATGTATGATTTGCAAATATTTTTTCCCAGTTGGTGGGTTGTGTTTTTGTTTCAATCCTGTTTTCCATTGCTTTGTAGAAGCTCTTTAGTCTGATGAAATCCTATTTGTTTATTCTTTCCATTGTTTCCCTTGTCTGAGAAGATATGGTGTCCGGAAAGATCCTTTTATGACTGATGTCAAAGAGTATACTGCCTATATTTTCTTCTAGAAGTCTTATGGTTTCAGGTCTTAACTTTAAGTCTTTGATCCATTTTGAGTTTATTCTTGTGAATGGTGTAAAAGAATGGTCTGTTTTCATTCTTTTGCATGTGGCTGTCCAGTTTTCCCAACACCATTTGTTGAAGAGATTTTCCTTTCTTCATTGCATGTTCTCAGCTCCTTTGTCGAAGATTAACTGCCAAGAGATGTGTGGTTTTATTTCTGGGCTTTCAGTTGTGTTCCATTGATCTTTGTGCCTGTTTTTGTACCAGTACCATGCTGTTTTGATTACTGTAGCTTTGTAGTAAATTTTGAAGTCAGGATTGTGATGTGTCTAGCTTTGTTCTTTTTTCTCAGGATTGCTTTAGCAATTCTGGGTCTTTTGTTGCCCCATATGAATTTTAGGATTCTTTGTTCTATTTCTGTGAAGAATGTCATTGGGATTTCGATTGGGATTGCAGTGAATCTGTAGATTGCTTTAGGTAGTATGGACATTTTAACTATGTTTATTCTTCCAATCCACGTGCACGGAATGTCTTTCGATCTCTTTATGTTGTCATCAATTTCTTTCAGAAAAATCTTGTAGTTTTCATTGCATAGGTCTTTTACTGCCTTGGTTAAATTTATTCCAAGATATTTTATTCTTTTTGTTGCAATTGTGAATGGGATTGTGTTCTTGGGTTCTCTTTCTGTTAGTTCATTATTAGAGTATAGAAATGCTACCAATTTATGTAAGTTGATTTTGTATCCTCCAAATTTGCTGTAATTATTGATTACTTCTAGTAGCTTTCCAATGGATTTTTTAGGGTTTTCTATATATAAGATCATGTTGTCTGCAAACACTGAGAGTTTTACTTCTTCGTTGCCTATTTTGATTCTTTTTATTTCTTTTTCTTGTCTAATTGCTCTAGCCAAAACCTCCAGTACTGTGTTGAATAAGAGTGGGGAGAGTGGGCACCCTTGTCTTGTTCCTGTTCTCAGAGGAATGGCTTTCAGTTTTTCCCCATTGAGTATGATGTTGGCTGTGGGTTTGTCATATATGGCCTTTATTATGTTGAGGTGCTTTCCTTCTATCCCCATTTTATTGAGAGTTTTAATCATAAGTAGATGTTGGTTCTTGTTGAATGCTTTCTCTGCATCTATTGAGATGATCATGTGGTTTTTGGTTTCTCATTTTGTTAATGAGGTGTATCACATTCATTGACTTGTGGATGTTGAACCATCCCTGTGTCCCTGGTATAAATTCCACTTGATCATGGTGTATGATCTTTTTAATGTATTGCTGTATTCAGTATGCCAATATTTTGTTGAGGATTTTTGCATCCATGTTCATCAGTGATATTGGCCTGTAGTTTTCCTTCTTTTTGTTGTCCTTGTCTGGTTTTGGGATCATGGTGATGTTGGCCTCATAGAATGTGTTAGGGAGTGCTCCATCTTCCTCAATTTTCTGGAATAGTTTGAGAAGGATAGGTATTAAATCCTCTTTGAATGTTTGGCAAAATTCTCCAGAGAAGCTGTCTGGTCCTGGACTTTTATTTTTGGGGAGATTTTTGATTACTGTTTCAATCTCTTTACTTGTGATTGGTCTATTCAGATTCTCCATTTCTTCTTGATTCGATTTTTGGAGGTTGTAAGAGTAAGAATTTATCCGTTTCTTCTAGGTTGTCCAATTCGTTGGCATATAGTTTTTCATAGTATTCTCTTATAATCTTTTGTATTTCTGTGGTATCAGTTGTAATTTCTCCTCTTTCATTTCTGATTTTATTTATTCAAGTCTTCTCTCTTTTTTTCTTCATAAGCCTGGCTAAGGGTTTGTCAATTTTGTTTATTTTCTCAAAGAACCAGCTCTTTGTTTCATTGATCCTTTCTACTGTCTTTTTTGTTTCAATTTCGTTTATTTCTGCTCTAATTTTTATTATTTCCCTCCTTCTACTGACTTTGGGCTTTGTTTATTCTTGTTTTTCTAATTCTTTTAGGTGTAGTTTGAGATTGCTTATTTGGGATTTTTCTGGTTTATTGAGGTGAGCCTGTATTGCAATGAATTTCTCTCTTAGGACTGCTTTTGCTGTATCCCAAATGAGGTGGTATGTTGTGTTTTCATTTTCATTTGTCTCCAGATAATATTTGATTTCTTCTTTGATTTTTTTCAATGATCCATTGGTTGTTCAGTAGCATGTTGTTTAATCTTCACATCTTTGCCCCTTTCCCAGCTTTATTCTTGTAATTGATTTCTAGTTTCATAGCATTATGGTCAGAAAAGATGCCTGATATTATTTCAGTCCTTGTAAATTTATTGAGGCTTGCTTTGTTTCCCAGCATATGGTCTATCCTTGAGAATGTTCCATGAACACTTGAGAAGAATGTATAACCTGCTATTTTTGGATAGAGTGTTCTGTATATATCTATTAAGTCCACCTGGTCTAGTTTTTCATTTAATTCTACAATTTCCTTGTTGACTTTCTATCTGGATGATCTATCCATTGGTGTTAGTAGGGGAGTGAGGTCCCCTCCTATTATTGTATTATTGTTGATATCTCCTTCTAGTTTTGTTAATAGTTGCTTTACGTGCTTTGGTGCTCCTGTGTTGGGTGCGTATATATTTATAAGTGTTATGTCTTGTTGGTGGAGTGTCCCTTTTATCATTATATACTGCTCCTCTTTGTCTCTCTTTATCTGTTTTGGCTTGAAGTCTACTTTGTCTGATGTAAGTATGGTGACATCTGCTTTCTTATGTTCACTATTAGCTTGGAGTATCGTCTTCCATCCCTTCACTCTGAGTCTGTGTTTGTCTTTGGGGCTGAAGTGTGTTTCCTGGAGTCAGCACATTGTTGGGTCTTGTTTTTCAATCCATCCTGCCACTCTGTGTCTTTTGATTGGAGAATTCAATCCATTTACATTTAGAGTTACTATTGAAATGTGAGGGCCTAATGCTTCCATTTTATTGCTCATTTTCCAGTTCTCCTGCATTTCCTTTGTTTATCGTCCCATGTATTTTGGACTACCAATTCAGTTAGGTAGTTTTCTATGTTGGTTTTCTTAGTTTCCTCCTTATTTGTAATTTGTGTCTCTGTTCTAATTATTTGTTTAGTGGTTACCATGTGGTTTGTATAAAACTTCTCATAGATGAGACAGTCCATTTTCTGATAGCCTATTTCCTTAGACTAAGCTGGTTCCATCCATTTCCTCTTCCCCTTCTAAGTTGTTATCATCACATCTTTTTTTCTCCTTGTGTCCTGAATTTGTGGTTAAAATGACAAGATTATATTTATTCTTGGTGTTGCCCTTACCTTTATCTTTAATGTTGTACTTAAGCATTTGCTAACCTGTTCTGATGGAGAGCTGCAATTTTCTGATTTTGTCTTTCTACTTATGTCCTTGCTTAGGGTTTTGTAACCCCTTTCTTTTCTTTTCTGTTTTTTAGGTATTAGGGCCTTCCTGAGGATTTATTGTAGGGGGGTCTTATGGTGATGAACTCCCTTAACTTTTGTTTATCTGGGAAAGTTTTTATTTCTCCATCATGTTTGAAGGATATTTCCGCTGGATAGAGTATTCTTGGCTGAAAGATTTTGTCTTTCAGAATTTTGAGTATATTGTTCCACTCTCTCCTAGCCTGTAAGATTTCTGCTGCAAAATCTGCTGACAGCCTGATAGGGGTTCCTTTGTAGGTTATTTTCTTCTGTCTTTCTGCCTTTAATATTTTATTTTTGTTGTTGACTTTTGCCAACTTCACTGCTATATGCCTTTGGTCTTTTTACCTATGGGTTGGTCTTTTTACATTGATAAAGTTTGGAGATGTATTGGTTTTTGTCACATGGATTTCCAGCTTCCTCCCCAGGTTTGGGAAGTTCTCAGCTGTTATTTCTTTGAACAAGCTTTCTGCTCCATTCTCCTTCTCTTCTCCCTCTGGGATACCAATAATCCTTATGTTGCATTTCCTAATTGAGTCAGATATTTCTCGGAGAGTTTTTTCATTTCTTTTTAGTCTTAGTTCTCTCTCCTCCTCTATCTGAAGCATTTCTATATTCCTATCGTCCAGACTGCTAATTCTGTCCTCCATATTATCAGCCCTACTATTCATGGAGTCCATATTTTTCTTAGTCTCCTCTATTGTGTTTTTCATCTCCGAGATTTCTGATTGGTTCTTCTTTATAGTATCAACCTCTTTTGTGCTGTAGCTCCCGAACTCGTTGAGTTGTCTATCTGTATTCTCTTTTAACTCATTGAGTTTTTTTAATGATAGCTATTTGGAATTCTTTGTCATTTAGGTTATAGATTTCTGTGTCTTTGGGATTGTTTTCTGGGTAGTTGTCATTTTCCTTCTGTTCTGGAGATTTAATATATTTTTTCATACTGCTTGATGGTGTGGATTTGTGCCTCTGCATAGAGATAGAGTTTGGCTACTGCTTCCACTTGCTGCCAATGGGGGGAGGGGGCAGGAGCTGTGTAATCTGCACCCACCAGGATCCCTGTCAGCTGTTCCTGACTGAGCCTGGGACACTCCTTGGGATTTCAGTGGTCCGTTGGTGTCTCCTGTAAACTGTGGGCACAATCACATGGGGACTTTGGGGTGCTGCTGCCTGCTCCCACAGACCTGCCTAGACACACTCCCTCCTTAGGGACTGTAACAGTGTTGTGGGCTTTCATGGCAGCCGAAGCTTGTTTGCCCAGACTCACAGCTCTGCTGCCATCTGGTCCCTCTGGATCTCACTTGCCCCCTCTGGGCTGCAGCAGAGCTATGGGGCATCTAACGTAGCCAGTGGTTAGCTTGCCCAGCTGTGCTTCATCTGCTCCTAGGTTGCCCAGCCTTTGTGCTTGGTGGGCGGGACCTCTCCATAGGGCCGAGCCAACACTCTCCCTGGGGCCGCTGTGAGATTGTGGATTTTCCCACTGGACCAAGAAGCAATCATGCTGGGGCTCCAGATTGTCACAGCCTGCTCATGTGGTCCCACTGGATCTCACTTGACCCCTCAGGGCTGCAGCAGAGCTATGGGTGGGTAACGCAGCTGGTGGGTAGCTCACCCAGCCCAGCCACTTCTGCTCCAGCCTTTGTGCCTAGTGGGCGGGGCCTCTCCACTAGGGCCAAGTGGAGACTCCCTGGGGCTGCTGTGGGACCGTAGATTTTCCCACTGGTCCACAGAGCAATCATGGTGGGCTTAGGGCTGTGGTGACCTGTTTCCACAGTCGTATCAATGTGCATGCCCACCCTTGGGGCCATGGCAGTGCTATGAGCATGTCAACTGGGAGAGAGTCACTCACAGGTACTAGGCTGTCTGGGGGCCCCAGAGTTCTCACTTATCTCCACCTCCTCCCTGGGGTAGTCCATCTATCTTCTGATGTAGAGCAGCGCGGGTCTCTCTGGCAGCCTGAGGTGCTGTGTGAGTATCCTCTGTTGATCAACGAATGCCCATTTAGCTGTAGTTCGAAGGGGGAGAGTCAAAGAAAACTGCTCACTCTGCCATGTTGCTGATGTCACTCCTCAAGCCACAATGGATTATTTTGATGTGAGAGAGGGCAGAATAAAAATAAAAACAATCACCTCATTTTAGATTCTATGCCAATGATAAAAAAAAACAGCTGAGATAAAAATTAAATATCAGGGGCTGGCCCCATGGCCGAGTGGTTAAGTTCGCGCGCTCCGCTGCAGGCGGCCCAGTGTTTCGTCGGTTCGAATCCTGGGCGCGGACATGGCACTGCTCGTCAGACCATGCTGAGGCAGCGTCCCACATGCCACAACTAGAGGAACCCACAACGAAGAATACACAACTATGTACCGGGGGGCTTTGGGGAGAAAAAGGAAAAAAATAAAATCTTTTAAAAAGAAAAAAAAAAAAGCATTCTTAAAAAAAAAAAAATTAAATATCAATTGCTATGATAAAAGCTAAGTAAGAACAGATCCCCTGAATAGCCCAGAAAGTGCTTCTTCTGCTCTACTCTTTCCAACAACAAAATTGACAACACCATTTGCTGAATGCTTACTGTGTGTGGGCACTGTGCTAAGTGCTTTTCCTTGACCATGCATTCATCTCTTCATCGAATGTTAAGTGAGCAGCTACCACATGCCATGAATAATACATTATCTCATTTATCCTACAACAACCTTGTGATGATATCTATTGTTATACAGTCATTTAATAAATGAGAACCCTCGGCCTGAGAGGTTTAGCACCTTGCCTGAGGACTCACAGCTGGTCAGTGGAGGGACTGGGAGTCACTCCAATTCTGACTGCAAAGCCTGCCTCTTCACCACTATCTGCTACCAGACCGTGAGCTTTGGGTGCATTCAGCTTGTCACACCTTTAACGAAATGTAAGGAGCCTGGAAGAGGGAAAGGCAAAGATTGATTGAAAACCCACTCCTCTATTTAACAGACACTTTGGTCTTTTTCCATATAGGATTTCTTTTCATCTATGCTGCAGCCTGCGAGGTATTTTTAGACTCATTTTAAAGATGAGGAGACTGGGGCACATAGAGATTGTCATTTTTTCCCCCAAGTCTCATGGCTGGGAAATGACACAGTTAAAACTGAATCCAGGTTTAAATTCCTATTTCTTTTTCCCTGGGCCTTTGCTGCCACGCAAAATGATTGCGGGAAGGAAATTTTATAAGGAAACCTACTAGGATTGGGATGATGGAACCTGGAAAGGAGCAGGCTGCTGAGGGGCACGATGACTGTTTTCCCCTATTCAAGAGTTCAAATGAGAGTTTGTCACCCGTGTGTTATACAGCAGGAAGAGCATCTTGATGCTAAAATATTGGGCTGTGTTTCTGTAAGGAGCCTGAAGACCTCCCTTCACTGGAGAATAAACACTCCCTGCCCAGGTGAACCGAGAAAGTCCCTGGACTCCTGGGTCCCCCAGACTGTCTTGTATAATAGAAGATT
Source organism: Equus asinus (assembly GCF_041296235.1). Classification (NCBI taxonomy): domain Eukaryota; kingdom Metazoa; phylum Chordata; class Mammalia; order Perissodactyla; family Equidae; genus Equus; species Equus asinus. The sequence continues at coordinate 44,709,175 of NC_091814.1, forward strand.
TTCATACAGCCTTAGAGAGCTTGGAGTGCTGGGTCTGTAAATGAAAGAGCTGTATGTGCCCAAGGGCCTTGGCCCCTGGTGTGGACACTGCCTCACCTGCAGGGATGGCCTTTTTCCAGCTCATCAGTTATGCGTCTGAATGTCTGCTCCTGTTCAGAATGGGTTCTCAAACATTTCCACCAGATGGCAGGCAGAGACTTCTGGGAGTGCAGGGTGTGTGTAGGTCAAGGTGTGCATCTGTCCCATTGAAAGTATGAAATTTCTTTGAAGTCTCATTCTTCACTGTAGAAATTAATACAAATTTGAATTTTATTCCATAATAGTCAATAATACAACATTTGTTTAAAATTAAAATACATTTTAAAATTGCTTATATAATAAAATTAATGCTTATCCTGTGGCATCCTGCATTGTCCTTGGGGCTACAAGTACTCCTGTGTGAGAAGCACTGGGCTATATTTTCTTGAAGTTTCTAATTCTGATGTTCTTAACTTAACCCATTCCTTTTTCCTATGTAGTCATGTGATATAGTTTCTCTATTTTCTCCTGATCTCATGGCTCAATGGGGCACTGAATTAAGAGTAAGGAGGAGCTGTGGATTTCACAGCAGTAATGGATCATCAATCCCTTTCTGATGTCTTCTGCAGAAAACTTCCTAGACGCTTTACAGTATTTCCAGGGAAATGATAACAGTTACCATTTATTGAGCATTTGCTAAATACCAAGTACTTTGCAGGTTTTTTTTTCATTCTATTTTTGGTGAGGAAGATTAGCCCTGAGCTAACATCTGTGGGAATCTTCCTTTATTTTGTATGTGGGACGGCTGCCACAGCATAGCTTGATAAGCCGTGTGTAGGTCTGCACCAGGGATCTGAACCTGCGAACCCCCTGGCCACCAAAGAAGAGCTCAAGAACTTACCCACTTCGCCAGCAGGCAGGCCCCCTTTGTAGGTTTTTAATCTAATTTTACCCTTGTAATGACTCTGTGAGGTGGAGTGCATCATTATTCCCATCTTATAGACGAAGTAAAGGAGATACAGGATAACTTGCCGACGTTCACATGGCCAGCAGATGGTGGAGCTGAGAGACACATCCACGCAGCCTTATTCTGGGGCCACCAAGGTCTACCACACCTCTGGGGAATTTATGTCCCGTTGGCCCCGGGGGCTCAGAGAACACTCAGAGCATGCTACAGCCCTTTATTTCATTTAGGAGGTGTGTGAATCACCAATGTCTGTGCATGTGGGGTCAGAAGTCACAGCAGCATCCATCTGCCACCCCACTTATTCTGGGTTCAGGGGCGTCAATAAAATGGGAGGGGGGAAGAGAGGTGAAGTTGGGGCCGCCTCTGCCAGCCCAGGGCTGAGAAAGAAGGATGGAGGTTTTCTTCCTCTTGACGGATGCACTGCTTCTCCAGCTCTCTGCAGCAGAGGTGGAGGCAGGGGGCAGGTTTGCAGGCAGCCAGGTAGGTGACATTTAAAGGAGCCCTTTTGTTGGGGCTCATTCACAGGGTTCCTTGAGCCTGTAGGAAACCTGCATTGTGCCCAAACTTTCACATCTAAGACTGAGGGAAGAGCAACAGTTCCAGGATTGGCACTGGTAGCTTATGGCGCCTGTGCCAGGCTAATTGTCTCTGGCCCTCAGACCATGTTTTCCTGGCGCAGTCCTTCCTGATAAATGGAATACTGACTGGCGCCTGCTGCTCTGCATCTGGCCTGCCACGCAGCTCACCAGAAGGAAGAGGTCAAAGCCTTGGCACCCATCACTGGCCAAGGCCACGAGCTCCATAGCTGTAAAGCTGGCTCCAAGTGGTGGCTTTCCTGGAGTCATGAGGCTGCTCTGCACCACACCTTCACCCCCTGACTCATTCTGGGAGTCAGGTATGAGACACTTGCTGACTGAAAAGAGCCTCAATGTATCAGATGTTGTGGGAAATGCAGATGTGGACATTAGCCAGTCACTCCCAATTTGACTGAGGTTTTGTTTTGCTTTTTCAGTTGTGGTTTCATGTTTTTCTTTCACTGTCCTATTGGAGTGTCTCAAGTATCGGTAGGGACCTCAGTTTAACCAGGTATGCAGATAACTTGCATCTGTTTTTGTCTCATTTGTGTCCCAGATGGCATCTCTTTAACCATTCTCTGGTCAGTCCCCTTAACTCACTGCCTCAACTTTCTCTAGAAACTGCCTGTCAAAGTTTAATTCTGTACTTAGGATAACGAGAAGGAAAACTGCTGCATGCCATCATACAGCCAGGCTGTTGCAGCTATACATTCTAGCTGTCTATTGATTCAAAGATGAAATCTGTGAGCTCTTGTCATCTGTCAGGCCTGAGGGTGTAGCAGAGAGCAAAGCACAGACGGTCAGTGTCTCCATGGAGCTTCAAGTCTGTTAGGTGAGCACTAACGCTGCATCTCCAGCCTGCTGGTTACTCTGAGCACGTGTTCCTAGTTAAAGCACACCTCCGTCTTCCACACCGGCCAGTCCAAGTCTTCACAATGTTTCTCGAGGCTCTTGCCAAATGCTCACCCTGATCTCTAGCCAGTAGAGCTCGGCAGTCTGCTCCACAGAGAGTTCTCCGTATCCGGTCCCTTTACGTGCAAATCTATGGGCCTCCATCTATGCCCACCTTCACCTCCCTTCATTATCCCTTTCTCTGAGGAAGAGGTGCCCTTCCTCTCAGCTGGGCTTAATTTTTGCTCCTATACTCTGGATCCCATGTGACCAGCCTCTTTTGAGATTTATTCTTTTAGTAATGATCTGTATCTCCATATGAATCAGCGTGTAACTCTCTTTTGTCTTTTCCATCCTAAACCCGTTCTTCAAACCTGGCTGCCTCAGAGTCTTCCCAGCTATTGCCCCCTTTTCTTCACACTCAGGCCTCTAGAAAGATGAATTTTACTTGGAGCCTCCATTTCCTGACTTTCCATTCTCTGTGTAAGTGATTTCTGTGTCTAATTCCTCACTCCTTTGACCTTAATTCTACTGAAATTGTTCATAATATGATCATCAAATCTTCTAATTGTTGAATCCAGTGAGGAAGAGAATGCTTTTGCTTATTGCCTTTCTCAATATTTCTCCTAAGTTTTGCGTTGTTGACCACTCTCACTTTTTTTTTTAAAGATTTTATTTTACTTTTAAATTTTACTCCCCAAAGCCCCCTGGTACATAGTTGTATATATTTTAGTTGTGGGTCCTTCTAGTTGTGGCATGTGGGACGCCACCTCAACGTGGCCTGACAAGCAGTGCCATGTCCGTGCCCAAGATCTGAACCAGTGAAACCCTGGGCTGCTGAAGCGGAGTGTGCGAACTTAACCACTTGGCCACGGGGCCGGCCCCCACTCTCACATTTTTGAAGCCACTACCTCTCTTGGCTCTGGGAACACCATCCTCTCCTGGCTGTCTGCTTACCTTTCTGGCATCTGCTTCTTGTCTTTCCTAGGCTCCTCTTTCTGTGTTCAGCTCTTAAACGTTGGTGTTCCTCAGAGCTCTCTCCTAGGACCTGTCTTCAAATTCTAAGCTTTTCTTAGGCAATACCATCTATGCCTGCGGCTTCATCACATCTCTCTCCTCAGACCTTTCTTGAGCTCTACACTCTTACAGCCAACTACTTATCGACCATCCTTACCTTTGTCAACACACAGAGACCCCTCACATTAGCATGTCCAAAACTGGAGCCATCTTCTTCCCTACCAACGCGGTTCTTCTTCCAAGAGGATTATCCAAAAAAAGGCAGCGTGGTCCCCTCTTTATGGCCTGAAAATGGAGCTGGACTTCACTTCTCCTTCACCTTCATTTTCTACGTTCAACAGAGTGTGGGTGCTATTTTGATTCTATTTTATAAACATATAATGCGTGTATACGTATATATTTCTCCCTCCCCTCTCCTGCAGCCTTTGTGCAGCTGCCCTAGTTCAGGTGTTCCTTTGTCAGGAATAACCTTGAATAGCACACCTCCCGGTTTCTACTCTTGTGCCTTCTCTTGTGCATCCTTCCTTTAGAAAAATCAGTGATATATCCATAGAGTAGTGATTGCATTGCATAAGGATTGCATATTTGAGTGTCTGCTGCTCCACTGGACTGAATGATTCTTTGGGACAGAGATTGTATGTTATTTATCTTTGTATCATCAATGCATGTGACAATGCTGGGCATAGAGTGGCTGCTCCATAAACATTTGTTTAGTGCATGATTTCCAGAATCTTCTTTCTAGAAGAGCAGTGTGAGCACAGTTAACTAATCTCGAACTCTTTAGGGAGTCGTTGCCCCATTTTAGCAACTTGGGTGCGTAATTACTTAATGATGTGACAGTACCACATTTGGATAGAGTATTGATTAAAAATAATGTTGATTTTGTCTTTCAAAATGATACATGCTTATTGTAGAAAATTAAGTTAGAAAATATGGACAAGCAAGAAGAGAGAAACAAAATCATCCACAATGCCATCACCCAGACTGGAGTAATTACTGTTAACCTGCTGACAGAGAGCCTCTTGGTTTGTTTTCTAAATTTTTACTTTCAGTAGAGGAATGAGATCAAGTCTGAGGGATGTCTCAACTGCTGAGCTGTCCCTTGCAAGCGTAACTAGTCATTAAGTCATAGTGCTCAGGATTCATGGCAAAGCTGACCTGGATCTAGGTAGGTGATCACATCCAGCAGTGTTGACCTGGTGGGTAGGGATTAGCAGCATCATTAGTAGTGATGGTAATTTTGTTAGATGTCAAACTAGGGAAGGTACTCTTGTTTGAAGCAAGATCTTCTCAGTGGTCTGGCATTTGGAAAGGGGAGCAGGGTCTGGGAAAGGAAATTCAGCAAGGGGCCAGGGCTCCAATTCTGGTGACTAGTTGGGAGGCAAAGCAGGAGTCAGGCATGAGGACAGGACACTCAGGGGAGGGATCCCATAAAGACTATAGCTGTTCTGGCACCAGGGAGGGAACTGCAACCAGGACTTGGGGTGGCAAAACTGATTGTAGCCTATCTCTTGGTGGAGAGGAGCTGCTCATGTACTGTCAAGCTGGATACATTTGATTGGAAATCAGGAGGAATTGAGCTCCCAAGTTGAAAGACTTAGTAACTGTAGATATGTGGGACTGGGGAAAGCAGGGACTGATAAATAAATCCCAAGCCTTTTGGAGTGATAAGATCCCACTACAATCTATTTCATTCCATGACCCATATAACTGTTGAATGCCATATGTCTATATAAAATAATTAAAGCTAATTAAAATTAATTTTGGTTAGTGAATGTTTGAAGAGTTTCATAATAACTCTTGAGATAATTAGAGATGTTTTGGAATGTCACAAAAGGAGCATTTGGAATAACTGGGCTAGATGTTTCAACTAGAGATGTGCAATGAAGGCTAGTCACAGAATGACAATTCTGTAGTTGAAAGAACACTGAATTAGGTACCAGGAGTTTGGGGTTATAAGCAGGATGCTGGTAAACTGCCTTTCTGAAAACAACAACCTTGCTTTGTAGCATTTGCCAATTTCTGTGTAAATATTCCCATATGGTGGATTTCAAATTACCAATGTTTTAACTATCGGTACACACGATTCCTGAATATTTAATAATCAGCTCTTGTAATTCTGGTGCGAGCTAACTCCAGCACACCAATATAATGCTGCCTGAGCTTCTAGTTAGCTTTGTGATCTTGGGTAAATCACTTCACTTCTCTGGATATTAGTTTTATTATCAATAAAGTGAAGTTGCTAAAATAACCTCTAAGGTGCCCTCCAAAGTTAACATTCTGGTAATGTAGCTGGTGTTATAGGTGCAGGACTAACATCACCTTATAAGTCAAAAGGGTTACAGCAGACTCTCATGAATGTTGTTGTGACATATCAGAGCACGTAATTTGATATCTGAGTTTGTGTCATAATCAATCAAGTTTTGATTTCTGTTTTTTTTTTTTTTTGAGGAAGATTAGCGCTGAGCTAACTACTGCCAGTCCTCTGCTTTTTTTGCTGAGGAAGCCTGGCCCTGAGTTAACATCCGGGCCCATCGTCCTCTACTTTATATGTGGGACGCCTACCACAGCATGGCGTGCCAAGCAGTGCCATGTCCGCACCCGGGATCCGAACTGGCGAACCCCAGGCTGCCAAGAAGCAGAATGTGTGAACTTAACCGCTGCGCCACCGGGCTGGCCCCCTGATTTCTGTTTTTAAGGTGTGTGCCCTTCTCCAGTTATCTCTTCCCAGGAGGATTAAAAGTGGCAGTGTAGCCATTAATGAGACAAGTTTCACAGCCCACTAGTGGGGTAAGAAATCCTTAGCCACAGTCAGAGAATTCTGCACTCAGTTGTCAGGTCCTAGGAGTCAGTTGAGGATCTGAGACAAAATCATATAGTTTAGGTTCATTACACGATCTGACCACGAGACCAACCATGTGGTCTTCCCTGGACGAGTAACAACATGAGAAGTGAATTTGCTCCGAGCTTTTTTTTTTTTGCTAAGAAAGATTAGCCCTGAGCTAACATCTGTTGCCAATCTTCCTCTTTTTTTGCTTGAGGAAGATTAGCCCTGAGCTAACATCTGTGCCAATCTTCCTCTACATTATATGTGGGTCACCACCACAGCATGGTTGATGAGTAGCATAGGTCTGTGCCTGGGATCCAAACCTGTGACCCCGGGCAGCCAAAGCAGAGTGCACGAACTTAACCACTATGCCACCAGGCCAGCCCCTGCTCGAAGCTTTTTTGAGGGCAAGGACTGTGTCTTATGTATTTATGTGTGTCAAATCATGACACACAGTAGGGACTCAGTAAGTGTTTGTTGAAAAAAAGAATAGACTATTTTGGCCTTTTTAGAGCAAATTCTAAATTTTGTTTATTTTTTTCCCAGCTTTATTGAGATGTAATTGACATATAACACTGTGTAAGTTAAAGGTGTAATAACATGATGATTTGCTGAATTTTAAATAGTAACTCAAAAGTAGACATGAGTTTCTCTGTGTTTACCTTAATAATGATGAAAAAATGCATTTTTCGAACATGAAAAGTATTTTCTTGTTGTGAGAGAAAACTTTTCAGTGCCTTCAGTTCAATATTGGGCTTTGGAATTTGCCTTCCATCTGGATAACACAGTTGATATACAACCAGAACCCAGTGGATAGAAACATGGATGAAAAAATCCCAAACCAGACAAAGCGGGTATTTACTCCCCACCTGTGAGTACTCCTGCCTCACTCAGTGGAATAGCTTATCTCTTTTGAAAGGAAAAGATACTACTTATGTATAGAACATACATATTTATATATCAGGTGCCATTTTACCAACATTTAATCCTCATACTGACCTTGATACGCTAAGCATTGTTATTCTCCTTTCAGAGAAGAAGAAATTGAGACTCAGAGAGGTTAAGTAAGAGAGCCAGCCAGTGGGAGAGCCATGAGTCAACAGCCCAAAGATGGTTCCCCTCTCACCAGGCCAGGCTGCCTCAGGGCTTTCTGGATGTCCTCTCCTCATGTCCCTGTTCCTTGTTTGTGTGGGGTTTGGATCCTTTCTCATGTGAGTATGTCTGGTTCAGCCCTCGACCAGGCAAACAGAAACACGAGTCTCCGACAGTGTTCTGAGCAAATATGTCAAGTCACGTCAGTTCCAGACTGAGGTAACTGAGCTGTACTTTGCCCTAGTGAATCAGCTCCCTGGAGGCCGGGCGGTTGCAAAGGTAACTGCCAGGCTGTAGATCTGAGGGCCAGGTAAGTCTTGGTAGATGTGGCACTCGGACTTTGACAGTCTCCAAGAGGAGAGGAGACACTCTTGGGCCAGGTTCCGGAGCTGTGCCGAAGGAAGGTGGGGAGCCCTCAGAGCAGGTGTGTGGGGGCGCTGGCTCCGTTGTTTTCTGTCTTTTAGCTGCGCTTGCTGTGCTGTAGATTAGGAAAGGCGATATTACTCTTCCTGGGACCAGGGAAGGTCATTTACGTGAATGCACGTGTGAGACTTCTCAACGTAGACGTAGTTCCTTCATTTTGAGAGTCTGTGGTGCTTTTCTCTTGGTGTCTTTAATTATAATCCGAGGTCTAACCTACTGGAGTTGAAACATCTTGGCAACAAGATGATGTGATTCTGGTGGAGAGATCCGGTATTGTGCCTTTGCAGTCGGGGAAGGCTGGCTGATGAAAATACGTGGGGACAAGGTGAAAGAGGCTTCCTTCTTGTTAAGATTACTTGCGTCCAAACGGTGCCGAGTTCCGTGGGCTTCCAGGGAAGAACTACTCACCCTTTTCCTGTGTCTGGGGCATTTGGCCTTTGCTGGGGTTTACTGGAAAAAGCTTTTTTGCACCTGGTTTTTTCAAGGAAGTGGGCTGACACGGAAGGAAAGTGCCAGCTCCCTGAACCGTGATTGATGTTGAAGTGGAAGTCACTTCTGCGCCTTGCTCTTCTGGCATGTTCTGCTTACAGCTCTTGGCTCAAAGCTGCGGACCCCGGCTCCACGGCATTCAAGCAGAGTGACGTTTTGATTTCGACACACACCCTTTGACCTTTTGTTCCAACAAGAATTTTTATATTGGTCTGGGAGTTTCAGGAGCGGGAGCAAGTTAACTGGATTCAAGCAGAATCTTGCAACCGAAAACAGTCCCTGGGAGAAAAAACGCGGGGTCTGACTGAGCTAACGTGTGTTCTTGACACAGGAGGATCCCCGAGCCAGGGTGGGGTCTGTGTGCTTTCCTTTTGGGAGCAGCTGGAGGCAGGCGCTCCTCTTGATGTGGGCAGATGAGCTCGGAAGGCAATCCATGCTCTGGCGCTATGTCCCATTTTGGAGGATAAGTGGAGAATATTAGTTTGATTTGTGGAGAATTCCAGGGTTTAAAAATCTCCAGCCAGGAAGATGACTGAGACGTGACTCTCTGGTTTTTCATGTAAGCAATCCCAAACCTAGAGGGGCAGGCGTGCCCACATCGTAGGGCCTAGTTTTTCTAAGAGGTTAATTTAAGGATTTAGAAAAGAGGTCTCCGAGGTCAATTTAAGTTTCTTTTTGTTTAAAATGTCTTTAGCCACTCACACTACCCTGTCTTTATCTCTGATAACACCACTATTTATTGAATGATTACTGTTTACCAGGCAGTGTTTTGGGCAATTTTCATATATCTCCTTTTTTTTTGGTGAGAAAGATTGGTACTGAGATAATATCTGTGCCGATTTTCCTCTATTTTGTATGTGGGATGCCTGTCACAGCATGGCTGGATGAGCGGTGGGTAGGGCCATGCCTAGGATCCAAACTTGCGAACCCTGGGCCACCAAAGCAGAGTGTGCGAACTTAACCACCACGCCAGCAGGCTAGCCCCTCCTACCTTATCTCTTGATGGAGGCTTGAAAAAATTAATTTTCTAGTAAGTGGCAGAGTTAGGATTTGAACTCTGGTCTTTGAAGGATCTGGACTCTTTCCAAGGCCCACTCTATTTCTCTGATAGCATGGGGCCTCCCTGGGAAGTGTTGAATAAATATTTGCTGGTGGAGTAAATGAACAAACGCTTATTTAACTGGAATGCTTTGACGGTGTTTTGGAGTTTCTCTGCTCTGTCTCCCACGCCTCCCACATCCATTATTGCTCCAAATAGACTTTAACATCTTTTAAGCCACATCAACGTAATCGTCTAGCCTGTTAATTATTTCATGTATCTGCCTGAGATTTTTTCCCCAGATATCTCTGTATCAGTGCCCATGTGGTTTGTTTTAGATAGAAGATTTTGAGGCTCACAGGTGCTTTTTTCATCAAACCTAATCAACCATCACATTTGGATATAGGCCTAAAATGATGATAATTTTTTTGTCTTTTTGTTTTGTCTACAGGAAGATAAAATAACTATACAACTGACTCAAAACACGAGAGAAATTCTGAGAGTCAAGGATGGAACCTTGGGTCCCCCAGTGGCCACCTCGGCCCCGGGGGTGGCCCACAGCACCGTCAAAGGATCCAGACCGAGGGCTTTGGAGAGATGGATATCATCGGCCTGTTCCTCGCTCTTGGCACGATGGAGAGAGGTTCCAGCAATGGCAAGACATCCGCCGGAGCCCCCAGCCACAGCAGGACCCCAGGGCAGACCACCAGCAGCCTCCTTATGCATCCAGGCCTGGGGAGTGGCGTCAGCCTGGGTCTGAGGTTGACTATTATGAAGGCTATTATCCCAGTCAGATATATTCAAGGTACGGTTTTAGAGCTTGGAATTGACCCAACTCTCCTAAACGCTTATAAACAGATTGTTCTTTTCCTTCTTCCTTTTCCTTTTATTTCTCCTCTTTTTCTTCTTTTTCCTTCTCTACCCTCCGACTTTGACTTAGCTAAACCCTTTCCCCTCCCAAATTGGATTTTGGCGACTGAAGATAGTATTTCCCTCCTCTGTATCCCCTAGTGGGGCTTCTTAAGGAAGCCATCATAATGCGATTGGGTGTTGGGGGCTAGGGAGAGGGTAAGAACGGTGAAATTCAAGATGGCACAGGGGTCCCTCTTACTCTGGGATTGCAAAAGGCAATGTTTGTAGACTATGGAAAAGCCTTTCCTCCTAAACAGAGTTTTGTGCCATCTTTGGATGACTCTGACCCAGGGGGAGCGTGACACCACCAGCACCAGGAAGAGCTGTGGTGCCTGGGACAGTACCTAGAGTGATGGGCAAACAGAACAACGAGCGTGGAATGAAGGAATGGGAACTTTAAAAAAATCAGCCTCTGAGAAAGCAGATAGAAGCGTGCAGCCTCCAAGTTCAGAATGAAGAGGTCTCGGTGAGGTTGTTCTGGGAGAATCTGGAATTTCTGCTCCTAATTCTGACTGATAGCACTGGACTTAATATTTTATGGAATATTGTAAGCCATCTATGTTCTAGCTTTTGAGGTAGGGTGATACTTACCTGTCTACAGATTTAGGGTTCAAATTATGACAATTATTGTGAAGAATTTTGCCCCTATGAAATACTAAAGAATTATTAATTGGTGTAAACACTAACAACAGGATGTTCCTTTCCCCAATCTTTCTGTATTGTTGAGTTCTCGATGGAAGATAGGTTAAACCCAGAGGTGTTAAAAGCAATCAGATTTAAGGTAGTCCAACTTAACTTTTTCATCTCTTTCCATCTGCGACATGCATGGGAATTACGATGGCATATTGAGCACTTATACTGTCATCCCAGGAAGGGGTTTTCTAAGATAATATCAGGGCAGTGTTTTCTAAGATAACATTGGATGTGTGTATTTGAGGAGAAAGCGGGATCATGGGGAAGGAGAATGAGACACTTGGCTACGGTTTTGCTATAAAAATTCCAGCCTTGTTCTGAAACAGAGGTCCTACTCCTGCTCTGGTTCTGAATTTTGTGTTTATAGGATCTAGAATTAACTGTGGTTTTAAAGCAGATTTTTTTTTTAATTTAAAGACTTTATTTTTTTTCCTTTCTCTCCCGAAAGCCCCCCGGTACATAGTTGTATATTCTTAGTTGTGGGTCCTTCTAGTTGTGGCATGTGGGCTGCCGCCTCAGCGTGGCTTGACGAGCAGCGCCATGTCCGTGCCCAGGATTCGAACTGACAAAACACTGGGCCGCCTGCAGCAGAGCATGTGGACTTAACCACTTGGCCACGGGGCCGGCCCCTTAAAGCAGACTTTTGAGTGGGGTAGTAATTCTGTCCTCTAAAATTGTTTAGTTTGTCAAGTCCTCCAATGGTTTCTCTCTTTACCACACTCATCCTTGAATGACCAGCCTTCTTTGTGCTATTTTAGGCCAGGCATCGAGGATCCATATCAGAGCTATCATTCTCCAACCCCAAGGGAAGAATATGCTTATGCAAGTTATTATTACCACGGATATCCACGGCAGCTACAGGAAGAAAGAGGTATGGAATAATCGCCAAGAAGCCTTTGGGATGGTGCGGCTGGTCTGATAGGCAGGGCAGAGGCCAGAGGAGCCGTGCTCAGAGCCTCTGCTTGGGCATCCTGCTCGGCTGATGTACAGCTCCTGCCCCCAGCTGCTTCTTTCTTGGCCAGACCAGGCCATGACAAAGACACTGCTGCTAGATGTCCTGAGGAGAAGAGATAGAAAGGAGTCATTTTTGTTTGTACATGTAGATGGTAGTACTGAAACTATCATTATGTTACTAGTATTGTGGATAGTTTGTACTTCATCCACATCTTTTGTTCTGCTCCTGATTATAGCCAAGATTATAGTCTCTGACCAAGTAACAGTGAAGTGAGTTCTTAACGGTGATGTCATCCAGTGTGTGGCTGAGCTGTAATGAGTCTGACCATTATTTACCTTGAGGGTGGCAGAAATGCACCAATAGAAATTTATACCCTACACCAAGAGTAAGGCTTTAGGTATGTGCTAATGGCAGCTTCTGACCTGCTGGCAAAGCGAAATCTGTTTCAAGATAGAAAACACAAATAGACACACACACACGATCCCCACCGTTGTACAGTTGTACAAAGCCATGCTATTGGTTCAGAGAGAACTGAGGGGCATTTATGGACTTTCATTGGTAGCTCTCACTTGTCAATTTTATTCCATTTGGCAAATACGTTTTTATACCAATAACAGCCTCACAGCTTGCTAGTGTCTTTCTGAACTTCTAGGAAGAGGAAGTGACCTGTCTTTATTTTGTTTTCTCTGAGGGTGCAGTGCCAAGGCAAGGGAGTCCTTATATCTGGCATGAGGATTATCAAGATCAAAAGTACCTCAATGAACATCATCATGAAACCCAGAATAATCTGTTTGGAACAAACAGTGAGACCCGGTTCCAGTAAGTGTGAAAGGAGAGGCTAGTTCAACACGATTCAGCCAAACTCAGACTATGTTAGGCAAATCTATGGCATCTGGTGCTGGTCCCTCATCTCTGGATGCCTTGTTGCTTTTGTTCTGGCCACAGGGACATGGGAATAGCCTAGGATGGCCTGGGACTCTTAAGAGGGACCCTGGGAGGAGAGATGCTTAACTCTGAGAGGAAGTTCCCACACCTGGGCTAGTCCGAGTCCTGGGAGGTTACTTGAGGTCCATCCTAACGGAGGGCCTTAATTTACGTTGGCCTCACAACAGATGTGGCCTTGCAAACGTCCTCATGATTGGGTCCTGCCTGGGGCTGGGGTGCTTCTCCTCTACCCACTCCTGTGCCCCGAGAGTGGGATGAGGCGAGCAGGGAAGTGTCTTTTGCGCAAGTACCTGTCCTGGTGCCCTTAGGCCTGGTGACTTTACCCTGCTTGGAACTCACCTACCCAGCTCCTCCCATAAAAGCCATTCCTGGCTGTCGGGCTGCAGAGGCCAACCCTTCTCTACGGGGTTTGGGGCCACTTCTAGCAACTGCAGTATTGAACCCAGGAGCTCCTGTTTTTCTGGTGTTGATAGATTGAGGAGCTGAACAGCAGGACAGTGCTTTTTGCTGTGGCACACAGGCTGACCTGACACCTGCCGGTGCAGAAGAACAGCCTCCAGCAGAGAGCAGCTCAGCCTTGCTGGCTTGCCCAGGACCCCCTCTCATCTGCTCCTGTCATTTTGCTGCAGATCTCAGAGTCGGAACCCTTATAAAGACAGTCCTGCTTCTAACTCTGGACAGGAGAGGCCTGGGGACCTGCTTCCAGAAAGTCTGCTAACTGGGGCCCAGAAGAATAAGGTAACCTGAAGTGACATGGGGCTTGGTGGCCTGTGACAGTGCATCAAAACTGACATCGTCAGTGGTGGGAGGGCAGGGCCCTTGGGGATGGGGGTCTCTAGCGGCCATCAGTCTGAGAGGTCCCATTCCTCCTCTCTCGGCAGAGCCTCAACTCCCACCTCCTCCTTTCCCTGCGTTCTTGTCTCAGTATTGTGGGTCTGGGGCCCTGATCTGACCTTTTTGCACTTATGTCAAGTTGGCTGGATCAGGAAATGTCACCCAAGTCACTCCAAGGTGCTGGGAAAGAGGAGAAGAGGCTGCCACCAATACTCCAGTGGACTAGCAATTGGGTTTACCCAGGGAGTTGCAAGAATCTTTTAATTTAGGTCTGAAAAGCAGAGGTTGAAACCTTTCTTGACTTTTCCATCTCTTCTAAAATCTTACTGTGTGTACCAGCTGGGCTTTAATTTGGAGATCTTAAATTTATAAAAATAAACTTTTATTTTGGAATAATTTTAGATTTACAGAAAAGTTGCAAAGATACTATAGAAACCAGCTCTTTAATTTTTGACAGTCTTGTGTTAATTTTGTTTCCCTGATTGGATTTACATGATTTTGAGAACAGTTTCTTCCGTATAGCTAATGCTGAACAGGGCAGGGCACATCTCATGTGACTAAGAGTGACAACCACAATAACAGCAGCCACACACGTGTACAGCACTTTACAGTGCACGGAGAGCTTTTGCATCCATTATTTCATTTGTACCCTCCCAGGATGTAAGTTCCGTGAATTTCTCATACACCTGTATTGTCAGGGGAAGGACGGTGCCTGCAGCATAGTGAGTGCTCATTAAATAGTTGGTGAATGAATGCACGAGTACGTACTTGAACTGTAGAGGGCAGATGTGATGGCTGTGTTACAGATGAGGGTACTGAGCTCAGAAAGCCTAAGCCGCTTGTCCAAAGTCACAGCAGCTAGGGGTTGACAAAGCTGGGATTTGAATTCAGGCCGCCGGACCTGCACTCATTCCCCTAGGACATAATGGATCCTTTAGCAAACACACGTCAGTTGAATTATCCCTTCTTCTCCTTTCAATACATCCACCTTAACTGTATTTATTTGAAAGTTTGAATTTTGTTGCTTTGGAGGAACCCTTGGGAGAACCATCTCTTTAAAACTGCTTCTGATTCTTCTCCTATGTTCTCATTGTTTTTAACTCTCAGTCATCACTGACCGACGAGTCCAACCTTCTCCGGCAGCACGAGTCTGGTCTCAGCTCCAGCAGCTATGAGCTCAGTCAGTACATGGCAGATGCCTCTGAGCCGTATGACCGCATGGCTTCAGCAGCTTGGAGTCCCATTCAGGCTGGTGGGTCCTGAAGAGATCAAAGGAGTTGGTTGAGTCTGATGAGAAGAGGGTTGGGTGGCAAGTCTCTTGGAAAGTCGCCCTTAGCCTGTGTTTCCCAGAGTGGATCATTGTCCACCTCATTTGCTTATGTAGGTCTCCTGGGCAGAGAGGCCAACTTTGGCTCCATTTCCCACCTTTTCTCTTGAACTGGATATTGCATCACAGCTGATTCTTGGAAGGGAACAGCGCCCCTAGCCATCTTCAGGCTGGGAGAGGAGGCCCTCGGAGGTACTTTTAAGGACCAGGCCAAGACAGTGAAGACCAGAGTCAAGGTGGTAAAGCAAAGGCAGCCCACAGGGCGTAACTGCTTTGTCTGGATATAGGAGACTCGTCAGGAGTATCGGGGCTATGAAAGCCAGCGAGTCCCCAGCCTCTCCCTGTCACTGAGAGTCTGGGCCTGATGCATTATAATTTGGACCAAACCATCAAATCCTTGCATTATATTCTGACATAGTCTTAGAGGCTTAAATCTGACTTGAAGCATGGTCTTCTTATAATGATGTAGCCCTTCCAGAATCTTATCTTGGTCCCAGATGGAATTTGGACAGAAAGGTGTCTGTGGTCTATTTCTAAAGTAAAAAAGAGCAGTGCCAGTAATGCTCACAATGTCCACCTGTGTCTGTTGGTCAGAGGAAGTCTCGGCAGCTGGTCCCAAGGCACCCATGAAGTTCTATGTCCCTCATGTGCCTGTGAGTTTTGGACCAGGAGGTCAGCTGGTGTGTGTGAGTCCAAGCTCTCCCCGTGATGGACAAACGGCCCTTGTTGAACTGCACAGCATGGAGGTAAACAAGATTTGGTGTCCCTGGAATGCCAGCATGCTGCTCCCTGCTTCCCTTTACCTGAGCCTGGGCATCTCCAGGAATGGGGTGCTCTCATGGGGAGCTGGGCCATGCACCCTGTGGATTGGGGAGTGTATGTGTGTGAAGGAATGGGTGGGGCTCTTCTCTGAAAGAAGTGACGCTAGACTTATGTTTTTCCTGATATGCTATTGGCTCATTTTCAGCAACTGGAGAACTCACTTTCATCCTCTGCTTTCTCCATGAGGCACTGAGCCACATCCTAGGACCACGGCTTGGCTTCTGATACTAGACTTGGCTGAAAGGAGCATTGAGTGGCCATAGTCTTGAAGACCAAATCTTATTTTTGTTCCAGATTATTCTAAATGATTCTGAGGAACAAGAAGAGATGAGGACTTTCTCAGGACCCCTGATCAGGTAAACTGCCATACGAGCTGCCGAGTACGGGCTTTTGAAAGCTGCAGAATCTTCCGGCACAGCAAATGTTTCCAGAACAGCATTTTGGGATTTGTTCTCGGCTTCCTGGAAAGAAAATGTCTATCCCCATTGGAGTAGAATTCTCTGTGCTACAAGATAGAGCTCAATGTGGCCTGAGCCATTTTGACAAGCAATTCGATAGTTGAAGGGCAGAAAGAAAAATTAACTTAAAGGTTTAAATATCTGAAATCAGTTCCATTTTGCAGGGGCTACATGACAGGAAGTTTTAGCATTCCGTGTACTTAATAGATATTAATGGAAAAGCGGAGGACAGCCTGGGAAATCATAGTCAAATGGATCACAGTGGAAAAAGCGCTTGCCTTGTTCTAGAGAGAACACGGTCAGTTTGTTACTGGATAGTGTGCAAGTCTGCCCTCTGCAGGATTGAGTTAGAACTGCTTTTAAATTCCTAGTCATTTCTGCTAAGTATTTAGGGCTGCCATTGTTGTGAAGAGTCCTGGCCTGTGTCAGAGGACCTGGGTCCTAGGCCCAGGCACCCTGCTAGCTAGAGGTACCATGGCGGACAGGTCAGTTAGCCGTCTCCGAGCCTTAGTTTTCTGTTTAAGAAATGATGTAAAACCGGCTGTGCCTACTCCAGGCAGTGACTGTGCACGTGGAAGCCCTTTAAATATCATCACTGTTATATAAATGTATTCTTATCCTGAATCTCCTCCTCCAAGAAAATCCCACATAGTATTTTGACAGTTCCTTCTAGTGAAAATGAGTGTTGTCTCCATTTCTTCCACACAGGTACACAGATGTGGGGTACAGACGAGTTGGGTATTTTGACACTGGAGTACTGGGCCCAACTTGGCGTTGATTTTATGGGATGATCTGGAGTAAATTATAATGCCCGTTTATTGAGCACTTCAAATATGCCACACAATTTGCTAAGGCCTTTTTGTATGGAGATAGATTTTTTAAAAATTATCCCTATCTTGGCGCTGGCCCCGTGGCCGAGTGGTTAAGTTCGCGCACTCCGCAGCAGGCGGCCCAGTGTTTCGTTAGTTCGAATCCTGGGCGCGGACATGGCACTGCTCATCAGACCACGCTGAGGCAGCGTCCCACATGCCATAACTAGAAGAACCCACAGCGAAGAATACACAACTATGTACCGGGGGGCTTTGGGGAGAAAAAGGAAAAAATAAAATCTTAAAAAAAAAAAAAAGTATCCCTATCTTAGGGGGAAAAACTGAGGCTCAGAGGAGAGAAGAGATCGTGTAAGCCTAGAAGCGCAGGCCAGATTTAAGCCCGGGGTATCTGACTCCAAAGTCTGTGCTTTGACCTGCTACCTTCTGTAGTCATTTCCGGTACCTGGGCATCAGCCTCCTCATCCGGAAAATGGAGAGGGTGTGTGAGAGAATGTCTGGAGTCCCCTCCCGTTCTACGAGGAAACCACTAGCCTGTAGCCAGAGGCTCATTCCCCAGTCCCGGGTTGTCAGACTTGCACCTCAGTCCCAGCGCCCCCGGCGCCCTCATGCTGTGGGAGGGGCCCCCGGTCCTGTACGGGGAACCGTCTGCCCCTCACTCTTTGCTCCCTGAATCTCTCCCCAGGGAAGACGTACACAAGGTGGATATCATGACGTTTTGCCAGCAGAAAGCAGCTCAGAGCCGCAGAACTGACACACTGGGGAGCAGAGACTCGGCTCTGCTGTGGCGGCTGTTGGTTCTTCTTTGTCGGCAGAATGGGGTGAGTGTCACCGCCCTGACGCGTGGGTACAGGCAGGCTGGGTTGAAGTTGAAGTCTTCCCGGGACGGATAAGATTCGGCTTATGGGATGATTATAAAAGGTGATATTAAAGAAGCAACAAATGGCCTCAAGGGAAAAATTGCTCAGATGGCAATGCCAGTCTGCTACTGCTAACCTTTCCCCTGCCCTCTGCCGTGGCCTGGGGTTATTGTACGGTTCTTGGGTTACCGCCCCAACCAAGTAATACACCTGTGAGAGTGTGAATATTTCACAGAACCTTTGTGGCCTCTGACAGGCAGAGAACAACCATGAGAATGAAGCTGCAGCTTGAAATACAGCAATCCAAGAAAGGACTGCCTTGTGTTTGCCTGTTGGCCTCCTCATGAAGGAGGCAGGTGTTCTGGCGCCTCCCTTCTCAGCCTGCGCTGCCAGCGTGGGGACGAACAGGAGTGTTCCTCAGGATGTCTGTCTCTCTTTGCCTTGCAGTCCATGGTGGGGTCTGACATTGCGGAGCTGCTGATGCAAGACTGCAAGAAGCTGGAGAAGTACAAGAGGCAGCCCGCTGTGGCCAACCTCATCAACCTGACCGATGAGGACTGGCCGGTGCTGAGCTCGGGGAGCCGGAACCTGCTCACCGGGGAGATTCCCCCCAGCGTGGAGACGCCCGCGCAGATCGTGGAGAAGTTCACTAAGCTGCTGTACTATGGAAGGAAGAAGGCAAGTCAGGGCCCCCGCACGCTGTTTTTCAAAAGTCACCACCATCCCCACTACTCCCCCCTCCCCCAATTATATGAGTACCAGATACTCATTTTACAGCACTGTAAGTTCAGAAAGCTACAAAGAAAAAAACATCCACAGTCTACCATTAAATAATCGTGCCTGTTAACATTTTGATATATTTACTTCTAGCATTTTTCTATGCATATATATTAAAAATCAAATTAAGTTACATACACAATTATTTCTGTTTTTCACTTAAGATTATGTGGTGAAATACTCTCATGGCATTAAAATGCATCACTTAAAAAAATGGTTGGACAATATTCCATTGCATGAGTGTATCATATTTTTTTTAACCAATCCACTATTGAATAGATAGGCTAGCTACAATTTTGTCACCCATTATAAATTATTCATTTTGAACATCTTGTTACATAAGTCATTGGCAGATCTTTTTATTATTTTTTTTAGGATAGATTCCTACAAGTGAAATTACTGGGTTAAAGGGTATGCACTTTTAAAATGTTCTTCCTATATACACTAAATTAGTTTCCAGAAAGTTTGTTTACAAATGATACCCCCACTAGCTATATCTAAGGAATGCCTATCAATATTGAATACTTTAATTCAACAGATGAAGAATGATGCTTCGTTTAATTTTTTGATGTATAAATTGGGCTATTTTTATTAAAAAATTTTTTATTGAGGCATATTTGACAGATAACATTGGAAGATATTTGAAATGTCCACTGTGATGATTTGATATATGTATATATTGTGAAAGGATTCCCCGACTGAGTTAACACATCCACCACCTCACGTTTACCGATTTTTAAATGCCTTTTTAAAAGTTGAAGTTGAACTCACATTTCAGAAAAGTCTTAAAGCAAACTTAAATATTTGAATATATGATTAAAATCAATTTGATTCAAAAATCAAAAGATAAAAGATATAATAGGGGCCATGATGCTCCCACCCCTAGCCACTCAATTTCTCTCTCTGAAATATCCAGAGATATTTTACATATATCCAATTATTTCCTCTTTTTTTTTCTTATAGCATACTATATTACCACCTCTTTAACTTCTTTTTTATTAAAAAAATATCTTAGAAAATATAGTGGCTTGGCAAATTTTTTTCTGTAAAAAGACAGTCAGTAAATATTTTCAGGTTTGTAGACCATAGTGTTTTTGTTGTAATTACTCAATTCTGCCCTTGTAGTGTGAAAGCAGACACAGACACTATGTAAATAAATGGGTGCGGCTGTGTTCCAATAAAACTTTATTTATGGACATAGAAATTTCAATTATATATAATTTTCATGGATAATGAAATACTATTCTTTTAATTTTTTCCAATCACTTACAAGTGTAAAAACTATTCTTGTCTTGTGGGCTTTACCAAAATAGGCAGTGGGCTGAATTTGGCCTTCAGGCCACATATTGCTGACCCCTGTTCCTTATATATAAATACCTTCCTCACTATTTCTTATAGCCACACAGGTTTCTATAGATAAATTATAATTAATTTAACCAAACTCCTCTAGATTGATGTTTAGATTCTTTCCAGTCTTTTGCTATTACAAACAACAGCTGGAGTGAAGAACCATTGTCATTTTGCCCAGTGTGACGGACTCTATCTCTGAGAGATTTCTAGAAGTGGAGGTGTTGGGTCAATGGGTATGTGGTTTGTAATTTTGATAGATAGTGACAAATTGCCTTTCTAGAGGATGTACCCGTACCCTACCAGTGCTGTACGAGGCTCCCTGTTTTCCCACACTCTCACCAACCCTCTGTGTTTCCAGTCTTTTGATATGTGCCCATCTGTGGGGTGAAAAAAATATATAATTTAGTGTAGTTATTTGCATTTCTCTTGTTGTAAATGAAGTTGAATATCTTTTAATCTGTGAATTTTTTTGTCATGGATTTTCCACATTTTTCTGTTGGGTTTTTTATCCTCACTTATTGATTTGTAGAAGCTCTTTATTTTTTTATGACTGTCTGTCCAAAATCTAATTTGGGGGGGCCATATTTAGAAAGACTTTTCCTACTTCAAAATGAATTTATGAAAATGAAGTTGAAGTACTTTTTTTTTTTTAAAGATTTTATTATTTCCTTTTTCTCCCCAACACCCCCCGGTACATAGTTGTATATTCTTCGTTGTGGATTCTTCTAGTTGTGGTATGTGGGACGCTGCCTCAGCGTGGTTTGATGAGCAGTGCCATGTCCGCGCCCAGGATTCGAACCAACAAAACACTGGGCCGCTTGCAGCGGAGCGCGTGAACTTAACCACTCGGCCACGGGGCCAGCCCCAAAGTTGAAGTACTTTTGTACTTCATTTAAATCTTTAATCTCTGGGTTTTTTGGTATATGATATCTTTTTTTTTTTTTTTTTAAGATTTTATTTTTTCCTTTTTCTCCTCAAAGCCCCCCGGTACATAGCTGTACATTCTTCGTTGTGTGTCCATCTAGTTGTGGCATGTGGGACGCTGCCTCAGCGTGGCTTGATGAGCAGTGTCATGTCCGCGCCCAAGATTCGAACCAACGAAACACTGGGCCGCCTGCAGCGGAGCGTGCGAACTTAACCGCTCGGCCACGGGGCCAGCCCCTATGATGTTATCTTTTAAATGAGTGTTAGACATGATACTCAGTGAAAATTAGTGGGATCAAATTATAGCCATCCTATATATATATATATATAGGTGAAACAGCAATATATATATATTCACTATGTAGTAGAGACTTGCAATTTCACCAGTGATTTACTTATTCAATAAATATTTATTAAGCAGCTCCTACTTCTAAGGTATTGAATCCAGTGGGGGACACAGAGATATATCAGTGATGATCTCTTTAGAAAGATAAATAATGACCACCACCACCACAATAACAAAAGCAAAAATTTAACAAGTTCTTTCTACGTGCCAGATGCTCACTTAACATGTTACATACATTATTTCATTTATCTTCACAGAAACCCTGTAAGTTAGGTTCTAAACTTGTTTTAGGTATTTACAGATGAGGAAAGTTAGTAAGTGATAGAGCCGGGGTTTAGATCTAGGCAGTCGGATGCCTGAGTTTGGGCTCCTCACCACCCGCCACACCAGTGTCATCACATTGACCCAAAGGTGAGCGCGGGATAGATATGGGAGATCAGAGAGATTCATGAGGAACTGGATACCAAAATATCTTTAAAAGCTTTATTAATATTTGACTGGGGTCTTATTTCTGGCATTGTGCGAGATTGATAGCCTCGATATAAATTCTCAATTTCTTCACTTATTCTTAAATTATATGTTTTGGAGGAGCAGATTTTTGAGTAAACTGGTGATTCCCAGCCAATCATTACTAACTCCTTTTTAAAAAAATCCTATTATGAAATAGTTTAAACACACAAACAGAGTAACTCTTAATGTCATTTTTTATTTACATTGGATGTAAGGCTGAATTCCCTGTGGCTGTTTAAATTTCTTCTCTCTTTCTTTCTCTCGTCAAATAAGAAAACATGGGGAGATGTTGAGATGATCAAAGACATCTTCATTTGGAGGTGGAATTACCTCATTAGTGACTTCCTGTCCCAAAATCACATTATTTGGGGGCACTAAGGAAATTATTAATACCAGGTCAAAACCTCACAAGTAAGTTAAGCCCCTACTAAAGAGTTCTGAAAATTGAATGAAAAGGTGAATATGTGTATGTTTTAAAATTTACAGCTCTAGTCCATCTTGCTACATTAATGGCGTCATTAATTTGGCATATGAAGGCACTTGATAGTTAACAAACAGTTATGGTGTTCGGTGGGCAGGTTAACTGCTATGTGTACTGGCTCAAATGTAATAGCTTCTTTCTATTTGTGTGAGAGTACTGGGCAGGAAGTCTCCACGTGTGGGCAGCCCTCCTCCATGTCGTCGTTCAGGGACTGAGGATGTAGGAGGCTCTACCATCTCAACACATAGTCTCTAAGGTTTCTCAGAAGCATCTTCATTCCAGCCAGCCGGCTGGGGAAAAGGCCAAGGAGGACTGAGCGGGGGGTGGGGGTGGGTCTATGACCAGACCGGAAGTGGCACGTGTCACTTCCGTTCCCATCCCACCGCCTAGAACTCAGCCACATCTAGACACAGGGGAGGTAGGAACATGTAGTCTAACTCTTTGTCCAGGAAGGAGAACGTGGATTTTGGTGAGGAACTAGTGGTTTCTGCCACAGTTATAAAGAGAAACTCATCCTTTGACATGCCTCCACGAATGCCATCTTGGCACTCATGATCTGAGACTCAGTCCTAGGGGTGCGGTGCTTCTCTTCCTTTTGATGCTTCGATTCATAAGAGTTGTGTGACTCTTGCTAAAGAGATAAAGCTAACTGGAAACTATGTTTGAGGGGGAGACATGACATGCTAATGAAATAGCACAATGGATTTTGATCAAGTGAAGACTGGAGAAGGGGACAACTTAGAGAGAAATATGTGCCAGTGAGGCCTCTTTCCCCACTATTGTTTTTCACATTCACCTGTGATGCTCTCAGAGTCTTCCTGGAAGCCCAGCCCTGACTGCTCGGGAGCGGCAGGACCTGAGCACAGTCATTTGTTGCTGTTGTTAGAGGAAGGCGAGTAAGGCAGCACTGAATGTGATGCTTCTGTTGTCAGGAAGCCCTGGAATGGGCCATGAAGAACCATTTGTGGGGCCACGCTTTGTTCCTGGCCAGCAAGATGGATGCAAGGACCTACAGCTGGGTTATGAATGGGTGAGTTGAGGACTTGCAAAGGAGACCAACGGAGCAGAGAGACCCCCTGCCAAAGGTGGGGGTGAGGGTGGGGAGAAGTGCCAGATGCACTGAGAAGCCCCATACTCAAAGCATCTTTCCAATTTCTCTTTTCTGAGCTGGACATAGCGTTTCTCTTCTCCAGATTCATACAACCTAGACACAGACACATTCTTTCTACCTGCTAAGTTGAATAAAAGATTTTAGTAGTATTTCCCAGGGTCAGAGTTTCCAAAAATTAAGTTTCTGCGTTGCAGTAGCCCTCTCTCTTTGGGAGGGGCTGTTCTAGATAGTTCCATCAGTGAGGGAATAGGTGATCACTTCAGGTTAACTGACGGAGCCTTAGGACTGACAGTGAGTAACTGTCTACAGCTTAGTCTTGCAGTGCAGATGTGGGTGCTGAGAAGAAGGTAGAGATACTGGGTAGCAGGACCATGAACTCTGGCAAAGGGGTTTATAGGGCTGGGAATTAGACCCAGAAGTCTTCCTCTAGGGCAGTGGGAGATGACGAGACTGAAGGGGTGCATTTAGTCAGAAATCACGCTGGCACACTAAGATCCAGGAGCCAGGCTGGACCAGGAGGAATGCCCAAACCGGGACGAGATAGGAATGGAGTGAGTCCAGAACCAGGAGTTTGGAATTAGCGGGGTGAAACAGCAAGGAGAATCAGGATCGAATGGAGATGGTGGGTGTAGGGGGAGCTGCAGTAAGTCCTTCAGGCTGCTCTAGTATGTATGGGTGGCAGGGACAGATACGTGGCAGCAGTGGGGAGACCGGAGTTGGGGGACCCTCCTATAAGGAGCAGGCTTGGGTCAGACGGTGAGAAGGATGTTACCTCAAAATGTCTATCTTCTAGTGTTGGTTAAAGCTGTGAAGCTACCCTCTCAGCTTAACCTATATTTGAAGCGGCCACAAACCCTGTTGGGTGGAGATCTGGCTGAGAGAGCGACACTCTAAGTTCTGCAAGGGTAAGGGCTGTCACACTCTCAGAAGCCTGTTCTTCACGATGGCCCCCGTCTTCATTCCTCTAACCCTCCGTCTTCCAGACTAGGAACACCACTGTGCACTTCATTATGTTCAGAGACTGGAAGGGCAAAGGGCACTGAATTTTATGATAAGTGCTCCGAGCTCCCGGGCAAGGGTGCTGTGAAATAAAAGATGCTGTTCTGAGGGACGATTTTCCTCTGGGTTTTGGAAATGAACATCCCACAACCCCACGTTGTAGCATACATCTCCGCTACAGATTTTTGCCTTGGGCCATTGATTTTTGATGGGGCCCAGTGAATTGTGAAAAATCTCTCTTACTGAGTATGCTTAAATCTCAAATCAGCTATAGAGCTTATTATATCCTTGTTAGACATATCCCACAGTTTTTCATCAGCAGGATCATTTCTGGTCCCTGTTCTACGCCTCTTTGGTTACTGAAATGGCTATTTAGTGCTTATAAGTAAAAGCACTGCAGACCTAGGCTAGTGATGAGCCAGAAAAACAGCACCGAGCGCTGTGGGCTTGTCGTGGAGGAGGGCTGCTGTGGGGGAGGGGAGTGGAGGGTCGCTGGGCAGGAGGGGCCCACAGAGAAGAGGTCAGGTTAACTGCGAGGGCTCTCCAGGGGTCTCTGAGATGTTGGTGGGTCATCTCTGTGATGGAAGAAGGCCCACAGAAATGGTTACTCGAGAGTCAGGGTGTCAGTGCCAACGTGCAGAAAATATCCCCCAACAATGAGATCTACCTGGCGTGTGCGGTAGAATAAAGATCCTGCCAATCCCTCACTCCCTAGGAAAGGGGGTTGACAGAGGCACAACTGAAAAGCTCCCTTTCCAGAAGAAGCCGCAGGAATCAAATAGAAATTCACGAGGACTTATACCTCGCTGGTGATGGTAAAAAGCTCTCTGGCGTGGTCCCCACTGATGGTCCCCTCTCTCTGCAGTTTCACCAGCACGCTGGCGCTCAACGACCCGCTGCAGACCCTTTTCCAGCTCATGTCGGGGAGGATCCCACAAGCGGCCACGGTACCCTTTGTGACAGGACTCCTCCAACACCCCAGCCTCCTAAGGGTTTCGGGGGTGGGGACCGCTCAGGCACGAGGTGATGGTTTTGAAGACGAAAAATAAATAGTAGTTCTTTGTTAATCACCTACCATGTGCCCGGCCCTGTGCAAAGGGCTTTGATGCGTATCATTTCAATCAATGTACAGAGGCAGAAATTCTCATCCCTGGTTTGCACACTTGGAAACTGAGGTGCAAAGGTGTAAAATGACCCAAGATCACAGAGGTAGCGAGTCGTGGAGTCAGGATCAGCTCAGGTCTGTCTGATTCTAAAGACCCTGCCCTTTCCATGATACCTTGGCTGCCTGCTTTGTCGTGAGAAGCGAGAAAACTGCCCTCCAGGCTTCCCCCAGCAAGGTTGCCCTTCTCCTGCACCGCTGCTCATGGATCCTTCACAGCTGGACAGAGATTTGACCTCTCGTCTAGAATTGCCTATGGCTCAGAAGTCTGAGGCCAGCTGGATAGTTTTCCCATTGTAAGAGACTTGATCTTTTTGCCCCTAAGTATTCCTTCCTTATCTTTGAAGTCCAATAACTGTGCTAGGACATATCTTGGTGTTGACTGTCTCGGTCAGTTTTTTCTTGGGACACACCCTACTCTTTTACTAGGTGCATTCATATCCTACAGTTCAGGAAGATTTTCTTGAATTATATTCTCTAATGTTTGTTTTGTTTCATTATTTGGTTTTCTTTTCAGGAACTCCACTATATACTTTACATATATATATGTACATGACATATATGAACTCCGTATATATATATGTGAATTATATATAATTTTCTCTTTAAAAAAACCTTTTTTGTTTCATTTCTTCTTATTTGCTTTTTTTTTTTTGCTTTTCTCATTTCCATCCTGTAGCCCTTACTGTGTTTTCATCAGTGTCTCCTCACTTTCGTGCTCTTTCCCTTTCTGTCTTTATTTCTTTGATTTTCCTCCACTTCTTTCCTGACCTCTGCAGGTCACATTTATCCCCTCGTGTTGTCTGCCGTCTCTTTCCTGAGCTCTTAGAGCTCAGCTTGAGGCCCTTGCTTCAGAGAAGAAATGGTTTCCGTACTTAAATTCATGATGAGAGTTTGGTGACCATTTTTCGTCTGTTTTGTGGTAACATTTTTTCTGGCAAATGTTCTCTCCATCTTCTGTTTATTTTTCCAGTTACCTCCCTCCTTTTATCTTTCTAGGATGTTTGTACAGATCCTGTGCTTGTCCCTTTACAGGAGCCGAGTCTTCCCTGGACCAGTTATTTATGGGAAGTTTGTGCTGGTGAGGGGCTGGGGCCAGATTCCAGGCTATCTGGCAAGTTCCACACGACCTAGAGTTTTCTGGGAGCACTTGTGTAGCCTTTGCTTTTCCCCAGCCAGCGGAGATGGCTATGGGGTCCTCTCCCTCTGGTGTTCTCTCTCTGCTTCCTCTTGAACCACCTCTGTTCCATCTCCGTTACCTTTGGCCACCTTTTCTTGTATTTTGAGGCTTGGGCTTTTGCTGACAGCTAGTTTTAATGAAAATGGACTTCACGCTTTTGCTTTTTACTCTTCTTATTGCTTGTGAACAATTCCAAGAAAAGAAAAGAGAAATGATAACTTTCATGCCCCATCATCAAACCAACTGGCTATATTGGAAAACAGAACGCGCCTCACAATTCAGCTGAATGGCCTGTGTTCTGCAATGAAATTCTGTCATGTCCTGAAGCACTAAATGCAGGAAATGATGTCATCAGCTTATGGTCCATTGGGTCTCACTGCAATGGTAGAGTTAGCTAAATGTTCCTTATTTTTAGGTGAGAAAACTGATGAGCCAGAGTTGATGTGCTGATGCAGTATTTGATCTTAGTGTCGGAGAGTTTCCTAGCATCGTAGCATCCAGTAGAAGGCTAGACTTTAGCTACTTGTAATGAGTGGTGAAGTGGAACAGACATGGCAGCTGGAAACAGACTTGGGCTTCTATCTCAGGTTTAAACTCCACTCTTCTTACTGCTGTGTGAACTTGGCCTTGTTCCTTAACCTCAGAGTCTCAGTTTTTCATCTTTATAGGCATTTTGGTGCCTAACCAATAGAGTTATTGTGGAAATTAAAGGAGACAATATCTGAACATTATCAACCACCACGCTCGGCCCATTGCTCTCTCTCTCTCTCTCTCTTTCTTTATAGTTCTGCTTCTCATAGTTTGACTTTTTTCCAAATCACTTGGGGAGGAGACAGAAGAATGACTTCCAAGTTTTTGTTCTTTTTAGCAAAAGGGCTTTTCCTTTGCTGGTTCCTTTAGTTCTAGCAAGAAAGGGCCTGGCTCACATGTTCAGTGGTGATAATAATAGGACCCTGTCCATGTGACTGTTCACAGGAGAATTACTTAGCACAGAGAGGGTCTGGTTCATGGTCAGAGGCAATAAGTGAGACCGGCTATTATTTTTGTGAGTTATTATTATCATCATCCTCATTCACACTGCATTGCCCAGATAAACAAAGAGTAACTATAAAATGGAGTGGAATTAAGCATCTTTTGTTCCTTGGGATAATTGCAAAGACCAAATCACTGTGAATTGTTTGACCTCCAAGTCTTAGCTATTACTGTCAATCTCCTGCTCTACTCATTCTCTGCAACAAATTGGAAGATAGACGGGTCTGCAGATCACCTCTTTCCTTTGCTGGGCTTCCCTCCGTGTGCGTGCATGGGTGTGTGTGTGTGCATTTATACCTACATGTGATTTATAAAGTGCAAACCTAGTGTAAAGCATTATGCTATGTGCTTTACCTACCTGTCTTATTTTATTATCAACAATAACCCTGTTAGGTAGGAATATTATCTTCATTTAAGAGAGGAGGAAACAAAGGTTCAAAGATATTAGGAAACTTGCTCAAGGTCACACAGCTAGTAAGAGGCAGGGCTCCAGTTGAACTCAGGGCCTGGGTTGTTTCTGTGACATTATGTTGTTTCTTTATTGATATTTTCTGCCCTGAAATTCCCCTTCATTCGGGAGAAGCGTGGCCCTGGCCCCATTTGTGTGGGGCTTCTTCCCACTTCTCTGCTAGCATTCTATTGCCCCCTTGTGGAGTTCTGCTGCTGCATTGTCACCAGAGGGAGGCGGCACAGTCCTCAGTTGGGAGGAAGATGACTGGGGACTGAGTGCTGGCTGGGCCACTCGGCTTGGTTTTCTCTTTCCTCAAGTTGCCATAGGAATTAGACTTCATGGGGTTGTTTTGAAGATTAAATAAGGTGATGTGTGGGAAAGGGCTTTGTAAAGCCAGAAGACACAAGCAATTGGGTAAGGTATCGAGGAGCTCAGTGTTCCCCTGCCTTCTAACAGGCTAATGTGGGCTCTTCTTCTCATGAGCCAAGGATGCTTGATCTTCCTTCTCTCACTGGAACATCAGGGTTTTTCAAACTTTTTAATTTTTAAAAATTTTGTCCCTAGCTATTGGGTTTAGGGGCACCAGGAAGAAATTTGAAAATTAGTAAGTGAGCAATAGTGTCATTTTATTTATCTCCCAATATCCCTATGTATGTATGTATGTATATATATATATATATATATATATATATATATATATATGTATTTGTCTGTCTGCCTATCCATCCTTCCAGAATTTTTGCTTTTTTAAAAAGAGAACTTGAAATCAATGACTAGCAGCATTGCAGGCGGTATAGCGGGCGTTCCCTGAACTCCTCCAAACCAGGAAATAGAAAACAACCTTTACCTACATTGTGTCTAGTATGACATTATTCAGTAAATCTTCAATTTTTTCTGCTGCTTTTCAGTGTTGTGGGGACAAACAGTGGGGAGACTGGAGGCCTCACTTGGCTGTGATTCTGTCAAATCAGGGTGGGGACCCGGAGCTGCATCAGCGCACGATTGTCACCATGGGGGACACCCTGGGTAAGCAGAAGGCAGCACTGTCCCCCTCTCCTCTAGGGTATCTCCAGGCCAGCTTTAAACATCCTGTCCTTGGGTTCTGGGGTTCTGGAGAGGGCCCAAGTCTATGCCTCAGGCTTTCCTTTGATGCAGAAGCCTCAGTGTTTTGGGAACAGAAACTCCAGGGAAAGGAGTGTCCTTCTTGCCTCTCTGTTTCCTGGAATTTCTGCTGCAAGCCAGAACAGGCCAGACCCTGAGACTCTGGTGCTGTGCTGCGGTGGGAGGCTCCCCTAGGCCCCTGATCTTCTGTCCCTGTCTGATTCCCCTGAAGACAGAGTTAACACATGGGCATCTTGCCTCCGGTTACCGTTAGTCTCACAGTGACCCAGCTGAGTCAGAGAGGAAATTCTATTATTGCCTGAACTGTCTGGGTCATTGTATAATCTTTATTTCCGTCATCTCCCTGTGAACGTGGCCTTGGAAACACTTGGGGGCTATTGAATGTTCCAGATCAGTGGCTCTCAAATTTAGTCAAGAGACAGAACATCTAGAAAGCGTGGTACTCTTTGTGGAACTTTGTGAAATATTGCTTTGTTAAACTTAAAACAGTGATGTGGGAGGTTGTGCCAAGTCAGAGGGCAGATTGTTCACCCCCCGGGTAGAAAGGGAACTGACTTTTGTTGAGAATTTCTTGGATGCCAGGCTCTGCTGGCTACTTTATCTACTCGAATTAATCCAATTTGAGGTAATGGAAAATGTACGGGAGAGCATTTTAAAATTGGGAACAATTTGGTAATTAATGTGATTTTTATGGGCACTGGGAAAAGTCTTCTATTGTTTGATTTTAGCAGGGGAGGCGTTAGCGCCCCAAGAAGCCTAGTCTAAGAAGTGCTGCTCCCAGTGGCCCGCATCCTCGCTCAGGTGTAGGCATCTCTGCTCACTTCTCACCCTCAGGAAGGACTGAAATGCTTAGAGAATTCCTAATCGAAAACCCCTTAGGGGGAACGTGAAATGGTGTCTTATTCTGGTTGAAGAGAATTGAAATGTAATGTCTGAGGCCACAGATGCGGGTGGGAGAGGGAGCGGGGCTTGGGGTCTGTGACTCATGCTATGAGAAATTTATTCTTTTATTCCCTGAGGTTTCTCCCCTCTGATCTCTGAGCCCACACTCCCCTCTCTCTCCCATCCCACCCAGAGGATGGGTTCCCACGTGGGCGTGTTCCATGACTGGGGCTTGTTCTCCTCCTGCAGCTGGGAAGGGGCTGGTGGAGGCAGCTCACTTCTGCTACCTCATGGCTCACGTGCCCTTCGGCCACTACACCGTGAAGACAGACCCTCTGGCCTTGCTGGGCAGTAGTCACAGGTATGCAATCTTCTGGGGGGAAAGGCAGCGGAAAGAACATTTTCCATGGGATTGTTTTAGCCCTTGCTGGGTTTCATGGCTCCATTTTCCATTTTCTCGTGTGAATTTCAGCAACCGCTGGTCCCCTCCTCTGCGGGTCTGGGCACAGGTCGGGGCAAGGAGATGCCCAGTGGGTGCAGCATCACACCACCAGGGGGCCTCAGACCCCAGGTCCTGTTCCCGGAAGCTGCGAGCTGGTGTCTTTGGGTTGTGTTGTGCCCCTCTGGCCACTCGGTGGCGCCCTGGCTCCACGACCAGAGACTGTCTCCTAGAAAATACCGTGAGCATAGTGGCTTGTGGCTCTGTGTTAGGCAGCCCTGAGGCTGATCTGAGAGCCCACTCTGGGCAAAACTGGAAAGTGGGCGAAGTTTCTGTTTAGCTGCTACAGTCCTATACTGACTGGGTGCACGAGCTCCTCAAAGTCTCCTGTCAGTTTTTATCTCTTGGCCATAACTTTAGGCTTTTCACACAGAAGGACCTTAATGACAGTGGATAATAGGCGAAAAGACCAGTTTGCTCCCTGGTGCTCCTCCACGTTCTGGATCTCTCCTTCCCCCTCTTTGTAGCAGTTATGATTTCCTAAGCTCTGATGTTGCGTCAGTCATTTTATTTTCACTATTTAATTTAATCATTTCAAATTTGCTCTATGAAGGTGTATGTTTAATCTTCACTTTATAGAGGAGGGAAACCGAGGCACAGAGAGGTTAAAGAACTTGTCTAAGATAGCATAGCTGATGGGGGGGTCAATTTGGACTTGGGATTCAGACTGTCAGGCTGCAGAGCCCTTACTTTCAGCTGTTGCCCCAAACTGCCCGCACTGTGGAAAGGTCCCTCTCATGGTCTGCTCTCTCAAGGCCCTGGGCTCTGACAGTGCGTGGTTAGCTTGTCGAGGAAGCCGATCCGCCACATGTGACAGTCAGTGTGCCTGGGTTAGTAGCTCTCCCTCCTGTGTCCATGTCGTACGAGGATATTTCTGAGATACAGTCGTAAGCCAGGGATAGCCCTGGTGACTGTGACTTCAAACACCGTGTTGTTGAGGGGAGACTGGGGTGCGTGGGGTCTCCGATGACCTCTCACATCACATTCACGGGGTCTGCTTCCTCATTGGCTGCTTGAGCTTCCAACGCAGGGATGTCATTGATTTCGGCCTGGCAGTCCCCCCATTCTCCGCCTTGCCTTCTTTCTCCAGGGCTCCTGAAGCCTCACATTGCTCCCTCTTTCTTGCTTTTCTGCTCAGGCTAGGAGGGCCCTTTCACAGGGGCACATCCTAGGCTTCCAGGGCACTAAGGTTGGCCCTCAGGGCATTTAAGAGGAGGACCCAGTGCCCCGCCGAGCTGGGATGGAGAGCAGCTTGCCTAAGTGACCCCCCAGCAAAGAAGGCGGAGGACCCCTCCCCGCAGTCTCTGCCTCCAGCGCCTGTGGTGCAGGCTCTGTTCTGGTCCTTCCTCAGCCTCCAGGAGGTGGAGCGAAGGAGGCAAAGCTTTCCCTCTGGGAGGCCCAGAGTCTCTCTTCTCTTTGGAGTCTCCCCAGGGATCGGCTGCGGACAGAAACTCCACCAGGAGCTGGTGCAGCTGGTGTTTGGCTCTCTATGAGGATTGAAATTCCTCCCCCGCCCCCACCTCAATCTCTTTTATTGTTATTCCCTGGTTTTAGTCAAGAGTTTTTGAAATTTGCAACAACTGAGGCTATCCAGAGGACGGAAATCTTCGAGTACTGTCAGATGCTGGGCCGCCCCAAAGCCTTCATCCCTTCTTTCCAGGTAACTGATCCCACACGAGGCCCCTGCCTTAGCTGTGTCAGCCGGCCGCGGGCGGCTGCATGTTCCACTTTGCTGTTTGGCGCACAGTAGCTGGGCTGAGTCAACTTTCCCTCATTAGCCTGAGAACGGGAAGGGTTGCAATTTGTTTCTAGGTCCCCTGAAAGTCTGCATTTTAAGACATGAAAGCACAACGCTGCAGTGGCGTCTGTGGAGGCTCCTGCCTCACTCTTGACCGATGAGAACCATGTGGAGGCCCGGGGCCCGGCGCTGGCACCTGCAGCTCCTGCTCTTCTCTCCCCAAACAGCCCTACTTCTCTGCGGCCCTCAGGAGCAGGAGCATAAAGGCCTAACCCTTTATGGGCTGCTCCCCTGCTCCCTTGCCTTCTGACCTGCTCCTCCCATCCTTTTTGGACCTCTCTGTCCAACTCTGAAGTTCCTCCCTGCTCTGTCCGTGGCCCCCATCCTCCTTTCTTCCCCTCGGGGCTTCAGCTGTGCAGGTGGCGTCCATGTCGCACGTTCTAACCTTTCTTCTCAATTTCTCTACTTGAGGCCTGTTGTCCCCATAATTCATAAAGACTCCTTCAGTGCCCGTTTTGAGAGGGCGCACGACAGCGGCAGCACACTCACACACAACACGAACACAACACAAGCAAAACCTTGAAAAGGAATGAATTACTGTAACCGTGTGTAGGGAAATGAACCAGTTAGCATCTTCTTGAAGAATCTTACCAAAGACTCGCCTTCTCCAGCAAAGCCTTGCCCGACCAGCTCCCTCCGGTGCAGGCCTTCGGTCTCCCTCCCTTCTTCAGTCATCCCCCCTCTCACTTATCCTTGGCTGATGGTAATGAGATTACCTAGGGGTAGTGATCGTGTTCGACATGCCTATAGTGTGCTGTCGTGCTTTCAGTGCGTCATTTCGACCCCTGTGAGGCCGGCTTGGTTCCGCCCACCTGTCGCGGGAGGAAGATGAGGTTCGGAGGAGTTACATGCTATTGGCTCGCATCTCTTGCACACCATTTGTTCTAAGTACTTTATGTGGATTATCTCATTTAATCTTTACAAACATCAAGGTGTAAGTAGTATAATCCCCATGTTATAGTGAGGAAACTGAGGCACAGAGAGCGGGGATAACCAGCTCAATGTTCCACTCCCAGCACAGAGCTGGGATTTGAACTTGGGTCTGTCTGATTCCCAGGTCCTCATGTTCTGTCTCACCCTGTCACTCATGCCTCTGTGAACGATCAACTGTATTTGTCTGTACTCTCTCCCTTGGCCTTTAAGCCTTGTACCAGAGTCATTTTTTCTTCTTTTCCCTGTCCCCCTGGGGCCTGGTCCTGCCCCACATATACCAGGCTTTCCAGAGATGTGGGCTGTCTGATAAGAAGTGGTCTGGCACATTTCCATGGTGACCAGGGCCTAGGGAGGTTGAGCTGATGGGACTTCATCTGTTTCTCTGTGATGTGGGAACTGCAGGCTGGGTTTGGAATTGTGCCCACACACAGGTAGAATGCCCCAATGGCACAGAGCCCTCCTTGATATCTGGATGCCAGAGTTAGAGGAAGCTGGCAGTCAGCTGACGTCCAAGAAGTCTTATCTACATTTCCCCCTTTCTATTCCTGCCTGGATGGACGAGTCACCGGCCCTGTTCCTCTTCACAGGTGTATAAGCTCCTTTATGCTTCCCGTCTGGCAGATTACGGCCTTGCGTCCCAGGCCTTGCATTACTGCGAAGCTGTTGGCACGGCCCTCCTTAGCCAGGGAGCGAGCAGTCACCCTGTGCTATTAGTGGAACTCATCAAGGTGAGCTTCGCAAAGCGTTCCCTGCAGGTGTTTTATCTTCAGTCTTCAGAGAAAGCTAAGCAAAGCAGCTTAGACTCCACATTTCATCTTCTTTGAACGTGCTGTAAAATTGGAGCCCGTGGCTGTCTTTGACCACGTATGCATGCCCAGATGTGATAAGCAGAGGCCTGACACTGCACAAAGAAGGATGCTGTGGGTGAGGGGTGGCGCGACTGGGGGCCTGGAAACCAGGCGTGTGCTACGCAAGAAATTCCTTCTTGCATCTGCTTTTCTGGTACAGTCAAACTGCATTTCTAGTGAACCATTCTAATTATAAGCGCTGGGCTTAGAAAGTATATTTTAGTGATTAAAACAGGAAATGATCCTTATTAAAATGCTTTTAAATGCATGGAATATTTTATCACATGTGGGATACATTTAAAAAAGAAAACAAAAACAGATCAACTTTTAGTTCCCGGGGAAGAAAACAATCAGGCAAATAGTTATTCCACTTAATTGAAGAAAAATCTATTCGCTGGAGAGTGAAAAGGCAGCCTACCATCATTTTTTGCTTTCCTTTAGGTGAGGCCCAAGTATTGGATGCTGTAACCAGTGAAAGCCATGGTGCTGAGCCCCCTTACCCAGAAATTTTGGCCAACAGGATGATGGTTGTAGGGAGCTGAGGGACCCAGACTGGAGGAGTAGGGGACTTCATGATGGAATTGAGTCTTGCAACACAGAGTAGTCCCTGGACCAGCAGCATGGGCGTCACGGGGGAGCTTGTTAGAAATGCAGACTCTCAGGCCTCACCTAGATTTCTGGAATCTGCATTTGCATTTAACAAGGTCCCAGGGGGTTCCTCTGTGCACTGAAGTTTGAGAAGTGCTGCTACAGGGCAGACACGTTTGCAGAAACATAAAGCCGAGTCACAGTTTCTCCTCGTATTTTATTTAGTATCTAACACCAAGATGGGTTAATTGTTTATGGTGCAATTTGGGGAAGATATCTGCTGAATTTGCTCCCTCTTAATTATTCTTTATAATCTAATTCACAAGTGAGTTGAGGCGCTCTTTCTTCTTTTCCCTTCTTGCCTCTTTCCCCGTGGTCTTTGCATTTCTCTCACTTCTCTCTCCCCTGACCCCCACCCTTTACTGTCTGTCCCTGACCCGCCTGGAAACCTGGCACAGCTAGCAGAGAAATTGAAGCTGTCAGATCCTCTGGTTCTGGAGCGACATCGTGGAAGCACGGACTTGGAGCCAGACTGGCTAGTGCACCTTCGGAGGCGGCTCAAGGAGCTGGAGGTGAGTGGGATTGGAGTCAGGTCAGTGGGGTGGGCCGCTTGTTTTCCTCTTGGCTCCTCTAGACACAGAGGAGGCAGGCACTGACCCCATGGAGCATCGTGGGGTCCTCCGTCACCCAGGAGGCTCAGTCTGACCCAGGAAGGGGTGGCACTCAGCTTCTTGGCTGCCGCCTCTCTCCTGTGTTTGCTTGTGAGACAGTGGGGCCCTCTTCCAATTCACCCTTGCCACACTCTCTGTGGTCCCAGAAAATACTTTTTATGACCATCAAAGCTTCCATCTCTCTGTTAGGAACAGTGGATCACAGTGGACCCGTGTCACTTTCATGTAATGTAGGGCAATTGCCTAAAAGACTTCCGGGCCTTTCCTTTTTGTTCTGACAATTGCAAAAGCTGCTGGTAGTAATTGCAACGGTAATTGGGACAGGCCTCCTCCGTTTTCTTTCTCCCACTTCTCTGAAGAGAGCACGGGGGAATTTTTTTTTTTTTTTTAAAGATTTTATTATTTTATTTTTTTTTCCTTTTTCTCCCCAAAGCCCCCCAGTACATAGTTGTACATTCTTCGCTGTGGGTCCTTCTAGTTGTGGCATGTGGGACACTGCCTCAGCGTGGTCTGACGAGCAGTGCCATGTCCACGCCCAGGATTCGAACCAATGAAACACTGGGCCGCCTGCAGCGGAGCGCGCGAACTTAACCACTCGGCCACGGGGCCAGCCCCGAGCACGGGGGAATTTTTAAAGGCACACATGCACGGCCCTTACTCCCTCCATGCACTGCACGCTCTGGGGCCCACACTTTGGTTCCTTCCACTTGCCCCTTCCCCTGGGAGACGATGGATGGCCCTGGTCTCCTGGTCCCTGCCTGTTCTGAGCAGACCCGAGGGACAGGAGGGCTGAGCCCCGCTCCCATGACCCTCCCAGTTTCTTTTTGGTTTAATTTTTAAACCACTGTTCCCTGTTCTTGTTTTTCTCTGTGTTGCTTAAAAGGATTGTACTTTATTTTAAATAGCCAGGAGATGCTGGGGATCCTTGTTCTGCTCACTCAGCTACTTTGGGAGCCACAGGAACAACAGGTACCCAAACTGACGAACTCAGTGTGTAAATGGCTGACTCTCAGGATCTGATTATATGAGATAATGTACACGCCCTTCCCTTCCCAGAATGCCTTCCATGCGTGTGTCAGTCTGACCCTTGGTCCAGGCATCTTCTCCACACAGCTCCAGGGGCCACAGGCATCCTGACACTTGTAACTTCCTGTTTATTAGTTTCTGTTTCACATTCAGGTTTTAATACTTGTTGCATCATGTTGTTATCTAATTGTTTCACCTTCTCCCCAGCTGAATACATTTCTTGAGGCCAGAGATGGTGGATTATCTGTATTTCATGTTAGTGTTGGGGACCTAGAAGCTCTTAAGATGTTTGAGCTATCAATTTCCATATAAATGTGAAATATGTTTCGAAGTGTTTTCAACACATCCTTCCTTTCCCCTCAGGATGCCTCTGAGCGTGGCGTTGGGCAGACATTGTTACCCCAATTAATTCCGTGCCCTTTTCCCAAAGTACACTCCATGGTGACGTCAGGACGGCCTCATTTCTTTACTTGCAGTCATTTCCCAGCCTTTAGCACTTCCTTCGGTAATGAGCGAGGGCAGGCCTTGGTTTGTGTTCCTTGGCTTTGCTGCTCTGTCTCAGAATCTGTGCAGGTGAAGGGCTGGAGGAGAGCCATGCTGGGTGTCTCTGAATGGCTGCTTCTGCTAGGAAGCAGCAGTGTCTCCTGTCACTCATCTGAGCAGGTGGGTTGGCTGCTGACACCATTCCCGTGACCTTGGGGCAATCATTGAACACGTCCACACATTAGTCCGCCTCATCAGCAAAATGGCAGAGCCAGAATGAATATCACCAAGGTCCCTTCCAGGGCCGACGCTCTGATCCTTTGAAAGCAAAATCATCACTTCTGCAGTCTGATTTGAGTTTTAACTGGAAGCTTACTAAGTTTCAAATATCTAAGTCCATTAGGATATCCTTAAAGGAGAAAGTGTATCCAAAAATAAAAAAGTGTGGAGTTAAATGAGATGGTAATTTCTGCCTTCCCAACCCCCTGGTTTAAGGCTCAGAGATCATACAAGGCAGTGAGGGGAGCGATTTTGTCAACTCCCAGTAATAAGCAGCGAGGTGTTACAGTCACTGCTGTGTGGTACTTGCCATCAGAGTAATGGCAGCCACATTAAGCGGCCTGTCCTTGTGGTTACTTTCCAAAGAGGACACAGGCAGGAATGCTCCTGTCCATGCAAAGGCCACCTTTCTGGTCTCACTTCTTCTTTGCCCTGTGTCCTTAGAAAACACTTTCTACCAGGATCTTTCGGGACTTCAAGGCCACTCAGAAGCCCTTGGGGACTGCTCGGCCCTGGGGCCAACACCGGAGCAGACGGGCCCAGCCTGGTCCAGCCCACAGCTGCACTTTCCCCTCCAGCCCAGCTCCTATCCAGCAGGAGGAGGTTCTGGGCAGATGGCAGTCCCAGTGCCTCTGTACTCAGTTCTCGAGACCCATCTGCCAGGACATGGTGGCAGTGAGGCAGTGACAGGGACTCCTGGAAGAAGGTCCTGGGAGGAAACCCAGCAGATACACCTACCCTCTGGTAAGACCTGCCAGCGAGGCTGAAAGCCTTGAGAGAGAGGAGTCTTGAGGGGAGGACGCAGATAAGGAAGGTGCAGAGACCCAGGGGAGGAGGTGGGGTTGGAGCTGGTGAGACCTGAACAGTGGGTATGCAGATGACTGAGAGCCCATGGTGTGTCAGCCGGCCGCTGGCACTCTGCATGCATCTGAGGGAGACTGCGCTCTCCGTTCCCATCTGCCTCTACTGGGACAAGCATAGCAAAGCCAACGGCCGCCACTTCCACCCTTCCCCGGGATCACATGGTTCCTAGGAGAAGAGGCTACAGAGTGGAGAAGCCAAGAAAATGCCACCTGCCCCTCAGGCTGCAGTTGAGGCTGTGTCCTCCTTCTGAAGTCACCCTGCATCCAAGAGCTCACTGGCAGGGACTGCCAGGCAAGGCCCGTGCTTTTGTCCTGTCCTGTTTCTTCAGGCCCATCAGGCCTTGGACAGCAGGGGCTAAGTGGGGTGAGCAAGGCTGAGTGATGCCAGGAAAGTGCTGGAAACCAAGGAGGAGGATAAGGACCTTCTAAGAGAGGGTCCTGTCCAAGAGGGGAGACTCAGTTGGCTGCTGGGTGGGAGGGTGGGGGAGGATCCCTGTGATGTAGCACGATGTGGCTCTGATTTCCATGATTCCCAGGGAACGACCTTGGTGTTCAGGGTAGAGGTTGGGTGACCAGCATGTCCGGGGGGCGGCTAGAATTGAGAGGGCCATGCACGTGGACTTCATGTTTACTGTGATCTGCTTGGGGTTTTGGGCTCAGAGCTCCAGCTGCTTTGCAGTTAGGAAAGCTGACAGTGTCCCCATCACCCTTCTTCATGATGGATGGAGAAAGCACAACTTCAAATCACTATTTTTGTTTGTGTTTTGTGCCACAGGAGAGAACACAGTGTCTCAAGAAACCTTCCAGCAGCCTCATGATCAAAAGGGCATTTCCAAACCACAGGTGAGAGGACAAAGCTTAGGATGCCCACCCGAAGCTTCAGGTTTTTTCCAGACGCCCTGCTTTCTTAGCCACACGCAGACTCCTTCCTGGGCCTTGCACCAGCTCTGTCTTCCACATTGCGCCCTGTCCCTCCTGTTTCTTTCTACACGGCATCCTGAGAGGCGGGCAGGAGGCTGTGTGTTTATGTTCAGTCTCACCCACCTGTGTCTGTGGGGACGGCAGGGCTGGGCTTAGTTTTGGCCTCACAGATCTGCCCCCTCTGACACCTTATTGCTGTTGCACCAAACCCTCCCCATGCTCAAACCCTCGCCATGCCCTGCCCCATCATGGAAAATTCCTGGTATTTCTTTCTTCATTTTAATCTTTACCTTGCTTTATTTCAAAGAAAGATCTACAGTAGCTGTGTCTTTGCTCCTGAGTTAGGCTGTAAGGTCTTGGAAGTGACCGTGTCTAATCAATCATTCTATTCAGCTGTTGAATGAATGCCCTTCTTCCCCCAACAATGGGCAGTGCTGGTCCCAAATTTAAGAAGTTCTTCAGCTTTGCCTGGCTGGAGGGTGATTTCATGTAACTTTCTCAAGTAGTAACCGGGCTACAGGCCATAAAAAACTTTTATGCTTTACAATTTTTTTCTGACTGAAAAAGTAGTATATTATTGTTATAGAAAACTTGAAAAATAAAGAAAAAGCATCCTATAAAGGACTCAAACATCTTTCATAATCCCACAGTCAAATATTTTGGTTATTTCCTTCCAACATCTTTCCCATGTATATGTATGTATGTGTAAATGTATATATGCACGTGTTTTTTTTTATTGTGGTGACATTAGTTTATAACATTATATAAATTTTGGGTGTACATCATTATATTTCGATTTCTGTGTAGATTACATCATGTTTACCACCCAAAGACTAATTACCATCCATCACCACACACATGTGCCTAATTACCCCATTCACCCCCCTCCCTCCCCCTTCCCCTCAGGTAACCGCCAATCCAATCTCTGTCTCTGTGTGATTGTTTGTTGTAGGTTTTATCTTCTACTTATGAGTGAGATCATATGATATTTGACTTTCTCCATCTGACTGATTTTTGCTTAGCATATTACCTTCAAGGTCCATCCATGTTGTGACAAATGGTCAGATTTCATCTTTTTTATGGCTGAGTAGTATTCCATTGTGTATATATACCACATCTTCCTTATCCATTCATCCCTTGATGGGCAGCTAGGTTGCTTCCAAGTCTTGGCTATTGTGAATAATGCTGTGATGAACATAGGATCTTTATGCATTCTTGTTCTCATGTTCTTTGGATAAATACCCAGCAGTGGGATAGCTGGATTGTATGGTAGTTCTATTCTTCATTTTTTGAGGAATCTCCATACTGTTTTCCATAGTGGCTGCACCAGGTTGCACTCCCACCAGCAGTGTATGAGAGTTCCCTTCTATCTGCATCCTCTCCAACACTTGTTATTTCCTGTCTTGTTAATTATAGCCATTCTGATAGGTGTTACGTGATATCTCATTGTAGTTTTGATTTGCATTTCCCTGATAGCTAATGATGTTGAGCATCTTTTCATGTGCCTGTTGGCCATCCATATCTCTTCTTTGGAAATGTCTGTTCAGCTCTTTTGCCCATTTTTAAATTGAGTTGTTAGTTTTGTTGTTGTGGAGATGTATGAGTTCTTTATATATTTTGGATATTAAGCCCTTATCAGATATTTGGTTTGCGAATATCTTCTCCCAGTTGTTAGATTGTCTTTTCATTTTGTTGATGGTTTCCTTTGCTGTATAGAAACTTTTTAGTTTGCTGTAGTCCCATTTGATTATTTTTTCTATTGTTTCTCTTGCCCAGTCAGACATGGTACTTGAAAATATGCTGCTAAGACTGATGTCAAATAGTGTACTGCTGATGTTTTCTTTTAGAGGTTTCATGGTTTTGGGTCTTACATTCAAGTCTTTAATCCATTTTGAGTTAATTTTTGTGTATGGTGGAAGATAATGGTCTACTTTCATTCTTTTGTATGTGGCTGTCCAGTTTTCCCAACATCATTTATTGAAGAGACTTTCCTTTCTGCATTGTATGTTCTTGGGTCCCTTGTTGAAAAGTAGCTGTCCATAGATGTGTGGGTTTATTTCTGGGCTCTTGATTCTGTTTCATTGATTTGTGTGTTTGTTTTTGGGCCAGTACCATGCTGTTTTGATTGCTGTAGCTTTGTAGTATATTTTGAAATCAGAGAGTGTGATAACTCCAACTTTGTTCTTTTTTCCTCAGGGTTGCTTTGGCTTCAGGGTCTTTTGTTGTTCCATAAAAATTTTAGGATTCTTTGTTCTATTTCTGTGAAGAATGTTGTTGGAACTTTGATAGGGATTGCATTGAATCTGTAGGTTGCTTTAGGAAGTATGGACATTTTAACTATGTTAACTCTTCCAATCCAAGAGAATGGAATATCTTTCCATTTCTTTGTGTATTCTTCAATATCTTTTGTCAATGTTTTATAGTTTTCAGTGTACAGGTATTTCATCTCCTTGGTTAAGTTTATTCCTAGGTATTTTATTCTTTTTGTTACAATTGTAAATGGGATTGTATTCTTAATTTCTATTTCTGCTACTTCATTGTTAGTGCATAGAAATGCAACTGATTTTTGTACGTTGATTTTGTATCCTGCAGCTTTACCATATTCTTTTATTATTTCTAAATGTTTTCTGTTGGAATTCTTTAGAGTTTTCTATATATAAAATCATTTCTGCAAACAGTGACAGTTTTACTTCTCCCTTTCCAATTTTCGTCCCTTTTATTTCTTTTTCTTGCCAGATCGCTCTGGCTGGGACTTCCAATACTATGTTAAATAAGAGTGGTGACAGTGGGCAGCCTTGTCTGGTTCCTGTTCTTAGAGGGATAGCTTTCAGTTTTTCTCCATTGAGAATGATATTAGCTGTGGGTTTGTCACATATGGCCTTTATGTTGTGTTACTTTCCTTCTATCCCCATTTTATTCAGAGTTTTTATCATAAATGGATGCTGTATCTTGTCAAATGTCTCTGCATCTATTGAGATGATCAGGTGGTTTTTATTCTTCATTTTGTTAATGGGGTATCACATTGATTGATTTGTGGATGTTGAACCCTCGCTGGAATAAATCCCACTTGATCATGGCGTATGATCTTTTAATGTATTGTTGTATTCGATTTGTTACTATTTTGTTGAGCATTTTTGCATCGATGTTTATCAGTGATATTGGCCTGTAATTTTCTTGTGTTGTCCTTGGCTGGTTTTGGTATCAGGGTAGTGTTGACTTTGTAGAGTGAGTTAGGAAGCTTTCCCTCCTATTCAGTTTTTTGGAAGAATTCAAGAAGGATAGATATTGTCTTCTTTGGGTGTTTGGTAGAATTCACCAGAGAAGCCATCTGGTCTTGGACTTTTATTTTTGGGGAGGTTTTTGATTACTGTTTTGATCTCCTTGCAGGTGATTGATCTATTCAAATTCTCTATTACTTCTTGATTCAGTTTTGAAAGATTGTATGATTCTAAGAATTTATCTATTTCTTCTAGATTATCCAATTTGTTGGCATATAGCTTTTTGTAGTATTCTTATAATCTTTTGTGTTTCTGTGGTGTCTGTTGCAATTTTTCCTCTTTCATTTCTGATTTTATTTGAGCCTTCTCCCTTTTTTTCTTGGTGAGTCTAGCTAAAGGTTTGTCAATTTTGTTTATCTTTTCAAAGAACCAGCTCCTAGTTTCATTGATTTTTTCCTGGGTTTTTTTTTTTTTTTTTGGTCTCTATTTCATTTATTTCTGCTCTGACTTTTATTATTTCCTTCCTTCTACTAATTTTGGGCTTTGTTCTTATTTTTCCAGTTCCTTTAGGTGCACTGTTAGATTGTTTATTTGAGATTTGTCTTGTTTGTTGAGGTAGGCCTGTATTGCTGTAAATTTTGCTCTTAGAACTGCTTTTGCTATATCCCATAAATTTTGCCATGTCACATTTTCATTTTCGTTTGTCTCCAAGTATTTTTTGATTTCTCATTTGATTTCTTCATTGACCCAATCATTGTTCAGTAGCATTTTGTTTAATCTCCACATATTTGTGGTGATTTTCTTCCAGTATGTGATCTATCGGAGAATGTTCCATGTGCATTTGAAAAGAATGTGTATTTTACAGTTTTTGGATGGAATGTGTATATCTATTAAGCCCATCTGGTCTAATGTGTCATTTAAGGCCAATCTTTCCTTATTGATCTTCTGTTTGGATGATCTATCCATTGGTGTAAGTGGAGTGTTAAACTCCCCTATTATTGTGTTGCTATCTATTTCTCCTTTTATGTCCGTTAATAGTTGCTTTATATTTACGTGCTCCTATGTTGGGTGCATAGATACTTAACAAGTGTTATATCCTCTTGTTGGACTGTTCCCTTTATCATTATGTAGTGTCCTTCCTTGTCTCATTACAGTTTTTGTTTTAAAATCTATTTTGTCTGATGTAAGTATTGCTACCCCAGCTTTCTTTTCATTGCCATTTGCATGGAGTATCTTTTTCCATCCTTTCACTTTCAGTTTGTGAGTGTCTTTAGGTCTGAAGTGTGTCTCTTGTATGCCGCATATATGTGGGTCTTGTTTTTTAATTCAGTTGGCCACCCTATGTCTTTTGATTGGAGCATTTAGTCCATTGACATTTTTTTTTTTTAAGATATTTTTTTTTAATTTTTTTTTTTCCTTTTTCTCCCCAAAGCCCCCCGGTACATAGTTGTATATTCTTCGTTGTGGGTCCTTCTAGTTGTGGCATGTGGGACGCTGCCTCAGCGTGGTTTGATGAGCAGTGCCATGTCCGCGCCCAGGATTCGAACCAACGAAACACTGGGCCGTCTGCAGCGGAGCGCGTGAACTTAACCACTCGGCCACGGGGCCAGCCCCAAGTCCATTGACATTTAAAGTAGC
The DNA here is from genome assembly GCF_041296235.1 of Equus asinus. Lineage (NCBI taxonomy): Eukaryota > Metazoa > Chordata > Mammalia > Perissodactyla > Equidae > Equus > Equus asinus. The sequence goes on from NC_091814.1 coordinate 44,753,238, forward strand.
TGTTGAGAAGAATGTACTTATTGCCATTTTGTTACTTTTTTTCCGGGTGTTTAGTAGTTCTTCGCTGTTCCTTTCTTCTTCTCTTTCTCTCTTCCCTTGTGGTTTGATGGCCTTCTTTAGTATTATGTTTGGATTCCTTTCTCTTAATTTTTTGTGTATTTATTATAGGTTTGTGGCTTGTGATTTACATGAAGTTCATGTATAATAACCTACGTATATAGCAATCTTTGTGAAGTTGATGGTCTCTTTAGTTTGACCTCTTGCTAAAATCTCTACGCTTTTACTCCCTTCCTCCCACATTTTATTTTTGACATCATGTCTATCCTCCTTTTCTGTTCATGTGTCTCTGTTACCCTCTTATCATGGAAATAGATAATTTTAGTACTTTTGTCTTTTGACCTTCATGTTAGCTTCATAGGTGGTTGATCTCCTTCCTTTACTGTATATTTGCCTTTACCAGTGATTTTATTGCCTTTTTTTGGTCATAATTTTCTTATTCCAATTTGTGGTCTTCTCTTTTCCACTTGAATAAGTCCCTTCAGCATTTCTTGTAAGGCTGGTTTCTTGGTGATAAACTCCTTCAGTTTTTGCTTATCTGGGAAACACTTTATTTCTCCTTCCATTATGAATGATAACCTTGCCAGGTAAAGTATTCTTGGCTATAGGTTTTTTTCTGTTCAATACTTTAAATATACTGTGCCACTTCCTTCTAGCTTGTAAGTTTTCTGCTGATAAGTCAGCTGATAGCCTTATAGAATTTCTTTTGTATGTAACTTGTTGCCTTTCTCTTGCAGCTTTTAGGATTCTCTCTTTATCTTTAATTTCTTTTTAAGATTTTTAATTCTTTTCTTTTTTCTCCCCAAAGCCCCCTGGTACATAGTTGTGTATTTTTAGTTGTGGGTCCTTCTAGTTGTGGCATGTGGGATGCTGCCTCAGCGTGGCCTGATGAGCGGTGCCATGACTGCGCCCAGGATTTGAACTGGTGAAACCCCAGGCTGCTGATGTGGAGCACATGAACTTTACCGCTCGGCCGTGGGGCTGGCACCTTTATCTTTAATTCTTGACATTTTATTTATAATGTGTCTTGGTGTGTGCCTCTTTGGGTTTATCCTGTTTGGTGCGTTCTGTGCTTCCTGTACCTGGAAGTCTGCTTCCTTCTGTAGGTTAGGAAAGTTTTCAGCTGTTTTTTATTAAATAGATTTCTGCCCCTTTGTCTCCCTCTTCTTCTGGGACACCTGTAATACGAATTTTAGTGCCCTTGATTTGTCCCAGAGATCCCTTAGACTGTCTGTTCTTTTTAATTTTTTCTTTTATCTGTTCAGCTTGGGTGACTTCCTCTAGTCTTTCATCCAGCTTGCTGATCCGTTCTTCTGTATCATCTACTCTGCTATTGAGTCCCTCTAGTGAATTTTTCATTTCCATTATTGTATTCTTCATTTCTGATTGGTTCTTTTTTTATATTTTCTGATTCTTTGTTGAAGTTCTCACTGTGTTCATCCATCCTTCTCCCAAGATCAGTGAGCAGCTTATGACTTTTTGTTTGAACACTTTGTCAGGTAGATTGTTTATTTCTGTTTCATTTAGTTCTTTTTCTGGAGTTTTGTCCTGTTCCTTTACTTGGAATGTACTCCTTTGCCTCCCCATTTTGCCTCTTTCTCTGTGCTTATATCTCTGTGTTAGGTATGTCAGCTATATCTCCCAATCTTGGAGAGGTGGCCTTATGTAAGAGATGCCTTCTGAGGCCCAACAGTGCACTTCCCTCTCATCACCAGTTCCAAATGTTCCAGGAGTGTCCCTGTGTCGGCTATGTGTGTCCTTCTGTTTTGGCAGAGTTGCTCTTGCTGTAGGTGCCTGGGGAGGCTGGGCTGTCCCCCTGGCCAGCTGGTTGTAATGCTCAGTTGCATGTGGCTGCTGTGGACCCTTCAAACACTTCATTGTGTGTGGGAAGCCCCAGCACAGTTGACTGCAAGGTCTAATAGCACTTTCCTGTTGCAGTTTTTCTGTTAAGTCAGTAGGCCCCAGGGGGACTGGGTGCAAGGCTCAAGGGCTTACAATTGCTGCAGGCCTCTGGCCTGCAAGGCTGTTGTCAGCTCTCTCAGGATGAAGCTGAGTGGGGCCAACCTCAAGCATGGGAGCACCCCATTGTTTCAGGCTTTGGAAGGTCGGGCTGATCTGCTATATGGCTGTTTGAGAAGCACAAGTCTGCTGCAGCTGATAAGCCCCACTGCCCACAGGGCCAGACACCCTATCAACCCGGTCCTGTCCCTTGCGTGTGCCCCGACCCACTGAAGCAGACCCAGTTGACCCACTGCAGAAGCCCCACACACTCCACCAACACAGACTGGCTCCTTCTGCATGCCCTGCCAACAGAGGCAGACCCACTCACCTGGCTGCAGAGGATCCAGGCATCCAGCCTATGTGGGCCCACAAGTTGCCTGAGGGCTTGCTGTTAGGCGGGGCCATCCTAAGGGTGGGCTGCCTGCCTTGTCTGAGCTGGATTAAATTGGTGTTCTAGTGGATGGGGCAGACCCCTGGGCTAACAGACCAGGGGAAGAACTCCAATGGCATCTTCCAGCATCTGTGTCAGCATGCCTGTACTAGCTCACAATAATGGCTGCCACCAATGTCTCAGACCCTGGGGAGGTCCCACCTCTCACCGTGATGCCTCCAGAGCCTGTCAAGTGAGTTTCTTTTCACCAAAGGACTGTGAACCTTTCTTGTGATTTTAGGTTGCTTTCTGAAACTGGTGAATTTATCCATGGGCCCTTTAAGAACTGGCTTTTCCCCTCGTATGTCCGATAGATTTTCTAGGAGTACTCTCTATTGTAGTTAATAGCCAGAAAAGCCAGATATTGTGACCCTTATCTCGGTTGTGCTGAGTCCAAAAGCTGCTTATTGTGGTGATGTTCCCCGGCTCACATCCCACCCCCCATCGTGTACCTTGGGATTGCTCCCTGCTGGCTGTGAGGTGCCGCAGCTCAAAGGGGACTTTGTTTCTCTCCAGAAGGGAATTTCTGCCTCTTCCACCTCAGTCAGCACTGTCCCTTGTTGTGGGGGTTTTTTCATCCAGTTTTCTGTTCTCTCAGGGGTAATTCTTCCAAGAGTAGTTGTAAATTTGTTGTGTCTGTGGGAGGAGGTGAGTTCAGAGTCTGCCCACGCTGCCCTCTTGACTTAAATTCCTCTACACATGTTTTTAAATTGTTAAGAACATGTTTATGTGGAAGCTTTATTTCCTATTTGTTATTTAATACTATATACTGAGATTTCTATGTCATTCATAAATATGATTTTTAAGGTTGGAATGATACAATCTATTGTATGAACGCATTGCCATCCGCTCATTCATTTGTCCACACATGCTGAGTTCCTCGGTGTGCCTGGCCCTGTTACAGGTGCTGGGGACACACAGGAACCAGACAGAGTCCACCCTCCTGGTGCTCCACTTAGTGGTGGTGACAGCAAGTGAACAGCTGACGCCTGGGGGTTTACCTAGATGGGGTGGCTGGGGGAGGCGTCCGGGGGGAGGCGTCTGGGAGGACGCCTCCAGCTAGGTCAGGCTGGGCCGTGGACATGAGCCAGGTGAGTGTGTAGGAACAAGTGTTCAGGCAGAGGGAACAGCAAGAACAAAGGCTCTGAAATGGGACTGACCTGGTGCCATCAAAGAAGAGCAAGGGACTCAGTGCACCGAGAAGTGGGAAGCCACAGCGGGGAGCCCTAGGAAGCCAGGCCAGAGAGGTGGGGAGAGGCAAGACCACCCACCGAGGGCGTGGTGGGACCTGCTGAGGAGCTCAGGTTTTCATTCTCATTCCCACATGCGGAGCTCTGATGCTAGTTCCTCATTCTCACATTGTTAAACCTTTCAAGTGCGTTGCTTTTCGTTTCCTTTTCTTTCTTCCCTCCTCTTTCTCTCTATCTACCTGTTCCTTCCTTCCTTTCTTTCATATAAAACACAGTGATGGAATCCTAGCATATAAACCCTTGTCTATTTCTTGAATTTTTCCATTAGGAGAAATTCTTAGAAGGAGAGCCAGACTGCTTAGGTTTGAATCCTTGCTCTGCCATTTACTAGCTGTGTGACCTTCAACAGGATCCCTAACCTTTCTGTGCCCTAGTTTTATCATACGTAAAATGAGATGATAATAATGGTACTGACCTCACAGGACAGTTGTAAGGTTAGATGAGTCACTATAGAGAAAGCACTTAGGACAGTGCTTGTACGTAGGAAATTCTCTGCTCAGAATAAAAACGAAAGCTTTTTCTATATTTGCCGAAGTGTTTTCCAAAGGTTGTACCAATTACCCCCCCTTTTTTTTTAAAGATTGGCACCTGAGCTAACAACCGTTGCCAATGTTTTTTTTTTCTGCTTTATCTCCCCCAACCCCCCCCCCCCCCATACATAGTTGTATATCTTAGTTGTGGGTCCTTCTAGTTGTGGCATGTGGGACGCCGCCTCAACGTGACCTGATGAGCAGTGCCATGTCCGCGCCCAGGATCTGAACCCTGGGCCGCCGCAGCGGAGTGCGTGAACTTAACCACTTGGCCACAGGGCCGGCCCCCCAATTACCCTTTTTTTGAGAGTGGGAAATGTAAATACAACACAAAAGGGCAAATATAGTATGATTCCACTTATACGCGGTACCTAGAATCGGCAAATTTATAGAGACAAAAGAGTAGAGGTGACTAGGGCTGGGGGAGGGGAAATACGGAGTTGGTGTTTAATGGGAATAGAGTTTCTGTTGAGGTTGATGACAAGTTCTGGGAATGGATTGTACAACATTGTGAATATACCAAGGCCACTGAATTGTACACTTCAAAATGGTTAAATTGGTAAACTTTATGCTATGTATATTTTACCACAATAAAAAAGTTAATATAAAGGGATGTGGGCACACTGTACTCCCCTCTGGTGCATTTATTCACAGTTGATCCGGAGTGGGTCTGTTAGGAAGTGAGCTCTCGGATGAGTCAGGTCCAGTGGTTGGTGCATTCTCTGCTTGGGTTCATGGGTCCCTGTGGAGTGTTTCCTGGCTCTCTTCATCCCTAGCAGTTCCACACCCCCTGCTCCAGGCCTTGGTGTGGTTCTGGAAACCTTGTTTCTGGGGAGGTAGCACAGCGAACAAAACCCCATAGGATTAGGGATAATATGAGGGCTGGGTTTGGGCTCTGGCCCTGTGCTGAGACCGTCAGCAGATCATCTCTCATGGCTAAGCCCTGCTCCGTCATCAGTAAAATATGATCCTGTAAGACAATTCCCCCGATTTATTGAGCAGGTCAGGCGAGGGAGTACACAGAAATGCGCCTTTGGAGCCTGTCAAGTGTCACACAAACGTTAGTTCTTATTTTCTTTAATTCCAGGCACCACTGATTCCCAGAGCACGAAATATTTCCGAGAGTTCCACCATTTCATTCCAGGAGGATGAGGAGGAGTCCTCCAATGAGGCAGATAAAAAATCTTCCCAAAATACTGCACACAGCGAAAAGCCAGGAGACGTGAAAGGGAACACGAAGGTGGGGGACTTGCTCTTCTCCTCCCTTCATTTCCCTCCCAAAGGGTGGAGCAGACGTGGGAACCTGGGCTTTGGTTGTGTCCCCCCGCTGTCTCACCACCATCATGTTGGGGGGGTTAGTCTCGTATTTAGGGGGAGAAGCAAACCTGTGGGCCATGAAACTTCCCCTTCCCTTCCAGAGCTCAGGGTTTGGCTGGTTCAGCTGGTTTCGCTCAAAGCCCACCAGCGTCGTGTCCCCCTCTGGAGACGAAGACTCATCTGACAGTCCCGACTCGGAGGTAGCCTCGCTGGGGGATGGGAAGCCTCCTCCCCTGTGGGCCTTCAGAGGAAGTGTCCTCAGCACTCGGGGCGCCCAGAGCTGGCATAGACTCTATGATGGGAGATTGTGGGAAATAAATTTGTCCTGTGAGGGGAAAGGCAGATGACGAAAGGCCTTACAAGTTAGGATGAGGAATATTGACTTTACAGGGCTGGCAGTAGTTTGGATTGTTGAGCAGAGAAGTGGCACGATGAAAGTGGAGTTTTGGGGAGAGGACCCAGCAGCAGGCTGTGAGGGGAGGCCACCGTTGTGTGCGCTGCAGGAATCCAAGCAGGACGACGTGACTTTGTTAACCTCCAGTGCTGCCTTTCTTTCTTCACTAAGTAGGAGACCCCCAGAGCATCTTCTCCTCCCCAGGCTAGCCCGGGCCTCTCATTGACACCTCTCCCAGGGCCCCAGTCTCTGCCGGGCACCAGCGCCTTCTCCAGGGGCACAGGTACCGCCAATCCCATGTCCTCTGGGCTGTCTGTGGTCCTCTCTGTGCTCCCTGGGGGTGGAGGGTACCTTCTGGGAGTAGGGAGTCTTTAGTCCTGAGCAGTGGAAACAGGTCTGACCCATTGCTTTCTAGGTGAGGGTGAGGTCCGAGGATCAGCGTCCAGTGGGGAAACAGCCGAGGCCACTGGGAGTGGAGGCTTGTCTGGGCCTGAGGTGAGCAACCCATAGGCTAAGCCTAGGGCCCCTCCAGATGCCTGTGTGTGTCAGGACTGAACTTTCAACCTGGCCTGGAGGTGCCACCCTGTGAGGGCCTGACTCACGGGGGACACGGAGAGAGCTTTTGTGTTAGTCTGCTAGGGCTGCCATGACAAGACGTCACAGACTGTGCAGCTTCAACAACAGAAATTTATTTCCTCACAGTCTGAGGCCGGAAGTCCAAGATCAAGGTGTCAGCAGGGTTGGTGTCCCCTGAGGCCTCTCTCCTTGGCTTGCAGATGGCCGTCTTCTCCCTGAGTCTTCACATGGTCTTCCCTCTGTGTCTGTGTCTAATCTCCTCTTCTTATAAGGACACCAGTCACATTGGATTAGGGCCCACCCCAATGACCTCGTTTTACGTTAGTCACCTCTTTAAAGACCCTGTCCCCAAATACATTCTGAGGTACTGGGTTAGGATTTCAACATAGGAAGTTTTGGGGGAACACGATTTAGCCCATTACTGCTTCCTTAGGTGGAATCTGGAGAATGGCCTCTCTCCCTGTGCCAGGAGGGGCCAGGATTCACTGGCATCCTTAGCAAGGGCTGTGATAAACTCTCAATGAATTGTCCACACTGGTATGGTTTTCATGCTGAGTGTTAGGAAAACGTTTTTATTTCTTGCGGTCTGGTTAGAGCACTCTTGCAGTATATTAAGCCTTTCATGAATATGATATTACTTTTTATGATGCTATTAATATAATTTCTTTCTTCTCATGTGCTCCAGCAGCACCTGAGCCTCTGCAATGCCACCCCACACCCCGGGGTCAGCGGTGCCCTGGTCATTGAGCCACGTTTGCTTGAGATACCCTGAGTTGTATCAAGAAACCCTTCCCACTTGCATCTCTTGGCCAATGTTGATGCTCAGGGAAGCCCTTGACGTTCTGGAATCTGGGAAGTGGCGACTGATGGCACTTTCTATTGTTTTCCATCACAGGGTGTCTCCTCTGAGCTCTGCTTCAACCCTGGGCTTCTGCCTCCCTCGCCTGCCTTGAAAGGGGCTGTTCCTCTCTACAACCCATCTCAGGTCCCCCAGGTAAGGAAGCCCTGAGGGAGGGGGTTAGGGGCACAGGCTTCAGATTAGGGAGAACTGGGTTTACAATCCTAGTTTATCACTTCCTCCGTGTGAGTTCTTGAGCAATGACTTAACCTCTCTAAGTCTCAGTTTCTGCATCTGTAAAATGGGGTTGGTGCTTGCTACCTCACAGGGTAGTAGTGAGGATTAAATGGGAGCATGTGTGTGAAGGGCCTGGCACATAGAAGATGCTCCATAAAGGTTGCTATGATTAATATTGCTTTTGACCTTTCATAAGTCTCAAGACTCAAGAGACATGATTGGTGTTGGTATCACTGGAGTGGTTGCATTGTCCCTCTGTCCTGGGCATGGAGGGATCATTGCAAACTGTGAGAGAAGCGGAACTCCCTGTTTCTCAGTGAGCTGGGGCAGACCGATCGCTCCAATGCATCATTTGGCCTCCCCCTTCATAAGATCCACCTTCTTTCTCCATATTTAAGACGGCGTTGGGGGAAAGTGAATAGTTAGCACACCACCACGGGAAGCCAAAGGCAGCTGCTGTTCTAGACGCTCAGGATGCCCTAGCTCAATGCAGCCAGGCAGCCCCAGTGGAGTCATGCTTGGGGCAATAATCTGATGCAACATTTGTTGTTTTCCAGCTCCCCACAGCTACCAGCCTGAACCGGCCGAATCGCCTAGCTCAGCGCCGCTATCCAACCCAGCCGTGAGGAGAACGGCCACCCGTCCCAGGCTGGTCTCCCTGAGGCACAACTTTAATGTTGCTCTCCTTTCCTAACCTCCCAGCCCCTCTGCCATACTGGGGCCCCCAAGAGGGTGGTGCTAGCCTATTGCCTCCACTGGGCATGGAGAAGGCAAAGGGACAGGGTCTCCCAGGACACAGCTCAGGCCAGTCTCCTAAGATTAGCTTCAGAACCACGGAAGGTACTTCATCAGATGGAAAAGCTGAGTATAGCAGCAGCCTGGGGGTGAGCAGAATGCCATGGCGGCAGCTTTTGGGTGGTGGCTTCCGATCCTCAGGAAAGTCAGAGCCTATGAATACCACTGCTGGGATCAACGATGACACCTCTGGGCTCTGCTGCAGGAAATTATTGAGGGGGGAGGTGCTTAGAGCAATATTCTAAATGAACTTTGCCTCCTCCCTCAGTCTTAGTTATAGACTGATTCACGGCTCTAGTTAGCAAAGTTTTTATCCTGAAACTTGGTTGGCACATCCTGTCATCATTCTCTCTCCAGTGACATTTCAGCAGTTTCCCTCTTGGTCCCAGTTTTGTGCACATTTTTTATGTGGTTCAGATTAATTATATTTCTCTCACTTTCTTAGCTGGTCCTATTTTTTCACATTCTGGCAACTGGCTATCAAGTTAGATTGCTGTAGGCATCATATCGTCATGGTAACTACTGAACCTAATGATGCAGATGGATGGAACATCAGTATAATAAAGATGGAAAATGTTTCCTAAAAATTCTCTCCTTCCAGAAGAGAGGAGGAATAAGTGCCTGATATTGTTAATACCTCCCTTTCTACCTCAGGCCTTTGCAAATTGATGTTCGGAGGGTCACTGGAGCCAGAGGGAGGGGGGAGACCTCTTGGAAATTTCCATTTCTCCTTTCAAACCCAAAATAGGAATGACTCTTGCTGTTTGTCAGGTTTGCTGAAAATTGCTCCTCACAAAGAACATTTTTTTGCGTGTGTAATTGTACATACAGGTTTTGTACTCTAATGTACTACGGTTCTGATGTCAATGGTGATTAAACCAGATAATTTTATAGCAAAGGCTTGTCTCTGGCTGGTTTTTTGCAGAGGGAGAGGACAGAGTGAGTGTGTCCTGAAGTCTTTCTGGAAATGGTTTCATTGTGTGATAAGGAGCGAATGGCTGGAAAGAGCCCTTTGTTAACGAAGAATCTAGGGACCGGTCTCTTAACTTGCAAGTCTGTTCTAATGTCGTTTTTTCAATTAAAAAAAATATGGACAAAAGCTCCTCTGATGCAAATTAGTCATTCCATTAACTAAACCGTGCCTATTGTGTTCTCTAAAGAGTTTATTCATCTCTCAGATTAAATTAGGAAATGTATGCATAAGTATTTTGCACTGAGAAGGCCCTCAGGAAAGGCTTCCTTAACAGACTGCTACTCCTTGGGATGTTATGCTGACACCCAGTGGTGGCACTGTGGCAGTAGGATGTGAGTTTCATGGGAACCAAGCTGTTTAGACTTGAATCCTGGCTCATCCACAGTTCACCTTGCAGCGTTGGGCAAGGTGACCTAACTGTCCTGTGCTTCAGTCCTGCTATGTATAAAATGAGATGATAATTACAATCATACCTACCACGTAGGGAGCTTCCAAGAATTAGGTGAGTCAAGGGCTTAGAAAAGTTCCTGGTACGTGCTGAGCACTCTAAGCATTTATTATTAGTATACAGTCTACTGAGTAAACTCTTGACTGTCTTGTTGCCTACCAGATTAAACTGTGGACCTTCATTCCTGGTATAGGTGTATAATGGGAATAATAATTTAAAACTGCTTTTCAATATGCGTCCTTATTACTAAGCCAGTTTTTCTTCCTGCATCCCATCTGCCACCCATGCTAGGCCATGTGGCTCAGTGCCCGCGGGAACAATGACGTAGGGGAAGACCTACCGCCTGCAAAGGAGCACTTTGGAGGAGGAGAGGGAGGACGGAAGAGCAAGGCAAAGACGTCCGATGCCTGTGTCCTCACTTCCTCCTCCTGTTGGGATGATTGATGGAAAACCAGTGACCACAGTGTCCACAGAGCAAGCGCTCTGCTCAGTTACTTCCCAGGCAAGGTACACAGCAGTGAAGAAATTTCTGAGGGGGAATGCCAGGGGGTTTTATGCACAAGAAAGGGAGGAGGTCACGGTATTGATGCTAATTCTTGACTGAAAGCTTGGACTCTGGCAAAGTCAGAGTGCATCCCTGAATCAGTGTGTGATTGGCTAAGACGAGTCCTGTTGTTCATTGGTCATTTGGGTCCAGTAAGGGTCTGACGAACCCGGGTCACTTGGAGTTCTTAGTTGTTTGTCAGTTTTAGTGGTGGTGAGGTTGCTAAGGGTCATGACCATTTTACAGTTTCAGCTGGTTAAAACCAGTTGTGGTGAAACAAAGCAAGTACAGCTATAAGAGGAGAATTTTTTTCTGCTTTACAAGGTAGAAGCTTGGGGAGTAGGGGAGGTTGTGATGGAAATCTGCTGCTAGGGGTGGGAGCCTGAGAGCACTGGGCTCGTGGCCCCCTTCCGCATCCATGACTGGGGAAAGGCTGCAAGCCTTGAGCAGAAGCTGGCTTTGCATTGGCACTTTGTCCAACGTGGCTCGGGAACTGTAGAAGCTTGACCTTGGGGATGACCATGGTCTGAGGCAGAACCTCTAGCTCCCTGCAGCCTGGTGTATGTGGACAGGGAACGATTGCGTCAGTGTCCCAAAAGGCCACAAGGGACCAGTCATGTCCCAGCAGACTCCGGATCAGCACTGGGCCAGGCCAGCCACTGCAAAGAATAGGGCCCCCCGTATGGGCCACTGGCCCTCCTTCCTACCACTATGAGCCATTTTGGGGAGAGAAAACAAATAGAATTCTCTCTCTCTTAAAAAAAAGGAATCACCAAAGACACTGTCTAAAAGGGAAGAGACTGAGATATTATTAATTGGCAAGTTTGTCTTTTTCCCTTACTCCTCAGTGGGGTGTGAGCTTGGAGGAAGAATGGTTATAGGAAATAAACAAGCTACATTTTCCTTAAAAAACTGAGTGGTAATGTGAAAATTTGCCATCCGCTATATACATATAATTTAATATTTATACGAAAACATTTAAACTTAATGTTTAATAATTTGGAAGAGAACAAACCGTTGAACTCCATTTGTGTCTGTCACATATCACATTCCAGCCTTCTGTCTAATCCCCTTATATGGCTATAAAACTGCAAACAAGCCTTGATTCCTCAGTCACCTATAGAGGCTCCCCTTTCAGCCTTAACTCCAGCTTCAGGATGCTCAGGATCAAAGCCTCTGCTGGCTTTTTTCCCCCTAGAAATCTTCTTTCTCTTTGGTCTCTTCCTCTGAGCAACCAAGAAGAAGAGCAACAGCCTGCATCCACATCTTCACTAAAATCAGAATATTTTCTTCCCAAGAGGAAATATGCAAAATACTCTTCTGCTTGAAAAGAATAATAGGTGTGGAATTTGGGTCTCTCCACTTGCAGGAATTTCTCTGACACTTTCCCCCTCGGAGAGTAGAATGGCAGTGACTTTCCCCTCATCTATTTGCCATCATAACCTGGAAATTGTGTATAGCATGACCTGCACACAGTAGGATGTCAGTATGTACCTGAGGTTCCTCTGCACACGGCCCCCAGCGCTGCCCCCTATCATGAAGCACCTACACCGGGCGCCATTCATCCAGGTCCTTCGGAAATGGTTTCTTAATGAGATTTGAAGTTATTTTGAATGAGGATTAGCAGCATATTAAAATATTTTTGTTACAATCTCAGTAAGTAGAGGGATCTGCTTCCCCCACTTTCTTTCCGTTTTGTATGTATCTCCAGGTGATAGTACTTCCTTGGAACTAGGTCAACAGCAGAGTAACTCAAACTTGACTGCCCGAGCCAACTGCTTGTTACTTTAACGTGAGATGCTCTCCTGGTCTTTATCCATCTTTGAGCGAGCTGGTTAAGTATCCAATTTTTAACGAATCTCACGAGAGGGGACTCCATGGCTTCCCTTGAGGCTTCCGCCTAGAGTTCCGCACTCTCAAACACTGGGATACCATTCCTGATACTTTATACCCAAATCACTCCTGTTGCTCTTTAAGGCTCTCAGCTGGTCCTCAGCGGAGATGGAAAACAGCTGCTCACTGCCACCTGCACCTGGAACTCTTTCATGTTCTGGAAGGCCATTAAGCCATGTCTCAGCTTATGAAATAAAGGCTTACAAAATGGCTTTTTCTTGACTAAAGTTGGGGATTAAACGAGCTAAATGCGTGTTGTCTTTTGGTGGCTACCTCGGCCAGACATTCTGAAGTTCAATTATAATAGTAATAGTATTTATTGAGTATTTACTTTGTGTCGGGCACTGTGGTATGCATTCTATGAAGTATATAGCATTATTGCAACATATTATAGATGGGAAATCTGAAAACTCAAGAGAGAGATTAAGCAATTTGTCCAAGGTCACACAGCTACTAAGGTGGAGCTAGGATTAGAATCCAGGCAGTCAGACCTCCGAATCTGGGCTTTTAGCCACATTGACCCCGGACATATGTACATTTATGGGTTCACTTATCCATCAAATATTAACTGAATGATGTGTCAGGCTTTGCACTGCTTTCCCAACAAGATGGTCTTGACACTTAAAATACTTGTAGGCTAGTGAGAGAGATAGACATATAAACACAGAAATTACTGCATAATTTGAGAACTATTATACTTAAAGATATATTCAAAGAACTTTGTACCTTGATATCTCTTAACAATATAGGGGTTTCATCTATTTATATAATCTGGGGGCTAACATGTAATATGTTCACATTGTACCACTTCTTGTAGGTTAAGATCAAAGTTAAGTTCACTGCTAGTGTGTAGAATAGCAACCCTGTTGGCCAGAGTTTGAAGTGGTGTTACTATGTGGCGGATGTACATGAAGTCTAAAGGAACAGGGGTAGTGGTCACTGTGACCACGAATAACATGGAGCAACGGCATCTGAAAGGCAGGTAATGCGATTTAATCTTGCTGAAATGCTATCACAGAATCCCTTCTTGCTTCTTCCTGCCCTTTACTGAGTTCTGAGTTAGGAGAAGACAGTAAATACTGCAGTGGAACTCTCTGAAGGGAAGGGTCCAAGGTGGGGAATGTTGTGATTGTGTGTGTGCACACACATGGATGCCGTTCCCTGAGGATCCCTTTGCAGTGCATCTATATCTCTTTTCACCTAAGCTCCATCCCCATCCGTTTATTTCCTCTTCTTCACAACTACTACTAAGAGAGGATTATCTAGAAGATGGCCTCTCCAGTAAGCATCTTCCAAGTGGCTGATACTATGTAAGATATCCACGGAGTCTCACATACCAGAAGAGGATGTAACAGATCCTCTGTCAATAAATCCTAACTTTTGGCTAGAAAATTTTAGCTACTTTTTTATGTTCCCCAGAACTGTGTTCTTGGAAATCAAAGGCCTTGACTTTTAAAACTTGTCTTTGATTTCTAAGAGGCAATTTTGGAATATAAAAGACATCAGCTTGGAATATAAAAGAACAGTTTCTTTTTCACTGTTCTTGTGTTCTATGATCATCATTTGGGATCATAGGAGATCTCATTGTCCTGGAGTAGAAATAATTTGATTTGGGCTTCAAGATTTCGTTTCCACTTCTTTGGGTATTTGGGTAAATATCCAGGAATTAAGAACAAACCAGAGCCTTCCAGCCATGACTTCTTTATGTAATGTTTCAGCTTCTCTTTGCAGACAACGACAACAGACCAACCCCCCAAGCCCACAGATGGTGCCAGTCATCCCGATAACGTACACCCGTTAATTCTGTGAGTCAGGATCCAGCCGCACTTGCTTTGTGCAACAGGTCTATCACCGACAAGTTGCAGATACACTGACGTTTGCTAAATCAAATTAGTTTTTAAAGTAGCTTTCAATTTAAAAGTAATTGATGTTAAGCCCCGAAAATAAAGAATTCTTTGCAAAGAAAACAATCGCTCCCAATTTTCCTCTCTGTAGAGGCTGACTTTGTAGTCTCAGGGAAGACGTTGTAATCAGAATAAGACTCTCAGTTCTAGGCTCACATCTTCCTCTAGCTAAACTGGTGACTTGAAGGAAGTTAGTGGAATTTCTCAGTGTCCCCAAAGTTCTCGGTTAAAAACTTGGATTTGCTCATTCAGTAAACATTTATTAGGACCTCTCATGAGGTGGATAGGTGAAAGGAAACACCAGCTCTCAAAGCTCACAGGCGAGGGGGGAGACTGCCGCCAGGCTTATCCCAGGATAGGCGTTGCTCCAGGTGCCGTTGAGGAGGCCTTGATTCTGCCTACCAGGCGACTGGGTGGGTTCTGGAGGAGGTAACTTTATCCATGAAAAGACCACGGCCCAGAGAGGTTAATCAATTTTTCCTAAATCCCCTTAATTAACTTTCTGATTTCCAGGCTGATACTCTTTTCCTTTGAATATGAGAACATAATTTAAAATGTAAAGTTTTTAAATTATTTCATTGAGAGTGTTTGTAGTAATAAAAACATCAATAATAATAACTAAGATGTGCTAGGCATTGTTACAAGAGTTTCCACGTGTTTATTCATTAAATTCTCTTAACACGCTATGAGGTAGGTGTTTTGAAGAAACTCAGGATAGAGTTAAACAACTTGCACGACATCACACAGCTCACGATGGAGCCGGAGAGCACTGTGCTGGGTGCCTCACATATGTTGTCTTCTTTGATCCTAAAACAACTCAGAGAGGTTGCTTTATTAGCCTCACTTTACAGATGGGGAAATGGAGGCACAGAGAATTTAAGTAACTTCCCCAAGAGCGCACAGTAATTGGAGGAACTGGAATTTGAACCCTGGCCCCAGAGCCTAGACTCTTACCTCTTGTTGACTTAGTTTAAAATCCATAGCAGTTGTACCTGTTCTGCAAAGCAAGCAGGATCACTGAGCCATATTCCAGTCTTATGGTGCTGTCTCAGCTGGGGCCAATCTCTGTTCCTCTGTTTCCCACCTGCAGCTGAGGGCTGCTACTCACTACCTTAAGTGTTTATGCATATGTCTGTTTTTTCCATTAGACTTGTGACTTCTCAGGGACAGGGGCGATATAACTTGCTCATCTTTATATTTCCAGCACCTTGCACAACGCCTATGCCTAATAAGGGCTCCATATTCAAAATAGACCTGAATGAATAATTTCCTACCAGGAGAACCTCAAAACTGTTTGCAGGAAAATGCCTAAGATTATTTCTGCCAGGAGATTGCCATTTGGGTCATCCTATTTGATCCATCTCTGCATCTTTAGAAGCTGAGATGGGTCTTGATATATAGTAAATGCTCAAAAAAAAAAAAAATCCATGAATGAACGAATGGCTTAGTAAGGGAGGCAAGGGGCACAAATGAGAGGCTCATTGCAGCTTTTGAGAAAGTGTCCCTAGGAGAGATGACAGTTCTTCAGAAGAGGGAGCCCCATGCTCCTCGCAGAGACCCTCAGGCAGGCCGCCTTGGTGGCAGCTGACGGGAGGGTGGTACCCTGCTTGAGTGATGGCCTGCATTTACACTCCTCCCTTGAGCCTCAGGGGTGCTTGTTTCTGGCAGAAGCATTTCTTGGTTTTAAAAGGTACTTCACCCCTTTACAATCTGTGTAATTGCTATTGGAATGCTTTGCCCCGGTAGTGTCTTAATCAGGTCAAATTTAATACCAAGGGCTTTAGCTTAATGTTGCATTTTCAGTTCTAAGGCACCCTACTCTTGACCCTGCCAGGAAACATTCACATTTTCTAGACGTGGGGGCACCCTGACCCAGAGCCCATTTTTGCACTCTTCCAGGAGGCAGGGTGGGGATGGGGTCCAGGGGAGATAGGCCAAAGGAGATGTGTGTGCCAGGAGAATCATCTAAATGCTTCTAGAAAGAAAATGCTCTCTGAGTTACCCTGCTCCAAGCATCGCTTGGAAGTTGCTTGGGTAATTGCAGGATCCGAAGCTCTTTGCGTTTGGTTAAATTATACAGTTTTGTTCTCGGTGTGTTAAAAAAAAAAACTCCATCCTCTTTTTTCCTGCCTTTTATCAGGCAGAACACGCCCCTAGAGTTACACCCTTCTTCTCCCCACCATGCCACCCCAATAATGAGAAGTAAGCCATCTGCCAAGAAAACAAACACAGTATAAAAATTACACAAATGCGTCATCCCCAACGCAGAAGGAAAGGAGCAGCCGCCACCTGGCCCCCAACAGAAGAGAGGGCCCCCTACAGGCTGCCATTCCTCTGTGGGCTGGGGGAGGCCGAGGGGAGGTGAGGGACGGAAATCACTGCACAGGCCCGGTCTAAAAAGGGACACGGTGGAAATCAAGTCAGCGAGCTCAATGTTGCCGTCCCCTGTCACGGGTGCATTCAGAAGGTGCCTGAGGAGGCCATCAATCTGTCACTGGAAAGAGGAGAGGAGGGGGGTAAAGGAGGTAATTGGAACTGAGGTTCGCTGGAGCCTGTTCCTCCAGCTGGAAGTGTAGCTAGAGAGATGCAGAGCAGAGCCAACCCCACAGTAAGGTAAACTGGGCCTTTTGCCCCTGGTCTTGGGCAACAGTGCCTGTGAGAAATGAAAATCTGCTCTGACTATACCATTTCAGACAAGCCTCTTTGCTAACTCCGGGTCTGGTCCCGGCTCGGGATAAAATTTTACTCCCCTCGCCTGAGAATGCACTTTCCATTGCCCCACTCGACTCCAGGCTTGCACTGATTTGTACATAATTTGTATCTAACTCCTCAATCAAAGGTTGTCTGAGGGAACAGAAATTCCATTATTAGAAATTGTGCAGTGCATGGAAGCTAGTCAATCTTCCGTTTTATTGATAAATTGGAATGTTAAAACAACTATACCAGTCGACATGACAGTTCTTTCTAAGAAAGAGGCAGTTTACAGAGCTGTGCAAATCAGAAGTGTCCTTAAACTGTGGTTGGGGAGACATGATCTGGCAAAACATCTACCAATAAAATGGAGTATTACAGCAAATTACCCCGTTTACACATGCAGGCAAAGCTTCACTTCTCATGCCATGTTTGAGAGCCAATAAAGCTTGCAAATGTGATGGGAGCCACCATTTCTGCCTTCGTGCAGCTGTTTATCAGCAGCTTTTTAACACATTTTCACGTATTAATGAGGTGGCATAGCAGTTCCAGAATTAGAACAGTGGGATGTATCATTGTCTGCCTTATCTGAAGATACGCCTGCTGTCAGCATCGTTACCATGGTGTGTACAACGGCAGATGGAAATTTCGGCGGATGTAGCACATGCACAAACCCCCTCCCTCCCTGTGCCCCAAACCCCCTCATCTTCTGACCTCACCTGTGTGGGCCCTGGCACTGCTGTTTGCAGGTCTTGCTGCATTTTGCAACGTTGTCTCCTTGTTTCATGATTTATGTGCCAGTAGGGCTTGAGAATTCTTCTTTCCTTCCCTATTTCCTAAAATAGTTCCTGGCATTCAGCAGGTGCTCTGTAAATGCTGAGTGAATGAATGAGTGGGTAGGTGGATGGATGAAAGCGTTTGTTCCCCCAAAGACTACCCTGTGCCAGCACAGTCTACCTGTCACTGTGGCTTCAAGGCACAAAATAGGTACGTGACTCGGCTTTCCTTGAGTCTGGATACAAATGGTAAAATGAGATCTATAAACTGAGAATCGTCAGAGGGCTCAGGAGCATTTAACCCGGAGACTTCCAAACACAGGTCTGGCCCTGAGGCTAGAACATTGCAAAGTTTTCACCAGTCTGCAATGAGATGAGAAAAATAAGGACAATGTAGTGTTTTCGTAGATCTACATGAATTCTCTGTTAGAATTCTGAGATTAGGTCCTTTTACTTTATTTGACATTAAAACGCCCTTTCTTTTACAGAATAATGGTCATAGCAGATGATAGCAACTTTTTAAATGCCTTCACTTGGCAAAACAAAATTTCCTAAGTCCCCCACATTTATTTTGAGGAAGGAGGGGAAGTTTAACGGGTCTGTGAAATCCCAAAGTCTGGACCCACTGGTTTAATTCATTTCCGTCCTTCTGAAAAAAATTCACTGAAATCACCTATTGGCCTTAAGTGAGACACTAAGCTGCTTAAAAGAATTAGCTCATTTTGGCAAATGATAAGACACTTCCAGTCCTACAAGTACCTCTCTGTCTTGTCTCTTCGGAGCAGGGATCTGGGCTGGGTCACATAAGTCTTATAGTAATGCCAACGCTAAGCAATAGATTTCTTTAATCCAGGTCACTCACTAGGACAGAGGAGCACAGAGGCCCGAGCTCCTAACGTCTAACACATTCTCGTCTGTTGTATTGTCTTTAGGGAGAACATATACGTGCTCTGACCAAGGAAGGACGGAGCACCTCCCTGAGCTACGAGAATTCTAGTTGGTATGAAACGTGGGGAAAAAAGGCATAGACACACCTCCACAGTCACACGAATGGCAGCCACAGTCGCACGAACGGCAGCCACAGTTGCACGAACGGCAGCCACACGCCTTTCTCTGAATTCCTGCAGCTCTTACTGTCTATGCCAACCAGCATAGCCCGTGGTTTCTACACTGTCTTCTGTTCTCTCATTATTATTCACGTCTTATCTCCTCTAAAGAATGGGGACACTCTACTTGAATCCTGTTATTAATTGATACTTCTTTTTGTAAACACAGTCTTTTCTGGATCTTGTTGGCTGCTGCTGGTTCTACGTATGTTGGAAAGCTCTGAGACCCTGTTGACCTGGTTTCCAGCCTCGGCTCTGTCACTGATGGGTGACAAGTGTAGGAGTGAGGGCTGTGTCTCCCAGCAGCTGGATCCCTGTGGCTAAGAGGGAGTAACAGAACTGCCCTGGCACATCGAGAGAATGTCGTGTGTTTAATTTCCTAATGATGCTGATGCTCTCTGGGAGTATAAACGCGAACCATTATCACTATGGGTAATACTAGTCTTTGGTTTTCAAATTTCTCTTTCTCAAGGAGGAGAGGCAGAAAGATTATTTAAAGAAACAGTGAATAGAAGCCTACAGTTTGCTCTTAGTTCCTGGTCGACTTTGATGAGGACGGCATAAGCAGCAGGAATGCGGTCTCGAAGGCCTGAGGTAATTATTTCTACTTCAGGGCATCAAGTCTTTTCTTTCTCCTCCTCCCTTTGGGGAAAAAAGAAAGAAAGAAAAAGCTAGGAGAGCTAATGCTCTTAAAAAAAAAAAAGATGATTTCTGTATGCCAGGTCTGGAAATAGTGTTTCCTAAAGCTTCTGCTACAAAAGAGGCCAAGCTGAGTAGACAGGGACTGGCCCAGGGCTGGCTCAGCCTCCACCGTCTTGCCGTGGAAGGAGACAGGAGCAGGAGAGACTGCAAGAATTTTTTAAAGTTCCTTTAGTTTCTTAGAATTTCAAGAGTAAAAGAATTCTTCTTTTGTGTGTGTGAGGAAGGTTGGCCCTGAGCTAACATCTGTTGCCAATCTTTCTCTTTTTTTTCTTTTTGCTTGAGGAAGATTGTCACTGAGCTAACATCTGTGCTAATCCACCTATGTTTTATGTGGGATGCTGTCACAGCGTGGCTTACTGAGTGGTGCTAGGTCCACATCCAGGAAAAGAATTCTTGCAGATCCATCAAACTTGTCCAGTGCCCTTCATACTTGTGACAGACATTGGTGGTTCCCCAGGTGTATCGGTTCTCCATTGCTGCTGTAACAAATTACCAAAACTCAGTGGCTTGAAAAAACGCAAATTTGTTATCTTACAGTTCTGGAGGCCTGAAGTCTGAAATGAGTCTGAGGGAGCTAAAATCAAGGTGTTAGCAGGCTGGTTCCTTCTGGAGGCTGCCTGCATTCCTTGGCTTGTGGCCACATCACTCCAATCTCTGCTTTCATCATCACCCTGCCTTCTCTTCTCTGTCAAATCTCCCTCTGCCTCCCTCTTATAAGAAGCTTTTTCATTACACTGGAGTTGCCTGGATAATCTTCCCATCTCAAGATCCAGGCCAAGGGAACAGCAGGTGTAAAGGTCCTGAGGTAGAGCAGGCTTGGTGTGTAACAGCAAAGAGGCCAGCATGCGGGGGGAGATGCAGGGGGTGGGCGCAGTAGGAGAAGAGCTCAGAGAAGGGGGCGGGGTCAGGGCATGTAGGACAGAGAGGCCAAGGTAAGGACTTCAGCATTTACTCTGAGTGGGAGGAAAACTCCTGATGGGTTTTGAGCAGAGAAGTGGTTGACATGATCTGACTTACAGTTTTCAAGGATCACTCTGGCTGCTGGGTGGAAACTAGTCTTGGGGTGGGAGATGGGAGGCTCTTGCAATAATCCAGCCCATAGATCATGACGGCTGGACCACGGTGGTAGCTGCGGTGGGAGATGGCGGTGGGAAGTGGTGGGATTCTGGGTATATCTTCAGGGTTGAGCTATTAGAATTTGCTGATGGATTGGCTGTGGGATGTCAGAGAAAGAAAGAAGTAAAATTGACACCCAGGTTTTTGGCTCTGCAGCGGGAAAATGGGGAAGACGGCAGGAAGAGCAGATGTGGGGAGAAGATGGAGAGTTTGGTTTGGACATATCAGGTCTGAGATGTGTATGAGAATTACAAGTGGAGATGTGCCCAGTCCATGCAGCTGGATTTGCTAGTCCAGAGCTCAAGGGAGGGATAGGGGAAGTCTTCAGAAAACGAATAGCCACAGCCTGTAATCTCTGCCTACTTATTCAAGGACAAAGGCCAAGCCCTTTAATGTGACCATTAAGGTCTTTCTGTGGGCTGGTTTCAGCCTCATGTCTTATTGAGCTCTTATACCCGAAGCTTCAGTCATTGATATTCTTCAAGACCCTACACCCTTTCATGCTTCATAGCCCTTACTTGTGTTGTTCTCTTGACCTAGAGTGTGCCTCCCCTCCCTTGCCATCAAAATCCTGTCCATTCTTCAAGGCCTGTGAAGCCTCTTCTGACGCTTGAGTGGAAGTCCATCATGCCCTCCTCTGTGTTCCCAGCTAGACAGACTGTGTGTTCCCTGTCTACCTTATAGCTGACCTCTTGCATTTGTGTCTATAGCCCCACCAGATTTCTAAGTTCCTTGAAGGTGGGAAAGGATCACAGTTCGTTGATCCTTATATCTCTAAGATGTCTCCAAGATGGAGATGGATGTAGATGGGATCCTGAAAAGCAGAATCCTCAATCAGGCACAGTTCACCACTACTGGTTTTGAAGTAGACCTGCATGGAGGACATGGAGAGACAATAGCACACTGTGGATTACTACAGGGTGTTGGCCAAACCCCCGTGCGGAACCCACAGCTCGGGTGAGCAGGCTTCACCGTGTGAGTCACAGCTGCTTCTCTGGCCTTCCAAAGAGCTCAAAGACTAGACTGAAAACTTGTTTCCTTGGTCCCTTTCTCTGAGGCCCCCACTCAAATCTTGACCAAATCTGAAGGTAAGAGGGCAAGGACAACTGAATCTATCAGAGAGATGCTCTGGGGAAATACAGCCTAGAGCAGAGCTGGCCTAAGTCATCCCCCGAGGGACTTGGGAGAAGCACGTTGGTAGGAAGCCGAAGGTTTAACTTACCACCCTCACCAAATATGAGGACACAATCTGGAAATAAAGTCAGGGACTAAATAAGGAAGGGAGAGAGCAGGTCAGGGATGCAAGTGCATTTAACTTCTTGCTCATCGCACAGAATGTGCCACCCTGCCTTACGGTCCAGCGGGGTTCTAAACCATATCCCACATCAGTGCAGCTCCTCCTTGGAAGGGAGCTGCAGTGTGGAGAGCCCTGTCTCCCACACCAGAGGGAGCCTGCCCCTGTATCTAGCCCTGATTTTCACCTAGCACGTGCTGAAAGGTTTCAGTGGATTTGCTGAATTGAATAAATCCTCAGGAAGACATATATATTCCCAGTGGAAAGACCAAGGGGTCACTCTGTGCCGATGACTGTGAGATAAAAATCTAAGACAGTTTCCCTGGGATCCTAATACAAGACACAGTATAGTGCAGTGGGTAAGAGAGAGGGTCCCGGAGCCATGCGCTCTTGGACAAGTTAACCTCCCAGGGCCAGTTCCCTCATCCGTGAAATGGCAGTAATGATATTTCTCACCTTATAGAATTTTTTGCATTTATTAAATGAGTTAATACTTGTGAATACTTATAACAGCACTGGGCACATAGAATGTTGGATGTTTTCTGGCTGTTTTAGAAAAGTGAGTTAGCTGTATAATGGTAGAGCGTAGCCATGTCAGAGGACATCTCTAGGTCTTTGTTCCAAGAAGGTTTGAAATTTCTGAGGAAGAGAGAAAGAGATTTTATCACATTGTCAGCCTCTTTTACATGAATATTTCTTCTTGCCTTGCAACCCATATCCTGGCAGCATAAATGACCCTTCTCATCCAGTGGGAAAATATTCCTGGAGCTGGTTATGGGGCTGTTATTCAGGCAGCTGCTTTTTGGCATGATCCCAAGTGAAATGTTTGAGCTGGCTCTTTCCTCAGGCTCAGAAGTCACCTGGCAAATGTGAACTCCGAGGGTCCTGGGATGCTCAGCTGGAATAGCTGGCTTGTGTCACACCAAGCAGGTGGTTTGAGACCAAGGGCACAGCATTGGCAACAATGGTTGTTGGAAGGTTACCAAGGCCTGGAAACAGTCTCATCAGTTGTGTGCGTGTGTGTGTGTGTGTGTGTGGTCTCTCCAGATGGGTAAAAAGGGTCTTATTGGGAATCTTAGAAACAGTATTTTCTTCCCCGTTTTCCTGGCTTTCATTGTTCGGAATTTCATTGTTGTCCTGGTAGTCCGAGGGTCTTTTGCAAACGCAGCCCTCTGCTCTCTCTCCCTCCTATTAATATTTGTCTGACCACTCAGAACTTTGACCTAAAAAGCCCGCCTGCCTTTCTAATGGTGCCCTTTTAACTCTTTTATTTGCCTTTTCAGGCTGCATTTCCCCTCATTTCTGCGAGGATCAACCCTGAGAAGTGGAAGCTCTTCACAGTCAGAGGCATCTGGCAGGAGCAGAGGGACTCAGGCGAACCAAGATTTCTGTTTGGATACCGATTAATTCAGTCTCCCCGTCCCCAGATTCCAGTGTCAATACCTCCTGCCACTTTCTGAATCCTGAGAGGAGGACTTACTTTTGGAATCAGAAAAAAAAAAATCACTGCTTAAAGGCTTCTCTTTTTTGAACCGTGTTTAGTTGGATCAGTTATAATCTCTTATTTCCCATGATAGATTTTACACAAGAATATTCATTCAATGAATATTTACTGAGTGTCTGTGGGAGGCAAGGCCTGGTTCTAGCATTGAAGGGGGATGTAAAATATATAACACATCTCTTTCTCTGTATCTACACATGTAATATAGATTATAATCCAGTGGCGGGACACAACATATGCAAAGGTGGGAGACCCTAGCGGAGAAAAAGTTGAAAAACGCTGCTCCTGGACCTCATGACTCCAGCTTGTAAGAAAACCTCTCTTTCCTTTCCTCAGGGGGAGGAGATAGTTCTGATGTCACTGAAATGTGTGAAGACTCATTCCCCTCTCCTACTGTACCCATGCAAAGGGGGTGGCCCAGATTTAAGCTCTTCATAGGGCATTGTTGCTCATTGCCGTGAGCCCCATGGGACGTACTATGTGGCTGACTGCGGGCCCCATGCCGTCATGAGAGGAGAGCAGCTCAGCGTGAAGCATGTCCAGGTCCACGCCCAGCTCCCCCACCTCCCGTGGGCCTTCGTGTGAGCTGTTTCACTTCTTTGAACCTAAGTTGCATCATCTGCAAAGTAGTAGCATCTACCTCATGATGTGAAAATTAGAATGAGATCATGTATGGACCACGCATGGGACATGGAAAATGAGCAGTTCACGTAAATTCCCTCTGTTCTAATATCAAGATTTACTTTATCTTTTCTTTCTTCTTCTTTTTTTTAAATTTCCTCTTCTTTTCTCTTGGGGTGGGGGTGAATGCCCGAATCATCTCAGTTAGTCCTTCTGGGTTCCAGGCACATCTGAGATTAATCTTGGTCAGAATTTGAGCATCATGGCCAAATTGTCAGCTCCTTCTGCTAACACGTGGACCACATGAAGGGACTTTTCTCAGTGCTAGGTGATGCTAATTGCCGTCTGATCTGAAGCCAGAGCTGCTTTCCTTTGTTTAATAATTTACATCTTCTCTGAGAACACTGAGCTGAAGTTTAAAATTACAGAAAGGGATGATATATCTAAATGCCAACAAAGCTAAAGCATAGTAAAATCACCCAAAGCCCCTTTGTGGGCTGCCAATCACTCACCACCCAAACACAGGTGGCATTTGAGGGAGTGCACACGTGAGACAGTAAGAGCGTTAAGCTCTCGAGATGCTGGGTCTTGGTCAAGCCTCGCTCTGTGGGCGTCACTGGCTCGTGCTAGCTGAGAAGCATGGCAGGTCATCGAAATGAGCACAGTGGGCGTGCCCCGACTGTACGGTACTGCACTGTACTTTCCATTTATTTTTTCCTCAAGAATTTATTGAATACCTACTACGTGGTAGCTCCTCTGCTGGGCACTGTGCAGAGTTAGAAAGTTCTGGAGACTGCTGCTTCAAGCTGCTCACAGCCTGGCAGAGAAAATACACATTAATAGCCAGTTAGCCCTCCTCCCCCTCCCGACCCATGCTCCCCATGTAGCAACAGAGCAACAACCTCCTCCAGTATTTTTTCTGCTTTGTAGCACTTTGGAAGTGTGGAAGTTGGGGAGGGTGAGGGAATAAGACGAGAATAACAGGAATAACCGCTTACAGCAGTTACAACGTGCCAGGTTTAGCACTAGGCATTTTTATATAATATCTCAATTAACTGGCGTATCCAGGAGGGAAAGAGATTTATGCTCCATAGATGGGAACAGATCGGGAATTTTCAGCCGTGTCCCTTCCTGATCAGATTGAGAAATCCAGTTTCACTCTACAAACACACTTGAGTTAACAAAGTTGGTGGTACTCTGACTTTGTGGAAAACTCGGTTCTGTAAGCTGACTTTGATCACTCAGGTGCTGAAGGCAATACTCCCCGTTTCAGAGAGACTGTGACAGCTGTCCCTGAGGGGCCACCAGTCAGAGCGCAGTGAAAATGAGCTGATCCTTGCTCTCCCAGGTCGCTCTAACTGGCAGGCTCTAGCCCTGCATCCCTGTGGCTGCTCCCTCACTCCTCAGAAGTGCAAGGGGCCCCCTGTCAGGCCCGTCTCCCCTCGGCTCTCGGGGTACACTGAGCACCCCTGCTCCTGGCATTCTTGCCATTCAGTTTTTCTCCATAGCAGAGACCATCATCTAACATACCTACTTTACTTCTTTGTCACCTCCCTCCCCCTATGAAAGGTAAGCTCCTCGAGGCCTTGTAATTTCTGTTCCCCTGCTGTACTTTCAGCTCCCGGAGAAGGACCTGGCCCAGAGAAGGTGGCCAACAAGTATTTGTGGAATGAATTGATGACCTGACAGTATTAGGAGGAAATGACTCTGCAGCCAGAGGAGGGAGAGAGCCTTTCCTACACGGCAGGATGATGGAACGTACCATTCATTCATTGATTCGTTCATTCACTACGTGTTCACTGAGCAATTAAATGGTGGCTGGCACAAGGCTAGTCTTTGGGGGAACAAATATAATGAGACACAGTTCCTGCTTTCAGGGAACTCAGCCTACTGAGGGCAATGGACACAGAAAGAACGCTAATAGTAGTAATGACGATGACTCACGTCTATGGAGCGTCCTATGTGCCGGGTGCTGTTCTAAGCACGTTTACGTGGATTAACTCTTCTAATTCTTACAACAAAAATGAGGTAGGGACTACTCTTATGGCCATTTTGCAGACGAGGAAACAGAGGCACAAAGAAGCCACCCTCCTAATTACAGTGCAGGGTGAGAAGTGTTCTGAGGTGCGGATGGGGTGTGTGAAAACAGCTTCCACTTTAACCGGGCACTCCCAGGGTGGGCAGGGGCAGGTGGCAGCTCTGAGAAGCCTGTCGGTGATAATTGCTCTCCTGCCCCCATCCCCACTGACCAGCCCTTTAAGTTGCTGGACGCCTCTACCCTCCCTCCTCACTCCCATCCAGCTGCTGGACCTGGTCTCCACCCCGCCCCCACCCCCAGCTCAGCGAATGCTCTCGCTCTGACGCTTGCGACCTCCTGCTGTTCTGATCCTGAGTCTGCAGGCCCCTCCAGTGCTCTAAAGCAGGCAGATGGCTCAGCCCAGATGCCCCAATTCCCCACCCTGCGCTCTTGAAGCTGTGCCCTCAGACACCCCGTATTGAGTCCTGTTGCCCTCTGTGAGAGGGGAGAGTGTCAACAGCCCCGGATTCTGTCACTGCTCCTCTGCCCCGGCCCCTGGAGGTCTCCATTCCCTGAAAGGGCCTTCGGGAGTCTCCCAAAGGAGAAAGTTTAACCCCTTCAACCTCTCTCCTTCTCTGCTCTCCCCTCAGTCCCTTCTGAGTCTTGGGTGACCACCCTTTGTGCTTCAGAACTCTAGGAGGCCACTTGTCTTCCTCGCCTAATGATGTGTTACAGAAAACAAGCTTCTATTACTTGCAAAAGTGTGACGGGAACATGAATATTAATAACTCCCATGGGTTTCCTGCAAACATCCATCACCTCGGCTTAGAAGGCTTGTTCTGACTTGCCTGGCATGGGGGTAACAGCTCCGCCGAACAATAATAAAGCATTCATGAGCCCAGCTTAGGCGGAGTCTTCCTGGGGCTTTGAACTCCAGTGCTCCTGCAGGGCCGAGGTGGGGAACATGCGCTCCTCCACCCGGATTCCGGCAGGAAGATGTTGGACTTCAGTCGGGGACAGGACTTGGCAGCTGTGCCCGGACCCGGTGGAGCTGGGGTAGGGATTTCTCTTTATCAAAAAGAAATTCTCCTTGGTGACAGAATCTTGGTGAGCAGGTGCATTTGACCTAAGCTGAATCCGGATGCTGAATCCGGAGCTGGAGAGCTACCTGGTCCAGTACAGACTTATAGAACTTCAGGGCTCAGAGATCATCATTTTGGGTAAACTGAGGCCACAAAAGGCAGAAGAAAAAGCAGCGGCAGGGTCAAAAGTAGAGAATCTGGAGATGACCATTTCCTTTGGAGAACCCTAGAGCAAGGAACATCAGGACAATGCCGTCCTTGTCCTTTACTCAGTGTTTCCATCGAAATCTGCTGACATATTCTTCTCAATGAAAGTCCTTGTCTCCTGGGAGTCTCCAAGTAGGAGCTGTTTTCTGCTCTGGGTCCCTGGATGCCGGATGAGGATCTCAAAGCGTAGGCTGAGGCTGTGCTAGAGCTCACAGGATTCCCATCTCAGGCAGTGCCCTTCTAGTAAAAAGGGCTCCTGGGATCTGAAGGGAATTCCTGGCAGGGCTGTAGAGTGGAGAGAGCACAAGGAGATCAGAGCCCCCGAGGCAGAGAAACACGATGGTCCTGTTTCTTGGGTTCTGTTGTCCCGGAAACCCCATGTGATCTTTGGGGGTTCATCTCCTGGTTTGATGGCTGTTCAAGAACACTGCAGCCTGGGGCCCCTAGCTGAAAAGCCACTGTTGATATTTATTTTAATGTCTTGTGTGTGCTTTTTTTCTTATTAGAATTTAAACGTCATCCATATCTCTAGCTCACAAAAGTAAAATAGAAAATCATTTGGATTTTCTAGAGAAAAATATCTTCTTAGGTAATTTCAATGTGATCAAGCTAGCATCTCTTCTGCTGAACTTTAGGTCACTCATTAAATCCATGGTGTTAATGAAAATGCTCATTTTCTTGGGCAGCAGCACGCAAAATCTCTCTGCTGGACAATTAACAGTGGTGGGGTGATCTCTGCTATTTCTGCTAGCTCTCAGATTTTCTTGTGGTTAGCATTCCAATGTCTTGCGTCAGGGCAGGCCATGCAGATGGAAGTCATGGAAACAGTAATGGTTTTCCCCCTAAAAGCCTTTATTGCAGGAGGTCCTGCCCCCTCAGGGTTCTGACATAGGATGCTCTGGGTCACAGCAGCTTCTGCCTAGCTATGTTTACTTGGAAGGCAGCTTGGTGTCCTCACGGAAGGAGTGAAAGAGTTGGAGCCAGAGGATCGGTAAAGTGAACCCTGGCTCTGAAATTTGCTAGCTGTGTGATTCTGCCCTGTCTGAGCTTCGGTTTTCCCATCTGTAAAAAGAAAATAAAAGTAACTACTTTTTCTACCTTATAGAATTGTCCTGGGGATAGCATGAAACCGTTTATGGGAAATTGTTTTAAAGACTGTGCATTGCTAAAGGGTTATTGTTTTGGTTGGATATAGAAACAGAGTTAGTCAAACTTTTTCTAAGGATATCCAAGAACATTCTTTGAAACATCCATAAAGTGGTTACAGGGTATGTACAATCAAAGCTTATAATACAGGAAGGCTATTTTCCAGTCAAAAAGGATGAAAATTAACATGGGATTATAACAGATAATGTTGGCTATCTATTCAACATCTATTCTTCTTTTGCTACTTCATAAGAGAACCCCCATTTTGTTTACATATCCATCCTTCGTGATGACCACATATTTCAACGGAGGCAGATTTTAACCCAGAAGAAGGTCTGGATTGAGCCAGTAGTTCCTAAACTTTAGTGTGCATCAGAATCACGAGGAGGGCCTGTTAAAACACAAACTTAATTGGCAGAGTTTCTGATTTAGTAAGTCTGGATGGGGTCAGAGAACTTGCATCAGGTGATGCTGATGCCGCTGGTCTGAAGACCACGCTTTGAGAGCTGCTGTCTAAGCCAGTCATGGTGGTCCCGTTCTCTTCTCCAGCTGTTGGTTAGATAGAGATACATGAGGCAGTTCTGGCCAACGAGATGTGATAAGTCTGCCGGGGGCTTGTGGAAACTGTTTTCTCACTCTTCAAAAGAGACACAAGGAAGAGGTGGTTCCTTTTCTACCTCTGGACCTTGTCTCGGGATGGAGCACCCGGGACTGCTGCAGACATTGACGGACTATGAAGGGAGAAATCCTAAGGACAAAGTGGACACTCTGAGGGTGACCAAGAGAGAAAGATGAAAGGCATCTGGGTCACTAATGATGTCCTTGGGCTGCCAAATTAACTGTGGAGCTGCCCACCTCTTATTTGCTGAACCATTTTGAGTTGGAGTTCTCTGCTACTTTCAGTCAAAGGGAACTTAATGGATAAAGGATAACGTTAAAATTTCTTTTCCCACATGGGGACATGGGCATAGGTTATGGAGCCCTGAGCCTTACCAGAGACAGTGGGAGATGTCTGGCGCTGAGATTACACTCAGCCCGAAGCCATGTACCTGCGTCAAGGTATAAGGTCTATCAGAAGAGCTGGGAAGAAACCAATTTTAGGAAGGCCTGCAGGTAGCGAGACTAAAGGACTCACAACCTGGGAGATGTGGCCACATTAGAATAGTTTGGGAGCACATGGTAGGCGGAAAGGTATACCGGGTGTCTTAAGAACAGAAACTTTTGAGGATTTTGTGGTCTGAGTGGGACATGATGGGTGGGAAGACAGACCCAGGTTTGGAAAGAAAAGCTGAGGAAATGCAAGCTAAGGGGGTCAGGATTGCCAAAAAAATGGCAAGGGGACTTGGGAGCTTGGGTGCTGATTGGGACATTATGCCCCCACATGATACATAATTTTCTTCTATTTTGACACAGTAGAGCTTGTCTCGGTTAAAACACAACGTGGGGTCCTGAAGTGGTCCTCATCCAGGGGTATGCATGCCATCAGGGTGGCCAGTAGTTTCACAATACTTATGAAAAATTCTCTTTTCCTCAAACTCTAGGACTTGTTGTGAGTGTTTTCTTCCAGTAACCAATGGGCCTGGTCTGTGACCTTCTGGGGTTTGTCCCATTTCCTTCCTCATCTCTCCAGAGCATCTTCAATGGGCCAGTACCTACCAACCCCACCTGTAAACATTATCTACTGTGGTTCTGCCCCTGCCCGTCTGCCCAGAGCCGGGTCTGAGTGTGTCTGCTCTCAGCATTGGTGAGGCAATAATGGCAGGCGGGAGCCTTGATCTCAAGGTGCTCAGTCTAGGGCAGCGTTGTCCAGTAGAAATACAATACCAGCCACAAATGCAAGCCACATGTGTCATTTTAAGATTCCTAGTAGCCACACTAAAAACAGTAAAATGAAACAGTAATACTAATTTTAATAATATATTTTATTTATCCCAGTGGTTCTCAACCAGGGAGATTTTGCCCCCTTGGGGGGCATTTGCTAATGTCTAGCAACGTCACTTGGCAACGTCCTTAGGCAATTCTTGGTTGTCACAACTGGGTTGCTACGGTATTTAGTGGGTGGAAGCCAGGGATGCAGCTAAACATCCTACAAAGCACAGAGGACAGCCCCAACAGCAAGGAACTCTGGGGCCCAAAATGTTAATAGTACTGAGGTTGAGAAAACCTGATTTAACCCAATATATCCAAAAGATTTCATTTCAATATGTAATCAAATATAAAAAATCAATAATCTGATATTTCACATTTTAAAAAAAATCTGTTTTAAAATCTGGTGTGTGTTTTATGCTCATAACACATCTCAATTCAGGCCAGCCATGTTTCAACCACTCGATTGCCACGCGTGGCTAGCAGCTACACCATAGGCGAAGGGAGTGTATAGTTACAGGGCAGAAAGCTCTCCGTGACCCCTGTTCCCTGGGCATGGCAAATATGATGAGACACAAAGCCCTACTACCTTTAAGAGACCCACATGATAAGGAATTAGGATAAAAGAATTGCACGAGGTCTCTCTGATCGTCAAACTAGGTAGGAAAGAAGTACTCAAAACAACATCTATCCAACCGCTTGCATTATTTCCTGCAAAATGCCAGCGAGAGGTTGCAGTTTATGATTCCCCTGAGGCAAAGGTCACCGGACCCGGTGGGAAGATTACTGAGCGAGACAGCTTCAGCGCAGCTCTGAGGATTTAGATATTGATCACTAAGGCTTTCATGTAGTTAAAACAACCAGCCGAGCAACACCCTTTGCCTCCTCCAAAACAATCTATAATTTTTCCCTTTTGAAAAATGAGAAATAAACGTTTTCAGGTTCAAAAGAAGGCTATCATGTAGTAATCAGAGCTTTAGAACAACCCAAACCGACCTCAGCGCCACACGCTGCACTTGGTAATCCCCGACTTGAAGGCTTCGCAGCATCTCATTAGTCTGGAGTTGCAGCGCAGATAATTCTGTATTGAGTGAGTAATTAAATGTGACACAGAAGCAGGCGAATGGATTAGCGACACACCCAGGGGTCCCTCTGAGCAGGCCTTCCCTGTCTCTGCCCGTGAGGGAAGGCGTAGGGAGGCTTAGCAGAGTCCCTATGAGGGGGATGCTGGTGCAAAGGCAAACCAAGGTTTTGTGCATTATCTGTGGGCCAGGGCGGTGTGCCAGTCAGCGTGGGGACAGGAGCTTGTGGAAGGACCCTTATGGAAGCCAGGCCCCATCGTGAGGCAACAGGGTCTACTCTGTGGTGCTGCTGATCCTTCCCGGGCTAAAGCTAGGGGTCCGCCCTTAGCTTTCTCGAGTGGGCTGCTCTTTCTGTCCTCGGTGGGACGAAAGCCTGCTGTGTTTACTTTAAGTCAGAGTGGAGAATGCTACCCGTTATTCCAGAGCCCTGGGAAACCTGAGCATCTCTGACAAAGCCAGGCTTTGTCTAAAATGAAGGAAGACAAAAGAGCGTTTTCTCATTTTTACAGTGTCAACATGACACTTATTTTCATAGAATTGAATGCTTGGAGAGCGACTCACCTAGTTTACCTTTCAGTTTCCAGAAAGCTTTTCACTCAGCTTTCCCACACACCTGAAAATCTATCCTATTTCTCAAAGTCCGCCAGGGAAGGACTACATAAAAATCTTTTTGGAAACAGTCCATTTCTTGTCAGCTCTCGATGAACATATATCGGGGAGGGACTCTGTGCAAGGAGTTAGGAGCCAAGAGATTCAAGGAAAGAGAAGACACAACTTCTGCTTTTCAGGAGCTCATGAGAGAGACATAAACAGATGGGGTGACAAGCGCACAGCCATTAAGGCCTGTAGGAGTTGAGAAGGGGAAACTCATTTAAGGCTGTGGTGGAGAAGAGAGATTTCCTGGAGTAGGTGAAGTTTGAGTTGGGCTTCAGGGCTTGGATGGAGGGGGAGGGCTTGGCGCAAGGAAATCCCGTCTCATACTCTCCCTTCCCCTGTCCTCCCTTTTTAAGTTGAGTCACTAATGTCTGAGCAGCAACGCGGGGCACCACAGCTACAAGAAGAGTCAGGCTCAGTCCCAGCTTATAATCTACAACGGACAGATGCAAATTTCCAAAAACGTGGTCTTCCATAGAGACGTGACTCATGATTCACTTGCTCACTCATTCAACAAATATTCATTGAGCATCTCTTCTGTGCCTGGTCCTGCTCTTGATGCTAAGGATGTGGTGGGAAAGAAGACAGACACAAGCCCTGCTTTATAAAGTCCATGGTCTAAAGGGGTGAAGACAACGAACTAATAATTCCAAGTGTGATGAGAATTATGAAATGGGAGCAAGACGTGCTGTGGGTGGACATAGCAAGGTATTCGACCTGGTGTGGGGAAGAAGGGTTCGCTTGGGAAGTGCCGTTTCAGCTGACCGGTGAATGCAGAACCGAGTACCCAGGTGAAGGGAGAGGGGGCAACGAGGGAGAAGAATGTGCCCATCAGAAGGAGGAGACTGGGGAATGTCCCAAAGTGGAGAGAATGTGGCACTTTTGAGGCACTAAAAATTGCCCAAGATGGCTATAGCAAGGATGGAGATGAAGCCCAGAGTTTGGGCAGGCCCTTCCTGTGCTGGAAAGTGACCACATGTTCCCCATGGCACAAGGGTCAAAACAAATCAAAGCTGAAACAAACATTCTCTCTTGTCTCCCACCGCTAGCTGGGGGAGAGGAGGCTGCCTCCTCGCACGGTTGCGGAGGGCTAGTGAAGACCACGTGCATGTTGTCTAGGAGGGTTCCTGCACCCACTGCCTCCTCTCTTCCCCCACCAGCCCCTCAGCACAGGACTCATGGATGCCCTCCACCAACAAGGTCCGCCCCCGTGTCCCTAGGTTGATTCTGACCATGAAGGAAGTGCTATGAGATTGTGAGTTTCTTGAGTGCCTGGAGCCGAGTGTGCTCTGTGAGTGTGTCTCTGCTGAGCCAGGAGGGCGCCTGGTATTCAACTCTTTCTTGCAGTCGAGCTGAGTCCTGAATACCTGAGAAGGCTCCAGGTGGCCGTCTTTTTAAATGCCACTGACTTAGTTCATAACTGGGCTTCTGCCTCAGTTTCCCTGCTTAATATTCCACTTACCTGCTGAGGCTGGAGTTCTGCCCTGAAACTTCAGTCCCCAGTGTTTACTGAGTACCTGTTGAGTGTAGAGACAGTGTCAGGATGTTGAGGACTGCGTACATGACAAAAAATAAACGCACTGGAAGACCTGGCCTGTGATCACTTATAGCTGAGTGTTTGTAATAATTTAATGTGCTGGATTATCATTAGTATTTTGAAAATGTGAAAATCATCTTTTTCATTACTTCAAAGGAAAAGATGATTCTTATTATAAATATGACACTTACGCAATTTCACCCTTTTTAAAAAAAAATTTGGTCTTTGTAGGTGCCAACAATCGCTTCTTTCTTTTTTCACTTGACAGTTTTCACATTCATTACATTTTTATGTTATGAAACCTACATGAAGTAAAAAGTGGCACCGGTTCAGGAGACAGAGTAGAGTTCAAAATTCTTAATTAGACACTGAAAGCCTTTCACCATCTAATTCCAACCTCTTCTATTCCTTTTCACTTTCTCTACGCTTTTGGCTTTCTCCTCTACATTTTTGCTCAAACCCTCCCCTCTGCCTGGAATGTCCTTCCCCTTTATCTGCGCGCGGCCACATTCTCTTCCATTCCCACCTGCTCTCACTCTTCCTTCTCCATCTCTGACTTCTTCCTCTATTCTTGGTTCCTCACTTTCCATCTTCATCTTTCTCATCTATTACTTGGTCCCCAGCTCAGACACATGTTCTCATAAATCAGCTGTGTGTAGCTAACATCAATTTTTGAGGGCTAGCCTAGAAAGCTAATGACAAAATATCTTCCTAATTGTACAATTAAAACTGTTTATTTTTAAATTTGAGAAATGTGGAAAGTATGAAGAACATAAGGGTCTCCACTGACTATGGAGCAGTGGTGAAGAGCTCAGGTTTCAAACCTCAGCTTTGTTGCTTTGTGATATTGGGCAAGTTACTTAGCTTCTCTGAGCCTTAGTAATCTCATCTGTGAAATGGAAATGATGAACCCTATCTCATGAGTTTACTGTGAGTATCACATGAGGATTACGTGCAAAATGCTTAGCACACTTTCTCGCAAGTAATAAGCACTCAATACTTGGTAACTATTGTTATTATAATAATCATGGTAACATTTTCAAACTCTTATTTATAATGTCATTTCTATTAAAAACACTTTTCACATTCCAATCAACAATCTCGAAGGCAAAATTTGGATCCATTTCATTATCAAGCTGTGGACTGCTTTTTCTCCCAGTGTGGACAAATGACTGGCCTTACATCAAAGAAGAAATCACAGGTGTCACCAGGAAATGGAACACACCTACTTGACTCTCTTATCCGTGCCTTCAGATCGTGTTGAGGTGCTGAACACAGTCATCTTGGTGTGAAACCAGCAGAAGGTGAGTGCTGAGGGCTCAGTCACTTGACTCAGTAACAGGTGCCATTTATAGCACCCAAATTCTTCCCCGGAGCCTCTTTGCATTTGTGACATGGACCGTGTGTGAAGAGTGCATGCAAACCACATTTTGTCACACGTGACACACCGACGGTAGAAACGACCTTTGGTTTTGACAATGCGGTGGAACCCTGTGGGTCGAGCAGGGGCTTCTCC
This sequence comes from Equus asinus, assembly GCF_041296235.1. Taxonomy (NCBI): domain Eukaryota; kingdom Metazoa; phylum Chordata; class Mammalia; order Perissodactyla; family Equidae; genus Equus; species Equus asinus. Next base: position 44,788,339 of record NC_091814.1, read on the forward strand.
TCCACCACCCAACCTTCCACCCCATGCCACTGAGGCTGTCGGGATAACTGGCTCACCTCCCGTTAGGAAGAATTACCATGATCACTAATGGGTAGTTAGGGACAGCATTTCAGTTTAAAGGTTTTCATGGGCTGTGAAAACTAGTGAGTAAATAACCATTTATCAGCCAGTCACTTAGAGGACGCAGCACGAAACGATGTTCCAGGACTTCCAAAGGCATAGGAGCCATACATCATAACGGCGCATAAAAGTTATATGGGAATAGGCTGTAAAACTGAACAACTGTTTACCTCCATGAAGGTTTTATTTACATGCCCTCTAGCAGATACTTAAATGCGCTTCATTTGAGGCTCCGATCACAGCTTCAAGCAGAGCCTGTAAGGCGGCGAGGCGTCGGGTAGATGCCAGTTGCAGCGTGATTGCAGGGGCCCAGGGAGAGCCTCTCCGGCTCCCTCCAAGTCTCATTTTGCCTGCTCGATGCTTAAAACTTCTTGAAACTAGAGCTTTATTTCTATAATTGAGGAAATTTAGTTTGACAAGTTCAACGTTGGATTCAATACGAAATACTGTGTAATGCACGGACAGCCGACATTTGTAGTGCTATATTCTTTACAGAGCGCGTCTATGTGTGGATTCTTCTTTGTCTCTTATCTGAATTTCTGCTTACACTCCGATAAGTGGAATCGTTGCCCCCAGTTATGAGGAGGGACCTGTGACGTGGAGAAGTTAGATGGCCTGTCTCAGGCACATACAGGTTATGGCAGAATTGGGACTGGTAAACACTGTACGGGAGGAAGTCCACGACTGCAATTTATACCATCCTGGAAGGCAGTTTCGCAAGGCAGAGATGTGAGCGGGAGAGTGGGTCCTCAGTCTTCCTGGGCCCTGCTCAGCTGGGGCAGCCCTGAGCTCTCCTCCTCTGCAGGGCTCCATGCCCCCTCCTGGTTGATCCTGCCCCGACTGGCTGGGAAGTGTGCACACACTTCCTCTAAGCTTTGCTGAGTGGACTCCATTCCACACTGGCCTTCCCTGGGGATTGGAGCCCTGTTCCCATCCTCACTCTCCTTGCCTGAAGTCCTGGAAGCCTGCTCCTTCTTTGCCCGTCCTCTCGCCCAGGAAGCTAAGCTCTGTTGCTTCTGCTCCCACCCTCAGCTGGGGTTGTATTCCTCTGGAGAGATCTGCCAGAATTGCATGCTGATTGTTGTATGTTCCCTCTGACTCCCGCTATTGCAGAGAACTGCCAGTTGTTCATTATTTCTTCACTCGTGGAACACGTTTTCATTCAGCACCTACTACATTAAAGACACAATCCAGAGTTGATTCCCCCGGCCTCTCAAGGTAACCCTAATGAAACACGAGTTTGCCACGTGCCTTTGGAAACCGTACTTTGTGCTACCGTTGACCAGTTCACCAGATGCCTTGAAGCTGGGCCTTGGTTCCCTACCTCTCCCACCCACTGTCACTCACGGGAATTGACAGCTTAATGGGAGCACTGAAGAGGCTGGAGGGAGGGTGGGTCATGGTTGGGGCAGAACACGGGAAATGGGTTCTAGGAGACCCTGAAGACCTTATGGGGATTTCTTATTATCACAAGGCCTGGCTGGCCTTAGCTCCAGGTAAGTCAGCAAGTGAGTGACTCTGCCGAGTGACAGTCGATGAGCCAAAGCCGAAGTGGGATAATTTATAGAAAAGGGTAACAAGGAATGACCTTCAGCATCATTGTTTAATAACATTACCTTCACAAGCTGCAATCTTTTAGTTTCGCAGATACCAGTGACAAGATTTAGGGAATTTTATCTGAATTTCTACTTTATTTATCTCCCTGCTAGCTTCATTTCTAAAATCACCTTTTCTGAATGACAACTCAATCAATTCAATAACATGCAATTTTACACAGCAGGAACCTATTCCCGTATTCCACCTCGTACTTGTAATTGTCAGCTGCTTTCCTGAATAGCCTGTGTGTGTTTCAAAGCCGAGTTATTTTCATCTCTGGACTCCCAAGGTGGAACGACACTGTGAGATGGATGGAGTTCTGAGGCTGGAGCTGAAGAGTCCCTCCTCTTCCCCTCTTTGTTCACATTCATCCGTCGTTTGTCACAGCCAGAGCTGCCAGCTCACGTCCAATTTCCCATCAGTTCAGTTGTGTTAAGGATGCTTCGGCTTGATCAGCTTCATTTTAGAAGCTTTCTGAGATGCTGGGATTTTTCACTTTGTTTCCCATACTTTTGGAATCCTGCCAAAGTAAATGAAGGTAAAATGAACACGTACATTTTGGCTTTGTTTTCCAGGGCCAGGTAAGGCTTTGGACAGGACTGTATTGCTAGAGGAATTAAGGAGGAGAAGGGCAGCACGCATTGGTTGATCCACAGAGTCTGCGGGTAATGAACTGGAAAAAAACCTGCTGATTGAAAATTTGAATAATTAAAAGCACTGAAATCAACAGCATCTTTTAGAATTTCAGTCTCCTCTGATTTGCTTAGAGTCAGTGCTGCAATGGTCTGAGCCACAGGCCAAATTGTCAATCAAAATGAGCACGGTTTGCTCATGGTCTCTGTGGTTTCAAAGATTATATTAAACACTTAAAAAGGCTGCAGGAACTCTTCCAGGGCACCCAAGTGGTCATCACCGCATAGCGTTCCCCCGACTTTCATTGATTTAGAATTTGCATTTCTCATTGTTTGCAAATGACCCTCTAGGTTCAAAATATATTATCTTCTGTATTTTTGTTGAGGCACGAATTAGAATTGCACTTGCTGGCTGGGATGCTGGAGTGTAGTAGTTAGTTACCATGGCTGGTGAATGAGTCTAATACCCTGCCCCCAGCCACCCAAAGAAAAAATGTTTTTCTCTCATTGTATACCAATACCATAGGGGTATTATGTGATATAGTGGTTCTTTGTGAATCGGAGGGATTCGTGAAGGTCTCGGATAGAATTACTCTCGACTTTCAGGCTGTTCTGTAAGTATATCTTATTGTAATGAAACTGAGGAAGGCAATGCCCTTCTTATCTGTGGATGACTTATCTGGACATTACGAAATGATTTCTTTTGTCATCAGTGTGTAAAGAGAAAGGGCTGCTGAGCAGGTAATGTAGATGTTCCCACACCTATCCACACTAAAACTCATGCTCTTAGCTCAAAGGTGATCTCCTCAAGTTCTCATCCGGAGCTACCCTCTGCCCCTTTATCTCCAGTTTGGACCTCAGGGGCAAAGAATTGAAGTCAACATCCTAAGACGCTCATGGCATCTGCCTGTTCACGGTCTCACCTAGGTTAGTTTATTTAGTACGCCCCCTTCATGCCCATCTCTATGCCGAGTCTCTCCCTTCATGTGTAGTAAACATGCATACTGATATGTTTAGAATATGGCATTGAAATGTATGACATTTAGATCTATATAATGGTATTTCAGTATATATCTTTTTCTCCATTTTTTCTTTTTATAGTTTCCACTCAGCATAGTTTTTCAGGATTTATCCAGGATTTGTCCACATTCACCGCATTGGTGAGTGTGTATCTGGTTAATTTTTCTGCTGCATTGTCTTGCAGACAATGCGTCCACCATGTTTTGCTTAGAACCCCAGTTATAGACATCACTGTTGGCTCAGTGCTTTGCTACCACAAACCACACTGTGAGGACCATCCTTACCGTCCTGGTGAGTGTTCCTGGCGTGTTAGCCCTAGAGTGGGATTGCAGATTACAGGGGATATGCACACTTCATCTCACATAGTACTGCCAACATGCTCTCCAGAAGGGCTGTTCTACTTTCCTCTCCTACCGGGAGTGAACTATTTCTCCTATTGTCTCACATTCTCATCAATATACACTTTTTCCCCAAATAGATTCATATAAATTTACTTCTTTAATTTTATTTAGCATATTTCTGGTTACTAGTGATGTAGAACATCTCTTCATATATTTATTAGTCATTTGAATTTCCCTCCTGGGAATTGTCTAGTCATATCCTTGTCCATTTTACCATTGGGTTTCTTGTCTTCCTCATTAATTTGTTGGAGTTCCATGTATATTTTAGACATCAATTTTTGTCAGTCTTATTTGATGCAAGTTTATTCTGACATCTTTTGTTGAAGAGCAATTATTTTTTATATGGCAAGTATTTTATTTTGGAATAATTTCAGATTTACAGAAAAGTTGTGAAGATACTATAGAAAGCTCCCATATTATTTTCACCAAGCTTCCCCTGTTGTTAACATCTTGTATAACTTGGTACATTTGTCAAAACCAAGAAATTAACATTAGTATGATACTATTAACAAAAACACAGATTTACTCAGATTTCACTGTTTTTTTCCACTGATGTTCTTTTACTGCTCCAGGATCCAATCCAGGGTACCACACTGCAATTAGTTGCTGTATCTTTTTCATCTCTTTTGTTCTGTGACAGTTTCTCAGTCTTTCCTTGTTTTTCAGGACCTTCTCAGTTTTGAAGACTATTGGTCAGGCATTTTGTAGAATGTCTCTCAATTTGGGTTTGACTGCTGTTTTCTTATGATTAGACTGGGCTTATGCATTTTTGGAAGAAGACCACAGAAGTGAAGTGTAGTTGTTATCACATCATATAGGCGGGTACACAATACCAACATGACTTATCACTGGTGTTGGTAGCATTGAACACTTGGTTAAGGTGATGTCTGCCAGTTTTCTCCACTGAAAAGTTAAACTTTTTCCTTTCCTGTTCTTTGTTCTTTGAAGTACTCTGTTCTTTGAAGTAAGGCACCAGGTTCGACCCACACTCAAGAGGAGAGGATTTAAGCTTCACCTATGGACAGGAGAGTATCTACGTATATTATCAGGAATTCTATAAGAAAGAAGAAATCCTTAATTTCAATGTAATCGAAATTGCCCAGTTTTCACCATACAGCTTGTGCTTTTGAGGTCTTGTTTAAGAAAACTTTTCCATCCCAAAGGCCATGAAGATATCCTTTTACATATTTTTTCTTTATACACACACACACACACACACCTCAATACACTATCGTTAATATTTAGGTTTTTAATCCATCTGGATTTTAGCTTTATATGAGATGTGAAGTAGGGCCCAGATTAAAATTATCTCCAAATAGTTTTTTTAAAACTCTTTTCTTAGGGGCTGGCCCCATGGCTGAGTGGTTAAGTTTGTGCGCTCTGCTGAGGAGGCCCAGGGTTTCGCCAGTTCAAATCCTGGGCGCGGACATGGCACCACTCATCAAGCCATGTTGAGGTGGCGTCCCACATGCCACAACTAGAAGGACCCACAACTAAGAATATACAGCTATGTACTGGGGGACTTTGAGGAGAAAAAACGAAAAAATAAAATCTTTAAAACTCTTTTCTTAAATAGAGCTTCCCCACTGATTTATCACGTCAGCTGTCCCATATATCCAATTTCCAACTTGGAACTCTTTCTGGGCTCTATTTTGTTCCATTGGTCTACGAGTCTGTTATTGTGCCAGTACACAATAGAGTTATACTATAGCTTTACGGTATGCCTTCATATCTGGTAGGGTAAGTGTTGTGGGTTGAATGGTGGCCTCCAAAATGATGTGTCTACATCCAGATGCCTAGAACTTGTGAATGTTACTTTATTTGGAAAAAGACTCTTTGCAGATACAAATAAATTAAAGATCTTGAGATGAAATTAGCCTGGATTACCTGGATGGGTCTTAAATCCAATGACAAGTGTCCTTCCAAGAGACAGAAGAGGGGAAGATGCAGACATACAGAAAAGAAGGTGATGTGAAGACAGAGGCAGCGATAGAAGTGATGCAGCCACAAGCCAAGGAAGGCCAAGGAATGCTGGTGTCCAGTAGAAGCTGGAAGAGGCCAGGAATGGATTCTCCCCTCGAACTTCCAGAGGGAATATGGCTCTGCCAACACCTTAGTTTTGGACTTCTAGCCTCCAAACTGTGAGAGAATACCCTTCTGCTGTTTTAAGCCACTCAGTTTGTGGTAATTTGTTACAGCAGCCCTAAGAAACTCATACAGCAATTGTCTGCTTCTGCCCCGTGTTTTGCAAAGTTGTCTTTATTATTCTTGGACATTTATTCTTCCATACTCATTTTAGAATCAGTTTGATGAGATGTGAAAAAAATCCTATTGAAATTTTCTTTGTGATTTCATTAAATTTTGTAAATAAATTTGGGGTGAGAATTTACATCTTCACAGTGTTAAATAATCTCATCTATAAAGCATTAGGTTTTTCTGCATTAATCAGAACTTACATGATTTAATGGGTTTTAAGATGTTCTGGATAAAATTCTTGTGCTTTCCTTGTTTTTTGCAAACAATGGCAGTTTTGCTCTTCCCTTACCATCTTCATGTCTCACTGCATTGGCCGAGACATTGAGAACTATGTAAGGCAGTGGCAGTAATAGTGAGCATCTTTGCTTCTTCTCGTATTAAAGGAGGTCTATTTAAAATGCATTGATTATGTGTGAAGGTTCCTGTGGGTCTTTTTGGTAGATCTCCTTTCTCCTTTATCAACGTAAGGAATTTCCTTTTCATTCCTGATTCAAGAGGATGGGAAAATAGACCCCACATCTTGATAAAAGTAGAGGCAAAATTACATTGCAAGGTCAAGGACATAGTGACTAGTGGACAATTGTGATCATTTTTGCCCATTGTGACCATGTATGTACCACGCCCCCACTGGGTAAGTTATCAGCTATATTTGGCGTAGTGAGTTTCTGGATGGAAGAAAGATGAAGAGATTGGCAGGTGTGGAGTCAGGGACTCCTTAGTCTTGAAGGAAACATCCATGGCTTAGAGGTGGGTGTTGGTGAAAGGAAACTAATGGCAACAGGGACATCATAGGGCAGAATACTGAAAAATGCAGTCATATTTTGTGAAGATTTTTTTCAGAGTAAATTACCAATAGGTAAAACCTTGTGTATTATGGAATTGACCATTAACTTGAGCACCAACCCATCAGCAAATATTTACTAAATCATTACCATAGGCCAAGCACTGTCATTGTGTCTGGAGGAATACAAAGAAAAGGACAGTTTACCCTCAAAAATCTTTCAATCTATCGGGAAGATATGACATTCCCCCGGAGAGGGTCAATAATACAAAGTAAAATGTAACAGACATCAAAAGAGAGGCCCATAGAGCTGGCAATAAAGCATTCATCTCTTTAAAGAGGTTTAAAAAAACAGGAATACGTCTTCAATAATGTAACGAAAACCAGTGGAGAGGAGATTCACTTTTCATAACTAGGCCACCAAAGTGTTTAAATTCCAAAAAGCAAAGAACGCTTATATTAAAATTTCGTCACAAATGGCACCCTACTAAGCGAATTTCCTAGAGGTTTGAAAGAATTATTGTGACTTTGAAATTAGCTTCTCACAATCCGGCTCTATGAATTAACTGTAAGAGACATGAAGAGGTTCCCAGACCTTTTGTATTTGAGTCTCTTTACTTGCAAGCCACTAATAACAAAACTAACTCAATTTATGTGTTGATGTGAGAATTAGCTAATAGAAGCCATTGCAAAGCCCTATGGGAATCTTAAGTGCCATGGAGTTAGGTCAGTAATGGACTTTGGCTTGCCTCCAGTTGCTCCTGAAAGGGAGAAGGAGTTTGATGACAGTTGAGTGACCATTTAACCTGCTAAACAGGTGACTGGAGGGTTGCCTGGTGACAAGCGGAAGAAGGAAATTTGTAGAAGACAAAGATGGTGCAGCAAAAGAGATCAAATACTATGCTTCTCAACAGAGGCACTGCTGGCGTTTTGGGCAGGACGAGTCTTTGTTGTCCGGACTTCCCAGTGTGATGAGGATATTTGGCATCACTGGCCCTTGTGGAACTAAATGCCAGTTTACCTGCCCTCCCTCTCAACTTATGAATATAGCAACAAAATAGAAGAAATAAGAAATGCCAACTAATTTTCAAATCCTTTGCCTCTCCACTGGTTGGAAATCACTGAGACAGAGAGCTGGGAATCCTTAGGAAACAATATTGCCAGGGAGTTTTGAGGGAGCAGAGTTTGAAGATGCAATGAACGGGGAAAGTGAAAGGTCTGGTTAGAATGACAGCAAGGCTTTAGTGTTTGAGCCATTTCAGTCAAGTTAATCCGTTTTGCACAGGACTGCCAGACTATTCTCAAACATTTGCTTGCATCTCATCATGGCTCTGCTCTAAAGCCTTCAGTGACTCCCTATTGCTAACAAATGTAGATCACATTCCAAGGCCTGACATTTACCTTCCCTCCAAAACTCATTTCCATCCCCCCATCTTCCATTTTCTCATGTGGACTTTTCTGGTTCAGTTAATAGAGCCTGACAAAAGAAGCTTGACTGATCCAGAATGACCAAGATGGGCAGAGAACTAATGTTGAACTATTTTGTGATTGAAAGTGTTGATGAAGAGTTTCAAATGGGCTCACCCCCTAGGCGTAGTCCTTTGGTGCTCCGTACTGGGACTCGTTAGCAGTAGCACCCTAAGTCGCAGCAGTTCACTTTCTCCTTGCAGTTGCCTCACTTGAAATCACCTCTCCAAAGTTGTCCTCATCACAGTCCTCCTATCTGGACGTTTGTTCTGAACCTAAGAAGCTTTGCTTCCGTATGTTTCCCCCAGCCCTTCCATCTGGTCTTCTTTGTGTGGGTTGTCATTTCCAGGGGACTGAACTTCAGAAGAAGATGCTTCGGTTGACTACAAGATCCATTGCTACCTGGAAAATTTGTCCATTTGAGGCTTCAGGGTCTAGAAATTAAGTTTGTTCTTTGTTATCCGGTTGGTAAGATTAAATCTGTATTTAACATTGCCTTGAAATTAAGAATAAGTATCATGTAAATCCAAATACTCTTAGGATTTCTAACTCATAAATTGAATCTGGATTTCTCATTCATGACAGAAAGCTGGGACTCATTCACTTCCATCTCCTCTCCCTTCTCTTCCTAACCAGTCCCATATCCTGAGGATCTAACCTTCTAAATAGTTCTGAAATGTTTTCACTACTTTCAATCCTACCGACAGGTCCTTAGTTCGGGTTCTTACCATCTCTCACTTGGATTATTATAAATAATCACTAAATGGTTTCTGCTTCTAGATATTCTCCCTACTCCCTGCCCTCCCCTCCCCCCAGAAAAACCCCCTCACTTCTACCCCAGGCCAGCTTTTATCACATTGCTCCCAGCTAGAACCCTTCAATGTTTCCTCTTTCATCCCAGGGTAATATCTACAAGACTCTAGTCCTTTCATAGTCCGGTATCTGCCAATTTTCCCAGTCTCATTTCCTACCCCTCCTCCTTACCCTGTGCCCTCCAGTGGTGCCAAATGACCATAGTTACAAAATAACATTATATTTTTCATGCCATATGATGCTTTCTAAATATGCTATTCTTTTGTTAATGACTACTCATTCTTCAAGACCCATCTCTGGAATCACCTCCTCCTGGCAGCCTTTTCTGACCTACCTGTCTGGGTGGGATGCGTCTTCTCTGTTCTCTGCGAGCTCCCTGTGCATTTCTCTGACTTAGCTCTCATCGTACTGCATTGAAGCGATCTGTCCAGCTGCCTGTCTACCCCCCGACTATGACCTGGAAGCTAATGTATGCCTCTGATTTAGCCTTACATCTGCAAAGCCCAGCACAGTGCCTGGCACAAAAATGATGCTCAATAAATGTTCCCTGAAAGGTTGAATTCAAATTTGTAGACTTTATAGGCGAGAGAGGCCAAAGAAAAGTGTGACGTTGAGAAATATCTGGTAATTTGAGTGATAGTGACAATTCAGACGTTTCAGGCCAAAAGACACCACACAATGTTTATGGTCTCTCAACAAAAGATTAGACCAGGAGTTTCCATTTGACCTCTGACCTCTCCTCTGCTGAGATGGGAGAATTGAAGGCAGGCCCCTGAGTTATGCAGGTCTAGGATGCTTCTGAGGACTGACTGAGCTTCATCAGCAGAGGGTGGCAAGGGGTGCTTATTATTGAAGGTTCCGGGGAATCAGTCTTCTCTTGTCTTGGGGTCTGTTGAGGGGTGTGCATGTGAGTGTATCACACACATGCATGTGGTGGTTATGACAGCAAACAGGGTGTTTGGAAGAAGCCCGTGGGCATTGAAGGAGTCATCTCAATTGGCCTGATTATAAGGTGCCAGAGACCTTGAAGGTGGAGGACTTTATTCACCAATTCTATCAACCAACATTTATGGAGCACCTGCTATGTGCCAGGCAATGTTCTAAGTGCTTTGTGTGTATTGACTCATTTGATCTTCACAACAACCCCATGATGCAGGTACTATTATTGTCTTCATTTTATAGATGAGGAAACCAAGCCACATAGAATTTAAGCAAGATGTTCAAGATCTCCCAGCTAAGAAACATCAAAGGCAGGGGCAGTCCCAGGCCCTCCGACTCAAGAGCCCAGATTGAGGCTAACCTGCCTCGAGCATCATTCTATCCTGCCTGTCACACGCTGTGATGGTCCAGAACCAGTGCTGCTCACTCTCTGGGAGCCCAGGCCTACAGCCAGTCACTAGAAATTACAAAGGGATATTGCTCTCTGAGGAGATGTGGGGATCCCTACGCGGTGGGCCTCTGGGTGCCGGGGCAGCCGAGCGCAGCCAGAGAGGAAGTCTCCTTGGGAGTGTATCCAGAGCTGTGATCTTTGGAGGAAGAGCGGTAATTGCTGGCCAGCCAACAGGCTCCCAGTGCACCCTCCAGTCCTGGTTAGAAGTTGGACGGGACCATGGGAGGCTGGTAGAGTGAACCTGCCCCGTGAGAACTGTGGAAGTGGAACCCGCTGGGTCCAGAGGTGGTAGTGGAGTAACACAGTCATGATCGAGAAGCTAAGTGCCAAGATCCGTGCCTGGACTCTCCACATGCTTACATGGACTCTCACACCAACCCTGCAAGGTGGATATTCACCCTGTTTCACTGATAAGGAAACAGTCTGGGGAAGGCTAAGTCACCTGCCAAGTTACAGCATTGAGAAGTCTCTGAGCTGGAACCGAAGCCAGTCCTACTCGATTCCAAAGCCCATCTTTTAAACCCATACCCACTCCCTTTCCTACAGAATGCCTGTTTCTTTTCTTTCTTTCTTTTTCTTGTTTTGATCAAACTTCCTTCTGAATCATTGAGGGAGCGCTGTGGCCTGCCTTGTGGACTATGTGGTGGAAACACTTCCCCAAGATCTGGGGGAGCACCAGAATCAGGAGGACTGTGACACTCCCCGCAAAAAAGTAGAGTAAAATTCACTTTTAACTCCCAGGTGTCTGCAGTAAGAATTCACCTCAAATTCGGTGTCTTTCCTTTTCCAGCTTTTCACATGCTTGGGAAGTCGGTATGTGAGCAAAAGCTGCGAGTGTGGAGCCCAGAGTACTCTCCGTGCAGCTCTAGAGAGGGCTCAGGGGGCAGCAGTGGGATGCACAGCCGCTGGGGGGCTGGAGGCCTGATGGCCGAGAGCCTGCAAGTCAGCGAGGGCCTGGAGACCTAATCCTGAAAGCAACAGGCGCTCCTAGAGCCTTGTTGACTTGGAGATTGGTAAAATCAATACACACTTTCCGTGGATTATTCTGGAGACATGTGCATGGTGGGTGGGGAGGGGGAGTGACTGAGAGATTGGAGGTGCGGCAGGAATAGAGACAATGTGATCTGGGGCTGAAATTAGACAACGGAGGGGCCCTGGGAAGCCAGGGACAGATGGGAAAAGCATGAAGATGCTGCAAGGAAGGAGTAACAGGACTTGCTGGAGTGTGGGGAGTGATGGAGAGTGCCGTGAGATGAGAAAAGTAAGACATCACAACAGAACAGAGGAAATCAGCATTGGGAACTCCTTTGGGGAGAAAGAGAGGTTAATTTTAAACAGTTTTAGCATTTTGGAGTTTTGGGGGTATTTTGAAAAGCGTCAGGTTGGCAATGTTTCCATTGCAGAGATTGTCTCTTGCCTTTCAGAGACCCTGTAATTTGGGAAATGTGAATCTTGTACCCATCTATTCAGGACTCCTGAAGACAAAGATGAGCCTTCTGTTTCCAGTGATCATGGGCCCCAGATGAAGCCAGCCTAGGGGTAATAAACCAGGTAATTATCTCCATCCTTCCTGTGACAATAATGGTGTAGAGGCAGGTAAAAATTCATCAGAGGTGGCTTCGCAAGTCCCCAGGGAGACTCACGATAAAGAGGCTGATTGTCAGAATCCGCCTCTGCAGCATTACACCAGGGCTCTATAATGACGGCCCAGGGCCACATTGTGCCTCCAGAGTAAAGAACTGTGGAGATGAAAAAGAGACAGACACCTACATTCCAGCACGGTACCCCACCAAGTCGGCGTGGATGGCCTGGATCAGTAATTAGAAACACAGTGCCATAAATATTGAAAGAAACTTCTGTAAACATTCTAGAGGACAATGAAATTAGAAATAATAAGCAGATGGGCTTTTATTCAAAGCAAATCCTGCCAGATGGACTCAGTACTTCTTCTTCTTCTTTTTTTTTTGATAAAAGTACAAAGTTGGTGATGAAGGGAAAATGGCACGTTTGATGTCATATGTTTGAACATTGTTAAAACATTTGAGTCTTCCAAGAAGGCTGATTTGCAGAATTGGCTCAGAATGCTTGGAATAGAAGCACATACCTGACAAAAAAGTTGGATAAATGCTGCTAATTGGGCAAGAGAAAGTGCTGGAACACTGGGCTGGCGGGACAGCCTCAGGAGGGCTCCTTCAAGGAACCATGGAGCTTTGCAACCTGAAAGGACCTTAGAGATCATCAGTTCCAACCCTCTCATTTAAGGCTAAGGAAACTCAATCAAAAGGAGACAATGACTGCACACAACCAGGGCTAGAAGAGCTTACTTGACAATTCGTTCTACAGAGTGAGGGCTAGGTCTCCTCTCCACCTGGCAGCTCTCTTATGTAGGAAAAGAAATAAAATGTGGTCAAGTACAATTCTGAAAGGATTCTCAATACGCAGATGAAATAATTGGACCCTGAGCAAATCAAGGCCAAGATATAGATCATGCACCCTTAACATGGTGCGGCCTCAGACACAGCGGAGATGGTGGTTGAGAAGTGGAAAGTTTTCCTACAGACCATGCTTCCAAGGTCCCTGCAGTTTTTAAGTCCCTTTCAATGGTATTAATTCATCATTGCTGTGAAGCTGAGAAGATGTCAAAACTTGGGGAGATTTGATGACTTGTCCAACTAAGGTCAAACAGCAACATGTAGTTGATCGGGGACAAGAGCACATGTCCTCTGAGTCTAGCCAGGCTCCACCTCACCCAAATTTGGCCTTTGGTAAAATTCTGATGAAGGCCTAGCCTTCTCTTCTGCCCTGGGACCCCCTCAGAAGTCTCCACTCTTTCTCTGCTGGGCGCTTTTCCAACTCACGTTCCTGCCCTTACGCAGTTCCCCAGAAGCCCGTTGTTCCTAACTTCACAGCCCTGCCCGAGCCCTTCTCCCGTTCCCTCCCCATTCTTCTCCAGAACCTCTGGGTCTCCTTTCCTGTTTCTGCCCAGCTCTGTGCTCAGTGTTTTGTCACCCTAAAATGCATAAAGCTTGCATAAACTAATTTCCACCATTGCCTTCACAGGTGATAGTTTCACCTTCAGGAAGTCATTTCTCCTCCCAAGCCTGCTTCCTCATTAAAAAACAGAACACAGCAATGATGTTTGTGACTTACAGTGTGTTGTGACCTACAGTGAAGGAGCGTGTGTGAACACCACCTAGTCAATGCCTAATACAGGTAGATGCTCATAGTGTATTTATTTATTGATTTTTTTAAAGATTGGCACCTGAGCTAACAACTGTTGCCAATCTTCTTTTTTTCCCTTTTTTCCTGCTTTTTTCTCCCCAAACCCCCCCAGTACATAGCTGCATATTTTAGTTGTGGGTCCTTCTAAGTGTGGCATATGGGACGCTGCCTCAACATGGCCTAATGAGCGGTGCCATGTCCGCGCCCAGGATCCGAACCCTGGGCTGCCGAAGCGGAGCGTGGGAACTTAACCACTGGACCATGGGGCCGGCCCCAACATTGTGTATTTATTAAGAGAATTTTAGGTTGGGAACTTTCCTCAAGGCACCTCACAATAGCTCTTCCTTTCTTATGTAGAGAAATTTATTGCCCTCAAGCCATATCCAAACACCCCTACTCTACCCGCTAAAGAGGAGACCCTCTGCTTAACAGGACCCAGTCTTTTGGGTGGGTTGCAGGGTGAAGTGGGAGGTAAAATGTTCACAAATGATTTTGTTCCTTTCACACATAATCCTTTCTCTGTCAGGGTGTGGAAGAGCTTTTTTAACAGGCAGCTTTTTTTTTTTTTTGAAAGAGGAGTTACTGAAATTCAGGAAAAAAATGGAAGCTTGTCTGCATTTCCTGCTACTGCTGAAAAATGGCTCCTTGGTCTTCATTGGTCCAGGTTTTCTGCTCTGGGTGACCCATGAGGCAACACAGTTAAAATAAAACTCTTGCAGTTATTTTTTGCCTTTTCTTTTCTTTTTTTTGGAAATAACCTTTATTGCACTCTTACTAGGAAACACTCTCTTTACCATCTACTATGGACTGAATATTTGTGTTCCCCCCCAAGTTCATATATTGAAATCCTAACCCCCAAGGTGATGGTATTAGGAGGTGAGTCTTTGGGAGGTGATTGGACATGAGTGTGGAGGACTTGAGGCCTTCTAAAGGAGGCCTAGGAGAGACTCCTAGCCCCTTCCGCCATGTGAGGACACAGCGAAAAAATGGTTGTCTATGAACCAGAAAGTGGGTCCTCACTAGACTCTGAGTCTCCTGGCCCCTTGATCTGGGACTTCCCAGCCTCTGGAAATGTGAGAGAGCAGTTTCCGTTGTTTTAAACCAGCCACTCTACGGTATTGGTTGTAGCAGCCCAAGTGGACTGAGACACCATCTGATGACTGTGGTGTTATTTTTTCTTTCACTTACCTTCCACAGAGGGGCACAGCAGCTAAAGAAACGTCCTTTCCCCGCTCCTCACGAAATGTGAGCTATTGGAAAGAGCGGTGTCTGGGGGTTACTAGACCTGTGTTTGCGTCCCGTCCTGCCACACGGGGAGCCTTGGACAAGGGTCTTCACCTCTCTGTGCTGCAGCCGGTCCTGGGTCTGTTGAATTCAGTGCACTATGACCTCCCTGAGGGCAGGAAACATAGCGCGTAGATTGTTTATCTTTATAGTGCTTGACGTAAGAGGAACAAATTTAGTCAATGTTTGGGAATCAGACCTCTAAATGCTGCTGGAACACATCATCACACACACACATCCATCGCTAACAAACATCGCTCAATAGAGTGCCAAATGTATGCCTTTCACTGCTTAATCTAACCATCGTAACAACTCTGCGATACAGCTGTTACTATCACTATTCTGCCGATAAGAAAACTGAGGTGTAGCGAGATTAAGTGATTTACCTCTTTGCTAGTTGGTAGCAGAGTCAGGATTTGAACTCAGGTCCATCTGCCTCTGGTCTTCTATTAACCTGCTTTCAGGGTCTATGATGCTCATTTAATAACACTTTACAGTTGCAAAGGGCTTTCGACTTTTTACGTGTAATAGCTAAGAGACTTCTTTGCTCCAACACTGAGTAAGAAGAAGCCACAGATTCTGAAAAGGAAGCTCCAAAGGGCTTTGACTGGGAAGGGGAAAAATCTAGTCTTTGAGATGTTTTTCTCCAGGACTGCCCCCCTAGGCCCCCTCCCTCTGCGGGTCCTTGACCTGGTTTACCTTGGCTGGCTGGCTGGCTGTTTTGGGGTTTGCCCCACACCTAGGTTCAGATGCTCCATCTCTTCCACTCAGAGACTTCAATGAAGTCAGCATGGTTATTGAGCCCCTGAATGTGCAGCACGTGAATGAGCTATGCCTTTTCTGTTTCTTTTGGAAACTTCTAGTCTAGTGGGGAGACGGAGAAGTGAACAGACAGTTCCTACGAGGAGGTGATTACAGGGAGCCGTGCAAACACGTGGCGTCACGTAGCTCAGCCTTGGGAGCTGGGGAAGTTGGGCTACGCAAAGTGGGCTGTGTGCAGAGACCACAGGATGAGTGGGCTAGCCTGGGGTAAGGCAGAGGCAACAGCCTAAACAAAGTCCTGGAGGCCGTAGAGAGCAGCTTAGGTTTGGAGACTGAATTTTGCATTATTTTCTTCTGATCCAGAGCAGCAATATTCCGGGAAAACATTCACCCCCCCAACCATACCCCAGTTTCACTCAATAAGGCCACTGTACTTATTTTCTGGATTCATCATCAGACACTCCATCTCCTTCCCTGTCCCCGCTGGTGGTGTTTGCTGGAGTCCAGGCCTCTCAGGCGCCGACTCCTCTAATGAGGTCGTTTCAGCACTTTAGGAGCTGGAGGGCTCTGTGCCACACCTGCTCTGTATAAAATTCAGCTCAAAACCAGTACTATTACGCCTGGGAGCTGTCAGTGTATTTATCTGGCCTGCATTTTTACTCAGAGACAACTGGGTGCTTAGAAGGAGGCTCCGATACTCAGTTTATGTGTTTTTTTATGTAGAAAATGTATAAAGAACATCCCAAGTGGGTTTTACTCACTTAATTATCGTGTTTCCTCTTAACCTTCCTATGCTAATAGTAAGCAAATCCTATATATTTTTTTCTCTTAAACCTTTCATTGCAATCGCCACTTGAAAGTTTTTCTCTTTCTTTCTTTTTTGTACTTCTTTGATAGGTTTGATTAATGTCTTTAGAAAAAGAAGAGATTGGTTTTTCTTACTCCGTAATTAGCATTACTGCAGAGGGAGACAGAAGCTGGAGCCCAGGGAAGAAAGCCTGGGACAATGGCTTCATCTCCAGCGTGACCTCCACACCCGCGTGGAGCCAGCAGTAATGGAGCAGCCCTCATTGTGTTGAATCTTTCGTCTGTCCTATTATTTACTATCTTTGCGGCTAAAGACAGAAATCCTTCCATTTTCCCGTATGCTCGGAGAGGTCTCTCCAAACGTCCTGCCTATTGTCCCCAGGGCAAAACTATTCCTCACAATGTGAAATATGGCATGCACAACTTTTTCTAGTTTTCTCCTTTTTTCTCCCCCCAGGTTTTGCAAAGTAACTCTGAAAGCAACTTCTGCAGTGATGTGAATCTGCCCACGGGGTATTTTTACCCTGAATAACAATAACTCCCCGTAGAACCGAACGGCTCCTTTTGGCAGAGCTCTATTATTGTTATTTGGGACTGACTGCCTGTCAGTCTTTTCTTCCAGAAACAGAAATGCTAATCAGGCCTTCAGCATGATGGGACTGAGGACTCACACTCCTGTGCTTTGCTTGGGCCCACGTGGACAACGGTTTTGCTGAATCTTGTTTTTGGAGGTCCTTCTGGAGAGGCGGCCTGAAAGAAACTGGCAATCGAGAGAATGTTGTTGTAACCCAGCTTGCTGTACGACATGGTTCACCAAATTACATTAGCAAATAAAACTTGGACTATTGATTTCTTCTTGACTTGTTGCGGTTTCTGGGCAAAAGTCCAGTTTATAGAAGCAGAGAGAACATACACACACTTGAGTTGGGAGTCGTTTATTTATTTATTTTTTCTCTATTTTAGAGACTGCTGACATGATCCAGAAAGGGAGTACGACTTCATGCTCTGATTTTCCCCACCCAATGCCTCCATCAGGCTGCACTCAAGCCTTCCATGGTACAGGCCTTCCAGACTCGAGAGGGAGGAACAGGCAGGGGACCATTTGCCAAGGACAGCAGAGAACTTGCCTGTGTTAAGCACCTACCACGCATCAGGCAGTGAGCACACTGTGCAGTGAGGGTACAATGAGAAAGTACCCTCATTTTGCAGATGAGGAAATTGGGGCTTAGTGAGGTGAAGTGACTTGTTCCAGGTCATCTAGAAGCAAGGGCAAGATTCACGGCTATTTACTGTGAGAAAGAATCTGGCAGTTCTTCAAAAGAACTAGACATAGACTTCTAAGTGTATACCCAAGAGAAATGAAAACATATGTTCACACAAAAATTTGTACACCAGTGTTCATAGCAGCGTTATTCATAATAGCTAAAATGTAGAAACAACCCAAATAGCCATCAACTAATGAACGGATAAATAAAATGTGGTCTATCCATACAATGGAATATTATTTGGCGGCCAAAAGTAAAGAAGTATTGATACGTGCTAAGCCTGGACGAATCTTGAAAACATTATATGAAGTAAAAGAAGTCAGTCGTGAAGGACCATGTATTGCAAGATCCCATGGATATGAAATGTCCAGAATATAGAGGAGGTAGATTAGTAGTTGCTGGGGGCGGGGGGTGAGAGCTGGGGGGAGGTGGAGGGTGATTGCCAATGGATGCAGAGTTTCGTTTTTGGGTGATGAAATATTCCCCAGAATTAATTCTTTGTTTGGTTCTAAATTCTAAATTGGTTTTAAAATTGATTGTGATGATATTGTACAACTCTGAGAGTATACTAAAAACCGTTGAATCGTACACTTCAAATGGGGAATGGTATTGATATATGAATTATATCTAAATAAAGTTATAAAAAAATTCATGACTCCTGTCTACTGCTCTTACAGTGAGAGCCAGCGACCATGCAGACTGGGGAGTAACCCAAGATGCTCCTCGTGGTAGAAAGCCAAGTACCACGTAGCAGCAGCAGCATCTAGCTTTTATCGAGTATTTACTACATGCCTGGCACTGCGCTAAGTGCTTCATGTGCACTGTCTAATGTAATCGTCACACTAACCCCATGAGCTCAGTGTTATTCTTACTCTCCTTTTCTAGAAGAGGAAACCAAGGCTTAGAGAAGTTTAGTAATTCTCTCAAGGTTATGTATCTCGTAAACACTCCTGCTGCCTCCTACTGAATAAGAACCTTGGAAACAACTGTGTTTATTTGTCTAAGTGCCAGCATTGTACTGTAGTGGCTAAGAGAGTAGGATCAGAGCTAGATGGGCTGGAGTTGAATCAGAATTTTGCCTCCCGTGTCTTGTGTAAATGGAAACAAGTTGCTTGGGTTTTGGACTCCAGTTTCCCCATCTGAATAATAGAATAACGAAGTGTTAAACTCATAGGGCTGATGATTAAATGAGCTAATATGAAAACCGTCTGGACAGCGCCTGGCACACAGTAAGTGCTCAATACACGGAAACTCTGATTATATATGGTCTTTGTTGGGGGATGGGCGTAAGACACAGACTGTGGTTCAGCTAGTCCAGCGGGCAAGACAGATGTAGACATAATTGGAATCGGGACCGATGGTGACAGCAGGCAGGAGGCAGAGCAGCAGCACAGAGGCAGAGTGACGCGTGATTAATTAGAGCCACTCGTTGTTGTGGTCCTAGATCTTTGGTCTTTCAGGCTCTGGTAAGAGTCTTTACAGCAGCAGGATTTTCTTCCCTTTCCCTCAGGGTTTCAGGCATACACAAGAATTATGAAATCTGGTTGGGGAGTTTCATGATTGTGTATTTCCTGACAGCTTGGTAAAAATTTAACACTTGAAAGGGCAGAGCAGAGAGAGTAGCAAAGGTTCTTTGTCTGGGCTTCTTGAAAATTTAGCATCAGTTAGATCTTTAGGCTAACACAATAGAAACTTGATCAGGAGGTGGAAAGTCATGAAAGGAGGGTGCGGGAGGTGCGTTCATACTCTATGTGGGCAGTTCCTCATATTTTAATTACACTGAATCTTAGGAATCTGTTGAAAATTAGTCTTTTATTGATGAGCATGAACTGTCAGATTTATAAGTAAACGTCTATGTATATGAAAGTATATGTAAAAGTCAAGAAAGAGAGTGAGAGAGAGCAAGGGAGAGAAAGAGAGAATGAATTTGAAGCAGAAAACTAGGTCTCCAAATATGAAGGGGCCAAAGGGAGAGCAAATCAAATGGAGAAACTGATGCACATGCTGTGTCTTATCTCCTAGCAGAGCATCTGGTGCATAGTAGGCATTCAACGAATATTTGTTTAATGTGAATAAATAGATGGTTTGTATTCTAGTTCATGTAGGGGAGGAGGACATTTCCTCCCCCAAATGGGGGTTCGTCTGGCCGGAGAACGAATTAAATTCACATGAGACAGAATAGCAAGAGAAAATTAAACAAAGCTTTATCAGGAGCCATGGCCCGGGGCCTTTCTTCCCGAAGGAAGAAAGGGCACCGAAGAAGTGGGGTGCACTTAGTGGTTATATACCCCCAAACAGGGTGTTTCACATATGATTGAAATGTCCCTTTTACAGTAGTCACGAGGCCGCTCTGTCAGCACAGAACTCGATGGAAACGACAGATAGGTCTGCTGTCCCAGTGAACGCCGTGGGGTGGCAGGTGTGTTGCCTCGGGCTGGGGGGGGGGGGTGGTCATAGATGAGTGCCACAATCGGTTCCCAGCCTAAAGAAAGATGCTTAATCTTTAAGGAGATGCCAACGTTGGGAGGGGGAGGGAAGTCAGTTACAGGAGGTTACCAGACTAGCACAATAAACTGCAGATTTTAGTCCTTGCCTTTGGTATTGATGAAGAGTTTTTGGAGAGAAGGTCATCTCCTTTCTTCTTCCTGGTACGAGAGGGAGGCACCTTTTACAGATAGAGATTTACCTTACAAATGTAAACGTGTCCTAACAAAGGGCAAGTTCCATTCCTCAGAGCCTCCTTCCCTGTCCCAGTTTATCAAAAGCAATCAGCCTCAAATAATCCTGATGCCAAAGAGACACATCTTGGGGTGGCCAGTTCCAGGTCCCCACATTCATAGGTTGAAGACGACCTCTATGGCCCTCAGATTCTGGGTTTAAGTTTACCCCTGGAGGGTTTACTCAGGAAGACAGTGATAACTGAGACCACCTTTGTCATGTATTCCCAAGAGCAGGTGTCTGTCCTTGCAAAGAACAACCCAGAGGACCTGGGGGTGATGTGAGCCCACCTTGGCTGCACGTTAGAATCACCTGGGGAAGTTTTGAAACACACAGCTGCCAGGCTGGACCTCTCTGCAGACCAGTGAAACCGAATCTGTAGGGGTGGGGCCTGGGTGGTGGCCTTTTTCGTCTCAATCACTGCCCAGGTGATTCTAATGGGATCCAGGGGTGAGAAGTACTCCACTAAGGGATCTACAGGAGGGCTGGAGGAGTCTGCCAGAGACCTCTGCACATAGTTGGCCAGAGGTAAACCACAGGTTTTTCCCGAAGGAGCGTGTGGAAGTGTGTCAGTCACCCTTTAGATTTCCAGGGTCGTTTTCTGAGAGACCTCTCTGAGCTTGGACTGAAGACATCCCAGCACAAGGACAGGAAGGGCGCCGGGAGGGTGGATGCAGAGGAAGGAGCTAAGCTTCAGTAACTGGAACAGGCACTGAGCTTTCAACTACTTCGTTGCTGTAATTTTGTGATTTCGCATACCCTGAGACTAGGTACCAAGAGGAGAGTGTGAGGGAGAGAAGGGCGCTGAGGAATCCTGGAGCTCCGGACCTTGCCTCATTGAAGGTACTGGGCTGGGTCAGCAGGAGGTTCAACTGCCTGTTGCAAAGGCTGCAAGCTTTCCCTGAGACCCGGCTCCCACAGTGCGCTGGCTGCACCGCACCCTGCGACTCCCACTGTCACTCTACAGCAAGCCCATTAAGATGATCAAAGAGTCATCGGAGAGTTGTGAGCAGCTCTGGAGGGTCCGTGGAATGTGACTGTGACCTTGGGAGCACATTTCGTCTTGCCCTGAACCAAACTTCTGAGGGACAATTCACTGGTATTTTCAACAGGATGGGGGTATCAGTCACCAAATAGCTTGGAGCACTCCTCTAGTTAGCAAACAGCATCCTGAAAAGACATTAGAAGTTTCTATAGGCAGCCTGTCTCATTTGAGATCTAAGCGCTCCCTTAGTGAAGGATGTTGTTGGGTTCCATGCTGAGTTTGGGGAGATCAGAGAAAACGTAGGCTTAGGGAAGGAAATTTTCATTGTACTTGAATCAGAAGAATTAGATTATCAACATAAACCCTTCTCTAACCGGCATTTGAGCTAACACTCTGCTTCCTGCTGGCTGCCTCCTTCTCCAGAATCTCTCTGCAACCCTTCCCCCTACTCCACCTTGGTCCCTTCCCTCTCTCCCTCTCTCCTCCCTCCCAACAATTCCATCTCAACCACATGCGCTTGATAGAATCTCGCACATGGGCACATTTATTATTGACCGGCTTCTTTATCTTGGATAGTATGTCACCAGTAGTCAACACTACAGCTCTTGAAGGTAGTTTCACAGATTTAAGATGAAGAAACAGTATCCATATAGTTCTGGAGTCAAGAAAGTCTGATAGCCAGCCAGTGAAAAAAAGCAGACTGTTGTTGGAGGGTGGAATTTTCCTCCCTGGAGCCGGCTTGGACTTTAGATATGAAACATTTGATTTATAGTTTCTATTTCACTCCACTAGAAGACTCGGCTTACCCTTATTGGAAGGTCGAATGTGTTGGGTTCTTTAGCTAAGGTAGCTGTTAAAATTTATTTCACAGTCAAGGAAAGGGGCACTTGTTATTCACCATGTTGCCATTTTAATTATGATTTTCCTGGCGTCATTTTTAACAAGAATAACCTAAGGCCTGCAAGGAGTGATTTCCCTTAATCAGTTCTTAAACCCGCCCTCCCCCCTCCAACTAACCGCCAGAGCTGGAGCTACACAGATGAAATGAAATGGAGAATTGAGCAATTACCTGAGGATCTGAGCAGCGTAGAGTCAGCTGTCAATTAGAATAGTTCAATTAAAAACTCCTCTTTTCGGGGGCTGGCCCCGTGGCCGAGTGGTTAAATTCGCGCGCTCCGCTGCAGGCGGCCCAGTGCTTCGTTAGTTCGAATCCTGGGCGCGGACATGGCACTGCTCATCAGACCACGCTGAGGCAGCGTCCCACATACCACAACTAGAAGGACCCACAGCGAAGAATACACAACTATGTACCGGGGGGCTTTGGGGAGAAAAAGGAAAAAAATAAAATCTTTAAAAAAAAAAAACTCCTCTTTTCTCTCTTCTTTTTGCTCCGTAGAATTACCACCTTAACTCTGGCCACTCTGTCTGCCCCATGTTGAAGCTCTTCCTTACCCTTCTGGCCCTGCCGACCCCAGAGCCCTTGACTGGATGGCCTTGGCCTCTCATCTCTACTCCTCTTGGGGAGAGGCCTCACATTCATCATCCCCCAGTTGAGTGGGCTCAGAATTGAGCACTCCCTCATGGCAGGCTGACCCCTGATTTCTCATGTCGTTTCCCGAGTATGAGTCCGCATCCCCCTTGCCTTCTCAGATTGTCGGCCTGGGCTTCTAGAACTTTCCCCATTCTGAGACTCTCTTTGCACACCTTGTTGGCTCCTCAGACTCTTTTACTGATGGGGATGCTACTTAGTTTTGCCAGCTTCCCTCACTGGGGACTGATGCCTGACCCTGGCCAGTGTGAGGAGGGGGCCTGCTCCCAGGCACAGTGCTCTCAGATAAGGGCGTCCAGCCCCAGAGGCCTTCTGAGTACAGCTGTGTAGCCTCCAGTTGGGACCTCCAAGGACTTCCTTTTCATCGCAGTGTCAAGCACTTGTCTGCATTTTGATTAGAGATAGCCAATTCCACATTTGACGGATCCTCCACTGTCAGCCACATCTTCTTCTTGGCACCAGTCTGGTTGTGGGCCTAAATATCATTCCTCTGGCGTGTTTTTCTGGGAATACGAGGCACCGTACTAGACATTTATTTATTTGTTAACATGTATTCACTTAATACATGTTTATTGAGCAGCAAGTATTCCCAAGCCCTCTGCTAGCAGCTGGGCACTCAGAGTTCAACAACATGTACTTCTTACCCTTGAGGAACATGTGTAGTTCGCTGGGGCTGCCATAACAAAGCACCACAAACTGGGTGGCTTAAACAACAAAAATTTATCTCACAGTTCTGGAAGCTGGAACTCTGAGATCAAGGTGTTGGCAGGATTGATTCCTTCTGAGGGCCGAGAGGAAGAATCTGATCCCGACCCCTTTCCTAGGCTCGTTGATGGCCATCTTCTCCCAGTGTCTTCACATCGTCTTCCCTTTATGCACGTCTGTGTCTGCGTCCAAATTTCCCCTTTCTCTAAGGACATCAGTCATATTGGATTAGGGACCCACTCTGCTCCAATATGACTTTATCTTAACTAATTACATCTGCAATGACCCTATTTCCAAATAAGGTCACATTTGGAGGTACTGGGGGTTAGGCCTTCAACATATTGTTTTGGGGGGACTCAATTCAACCCTTAACGGTGTGCATCATTTTATTGGGGCGATGATGATAGTGAGACATGTATATATATGTTCACTGTGGATCCAGTGGGTTGACTAGTTCCTTTTCTTCACTTTTCAGAGCAAACACACCCTCAAGATAGCTAAAATTTATAAAGTGCTAACCATGTACCAGGATCTGTTTGTATTTCTTTTTTTTTTTTTTTTAAAGATTTTATTTTTTTCCTTTTTCTCCCCAAAGCCCCCCGGTACATAGTTGTGTATTCTTCGTTGTGGGTCCTTCCAGTTGCGGCATGCGGGACGCCGCCTCAGCGTGGCTCGATGAGCAGTGCCATGTCCGCGCCCAGGACTCGAACCAACGAAACACTGGGCCGCCTGCAGCGGAGCGCGCCAACTCAACCACTCGGCCACGGGGCCAGCCCCTATCTGTTTGTATTTCTTGAGCACTTACTCTGTGTTGAACACTTTTCAGTGATTTACATGCACGGACACAATCCTAGGAAGAAACCGAGGCCCTGAGAGGTTAAATAAACAGCCTAACTCCAATGTGCTTGACAAGTGCTTAACACTGCAATGAAGAGGAAGTCCTTGGAGGTCCCAAATGGAGAGAAGCAGACCAGGCGTATTTTGTGGGAACTGAATCACTTACACCTTCTCCCCCACCTCCCAGCGACACTGGGCTCTGCCATGGAGGATCTCTCCATTGCTTTAGGCTCCACCCCCTACAGGGCCTGGCTCAGAGGGATTACCATGTGAGGAAGCTCTCTGAGTCGGGCAGTGCAGAAGCCCTACTGCTCCAGGCTTCTAATCCTTGTGGTCAGAACCTCTGCCCCTATGTGCCCTTAAAATAAGCACCTCCAATTTATCTCAGGTCCTGTTTATTGCCTTCACTATATCTGTCAAATATAATCCTCATTCATTTGCTAACTCATTTGTACACAGAGTGTAAGCCCCATGAAGCAAGGACCAGCATCGCTGGTGCCTAGCACTCTACCTGGCCCACAAAGACATTCCGGAATGACCTTCTGGTAAGTGGATTTTGCTACAGATAAAGCAGATTTCTTTGGGGACGTCTCAGAAATGAGATTTTATTTTTTTTCCAAGTGCAGGGCACAAAATGACTCTAGGAACTCATATATTAAATAAGTACCAATGGGACATTTAGAGCATCATTACTCATCCCCAGCACAGCTGTGGAAGACACTGAAGATGTGGCTTTCTACACCAAAGCCATATTACAGGATTTATTGATAACTATCATCCTAAGTGGAGCAAAGAACCTTCACACAGCTCTAGCAGTGTAGCTACAGGTGTCAGTTTCACTTAAAGTACTGCCTTCCCATCCAGGGCTCCATCAGCATTTTCTCTCCTAACAGCAGCTCACTCCCACTGCTCTGTGAGAAGAGGCCAATATTCAAGGCAAACTTGACCGGACTGAGTTCATGTGTGGGAGGGTGATGTAATTCACGGACACTCCGCTCGGCTGAGGTGGTAGAGCGGAGAGGGTGGGGCTGGCAGCCGGAAGGCCTGTGTTCTTACTCTGGGCCACAGGCAGCTCACCATTTATGTTGAGATCGAGTGTCCTCATGTGGAAAAAAGGGCAAATGATTCCTGCCCAGCGTGCCTCACCAACCACTGCAGGGTTCAATTAAGATAATGCACAGATAAGTGCTTCTGGCCCAGCATACACACATGTAAAGAATAATTACCTGGGAGCAGCATGGTGTAGTGGAAAGGGCAGGAGCGTTGGTATTTGACAGGCCTGGGCTCAAATCCTGATTCTGCTACCAATTAGCTGTGACTTTAGCTCTTTAAAAATCTCCGTGCTTCAGTTTTGTCGTCTGTGAAATGGGGAGAACAACACCAACCTTGCCTGTTTATGAGGGTTAGAGGGAATGGTGTGAGGGGCTCTCGGTACATAGTCGGTGTAATAGTAATATTTTTCCCATTCATTTTACTTGGTCACTTAATCAGATAACGCCATTCTATCAGTTTTCGATTGCCGTCATGACAAATTACCACAAATTAAGCTGCTTAAAACAGTACAGATCTATTGTCTCACAGATCTGGAGGTCAGAAATCCAGCGGGCTCGGTCGGGTTGGTTTCTCTGCCTGTCTCACAGGCTGAAGTCAAGGCGTTGGCAGGTCTACCACCAAGCAGGATAGTCTGCTTCTGGGCTCATTCCATTTGTTGGCAGAACTGAGTTCCAGGTGATTGTAGGACTGAGGTCCCCCTTCCCTTGCTGGCTGGCGGCTGAGGGATTGTTCTCAGCTGCTAGGGGCCACCCGTACTCCTTGGCTCGTGCCTCCTTCCTCCATCTTCAAGGCCAGCAGTGGCAGGGGCAGTCCTCACATTTCATCACTCTGACCCCCTCTTCTGCCTCTCCCCTTTTTAAAGGCCTATGTGATTACACTGGGCCCACCCCGGTAATCCAGGATAATCCACGGTCCTGTCTTCAAATCAGGAACCTTAATTTCATCTGCAAAGCCCCTTTTGCCATGTAACCATATTGTACCAATGTAATACATTCACAGGTTCCAGGGATGAAAATATGGACATCTTTGGGGGCCAGTATTCTTCCCACCACAGCCATATGTTGATATCCTACTGTTTTGTATGTATTAACAATGTCTCCTCCGCAAGATCTAATATTCAAAGTAATTAGCTCAATGCCTGGCATAGAGTAAGCTCTTGACCAATATTAGTTTCTGTTTTTGCTATTGATAAGCAGATGACAATAAGTCTCTTTTTCTCCACAGATCCTAGGAAACCCACCTGGCTGAGAGATACCTCCTGTACTGCTTATCTTCGATTTTCTCCAGAAAGCCTTTCTGATCTCAGTGCTTGCCCACCAGGCTGGGTTCAGGGCCAGTCTTCTGTGTTACCGAATCATAGTCCCCATCTTGTTTAATTGTCCCTGTCTCTTTCCTTGTAACTTTTTTACCAGACTCTGAGCTTTTTGAGGATAGAAACTAACATTTTTTCTGGTATCATTTAGTAGAGTGTCCGGTACATAGTAGATACTCAATAAGTGTTTATTGAATAAATGAATGACGAGAAAATCTATTGCACTCTTAAAAACAATTGATCAAATAACAGCTGGTTGGGATGCCTCCCTTAAACGAGAGATACGGAAACATTCCTTCGAGAAGGGTTAATGCATGCACATGGATGCCGTACTTCCTAGGAGAATTATCTTTACACAGAGGTTTCTTGAAAAATAAATATAGGTTGTGTTCGTGAATTGTCTAGATCCAGATCTTTTGGGGGAAGGCAGTTCTGAAATTGCTGCAGACTCCTGGCAACTATTTCACTTGGAGTTTACGGAATGATTTTGTCACTTTTTTTTATCTGAATGCATCAGGGAACAGACACACACAGTATTCAAAGAAAGCCACATCAGCTTGGCTTACTTCTCATTTGCATACTTACTGGGACTTATTATATCTAACAGCAAAATTGGACCCAGTGTTATTTCTCTTGGAAATGCACAAGTAGCTCTTCCTTCTGCTTTTTTCCCCCAGTATGTCGAATGCTCATTTTCTATCCATTTTGTGAAGTACCCTAACAATACTGCAAAGAGTTAGGGACAATAACGATCAAATAAGAGCAAGGTTCATTGGCAAGTACATTTACTGTTGCTCCATGCGTGTTTGTTTTCTGTACTTTAAAATTTTGCCTATTTCAGTTTGTCAGTCGGCCCACGTTGACTCAGATCAGCCGGGAGGCCGGCTCGTCTTGCCTGGGCCAGCATCCTTTCACAGCTGTCTGGAGCTTGGCCGGTCCTTTGCAATGATTGCTCCCGCTCAGGGACTTTGGTCTTTTGATACTTATTTTTAGGTTCAATATAGTCTCCATTATTTTAAAGGAATAGTTTTATTATCTGAAACGAACAACCACAAATGGAAAATTGGAGCCAAATCACAGGCCTCAGGACCCAGATGAGGAATAAAGAAAAATTGTTTATAGCCATAAATGCTTTCTTTGCAGTTTTCCTTCTGTCTATCAGGCTGGGGTACGTTTGCTATGATCACAGACTGGTGATTGGGCATCAGATTATGTCTTGGTGTTACAAATGTGCTGCCCTCTATTGGGAGTCTGGAATCCTAATTTCCTTTGGATTCAGCACTCCATTTTGGGATTGTGGACCAGCTCAGATGTGAGTCTCGTATGTATCATGGGATAGTTTTAGTGAAGTCAGTTCTCAACGGCCACCTCTGATTGATCTTGCTTGCACAATTACTTTCAATTCAGCAAATATTTATTGAACACTCACTGTGTGCCAGACATCACATGAGGCACCTGATAGGTGCGCAGATGCCTAAGACGTAGTTCCTGATTTCAAGAAGCTTATGACTTGGTAAAGGAGACAGACTTATACACAAATAAGTAGAATAGAAAGCTGACTCTGTGAAGTTCCATGGCTCCAAGGAATTTTAAGTGCTGTGTAGGCAGAGGCACGGCCAAGGAGAGTCCGGACTTAGTACTGGACCAATTGTTGGCTCTGTGCCTGACATAAGGTAGGTATTTCACTGTGTGGTGTGCATGATTTTGGGAAGGTGACACAATTAGAACATGGAGGTCAGGAAGGGCTGCGTAGGAAGGGACGCAACCAGAACCTCATTGGCATCTTCTTTTGCTCACGCTCTGAGCCTTACAAGAACCGTGATGGGTGACTTCAGCATCAGCACAGTAGGGTGGCAGCATGATCAGGAGCAACACACTGATGGAGTGTCCAGCAAGACCTTGTTCATGAACAGACATGGCAGACTGGTGTCACACATAGCAGTACTGTGCAAGTCTGAATATGTGTATGTAGAGGCCCAGTTTACTGAGTCTGGAGAGCGGGCAATGGGGGACCCAACCACACCAGCCACCCAGGTCCCTTTCCTAGCCTAGAGTTCTTGCTCCAGTGTGACCCCTCTCTAGGAATTCACTCCTCCACAAAGTCTCTGAACAAAGAAAAGTTTTAGCTGCAGTTGAGGCAAGCTTTGCAGCAGGGCCTACAAGGCCTTCCTTGATCTGGGCCTTGACTATCATCCGTATCTCCCCACTTGGAACTGCTCCTCCACCCCTCTGCTTCCTCTGACTGATCCAAGCTGCTATAGTTTCTTCTTATACCTCCATGCCTTTGCACCACCTTTCTGTCTGCTTGGAATGACTCTTACAGAAAGGTCCTACATATCTTTTAAGATGTAGCTCAAAGGCTACCTCTTTTGCAAAGCATACTTTGGCCTTTGTAGACAGTGAAGCATCCCTCTGAATCTCCATAACCCTTGGTCATATGTCTGTCCTCGTACTTACTCCAATTCTCCAACTAGTTGGCTCTATGGTCATCTCCCCAGAGGTCAAATACTCTGTCCTATTGGTCATTTTAGTCCTAGGGGCCTAACACAGTGCCTGGCATGTAGCTAGCATTTAGTGAATGATTTTTTAATAAATGAAGTGGATTTGTTGAAAAACTCTACCCGAAGAAAGGATTAATGGAATGCTTTTTATCTCTTATGTATAAATGTCTACCACAGTAAGATGGGCCCATTCTCCATAACCTGTAGTGGATCTCAAGGACTGACAAAGGGAGAACCCTTCTCAGAGAGCGGAGGAAGGAAAAGGCCAAGCAGGCAAAGCCAGAAGGCTCTTTAGCAGACAAGGAGAGCAGAAGGGGTGTGAATATTTGTTCACAGCTG
The DNA here is from genome assembly GCF_041296235.1 of Equus asinus. NCBI lineage: Eukaryota > Metazoa > Chordata > Mammalia > Perissodactyla > Equidae > Equus > Equus asinus. The sequence continues at coordinate 44,818,154 of NC_091814.1, forward strand.
GTCTTGTGAAATGCCTGATGAAAAAGGAATTTGTGTTAGAATAATTTTGGGAAATGCTATTTACTCTTTTATATTCATTCATCTCTTCATTTAACAAATATATTTAAATGCCTACTATGTGCTAGGCATTGGTGTAGACACTAGAGATACAGCAGTGGACAGCACAGATCAAAGTCCCTGTCCTCATGGATCTTACATTCTATCTAGTGTGACAGACAGGCAATCAAAAAATAAGAACTTGAAGTTCGTAGTGTTTTAGAGAAGGTATTAACTACTACGGAGAAAAAAAATAAAGTGGGAAAGAATATTGAAAGTGTTGGGGAGTGGAGTGTTGGAGTTTTGAAGGGGAGGTCAAGGAAGTTCTCATCAGAAGGTTACATTTGAGTAAAGACCTGAAAGCAGAGAGGGAATGAGGTGGGTGAATCTCTGGCTAGAGAGCAAGCCAAAGAGAGGGAGCTGTGTGTGCCCAGGGTTTAGAGAGAAGAGTTTGGAGGCCAGTGTGGCTGCAGCCCAGGAAGGAGGGGAGAAGATGGAAGATTTGGGTAGAGAGGTCACTGAAGAGTGATCGTGTAGAGTTTCAGGTCATAGAAGGACTCTGGCTTTCATCCTGAGTAAAAGAAGAGGTCATTGCTCATCATTGCCAAAACCCATCAAAAGAAGGGTTTTGAGGAGAGGAACTGGGCATGGAGAGAAAGAATCAGATGAAATGGGTATTTAAGAAGCTTAGACTCTACAGGGTTTGATGGCCTATTAGCTATTGCGGGTGATGAACAAGATTGTATGATAACCCTGAGGGTTCTGGCTTAAATTGGATTTTCTGTGATTACCTGCATCCCTTAGAGAGGGCAACCAATGCACGCTGCAAACTAACAATCTATGCAATTAACTTTTATTTTTAACATGGTTCAAGTTATATTCTAATGAAGAAAAATGTGAACTGATTTAATGTTCAGACAATGTTCCCTTCCACTTTTGTTATTCATAAGTTCATATTAGTTTTTTATTAATAGAAAAACATTTTAAAAAGGTACTCGATAGAGTGACTATGATGAACTGCTTGAATGTGTGGGGGATTATCATGGTATTTTCTTTAATATTAACAGCTATATTTTGGAATTGAGTTGTTCTAATCTTTTATATGGAGAGTGCAGATTTAAAAAAAAAGCAGATTATACTGACCTGGAAACCATTCCTAGTGGTTGGGTTAAGGACCTTGGATATATGCTTAGGCCCTGTTCTCCAACATTGGGAAAAGGTGGCCTACACTTCTAACGTTGCTCATTTTGATTTTTCTATGTTCAGAATGCTGGTATTCCTTTGGCTCCTCCATGGACCCTGGAAAGAAGGCATGTTTCTCTAGTGTAGCTCTGGGATGTTTGAAGCCTTTTACCTTTTTAAATAGCCTCGAGCTTGCAATAGTGGCATCTCCCAAATAGCTTAGGCTCCAAACACCAAAATGAGAAGCAGAACCAAGTTGTCTAGGGTCTTGTGAATGATGCTTAATGTCACCTCTTGTCTGCTAATGAGGCACAGAGGAAAGACCTTCAGTTTGACATCTAGTTAATTCTTAAGAATAAAATGAACATTTTTTTTTTTTTAAAGATTTTATTTTTTCCTTTTTCTCCCCAAAGCCCCCCGGTACATAGTTGTGTATTCTTCGTTGTGGGTTCTTCTAGTTGTGGCATGTGGGACGCTGCCTCAGCGTGGTCTGATGAGCAGTGCCATGTCCGCGCCCAGGATTCGAACTAACGAAACACTGGGCCGCCTGCAGCAGAGCGCGCGAACTTAACCACTCAGCCACAGGGCCAGCCCCTAAAATGAACATTTTTTGAGTAGTAAATATTGGTTCTGTTCATAAATATTTCTAGTTTTCTTCCCTCTAGGCATATTTAGTAGGATTAAACTTCCCAATCTGCCTTATGAAAAAGTAGTCATGTGACTTACTTTGGCCAATGAACCGTAAGTGGAAATGACTTGTCTGGATGGAAGTCAGTAAGAGCCACTGTATTATTTGCCATGTTCCCTTTCCCTTGTCATGGCGACCAGTGGTCCTCCAGACGATACAGGCTCCGTCAGTTTCTGGTCATGAGAATCCTTTATTTACATCATTTTAAAATGCTGCTTACATTTTCTGATTACCATATGTTCCTTGTGGAGAATTTTGAAAATACAGAAAAGTATGAAAAAGGAATAAACATCCACTGAAATCACCTACACAGAAATAATTTCTGTTAAAATGTTGATGTATTTTCTTTCTTTCTCTCATATATATATTAAATTTTAAAAATTGGGATCACATTACATATACAATATTGCCTTTTTGCTTCATAGTATATCATAGTTTTTAAAACACATAAATTTGCTGCATAATATTAACTAGTGAAGGAATGTTGCAATCTATTTTTATATTTATATTGTATATTTTATATTTATATTATACAATTTATAACAAAGTAATTTTTTTGTACTTTTTCTTGTACTTTTTTGGACTTTTTCTTGTTGAAAATAACTTCTCAATGAAACATTTGTACCCAGCCTTGCTTGGATTACTGCTTATGTCCATAGGGTGGATCCTAGAAGTGGAAGGCCATGGAATATGCATATTTTCAAGACTTTTGCTACATACTGCAGGATTGCCCAGGAGAAGGGTTGTACCAATGAACACTCCAGCAGTGAGAGATGGGCCATCTCACCACCCTTGTTGAGTAGTAGAGTTCCTTTTAATCTCTGTTAATTTGATAGGTGAAAATGCTATCTTGTTGTTTTATATTTGCATTTCTTTGATTGTAAGTGATGTTGAACATTTATTTCATATGTTTATGAGTCATTTGCATTTTTTCTTCTGGGAATTGTCTAAATGGATTCTCGAGCCCCGCCAACACCAAACTGTTAAGCAGAAAGCAACACAGGAGGCAGGCAGCGCCGCTCGGTTGCCAAGGAGCCTCAGCGTTCGTTTTGAAGTATGACTGTTCAACAAGCTTCTCTTATTCCCTCTCATCTTCTTGTTTTGATTATTTTCTCTCCAGTCATCTCCCTCCACAGGCCATGTCTCCCTCAAGCCTTCGTCCCCCTCCAAGCATGTTATTGCACCGGGCTCCAGTCATGGCTAAATCTGAAATTTTGGAGACAAAGGGACGAATGTGACCAAAGTTAGTTTTGAGTGAAACAGAATGATTGTGGCAAAATCCATCACGTGTTCCCCTTACGAAGGTCCCTCCCTACCAACTGATATGTTCCCATGGCAGAGGCAGTGGGCACACCCTCTCCTTGAGAGTCAGTGATGAAGAGCACAGCCTGCTTCTCTGGCTTTAGGCTTGAATCCCTGGTGGTAAAGGTGAAATTACTCTTCCTGGAAGCATTCTTATTTATTTCATAGATGTTGCATTACCCTCGATTGTCTGTTTGGTGCTTTTAAGAAGGGAGAAGAAAGAATCTAAATTTCCCCAAAGTGAGTATTACTTTTTAGCTAGTGTGAGATAAAAGACAGATCGAAATGGAGCCAGAGGGAGCTGCCCTTCACCCTCCATCTTCATTGGAGTTGGAGGCTCACATTGGTATGTCAGGCAGCAGCTGGCAGCCTCTTTTATCATCATTAATTGTCCGCTGAGTTGTCACAAGGAGAGACTAGAATTCAGGTTTAATTACATCTGTATCATCTCCGATAAAGTTCGGGAGATTCTGGTGGTGCAAAAGAGGCGTGGGCCAGTGATGTGCCAAGGATACTCCGTGAAGCAGAAACCGTGTGTATCCTTGAGGGGAAAGGTGAATTAGCTGAATTCCGAGGGAAGTAAGGCTTTCTCAAGGCTGGGCAGCTCTCCTGCGATGTTGTGGAGGGGAGGGGTAGAAGGGAAGCCGCTAGCGGCATTGAGCTGGTTAAGGGTAGTTTAGTTTCTATGGGGCAGGTGCAGGGGGCCTTCCCAGGGAACGAGCAAAGATTCGTTGAAGGAAATTTCCTCGTTATTATGGATAATAACCTACTGCCAGTCAGGGAGCAAAGAAATACATTAGGTTTTAGATAAAACAGTGGCACTCCCACTTCTTTTATGGGCTAGATCTCTTTGGATGGGCTCTGATTTAGTCCTGGAAATACTGGTGCAGAGTGAGGCTTAAGGGACAATGAAGCTGGCTTTGGTTACAGCGAGAACTGATGTGCAGCTTAAGGGAAATTGCAAGGGGCAGGTGGCACGGGAGCTGAGTGTATCGGAAGCTCATTGTTTCACGGAAGAAGTCAGCAAGTGCTAAGAGCCTTTGCTGCACTTGTGACAATGGCCCCCCTGCCTAGCTTAGCCCACAAGGTCTCCTGATCGTTTATCAACCCTTAGGGTCCTCTCGTTCTGCTTCTGGTCATTTAGTTACTGAGCAACATCTGAGCTTTGTACCTCAGGTAGAGCTTTGGCCCCTGCTCCATTTCCCTTCATTGGCGCCTGGGTCTTGTGCTAAGAACGTTAACCACTCAGCTTCATCTCAACTCTCGCTTCCTGAAAGAAAATCTGAAACCATCTCATGAGCCATCTCTTGTGGAATTAAGTGCTTTCAAAGAATCATATAGATAGGCCATCTGGCCCTCTGCTTTTCAAAAGGATAATTTCAGTGCTACTCCCACATCTTAAGAAGAGCAATTTATTTTAGTCCTTAGGCCCTCTTTCAGCCTTAAAAAAAATAGTAGGTCACGTAAATGAAACCTGAGAAATCTAAAAATAATAATTGTATTTGTGTGCATGTGTCTCTGTAATACTACACACAACAAAAGGGTTTTGTACACATTTGAAGTCTCCAGTAAGAGAAACTCTTCCCAATCTAAAGTTTGTGGTCTCTTATGTTAAGCTTCTCATTCAAACCACAAAACTAATCTTTGCTCTGATTTTTATAGCCAGGAACAAAACTCACAGGGGTAACTTTGGAAAAACAAGTAAATCAAATTCAGAGCTCTAAGAATTTAAAATACGTGTTGACCAAGAACAGATACATAAGAGGATTAAAACAGAATACGAGATATATATAGGCATACCAGAGTGTGCATTGATTGGAAGTTTCTTGAAGCCAGAGGCTCTACATTTGTACTTCTATCCAACAATCCTAGGCACAGGGTAGCTGCTCAACAAATATGTATGGAATGTGGAAAGTATTTATTGAATGTGTTAAACAGCTTTCGCAGTTACCACATACCCTGGTGGACCAATTCTGTTAACTGCGATATGAGCAGAAGTGGAAGGAGCTGCTGTGTGCTGAAACACGGAGCTGTGGCTGAGCTCGTCCCAGTTCATGGAGCCTTCCAGAGCCACCCGTGAGGTACGGAGAGCACCTGCCCCCAGCCCTAGGGCTGGGCCTTTGTGCTGCAGGGGCTGGCAGCTGGTATAACAGCAGACCTCCGATCATGGAGGAGGATATATATGCACATGCAACCATGGAGGGGAGTCAGGTAGTCACTTTTGTTTGTCTCCCACTGCCTTTCCAGGTCCACTCTGTGGGACTAATTTTTTCTTTGTCCCCCGGTGAAATACAGACACATGCTATGACACATGACACATGCTACAAGCCAGAGTAGCACAAAGAGTTCTCCCATCACTTCTAGGCATGCAGCATCATCTTAGGGTGGTAATTAACATATCTGCTCCCGTGCTATAGTTAAAACTCTAATTTTGTTTTAAAAGAAAAAATTCTCCCAGTTCACACTTATTCTAGGCAGGAGGCCCTCATGGGGACAGGGGATGTTCTCAGCCCCTTATCTCTCCTCTCTCCTCACCCGGCACTTCTAATTTTCCTTCCACGTTCCACTAAGTCTTGGGTTCTGACTAGGGAGATCATACATCCTGGTTTACTCGGGCTGGTCCCAGTTGCTTGTTGCCCGGACCTAGTTATGAATAGTTCCCCTTTGTATCAGGGCTCTTGAGAGAAATAAAACCATATATATAAAATATAGGTATAATATTTATAATTGGCTCACACGATTGTGGGGGCTGGCAAATCCGAAATTTGTAGGGCAGGCTGGCAGGATGGAAACTCTAGCAGGATTTCTATGTCTACAGTCTTCAGGCAGAATTCCTTCTCTCTGGGAAACCTTACTTTTTGCACTTAAGGCTTTCGACTGTTTGGATGAGGCCTGCCCAAGGGAGTGAGGGTACTCTGCAGCACTTAGAGTCAGCTGATTGTCAGTGTTAACCACAACATAGCCTCACAGCAGCAACATCCAGACTAGGGTTTGGCCAAACAACTGGGCACCAGAGCCCGGACAGGTTGACACATAAAGCGAACCATCACCCCTCTTCCCTCTCAGAAGTCTCTCTGTATGTAAAAGAAATTATACGGCCACCCCAGCTCTGACCCCTCTCAAGGGCATGCAGGGAAGGATAGCAAGAAACTTCTCATTTGGTGCCTACCTCAAGATACCCAGTGTTGGCACTCTCGGGCTTGGCAGACGTTTAAACGGGACTCTTGCTCTTGGGGGCATTTTTTGGGGTTCTTTGGAGATGTTACCTTCCCTCCCCCAACACTAGGTATCTCTACTCTTGGTTTCCCACAGCGCACAGGCACCTCTCCTTTGGGAGCCCCAAGACTTGGCTCCCATGTAATGGATTCTCTTTCACTCCGCCATCAAGCCAGCTAGGAAGCCCCGGGCTCACCTTTTAGGTTCATAGGTGGGAGTCAGGTGTGTGCACAAGAAGCACATATTAGGCCCTCCAAGGAGTTCTTTTGAAATCTCTTCCCCTAGGTACGAGGGGAGGGCAAGACCCCCCACCTCTTATACGTGACTTGGTTGGGGGGAGTTCAGCATATAGACAACTCTTACCAAAGGCCCTTTCCAGAAAACATTATTTATGTATATATATTGATTATAAATATCTATTTATATTGCTCACACATAGTCTGAATGATCTCTTACTCTTGCAGTCTACACCCTTGATGTAAGCGAGAGGATTAAGGGTTGAACCGTTTTTGTTTACCTCCTTTGAAATCTTGCACATGACGAAATAACGTCTGCTTCAAGACTTTAGCCTAAAGTCCCATTTTAACATTCTGTACAGACACACACAAATATGCATACCAGTGTACGTTTATCTATAAACATCGTCAGTCCATAGAACTCCCAGTAGCAAAGAAAAAGCGGGCTGGGGACTGTGCCTCACACTAGCCCTTGTTTGTTTTCTGTTTAATACTGTTCTCTATGTTTCTTGTGACCTCACTTTACCAGCTGGTGTGTGTGTGTGTGTGTTTGGAGGTGGTGGGGAGTGGGTGCGGGGTATGACGCTGCAGAGGGTGGTTAGTCTGACCCTCCTGGTCCTCTGGGTCTCACATCAGAGGGGCTGCCTGGATGCTCTTTAAACCCAGCAGCAGGAGGAAGGCACCGCTGGCATCCCCCATCGCTACAAAGGCATTTAAAACAAGGCTCGAGGCAATTAGGACATCAAATAATCCTATTGCTCTTATAATACCTAAATATTGAATATTTAAAAGGTAAGCAGGCTGGAAATTTGTAATGGAAAGAAAATATGCCTCATGAAGTCATTAGGGAGTCTGAGGAGGCCTAAGCCTTTGAAAAATAGTTGGAAAAGTTTTGAAGAATTCATAACTCAAAAGAATCTGGGTTATCTTCATAAATATGTAGAGCTTAGAGTAATAAAATAAGGGCCAATTCAGAGGTCCATTTAGGAAGGTGACCAGAGTATAATTAAAGTAACTGGCTTCATAGCCAATTTGGAATTCTGTCTCCAGGAAAATGGTTACTGTGAGATGTTCACAGACATCCCAGAGAAAATGAGCATACAAAGCTGCAGTGGAGAAGAAAATAAGCTAAGGTGGTTAAGAGAACAGAAACAGACCCTAATTCTGCCTAAATAATTTATGATCGAGGTGGCCTTAGGCACCTGTAGAACTTTTCTCTGGCTTAATTTTCTCACCTGTAAATTGCTACCTGACTCATAGGGTGGTTGTGAGAAGCTTGCAGTGTCCTCGTATGTAGTAAGTGCTCAATAAATACATTATTATTATATCTAGGTTATATTTTTTCTCCTAGAAGTACCAGGAGTCTGACACAAAGATGAACATTTCCAACAAAGAGAGGTTGTCAGACAAAACTGGTGGATCCCAGCTATTAACAGAAAGAGAATAGTTTGGATTTTATATTAATTGGATTTGACTGTACAGTCACAAAAATGAATAACTGACTCAGTTTCAGATATAAAAGAGCCCAAGTGTGCCGAAGAAAGTGTTTAATTCCACAAATAGAAGGAGAGACTTTGTTTGCTCTGGTTTTTTAGTGTTTAGTTTACTGAATCGCTTTTCTCCAGAAGAGAGGAAAATTCCATGAAAATTGTTTCATCTTCTGATTATATTGTTTTTTATTGGTTTATATCTGCCTATTACAGACTCAATTCTTTGGTCATGAAGATGTGCCCCATATTAGGTAGAACCGACTCTATGCTGTAACCAACAAGCCCCAAGTCTCGTTGGGGATTGAATTAACGGAGGTTTACTTCTCACTCATGCCACAGCCTGCTGGAGATCACACAGTCTCCAGAAGGGTGCTCCTCCCAGTGTTGATATGGGGACCTAGACCCATTTTATCCTGTGGCTCCCGTTTCCTTTGTGACATCTTCCATGGGATCTTCGGCTTTCCCCAGCTGATGAGCAAAGATGTAGAATGAGGATGATTGTCTGGGATGTTTTATATCCAGCTTGGAAGTGGCAATCATCATTTATTCCCAATATTCATTTGGCCGGAACCTGGTCACATGGCCCCAACCTAACTTCAAGGGAAAATAGGAAGTGTAGGTTTCCTCTATTCCCGTGATGGGAAAAAGAGACCGGAGAGCATTTGTTAGCCTCTGCTGCGTGAATTTGTTGATGTGAAATTAAGGAAGAGTTTTTGTGTTGGGTAAGGCTTTATAGGATGGGATGCAGCAAGGGGTGTTGAGAGACCTTGGCCACTAGATCGAGGCAAAAGCTTTTTGTACTTCAAAATGTGAATACATGCATTTATCTGCGTAGTGGAGAGAACCTCTTTGAGTAGGATGGCCCCTGATCCACTGGGTAGGCAGAACTCTTTTCTACTTCTTTAGATCAAGATGCTGAGAAACTGGCAGTAACCTTTTGTTTGCTAGATGTTCTCACAACATCAACACCCTTCCTGGTTACTCCAGAGGGTGCTGAAACCCTTTTCCTCTGGCTGATCTAATTTAGCTTCATGTTCACTTGATATTACTTATCTTCTGGGTCTCCTCTCTTGAATTTCCCTTAGCATGCTTCAACTTTTACATCTAAGTCCGGACTTAAACTTTTATATCAAAATGGCCCTTTCCTTGTCCTTAATCATGAATTTATATATCAAACAGTTATTAAGAAAACACAATTAGAATAGTTTTGGGTATATCTTCAGCTAATAAGGTGGCTTTCCAACGGGGTAGAAACTTTCAGTTCACAAAATAATCTATTCAATAATAGTAGTTTGTAGAAGCACAATGCAATGTCCCAAAGTAATAATCGTACTCTTTGGCTGCCAGCTTCTCATCCGAGTAATTAGTGCCATGAGAGGGTGAACAAATATGGCAGAGTGTTGACACACTTCGAGAGGAAGAACTTAAGGTTGCCCTCACAAAGTTTTTGAATGTCAAGTGGGCTGTATGATGTATGATTTGGTACTATTTTGGTCAAGGCTGGATTGTCTGTGGACTTTAACATCTCTATCCCTTTGTTTCTCCATCTCAGTCAATGATAAGCTGGACCAGATCATCACTAGAGCTCACTGCAGCCCTTCGAGTGGATCATTTGTTCTTTCTGCCATCCAGCACACTTAAGGACTGGCTTGCTCTACTTCTTCTCTACCCTGGTGTGAGCCCAAGAGAAAGGAAAAGCAATTTAATTTTAATGTTATCTGAAGTCAGACATAATTAGGAAGACAAATCTGCTGGAAAAAAAATCTGCATTCCAAAGCCAAATACTGTGGCATTGGCAGTCAGATCAAAACCCAACCTAAAACATTAACTGCGCTCTATGAGGCTTTCACTGAAGGTAATAGTTATGTTTCAAGGGGGTGTGATGTGGCCTTTGGTATTTCCAAATTCTCAAGAGTAACAAGCCATGAAAAAATAGGATTTATCTGCATGCATGAGTTCTAAAAATCATCCTTTGATTTTGCATGGTAGGAAGAGTATCAGACTGGGGCAACGTTATCAAAGGGCCATCTAGGATGTTGCTAAAAACACAGATTTCTGGGCCCCACTCCATCCTTATTGAGTTCAAATTTCTAGGGTAGGACCCAATAATCTGAATTTCTGACCAACTCCCCAGTTTGAGAGCTCATTAAAACTTTGGCACCATTAAGCAAGTAGTCAAGTCATAGAACTGTCCTCATCTATAGAAGGAGAATATTAACACTTGCTCTGTTTGTCACTCAGAGCTGTTTTACAGGTTAAAGGGAAACCACGGGCCTTGAGCCCTTTGCCAGATGAAAATCCCACTGTGAATATAAGCTTGTGTTGTTATTGTCAGGGGCAAAAGGATAGACAAACAGCCATCTTTTGCTTTTGCATTTTCCTGAGAATGTCTCAGGTCCCCCTCCCCTCAGGAGCGTAGGCAAGGAGTATCAGAGTGTGATGCATTTCTCCCGAACCCCTGCCTTTGTTGAGTTTATGCCAACTGCAGCGCTCCGGAGTGTGTGTGGAGTTAACTATAAGCAAGCTTCCATTTGCGCACTTACAGATTTTAAAGGGGACAAGCGCAATGTTCTCTTCTGTTGATCAGGGACACAAACAAAGCTATTAACTCTAGGTCTAGGGAAAGGAAAAAAAAATCACTTTTCATATTGTGCAACCAACCCTGAATCAGGTCAATCTCTCCTTCATTCCTGGTTAATATCCAAGTCACAGTGAAAAGCTTCTGTTTTTGTTTAGAACGGATTTTTGCAGTGTTTATAAACCGAGACTCCTTGAAATTTTCATTAGGAGGATCATACAGTTCACCTCTTGTCTTGCCCTTTATCCTTTCTCCTGGAATAGTTGAGTGGTTCTGAAAATTCTCACTAGTTTAATTGATTAGGAAGGAGAGTTATTTTTGAAAGTCACCTTCTGCAAAGCAGAACCGAGACTGACATACAGTCAAGACTCTATGACCTTGGTTTATGCAGCACAGGGAATGACGAGAACATGACCTTCATTACAGCTTTGCACGTGTGAGGAAGGGATGGGAACATTCATTTATGAACTCAGTGCTGGGCACTGAAGAGCTGTGCTTTGCTGGGCACATAAGACCCATTATGTCATTGAATCCTAGAAATTGATAATCCTGTGACATAGGTATTATTATCACCATATTTATAGGCAAGAAAACTGAGGCTCAAAGTGGTTAACTTACTAAGAGGTGGTGGACCCTGGATTATTTCCCTGTAACAAACCACTCTAAAACTTAATGACTTAAAACAATAATTATCCATTATTGCTCACAGGTCTGCAGCCTGTATCAGTTGACAAATCAGCCAGGCAGTTCTGCTTATCTGAGTCAGGTTCAGCTCATCTTGGCTGAGCTTGCTCACGTATTTGCAATTGGCTCTCTAGTTGGCTGGGGGATGTATGTGAGTGTCTGACTGGTTTAGGATGACCTCACTCCCCTCTCTGGCAGCTGGTTGACTGTTGGCCAGAGTACAGGGGTGAGGGAGATTGCATTTTCCAAAGAGGGCCACCACAGTATATTCTATCTCCCATGTTCTTTTGTTTTGCTGAGGAAGAGTGGCCCTGAGCTAACATCTGTGCCAATCCTCCTCTATTTTGTGTGCAGGATGCCACCTCAGCATGACTTGATGTGTGGTGTGTGGGTCCGTGCCCAGGATCCAAACCTAAGAACCCTGGGCTGCCAAAGTGGAGTGTGTGAACTTAACCACTACACCACCAGGCTGGCCCCTGTCTCACGTGTTCTTTTAGCAATGGGACGTTGAACTTTCTTCATCTCTGTCCATTTCCCTTGAATCTTGGCAGAATTTTGTGACTGCTTTGACTACAGAATACATCAGAAGTGATGCTGGGCTGATTTCCAGGCTTAGGCTGGTGGCTTCCATTTTCTTCCCTTCAGGACTTTGCTCTTGAAACCCACCTACAATGCTGTGAGGAAGCTGAGCAGCCACATGGAGAGGCCACGAGTAAACATCCAGCCGACAGTCCCAGCTGAGGTTCTAGTTGACAGCCAGCATCACCCGCCAGATGTGTGAGTGAGTGAGCCTTAGATGGTTTCAGCTCCCCACCGTCGAGTCACCCCCAGCCTTTGAGCTGCCCCAGCTGACACCATGTGGAGTGGAGACGAATCGTCTCTATCAGGCCCTGCCCTGAAAGCTGATTTGTAAGGAAAATAAATGATAATTGCTTTTTTAAGGCACTGAGTTTGAGGAGGTTTGTTATGCAGCAATGAATAACTGGAACAGAGAGTTGTGAAGTCACGTGTCTCCTATCATTCTGCAGGCCGGACCTGGCTTGTTTGCAGGGTGGCCAGGAGGATTCCAGAGAGAGAAGAGAAGCACAAAGAGGTCTCTTGAGGTCTAGGCTCAAAACTGACACACTGTCACCTCCAATGCATTCTGTTGTGCAAAGCAAGTCACAAGGCCAGCCCAGATGCAAGGGAAGGGGAGATAGACTCCTGATAGGAGGAGCTGAAGAGTCACATTGAGAAGTGCTTGGGTACAGGGAGGAATGAAGTCTGCGGTCATCTTTGCAATCTACTGCGTTATGCAACCTCCCAAGGCTTGTGGACAATTCAGGTCAGCAAGAAAGGTGAAATGACACTTTAAACACCCTGGAAATCTTAACGATTGTGTTTCATATAACAACATATGGAGAATAAGGCCTGACTTCTGGCAAGCTTGGCCATATAGAATGTTACTTGCATGAAAAAAGGGTGAAGAAAACAGCTCTTACAAAGCCCATATGCTTTACCAAGAGAAGAGGCATGGACTCTCCCACAGCCCCCAGTGGAGTAGCAGGAAATAAACCTGGAAGGAATGAGAATAATTTTATTCCTTTATGCTGCAGAATGCACAGGGCATGTGTCAAAATCTGACTTACATTCATTCGTTGATTTATTTGAGAAACAGGTATTCAGTGCACCTGTCAAGAGGTTGAAGTGATGGTCTTAGAGCTATTGTCAAGGCCCCTGCTGGGTCTAAGATCATGAACCCCCACCTCTGAAGGTGGGTTATCTGGGGTGTACAGGAAGCCAGGTTCGCTCTGGGGCAAACAACATATTTGGGTCAGATTTGCAGTAAGTTCGGTGGCTTCCAGTAATGGCCTGACTTGTGGAAAAACTCCATCAGTCACTAACTTGCTGGGCTGGGGAACACATGGAGGGTCCTCTGCTCTGGGGTGTCCAGAGATCTAGGCCTCTTTTGACTTTTTCAGACTAACTGAACCAGATTCACTTCACTTCAGGGCTACTCAAATCAACAAATAGTTATCGAGTGCCCCCTATGCTCCAGTCACCATCGTGGGTGCTGAACACACAGAGCTAAAATAAGATCCATGGGGCTGGCCCAGTGGTTCAGTGGTTAAGTGCGCACATTCCGCTTCAGTAGCCCGGGGTTTGCTGGTTCGGATCCTGGGTACGGACATGGCCCTGCTTGGCACTCCATGCTGTGGTAGGCGTCCCACATATAAAGTAGGGGAAGATGGGCATGGATGTTACCTCAGGGCCAGTCTTCCTCAGCAAAAAGAGGAGGATTGGCAGCAGTTAGCTCAGGGCTGATCTTCCTCAAAAATAAATAAAAAAATAAAAAAATAAAATAAGATCCAGGCCTTGCTTCATGAGTGTTCACGGTCTTGAAATAAGTCAGTAAACAAATTTTTACCATTCAGTGTACTGACTACTATGATCATGTCGATGAGCGTGTGATCAGGAAGCAGTGGAGAGGGACACTGAACTCAGTCTGGGGGTCTGGGAGGGTTTCCTGACAGCCTCTGGGATGAGATGAATTCCCTAGGAGAAGTGGGTGCCTATAGGCAGAGGGAACAGTACATGCAAAGACCCAGGAGCAAGAGGAGAGCTAGAGCAAAGAGTCCGGATATGTGCAGGAGAAAGGCAAGAAACGAACTCACAGAGGAAGGTGGGGCCCGAGGGAAGTGACATGATTGGATTCGGTTTTAGGAATCAGGTATGTGGAGAATGGATTCAAGGGAGAAAACAGACAGGGGAACTTTGAGAGGTGGTTGTATTCTGGGCCAACAGTGATGAGGGACCTCACCCAGACAGCAGTCATCGGCCTGGAGAAGAGGACATTTTAAGGAAGGGCTGTCACTTGACTTGGTTTTGGATGGAGCAGCGGGGAGTCCGGTGATGCCCAGATTTTGAACAGTGCGGGGCTGGTGCAGCCGTTGTCTGACAGAGGGCACATAGGAGGATGAGAAGGTTGAGGGTGGGACAATGCTGAGTTTGGCTTAGGACATGCCACGTTGATGGACCCATGAGACATCTAGTCCAAAAAAGTATACCCTGAAGCCTTCAGGACTGTGTTCTGGGTTGTTCCAATTCTTATTTTCTCCCTCTCTTTGCCTGCTTCCATCGTTGCCTCCCCTATCCCCTACAAAAACCAAACTTCAAACCAAAATACTGAAAAATGCATTTGAAACAGTCTCTATGTTCACATGGAGTATCGGACATGCCTTTGCCATCTCATGGAGCTGCAGCATCCTCCCTTCAAAGACCTGGGTGTGTACAGTACATTGCCTTATACATTCCATAAACGACTGTTTATACGAGTGTGGTCAAACACCAGAGTGAGGCCACTCCAAGCTCGCTTTAATGCATATCTTGGAGAGTAGAGCCGTGGGTCTGTCTGTAAACACCCTATATCTGCTCCCAAACCTAAAAGCTATTATGTAGTTTTCCAGTTACTGTACAGGAAAGTTGCTTCCTTTGGTTTTATAAAATTTTTCAATTTATGAGTTACAACTCTAATTTATACCTCACAACAGTCATCTCATGCCTATAGGAAAGATATTTTGAATTCTACTTTGTTGATAAAGAAATTGAGGCTCAGAAAGCTTGTCACTTACCAGATCTGGAACATAAACCGGGGCCTTCTTCTCCAAGTCCAATGTTCTCTCTGTTCCAGCATCTTGTCCCTCTTTGGGCAAGAACAGCCAAGAAACGGGGGAGGGCCTGGGACTAGATCCTCTAAGCAAGCATGACATGATCTGGCTTAGGTGACATCAGCCTTACCTACAGGGGTGAGCCTTCCCCACTGTATCCTGGGTTGTTTC
Source organism: Equus asinus (assembly GCF_041296235.1). Lineage (NCBI taxonomy): Eukaryota > Metazoa > Chordata > Mammalia > Perissodactyla > Equidae > Equus > Equus asinus. Next base: position 44,833,384 of record NC_091814.1, read on the forward strand.
ACTGGTCAGGGGCTGTTGCATTTGTCTGCTGGGTCTTTACCGAGGTTGTCTGGTTACAGTGGAATTGCTACAGATCTTTTGGGAGCACTAATTATACGTATATCTGTATTGATATCTATGTCTGTCTATATCTATATCTATATCTGTATCTATATCTATATGAATTACAGCTTTCTGCTTTTCTGCACAGGTATTACTTTTCCTTGCCACATCATATTTCTTTCCAGCTCAGTAGCTAGTGAAACTCAAGTACCACCACTACATCAAGGGTCAAATTTCATCATCTGAAACTGACGAAGTGGGTGTGCAGCTTGGCAGCCCTTCACTTACAGCCTGGGTCGACAGGGCCAGGGATCTGCAGAGGGCAGGATAGGGTAAAACTCTCTCACTTTTCTTGGTTACTTGCTTGATGAGCCTTGGTGTGCCAGGCAGATAGTGGGCACTCACACAGAGTGTTTGGAGAGGGTATATTTTAAAAAGATATGTTACAAACATTTGCTGGCAACCTCTGTGTTCCCACCCATATGACAGGAGTGGTATTAACCACGAGGAGGGGGCGCTAATGAGAATATAATTATAAAGGACTTTAGTGAGTGTAAGATAAAGGACACTCAATGTAAAAAAGAGAAAAATACATATAGGTAAGGAGTCTAGAAAAATGGTTCCTAAGAGGCATTCTTTGAATAACTGATGGGTCATTTTAAAGTCATTGAAAGATATAGCACCAAGTTTCAGTATGGACAAATGGGCATATTCTCATGAGAATAAATGCCATTATTGTTATTCATTCTGGGGAGAGATCCTCTACTTTTTAGGAAATTGCCAAGTGATAGTGACTTCCTGGCTATATTTCCCTGCCCAGTGGCTCCCTCGGAACCCTGGAGATTGAGGGTCACTTGGCAGGCATGGGGGGCTGCTGAGCCAAGAGTCAAAGAACCAACATCTCAGTCTTCCTTAAGCCATGGGCCTGCTTTGTGGTCTCATCTCGCTTTCTCCTCTGTCCACTCTCCCACGCAGAGACGTCATCAGGATAACTGAGAACAACCTGTAGGAGGGAAATGAACTGGTGGCACGACAGCTTTGAAGCCTTAACAAGTGCCGTCCGAGAAGAACCCCAGGGATAGACGAAGCACAAAGAAGCCAGCTGGGTTCCTGGTCACCTCTCCCTGAAGCCCTTTTGGGTTGACGTGGAACTGGGCAGTAGGAGGAGACAGACAGGTCTGTGGATCTCACAGCGCATGGTCCAGGCTCAGGAGCCTCTGCTCTGGCCTGTTGAAATGCCAAACCATACCCTCTCCAAGAGGGTGGTTGCTATTCCTACACTGCGTGCTCTATTTTAGCTTTGTCTGAATCATTTGGGAAGTCCTTCATTTGTTCAGAGGCAGTGTGGCTTTTTGAGAAGAGCCCCAACTGGCAGCAGAAGTCCCTAGGATCAGAGACACTCAACAGTTAGCTTCCCAGAAAGTTCTACACCTCTAAGACAGGAATGAAATGACTATATATGGGTAATTCCTACCTTAATGTTTGCCTGCAATCAGAACTCAAAAATAGTGATTATTATACTTTCGCTTCTGCTGTCAATGGGGCTGGACGAAGGTGATAGCGGAGCTCGCTTTCTGACTTTCCCTAATGCTGTCCCCTGCCTGCTCCTGTCCCCACGGTGCGCTGTCACTGCTGAACTCCCCTTGATGGTTCTTTGAGGGTGCTGCTGGTTCTTGTCCCCTTGATAAAGATGATCACCCAGCTCTGCGAGTCTACTGCAGCATGCCCTGCCGGCCCATTCCAGACGCTTTCACTCATTGCCTCCTGCTCCTTCCCCAGGCCCCAGGTAAAGCAATAAAGAGAGGGTTGGGTGACGCCCAGATAGAAACTGTTTCACCCAGGCTGCAGATGGTTTTAATAATGATGATAAAAATGTAATAATAGATACCAATTTCAGAATACCTGCTACGTGATTAGGTGCTTTCCCTTATCATTTCATTTGCTCCTCATTGTAATCCTTTTGGACTCCAAGAGCATGTTTGTTCCGCTAAACCTTGACCAAATGTGGAGGTCCCACCATCCTGCCCTTCTTAGGCACCATCCATTCTTAAGAATTCCCAAGGCCTGGCGTTTAAGCTCATTTATTCACTAGGAGTCAGCTCAGAAGCCACAGAAGGCGATTAGTTTCATTACCTGGTAGTCACAACTGGTTTCCTTTCTACATCAATCAACACCCCACAGCCTACTGGACAATTTAGGAGTATTCTATAAATAATAAAATATAGCTTATTACGAGAGAACCTCCAAAGGTTCACCAGTGGTTCTCAGCCCCTGAGTTTCTCTGTGACCTTCAGCAGCACCGCTAGCCTTAAGCCAGCAGGAGCTTGCAGGGAGGGTCTGCAAAAGAAAGAGAGGTTCCTTTGGGTGTGAACATCTCAAGCCTCGCTTGAGCCTGGTCTCTGGGCATGCTGCCTCCTTCCTTAAAGCCCACACAGAAGGGCACTTCTGACTCGCTTGTGCTCATGCAGTAGGACTCATGAGAGAGACGAAAACGTGAAGGTGTGTTTATGTGGGTGTGTGTTGGGGGAGAGGAATGGAGAATTGTGCTTCAGCTAGGTGACTGGTCATCCCAATTTCCCTAGGACTGAGGGGTTTCCTGGGACACACGGCTGTCGCTGCTAAAACCAGGATCATCCCAGGCTAACCAGGATGGTTGGCCACCTTAGCTATAGGAGGGGGTCACACTTATTCAGTCATTATTCTGGGAGGCAATGCACTGTTGTGCTTAATGGTTTGGAGTTGGAGTCAGACTTCTTGTGTTCAAAGCCTAGGTCTACCATATACTGTGAAATCTTGGGCAAGATAGACACCGTGCCTCAATTTCCTCATCTGTAAAATGGGTTAGTAAATGTACCTACTTCATAAAGTTGAAGATTAAATGACACACCAAATATAAAGCCCCCAACACATAGAAACAGCTGACGGCCACTGTACTGTTACCTCACCTGGGAGCACAGCCTGGTCCCATGGACACTCTTTCTTGAGACTAAGACCCCCCTAGAAGCCATGGTGACAGTGTCTGGTACAGAGACTGTCCCATCTGGCGGCTGTATGGTGACTTCCTGTGGGGTGTTTATGAGTCTATTGGAGGGCTTTTTGCCAGACTGAGAGCTCTGCAGGGGGTGGGGAGAGCCGGAGCTGCTCCAAGACTGCATCTTTCCAAAGAGAGCGTCTGTGTTCTGAGCACAGACTATGACAAATGTCATAGCCTAAGAAGGGGCAGCTTGAAGAGTCAGCTGGCAGAGGACCCCCGTCCCCATTACTTCCCGTCTCAGAAGAAGGTGTGTGGGCCTCTAATGTGGTGGCTACCAAACACTGGGGTCAGTCCCATAAAGGCACACCAGGCGTTCTTGTCATCTGATAGTCACACTGTGATGACGCAGTCTCTTTTTACACACACACACACACGCTTTCTGCTGGTTCAGCCATCCTCCAGAAGGAAAGTTGTATGGGTTGCTTTTCCCAAATTGCTTGATTTCTCTTCTCATCTCCATTAGATGTGCAGACGCTGCAGACTTCCTTCTCCAAATTTCTCCTAGTGCCTATTTCTGTCCCGTGCCTGACTTTTCTTCCCTTTGCTTTGAAGAGTGGGGACCCTGCTTTGCAGGATAACAAATAGAACTGTCAAACACATCAGCGCTGCTGCCTGCAAAGATAAATGGGGCGACACGTGGAGCAACCTCTGTGGATCCCGGGGCCCCAGCAGGAACTGACATTGTGACAGATGGGGGGACAAGTGGCACTGACACAATCGGGTCGCAGGAATGTCGAGGGGGTGAGGGTGGTATCTGCTCCTCTGTCGGCTCGCCCTCCCTCTCTACCTCATACATATTATGTTGCTGGAGATCATAAAGAGATAGCAGGCAGGTCACGGCTTCTTGCCAGGCCTTGTGAATCTTCCTGTCGGCGGCACAGGGCAAGGAAGCAGGCAGAGCATCCTGCTGTCTCAGGGGTGACAACTGAGCTACCTTGCAAAGAAAGCCAGTCCTGGGCTAAGACCAGGGCCAAGTGTATTGTTAACCCTAAACCTCATCTTCTTTCAGGCCTGCCCTGCTTGTTTACACTTTCTCATCAGTCCTGTATATCCAGGAGGCTTACCTCTTCTCTGACTCTCACTCAGAAACCCCTCCCAGGCCTCTTCAATCAGCCCATGCAATGGATCTTTCCATTCCTTCCTCGTATCAAAATTGCACCCTCTATCTCCCATTTCATCAGGAATTGGAAGGATGTCCTGCTGATGGCTTCCAAACTGCCCCCTTGCTGAACAGGGTATGCATCACACATTCCCAAGGGGGATGGGGCAGAGCGTTCTGGAGCCCCTGATGGAGTATGGCTGTCAAGGTTGGAAACTCTACTACAAAGGGATCCAAATGCTTGATAGCATTTGGAGACATAAATTCTTGGTGGTAATTGTTCACTTTCAATTTCCTTTTTCATTCTGCCTAAAGAGAAGCTTTCCTTTACTCATAGGTGCTGTTCTGAGCTGGGGTCTTCTCTGGGTCTCTGCCTTCAATAACCATTGCTGATGGGCCTCCTGAGGTGCAGTCAATTCAACTCATTGAAACATGTATTGAGGATCTACTTTCTGTAAAGCAATGTGCTGACTGCTATGAGTAGGGGAGGGAGAGGAGTGGCTGCCAAGATAGATAAGCCATGGCCTGCCGCATTTAGGGGCTCACAACTTAGTGGAGCAGAGAGCCATGTGTATGAATAACTTTAACACAAAGCCAGCAATGTAAAGAGTTAAAGGGACAGAGTGAGAACAGGAGGAGGAAGATTAATCTTGGCTTGAGAGGAACAAGGACATCCTTGAGGAAGAGGTGGGATTTTGTAGGGCCTTGAAGGATGCAGAGGACCTGGATCAGGTTGAAATGGTGGGAAAATGACTCTATGTAGATGGAAGAGTATGAATTCAGAAAGGTGGGAGATGTAGAGTGTTCTGGGGTCTGGATTTGGTCAGATATGACTGGGGCATATGAGGAGTGTGTGTGCGTGTGTGTGTGTGCGTGAGAGAGAGAGATTGAGAGAGAGAGAGAAAGAAGGAGAGAGAGGAAGAGAGAAGGAAAGAGAGAGAGGGAGGGGGAAAGAGAGAGGGAGAAAGAGTTCTGCATTCAGCTTTGGCTGAGAGCAGAATGCTTCTTCACTTTCCATTTTATCTCTCATTGCAGATTCTCAATGGAATTGGATGTTGCCCTTAGTGATGAGTAAGGAAATAATCATCACACAGTTCTCTTGGATGCTTCCAAAAACTGGGGGGGATGGGCAGCAGGGAAAGGAAAGGGCGTAGGGGAGGACCAGTACAGAGTGCCTTCGAGAAGAATAAATAAATCTGTGCCAACTGCTTAACCTTTTTCCTCTCCAGTTTCCCTGTAGTCAACTGGGATACCATATAGCACCTGGCCTAATGTGGGGATAATAATACCTCCCCACAGGGCTGTTGTGAGGCTCATGAGGGAAAACATATGTAGAGTGTTTAGCACGGTACATCTCAATCCCTGGTGGCTACCATTATGATTATCCCCCTGCCCCCTGATCCATGTTAGCAGGCAAGAGCACTCAGACACTGTTACTGGGCAGCTGTATGAAAGGCACACGTGGTTTGTCCCCAGGAATGATGCTGCTGAGGGATGCTCAAAGTCTAGATGATGAGGAGACTTAACAAGATCAATACCACTTTTGGAAAAGATTATATGCTATACTAGGCAGCAAATAGACCGTTGAAACCGGATTTGGAAAGCGTTTATGGAGTCTATTAGAGATGGTTAAACATACCAACTCAGAGAAAAATAAATAGTGGATTATATACACGCAGCCTCCTCGTTCTCCTTCTCTGTGTGTCTCTCTTTCTCTCCCTTCTGCCCTCTCCTTCCACATTTTTCAGGTTTAGGTAAGAAGGACTGATCAAATAACTCTTCTGAGAAAAGGGAAGGAGAAAACTACGTGGTATTATGGCTGTGCAGATCGAGTTACTTAGAGTGTGTGAAATTTTGGGAGCTGAATGAGAAGTGATGCCTCAATTTATAGTGGGCTGTAGATGAGGGCTCCCTGATTAATAAGCCGATGGGTTTCCAGGAATAAGTTAAACCTTTTGGTTAGCTTTTTAAGGCTACTAGTGAGCAATTTAGTGCACTGGAGCAGTAATTTCATGTTCTCTGGTGGCTTGAAATAATTAGATTATTTTGTGGAATGAATAAATGAGATGTTAATTCACTGGCATGGATCAGTGTGGGAACATGATTTATTCCTTGTAAAGGTGAGTGCTCTAGAGTCTTGACCCTACAAATAATTGTTTTGACTCCCTCCCCTTTCTCATTTATGATGTGTTTTGGGTTATTTTGTGAGGGAGGCTGCCCAGTGGAGTGGGAAGAACATATGAACTTTGGGATCAGACAAATCTTGATTCAATTTTTACTAGGTGTGTGACCTTGGGCAGATCACTTAACATGCGAGGCCCCACTTCCTAATCAGTAAAGGGGTGGTAATAATGCTTACCTTATATGAGATGCATATGAATTAAGTCTGTTACTGAAAGGAAAGTACCTAACACAGCTCCTAGCCCACGCTGGAAACCCAAACAAAATATTAGATTCCTTTTAGGCTCCCTCCCACCATATTATTTTAAAATGATTAATGTTTGTACCAACGATAAACAGCCAGCACATTAATTAATTATGGTTTTCCTCATTTGTTAGGTTGGAAAGAACTTCCGCCTTGATAAAGTGCTTTAATGAAAATGTTTACTGAGCCTACGTTTTTGGGGAAAATAAAAGGTGTTTGAAAGCCAAATGTTCTTGTGGAAATCTATATTAGCATTTTACTTTATGGCCACTAATGACCTGATTCAAGGCAAAACCTCTCCCTTCAAACCAACCAATGATTACCTTAGTAGATAAAGTTTAAACAGAATCTTGATGGGGGAATTGGCTTTGCATTCTCTTCTGTTGTGCCATTATATACAGTGAAGATTCTACAGCCCTTGCATAAAGGACAGAAATGAAGAAAATTCAATAACCAAACAGCACTGGGAGGTTGGAGAGCAATTAGTGCTTTGGCAGTTGGTGAAAGAAGCAGACCTTGCTTTTCACAAGTTTGCTGCTTTTGGATAGTAGCAGACTAGCCAGCCACAACAGGCCCAGATTAATTCAGCAGGGTGGGATGGGACATGTACTCTCCATTCCTGCTAGAACATCACAGCATTGGAATTCTTCTTACGATTTATTCCAAGCCTCAAATCTGTATATCACTCATCCACTGAATCGAACAATTGGAAAGTGATTACTTTTAGGAACTATTGGTGGGAGGTTGGTACTTCCTCCTCTTTAATAACATCTTGAGAGCTAACGGGCTCACTGATGTTCCTCAAATCCATCCTACCTCCCTCTGCACAAATGAACTCAGTTGGAGGTCGGGTTTATTGACGTTTAAATGAGTGTACTTAGCTCACTGTAGCGTCTGTCTAAATGAACACTGCTTTGGCGCATTGAAACTTAATGATTTACTCTGCATCCAGGTGAGAGAGCGGAATGTTGTGGCATGCAGGTGGGGGATGTATGCAACTCATGTCTTCTAGCCAAGAATAGTTGCAAATTGAAATAATTTCTTAAATATTTCATGGAAGGCTATTTTGGTATTGGGATGGGAGAACTTTAGAAATGTCTACTAAGGCTGGAAAAGTGAAACAATAGCTAGAAAGGGAGAAAAAAGTCAGGAGATACGCCCAGGTGAGACTACTGCCATATGCCCAGTGTTTTCCTACAACTTCATGCTCCCTCTTAGAGGACAAAAGACATAACCCGTTTGGGCTTTGGTGACTAAGCTTAGAATACCTCAGGTAAAATAATGGAAACCAAAGTTCACTGTCTGTAAATACCAGTGATCTGTCATGGCAGAACTCCTTCCTTGACTCCACATGCCCTCCAGCCACTGCCCTATTTCTCTGACATTCTTCTTAAACAAACTTTTCAAAAGAGCTGTCTACACACATTGTTTCCATGTCTTTGCTTCCCAAGTTCTCTTCAACCTACTCAAGTCAAGCCTCTGACACTACCAATTGATTGAACTCACTTTTGCCAAGATTACCAATGACCTCCATGTCACCAAATCCAGTGGTTGCTTTCTGTTCTCAACTTCTTTGAATCCTCAGCACCTTGAGGCTGACTTTTCCTCTTCTACCCAACCTCTGAACGTTGAGATTCTTCAGAGCTTGGACTCGGCACCTTTTCTTTGACTCTCCAAATCCTCTTCCTAGCTGATCTACTCAAGTCCCATGTATTTAAATGCAACTTTTACACTGATGTCTCCAATATTTATATCTTCTGCCTCAACCTCTCCTCTGAGATCTAGACTTATCAGTACGATTGTCTACTTGACACTGCTGTTTGCAGACATTTCAAACTGAGTAAGTCCAGAAAGGTACTCTTGCTGCCTGTTTCCCAGCTCCTCTCCCAAGTCTTGAACATCGTATCCGTCAACAAGTCCTGTCAACCCAAATTCTACAAGATACTTTGCCATGTCCATTGCTGTTCTTAGTCATGGCCTACGTCATCTTCCATCTAGACCAGTGCACCTGCCTCCTAGTTGGTCCTTCTTTTTCCAGTCTTACTCTACATTACTGTCCACTCTACAAACAGCAGCAACTTCCCTGCTCAAAACCCTCCAAATTTTCACCTGGCCTCTAGAATAAAACTCAAGTTCCTATTGTGTATACCAGGCCTTGCCTTTCTGGCCCTACTTCTCCAATCTTTTTTTTTTTTTTTTTTTTTTACCATGCTTTCCTCCTTATTCACCATGCTCCAGTCATGCTGGCCTTCTTTCTGTTCCCTGAACATATAGTACTCCCTTGCACATCAAGGGTTTTGCACGTGCTGTCCCCTTTGCCTGGAATGGTAATTTACGTCCCTAACTTAATGGCATTAATTATGGGCCAGGCCAGTTCTAAGTGCTTTCAATGGATTAACACATTACATTCTCATATTACCCACATGAGATAGGAACTGTTATTCTTCTATTTAATAGATGAGGAAATTGACTCACATTTACTCATCTGAATGCTCTTTCCCCCTTTTCGTGTGACAGCTCCCTCTTCTTTTTTAGGTCTTAGCTTCAATATCACTCTTCAAGGATGTTTTCTTTGATGTCCCCACCTAAAGTGCTAATTTCATTCTCTGTCTCCTGTTTTGACTTTTATAGTATTAATGATAATGTGCAGTTTCCTTGTGTACTTGTGTTTTTGTCTGTATGGACTGGGATTAGCTCTTTCTCACTCACTGCTATATCCCCATGGCTCAGGACAGCACATGACTCTTAAAATCTTTGTTGAATGAATGAATGAGGGAATGAATGACCACCTTCCATGGAACCTAGTCAATGAACTAGGGAGAAGGAAGGAACAGCGTAAGAGGGTATGTTGTACGGAGACACTAAATGAATCATAGACGTGGTGTCCTTGGCCACGTGACTTGTTCCTTTCCATTTTATTCTTCCTGAAACAACAACAAAGCAAAATGAACAAACAAAAATGAGTGAGAAAGAGCTTAAAGAGAGGACAGCCTACTCATATATGTTTCTCTGATCATAGCCTAAGCTCCAAAGTAACAAAGACCCATTGGGCACACACTCCCTGGGAGATACGGCATAGACAAAAGTATAGGCCAGAGTCAGGGTTTGAAGGAGTGACTAGAGCAGCCTGTCTAGGGCAGAGGGTTTGAGTGCGAGCGCAGTGAAAGACAGCTTCCGGAAATCAGGGTGTGGCCTAGGGAGTGTGGGCGTGAATCACTGAAGGGGAAAAGCCACCGGAAATGTTTGTACAAGTAGTTTCAGAATTACTGAGAATTACAAACCCCTCAGTACATTACAGATATTAAATCTGTGGTCTAAAGGCCTTACTGTTATGCCTCCAGCTTGCACTGAGGGAAATTAGAAGAGAAGTATTTTCTCTATGCCACTTACTGTCCCCTCTAGGAGGACCTGCAGTTTCCGTGCTAGTAAAGCTATGTTAGATAAATTTAGAATATAATTATCTTGTAGCTAATTGTGTTTCTACCTTTGCCAGGGCTAAAAGGAATCTGGACATTAAATTTAAATGATTTAAATAATTGTGCAAGTCTTTTCATCTTGCTTTTCTGTCTACTATCACTTCCTGGCTTCATTTTACTATTAGAGGTTGATTATTTCTTTATTTTAATGTTGTTATTCTTGTTTTTACTATTCTGTATTTTGCATATTTTTATACTCTCCCACAAATCTTTTTTGATACAAGAGGGTTCCCCTTTGATTAATACATACACAAAGGAAAGGTCCCATGTTTTTTGGTGTATTATTCTTGTCTTTACTAGTGCAAAGGTGACATATTTATTTGACATGGAATTGGTATATGGGTAATTGATGGTAACTTTTCTTTTAAACCAACTTCCTTTATCCTTGTAAGTCATTTTGTCCTCAAGAGGATGAAACAGGATTAATGGAAACACCCGTGTAGTAATGACTCTGCCTTAAACGTCACGGGGCCTGATGTAAAGAGTATTGAAAGTTCCTGGGGAGTTGCTGTCCAACCTTCAAAAAATAATTAAGTGGGCATGGAGGGAGGCCAGGTCCCAGCTTGAACCTCCATTCTGAATGGGCGCCTGTTTAGAGGCTGGACATATCCAGGTATTAGCATTTTCCTTTCCCTTATAATTTTCCAATTCCCTGCTTCTTTCCATTTCAAGGGAAGATTAAGTTACATTCAGAACAGTAGTTCTCCAAGTGTGGTCCAGCGATTTCTGAGAGGTCCTTACCTCTCAGTGGGTCTACGAGATCAAAGCTAGCTTCAAAATAATAAAAAGACATTATCTGCTGTTTCCGCTTCCACAGTCTCACGACGTACAGCGGAGTTTTCCAGAGGCCACGTGATGTGATATCGCGAGAGACTGAGCGCAGAAGCAGGTGTGACAATCTAATTGTTTTCTTTAAGCCAGGCATTAAAGATATTTGAACAAACGTAAAACAATGCCATTCTTTTCACTAAAGTTATTTTTATTTGAAAAATATGATTTTTTATAAAATAAAAATATTATTTATGCTAACATGTGGCGGGTTTATTACAGTTATATTTAAGTGAATAAATAAATATTTTAAACATTTTTTATTTTTAATTTCACATATGGTAAACATTGTTAGCACTAACAGTTCTTATGGAAAACAAAAGAGAAACTGCATTAAATAAAAGCCCTTTGCGGTCTTCAATAATTTTTTAAGAATGTAAAGGAATCCAGAGGCCCAAAAGTTTGGCAATTATCACTTCAAAACTACTAGCATACTAGTAGTACTTTTTCCTTTGTGAAGGGAAGGATAACTGAAGAGTTAAAGAAATAGAATAAACAGGTGGTATTGGTAAGGAAGTCAGAGTGGTGAGGGGCTCACCTTAGACCAGGGCTCTTGGTGGGCCAGGGCTGTGACCTCCCACAGGCAGCTTTGTCACCCCAGTGTCCTGCATTATATCCAGCACCCAGGAGCAGCTCAATACAACTTGGATATTGAGTGAACTGATGAATGAATGGTAAAACACAATTCATCTTGGTGAAAAGTGCATCTGACACGGTATACAATGTCTAATTAGGGCCAGTGCTGCCTTAGCAATCGAGGTGAGCTTTCATTCAGTCAATTTTTACTCCATTTATTCAATAGTTTTTTTCCTGAGTATCTATTAGGTGCCAGCTACTATGTATAAGACATTACATCTTCAATTTTCTCATCTCTAAAAAGGAAGCTCGAACAATCTGTGAAAACCCTTCCAGCAATGTCTTCCTCTGGATAATACAAGAACTCTCTCTTTGTTTCTCTTGGATAAGCTAACACAAGAAGGAAGATAACTTTCCTCAGGCAGAAAGCATTGTCTACTTTAAGTGCTGCTGCAGACACTTAAGTGGCAGATGGCCGACTGCCTTGGTGTTTTACAGATAGAAATGGTCAAGTTTGGAAATGGAAAAAATGTAAAGCATGAAATCAGCTAGCTCCATCTCATCTCCTAGATTTATTCACTATTAGACTCCAACTGAATCATTTCAATTTAGGGAATTTGGAAAGCCTACCACCGTCTCTCCCCTAGCAGAAAGATGATGATCAAAGGTCTTTTGTGAGAAATCCGAGAGATTTTGTGCAGTGAATGCAAGCCAGGGAACTGTGTCATTGCTCTAAATGGGCCATGACTTTGGAGAGAATGAATGTCCCTTTTCCTTTAGTCATTTGTCCGCAACTTCCATTCTGGTTGGCAAAGTCTTAAATGTTAAAGCTCCATATGCCTGTTTCTTGGAGACTTGGATGGATAGGTTTTTGCTTGTGTTTGTCACTTTTCATTAGGTTATGTTGCAGTAACAAGCAACCCCTACATCTCAGTGGCTTACAACTAAAGTTTATTTCTGGATTGCATTTCATATTGGCTGTGGGTTGGAATGGCACTGTTCCTGCTCCAAACTTCTTCCTTTAAAAATCTAGGGTAAAGAAAATGCCACTGTTTGGGATAACTGTTCTTAAGAAAAATGAAAAAGAGACATGGTTGAATCACGCAATGGTTCTTATGTAGAATGTGGCATATGTCACTTTGGTTCACATTCAGTTGGCCAAAGCATTTCTCACGCAGCCTGCGGGTCAGTGGAGGGAGAGAACATACTCCTCTCACAGGGAGTTTTTGTAAATCGTTTGGCAATGGGCAGGCATGCATATTTCTCCTACAGAAAGGGAGAGTGAACAATTGAGAACAATAATATAATCTAGCACACCATTCTTTCTTTGCAAGATATTATATAAATGAATTGCTTTCTCTATCCAGTTCATTTTACGTTATGATATCTAAGAAGGGAAGAGGATCTTCCCGGAGTTCATGAACTTAAGAGATAAGCTTATAGGCCTGTGAGAGCACAGTTCTGGGGGCATTTCTCAGCACCAGAGACGGGTGTTGGTCTCTCTACCATGGACTTAGAAAAACACAGGAAAATGAAAGAACACAGTTCTTCAAACAGAAACAAAATAAACGTATACTCACTGAGATCGGCACCCTCCTTTGTCCTGGCATCCCATAAAGGAGAGAGGCTGTGAATAAGAGATCTGGCTAGTATGCGTTTTCTCCTTCATCTCTATACCCTCCCTGTGGAAACCCCACCTGTTGAATCTCTGAGCCGAAGTATGAGCAGAGGCAGTGCCCTGTCATTGAACTCTACAGCTCTTCAAGGAAACTGCCTAGAAATACAAGATATACTCCTACTCCCTTCCCCCAATTCTCTAATCTCTCTTCTTCTGCTTTAATTTAGCCCATTAACACTTTGCACCTGGGCTATTGTAATAGTCTCCTCATTGGTTTCCCCGCCTTCGCATCTATACCCTGATCATCTGGTTTCCACTTGAGGGATCTTCCTAATGTATAAACCAAACCATCTTGCCGCCTTGTAAAAATTATTTCCCAATGCCTACCTCCTTGTGCCACAATTTAATTACCTGAAAAATGGGGTAATAATATCTACTTTGTAGGGATGGGTGTGAGAGTAAAATGAGATAATATATGTAAATTGCCTAACAGTGTCTCAATAAATGGCAGCTTATGATGAGTATGATGATAAAATTCAGAATCCTTTAGCAAGACCTGCTAGGCCCTCCAGATCCACTGCTAACAACCAAAGCAGCTGTCTTGGGTCCCCCATCCCCAATCCACCATCCCTGCCTGCATCCTATGATCTAGCTTTGCCAAGCTACACTCAGTTCCCTAAGCAGCCACCCTGTTCTTTGGCTCCATGCCACTGCCTGGGTGCCATCTCTGGACTGCTTTTCCTCACTCAGTCCTCTTGGGTCCCACTGCTCAGAATGAAGATGCATTTCAAAAGCCGCTCGCAGTCTGAGGCTGCTCCTAACCCTCCTGGACAACTAACTGTTCCGTCTACTGGTTCCCCTGAATCGCCCCACTTCTCACACTGTATTGTCCTCTTTTGTTTTCGTGTTTATTTTTTCTGCTGGACTCTGAGTCCTCTGAGGGCAAACCCTCTGCCTTAACTATCCCCCCATGTGGACCACATCGCCGGACATGCACTAGGTGCTTGAAGAAATGACAGACTGCAGGGAGGGGTTGAATAAAACATAGATTATGATCAAGCAAAGTCCACACTACGATTCTAGGATTTGAAGCTTGATGTGAGAAAACACAGAGAAGGCCCATATTTTGGGCCGTGAGGGGATCAACACAGACGTGAGTAAAAGTGGCTTTAGCGTATAGGTCTTTAGGAAGATAAATTTGTCATGAAAAAAATCCTGAGTTAAAAAGACCTCCAGAAGGGCTTTTTCTTGATATAGTAAGTAGGGCCTTTATAGATGTGCTCCTTACAGTCCTAAATCTTGAGATGTCACAGGCTCCTGGGGTTAGCCAGCCGCCTTAAGCTGAGTAGGCATGCAAGGGTAAGATTATAGGAGCAATTCTATTTGCCTGCTGCTCACACTATTGTTTAGCTCGAAAAATCAAATTCCTATTGAAACCTCTCAGTGTGTTTAATAAATGCTTCAGGTGCATAGAACTGTGTGTGAGGCAGGAAGGAGCAAAGTCATGCTCTGGGGGTGATGTATTTATTAACATGGCTGAGTAATGCAAGCCTTGCCCTTGGGATGCTGGTCAGGAAATAGGCGAACCTGCAAACAAGGACGACTAAGACCTTCCTGCCGCACACCTGTGCTTCCGCGACACAGCATGGCTGGGAGGACAGCATGCCCACTTCAGCACGGGCAGATCTGGATTCAAATGCCAGCTCTGCTACTCTGAAGCTTGTTACCCGGACCTGTTCATTGTCGCTCTTTGCATCTCCGTCTTCTCAGCAGCTGCCATTTATGGAGAACCTTTTATGTTCTATGCCATGTAGTTTGTCTGCTTTAAGCTTATTTATTATTTTTTAATTGTGGTAAAATATGCATAACATGAAATTTGCCATTAAGTACATTCACAATGCATCTGCTTTAATCTTACGTCAACCCCACGAGGAAGGGTTGACGTATTATTCTCTTCTTTTCACAGATAAGGAAACGAAGCCTCTGAGAAGTTAGTAATGATATTTCTTAGAAGATTCTTGGTACATCTCAGGTGCTGAATATGAGGTCCCTGTTAATATTATTTTGCTTGCAGGCAACAAGCCAGCAGATCCTATTTAGATCCTTAGAAAGGGAAAGAAGAGAATGGAAGTTCTGGATTCCTTCATCTTCCCGATGCATTAGCAGAGATGCTGTGTCAGCCAATGGAAGGAGTGATAACAGGGAGCACCTTACGACTCCTGCTCCCCTGTGCCCAGCAGATGGGTGTCCAGGCCCCAGCTCCATCGCTCGTCTCCCAGGGCTGACCGACTCCAACCACAGCCCCGAGGGGAAGGAAATGAGTTAAGCCTGTCTTCAGACACGTTTGTATTGATTCCGTCAGTTTCTTGCTGCTTGCTGACAGGAGATGGATGGCTCATAACGCAGCTGGGCACAGCACATTACGTCCCCATCTCGGGGCTCCTAAATCATTTCAAAATTTTAAATTCCCTAATCAATATTTCATGGCGAGCACAAGACAGTGATCAGGCCTGCTCCTCTCCAGTGCTTGTGCTCGCACACTGGGATCCGGTGTCCACCTGGTGCACGGTGGAAGGGGGTCAGCCCTATCTGGGGAGGACTGCAGGCTGTGCTCCCCAGAGGGCTGTGATTTAGTGCAGGCCAGGACCAGAAGGGCCCTCGCAAGTCGTGGGGTCCCAGCGTACGCCTTTAAAGCGGAAGAAAGCTGCGGCTAGAGAGGTGATACGGTTGGTCCTTGGTTGCCCAACTCATGGCAAATCTGACATCAGAGCCTAGGTCTTCTGACTTCTAGCCCAAAGCTCTTTCTATGAATCCATGCCTAGCAGAGTGCCTGGCAGATAAGAGATGCTCAATGAATATTTGTTCAGTGTCGAACAAATGTTAAAACTTGCAAAAAGCCAGTCTGGGTCAAATAAGGCGTTGTGCTTATTAAGCACTTACTAAGCGCCAGCCTGTGTTTTAAGTTCTATATTTGTAAAGTATCAGTCCAGGCTCACCATCCCACGAAGTACGATTATCCTCATTTTACATATGGCAGCACCAAGGCTCTGAGAGATAAGTGGCTTGCCCAAGGTCACATGGCTGATGAGTGAGAAGGAACCTGCATTGAACCCAAGCATCCGGGTCCAGAGCCTGTGCCTTAACTGCTGGGCCATACTGGCTCCCCACACAGATAAAAAAAAGATGGAAAAAAAAAAAAGGACTTTGGTTCTATAACCAGCTAGTGGATCAGAAGGTAAGCAGTTGGCTGTCAAATCTGAGGCCTTTAGTGATGCTGGGTGAAGAAAGATGATGAAAGCACTGGCCAGACTTGAGGGTGTTTGAAGGAAGTGGCAGCTAGATGGGAGGAGAGGGCCCTGGCCTCCGAAGGCTTGTAGCAGGAAGTGGGTGCTCAACAAAGACGTTTTGATGATGCTGGCGATCAACAGACCTGTTTAAATGCTGCAGTGGAGAAAGAAAAAAGATTCTAAGACCTTCCACTGGCTCACCAAGCCTTCCCCACTGGATTTGGGCCCTCCCTGCCTTTTTCTCCTTCCCCTCCTCTTGCCACTTGCCCCATTCACTCTGCTCCAGGGTTCCCGCATTAAGACCTGCCTCGCCACCAATTGTCCCCTTAGCCTGAAATGCTCATCCACATGGGTGTCCCACAGCTGGCTCCTTCTTGTGATTTAGATCTCAGTCAAAAATATCACCTGTTCAGGGGCCTTTCCTGCTCACCCAGTCTAAACTGCCCATTAGGACATGAGCTTCTTGGGAGCAAGGCCCTTCACCTGAGTGTCTAAGACGGTGCCTGGCACATGGTAGGTGAGGAGCAAATAGTGACTGAATGGGGCTTAGGGGATGTTTTGGAGGCCCCTCAGGTGTCAGGCAGAGCACACTGCAACTGGGAGAGTTGAGTAGGAAGGGAAGTTATGAAATAGCCCTTCAAGAGGGTTGGTGGCCCACAAGCCACCATCTCCTGCGTCAGGGATTTCACTCCCCACCTACTTGGGAAGTTCATGCCACGTTTGGGTAGCTCTGACAGCTGCAAACTCCTTCTTTATTTGGGTGGGAAATCTGGCTGTTTGTAGCTTCTGCCCATTCATTGGTCTTGACTCAAATCCTGGGGCCCCCTGGAAGCTGTGCTCCACTAGCAGAAAGCTCCTGAGGCATGGAGATCCCCACCATTCTGGGCCAACTGTGCAGGCCAGAAAGCAGAGGGACTAGCTGTCAGGTCTGAGCTGTGGGATCCTATGATATACCATGTAGCAGTTTCCATTGTCAGAGTTCACTTGCTTTTCCAAGGAAACATGCAGGGACTTCTGGGTCACTGTTCTTGCAATGCTCCCAGAGCAGGAGGAGGTTTGGCCAAGAGTGGGGAAGGAAAGCCAAGGACTTGGCTGTTGGCCCTTTAAAGGGCCCTATTACAAATGCAGGGTCAGAATCTGGCTCTTTTGCATTCCCATGTTGTTTGATATGTTGCAAAGTCCTTGCAGGCATGTTATTGGATGCTCTCATCAAACTTACAAGACATCTGAGACAGGTACCACTGCCCCGGAGAAGAAAGGCCTTGCCTAGATTCTCTGCCTGTGACTTCAGGCATATCTGTGGTTACACAGAGTCATGCTTCTCAAACCTGAGTGTGCATAAAAGTCACCTGGAAGGTTCGCTAAAACACAGATTCCCAGCGATTCTGATTCTGTGGGTGGGGGGTGAGGTCCAGGTCTAACAAGCACCCAGGTGATGCTGCTGCTAAGTAGCACCCATACAGATGACCCCAGCCCTGCCCAGGTGGCTCTCCCACCACTGCCCTTTTCTGAACTCCGGTAGGTAGCAGGTAGCTGGGGAAAGCATGCTGCATATGGTGTCTCATTTGATCTCACAACGACCCCATGAGATAACTACATTCATTATCCCTATTTTGTAGATGAGAAACTGAAGGTTCAGAGAGGTTGAGTAACTCACTCCAAGTCCCTCATTTGTAAGTGGCTGAGTCTGAGTTTTGCTGGACTTCAGAGCGATGGGTTTAACCACAATGTCATGCCCCTTGCTGGCAGTGGGAGGGATTTCTGGCTAACTGGGTCTCCTGTCCTCACTCTTCCCACTGGCACTAAGATGAAAGCTGAGGTCCCTGGAGTTTAGGAAAGAGCTATCCTGACAGCCAGGTGCTCTCTACACCACCTTAGTTCATGAGGCATCAGATCACACCCACAGGAGCACTTTAAACCTCTGCTAAGATCCAAATGCCATTGTACAGGGAGAGCAACCCTGGGAAGGACTGCCGAACAGGTTTTTTTTGTGGGAACCGCCATCCCTGCGTGCTCCTCCCTATGTGCTCCATCCCTGTGTGCTCCTCTCTGCATGCTCCATCCCTGTGTGCTCCTCCCTGCATGTTCCCTCCCTGTGTGTTCCATCGCTGCATGCTCCATCCTGGTGTGCTCCATCATGCATGCTCCATCCCTGTGTTTTCCATACCTGTGTTCTCCTCCCTGCATGCTCCATACCTGTGCGCTCCTCCCTGCGTGCTCCATCCCTGTGTGCTCCCCCTGTCGGCTCCATCCCTATGTGCTCCATCCCTGCCTGCTCCTCCCTGCATGCTCCATCCCTGCCTGCTCCATCCCTGTGTGCGCCTCCCTGCATGCTCCATACCTGTGTGCTCCTCCCTGCGTGCTCCATCCCTGTGTGCTCCATCCCTGTGTGCTCCCCCTGTCGGCTCCATCCCTATGTGCTCCATCCCTGCCTGCTCCTCCCTGCATGCTCCATCCCTGCGTGCTCCATCCCTGTGTGCTCCTTCCCTGCATGCTCCTCTCTGCGTGCTCCTCCCTGCCTTCCTAGATAGCTTTTTGGAGCTTTCCTGCTTTTTGATCTTTTGAACAGAATGAGAATTATTAAACTCTCAAAATGAAAAGGTTAGCAATTTCATGAGTAACCCCTCCCACAGGTCTTGCATTTAACAGAAGATTAAGGGAGAAAGCAATGATTAGCCAGCAGAATTCATTTCTAGATGCCAAATTTCCGGCATCGTGATGGACAGGCAGGACTGATGATTCGGGCAGAGGTCCTCCTCTCTTTCCTCCCTCTTCTTTCTTTTCATAGCACTGAGCACAACTGTTGTCCTGTACTTATTGTGAGATTGCCTGTGTAACGATGCCTTCCCACTGCACTGTCAGCTCCCCAGGGAATAGAGACTCCATCTATTTTGCTCTCACGTTGCCCAAAACCAAGACATGAAGTGGGTTTGAAGTGTAGTCACAACTCAGATGTGCAAAATGTGACATTGTTTTTCTGTAACTGTCACCAGCTACCATTTTTTGCTATTGTGGAAAGACTTATTCTTGACAATTAAAGGTAGCTTAGTCAAATTCTAGCTCGATTTAGTCTCTTTTCACTAATTATCCAGACAGTTAAAACTCAGATATTTTAAAATCAAACTTCGTATCAGGACCATTGTCCCTTATCAAGTGTTCTTCTCTTCTCTCCTACCTAGGACGGCAGCTGCCTGCAGGAAGAAGCTATAGAATCACGGCAACAAGAGGTGGGAAGGTTTCTGTCTGCTTTGTGTTCTGGCTTCTGGTCCTGGCTGGGTCCTTCCACCCCTCCACTCTGGGGTGGAGTAGTTTGTCCTTCCTTGTTGGGGGTATTACCCTCTGTCCTCAATGCACTGGTTGTGTCAGTATCTGCAGCTGGTGGAATGTGTGGTCTGTCCTCCTAGTTCAGTCCAAGTGGCCCTGCCCACTGTCCAACCAACTTGTGTCTTGACCCAGTTCTTACTAGCCACAAAGATCCTCTGAAATTTCCAGGGTTGAAATGCGTGCATGTGTGTGGTGAGGGGTCATACATCTCCTCTGATATGGGTCCTTTCTTCCCACTTGGAATTCTGGAAGCAACCACCTGGACAGGTGTCCTGGAAGGGACAGGCTGGGTCCTCTCAGGACATTCACCTACAGATAACTCTCTTCTCTGTGACTTTCCTTGAGCTCCTTCCCCTCCAGTAGAGGTAAACAGTTCCCAGTTCATAGCTTTTGTCTGATCTCCTCTACAGAGTCCAGAAAGACTCCTTCATTTTCTCGAATGCCTTGTTCTTGTGCTGGAAAACCAGGGCTCTCAAGATTATTGTCTTCCTGTACATTTAAAAAAGTTGAACTTGAATGTCACAGCCTTTTTCTTCCTGGAAAACTTAACTCCCTTTTCTCTCTCCCATTCCACCCCACCCCAAAGCCATGGCTAACTCGTCCTCGGAGGGCAGAGGGCTGGTGGGCAACATAGCTACTGAATTACCGGGAATGAAAAACACATAGAATAGTATTTCAAAATATTATTCCTTTTGACTGTCGGCACAAGTATTTACGGGATGAACAATGGTGGTGTGGACTCAGAGAAAGTGCTGGGTTAAAATTGGAGCTCATTTTGGGTCCATTTTGAAAGCCTTGGAATATTGAGTAAATTAGGACCAATTGGAGACTCAAGATGCTGTGTTCCAGGGAGGGTCCAGAGTAAGAGGGTGATGATTATGACAATAACATTTCATTTGCAAGTATTTTTCCTACAGACTGTTTCATAATTTATCCTTTATTTTATTAAGCAATACGTCGTGTGAGTCATAGTGCTAGGACACGTTCCTATGTGAGGAGACAAAATTTATTAAACTGGCAGTGTTTATGAATTCCTCTCTTTCTCTAGCCCATCAAAAATAATCTTGTTATCTAGCCCAATTTCCTCCCCTTTTCCTTCCAAAGAGAAAGGATTCTTATTTGTTGAGACAGAGCTTAAGTTAATCTATATCACAAAGTGCTGAGAAGGAGGGCAAGAAGATTTGGAGGAAAGAAACTATCCCTCTGCTCCCTCCTCCCCTCCTCTCCTCTCCCCTTCCTTTTCCTTCTCTTCCACTCTCTCCCCTTCCCAGGCATTCTCACCCAGGTTTTAGGTTTCTTTCCTTTGTGACTGGCCAGAGGTGACAAGACACTTGAGGTCTGGATTCAGGCTTGGGAGAACCAAGGGCCTCTACTTGGATTCCAAGCCTGAGTTTCACGCTCACTTAGCTCCACCTGAGCTCTACTGAGGGGGCATTGAGCACTGGCCCAGCTAATAATAAAGTGGCTCCTCATGGCCCATTGGGCCGTTATTCCTCACATGCACATCTTCCTCAGTAGCGTCCTGGAGAAAGAGGGATTGTCAGGTTGGAATTTAGGCCATTGTGTATCAGGTTCTGGGTATCAAAGGTGATCAAGACAATGGATTCAACCCTCAAGGAGGTCCCTGTGTAGCGGTGGGGAGTGACAAATGCACAGGAAATGACAGCATTGCAGGGTGAGCACTATACTAGGGGTATGTGCCAGGTGCCATTGGAGCATACTGAGGGCATCTCGTTCTTCTGACCTGGGACGGCTGCCTGGAGACGTGAAGTCTAAGCCGAGAAGATGAGAGCACTGACAGTCAGGGAGTCAGCAGCTGTGTTGGTTTGTGGAGTAATCTGATGAGGATGTTGCTTTTAGGCAAGTTGAGTAGAACAGGCAGTGGGTTTTCAAGTAGCAGCAGAGGAAACCAGGGCCCAGAGTCAGGAAGGAGAATCAGGAAGAGGCAGAGATGTGGCATCTTCTATCTCCTCGAGGGTGACAACTGGAGCTGGGAATGGGAGTGAGGCCAGGAAGGGGAAGGAGAGAGAAGAGCAGAGGGCCAAAGGTCAAGCCTGGGAATACCCAAGTTTCGGGATAGAAGAAGGCAGAGGAGATAGAGAAGAAGATAGAGAGCCAGGAGGTATATCCTAGCAACCAGACCAAAGCGCCACCAAGCCCTGGATCTTCTTAGTGTCCAGAGAGAGTATGTAGCCCTCACTCCCTTTGCGTTGCAGGCATTGTAGGTGATGCTCATCACAGCTACCATCTTTCAAGGGATTACGGGGTGGCAGGCTCTGGTGTGCACTATGCTAAGCTCTAGTGTACATTATCTTGTGGAATTCTTAGAATTCTGTGAGGTAGGCATGTTTTCCCATTTTACAGATGAGGGAAAAGGGTCAGGGAAGTTAAGGGACTTTCTCAAGTTCCTTGTGTCACACAAGCTGGTCCAGAACCAGGCTTGGAATCCAAGCTTACACCCTATGTTAAACAGTGTTACTATTGATCAAAAGGGCTCCTGGAAGGGCAGCATCAGCATCTCCTGGGATCTTGTAGAAGAGCAGAGTTTCAGGTTCCATCCCAGATTTGCTGAATCAGAATCTGCGTTTTAAGGAGTGAATAATACATGCAATAAAGTTGAGAAGCTCTGCTGTAAATTACATTCACTCCCCTGCTTCCTTGTGACCTTGCATCAGGTGTCCGCTCTGTCCCTGATTCTTTGCCTTCTGTCCTCTCCTCCATCCCTTCTCTCCCAGGAAGATGCCAGCTGGGCATTGTCTGCTTTACCTTGTAAGGGACCTGCTCTGCTCTGTGGTGACAAGAGACTTGCACATTAGTGTAGCATTGCACTTCAGCATGGCGCTTGGAGTTTCTCAAAGGAATTGTTTCTTAGGGGAGTGTTGGTGTGAAGGAGCGAGGCAGCTTTTCCTTGGTGACATTCTGTCCCTGAAGATCTGGCTATGGGCTTCGTATCTGTTGTTCCCCAACTGTGCCGATCAGATTGCTGTGATCCTGTATTCCCACGGAGCACACACAGAGCCCAATGCAGTTTGAACCGCCCCCACGCGGCTCTCCAGGTGAGGGGGAGGAGTCTGCCAGTTCCTCTAGGGAGGTTATCACTCCCCCTGTGTGGATGTTCCCTGTAGTCTAGCTATGGGAGAGAAAGGTACTCAATAGCTGTTGGCTGTGGTGCTCAGTTGCTGATTGACACGAAGCATCATCAACACAGTTACTTTTTATTTAGCACTTTCTGTATGCCAGGCACTGTCCTAGGTTTTATGATATCCATTTTACAGGTGATGTAACTAATTCTTAGAAATGTTAAGTGACGTGATCAAGGTCACATGGTTAGTAAGTGCCTGAGCCGGGATACAATTCCATATTCACCGGACTCTAAAGTTCATACTTTTTCCACATCACCTTCTTTTTAGACCTGCTTCTCTTTAAAGGCTTATGGTTCCTAATTTCTCTTAGTCAAAGGGACAGATTCTCACAATTTTGAAGCTTTTCAGACTTCTGGTGCAGTGACTCTGAAATTTTAGTGCAGATCAGAACCAGCGGTGGCCTTGTGAAAACACTGATTGAGCAGTTACGGGGTGGGGCTGGAGCCTTTGCATTTCTCACAGGTTTCCAGGTGCTGCTGCTGGTATGAGTCACGCTTTGAGAAGGGCCTAGCAGACTGAGGAAGCAAAGCACCCATTGTTCCCATCCCCTTGGCCCCATGGCGTCTGGCAGGGCAACGCTGCTGTAGCGCTGTGGCTCACTTCTTGCTTCCTGGACATTATTTCACAGGAGAGCAGAAGGTGGGTTATTTGCATATGTTTCAGTTCAGTGTCTCCTCTTATCTGGGTGGCATTTAGGCTGGTCCACTGCCCTAAACTCATGAGGGTCACCTGCTAACAAGGGAGGATGTTGAAAGCATATAATAACATAAGTAAAGGCCTGGAGACGGAAAGCATGTTGATTTATGGGCATTTCCCAGGAACAAGTAATCCAGTGCAGAGAATAAAAAAGCCCTGGCTCATCCACCGGACTAGACGGCTCATCTGAAATTTGTGAGATTTGAGAAGATGGGATTCACCATTTGCCTTTCCCTGGAGTTCTTTCCTTATTGTGCACGGTTCCAAAAAGGGTCAAGTTTGAATTTCTGTCATGGGACATCAAGCATGCTTGGGTGGACCACTAGGGTCTGTCTACATGGAAACCTGAAAGGCATTCTGGCAGAGAGAGCGACGATGTACGGAGCATCGGGACTAAGAGCACTGGGCTGTGGAGTTAGATAGAGCTGGTTATGAATGCTGGCTCTGACACTTAACAGCTGAGGGTCCATGGGCATATTACTTAACCTGTCTGGGCCACATTGTCTCCAGAATCAAGGCTGATACAAAAAAATATTTAGCCAACAGATACGGCATGGGCATCAGCCAGTCAGAATGGATGGAGTCCAAATCAGGAGCAACGCCAGCTGTAAACAAGCCAGAATCCGTGTGGACGATTGGCTTGCATTTTCAAGTATGATGTGGGTCCCATCTGTGTTTTATCTCTGTGCAGGGGAAATGGGTTTAACTAAGTAAGGAGGAGATGGTGCGTGTGTGTGCACTTAGAGAACAGCAGGAAGCTTTCCTGGGAGTCAGGCCACACACACTCTGGCTTTTTGGGGGTCAGGAGGGGGAGACCTCTTTTGGAGGCTTTGTACCATGGCCAATTTGGCCTGTCCCACCTCCTTTACACAAGCTAATAGCTAATGGATGTAAAGCCAAGGAGGAGAAAGGGTTCTCTTGGTTGATTCTTCTTATTCTGCTATCTTTGGGGAGAGGCAAGGCCAGAAGCCTATAATTGCCTGAGATGTTCAAAGGCACAAAAGATTGTGTAAAGGCCTTTCTACCCAGACACGGTGGGGAGGACCTGAACACTTCTTGCACTACCATACAACCATCGGCTACTCTGGCTTACCTTTTCTGGAAAATAGGACAATACTGGTACCTGCCTCACTGGCTTGAATTGAGAAGGAAACAAGGTAATAGGTATGAAACATCTGGCACAGAGTAGGAACTCGATAAAAGGAGGCTCTGTGTTGGCCCATTGATCTCCTAGGCCATGTGCCTAATGTGGAAGGAGCAATTTGAGGCTCAGGTGGGCTCAGTCTCCTGCCTGAGGGCCAGTGGAGCAACAGGATTTTACCTGTGATGCTGTATGGGCTTTGCTCATTGATTCCCATGCAGGTCCTTTTGGAAAACTTATATGAAGTTCTAAGACAGAGGAGCTGTTCATTATGCTGGGAGAGTGAGTAATATAAAAGTACTGTTGAGTTCTAACAAGCTGCGTGGAAGAGGTCTTCCTGTTTGGGGCCTTAGGCGAGAATTTCAAGGTTGGTGGCAGTAGAGTGACTTTGGTGCAAACAGCTGGGACAGCTGCGGAGGCCAGGGGATGGCAGGCAATGGGGTGATCGAGTGAGTCAGTGTCTTTGAGGTTGAGGGAGGGTGACAGTGGGGCAGATACCCACCCCAGTGTCCTCCCTGAGGTTAGATGTAGGCTGCGACAGTTCTTGCGAGGGCACATGGCAGCCATGAGGGAGCAAGTAGGAGAAGGGGCTTCTTTGCTCCAGCTTTAGGGAAAACCACTGATTCGGGCTGCTGCAGCCCCCTGGAGAGCCTGGGGTGGGGCAGGGGTCCAGCTACAGGGCAGGTGGAGGCGCCGAGCCAGAGCCTTCCATTGTCCTTGTGCGCTTCACAGTTCCCATTGCCTGGGAAACAACCGCTGACACATCTGCATCTTTGGACTTACACCATCTGTTGCTTCCCTCAGTTGCCTCAGACACTACAGGCCTTAACTTACTCTTGGATTATTTCACAAGTGCCCTGAGTGCTGGGGGACTGAGGTAGACAAGCCACAGTCCCTGCCCTCAAGGATCCCACAGGCCAGTGGGTGAGGAAGGCAGATAATAACAACAGCAACACAACCAAATAAGTGTCATGACTGCGCCATGTGTTATGCTGCTGTGGCGGTGTCAGCGGGACCAGAGACATAATTTATGGGACTCAGTACAGAATAAAAATGTCACTTCCTCCTCCCTGAAACTCCGTTGTCTCTTAAATAACGTGATTGCTCTTTGAATTATCATTTCATCTCTAACATCCTTCCTCTGAAGTCTCTTTCCTCCACCTGCATCTTTATTTTTGATGTCCACTCCTTCCCTCTATAGGTAACTGCGCCCACACTCAAGACTTTAATCGCCCCTGTGCCTGGATGAGCCCCAAATCTCTCTCTCCAGCCAGGAACTCTTTCTTTAATATTTGGATGCCCTCTGGATATTTCCTCTTAGGTTCCTGCCTGGATTATTGCACTGATTTCCTCACTTGGGTCCAGCTCCAGGCTCACTGGCCTCCTGCTGCCCAGGTGTTTTTTCCTCAATTACCAGTTAAATCTTATCCCTGGGAAGCTTCAACGACTCACCAATACCCACAAGATAACTGCCCCGTAGGATTTAAAAGAATCTTGATGACTGGGGTCTGCTTCCTTGCCAGTCTTATTTCTTATTATTCCCTCACCTGCATCTCATCTTCTGGCCTAACTGAACTTGCCTTGAGTTCTCAAATATAGTGTGTGCTTCCACCTGTGCCTGCCTTTAGACATGCTATTAGCTTTTTCTGGAATGTTCTTCCTCTTCTATCTGTCAGTGACTTCTTCATCTTTTCACACATGGCTATAGAAGCACTTCCTCTGTGAAGTGGAACCTGACACCCAGGACTGGCTTCATGGGCCTACCACCTGTGCAGTCACACCCAGCCTCACGCTCAGAATGTCCCTGCATTTGGTTTAATGCTGTTCGGTCCCCATCTTAAAATTCTTAATAATTTTTTTAACAACAAGCCCTGCATTTTTATTTTGCATTGAGGCCCATAAATTATGCATCTGGTCCCGCTGACACCCCCACAGCAACATGCACACAGCGCCGTCGTGACACTTACTAGGCTGCTGCTGTTTTTAGCTGTCTGCCTTACCGCTGGCCTGTGGACTCCTTGAGGGCAGGGACTGTCTCGTCATCTCTGTTCCCGGGACCCAGGGCAGTGGAGGACACATAGTAGGGGCTTGACAAATGCTTGTTGACAGGATTAATTCGTGTCGATGGCTCCTTTTCTCTTAGTCTGTGCAAACTGCCTTTCCCTTTTAAAACATTCCCCATGTGAAAAGCAGGCGCCGGAGACTGTGAGCTCCAGTTTTAATTAATTTTTTGTAAACGTGGCTTTGTGATCTAACCCAACTCCACTTACCTCTCGGGGCCTCAGTTTCCTTATCTGTAAAATCTGTAAAATGACTGAACAGTCCGACATAAGAGGGGTTTCTGGGCTGTAACCCTCCGAACCCTTCCACGTTCATCGCCTTCTCGAAGTTCTGGGTCTTTCCTTCAGGACACCTAAGAATCTTCATCCTTTATCCTCATTTTTTCTCACCTTCTCTCTCACTTCACCTCTTTTGTTTTACACAGGAAAAGCAAGGCCAGACTCTTCACTCAGCAAAAGCAATATTTGTTGACATTTGGAGGAAAAAAAAAGCGAAGAGAAAAGTCAGAGATCCTTCAAAATCTTGGTGTTTGAATATTTAAAGACTCTGAATGCTAGAAATGTTGACAGGTCCTGTGTCAGGCTTCATTCTGATCCCTAGACCCATTATTTACTCTCTAAAAACAAAAGAAGCTCACTTCAAGGGGCCTCGTGCAGAACAAATTTGCTGTTCAACTCGCCTGCCTGTCCCCTCCGGCTGCCCACAGCCACCCTACTGCTCTGCTGCACCACTCTCAGATCGCTCCTTACCCCGGCACCCCAGGGGCCAGGGGGGCGGGCAGAAGGAGCTGGAAGTGGATCAGTGGGGAAGACCAGATAGCGGGGGCTCTGGGACCCCTCTCCCTCTTCCACCACTTGTACTGCTTTTCTATTTTGGGCTTCGGTGTAAGATTTCACCAGAAAAAAGTGTCGTAATGCTAAAAAATGCATGAAACCCTCTGTCTACTGACCCAGGGTTAGATCTCAGTCTGAGCGTGGGGGCCTGGCTGGCTGCACTGACTCTGTGGCATGACTCTTGTCAATAAAAAAGAATACAAATTAATAATGCTTCCTGTTCTTACTCTCAGCCAAATTGTTATGCAGGAGTAGGGTTCCTGGACTGGCCTCCTCACCATTTTCCCTTGGCCACAGGCTGGGTTTTGGCTGAGGGTCAAACTCTTTGGCAAAGGCTGGGACAGAGTGGTTGATAACATTGCCACAGCTGTTGAATGGCTGTGGAGCTCACTTCTTCACCTGAGAGCCTGGGCGTTTGCTGGGAGACTGTGCACAGCAGACAGGGACCAGGGGAGCTCTGCTGGCTCTGAACACTCTTGCCCTCCTACCCTCAGACCCAATAGCACCTTAATTTTCCCCAGAGGCCCTTCTGGTCAGCCCAGCCTTGGAAAACTATGGCACAGAGGAAGGCACGTCGTGTGGAGCAGAGGTAGTGTGGAAGTCTGGAGTCTGACAGACCTGGGTTTGAGTCCCGCCTCTGTCGCACAGCTAGCTTTCAAGCAACTAAATGGACCTGGTGCTATGTTAGAGCCTGTGGGGGATAAAAAGCAATTTGCATTTTCACTGCAAGTTAAAAAATTCCTAACTTGTTTGGGTAGCAAGATAGCTCTCTTGCTCTCCTCATCTCTATCCCCGAAATAAGCCACAGAGAAACCCAGAAACTGAGCAGGAGAAAGTGGGCACAGTATCTTTCACCACGCAGGATGGTTGGGAGAGGACAAAGGCTTTTGGTAGAGTAATTAATTCAAAATTACATTAGAAGGAGAAATATGTGTCTCTTCAGTAGACTTGGTGAGGGGTTTCAGCAGGAAATGAATCCTTGCAGTTTGAGTTGTGTCTAGTATATTTAGGTATTTGGGGAAAGAGCAAATTGCAAACTGGAATGGTAGACCCTAAAGTCCTTTCTCCCTGACATGGACCCAGGGCCCCCAAACACATGCCCAGCAGCAGAAACTGGGGGCCGAGTAGACCCATCTCTGACTCACCACAGAGAGCGGAGGTTGAGCAACCCAGGAGGACCAGGGCTACAGGGTGCGTGGAGGGAGGGAGTGGGTTCTGTAATGGGTGGGGGGAGAGTAAGGGAGGAGTGGGAACTTCAGGAAAGGGTTGAAAGAGACGGGGACTGAAGGAAAAGGAAGAAAAAGCAGCTCAGGGAAAGAGGGCTTGGTCTCACGGAAGATCTTTCCGGGTTCCGGGATTTGTCCGTGTGCAACCTACAGGCGTTATGGGAGTTCAACCTCAGAGAAGTGAGAGTATCTTGAAGTGGCCAGGGATGCCCCGAGGAACAGGCAGGATTTGAGCTGAACCCTGAAGGACCAGAAGATTTTCATAGATGGGTGAAGGGGACAGTGAGGACATTTCAGGTGCAAGACTAGTGTGATTGATACGCCTTTGGTCCTGGCCTCTCCTGCATCCTCCTGTCTCCTATACACTCCCCTCCCCCAGACAGGGCTGCTGAGCCCGGACATTTCACAGGGAGCTGGCGGGGCCCATGGCCCCATCTCCTCCCCGACGAGGCTGGAGCATTTACTCAAGACTGGGATGGCCCTTTCCAGGGTTTGGAGGAAACACAGACAGACCTTGCCCTGCCTTAAAGTCTAAGCAGCGGAAGGCATATTTCACATTTCCAATTATGACACAATCTGGTCGGTGCGGAAGTGGGAGCCTGTTGACTTTAACAGCCCAGCTGTTCCTGTCTTCCGGACAGCAGTCAAAATATCTTCCGAGCAGAGGGGCGAACAGTCTGAAGTTCTGATGGGAGTCCTCCAGCCTGCCATAGGAGAGCAGTCTGTTATGGTAATGTGGCCCTGGGGGCCTGTGTGTTCCCGGCCCGCACAACGCAGATGGGAGCCACTAAGCTGGCTGTGCCGGGAGCTGTTTCCTAAATGTCATTACTGGCTGATAGGAGTGAGTTAAGACTTCTTAAGGCCTGATTCCAGAGGTGTCATTTATTTGGGCCTCCCCCTGCCTTGCTTCCCTGAACCCTGGCCCCCTCTCCCTCCTTAGGAGGAGGTAGAAGGAAAAACCTTCGTTTCTTGCTCATCATCCCAAACTTTGCCTTGCCTGCTTTCCCCAGCGCTCTGTCCTGTCCCTCTCTTCCTCTGACCCCCGGGCCATGGATGTCCTTTCACCTGGCAGGCCTTTTCAGATGTGGCTCCTGAATGTGGGTTTCTAACTCCTAATTGCCTTTTAATGCTTCATCTTCTTCTCCTATCCACCTTTTGAATCCATTACTTGTTTCCAGCCTTATAGAAGAGGCCGTCTCACAAAATTAATTGCAAAGCAATGGACAATGTAAATGTTGTAGAAAATATGATGAATCCCTCATCCAGAACTAAAGCATGGTTAAGAATGTGCTCGTTTGCAGCTCAGTCCTTCCTCTGATGAACAGCAGAGCTGGTGTAGCGCTTGGGCTCCCCGGTGAGGGTCCGTGCGAGCGGCAGGACTCTCCCACCACCTTCCCATTTGAGGTTTTACTATAAAGCAGTGGGTGTGATTCTTTTACGCAAATATACCAGGATTTTGAGAAATCAAAATTACCCTCTTCAAAGTTGTCAGCTGATAAGTACTTTCCACAGGGCACTTGTGTGTTTAGAACTGATGATGCAAAGTTCTTCATCAAAATTTCGTCTGGTTCTGTTCACAATTGATATATGTCAGAAAGTCCAATATTTCTGCATCTAAGTTATACTTGCAGGATAGCTTCTTATACCTGCAAGTGGCTTAAAAAGTCTTTGTCAGGCCATGGATCCCGATTTTTAGCTTCAGAAAGTGTCACCACAATAACCGTACCCTCATGCCCAGGATGCCGCCATTAGGTAACAACCCTGATTGAACTTCAGGATGGGTTTATACGTCATGTAAGAAAACCACGTTCATCTCTCCACTGTCACCTTCATAGCGGCCCAAAAGGTTTCTCTGCACTTTACTCCAGTGACTTTTGACTAGCTCATGCTCAGAGATGAAACTTTGCTATAACTGAAGGTATTCAAAGAACAGCTATAGGCTCTGAATAGGATTCCTAGAGAGGAGCTCGAAAATGTTCTGAACAATTGTCACATTGAAAAGAGATTACGTCCCAAAGGAGTCACTTTGAAGGCGATGGTTATTGGGTTGGGGGCTGAGGAGGTATCTTCCCCTGACTTCATGTACTCATGTGGGGGGCCATCCTCTAGAATAACACTGACGGCCATTACCCCCGACCCCCGCAATTCCTCTCAGGAGTGAAGAATAACTGAGTCTGATGGTGAGTTCGGGAGAAGGACCAGGCGTGGGTGCTCAGTCATTCTCGGCTCTATATCCGGATCTGCCAGCCTGCAGATCTCTTGGGCCTGAAGTAGGAGGACTGCACAGGCGGGTCTGATTAACTTGGAGATAAAGTATTAGCAAACCCTCTTGGCCACAGATCTAAAACCTCATGGTCAATAATGTTGGCGATATTTTAAAATTCTATCCAAATGACTCCTGTGTATCTCTCTCATTTGGTTTTAATGCTCAGGTGATGAAGAAAAAGGTGTTATTTACTATCCCTTTAAAACACCATCAGCCATGTTCATTTGGAGGTATAAATTTCTGTTGCCTTTATTATGAGATCAGCTTCCTTGCATTATAGTTATGCCTGACACAGTAAAAAGTCCAGCGCCACAGAAAGTCTTTCTTGGCTCTATCCTTTTGCTTTATTAACTTTAAAAATTCCTCCAGAATATAAGGAAAAAGAGGGAAATGCCCACTTCCTTCTTAAGCAAGGGGGTTGTGAACAACTCTACGTGCCCCTTGTAAGAGAGGGTGATCGTCTCTGATGGGTTATTTTCAGAATTGATGGACACAACGTTCACTGTGATTCTTTTTTCCCCTAGAGCCTAAGTTCCTACAGGGCAGGACTGTGTTGTGCACTGTGAGCGCACCTTCTTTTGCTGCTGGAGGTATTGCTATTTCTCTTTGCCTCCTCACCGAGGCTCAGGGGTGGTTGTTGGAGAACCTTAAGTGGAAGTGTTCTGGAGAAAGGCCAAAGGATTTCCACCCCTGAGGAACAGTGTGGCAGCTGAACTCTGGGAAGGCTTTCTTTTCTTCCTGGTCTCCTTCGGCCTTCCCAACCCAAGAGCAGGGAGGACTTAGCTCACCTGTCCTTGGAGGCAAGGAGAACAAGACCCTCACCCAGGACGGATGTACACCTTTCCCTGCTGGGGTGTGAGAGTGTGTGTGTGTGTGTGTGTGTGTGTGTGTGTGTGTGTGCATGAGTGCATAGGGCCCCCACGCACATCAAGCTTCATTATGATCTGCAGGTTCTGACCTGGGCACTCTGAAGCTGGGTCTCTAGGCTCTTAGCAGGCCCCCTGTGGAGAAAGTCTCACGAGCTTCTCTCACAGAGTCCCTGAGCCTTCCCCATATTTATCCTGGTGCCAACAGGCTCCAACAGCTCCTTTGCTCAGGAAATAGAGGTAAGTTGAAGATGGAAGTACAGGGGGTACATTCTGTGGCCAAACCACCATCTTTCCCAAATCCTCTTGACTCTAGCCAATCCCAACCAGGTATCAGGCCCTTGTCTGTCCTCAAGAAGCAAATATCCCAATGGTTTATAGTAATCATCTTGGAATCCCTACGCTCTTGAGAGCATATTTGGCCCCAATGGAAAAAAAATCAGGTCCTCCAGCAAGGGCTGATTTGATTGACATGCGTTATAATCTGACCGCTTCCTAGGCTGGGCCTGGTAATTTGTCGAGGCTTCCCTCTTGTCTTGGTGGCTGCAGGAAAGTCTTCTTACCTAGTCCAATCTAATTTCCCTTTGTGCTTTCTCTGTCCAGCTCTGCACTTCTGGTTTCCTTGCCTCTGGTCCCTCCGGTCTCTGGACTTGGGTTTGAATCTCATCTTTTCTGGGGCTTTGTCTTGGTTGCCTCTCTAGATCTTGTCTCTAGTAGGAAGTGCCCTCCATAGAACCCCATCCCAACCTGGATGCTTGGCTGGGGACCTGGATGGGGCCAGCTGTCCCTCTGTGAGTGGTAGAAGTCAGACAGGTGCCTGATGTCAAACACGACAGAACCTGGGGGCTGCCTCAAGGGAATTTTGCTTTGAATGAAAGTAGCTCCTTCTTATTAGCAGGCCTGGAATTGAGTGACCACGTCCTGTGACATTTCCAGAGTGGGTTTGGCAATAATGGTTTTTGGATACTCCAGTGTGTCTCCCGTATTTTTATAGCTTTCATGAAGTTCTCATATGCTTCTCAAAACAAAGTTGCTTTTACCTTTATTTTACGGAGAACAGAACAATAAGCCGTAAAACAGGATGAGCAGGAAAAGAAGTGGGATTGTCAAACAAATTGGAGACAACTTCGGTAAGATTCCTTTCTGTCCTACTGTCCTTGTATCTATGCATGTGAAAATTAGGCCAAAAGAGGCTTAAGTAAGGAAAAAAGATTTTAATAGTAGAGAAGGCTTGCCTCTTGATGTTTTATTTTCTCCCTCCTCAAATACCAAAACCAGACCCATAAGTCTGAGACTTTAATTTCTGTTTCTAGGGCAGAAGGGAATCCAGAGTTTTTAGAGCTGTAAGAAAATTAGAAGTGATTTGATTCAAAACCCTTGTTTTATATATGAGGTAACTAAGGGCCAAATTAGTGACGTGAGCCAGCCAAGGCTCCATAGTCACTTAATGGCAGGCATCGAACTCGACGCCAGTCTCCCGACCATGCAGCTAGTTCTCTGTCCACATATGTCACTTCCTGGCCAGAGGAGGGAAAGGAAGCCAGAAAGGTGGGAGAAATGAGGTTTCAATGTCCCTGCTCTCAAGTTGACACCAAGGATGCTGAGTGGAAGCTGAGAGACAGAAAAATGCAGGCAATTTGTTAAAGTATGGCATGATGCTTTTAAATGTCAAGCTTAGGTCAGCTAGTTAAGATAAATGCAGAATTCATATCTAGGTGTTCACTGAATTTCTCTAAATTTTGCTATATAAGGTATGTAAGTCGTGTTTAAAACAGTATCCGAAAACCTCACAAGAAGCAGTTATGAAATATTTTGTTTTACTGGCAATGGGACAAAAAATAATTGGGCATTAAATCAAGGAAATGGGGAAAAGGGAGCTGCAAATCAAGAGAAACGGTGGAAAATTAGGTCTTAGTGGAGAGAAATGTGTACATATGAACTGCCTGATGCCTCAGGGAAGAAATATGGTCCCGTAAATCTCCCCTTTAACCCTTTAAACTCGAGGGCTGGGTCGTGCTGGCCCTCATGCCAGTGTCTGGGGGGCTGGCCACTCTCGGGAGGAGAACAGGCTTCTCCCTGTCCCATGTTGGCAGAGGTGGGGTACGATGCTTTAGACGCAGCTCCTGTTGTAAGTGGGATGCTGAGATCCATGCTGTGATCATATTCCTAGGACGATCACAATGTCCCCGTCTCTCCTGCCTCCGACGAGGTAGAGGGTGACTTCAGTCTGATGGCAGCTTCGACCCAGGGTGGCGAGCTTGTGAAGCCCTTCTCTGGAGGGCACTAGGGCCCCGCTGCTGTGCCACCTGGTTTCATTAAATCCACGGAAAGCGTGCCTTATTATCTGCCTACTATATACATAATTTCTATAAATTATAAATTAAAAAAATAAATAATAAACACCTTTTTAATTGCATCTCCTCTTTTTCTCTTGTCAATTACAGTGAACTTGCAAAGCTGCTTAACACAAAAAAGCTACGCAGACATCCACTCTTATTAGATGTGGTACAAGCCGTTACACTGATTTTCCCAGAGCTGTGGGGATTAATCACAGATAATCATCACAAAAGGATCACACCCATAGAAATAATATAAAAATAGCCAAGTGCCCAAAGTGGAACTACCGAGAAAGAAGAAAACCACTTAAAAATGGATAGCTCTGAGTTACCACGTAGAGGCCGAAGGAGAGGCAAAGGAGAGGAATCAGTGCTCCTTTTTGAAAGAACCCATATCTTCTCTGTTTGATTAGGGACTTTAGATGAGAAAAGTGGCTGAGTGACTGGCCCTGGGATGCAGGTAGCCTTTTCATCCCTTGTCCTTGATGGTATTTATTTGTTGGAGAGCAGACTTTAACATATATCGCCTCCATGTGCCTTAAGTCACCGGATCTTGGTAGAGACAGAGAACGTGCACAGCTGGGAGAGAAGGCTCAAGCTTCCACAAAGTTCCGGTTAGACACGAGGGAGAACTTTTTTAGAGGAGGCCAAATGATGACGATGATGGAGGAAAGAATGAGTCCGTTTGCTTAGAAATCTTTAAATTGAAAATCAGTTCTCTTGAATGACTTAGGCCCCGTCTGGGGTGATGGGACCAACAAGATGGCATCGGGGATTTCCCCTCATCCTGGGTTCTGTTACGTTTTGTGTCATTCGGAGGCATGTGGTGGCACTTAGACCAACACCATAAACAAGGTCATTAAGGAAAGAGCCGTGAAACACTGTCCTTCACTCGTATTCTGTGGACAGGATGTGGCAAGTAAAAGCCCACATGGCTGTCTGTGATGCGACAGTCTCAGTGAGAGAAGGGTTAGCATGATGGGCCTGCAGGAAGGGGAGGGGCAGGGGCAGGACAGAGCCCGCTCCTTGCTCACAGGAGGGCTCCAACACAGGTGACAAGGGTGGGCAATCTCCAGCGCTGGGAACCACATCCTACCTGCAGAAATGCTAGGGAAGGGCTTCATCCACCACATCTTTGACTGAGGGCCCTTCTCGCCCCAGTTGCCTGTAACCTTGCATCGGGAGCATATTACATGCCCCACTCTGGGGCTATCTGGCTGGGTCAGTGGAGACTCTTAATCTGCACCACACACCAGATTATTCTTTTGGCTCCTTTTTGAATGAGTCACATGAGGGACAAAGTGTATGGCAAGAGTTAGACCAGGAGAAGTATTTGTCTTTCCACCCTGACTTCAAGGTTTCATGAAGGGACGGGAGCTTGAAGTCATTTTTGAAGCAAGAGAGGCACTTGTTCTGGGAAGAGGCCTTGGACCAAAGGGAACACCATCTGGGAAGAATAAAGATACTGACATAACTGTGCTATTTTAGGACCAGGTGCCTGGTGACAGAAGGGGCAGCTCACGGGTGCTGATTTGAACATTGCTCTATCACTGTCTGAGGCTGTCATTGGTGTCTTCCCTGTGTGGAGTAAAATAAAATGGAGCTTAGGTGAGATCTCAGAGGTTAAATATACCGAGGGCTGAAATGCTTCTCTTCAGATCATTGATGGGAACTGTGCTTTGAATCTGACTGAATCGGCTCAGCATTTGAGTTAACAGGGCTGTTGAATCAGCATCTTTTACCAACCCATGAAAGCTAAAATTTAAAAAGGAGAAGGCTTTGCCCTTGCATCCTATTCCCGTCCACCTGTATGATAGGTCTTCCAGCATCTGCATAAGGGGCTTCTCTGCAGCCTGTGTTGGGGTTTGCTCCACTGACTGGGGCTGAGCCCTAGGCCACCTCCCAGAGTGCCGTGTGCTCACCTGGTGCTCCAGGAAGCCGACACAGGGCATCTCAAGCTGCTCTGCACGTTGCTTTCCAGTTTAACCTTCAGGTAGTTCTCCCCTTCCTCCTCAAATTTCCTGGTTTGCTTTGCTTTGGAATCGTGTGCCTGTCAATCCTGAAGATGGCAAGGCGAGGCGTCTGCGGGCTAATGAACAGCTGCGGGAAGATAATTAATGCTCTCCCACCTTCCTTGCAGCCTTTACCACCTCACCACGACACAGCCTGCAACATCTGTGCTTCCCAGCAGCCGAGCTGTAAAACACCCCTCCCTGCTCTTCATGAAACAACTGTCAGACGGGCCGACACCCACGTTAAGGGCAAAACTTACAAAACGCTGCAAAAGATGAGCTGTGCTATTCCCGAGTCGCAGATGTTGAGTCTTTCTGCGAGAGAGGACCGTCGAGAACTTGGTTTGGGACGTGCCTGGTTCCTGTGTGGATGGGGAGGGAAGGGGGAGGGTGGGGACAAGAGGGGCCGTGAGGAAGCAGCTTCCAGTCCTTTCTTCCAGGGAAGGTAGCTGAACCTGCAGGCTTTTGAACCAGCCTGGAACTGCTTTGACAATCACCCAGGACAGGATGGAGTTCTCATAGACTTTTCAGTGTCTCATCCAGGGGTGACATTCAAAACAATAAACAGAATAGCACAGGCACCATTCAGAGCAGACATCAGCCATAAGCACTTGGTACTGCTGTTGTGTGTACTGGTTGCATATTAGACCTGGGCTCATAGTCCATGATCCCTCTTCAACCTCACACATAATAACATTTATTGAATATCTACTTTATGCCGGAAATGGTCCTAAGTACTTTTGGTAATTTTGCACATGAAGGGTATGACTAAAATTGCTTCGACTATAATAATAATTCTTTTTCTGACTTATGAATGCTAATTTGCGTGTGTAAGACTTTAGCTTCACCTACATTTGTGAGATCTCAGCCTCTTCTACATCTTGCCTGCCCTCCATCCCCCATCCAGGTATTCCTGGGCATTCCCAGGGGATAGCTCATCAATGACCAAGAATGGTCCTCTCATGTTCTGTTCCAGGCTCCTGATGGTGTCTTTTACCCACAAGACACTGGAGGGAGGGTACCCTGCTGCTGAAACCCTCCATGGGAAATTGCTTTCCTGACTGGGGTGCTGTCTTCTGTTACTCTCACCTGCAAACTCTCCTGACATTACTGTGCTAATAAAGTAATAAAGTGTTGTACTTCCTCCTCTGTGCCTTAGTGTGGCACTGCTGCCCCCAGAGTATCACAAATGTTCCTGTGAAAAAGCTCCTTCACGTCTGCTTGTGGCCTCTGCCTGTATTAGGCAAAGCCCGACTGGAAATGCAACACACAGGATCTTCTCCATTTCCTTACTTTCCTTATCTCGCCACGCCCAGAGCCCCGAACTTCTCTCCTTGCAGGCCGCTTTCTCCCAGTCTAAGTAAGTATCTGGCATATGTGGTGAGGGTGTCACTGGCCCCACGTAGGCCCTTTTTGGCCTTAGCCAAGATCACCCAGCATCAAGTAATTCAACTAACGTCAAGTCTCAAATTGCCTTGCCCAGGGGATGTTTACTGGTGTTATGCAGGAAATAATGTGGCACTGTGCAAATATGGTCCAAATAAGTTTGACCAGGAGCCAGAAAAGACTCTTTCGACAAGACTCTAAAACCATTCTTGCCCAGAGGAATATGGAGCCTTCCCAGAGACTGCTGGGCAGAGAGACCACAGACAGAGAGCTCAGGATAGGAGTTTATTGCTCTAGTGTTAAAGAGGCACAGCTAGCATATGGCAGGGCTGCGAAGAGCAGCACCTTCCTAGAAAGTAACTGAGGCCGGTTCTTAAAAGATTATTCCTTGGCCAAGTGCTTACGACAAGACTCAAACTACATTCCAGGCCTGACCAGGCCACAAAGGCAGACCGTGTGGGCCTGCAGAAGAGGGCCCAGGCAGGCCCAGAGCTACTCTCTGCATTCACTTCATCAATGGTTCTTCAGAGAGGATGCCAGGAGAGGTACATAAGAATCCTCTGCCTCTCTCTACAAATTCTTAATAAAGCCTTTAAAAAAAATCCTTAATAAATTCCCAAGTTAAAAAACTCTTCAGATGTTTTAAAATATAGATACCTAGCTGGAGAGGATATTACCTGATTAATAGAGCTTAGCCTCCGGTGCCTAGACTTTGCAGAGCCGTTATCTATTAAAGAGGTCTAATTATTTCTGAATGTACCAACTAGTCACTCTTCGTTACCTGATTGAACTTTCTTCCTTGGTCCCTGGATTCCACTCAACTTGAGCCTGGCATAGGAGCTCTTCACAGTAATTGCCCCTGGGGAAAATGGGATGAAAGGCAAACCCTGACCCTCAAGATGCTTGTTGTCTAGTGGGTCACAATGGCATAGTGTGTGATGGCTGGTATACAGGAACACAGAGATGAAGTAAAAACAGATAGAAGAGATGCCAAAACAAGATGTGGCAGGGGTGGGTGAGGAGTGGGATTAAGGAAGACTTCAGAGTGGAGGGGACTCTAGAGCTGAGTCTTAAATGCTCAATGTATTGATCAGGTGAAGGGGATTCTCAGAGTGAACAATCTGTCCAAAAGTGTGGAGCCTTGCAGAACACAATGTGTCTCAAAAACTGTCATTAAGTCACTGCAGTTAAAAAATTTGATGTGAGTGTATCAGGGCTGAGATATGAGACTTCAAGCCAGATCATGGAGGGCCTTATAGGTGGAGGATGTCACACTAAGGAGACCATAGTTTGTCTAAAAAGCAATGGGAAACCATTGACTGATTTTAAGCATAGGTTTGACTCGACTAGACTTGCCTTTTAGAATGCTCGCTGCTCAGTCAAGCTCCAAGTTTAATAGTAGCTGCGTCATTCACCATTAGGGCTGAGACAGAACTCGGTCTTGAAGGCAGTGTTGGAGACTCAAGTGAGTATCTGCATTTCTTGTTTCTTCATGGTTTTTCAAAGCGCACAGGAGAGAAGCACATCCCATTGGTTGGAGCCATTAGCTAACACTGTGAATCCTCCAGGATTGGCATCTGAAAGGCTTTGGTTGACTGTTCTCAGTTTCCATGTTTAGACTAGCTCCAGCTCGGAGAGCCTTTGATGTGCCCATTGTAACAGAGTGAATGATTGAGGAGTTATGTCAAAGAGCCTCAACTCTTTGTCCTTGGAGAGCTATCTTGGTCTTGGCAGAGGACAACATGTTGACATGGACTGAAATCACCACTCTAACTGAGAAGATCAGGGGGCTGCTGGTTGATTTAAGGCAGCTTCACTGGCTGGCCAAGTAACACTGTTCTCAGCCTTATGGATTTCAAGAATTTTTATTATCCAGCACACCATTATTTGGACAGAAATAATACTTTTTTCACACCGTGTTATTTCTGAAAATTTAATGCATTCCTCCACTGCTGTACCTGCCTGGAAGATGTTTTTCTAAAGTCAGGCAGAAGAAAACCTATACTAGCTCTGAAAAGTGGATGCCTGCTATTCACAGTGCGATTACCATGACAAGTATTTCTAATTGCCACTTCCCTTCCTCCAAGCCCTCGTTTTTTTCAGACATTGCGAATTTCTGGTAATCTTGGGTTATTATCACTCGGAGCTGCTAACCTGAGTCTTGACACTCCTCCTGGAGACCCATGTCAGAAATAATTACAGCTCAAGAGAGGTGATTCTTCCTTCGTTATGAGCAGTTGCTGTGTTGGTATCTAACATTGATTAGCAATTTGGAACAACGCATTCCGTGGGCTCCGACACACGTTTGGTTCTTTTTCTGTGCCCTGGAGAATAGCACGCATTGTTCCTCTTCATCCCCTTGCCTCCCTGTGCCCTTGTGTCTGTCTGTGTGTTTTGAGAAGGTTCCTTTCATGCTCCAGTAATTTATTTACTTCCAATGTTATTTTCTCCTCTCGTTTCTCAAGCCATTTGCTGGTTGTGTTGGTGAAGCAGAGAGAGTTCGCTTCTTGGAACTGGATGCTGTGACTGGTTGTGGGAGTTCTGAGAGCTGAGACAGGGCTCTTTAGCACCCAGTAACCCAGGTCTTCAGCAATGGCAGTAGGAGGGGACAGGGGAGATGAGGCTGGTTTGAACAGGAAGGAGGGAAAGGTAGGGGTTGCTACTTGCACAGATGCCTGCTTCTCAGAAGCCCACTTCTTTCCTTTTAGACAACCCCTTATCCTGCTCATTAGCCATGCAGCCTGCAATTGCTATGGGGTGGGAGTGAGGGGTGAAGTTTATAACCATAGCTCCAGAAGGGGCCTAGTTTCTGTCTGCTCTGGAGGATGAGTAAAGGCACGTACCTGCCCAACAGTTCCTCATTAAATGTGACCCCCGTACTGGAGAGGCTTTTTTTGCGTATGGTCGTGGAAAGTCAAAAGAACTTCAGAAATGCATCATTAGGTGATTTCTTTGTGCAAGCATCATAGAGTACACTTACACAGACCTAGATGGTGTAGCCTACTACACACCTAGGCTGTAGGTACTAATCTTATGGGACTACTGTTATCCATATGTTCTGTCATTGACTGAAATGTCATCAGGTGGCGCGTGATTATATGAACAGAGGGAAATTCTTCATGGGAATTCCATTTCTTTCTTTCCTTCCTCCCTTTCGTCCTTCCATCCTTCCCTCCTTCCTCTCTCTCTTGAATTAGTCAAGCAGGAAAATATCATTAAATGCGATACTTTCTTTCCTGATCTGTTTATTCTTCTTAAGATTCAACTAGAGCCAGCATCTTTGTCCCCAAGTATATTTGGGTACTTTTGTGTTATAATGTGGTTGCTGTGCTTTAGTGAGACTCTTCCACGCTTCCGTCCTTGGATAGACCTTTCCTTGACTCTGGCTCCCAACTCTTTGAAAAGGCAGCTGCCCTGAAATCTCCCAGGAATTGGATTTACTATACCAGGGATTGGGTGGCCACTGGATGTCCAGGATCTCAGTGTAATGGCCTTCTACGACATACAGTTTATTTGCTCATTTACTCATCCATTCAATAAATACGTATTAAAATAAAATATTAAAATTAATAAATATATATTAAAATTCATCTTATTGGGTGATAGTCTAGGCATTATTGATATTTATTGATAATCTATTACGTTCCAGGAGCTTGTGCACACATTATTGGAGTGGCTATGTTACATACAGGTTACCAATAAGGGCTTTGAACTCGAACAGATCTGTTTGAAGTCCCAGTTCCGTCAGTTGGTACATGTGTAACTTTAGTCATGTCCACTAACTTCTCCAAGCCTCAATACTCTTATCTGTGAAATGGGGATCATATTAATTCCCATCTGGCAGGGTTGTTGATAGAAATAAATGACTTAGTGCGTATTGAGTGCTTGTATTACCGGGCACATCATAAATTTATGTTATCTGTTCTCATTTTCTCATTTAATCTTCACAAGACCCTGAAAAGTAGGTATGATTATCCCATCATTCTATATAGAGAACCCAATATTATAGATTTTGGAGAATTTCTATCCTAGGTTTTAGAACTTTACATCACTATGTCCATACCTACTGTTTTACAGTTAAGGAACTAAGGGACAGAGAAGTCATGGAGTCAGGACCACAACCCAGGTTCCCTGACTGAGGCCAGGTCTCCTTAATTACTTAACATTCCCCCTCATTTGCGTTACAATCTGCATGTTCATCTGAAGGAAGCTCTTTGAACTGTCTGCAAATGTCTGTCACCTACTAATGTTAGCACCAGCCCTCCCTTATTTGAAGGCTGACTGCACAGTTCCTATTTTCCAGACCATTTTCATCTCTCTCTCTCTGTGCACTTTGGACCTTTCTGTCCTCATTAACACCTCGACCAGAAAGGAAATGTAAAGAGAAATAAAACTTACACCACTCAGTTTTGCTCCTTATTAGCAGCCCTTTTTAAAAGATGTGGTGGATGGGGAGGCTGACTTTTAGCTACAGTGGGGTTTTTTGATTATAGCCATGGATTTAAATTAGCTAGGCTACCTTTCTCGCTGTTTCCATGGATAAATGAGAGTCAATTGTCTGAGCCCCAGTGGTCCTGTGGCCACAGAGACCCCCTGTCTGCCCAGCCAGCAGCTCCGGCCCTTGGCCTCTCTGACCCCGCTGCTTGCGTCTCCACTAGAGGCTCCTCGTTTCAGCTTGGAGATGGAGAGGATCCTCTCTAAGGTCACTGTGGCCTTGGCCACATTTGTTAAGGCCACCATGTGCATATGTGAAAGGAGGCCCTGGATTCGTGCAAGATGGTGGCCCTTGGTTGACTTGAACTGGAAAAACACAAAGCTGGAAACCAAACATGTCAGATGTTTCGCTTCGTTCTTCTTATGTTTTAAACCCTTGTCTCCTTTCTAGCTACACCACATTCTCCTCACAGAGTGCAAGCTTTCCTCTGTCCAAGGTCCTTGGGACTTCTCTGCCGCTTGTTATCCGGACTGCATTCAGCCGCGGCCTGGGCGGGGAGCCTGGCAGCCTGTTAACCCTGTCAAGTGGGCCTCCTTCTGCTGTTTTTTGATGTTGGGAGTGTCAGCAGAATACAGTCCCCAAATCGCTGTGCCCTTTTGGCCTACTCCACTTCTTAATTCCTTCCGCCCAGTTTATCATAGACCTTAGACACATCCTTTTGTCTTTTATTACCTAAAGGCTTTCTCCTGTGACCTGACTTCCAGCAACCAAGCGTGGGCTGCATTTTAATGGTGGATGTGGTGTTGAGAAGCCACTTGGGAACAGGGGATGGTGGCTTGTCTGAATGTCCTCAGTTTTCTCATCTGTAAAAGCATGGGGCTGTTCTAAATGATATCAGTGGTCCCTTTTGGCACTAACTTTCTATGATTCTGTAAATACTTGTTTTAGGAAGTTCCTCTTCAGAGTCGTGGAGCCAAATAACTACATATAGGTAGGATTCAGACAACTGGAATATAGTCTAATATTTTCATTAATCATATGATTTCAAATTCTGTATCTCTTTTTTCTCATAGAATCTTCTGTTAAAAGTCCTAGTAATACTGTGAGAAGAAATGGGATACCGTTGGTAGAAAACTTTGAGTGTTTCATGATGTAATAAGAAAGCCATTATTATAAACCTAAGGCATTATTACTAGTATTTTAAGATGTCTCTGATGTAACAAAAGAGTATCTTATTTGTTTTTAGAGGCTACAGGTAATGTAGCCCCAGAATTTACAGATACTCTTTTCATGCTGTATGCTTGGAGTTAGAAATAATTGGTCTTACAATTACATGTTTTTTGTAAGATATTTGAAAATTTGGGGAAAATATTAAAACGATTTTTTTTTCATAAGTAAGGAGATCAAACTCAGGAACCGTGATGTGCTAGAGGAGCAAGTGTGCTCCTCCAGTGTCAGAGATTCCGGGTTCAAGTCCCAGCTTGGTCATAACTGGACTATAAGCCCCTTGAGGGCAGGACTCCGTTTCCCCAGCACCCTGAACAGCTCCTGGACTGAATCTTTGGGGCCTGAAGTGCTTCAGACATATAATAAGTATCTAATAATAAATAAAAAATAATATACAAAATAATAAAAATAAACAAATAACTGAGTGACCTTGGGCACCTTGTTTAACTTCTCTGTGTCTTATTTCATTAACTCAGAGAATTCAGGGCTAGGCTGTGTGGGGGACACAGGACATACAGCATCTCTATTCTTGAGGAGAAGGTAGCGTAAGAAGAGATGATGTGCTCCCTTAACTGACCTCTGAGGCTGTCTGGAGGAGAACAGGGAAGAGGACCATTATTGTTGCTGTCTGCTGTTCACAGGGCTATGGAGAAGCTCGGGTACCCCACTCCTGGGGAAACCCTTCACAGAGTGGGGGAACTTCTAGGGACTCTCTCTTTTCAGCCCTGTTTATTTCTGCATCACTATCCTCCACCACCAACAGGTAGAATTTATCCTGCTGAAAAG
Source organism: Equus asinus (assembly GCF_041296235.1). Lineage (NCBI taxonomy): Eukaryota > Metazoa > Chordata > Mammalia > Perissodactyla > Equidae > Equus > Equus asinus. Next base: position 44,877,507 of record NC_091814.1, read on the forward strand.
GCTTGAGCCTTCATTTCTTTGGAAATCCTCTGCAAACAACTACTTGCGACTGGGGTCCAAGGCGCTGTAGTTATACGGAATCTTTAAGAAGCTTCTGTGAACACAGCCAGCCTTAGTGGGGATACATAACCTGGCCTGTTCTGATTGGCGTGCTCACTTTCTCCCAGTCCTCCCTTCTCCTTTAAAGAAATTTGAGTCCTTTTAACTTACTCTGTCGCTGGCTCCCACTAGGGTTTGGGACTGAATAACCTTTTTAATAATTTGAGAAAGAGAAAATTTGAAGGCAGGGAGATGAGAGGGGAGGGTTGGTGATGGGAGCTGGAGCTTTTGGGGTTGAGCCTTGGGGGAGAGGAAAAGAAGAATCGTGCTGTCTTTTGGGAGGAAGGAAGGGAGACGTGGCTGAGCGGTGGGGAGATCAGGGGCTCAGACCCTGCTGGGTCTGGCTGCTCCAGCCTGGAATTCCTGGGAGGGTGACCTGAAGCCAGTGCCCTGTAAACTGGGAAAAGAGTTGGAGAAGACCCTCTGGTAAGCAGTGAGGTGATGGCGGCACCATGTATGGTACAAATGGACCCACAGCTTTTCCTGTCAGAAGGATTTAAGTTACTCTGTCTCAAGAACCATAAATGTACTGGAAAAAAGAAGTTAACAAACAGGTCCCTCTCTTCAATCCTAGGAGACGGCCATGCTATATAAGCTTAACAAATATATTTAAAACTCTGCTGGGTTTTTGATTACAAAAGTCATGCTTGTTCATTGTAGACAATACAAAAAAGCATCTAGAAGAAAATAAAAATCACCCAGAACTGCCCTCCTGGAGATGGCCACTGTTAACATTCTGGCATGGGGCTTTGCCGTCCACACGCATATGTTTCTAGCAAACAGGATTGTAACACCTATGTCATTTTGTAACTTGCTGTTTTACTTAACCACCAATTTGAAACATTTTTATATGTCTTTAAATATTTGCCTTCAACATAATTTTTAACGTATGCCACTCACTCTTAGCTGGTTCTTCATGGCTATTGATGCACTGAGAAGCTTGGGGCGGGTTTGGATTCACCAGCTTTGCTCTTCCCCGGTCTCCACCTCCCTCTGCTTTGCTCCATCTCAGAGGTTGAAGGGCCCTCACTCCTTGTCAGGACTCCTGCTTCAACCCTTGCTCTTTATCACATTCCCTTCAAGAAACTTGCTTGTGCTTGGCCCCCACACCCCAGCTTTCCATGTCCGTGGTCATGCCCCTAGTTCAGGCCCTTCATTCTCCCCATTTAATAGACTGTCATAAAAGAGTTCTTAACTTATCTTCTCCCCTGCAATGTCTCTCCTCCAACAAGTTTTATACATTCTTAGCATATTAATCATGTTAAGTTATAGCCATGATATATTACTCCTCTGCTCAGAAACATTTAGTGTCTCCCCACCACCTACCATGTCAAGCCCAGGCACCCTGGGCTGGCACACAAGGCCTTTCATTCATGGCCTCATTTGCCGTACAAGAGAGGAAACTTTAACCCTTCTCTTGCTGTCCTCCCACTAAATCCAATTAGTCACGGTCTCCTATTGATTCTATCCCGCTGTTGTCTCACCGACTGGCCTTCCTCTCCACCCGCTTTGCTCCTGCCTAGCTCACACCCTCCTGATGACTGAATGACTACAAGAGACTTGACCCTGGCTTTCCGCTTCCAGTTCTTCCCCGTCTACACTGCTCTTCACACTGCTCACAGAATGCTCTTCTAAAGTGAAATATGACCATCATACATGCCCTTAAAATCCTTAAAGTCTTCCCATAGCATTTGGAAAAAGTCCTAATTTCTTAGCATAACCTAAGGGTCCTTCCTGATGTGGGCCCTGCCTCATGTCCCCTTCTCACGTCCTTGACATCAGGCTTGAATCACACTAAGTGCTCCAGTTCCCTGAATGGCCCGGAAGTGCTGTCAATCTTGTCCGTGCTGCCCCACCCCTCTTTTGTCTGCCCCGCCTTCCCTCCCTAGACTTTGCCCCTGCCCCTTGGTTAAACGCCCATCTTAAGTGCTTCCATGGCTCCTTGCTCTCCCTTTTATCCCGGTTCCTATCATGTGGCGTCATAATTGCCCTTTTACTTGTCTGTTAAGGAAGAAGCCTTGGGTTCCTAGAGGGCAAAGATGGTACTTTAAATTTCTTACTATTTCCCCAACACCCAGTACAGGGGATACAGCAGGTTTATTCAATCATTTTTGGTGTATGAATGAATGGATAAGTGTCCTAACATTCTGTAGTGATGTATCAAGCATTCAGATACCGAGAATGGGGCAGTGGGTGCTCGTGGTCCCTCACTGGCAGTACAGACAAAAGGAGTTCGATAAATAGTTAGTTGTATCTAACACGCAGTTCCCATGATTGCTGTAAGTCTTCATCCTTCTGTCTGTGCCTGGGGCTGTTGACACATGCTCCGTTTGTGGGCTCTTTGGGTGTTTGTGTGTGCATTGTGGCTGGGGCCCTGTGCAGTGAGCTGTGATCCCAGAGGGGAGTCTGAATGGGGTCATGATTAGCCTGGGGCCATTTTGACCTTTGCCCCAAATTTGATAGTGATGGCAAGGGCAGTGATGATGATGGTGGTGATAGAGAAACACAAACAAAGTTTTATCAAGTCCAAGCTGGGGATGTGAGTGATGCTTTTATTCTATACTGGTCACAAGGCACATCCTTTGTCTATAATAGATGTGACATGTCCCTGGCCCAAATCCCTAAACTATTACAGTTGCCTTCTAAGGGCCCCCATGCTTTCATTCGAGGCTCACACCATGGAAACATTCTGATCAGCTTGCCCTTCCTTTTAAGACCCTCTCGTAGCTTCCTGTTACATTTGGATCTGAGGTTTTTAATGATGAGCTATGAAGTCTTGCCACCATCCAGATCCTGCCTTTCATTCCAGACTCACCCCACTTCCCTTTCTTCCTTGATCTCCCCATTCCAGCCACTCTAGCCTTCTCTCAGTTTTTGATCTCTTTCCCATGTCAGCATCTCTCCTCCACTTGGAATTCTCTCCCTTTGCTCTTCATAAGACTGACTGCTTCTCTTGCTTCAAGTCTCAGCTTGGGACACCCTGACCACTCTTTCTAGTGGGCTTTCCGCTGTACTCTATCACTATGTGCTTTCCATTTTCTTCATAGCATTTCCTACCAGCTGGAATTATGAATTTACCTTTTGGTTTGCTTGTTTATTGCTGCTCTTCAAATCTAAGCTCTAGCACTTACTGGCTGAATGTTCTTGGGTCAATTAAAGTAACCAACTTTCACCCAAACAGCCTCATCTGAAAATGGAGATCTTTTTCTCGAGAGCTATTACTGTATGCCAGGTACTGTGCTAATCACTTAACATGGATTGGTTTGGGCCTCCCAGCAGAGAGCCACAGAGAGTACTCAAATTGCCCAAGGTGACACAGCTAGTTAATGGCGTAAACAGGATTTGAACCCATTCAGTCTGGTTTCAGAGTCTGCGCTCTTTACTGCTTTGCCAGGCTAAAGAGCAAATGTTCGCTGAATACATAACTGAGAAGCTCCCTCCTGAGCCCTCTGGATTTCTCTCTGAAAGTGTTCTGCATGATAGCAGGAGCCTTTGCCAGCTTTCTCGATCCATCTAGAATGCCTGGATGCCCCCCACCTTGCCCCACTTACCCTCCTTGGAAGGAAATGTGGCTTGTCTGGCCCCCTGAAGGCTGGAAAGCAAGCTGCAGCCCCCAGGCGGCCCTGATGGGGTGGAGGCAGGGGCCTCCCGCCTTTGTGAAGCAGGAGTAGGTTTTAGACAAATGCGCCGTGTGTGCTCCTGGCTGCATCCGCTGCCTACAAACATCCTGCTACAAAGACTTCACTCTGGGTTGATGCTTCTTTTCTTTTCCTTGACAAAGGCAAAAAATGTGCAGGGAGGAACACCTTTACTCTGAAAAGAATTGTTAAGTGTGGAGCTGGCCTTACCGTTCCACCGATGAGTGCGGAGGACCCAGGAGCCCGGCAGCAGGGGCAGGGGGGTCAGCTCAAGAGGACCCGGGATCTGAAGCCCCAGTTTCCCTAGTGGTCTTGCTGTGGGTCCCTGACCTGAGGTGTGAGAGGTGCTGTGAGAGACAGGGTTTGCCTCCCAGCTGCCGATGACAAATATCACCACACCCGGGTCCACATTTCCATTTCCAGAGCCTTCTCCTTTTTTATGAACAGAGTCTATTGAGGGCCTGTAGGGATCCCTTGGAGCAGGCCTCCTAGTTGAGGAGCCCCACCCTCGGGGCTTTGCCTGCAGTAACTGCTCTCCTCCTCTATCCTTCATTCCACCAGATACATCTCTGTGTACCAGGCGTGCAGCAAGAATCTCATACGTGAACATATAACCCTTAATGACTCTCACACGACCCTGAACGAGTCTCCTCTCCTGCGCGGAAGGATGTCATAAAGACAGGAGGTGGTGTGAGCAGAGGCATGAGATCAGGAAACTGCATGAATTAGGAAATGGGGAGCTCATGCGCTTGCCTGAAGACAGCATGCTAGTGAGGGAGTGCATGGGTTACTCTCCTGATGTCGCTGATATTTATTCTTTGCCTTTCTTGTCCCTGCTCTGTGCCCCAGGAGGCTGACTTCTATGGTTCCATCACACGGGCTCCCTACCCCTGAGTTTTCCTGTTGGAATTGACCAACTGAAGGCATGGTAAAGCCATCAGGGGATGGGAGGAAGGAGAGGTTGGTTGGTTGTTCCTCTCCCTCCTCCCAAGTGGGCTGAGCTTCTGGCAGAACTACAGGCCTCTAGCAACACTTCTGTCACAGACTCATCTTCCTTCAGCTGTAGCTCTCTGAGATCTGCTAACATCGTTCCTCACTGTCACTCCTGCAGACTGAGTGGTACTTATGGCTTCTCATTGCTTGCTGGTTCCTGTAGGATTTGCCTTCCCTTGCTGGTTCCCTAAACCCTACTCACAGCCCTATAAAGTCCCCTGAGTGATTTCTCTGCAGTTGACCCCTTTAGTGTGTGTGCCATCTGTTTCCCGGTGGAACCCTGACCAATACCGCGAGTCCTGGGAGATGAGTCTCGAAAGACTGGACATAGCTAGATTTTGGAGAATACTGAGGGCTATGCTCAAGATTTTATCTTTTTTTTAATCAGGCAACTTGGAAATCATTACATGTTTCTGAACACAGGAAGGACTTGAGCAGAGGTACGTGGCAGCAGTCAGAATAAAGAGCAGTGAATGCAGGAGATGGTGCAAACGTGGAGAAGTAATGGAAACGGCAACTTATTGGACAGGTGAGAAACGGAGAGGGCACCTTTGGAGTTGGGTCCACGTCTCCAGCACCAGGCTAAGTGAGAGGGTAGTGGTGCCACAAGCAGGACTGGGAAAGGGCAGGGCAGTCACTGTTACATTTGGTTTGAGATAAGTTGAAAATGCCTCATATCTTCTATAAATTGTGGTCATGGTTGTCTGCGTTGGGGGGCTGTGTATGAAATAGTATGAAATGATTCATCCATCAGTCCCGAGCCTGTGATGTCACTCAGAGGTGCTGCCCTTCTGTGGAGGGGGCTACTTAGCAATCACCCAGTGCAGTTTCGGTACTTTCAGAGAGTGAGTCCACAATTGCCCTCTGGGGGTTGCTGGATGACAATGAGATCTCAAATCTTTTTTGCAGATGTAGTTAGTATTTAGAAATGAGTTGTGGCCACAAAATATATCACACGAAGACGTCTTGAGGGAATGAGGGCTACTTAGCTTAGAGAAGAGAAGGCTGAGGGGAAAAGGAGATTCATTCTGTGCAACGGCAGAGGGCAGCTCTGAGAGCGATGAGGGGCGTTGTCATGGAGGTCAGCTTCAACTCAGAATAGAGAAGGGCCTGCTAAAGGTTGATTCACTCTGCCCATTGGTGGGACGAGCCTCTTACACAGTGGTGAGAACCTGACCCGAACGCGATTAAGTTGAAGCTAAATGATTGCTGGTCACTTCCTATATTGTGCTATAAATTGGGTCGAAGAAAGTCACATCATATTTCATTTCCCGAAGTTCCAGCCCAATGATTCCATGATTCTCCTATCGCCTAAACACAGATGCAGAGGGGTTGATGGCCACGAGACTAAAACCAGCAGCTGTCCAGATTCCTGGCCTCTCATTACAGGTATGTTCTAAAGGGAATCGACAGGGAAGAGAGCCCACAAAAAACCTTTTGTGGATTAGAAGTTGAATAATCTTATTTGTTCCTATTCCTCCACTATGATTATCTTTGTCTCCTTTAAATAATATCCCGTTTCCTATCAATTCAGATTAACAGCGTGAGTTTGATTGGTCAGCCGCTTGGGGAATATGTAGAAGAAAGAAGAAATGCGCTTTCATTCCCTGGTGGGTCCACCAGCTGGGGAGTTTCAAAGATTTCCTTTTAAATCTCAATTGAAGATGGGATAAAGGAAATGTGCCGTGATGAAAGCATGTTTGGGATGTAAGAAAGGTGGCAAGTGAGGACTTTCTTGCTAAAAGAGGGCAGAGAAGAATCTTTTTCTTTGGGGCGGAGGGGGTTTAAAAGATACATGCCTACCTAGAACTGCGGGCTCTTGAAGGTGTTCAGAGGATTTTCTGCCTCAATCTTCCATTTGATAAATCATACATGGTATCTATACATCGACTTCATTTTAAAAACTGTTATGTGCATTATCTCATTTTATCTTGTGAAGCAGGTGTGGCAGATAATGCTCTTTCCATTTACCAGATGAGCAAACCCAGACCCAGCGAGGACAAGTGTCCCGTTCAAGGTCGCGTGCATGACAAGTGGACGAGCTGGGCTTTGCGCTTGAATCGTGTGGTCTTCCTCCCACATCATAATGAGAGATTAGATGGTAAACTAGCACTTACAGTGTATTTATCTCATGCCAGACACTGGGCTAAGCACTTTACATGGGTTAGCTCATTCAATTCTTAAAACAATCCCCATTTGCCAGTTGTGGAAACTGAGGATGCTGCCTCCAGCCTCTGGTTCTACCGAAGTATAGACTGCAGCGTAGTCTCAAGGTTGTTACAGGCTCACTTCATCTCGAACACCAGGACGAAAAACAATGTCAGTAGCATTCAGCTCAGGTGAGCAGGTGCGTGTCTGTGTGTAGGGAGTGTGTGTGCCAGGAGCCCTCCCAGAGCTCCACACTGCATCTGTAACTGCCTGCTGGGCATCTCCACTTGCTTATTCTCCCAGAAACTGAAATGTTCCATTTCTCAAACTCAACTCATTCCCTTCTCCCCAGCACTGTTCCTCCTTTTGCATTCCTGTCTTGGCCAGTGCGGTGACTCAGTCTCAGCACAGACACCAGGTGTTGGTGTTGAGGACCTTTAGATTCTACTTCGACAAAACTGCTCCTGGCCATTCCAGCCTTTCTATTCCCACTGCTGTGCCTTAGGTCAGACCCAGAGCTCTGGGAGGGCTTTTGTCACACAGATACCCCATATACACACAGACAAGCACATACTCACTTGAGCTGACCTCTGGTGGTAGATGTCTTTTTTTTTTTTTTTTTTTGCTGAGGAAGATTGGCCCTGAGCTAACATCTGTTTCCAACCTTCCTCTTTTTCTTTTTTCTCCCCAAAGCCCCAGTACGCAGTTGTATATCCTAGCTCTAAGTTCTTCCAGTTCTTCTACATGGGATACCACCTCAGCATGGCTTGATGAACGGTGTGTAGGTCTGCTCCCAGGATCCAAACTGGCGAACCCCAGGCTGCCAAAGTGGAGTGTGTGAACTTAACTACTATGCCACCAGGCCAGACCCTGGCAGTAGATGTCTAATGGAGCATCTCTACTCCTCTTCCATTCCTACGTATTGTCTCAAGTTACATTTTCCAGAAATAAAGATTTTATCCAATTATTCTCTTTCTCCAAAATCTTCATTGGCTTTCTGTTATGGTCATTCATTCCTCAGATGCTCATTGAGCAACTGGTAAGTGCCAAACTCTCTTCTAGGTGCTGGGCATACCAGCGTGAACAAAGTAGTTACAAACCCTGTGGTCGTTCAGCTTGAGAAGTGCACGTTCTTCAGCCTAGCATTCAAAGCCGTTTACAATTTGGCTCAACTCAGCTTTCTGGCCTTTGTCATCTCTCCATACACCTGCAGGTAACATCCACATTCCTTGTCATCCACTCATCCTGAGCCTTCTTGGTGTCCTTTCTCGTGCCTAGCTGGGCGGTTACCTTGACCTGGAGTTCTGCTCACCTGTCCACGTTTCTGTGACCTAGCTCAACTGCATCTCTTCCCTGCGTCCTTTCCAGATCGTGCTTCTCCCTCGACAGCTCTAGTCAGAATGAATCTCACCCAGACAGTGAGCACAATGCTTCCATACATTACGGTCATTATCCCATTATCTCTGTGTGTATCTGTCTCCTCCTTAGACTGAGCTCCTTGAGCAGAGGAATGTCTTATCTGTGTTTGTATTCTTGGTACTTTGCTCAGTCCCTGGCACATAGTAGGTGCCTAATAAATGTTAGCTACTTTGAAATGGTTAGATGTTGAAGCTTTGACGGTACCCCCCACCCCACCCCACTTTGCTATCATCTACCTCCCCCTTTTCAAAGCTCCTCAGCAAGCTTACTTACACGAACAAATAAACCTTGCACGCTGGTGTACAAGTTCAGGAAGGCACTTTTAAGCCTCTAGGTGGCACTGTTACTGTGTTCAAAGTGCGGCTGTTGTCAAGTTGGGAAATGATATCAACCCCTTAGGGTCCCTGCCTTCCCGTCTCCTCTTCCTCCTCCTCCTCTCCTTCCCTGCTTCCCTTTCTTCTTTCCTATCTGTCTTCTCCTTTCCCTCTCCTCCCACCTCCATGTCTGTTCGCCTATAAAATCTCCTCACAGATTTTTAAAACAACGTGGACTGAGGAAAACATACAAGGCCCCCTGGAGACCCTGTCTCCTCCTTCGCACACCTTGTGTAGAATTTTAAATTTTATTATTTCTAATAAATTCCATTCAAATTTTGGAGGTGTGGGCGGATTCTGATCTTCAGAGATGGGGAGATAGGAAGTAGTTAAGTAGTTGGTTTTTAGAAGCAGGTAAGGAAATAATTCAAAAAGGCCTCTCAACACATCTGGCTATCTACCTCAGCTCCTGGACATGTCGTAGGTGTCAGGGGGGAGTGGAGCCCTGGGCTTTGCTGGACAGATCTGAAATGGACTTGTTGACCAGGTTTAGGAGGGCTGTGTCAACAGAGGATGTTTCAATTCAACTCAGGACGGAGGTGGACTGGCCGAGCGTGCTGGGAGGCCAACTCAGAGGAGGAGACGGCGGCGGGCAGGAGAGAGGTGGTGGCAGGGCCAGGCGGGGTGGGAGCAGTGGCAGAGCTCCAGAAAGGCAGGGGAATGCAGCCGGGCTTTGCTCTCTGGTAACAAATCTAAATCTCTACCTGCCTATTTTTCTATAGTGCCCACTGCTCTAACAAGTCAGCATTTCAAAGGGGGATGGTGGAGAAGGGAATTGGTAACTTAAGCTTGAAAAATGTCGTTTTGCCTCAGAACAAACTGCCTTTCTATGCCCTGGCTCCTTTTGTGTGTTCTAGATTTAGGCGTTTCTGGAAGATCATTTGCCCCGTACTAAGAGGAAGGCTCATTCTGCTCATTTGTTATGAAATGTAATGGGACTGCCTCTCACGGGAGAAGAGCAGCCACCGTGTTCTGTGGGTTTCTATTTTTCTGTCACCAAGAGCACCTTTCTCTCTCTCTCACAACAAAGAAACCACAGATTTCCACTTATAAATTTCTCTTCAAAACAATTAAAAATCTATTCACTTTCTTCCAAATCCTGTTCCTATATTCTTGTCCTGCCTTAGGTTTGAGGTCATTTGGTTTGGAAGAGGGGCCCTCTACTTGCCTGCAGTTAATTAATCCGACTCTCCTCCTGCCAAATTCCTCAGCATCTTTTGCTTTCTAAACGTGAGCCGTATTTCTCCTTCAGGCGACACGTGTTTGTTATCTATAACTTTTGGGGACAATGCGTTTATCCTTCAGTACTTGATTGCATTGCTGTTATTCACCATTAAAAAAAATTTGGCTACAACTTTAAAAGAGGTTCAGAGCTTTATTCGATTTTTCTGTCTCCTTATAAAAGTGTGTTCCTTTTCGGGGCCAGCCCGGTGGTGTAGTGGTTGGGTTCACATGCTCCACTTCAGCAGCCAGTAGTTCGTGGGTTCGGATCCTGGGTGCGGATCTACACATTGCTTATCAAGCCAAGCTGTAGCAGCATCCCACATACAAAATAGGAGAAGATTGGCACAGGTGTTAGCTCAGGACCAATCTTCCTCACCAAAAAATAAATAAACAAAAAATGTTCCTTTTCAGAAATCTGTTTTTACTTCTGTACCAAATTGTTTGATCAGTGTCATTGATCTCTGCCATGCTTTGGGAATGTGGAGGCCCATGTGTGAGGGACCATGTTCTCCTGAAACTGGTTAGAGCCCTGTAGCACTGCTGTCTGTTGGAGAGTAATCTTCCTTCACTGTGCTTTAAATATGGGGAGAAGGAATAGAAGCATCTGTCAGATGGATTTGGAATATGATCAAAGTCTTTATAGTTCCCCAAAGCTCCCTGAACAAAATAATATCTATCTTTTCCTTTTCTTGCCTTCTCAGATGGCTTCTCAAACGTAGCTCAAAGCGCCTTGCCCCTGGGCCATGGCTGGCACCCCCTGTAACTCCTTGCTGGGTTTCTCTTCCTGTCGTAGGATTCCTTGCAATTTGACCAGGGCTCCAGAGCCTTGGGGACCATAAGGAAACTCACTGCCCACCAGCGTGAAGTGCGCCGAGCCTGCCTGCTGTGTCCCTCTCTGCCAAAGTCATTGCTAGCAGTTTTCTAATAATTTGGGTATGATGGAAAATGAAGGTGTTTAGGAGAAGTGACGGCCCCAAAAGACACCCAACAGCCTGAGGCGTGGCTGTGGAGGAGGGATCTGCATGGCTTAGTGGTTGAGAGTGTGGGTTTCCAAGTAGGTTACACTTGGTTTCCAATCCCCAGTCCACCCCTGTGTGGCACTAGGAGAGATACATAGCTTCTCGAGGCCTCCTTTCTTTATATAAAATAGGATAATCACAGGACCTCAAAGGGTTATTCTGAGCATCTCCTGAGATAATACATGTGGCACAGGCAAAGTTCTTAAGACAGTGGTTGAAGCATGCCAAGTGGTCAGTGAATGTCACCTGCAATCTACGACTAAGATGATGAATCTTAAGACTGAAAGCTACCTTAGAGGTCATCCACCCATTCCTTCCTCTTACAGCTGAGCACAAGACACTCAGGCAGCTGTCCACAGTCACTCAGCCAGGTGATGACAGCAGCTTCTCCTGACTCCTAGCCCAGCACGCTTTCTCCTGCAGATGCGAGCCCTAGGCTTCCCATCCTATTCTCATGATGGTGGCGGGGGTGAGACACTGGTTAAGGTTGCATAGTCATTCACTCAATAGATATTTATTGAGCAGATACAATGACAAGAATACACAGATCCTATATTCAGCAATCCTGTTGTGTCACAGGGGAAATAAAATGTGCACCAGTAACCAAAAGTCAGAGCACTGTAAGAGCTTATTAAACAAGGATTTAAAAAAAGTGTCATGGAGGGCAGAGAAAAGAGGCCACATAAAGCTGAATGACTGGGTAACACTCAGTGACCACTTATTGAGCCCCTGTTGTGTTCAAGGCACAATGGGGCATCCAGACTTTTAGAGCAGGAATGGTGTCTTATTTATCTTTGAATACCCAGCATCTAGCACAGTATGAGCATGTGGTAGGTAGACAGCAAATATTTGTAGGGGGAGTGAGTAATCTCAGGTCTCTATCTTCCATCATCAGCCTAGAGGCCATCATGAGGACGAGCTGGCAGATCACCATCTCTGCTGCTCGCTGATTTCTCCAGTCCTGTGCCCGCAGGTGCCCACAGCAGGACGGCAGCCCTCAGAACTTCGTCCTGCGGTGGTCGCCATAATTGCTGTGCCTTAGGGAGGCCTCTGCTCACAGGTGTCTGACTTTCCCTCGGGGGCCATTCTCTCCTTACTGTCAAAGCTCTTGTGTCCAGCACCCCGTCCCCACAGCACTCTGTGCCATGCTAATCTGATCAATGATTCCACTTTGTGGTGTTACTGCCCAGCTTGGCTGCCCTCTTAGAAAGCAAGCAGGGAGGCGTGATCTAATTTCTAGAGAGTTCTGCTGCTTTGGCTGGAGGATTGCAAGAACTGTATGGGTAGATTTATTTCTCAAATAATCCTCCCCAGAAACCTGTGTTGGCTTTCTTTGTGGAACACATGGATATCGCCAGGGTTATTGATTTGACCTTTCCCCCTCTCCCGGTCTGTGCCCTCACTGCTCCATTCTCTTGAGCTCAGTGAGACAATTTAGAGCCATTTCTAGGAAACCCACGCTCTTCTTTTTGGCATTTTGGAGAAAGAAAAACATTTTTGATATGAGCACAGAATAATGGGACTGAAACACCCCAGACACAGCTCTAGGTGTGTGGTGCATTGGAGTCCACGGAAAACAACTCGGTGGACACAGTTCTAATGTGGGTTTTTATCTCTGATGGAGGCTCCATCTCTGCTGGGAATCCAGTTGATTGGTTGGGTGGTACAGAAAGGGAAATATTCTGATGTTTCCCTCATTTTGCAGTAAGGGAAGAATGCAGGCTCAGGGAACTTTCTTTTTAGTTTAGTACTTAGGTTGCTGCTGTATGTGGCACTGTATGTTCCTCATGTGGGAGGAGTGGGGAGAGGGAAAGTCCTCAGAAGTGTATGCCTGGGTAGCATAGTCGATTTTTAAAAGAATAACCTTTAGGGGCCGGCTCAGTGGTGCAGCAGTTAAGTTCATGCGCTCTGCTTTGGCAGCCCAGAGCTTGCTAGTTTGGATCCCAGGCATGGACCTATACACCACCTATCAAGCCAGGTTATGGCAGGCATCCTACATGTAAAATAGAGGAAGATGCGCACGGATGTCAGCTCAGGGCCAATCTTCCTCAGCAAAAAGAGGAGAATTGATGGTAGATGTTAGCTCAGGGCTAATCTTCCTCAAAAGAAAAAAAAAGAATAATCTTTGTACTCTTGTTTTTTAATTATGAAATTATACATGTTCACTAGAGAAAAATCAGGAAATCAGATAAACAAAATCAAGAAACAATTATTAAAACACCACAATGCTAACAACTTACAGATATTTATCTTTCCAGACTAAGCATGGCCACCTTTTGAGCTCAGAGGGTAGAAATGGCATAACTCCTTCTTCACTACTAATTTAAAAAAATCAGGGCTGTTTATGTGAACTGAAATTGATAATCAAAATATATTGTATTTGTCCACTTTACTGTGTTTACAAAACACATTTAGGTATATCATCTTATTTAATCTTATAATGATCTTAAGATTTAGGTTGTTATTACCCTCATTTTATAATAAAAAACCCCTCAGATTCAGAAAGGTATAGTGACTTCCTCCAATTAAATAGCAGGTAAGTGGCAGGGCTAGGACTTCACCTGAGGTCTTTTGATTTCAGAGCTAAAGTGCAATTTACTAGATTCCAGCCACCTCATCATTTTAAGGGAGCCCTGTGTATCAATCAGCAATTGCTACAATAATGCTGTGTAATAAACCACCTCAAAATTCAGTGGCTCACAGCAAGTGTTTATGTTATCACTTACAGTTCTGCAGATGGATTACAGTTAGCTGACGTAGCCTGGCCTCGCCTGGGTGGCTCTGCTTCAGGCTTCAGATTGGCTGGATTTGGCTTAAGCCTGTGTCTCGGGTTTACATCTCTTCCCTTTGTGTTTATTTTGATGATCAGATAGAAGAGGATGCTCTTCTCATGACAGATCACTGGAATACAAGGTCTATGATGAAATATATAAGCATATTTAAAGTCCCTGTTCCCACCGTGCCTGGTGACATTCCATTGCCGAAAGTCACATGGCCAAGCCCATGCAATGAGGAAGGATATACTACCCACAATGGGAGGGGAAGCGGAGTGTATAATAATACAAGCCATCACAATCTGGCCTCTTATTCATCCTTCTCCTGCGTGCAAAATGTACTTATCCCCATCCCAATACCCTTAAATGTCTCATCCAATCTATATCAGGCTTGAGGTCTAAGATCTTGAAATTATACCAAATCCTGATATGGCTCCTATTGACCGTGACACTTATGAAATAAAGAGACTAGTTATTTGCTTTCCAACCACCCAACATACAATGTTATCAGGGGTAAAATAACTGTAATAAATATTCCCGTTTGCAAAGGGGAAGAAGGGTAGGCAGACTGCTGCTACTGATCCGCGGCAATTCTGAAATCCTGCTGTGCAAATGCAGCCAGATTTCCTTATTGTGTAGGTGGAGAGTGTTCTTTTACTAGGTTGGGGGTTGGCAATTGTAAAGGGCCAGATAGTAAATATTTCAGGCTTTGCAGGCCATATGGTATCTGTTGCAACTTCTCAACTTTGTGTTGTAGCAAAAGCAGCACAGAAAATATGTAAATATATGGGTGTTGTTGAGTTTCAATAAAGCTTTATTTACTAAATTAGGTGGCAGGCAGGGTTTGGCTTGTGGGCCATGGTTCACTGACTCCAGGATTAGGCCCTGGTTCTGCTCCCTGGCAGTGACTCATGGGTCCATTGTTCTCCACGTCTTTTGGGTCCAGCTCTCAAGAGGTCCCTCCTTTTCCATCATTCACCATGCATGGCCATTTCTGAAGAGAACTTTAGAGAATAAGCTTTTTTTTTCTGGGTCAGAAGTTTTTTCAGTCCATTTATAGAAATTTGGGGACCAGAGATCTTTTTACATCTCAAACAGTCTCAGGTTGATGGCATTTTACCAATCCAGATATCTCAAAAGTTTGGGTGAATTTCCTATGTTTGATTCCAGTGAACTCCATGTTAGTTACATCTATGATTCATTTTGAGACATGTCTCTCTCTTGAGACTTAACTTTGGCTAGCTTGGGTTTATTAGGGCTCTGTGGGATCATGCCTTCATCTTTCTAAGAACACTTTGTTCAGCTGAAAAGAACTGATAGGCACCACTTCGGTCTTTTCAAAAGTTGTAGCAAAGGATGTGACAACCACATTTAGTCTTTGTCCAAAGGCTGATAAGATGGTAAGGTGAAAAACAGTTTCACTTTTCAAACCTGCAAGTCCTGGAAATTCTGGGCTTTTTATACTCTCTCTCAGTTTTGCTCTCAAACTGGTCAATTCCTTTATAAATTCAACTTTGCCTTGCAATACTTTATCCAGCTAGAAACAAGCAAATTACACTATCAACCTTCTGCCTTGACACTTTCTTGACCAATGCTTCAACTTCATTAGGCACATTTCCTGTTCCAAGTTATCACAGATGAGTTTTGCCAAGTGCTTCATCACTAAATAATGTGGAATGGCATGTTTCCAGCTTTCCATAACAGTTTCCTCATCATCTGCCGCCTAATCACCAAACCACAGTCACATATTTCAGATTTTTATTATGGCAGTACTCCACTTCTGATACCAATTTCTGTGTTGGCCAGCTATTGCTACAATAATGCTGCATAATAAACTAACCCCAAAACTCATGACTTACATTAACAAGCACTTATGCTCACATTCACAGGTTTGTGGGTTGATTGTTATTCAACTGGTCTAGGCCGAGGTCGGCAAGTGGCCATGTTTTAGGTTGCACATTAACTGGGGTGGCTCCAGGTGATGTTTTGGTCTCAGGCCTTTTCCATATCTGTTTCTTTCAGCCCAGGCTGTAAAGGGGCAGCGACTACTCGTAACTGCTCTTATTATAGTGTATCACTGGAACACTAGCCCAGTTGAATCATAAAATACAGTTAAATCTTTTGCTTGCATCATATCCATTGACATTCCATTGGACAAAGAAAATGCATGGCTGAGCCTAAGATCAGTGGAATAGGGAAGTACACTCTGCCCAAAGTGGGGAGAGGAAGGAATGAAGTTTTTGCTGAGTAATAATTCAAATGATCACACTAGGATTCATTTTCAAGACATTGATGTCAAAAAGAGAAGAAAAAGAAGTGAACATTTATCAAATGCCTTACTCAAGGCATCTGGTTTTTCAACTTATTTCTCACAATAATCCTATTACCAAGTTTGACCAATGGGATGCAAGTGACGTGTCCCACTTCTGGATTGTATCCTTCAAAGAAGGATACCTCCTGCTGGCTGGGACGTGATGATGGGAGTTAAAGATTCACTTTGATCCCCAAAATGGAAGCCACGTTGGTGATGGCAGAATGCCTTCCTAATCCTGGACTATTATGTGGAAGAGAAACTTTGATCTTGTTGAAGTGACTTTTTTTTTTATCTTTGTTGCAGCAGCTTAGACTGCACATAATATTTCTTCTAGATTGCTACACAATAGGGGAAAACTATCTTGTTTAAGCCACTGCATTTTCAGGTGTCTTTGTTAAAGGAATTCAGTTTATTCTTAACAAATAGAGATTGTGGTACTACTATGCATGGTTGTTGAAGGGATTAAATGAGATAATGTGGAAAAAAATCAGAACCTATTAAACTTTCTGAATAAATGGCATTTGTAATAATAATATTTGCAATATAATTGATATCAATGTAAACATATTTAATATAATGTATACAATGCAATTAATATAATAATAATAATTATTATTATTACTACTGATCAAGTACTGGCCATATCCAGTGCAGATTAGCTAGCTCTACTGAACTGTCAATATTGGTTCCCTGGGGAACTCCTCTTTCTTCTGCTCCATCTCCCTCAGTGTAGTAGTTTCTTCTGTCATTTTCTTCACTTGTGGCCCACTTAGACTTCAACTAGTTTGTCCATAAATAATCCTGAGAATACTGAAGAGTTAGAGGTGTTTAAGTGGGAGAACCCAGGGCTCTAGCGAGAGATGTTGAATGTGGTTGGGGTGTGGCATTGGTTTCCAAAATAAGATAGCAGAAGTGTTGTGTATTTCGTCTCCTCGGCACCACATATTCTGGACTTTTGAAATATAGTTCAGTCCCTGTTAGATCCCTCTCAAATGCGTGTAGGTGGTTCAAGGAAAATTCATCACCATTTCTGGAAAAATAGTCTTACATTTAATAGACTAAGGACAGAAGATCAATAATATTCTCTATGCATAGGAGGAATAGTATATTTTCATTGTAAATTCAGGGTTTATAGAGAGGTGTTGTGAGACTGGCAAAAAGAGTGGCTTTGGTGCCTCAAAGAAAGTCTGTCCTTCATTCCTGCAATAAGCACTTACTGAGCATTCTCACAAGCCAGGTGCTGCGTTGGGGATACGAAAATGGATAGGATGTATTTTCCACCTACAAAGAGCTCACTATCTGGTAGTTGCAAGAAGGCAACATACGTAATGCTTAAGAAAATGGACTCTGAAGTCCGTCTAATTGGGTTCAAACCCTGCCTTTGATGCTTAGTGGCCTTATGACCTTGGGCAATTTACTTAACTGATTTGTGCCTCAGTTGCTTCTTCTGTCACATGGAGATAATGTATGTACTTCATAGAGTGGTTGTGAGCATTAAGTAAGTTAATACAGGTGAGGCACTTAGAACACTGCCTGACACATAATAAGTGTCTATTAGACCGTAAGCTCTGTGAAGACGGGGGATCTTGTCTGCTTTCTCACTGCTGTATCTTTAGCAGCTAGACCAGCGCCTGGAACCAGTAGGCACTGAATAAATATTTGTTGATTGAATACAAAGGCATTCAAGCTTTTTGTTCTCTTTAGACCCCCCACTCTCCAAAAAAGGGTAATATTTATTGAGCACTTACTATGATTCAGACTCAATGGTAATTTTCTTTTTCTATTACACTACAGATGACTTCTCTGCTTTCTTAGATCTCCTCTGAGAAAGGGAGTAAACATCTATCAAATGGTTTCTGAATTAAACTCAGTGTCCTGGAAGCCTTACAGGCTATTTTTCACGGACAGCTCAAAGGCTTGGGAATTCCAGTGTGCTGCTTTTTATAATTTGAAGTGCCATAAAGACCTTTGACGCTGAAGACTTCTCTTTAGCGATTCACATATCCTTGCCTGCACTTGGCGTCTATGATTAGACTACAGGTCATCAAGACAGGCCTCTAACTTCCTGAAGCATTCTGTGTTTATTTTTGCACATTTTATAATTTCTTTTCTCTTAAGAATACTTTGTAAATGGTAACTAAAACCCATTTGAATAAGACTTAGACTCAGACTCAGTGCTCACTGATTTCATTTAGTCCTCCATAAACTCTGTAAGTTAGGTGTTATCATCATCACATTTTACAGATGTGGCAACTGACGCTCAGAGAGAGAAAGTCACTGGCCTGAGATCACACAGATGCTAACTGGTAGATTCAGGATTTGAACACAGGGCTCTCTTGCTCAGGTTCTTGTGCTTTTGAACCACTGCCCTCTCCTGCCTCCTGAAGTCCCTGCAGATGCCAGGTTGATGGCTCTATCGGTGCTCTTGCACACACCAGCCCATGTGCCCTTGCACAGGTGCATCTACAGGACAAAGGGAGGTGGGCACCGCGGGGAAAGAAAACACACAGAAACCTGCATTTGGCGTCTTGGCTGCTGTGTGCTCCTCACATGGTTTATCAGCTGAGAAGTGGAGAGCGAGCGCTGGCTCCGAGTGTTGAACGGCTCATTGCCTTGGCTGCTCCTGTCTTCCTTCACGTTCAGGAAACAGAAGATGCAGTTGAACTTGGAGCTAATGGGTCTGTTCCATTCATTATTTACCCAGGACAGTGCTTTATCACAGGAGCTCCTAAGTGTCTGACAAGGAAGAAAGCATCTCATTAGTGCCCAGGAGGTTATGAGGTGGGCAGATGCTTGCTGTTTTCTTCTTTTCCTGGACAGAAACTCAAACGTCTCAGAGAGGGTGGTGGAAGCTTGAAATCTGGAAACTCCAAAAGCAAGTCAGACCAATCCTTCTCCTTGTTTCCTTTCTTACCCTTTGTTAAATGTGAAATAAAACCCTTTCTAGACTCTTGCTATAATGTAGGTGCTGTCGAGTTGGTATTTACATGCAGTCTATAGGGACAAGAGAGGGCAACAGTTTCTAGATGTGCCTCAATTTACGTTCTTCACGTAGCAGCTGCCCCCAGCCCTGTGTGTGTTGGTAGAGTAGATGGGGTAGGGGTGAGGTCTGCAGGTGACCTGGCACCTTTAATCATTGGCCACTGGTGTCTATGTGTAACAAGATGTCATATAGTGTAGGAAAACTCTAGCTAATTAAATCTAGGTCTTCCGTCTCCAGGAACCAAGGGCTGGAAGAACCATGACCTGATTAGTTAATAATATCCTCATGTTGGACGGACTGGCTGGGTGGTACAGCGGTTATGTTCGCATGTTCTGCTTTGGTGGCCCAGGGTTCGCAGGTTTGGGTCCCTGGTGGGGACTTACGCACTGTTTTTCAAGCCATGCTGTGGCGGGCATCCCCCATATAAAGTAGAGGAAGATGAGTATGGATGTTAGCTCAGGGACAGTCTTCCTTGGCAAAAAGAGGAGGATTGGTGGCGGATGTCAGCTCAGGGCTAATCTTCCTCAAAAAAAAAAAAAAATCCTCATGTCGGATGGAAAATAATAACCATCACAGTAATAGTATCCACTGTGGTAACAACAGATAATATTTATGGAATGTTTCTGTATGCCTGCCTCAAGCTAGGTGCTTTGCATTCACTATCTAATTTAGTTATTAGAACAATCTTACGAGGTTTTCCTATAACAAAAACTAAGCACCTGCTATATGCTCTTCATTGTTCTAGGCATTTGGGATAGATTAGTGAATAAAACAGCAGGGAGAATAAACAGACATAATGCATGAGTTGTATGGTATACTAGAAGGTGATAGTGCTGTAGAAGAAGAAAAAGTCAGGGAGAGGGTATCTGGAGTAAGCGGAGGGACAGTTGGCAATTTTAAATAGGGTGTTCATGGAACAGGCGACATTGCATCAAAGACTTGACAGAGGTGAAGGAGAGAGTGGTACGGAGAGCTGGAGGAGGGGGCACCAGCAAAGGCTGGAGGCGAGAGCATGCCGGGTACTTTCGAGGAACAACAGGGGTTGGGGGGTGGCACAGTGTGGAGTGAATTGGGAGAGCCGAGTAGATGACGTCAGAGCGGCAATGAAGTGGGCAGACGGTTGCGGGAATGTAATGAGGGGCCATTGGAGGGTTTTGAGCAAAAGAATATGACCTGACTTACTCTGGCTGTTGTGGTAGATTATTAGTCCATCATTCCTATTTAATAGCTGAGGAAATTGGGGTTTAGATGGGTTCATCTGCTTAGGGTGACAGAACTGGTAAGTGGAAGAGCAGGACAGACTTCCAGGTCTACCTGATTTCAGTTCCCATCCTTTTAACTACTACACTCTATCATTTACATAATATGCTCAAAACTACCCTTTGCTGCAAACGGACGATTTTCATTTGCTCCTCGTCAGTCTCCGTCTGCTGCACCTGCCCCTCCTCTCCTTGTCCAATCAGGCTGGATGTGGTAATTTTTGTTCAATCTTGTAAACAGCTTTAATCTCTTGCTATCAATGCATCCCCTCACCTGGTTGTTTCTTTGCAGATTCATCTCATACTAAGAGAGAATTCCTTGAGACTCCATCTCTCTTTTGTTCTGGCACTAAGGGAGTGGTGAATGTGTGGAGATCGTGTTTCAGTTCCGTGGCCACTTTGGGACTACAAGAACGATTCCAGGCATTGGACACTCTTAACATCCTGTTCAGTGGCCCAGGGAGTTGATGGCAGAGGGATCATAGCCACTCAGTGGGAAATCGGGGCTCTATTTCATTCCTTTTCCTGGAACTAGCACTTATGTCTCAGTAGGTGCCCTTTTAATGAATCAATTAAGGAGGGTATTATTATTGGACGCTGTTTTCAGTCCAATTAAGACCTTGCGACATGTCAGTTGTGATACTAAAAGTGAGTTAAGTCTCAATTTTTCTTTATTAGGGTGTTTATTAGAAGATTGAAATGTTCATTACGTGGAGTAAAGTGATACATTCATCTTCTGCTCATCAGAAGCACAGTGGCACCCCTATTGCACTCAGGGTTAATATGCTGGCCTTTCTTTATACACAGAGCTGAGTTCTAACTCTGCTCTGGTGCACGTAAAAATAAATCTGTGAAGTCCACGACTCAAGTTAGAGAGTTTTCTTTTGTGTCATGTGACCATGGAAAAGGTGGCTATGTCTGCTTATTTAGGAGTAAGACAGTAACTCTATGTCTGTAACCTTGATGAGCCAAATAGGAGGTTTGGGGAGGGTGGAAGCTCATGCCAGCCCTTGTGATTAGCCCAGGGACTAAAAATCACAGACTCTGTAAGGTGTACAATTTTTGGCCATAAAATTTTTCAAATATATAGAAAAGTATAAGGAGTAAATTATTTACACTTATTTATCCTCCCAGCCTTAGCAAATCTTAACATTTCCCTTATGTTTAGTTCCATATTTTTTGTCAAAACATTATGGATTTCGTTGAAGCCTTTTATGTAGCCCTCCCTGACCCCACTACCTGTCCCCATCGCATTCCCAAGAGTTAACTCCCCTCTTGAATTTGGTATTTATCAGCTCTTCCAGGTTTTTATACCATTACTCTACATAATGTATGTGTGTACAGTCACACGCCACGTAATGATGTTTTGGTCAACGACAGACCACATATATGATAGTGGTCCCATAAAGTTAGTACCATACAGCCTAGGGCTGTCGTAGGCTAGACCATCTAGGTTTGTGTAGGTCCACCCTATGATGTTCACACAATGACAAAATTGCCTAACGACGCATGTCTCAGAATGCAGCCCTGTTGTTAAGCAATGCATGACTCTTTATAACAATACAAAGTTTTGCTTGCTTTCAAACTTTGTGTAAGTTTTAGCTTATAGTATATCTTTCTGTATCTTGCTTGCATCCATGGAAGATTTTGTTTTTGAGATTTATCCATGTTGAAATACATAGGCTTAGTTTGTTTTCTTTGTTGTATGTGTATTTATCTCAATTAATTTATTCGTTCTCCTGTGACGAACTTTCAAGATATTTCCATTTTTTCTGATTAAAAATAATACTGAAGTGAACATCCCTGTAGACATCTTCTTGCACACACTTCCAAGAGTTTCTCTAGGCTGCGGTTTCTCAACCTTCAAATGAAAAAGGGAAGAGATGCACTTCACATCACAACATAGTACACACACGTTTGCATACACACACCACAAATGAAAGTTTCATGACAGTACTCCTCGTATCCGTGAAGCACTCTGCTATGTACTTTGATATCTATTCTGTTCTGTCCTGTCCTATCCTGTCCTATCCTACTTATTCCTTTTCCTATTCTATTTTTTTTTTTAATTTTAAAAAAGCTGGTTGCAACTCACTAAATTGATTCCATGACCCAGGAATGGGTCACAGAATGCAGTTTGAAAAATATTTTTCGGTGATACATTACCAGGAAGTGAAAATTTTGGCCATCTTGAATTTTACTAGATATTGGTAAATTGCTCTCCCAAGTGTTATACCCCTTATTTTTAATTTTTTGGATGTTTTGCTTTAGCTGTGTCTGTTTTAAGCAATAATAGTTGTATTTAAAAAGAACTCTAATATGATATTCTCTCATATCTTATTGAAAATTTAATCTGTATATACACACAGTGATATATTTGGACTTATTTTGATATTTTTGTTTTGTATTTTTATCTTTTCTCCTTGCATCTTTTATTTTTTCCCTTCTTGCCTTCTGTGGATTGATAAATTTTCTATATTTCCACCATCAACTTCTTATATTTCCTCTGTTGGTTTGGAAGATAGAGACTGTGGTACTATTCTTTTACGAGTAGCTTCCCTTACTCTTTGAAAAATACACACTTCACTATAAATATTTATAAATAATTTCAAGTTAAGTACTTTTATCTTTCTTTGGAACAGAATATGGACATAACACCCTTCTCCATTGAACATAGCTCTTGCATCCTATCTTGTTATTTTTGTCTAAAGTTTAGTTTTACCCCATTTTAAAAACATACAAAAATGTTATCAATTTTTATGGCAAATAGTTAAATTTATTGACAAATTACTTTCTTTTCTCACTTATTTCTTGTTTTCCCTTTATATTCACTTTTTCTTTTTGCTGAAGTATAACCTTTTGTGCATCTTTTAGTGAGGATACATGGATAATACATTCTTTGTCTTTTTTAATGGAAAACTACCTTTATTTTGTCCCTACTTTTTTTTTTAAAGATTGGCACCTAGTTGTGAGTGCTTCTGGTTGTGCTATGTGGGACGCCACTTCAGCATGGCCTGATGATCGGTGCTGTGTCCACGCCCAGGATCCAAACCAGCGAAGCCCCAGGCCGCCCAAGTGGAGCGCGTGAACTTAACCACTGGGCCATGGGGCCAGCCCCTTGTCCCTATTCTTGAGAAGTATTTTAACTGGGTCTGTAATCCTAGGCTGACATTTATTTTTCCTTAGCATTTCAAAGACAAAACTCCCTTGTCTTCTATCTTCTTTGTTGCTGGTGAGAAGTCTGCTGTCATTCTAAACATCATTCCTTTGCAGGCAACCTGGCTTTTCTTTCTGGTAGTTCTGAAGTATTTTTCTCTTTTCTCCCTGATCCGCAGGTTTAGTAGTGTCAGATGTGGATTTATCTCTACTTTTCTTGCTTGGTAGTCAGAGGGCAGTCTTGATTTGATGACTCTTGCATTACTAATTTGGGAAATTCTTAGTTCTTATTTCTTCTGGAACACCATTAGAAATCTCTCATTCCGTTCTGTTTCTTAATTGCTTTTTAATTTATATTTTTGTTTTCTCTGTGATAATTTGAGTCAATTTCTCTGTACAAAAATTTTTCAATATATGAATTACCTCTTCGAATGTCCATTCTAGAGTTTATCCCATTGAGATTTAAATTCAATGACATCTCTGATTTATAATTTTTTTTTCAGTTTTATTGAGGTATAACTGACAAATAAAAATTGTATATATTATAGGTATATGTGATGATTTGATACACATATACACTATGAAATGAAGTGATTACCACAATCAAGCTAATTGGGACTGTTTCATTTCCACTTGGTTCCTGTAGTCTCATAATTACTTGCTCTTTTAAAGTGGAAATTGTACTTTATTACTGAGTTTTCTAAACATAGCTCCTTTAAAGTCTTTGTCAGGCTGTTTCATAAAATCAATTTAATTCAGCATGAATTTATGCTCCAATGGGTGATTCTGTTGACTGTTTTCTTAGCATTAGATTTCTTCATGTGTTTTGAAATTTTAGTTTTCTGGCTAAATGTTAGTGGCTTCATGTTTCTGTTTCTCTCTCTTCCTCCCCCTCCTCCCTTTACCCATCTTCCCTGTCCAATGGTTCTGTCATTTATTCCACCTTGTTTGTGGCACCCTAGGTTAAAACCATTTGGGACTCTTGTTCTGAAGGGACACTGGTGATAGCACAAATCCATTCATCACATCATCAGCTATTGACTTCAATTTCTGATGGAGAAGATGTGGCTGGGTCTTCTAGCCACTCTAGGCCTAGAGCTTGCTAAAAGCTCTAGCCATGGGGAGGCTGTGGGACAGGGAAGTCTCCCACTAAACTCCTGGCCTGAAGCAATAAGCACTTTTCTATTCCTCTGTTTAGATGGCTAACTTCCTGGCCACAATTCTTTGTATTCAGACTCAGGCTCCAGCAGCCTTCAGTTTCTGCTCCACTCAGCATTTTGTATTTCTTTTCTGTTTTTGGTTCGCAGGAAACTTTATCTTGTTATTGAGCTTGCCTCAACCTTTTTTTGATTTCTATTTTCATATTTTGTCTTTCATTCGTAAGTATGTGGAGCAGAGAGAATGCTACAAAGCGTAAACTCCTTGTCACTCTCGTCCAGGAGTGATTGGTTTTCCCCTAATAGTCTTTGTTTGTTTCCTCGTCTCCCAAGTTAATTTTTCAGAAGAGCTTCCGATAGCCTCTCATTCTCTCGTCAAATATAAGAGCCAGATCTATTTTCAAGTCAGTTTTTTCTCTCACCACAATAAGCCTAGTTAACCTCATCACGACACAGTTACATCTTTTTTCCTTGTAATGAGAACTTTTATTCTCTTAGCTACTTTCAAATATGCAATAAAGTATTATTAGCTATAGTTACCATGCCGTATATTACATCCCCCGGACTTATAACTGGAAGTTTTTCCCTTTTGACCCCCTTCACCCATTTTACCCACTCCCCATGCCTCGCCTCCGGCCACCACCCATCTGTTCTCTATATTTATGAGTTTCTTTTTTGGTTCCACCTGTAAGTGAGATCATGTGGTATTTAACTTTCTCCATTTGACTTATTTCACTTATATATAAAATATATATATATACACATATATCTCACATTTTCTTTATCTATTCATCCATAGATGGACACTTAGGTTGTTTTCATATCTTGGCTACTGTAAATAATGCTTCAGTGAACATGGGGGTGCAGATACCTTTTTGAGTTAGTGTTTTCATTTTCTTCGTATAAATACCCAGAAGTGGAATTGCTGGGCCATATAGTGGTTCTGTTTTTAATTTTGTGAGGAACCTCCATGCTGTTTTCCATAGTGGCCGCACCAATTTACATTCCTACCAACAGTGCGCAAGTGTTCGCTTTTTGCCACATCCTCACCAGCACTTGTTATTTCTTGTCTTTTTGATAATAGCCATTCTAACAGGTGTGAGGTGATGTCTCATTGTGGTTTTGATTTGTATTTCCCTGATTATTAGTGATGTTGAGCACTTTTTCATGTACCTATTGGCCAATCTGTATTTTCTTTTTGAAAAATGTCTATTCAGGTCCTCTGCCCCTTTTTTAATTGGATTTTTTTTTCCTGCTATTGAGTTGTATGAGGTCTTTATATATTTTTGACATTAACCTCTTATCAGATGTATAATTTGCAGATATTTTCTCCCATGTAGTAGGTTGCCTTCTCATTTTGTTGATGGTTTCCTTAGCTGTGTAGATGCTTTTTAGTTGGATGTAGTCCCATTTGCTTATTTTTGCTTTTGTTGTTAAATCCAAAAAAATCATCACTGATGATTTAAAAATCAAGACTGATGTCAAGCAGCTTACTGCCTATGTTTTCTTCTAGGAGTTTTATAGTTCCAGGTCTTATATTCAAGTCTTTAATCCTTTCTGAGTTAATTTTTGTGTATGGCGTAAGATAGTGATCCAGTTTCATTCTTTTGCATGTGGCTGTTCAGGTTTCCCAACACCACTTATTGAAGAGACTGTCCTTTCCCCATTGTGTATTCTTGGCTCATTTGTTGTAAATTAATTGACCATATATGATTAGGTTTATTTCTAGGCTCCCTATTCTGTTCTGTTGATCTATGCATCTGTTTTTATGCAAATACCATATTTTTTTGATTACTATGCTTTGTAATATAGTTTGAAGTCAGAGAGTGTGATGCCTCCAGCTTTGTTCTTCTTTCTCAAGATTGCTTTGTCTATGTGGGGTCTTTTGTGTTTCCATACAAATTCTAGGATTCAAATTAGTTCTTAACAATTTAATCTCATGTTCATTCTTCTTTGTGGAACTCTGGTGTGGGCTATGTGCCTCTTCTGAATGGTCTGGTCCAAGAGCTTCAGGATTCTCTCGACTCATCTAGGTTGGTTGAGACGTGTTCAAAGTTTACCCTAGGTCTGAATCTCTGGAGTAATCATCAGATGGCTGTGAGATCTTGAGAAAGTTACATGAATTCTATGCTTCAGTTTCCTCACATGTAAAACAGAGATTCTAATGGAACTGGTCCCAAGAGTTTATCATGAAGATTAAATAAGATAATGCCTACGAAGGGCTTAGCTCCGTTTCTTGAGATGATAAGAACTCACTAAAAATAAATGGTGGCTATAGTAATTATTCTTACATTTACAGATAACCCTGGACATAATCCATCAGGATGGGAGGTTGCTGGAGAATTATTCTGAATGAAAGCCAGGAGACAGTCAGAGGCTATTGTGAGGACACCAACAGGGTGAGGGAAATTTAGGAAAGAGACCAGAAAATAACAAAGGGATGCCCTCTGATGCATTTGTCTTCTAAATCTATTACAGCTTTTAGTAACTTGCCTAATGTGAGTGGCTCTTTCATATTCTAAATGCAGAAGTCAATAGGAAAAAAATGATGTTCTCTTTCTCTTGGGCCAAAACCTGAAGCCTAAGTCCAAAGGCAGCTGGGATGCAGTGGAAAGAGCACTATTCTGGGTAAAGGAGGATCTGGGTACGATCTTGGCTCCACCTCCTTGGATTAGTCACACCTCTTCTTTAAGCTTCAGTTTTCTTCTCTGTAAAATGTAAATGGTAATCCTACTTCTTAGGGCTGTGTCAAGGATGAAATGAGATAATGCGTGTGTAAATGCACGATAACTAACAAGTGCTCAGGGACTTTGCAGAAAGAGAAAATCAAAGGGATTTGATGACAAATGCCAAAAACACTGTCTCCCTGGATCCCAGCCTCAACCCATATTTGTGTAACTCTACCTGTAGGCTGGCTCCCCTCCACTTTCTCTACCTTCAAGATTTCTGCATGCAAGAAGCAATAGAGGGACGTTATGAGTGGGCAAAGAAGTCCTGTGGCAGAGGTGGTGGAGTCCCATTTCACATCTGTCTGATAGACACTGCTCTGAGGAAAAACGACTTTCCCAGCCACATCAGGTTTTTGCTTGTTCAGAAGTGGGAGTGACCCATGGACACTCCGAAGACTTGCGGTTAGAGTGCTAGGGGTTGGGGAGTGTGGCTTATCCTACTCTCTTTGATTTTATTCTCTCCCAATGTCATACTCTCCTTGGGGCTTCTCAATATTGTTCCTTACAGTATTCTTTTCCATTCCTTCCCATACTGTCCTCTACCTTAGCCTTCCCCCGTTTTCCCTTTCAAGGCTCCTCTTTCATTCTCTTTGAGTTCACATAGGGGTTGGGGGGACGGGATAGACTCCCATCAGCACCTGGTAAGGGGACCCTTTCATGGCCACTGAGTAGGGAGAGTGCTAAGTTCTTATTCACATCTCTTTTCCCACTTCCCCTTTCTCCTGCGTCAAGTGTGTTGTCACTGTAGCCACCTGTCTGGTGTCATTTCCAATGGGAGTTCTGTGATCCTAAATCAACTCTAACCCTAGCCCTAAACGTTTTCTCAGATACTTCAACATAAATTCTAACTGTACAAAGGAAATGCTATAAACACTTTTAGGAGGGATGCTGGGGAAGGGGCATCAACACAGTTCAAAGTTTGGGCATCATTTTAAAAGAAGACGGTTGAAGAACGCTACGATAGAAACTATTCAAGCAAGAGAGAACTGTCAAAATAAGTGGTTCCTCATATTGGCTGTGCATGAGAATATTCTGGGGAACTTGTTTTAGCTTCAGATTCCTGGTTCCTACTTCAGACTTACTGGATCAGAATTTCTGGGGATGGGACCTGGCAATCTGGGTTTTTATTTTTGGTGAGGAATATTTGCTCTGAGCTAACATCTGTAGCCAATCTTCCTCTTCTTTTGTCTTGAGGAAGATTAGCCCTGAGCTAACATCTATGCCAATCTTCCTCTGTTTTGTATGTGGGTTGCTGTCACAGCATGGCTGACAGTGGAGGTCCATGCCCCGATCTGAACCTGTGAATCCAGGCTGCTGGAGCAGAGTGCAAGGGACTTAACCACTATGTCATGGGGCCAGCCCCACAATCTGGATTTTTTTTTAACTTTTTATTGAAATTATGATAGCTTACAACCTTGTGAAATTTCATTTGTATGTTATTGTTTGTCAGTTGCATTGTAGGTGCACCACTTCACCCTTTGTGCCCACCCCCCACCACCCGCTGTCCCCTGGTAACCGCTAATCTGTTCTCTTTGTCTACATGTTTAACTTCCACCTATGAGTGGAGTCATACAGATTGTGTTTCTCTATCTGGCTTATTTCGCTTAACATAATACCCTCAAGGTCCATCCATGTTGTTGTGAATGGGACGATTTTATCCTTTTTTATGGCTGAGTAGTATTCCATTGTATATATATACACCATATCTTCTTTATGCAGTCATCAGTTGATGAGCACTTAGGTTGCTTCCACATCTTGGCTATTGTGAATAATGCTGCAATGAACATAGGAGTGCATGGGACTTTTGGAATTGCTGATTTCAAGTTCTTTGGATAGATGCCCAGTAGTGGGATGGCTGGGTCATATGGTATTTCTATTTTTAATTTTTTGAGAGTCTCCATACTTTTTTCCATAGTGGCTGCACCAGTTTGCATTCCCACCAGCAGTGTATGAGGGTTCATTTTTCTCCAAAACCTCTCCAACATTTGTTACTTTTTGTTTTGGTTATTTTTGCCATTCTAATGGGTGTAAGGTGACATCTTAGTGTAGTTTTGATTTGCATTTCCCTGATGATCAGTGATGATGAGCATCTTTTCATGTGCCTATGACCATCTGTATATCATCTTTGGAGAAATGTCTGTTCATGTCCCCTGCCCATTTTTTGATCAGGTTCTTTGATTTTTTGTTGTTGAATTGTGTGAGTTCTTTATATATTATGGAGATTAAGCCTTTGTCGGATATATGATTTAGAAATATTTTTTTCCCAATTGGAGGGGTTTTTTTTGTTTCAATCCTGTTTTCCCTTGCCTTGAAGAAGCTCTTTAGTCTGATGAAGTCCAATTTGTTTATTCTTTCTATTGTTTCCCTCAACTGAGAAGACATGGTGTCTGAAAAGATCCTTTTGATACTGATGTCAAAGAGTGTACTGCCTATATTTTCTTCTACAAGCCTTATGGTTTCAGGCCTTACCTTTAGGTCTTTGATCCATTTTGAGTTTATTTTTCTGAATGGTAAAAAAGAATGATCAGTTTTCATTCTTTTACATGTGGCTGTCCAGTTTTCCCAGCACCATTTGTTGAAGAGACTTTCTTTTCTCCATTATATGCCTTCCACTCCTTTGTTGAAGATTAGCTGTCCATAGATATGTGGTTTTATTTCTGGGCTTTCAATTCTGTTCTATTGATCTGTGCACCTGTTTTTGTACCGGTACCATGCTGTTTTAATTACTGTAGCTTTGTAGTATGTTTTGAAGTCAGGGATTGTGATGCCTCCAGCTTTGTTCTTTTTTCTTGGTATTGCTGTAGCAATTTGGGGTCTTTTGTTGCCCGATATGAATTTTAGGATTCTTTATTCAATTTCTGTAAAGAGTGTCACTGGGATTCTGATTGGGATTGTGTTGAACCTGTAGATTGCTTTAGGTAGTATGGACATTTTAACTATGTTTATTCTTCCAACCCATCTGCATGGAATGTCTTTCCATCTCTTTATGTCATCATCAATTTCCTTCAGGAAAGTCTTGTAGTTTTCATCGTATAGGTCTTTCACTCCTTGGTTAAATTTACCCCAAGGTATTTTATTCTTTTTGTTGCGATTGTGAATGGTATTGTGTTCTTGAGTTCTTTTTCTGTTAATTTGTTATTAGAGTACAGAAATGCTACAGATTTATGTAAGTTGATGTTATACCTGAAACTTTGCTGTGGTTGTTGATTATTTCTAATAGTTTTCCAATGGATTCTTTGGGGTTTCCTGTATATAAGATCATGTCATCTGCAAACAGTGAGAGTTTCACTGCTTCCCTCCCTATTTGGATTCCTTTTATTCCTTTCTCTTGCCTAATTCCTCTGGCCAAAACCTCCTGTACCATGTTGAATAAGAGTGGTGATAGTGGGCATCCTTGTCTCATTCCTGTTCTCTGGGGGATGGTGTTCAGTTTTTGCCCATTGAGTATGATGTTGGCTGTGGGTTTGTCATATATGGCCTTTATTATGTTGAGGTAATTTCCTTCTATCCCCATTTTGTTCAGAGTTTTTATCATAATTGGCTGTTGGATCTTGTCAAATGCTTTCTCTGCATCTATTGAGATGATCATGTGGTTTTTATTCCTCAATTTGTTGATGTGGTATATCACGTTGATTGATTTGCAGATGTTGAACCATCCCTGTGTCCCTGGTATGAATCCCACTTGATTGTGACGTATGATCCTTTTGATGTATTGCTGAATTCTGGTTGCCAAAATTTTGTTTGAGAATTTTTGCATCTATGTTCATCAGCGATATTGGCCTATAGTTCTCCTTTGTTGTGCTGTCCTTGTCAGGCTTTGGTATCAGAGTCATGTTGACCTTGTAGAATGTGTTAGGAAGTGTTCCATCCTCCCTAATTTTTTGGAATAGCTTGAGAAGGACAGGTCTTAAATCCTCTCTGAAAGTTTGGTAGAATTCCCCAGGAAAGCCATCTGGTCCTAGGGTTTTATTCTTTGGGATGCTTTTGATTAATGTTTCAGTCTCTTTCCTTGTGATTGGTCTGTTCAGATTGTCTGTTTCTTCTTGGTTCAGCTTTGGGAGGTTGTAAGAGTCTAAGAATTTATCCATTTCCTCTAGGTTATCCATTTTGTTGGCGTAGAGTTTTTCATAGTATTCTCTTATAATCTGTTGTATTTTTGTGGAGTCTGTTGTTATTTTTCCTCTTTCATTTCTGATTTTGTTTATTTGAGCTTTCTCTCTTTTTTTTCTTTGTAAATCTGGCTAAGGGTTTTTCAATTTTATTTATCTTCTCAAAGAACCAGCTCTTTGTTTCATTGATCCTTTCTACTGCCTTTTTTGTTTCAATAACATTTATTTCTGCTCTGATTTTTATTATTTCTCTCCTTATGCTGACTTTGGGTTTTGTTCGTTCTTCTTTTTCTAATTCAGTTCGGTGTAAATTGAGATTGCTTATTTGGGATTTTTCTTGTTTGTTAAGGTGTGCCTGTATTGCGGTGAATTTCCCTCTTAATACAGCTTTTGCTGCATCCCATATGAGTTGGTATGGCATGTTATCATTTTCATTTGTCTCCAGGTATTTTTTGATTTCTTTTTTAATTTCTTCAATCGTCCATTGCTTGTTCAATAGCAATTGTTTAGTCTCCACATCTTTGTCCCTTTCTCAGCTTTTTTCTTGTAATTAATTTCTAGCTTTATAGCATGATGATCAGAGAAGATGCTCATTATTATTTCAATTTTTAAAAATTTATAGAGGCTTGCCTTGTTTCCCAACATATGGTCTACTCTTGAGAATGTTCCATGTGCACTTGAGAAGAATATGTATTCTGCTGTTTTTGGATGGAGTGTTCTATATATGTCTATTAAGTCCAACTGCTTTAGCTTTTTGTTTAATTCCACTGTTTCCTTGTTAATTTTTTTAAAGAAAATGGATATTTTTTAATTGAGGTATAATTGATATGTAACACTATATTAATTTCAGGTATACAATTATTCAATATTTGTATATATTGTGAAATGATCACCACAATAAACCTAGTTAACATCCATTATCGTATATAGTTACAGAATTTTCTTTTCTGTTATTTATTTATTTATTTTTCCATTTATTTGTTTATTTTTGGATGTACGTCATAATACATTTTGAATTCTGTGTACATTACATCATGTTCACCACCAGAAAACTAATTATAGTCCATCCCCTCACATCTGAGCTTAACCGCCCCTTTTGCCCTCCCTCCCTTCCCCTGTGGTAACCACCAATCCACTCTCCAATGCTATGTGTTTGTTTGTCGCTGTTTTTATCTTCTACTTATCAGTGAGATCATATGGTATTTGACTTTCTCCCTCTGATTTATTTCACTCAGCGTAATACCCTCAAGAACCATCCATGTTGTCACAAATGGCCGGATTTCATAATTTCTTATGGCTGAGTAGTAGTCCATCATGTATAAATACCATATCTTCTTTATGCATTTGTCCCTTGATGGGCACCAAAGTTGCTTCCAAGTCTTGGCTATTGTGTATAATGCCGCAATGAACATAGGGGCGCAAGTATCTTTATGCCTTTGAGTTTTCAAGTTCTTTGGATAAATACCCAGTGGTGGGATAGCTGGATCATATGGTAGATCCATCCTTAATTTTCTGAGGATACTCCATACTGCTTTCCATAGTGGCTGCACCAGTTTGCACTTCCACCAGCAGTGTACATGGGTTCCATTCTCTCCACATCCTCTCCAACATTTGTTGTTTCCTGTCTTGTTAGTTATAGCCATTCTGACCGGAGTGAGGTGATACCTCATTGTAGTTTTGATTTGCATTTCCCTGATAGCTAATGATGTTGATCATCTTTTCATATGCCCGCTGGCTGTCCATATATCTTCTTTGGAGAAATCTCTCTTCAGATCTTTTGCCCATTTTCTAATTGGATTGTTGGTTTTTTTGTTGTTGAGCTGTATGAGTTCTTTGTATATTTTGGATATTAACTCCTTATCTGATATATGGTTTACAAATATCTTCTCCCAATTGTTAGGTTGTCTTTTCATTTTGTTGATGGTTTCCTTTGCTGTGCAGAAGATTTTTAGTTTGACATAGTCCCAATTGTTCATTTTTTCTTTTGTTTCCCTTGCCCACTCAGACATGGGACTTGAAAATATGCTGCTCATACTGATGTCAAAGAGCATACTGCCTATGTTTTCTTCTAGAAGTTTCATGGTTTCAGGTCTTACCTTCAAGTCTTTAATCCATTTTGAGTTGATTTTTGTGCATGGTGTAAGGCAATGGTTTACTTTCATTCTTTTGCATGTGGCTGTCCAGTTTTCCCAACACCATTTATCGAAGAGCCTCTCCTTTCTCCATATGCTCTTGGCTCCCTTGTTGAATATTTGCTGTCCGTAAATGTGTGGGTTTACTTCAGGGCTCTCAATTCTGTTCCATTGATCTGTGTGTCTGTTTTTGTGCCAGTAGCATGCTGTTTTGGTTACTATGGCTTTGTAGTATATTTTGAAATCAGGGAGTGTGATACCTCCAGCTTTGTTCTTTTTTCTCAGGAATCCTTTGGCTATTCAATATCTTTTGTTGTTCCATATAAATTTTAGGATTCTTTGTTCTATTTCTATGATATCCTTGTTGATTTTCTGTCTGGATGATCTGTCCAATGATGTGAGTGGGGTGTTGAGGTCCCCTACTATTTTTGTGTTATTTTTAATATCTTCTTGTAGGTTTGTTAATAGTTGCTTTATGAACTTGGTGCTCCTATGTTGGGTGCATAGATATTTATAAGGGTTATTTCTTCTTGATAGAGTGTCCCTTTGATCATTATATATTGCCCCTCTTTGTCTCTCTTTACCTGCCTTATCTTGAAATCTACTTTGTCTGATATAAGTATTGTGATACCTGCTTTCTTTTGTTTGCCATTAGCTTGGTGTATTGTCTTCCACCACTTCACTCTGAGCCTGTACTTGTCATTGGAGCTGAGATGTGTTTCCTGGAAGCAACAAATTGTTGGATCTTGTTCTTTAATCCATCTTACCATTCTGTGTCTTTTTTTTTTTTTTTGAGGAAGATTAGCCCTCAGCTAACTACTGCCAGTCCTCCTCTTTTTGCTGAGGAAGCCTGGCTCTGAGCTAACATCCGTGCCCATCTTCCTCTAGTTTATACGTGGGACGCCTACCACAGCATGGCTGCCAAGCAGTGCCATGTCCGCACCCGGGATCCGAACCAGCAAATCCCGGGCCACCGAGAAGCGGAACGTGTGAACTTAACCGCTGTGCCACCGGGCCAGCCCCCCATTCTATGTCTTTTTATTGGAGAGTTCACTCCATTTACATTGAGGGTGATTATTGATGTATGAGGGCTTAATGCTGTCATTGTATCACTTGTTTTCCGGTTTTCCTGCATTTCCTTTGTTTCTCATCCTGTGTATTTTGGTCTACCCATTGAATTATGCAGTTGTTTATGCTGTGTTTCTTAGTTTTTTCCTTATTTATTTTTTTGTGTCTCTGTTCTGCTTTTTAGCTTAATGGCTATGCTGAAGTTTGTATTCAGAATCTTGTGCATAACATAGTCCATTTTCTGATGGCCTCTTATCTCCTTAGTCTAAACTGATTCAGTCCCTTTCCTCCTCCCCTTCTAAGTTATTATTCTCATATCTTATTCCAACTTGTGCTGTGAGTTTGTGGTTAAAGTGACAACATTGTCTTTGTTTTTGGTGTTTTCCTTCCCTTTATCCTAATGCTATAGTTGAATATTTGCTATCCTCTTCTATCTATTTGTCTCCTTACTGTGTTTTGTGACCCCTTTCTCCCCTTTTTTTTTGTTTTTTTCATGTATGAGGGCCTTCTTGAGGATTTCTTATAGGGGAGGTCTCATGGCTACTAAGTCCCTTAGCTTTTGTTTGTCTGGGAAAGATTTGATTTCACCCTCATATCTGAAGGATATTTTTGCTGGATAGAGTATTCTTGGCTGAAGATTTTTATCTTTTAAAGTTTTGAATATGTCATTCCATTCTCTCCTCGCTTGTAAGGTTTCTGCAGAGAAATCAGCTGAAAGTCTGATAGGGGTTCCTTTGTAGGTTATTTTCTTCTGCCTTGCTGCCTTGAGTATTTTTTCTTTGTCATTCATTTTTGCCAGTTTTACTACTATATGCCTTGCAGTAGGTCTTTTTGCATTGACAAATCTAGCAGATCTGAAAGCTTCCTCCACACATATTTCCATTTAATTCCCTAGATTTTGGAAGTTCTCTGCTATTATTTCTTTGAGCACGCTTTCTGCTCCATTCTCCTTCTCTTCACCTTCTTGAATATCTATAATTCTTATGTTGCATTTCCTCATTGAGTCAGATATTTCTCGGAGACTTTCTTCATTTCTTTTTAGTCTCAGTTCTCTCTCCTCCTCTGTCTGGAGCAATCAACATGTCTATCTTCGATTATGCTGATTCGCTTCTCTATGGTGTCCACTTGAATGTTCAGGGAATTCATATTTTGTTTTATCTCTTCCATTGTGTCTTTCATCTCTAGTATTTCTGATTGATTCTTCTTTATAGTTTCAATCTCTTTTGTGAAGTAGCTCCTGAACTCATTGAATTGTTTCTCTATATTCTCTTTTACTTCATTGAGTTTTTTGATGATAGCTATTTTGAATTCATTGTTGTTTAGTTTACTTATTTCTGAGTCTTCAGGACTGAATTTTGGGTATTTATTGGTTTCTCTCTGTTCTGGAGATTTGATGAAGTGCCTGATGCTGGAAGAACAGGGTTTTCCCATTGTGATATTATTCAGTTGCAGTTACAGCCTATCGCCACTGGATGGGAGTCGAGAGCTGCATATTTTGAGCCCTCTGCCTTCAGCTGAGATGGTGCCTCATGGCACGGTACAGCATGGTGCAGGTCGAGGGGCTGCACATTCTCCTGTGTGCAGTCCTTGGTTTCCTGATCAGCTCTCACTATCTGGTCTTCTGGGGTCTTGTCTTGATGAGGTCACCCCGCGTGAAAGCTTTTGCCCCGTTAGAGGGCTTCCCTCTAGGCTGCAAGGGTGCTAGGGAGTCCTTGGTGATCCTGCCAAGGCATCACCCAAGGAGGTGACCCCTCCCCCACTCCTTCTCTTATGGAGCCTCCCATGGCAGTGATCCTGGTCTTTAGGGGAGGCAGCGAAGATCTCTCTTACCCCATCCCAGCTCCTCTGAGGGGGGCTCCAGCCTCTCCGCCCTCTGTTGTTTGTCTGCCGTGACTCTCTGAGGATTCCTGTGCTATTAGGATATTTTCTGTTGAAATATGGTTGGTGCTTTTTGTTGTATGTTGGAGGGGAGGCAGTCCTGGGCAAGCTCAGTCCACCGTGATGCTGACATCACTCCCCACAGTCTGGATTTTTAACATGGGGTAATGAGCAGGGCACAGAGGATTCTGATGCAGCCTGTATTGTCGTTGGAAAATACTAGACTAAATAACTCTAACATCTGTCATAGTGTTACATTGAATTGGGAATCTCACAGAATCTTAGATTTCAGTTAATATTTAAAAAACTTTTTCACCCTCTTTCACTGTTGTCAGGGGAGGGCTGAGTTGGTTCATGTCATATCCTGACACCTCTCTGAAAGATCTTATTTCTCTAATTCATTAAAAACCATGCCCAAACCTAATCAACAAAACCAGTCAGTCCACAGCTAGGCAAGTCATGAGCAGAACTAGCCTCTCACACCAGCACAGTGGGTGAGAATCCCATTACTTGTCGAGGGGAGGGACATGGGTGATGAATTTATTTCACACATTAGAGCAGTTGTCCTCAACCTGGCTGAATATTAGAATCACTCTCCAGAGCAATTAAACCAGAATCGCTGGAGGTGGGGTCCAGGTGTTGGTACTTTTTTAAAGAGCACCCCAACATGATTCTAATATGTAACTGTGCATTAGAGAAACAGACACTCTTTGCTCTCCAGCCAAAGGATAGAGAGGCAAGTTGTTAGAGCAACACAAGTGAATCTCCCGGCTAAGGATGCCAGCTCCTTTCTCATTTAAACAGTCAAGCAGGTGGGCTTATTCTCTCAAACTTTGAGGAGACCAGGCAGGGCCTGAGAGGGAGAAGGAAGGAAATAGGATGTGTCTGCATTTTAATTTGGAAGAAAGCTGGAAATGCTGGATAAGCTCTTTCTGACGTCCTAACATGTGTCCCTGTCCTTATTCCCACCCAACACCTCTGAACTACTAAGTTAATGACTGAAGTTTAACCCTAACCTCAAAGAATCCAAAATAGGACAACAATATTTATAACAACCATGCTGCAGAGCTCTTTTGATGAGGCTAACCCATGAAGCAGGCAGACCGTGGGGAATCTTATCCTTATCTTTTTTTTTTTTGGCTGCAAAAAGCTGTACTGTTTCCATTTGGTCCTCAGCGAGGGCTCCAGCATGGTTAAAAAGCTGCCTCGTGGCTGCAGGGAGAGGTGCAGGCAGAAGCTCTGATGCCAGGCGATGCCCCGCAAAGGCCGCTGGGCTCTGGAGGCTCCTAGCCGTGCTCTAGGGGGAGCCTTCCAAGAGACCCTGGCGCAGCACCACCAGCTGGCCAGCCTGCGGAGGTTAGGCAGGTGCTTGCCATCTGCTTGATGTGTTTCACCTCCTCCTATTTAGGAAGTGATCTCCAGGAAGTCACAGAGCTGGGGTCTGTGCGGGCAGAACCCAGGGCACGCAGACCCCTAAGCGCCTGGTTCAGGTGCTTCTGTGGGCCGCAGCAGCTGCCGCAGTGTCGGGGGCCTTGCCTCGCTCAGCAGAGGCTGTGCTGGACCACCGTGCTGCTTCTGCATCTTCAAGAGCACCGGGCTCCCTATGCTCCTCCTCAGTCTACTCGCGGAAGAAGAGGCTAGCGGCCTCTGGAGCCACATTGTCAAGGCTGAAATAGAAGCCCAGAGAGAGGTCAGTGTAGGAGGTGGTTGATGGTTGACCAGGCAGTTGACAGCAGCCTCCACCTGGGAGGAATAATTCTGAGGACCCTGGGAGCTCCTGGTTGGTCAGCAATAAGGAGCTGGCCACAGAAACTGTTAGCTGGAGGCAGAGGATGGCTAGAAGATGGTGCCAGAGGTTGCTACTGGAAAGGAGGTTAGAGGGTGGTCAGAGGCTGGAAGAGGCGGGGTCCTGGGGTCTGTGCTGTCAAGGGGTTGAAGCAAGAGACAGATCTGCTGGACCATGGCTGCTGTCTCATCCTTGCTTCTTAGCAAAGAAATAGGGAAGTTAAGCCAAGTGTGGGAGGCAGGGCTAAGAATAGGGTTGGGGTTTGTTGAAATAAATTTCTAGGCCCAAGATGGAGCCACTCCTGTTTGGAGTGCCACCTCAGCAAACTGAAACTTAGATAACTTTCACGTCCTCATAAATGCTCTGCTTGACCAGAAACGCAGCCTACGCAGTCAGCCAGTCCCCAGAAACCAAGCCAACTCTGGGCGTTGTCACCCTACACAAGGTTGACCGTGTGGCTCCAGCCATTCAGATATTTTCTGTTTGTTTCTTCGTGTTCCTTATTATTTATCCTATAAAAGCTTCTTGCCTTCCTCCTCATTTTGCAGTTCTCCTGAAGGAGACTGTCTGCTTTACAAAGTGGTAAAGTTTGTCTGTATCACCTAAATTCTTTTCTTTAGTCGTTTTTTAACAGTTTTTGTTGCTAAGGAATGGGATCTGAAGTTGCCTGCTAATGGCGTGTGGGACAAGAAGATGCACAGATGAGGTGCCTCCTGTAACCTCTGAATTCACTGCTCTACTACCCGAGGGTCCCTGGGTAGGTCACTCTTTGATTTGAGCTCCACTCCCTTACATGCAGCTCTCGGATCCAGACAAATTTTATTTAAAAAAAACCCCCAGTATATATTGTTCCCAGAAAGGTTTTTGTCAGGTCTTTGATTACTTAAGAAAACCCAGTCTTGTAAATATTAAAAGAGCTAAGTTTTGTTCACGGATATGTAATGTTCTGTATTTACCTTTAAAATCTTCTATTGTCATTTTGGTTCAATAGATAATTATTATTTCATAATGATCTATGATTCTATTTAGTCAAATGTTCAAACCTTTTGATGTTTTGGCAACTTCTCTAAATCAAATTCTTTTTCTTCCTGAGGTAAAATTGACATATAACCTTATATTAGTTTCAGGTGTACAACACAATGGTTCAACATTTGTGTATACTGTGAAATGACCATCACAATAAGTCTAGTTAACATCTGTCACCATACATAGTTACAAATTTTTTTCCTCGTGATGAGAACTTTTAAGATTTACTCTCTTAGCAACTTTCAAATGTGCAATACAGTATTTTATTAACTAGTCACTATGCTGTACATTACATCCCTAGGATTCATTATTTTATAATGGGAAGTTTGTACTTTTTGACTCCTTTCACCCATTTCTCCCACCCCACACCTCTGGCAACCACCAATCTGTTGTCTGTATCTATGAGCTTGTTTTTTTTAGATTCCACATGTACGAGAGATTAAACGGTATTTGTCTTTCTCTGTTTGACTTTATTTCACTTAGCATAGTGCCCTCAAGGTCCATCCGTGTTGTCGCAAATGGCAAGATTTCATTTTTTTTATGGCCGGATAATATTCCATTGTATATATTTACCGCGTTTCTTTTTTTTAAATTTTATTGAGGTCATATTGGCTAATAACACTGTGTAAATTTCGAGTGTACATTATTGTATTTCAGTTTCTCTATAGACTGCATCATGTTCATCACCAATGGTCTAGTTTTTATCTGGTACCATCCGTATGTGCCCCTTTACCCCTTTCACCCTCCCCCATCCCCTTCCCCTCTGGTAACCACTAATGTGTTCTCCTTGTCCATGTGTTTGTCTTCCACATATGAGTGAAATCATACAGGGTTTGTCTTTCTCTGTCTGGCTTATTTCACTTAGCATAATACTCTCAAGTTCCATCCATGTTGTCACAAATGGCACAATTCTGCCCTTTTTATGGCTGAGTAGTATTCCATTGTATATATATCTACACATGTACCACATCTTCTTCATCCATTCATCTGCTGTTGGGCACTTGGGTTGCTCCCACATCTTCCCTATTGTGAATAATGCTGTGACGAACATAGGGGTGCATAAATCACTTTGAATTGTTGATTTCATGTTCTTTGGATAAATATCCAATAGTGGGATAACTGGGTCATCATATACCACATTTGTTTATCCATTCATCTGTTGGTGGATGCTTAGGCTATTTATATGTCTTGGCTATTGTAAATAATGCTGCAGTGAACATAGGGGTGCAGGTATCTTTTTGAGGTAGCGTTTTCATTTTCTTCATATAAATAACCACAAGTGGAGCTGCTAGATCATATAGTGGTTCTATTTTTGATTTTTTGTGGAACCTCCATACTGTTTTCCATAGTGGCTGCACCAATTTACATTCCCACCAACAGTGCACAAGGATTCCATTTTCTCCACATCCTCACCAGCATTTTTTACTTGTCTTTTTGAGAATAGCCATTCTACCGGGTGTGAGGTGTTATCTCATTGTGGTTTTGATTTGCATTTACTTGATGATTAGTGATGTTGAGTACTTTTTTGTGTACCTGTTGGCCAATTTATACGTCTTCTTTGGAAAAATGTCTTTTCAGATCCTCTGCCCTGTTTTAAATCAGATTGTTTGTTTTTGCTATTGAGTTGTATGAGTTCTTTATGTATTTTGGATATTAACTCCTTA
This sequence comes from Equus asinus, assembly GCF_041296235.1. Lineage (NCBI taxonomy): Eukaryota > Metazoa > Chordata > Mammalia > Perissodactyla > Equidae > Equus > Equus asinus. The sequence continues at coordinate 44,918,456 of NC_091814.1, forward strand.
TCAGATATATGAGTGGCAAATATTTTCTCCCATTGGGTAGGTTGCCTTTTCATTTTGAGTTGATTTTTGTGTGTTGTGTAAGATAGTGGTCCAGCTTCATTCTTTTGCACGTGGCTGAGTTCTCTATCTCTGCTTCTAAAACAATTCTCCATTGATTCCAGCTCCGCTCTCTCATTTTAGCTGCTAATCCTATTTCTTCATGAGGAAAAAGAAAGAAATGTCTACCACCCTTTCTTGGCCAAGCACATGCCTCAACTTCCAGGACTGTGTAACCCTCAGTGTGAGAAACAGCACCAAAGGACAGGTTGTTGGCAGATGTTGACAGCACCCGCATCTTCACTGACTCCATCTAAGCTGCAGCAAAGTAAAGCAGTGTGCTTGTGCTGGCAATGTGCTTTGAAACAGCGTAGTTCCTCCCTCCGTGCCTCCACCATAAAGACAGCTTGAAACTCCTACCTACCTCTCCCGCCCCGCACCTCCCTCCCTCCCTCATGAACTCCATTGTATGAAGTCTACAGCATGCAATTTTGTCCTTATTATATGCTGCCTGCTATTGTGTTAGGTCTTCTCGTCGAAATGGTTGCATGTGGGGTGCAGAGGGCTTGCTCTCACCACTTGTGTATCTGACCAAAAGCCCAGTGTGGTAGGTAAGCCGTGCACGCTCCTGGTGGAGTGGACTTCCTACCAGTGCCCTGCCTTCTTCCTCTCTCCCTTCCACCACTTGCTTCTGGTCTACAACAGCAGCCTGCTGGTAAAATGCTCACTTCTAGCAACGCTGTCTCAACCCAAGTTGGAGAGGAGAGGTTTGACCTGAAGAACATAGAGACCCAGCTGAGGGGAAAATTTAACCAAGAAAATGTTCACAACCAGCTAAGTCACTGTCACACAGCATTGCATGGTGACCTCATGAGGGCTCCTGTTGGGGGACCTGCCGAAATGATTTCTTTCTTTTCGAAGGCACTGTGGGAAGGTGGGTGAGGAGCTGAGGAGGTATCCTGGGTTTTGGGCAAGCTGGCCATTTAAAGACCCTGAAAGTCCAGTCAGAAATGCACAGAAGCATCCGTAGGCTGAAACTAAAGCCTCCCCTTCAAGCTGGAGTTCCCTGAGTGTGTCTCAGAAGAAAGGCTGTGCTGGCAGCTTTGGAGAGGGAGCAAAGATGCTAATGAAGCATGAACTGGCTGCTTTCCGCAGAGCCTTCTGGGCACCATGCCACCATCTCGCTTTCTTTCCTACCCATTTATTTATTTATATTCTTAATTAATGGAAATTTCAACTCCCATTAGATCAGGAGGAGTCAGGAATAAACAGCCGGAGCATTAGGCAGGCCGTGCTGCTGGGGAAGGGCAGAGGCTCTTTCTGCTCCTGGATTCCAGGCACACGGCTGGTCTGGGCTCAGGGAGAGAGAATCCACGTACTGGTTCTCTGTAGGAGACCCGGGAGTCTGTGTCGATGGGCCACTGACCTCCACGGTGTCAATGAGTTTTTTTCTTTAAGCATCATTGAGACTTTCTCTCTTTCACTCTCTTGGAATCAGGCAGCCCAGCTTTGAATCCTACCTGGCTGTGCAACCTTGGGCAAGTGAATTAACCTTTCAGTGTCAGTTTCCTCTGTTAAAGAAGGTAGTGGTACCTACTTCAGAGGGTGGCTGTGGGTCTTAAATGGGGTAATGTGTGTGAAGTGCTTGGCACAGTCCCTGGCTTCCAGTGAATGCTCACTGGATGTTAACTACTCTCATCATCGTCTGGAACCCGCGTGTGCACGTATCAACATTGCCTCTTGTTCAGGTGTCCCACACAGCCCCGTGGAAGCTCCTGCCGGGAGCAGGGCTGTGAGCACCCTCTTTCAGGAATGCCCCAGACACTCTGCTGCCCTGGGTTCTGGCTTCTGATTTGGGGATGGCATTGAGAATCGTATTCACGTGGGGGTTTTGAACCCATAGTCTTGAATCTCTGACCTCTTGGCACCACTTAGGAAGCCTGAAGACCTCTGCATGGGTGTAGCCCAGGGCTCAGATGTTAACGTGGGCCTTAGGCACAGCCAAAAGCCACTGATGGATTGAGATGTGGCAGAGTGATAAGAAGAGCTGGGAGAAGTCACTGACTTCGATAGCAAGAGGGAAGCTCTGCAGCTTGGCCTTCAAGGACGGCCTCAGTGGGCTTCCAGATGGCCAGGCTGAGCCCTGTGGGGGCACAGCCAGGAGGGGGAGCAATTAGAGCTTCAGTGTGATGTCACACCTACTGGGTTTGGCTCCTGGCTGCACAGCTTACTGCCTGTGGAACCTAGGACAAAGCTTAGAACCTTTCTAAGCCTCAGTTTCCAGACTTGAAAAACGAGCATGATGATAACAGCATTCTCCTTGTAGAGTCACTGAGAGGATGGCATGAGACGACATATGAAGTGATTAATAGAATGCCTGGCAAGTTCTCAGAACTGTTAGCTGTTATGATTAGATCTGTTTTATTCGTCCCCGTATTTTCAATGCCTATCACAGTGTCTGCTTATAGCAGGTACTCAAGAAATATTTGATCAAATGGAGAATGTGAGACTTGGGGCAACTCACTAAGCTTTTTGGGCTTACTAGCCCTCATGGAGGGCGTCCTATTAGATGGCCTTGAATGCCACTTGCAGATCAAAATAGAGGGATTCTGTGCCTGGGTCACAGATACCTACTGGGCCTGGTATCTCTGGGCCTGGGAGGAGCATGCTGTTTCACCCGAAGGGAGAGATGCCCTTCTCTCTTTCTCGAGAGATGAAGAGCAAAGTAACCAAGGTCCTGGATGTCACTGGAGGGAAAAATTTAACCTGCTGGGTTTGATTCTTAAATTACTAGCATCTTTTGGGTAAGAAGGATCCGCTAGTTGTCTTGGATATGCTACTGGCTTTCGTTTCTAAAGGGAAGGGGCACTTCAAAAGGTGAGCAAGACATTAGTGGGTATTAAGAAAGACCTGGAGCACCCTGGGAGAGAATTGTTATTCCATCTGGGAGATCTGTGCTCTCTGCTCACCTTGACTACCTCATTCACTTTGCGGCTCGCCTAATCTTGGATAGGACACAGCAGAAAGAGACAAGGTCCCTGGAAGGGCAGAGCAGATGGATATGGGGGAAGGGGTGACTTCCACACCAAGAAAGATGCAATATTTCCTTCTGAAAGGAGCAGAGGAGAAGGGTGAGCACTCTCCGAGGTGGTGAGTGTAATGAATGGGGAGCAGCAAGCCAAGGGCAGACTCCTCTTGCCCTTTCCCCTAATCGGAGAAAGAGGCGGCACTTGACGAAATTAAAAGGGAGCAAATTTAGCACTGATGAAAGGAAGAGCTCTCCGCACAATGTATAATTAACCTGTGAAGGAACCTAACCCGCCCGCTGTTAACTGAGGCAGGCGGTGAGCCGCGCTTTCAGGCAGCTGGAGGAATAACAGCCATTTTTGTGGTTAACACTGGTTAAGGCTGCAGTTTCTGAGGCACTTCATCCTTTGCTGCAAGATATAAGATGATCGCCAGGTTGAGAAAAGGCACATCCCCTGGGATGCAAGGAAGGGGAGGTGAGATTGGGCCTTCAGATGGAGAGATTAGTACTGCGAGAGGCCATGGAAATGATCCAGGGAAACTAGGAAGCTTGCTGAGGGGGCACAGCCACTTAGGGGTAGAACCCAGAATCCCAGCTTCTGGCTCCTCTACCAGTGTCCTCTCCATTACGGCACATGGCCCTGGGAAGGGTTCAGAGTATCACTGTGCTGACTCATGTTTCTGCCTTGCTCTTTTCCCACTTCTGTGCCCACTACACCGTGAGTGGGCTGTTAGTTGTCCCCTACTGAAGGATATGGTGAGAATCGAGGCCCAGGAAGTCATAAGGACAAAGTTGGTCAGGGGAGCTGTTCAGTGTTTGTTGGTTCTGGGTGGGAATTCTGACCCACTTTATATCCATGTGATCTCAAGTCTCCTGCAAAGAGCAAGGCAACAGTGCAGAATAGAGTAGAAGGAAGCTTGTTTTTTGGGAGGAGGTCAGTGTAACTGGTTCAAATGCCATCTTCACTTCTTAGGTCTGGGACCTTGGGCACCTTTCTTAATCTCTCTGCATCTCAGTTTCATGATCTTACTACTAGCTTCTTCACAGACATGTGAGGGTTAAATGAGGCCATATTGAAAAGCATGTAGCCTGCAACGACACATGGTAACCATTCAGAAACTGGCAGCTAAAATTATTCTTAGAATTGGAATTAGCATGGGCTGACCCATTAGGAGAAAATCTTGCTTTAATCTTTTATGACTCTCTATCCATTTCTCTCTCTCTCTCTCTCTCTCCTTTTATCCTCTCATTTACTCAAGAGATACTTTTTGAACACCCAGTATGCACCGTGTTGGATACTAGATATCCAGTGGTGAATGAAATATGGTTCCTATCCTCCTGGATGTCACAATTAAGTGGAAGAGACAATCATGCAAAAAGGAAAAAACTAACATGCTGTATGACACATGCTGTGTTAGAGGTGGGGGTCTATAAAGTGTTGTAGAAGGAACTTTAGTCCGTTAAATAAGCATTTATTAAGCATTCACTATGTGCTAAGCACTGCGATAGGTATCCATCAAGTTATTTACTTGTCAAGTAGATTCCACCCTCGGGAAAAGTGATGTCTTGGAAAGGCATTATGTACTTATTGGGAATCCCAGAAAACATTCCAAGGACCTGAGCTTGCACTGACAGTGTAATCAAGCATAGCTCCAAGTGAGTATTATTTATTACCAGAGGATATTCTGAATCACTCAGAAGTGGTTCAAGGTAGCTTTTGTTGTCTTGGTGAAAGATGCTGGTCAAGAAACCCCAGAAAATGATCAAGCAAGACCCTGGAAGGGGCTGGCCTGGTGGCGCAGCAGTTAAATGCACATGTTCCGCTTTGGTGGCCCAGGGTTCGCCAGTTCAGATCCTGGGCATGGACATGGCACTACTTGGCAAAAGCCATGCTGTGGTAGGCATCCCATGTGTAAAGTGGAGGAAGATGGGCATGGATGTTAGCCCAGGGCCAGACTTCCTCAGCAAAAAGAGGAGGATTGGCAGTAGTTAGCTCAGGGCTGATCTTCCTCAAAAAAAAAAAAAAAAAAAAAAAAAAAGACCCTGGAAGATAGCCAGGGCTCTTCTAAGAATTTGTAGGCCCTCTTACATTTGAGGCATTATCCTAGATCTTATCAAACATCCTAAATATATAATGGGATGTGAAATGCCTCATACTCCCCAGTAAATTTATTTATTTATTTTTGCTGTAAAATTTAAAATTATTTTCTAATTTTGGTTTTAAAATGATTTATGATGGGTGATTTTTGGAAATTACATCCATATTCAAGAATTCTCATGGGATGAGAAAATCTTAACTGGTTTTCTAATATAATGACTTTTTTTGGTGAATATGAAATTGAACAATTAATGAAGTTGACATAATATTACATCTTGTAGACATTCAATTAAACACTTAATAATTTCAGTTTTACACTTTCTTTTTGTATTTGGAGCCGCTTCCTTTTGTTTTGTTTTTTGGGTCTGAGACATTTCTGTAGGCCTTTGAGGAGCTCTTAGGCTGGAGGCGGGATGCCCCTGGATGAAGAACCCAGAGGCAGCAGGAGGTATCCCCTGCAGGCTAGCACCTACCTGTCGCCTCAACCTTGATGACCTCTGAGGCTGACCTGATGAGGTGGACCCCTCGAGACGGCTGTCACTGAGCCACATGAGGGTAGATTTAGGTCCTGTGGCTGGACAGTAACCTATCAGGCAGTTAATGGGACTTTCCTCAGCTCTCAAATGAAGCTTGGTTCTCTCTTTTCTTGGCCTATCTTCCTTTCTATTTGTCTTTCTCCTGTTCTGCTTCTTTTCATGCTCTCTTTTACCTCCTGTCCTGCCTATGGCTTTGTCTATCAATGGAGAAGCCAGTGGCTCCCTCAGATCTGCCCCACTCTGCTGGTGCCCTCGAAGTCCTTTCTGATCCCAGTGAAAGCATCATGGAAGGAGGGTTGACCACAAATTTGGCACTTGTAGAAATAAAGACAATTATGGAGACACTTTGATTAAAACTGGAAATATAAAGTGCTCACCATGAATTTCTTTACAAAACCAATGTCCTAGTGTCTTTTCAATGTGAAATGAGCTGCTGAACTTTTGTCCTTGGTAAAGTTGATCTGAGCAGAAATACTGCTGGAATTTACTTGTTGGACTGCGTGAGAAGTGTGCTTTGCTCAGCTGCTGTTGCCTCTGAACAGAACTCCCTTCCCCTGTCTGCTTCGTGGCTGCATCTCTTGCCTCGCAGCTCAAGTCACCTCCTAGTGAGCCCTTCCCTGACTCCCTGGAATGATCTGAGTGCTCTTTCTTTGGTGCTCCCGCTGACCTTAACAGCGTTCACACATCCATGAAAGCAATACCTATATTTTGTCATAATGGTTTGTGTTATTGGCACATCTGATCCCCTCTGTAAACTCTTTGGGCAAAGGCCCTGTCTACCTCCGTCTCCATATCTTCAGCTCTGAGCACAGCACTTGGCACATGGTAGGGTCTAAAGAATGAGATAACTGTCTGGAAACCATGGACCCTTCTTTGTGCATGGATATTGAGTCCTTTCAACTTTGTCTAGCCATGCCAGGAAAGAATGCAGCTTGGTCCATCTCCAAAAAGAAGACTTGTTGTACATCCATCCACCCTGAGGCATTTCTTCCTTCGAACGTCCCCCATCCATGAATCATCAACTCCAGGATCTACCACCACCATAGACATTTTAAAAACTGGGATAAAGAAGTGAGGGTGCAAATAGGAATAAATGCTTCTAGCTATAAAAGTGAAATAAATCAACATCACTTTTCTGTGGCCAGAGATGCATAATGGGCAGAGATCACTGCCAGATTGTAAAAAATGTGTTTAGCGGGCAGTGGGGGCAAATTTAAGCTGTAGGAATGAATAGCCCAACTGCTTTTCTCATCTTAGAATGAAGCAACTTTTTCTTTGGCATTAGATGGTGAATATAAGTCTGCGTCCTTGGCATTGATTTGGAAAGTGCTGGAATTAGACCTAGAAAGTGCTTCCAGGATCTAGACAGTGTGAGCTGTTCGGAGTCACTGGCAGCTTTCAGCTGGGGTCGGAGATGCCGGTTCAGGCTGTTCCATTGGCTTGGGAGGCCCCAGAAGTCCGTTACCAGCCCCTTCAGTGCATCACCTCACATCCCATCGTCTGGTTAGAATAGGATAAAGCACCTGCTGACACTCCTGCCTACCTTTCCAGTCTCCTTTTCAAACCCTTTTCCAGGCATTTCTCTATCAGATCCTCTGCTCAGGCCTCACTAGGCTGCTTGGACCTTCCCTGGTGCGCCCTGTGTGTTCTTGCCACATACTTCCGTGTGTGTCTCTCTCGTCAGCCTGGAATGTCCCTTTGCCCCGCCTTGTACACAGGACTTGTTCTTCAAGGCTCAACCCCAAAGTCACTTTAACATGTCTCAGGGCATTTTTGCCTGGGAACCCTCAGCTTCCTGGAGGAACTGATTTCTCCTTAATCCTTGATCCTGTATAACCTTATGTATCCCTTAATTATGACTCTTACCACATTTCTGTCATAATTTCTACAATAATTATAATAATTAATCCATCAGCAAATCTTGTCAGCACTGCCTTCAAAATATATCCCAAATTTGACAGCTCCCCACTACTTTCACCTCTGCCCCCCCAGTGCAGGCCACTGTCATCTCTTGTTGTGATTACTGAGCGCTCCTTTGACCCAGTCTCCTTGCCTCCTCTCTGCCTCCCTAGAGCGTCCTTTCCACATAGGGGCTAGACTGATCTTTACAAAACATGAATAAACTGTGAGACTCCTCTGCTCAGAACCTTCTGTGCTTCCCATGTGTATTAGGGTTCTCCAGAGAAACAGAACCAATAGGATGTGTCTGTATATGGAAGGAGATTTATTGTAAGGGATTGGTTCACATGATTGCAGAGGCTGGCAAATCCAAAATCTGCAGTGTGGGCCAAATCGGCAGCCTGGAGACCCAAGAGAGCTGATGGTGGAGAAGAAGTCTGAAATAAATTTGCTAGAGAATTCCCTCTTGCTTGGGGAGGCTGGTCTTTTGTTCTATTCAGGCCTTCAACTGATTGGATGAGGCCCACCCACATTATGAAGGGTAGTCTGCCTCCTCAGACTTTACCAATTTAGATGTTAATTTCATCCACAAACACCTCCAAGCTGACACATAAAATTATCCATCAGGCCTTGTGCCTCAGGTCTCATCATGTTCCCACCTGGCCCTACACTGAGGGAACAGCCTCTGGCCATCTCTCTTTTTCTCTGTCCCTGTGCTCCAGCCACTCCGACCTCCTTGCTGTTTCTTAAACATGGATGGCACATTCCTGAATCAGGGCCTTCTCTCTGCTCTCAAAGAGCACATTGAGGATTACTCTCCTCCCAGATATTTGTGCGTCTCTCTCCATCTCCTAGGTGTCTGTATTCAAATGACACCTCCTCAGAGAGGTCTTCCATGACCTATTTCTTCTCTCACATTATTCCTCTGCCTCTGTCATCCTCTAGTCCCTTCCCCTGCTTTATATTTCTTCACGGTTCTTACCTGACATTGCATCATGCACTTATCTATTCATTTTCTGTCTCCCTCATCTAGAGTGCAAGCTCCATGGGAGCAGGGACATCATCTGTTTTGGTCACTGTTACATCTTCACCCAGTGCTTTGACCTTGGACCTCAGTTTTTCTATCTGCACAGTGAGGATCATAGTAATGTCTACTTTCAAGAATTATTTTTAAGGTCAACTGAAATGATGGATGTAAATTATTTAGCTCGGAGCATGGTGCACTCTAACTGCTCAACAAATGCTAGCTGTTATTTGCTGACCTCCTTGCTCTGAACGTCTGCAGCACATCTCTTGTTGTTTGCACTTGGTGTACCACTTCTCAGATATCACAGTGCATCATTTACCTCGCGGTGAGCCTCTGGACACGGGTGGGTAGAGACTGTGCCTTACGCTTTGCGTCCTTGCAAAGGTGGGAGTGGTGCTCTGTGCCTCATGGGTGGTTAGGATTTAAATGAATCAGTTTATTTCTGCAGCTCCCACAGGAGAGGTCTGTGTCACCAGATCTCCACGATGATTCCACGGAAGTCTGAGGCAGCTTTCAGCTCCTGGACTTGGGGATTTTTGTCTACTTCAGTATTCCAGGGACCCTTGGGTTGGGTAACAGTTTTCTGACCTGAAAACAGAATGAAAATGTACCCTTCACAACATTCCTTCAAGCTCCTGTCATCCATTTCTTTTTACCCATGAGAAGAATCATAGTAATGCAAATGTCGAACAAAAATACTGAAAAACTCTGCTTTGACCTTGATTCCCAAACACTTGAAGTGCAAATCAGAGCACCTAGAATTCCAAAGGAAGCCAGACCATAACACAAGCAGACTGATGAGGGTAAGGGAGGGAATAGGGAGTCGCGGGGGAGAAATATTTGATACGATGATTAGGGAAGGAGATGTTTGAGCAAAGATCTGAATGACATGAGAAACCAAGCCATGCAAATCTAGGGGGAGGAAGAGCAATCAGGCAGAAGGATTAGCAAGTGCCAAGGACCTGAGGCATCAAGTATTAAGTGTGCTGGAGGAACAATAAAGAGGCCAGTGTGACAGGAGTGCAGCGAGCAGAGGGAAGTGATTGGAGATGAGGAAGCTGAGGAATTGGGTGCGAGGTCATCGAGAGCTTCACAGGCCACAGTGGGGACTTGGGCTTTTGTTGTGAATGAGATGAGTAGCCACTGGGGAGTTCTGAGCAGAGGAAAGTCAAGATAGGATTTACACGATAGACTTTTCTAAAAGATCTCTCTGCCTGCTTTGCAGCTTGCATGGGGACAAGAGCAAAAGTAGGAAGACCAGTTAGGAAGCTTTTACTTCATTTGGGTGAGAAGGTATGGTGGCTTGGTAGAGGTGGAGGTGATGAGAAGTGGTTTATTTCGAGATATATTTTGAAGGTAGATCCCCTAGGATTTTTGGATGGATTTGAAGCAGTATACAGGATTAAAAGAGGAAGGTTGTTTTTTTTTTTTTTCCTGGAGCAACTGATTGAAGGATTTGACGCAATGAAATGAAGAGGATATAGGGAGGAAAAAGCTTTGGGAGAACAACTGTGGAAAGCAATCAGTTTTAGATATGTTAAATTTATGTTTCCCAGTGGAAATATTGACTAGGAAGATGGATAGAGAAGCCTGGAGTTCGAGGACAGAGCTAACGATACACATTTTGGAATTATCAACAAAAAATGGGATTTAAAACCATGGGAGTGGATGAGATAATCTAGGGGGTGAAAATAGGTAGGGAAGAGAGTAGTGGAAAAGCCTCAGTCCTGGGGCTTCTCAATATGTAGAGGTTGGGAAGAGGAGGAGCCAGCAAGGGAAAGTGAGACGTGGCAGCCATGTTGGAAGAAAGTAAGAAAAATGTGGTGTCCTCAAAGTCGAGTTAAAAGTCCGTTTGAAGGAGGGAGTGATCGTCTGTGTCAAATGTCTCCACAAGGTCAAGTAAGGTGAGCGCTGAGAATGGACTGTTGGAGGCGATACAGGATATGCACAAGAATGCACTTGTATATAATGCACTTGTATAGAAGCACTGTTTCTTCTTAGCAAAATATTGGGAGCATTCCCAAGTGTCTATCAACAGGAGAATGGGCAAATACATCGTGGTCCGTTTGCATAATGGAATTCTCCTCACTGAAAAAGTGAATGAGCTAGGGAGCCACATGTGTGAATCCCATGGACATGGTGGTGAGTGAAAAAGTTGAAGAATATGTGCAGTTAAATACCATTTAAAGTTTAAAGCATGCAAAACAAATGTATTGTTTAGAGGAACTTACATAGCGAAAGTATAAAGAAATACATGGAGATGACAAATACTAAATTCAGGATACCAGCTACTTTAAGAGTGGAGGGAAGAGGAAGTGATTCAGGAGGGGTACACAGGAGATGTTAAGAAATATTGGTGATACTTTGCTTTTTAAGCTTGGTGGTGGGTACACAGATAATCACCGAAATATTTATACTTCTTATGGGGTCTAAATATTGCCAAAGAAATTCTAAATGAAAAGAAAAACAATAACCACTGAATTTGTCGCTGTGGAAATCGTTTGTGACCAGGACAAAACCAGTTTCAGAGGTGTTTGCAGGGCAAGCCAACTGAAACAGGTTGAGAGAGAAAAGGAAGGAGAAAGTGAAAATGATGAAGGACAGCTCTTTAGAGACGTTCTGGCTGTAAAGGGGGCAGAGAAATGGAGTGGTAGCTGGAGGGGGGTATCAGATAAAGGAGGCTTTGATTGACAGAGTGACTCCAGATGTAAAGTTTGCCAAGGTCAAGTAATGTACGAAATTAAAATATGGTTTATATTTAATTATTTAACCTTAGCGGATAACCCAAACCTCCTGGTTTCCCGTTGGTGTTTTGGCATTTGACTATCGGTGTTCATTAGCATCTTCAACAGGGGAGGAAGAACTCAAATCAGTCCCTTTGGATACTGGTGAAAATAATTTAGGAAAAGCCTCATTTGAGTAGGAGTTGGAAATAACTCATTTAAATGAGGTTTGGGATTACTTGTGGATTAATATAGATGGAGCATTGAATAAAAACATCACACAGAATGTGCAAATTATTTCAGGTATTTTACAGTGCATGGTTTCTGGAGTTAGGAAGCTTCCTCCAAATGATGTGCAAAGGCCACTTATAACCATAACTTTCAAGAAAACTTCTTGAAGATGGTGGATTTTGGAAAGCTTTTAACATATTGTTATTCTGCATACGAGATCTATTACCGTTAGGAATGGGCATTGGGTTGTTGCTGTGGTGGTTGTTTTTCTAGTAGCTGGCATAGATTTCTAAAGATCCTTTCACTCTATCTCCTAGAGTTCATTTAGACTAAGGATTCCTGTTAGCAAGATAATGATCATAACAATAAAATATAAGTTTTACTGAATATAATTATAGAGAACCTACTGTGTGACAAGCACTATTTTAGGCATTATGGCCAATTTCCTTAAACTCTTTCAACCACCATGCAAAGTAGGTCTTATTATCCCCATTTTACAGACGAGGAAACTGAAGATAAGCGTTCCATAGATAGTAAGTCCTAGAACTGGGATCGGAGCCCAGGATGTCTAATGCCAAAGCCTGGACTCACTCCACTTTTCTGTACAGCCTCTCAGAACGGCTGTGGTTAGGATCTTGACACAGAGTCAGTTCGACCTCCATCTTGGACTGCAATTTCTACCTAAAAAGGCCAGTCTTCTCCTTGCTTCAGGGTGCTTTGTGTTGCCACTGAACTTGAGACAATATGAGTAGGAGTGACCGCTATGGGAAACATAACAGGACATCAGTTGGAAGTTTTGAAGATCTGTAGTGAATTGGGAATAAAACTGATTACACATTTTGAGGCCTTTTACTTTGGAGAACATCCTGTGTTTCTAAAACATCCACAGCGATGACTGTTGTTGCTCTGTATTATTTAAATGAGCAAGTGTCCTAGTTTCAGGAGAAAGAGATTTGTTTTTTCATCAAATTTACTGCACATCTGTTTAAAGAATGTGGCAACAGTATGCATAAATCTCCAATCAAAAAATTACAGAACAAGCCAATTTTATGATATTAAAAATGTATGGCCAGACACAATGTGCTGAAAATGTGAAATTACCACGTGCTGCCTTTTCTGCTCTGCTTATATTGGACTGTTTAGCCCCAAATTAAATCTTGTCCAAAAATATACCAAACAAAAAAGGAGTTAAACTTGGCCCTGAACAATTAAACTGGTGTTATAAAAGTATGTCTGTATAATATGCCAACATTGCAAATATATTTTTATAGCAATAGAATTTTTATAATATCTTAAATAGATTTTGAAACATTCAAATTATATATGCCAATACATATAATTATGTTTTATGGCTATTGGATAATATCATAATATAGAAGAATTTTAAAACTACTTTAGTAGAAAATCTTCAAATGTTGTATAAGCGACAAGGAATCTCTCTTGGCAGATTCCTAGTGCTAATTGGTAGTTTATTTCTTTGGGTAAGATCAGCAAATCAATGAAGATCCATCTGGACTTTTATATGAGCAGGTTAATACCTTTACATTTCAAAACAGGGACGTCATCATTATCTTCTTCCATGGACTTCCGCCACTACCATCACCATCACACCAACATCAAGCTGCAGGATTGCCTTCTGGTTACAAGCACACTATTAGTGATCTTCCAGACAATACTTCATTCTCAAAGTGGTCCTATGAGATGATCCTTGTTAGCCCATTTTATGGATTGAGAAACTGAGATTTGGAAGGTTAATTAATTTGCCCAAGGTCACACACGAAGTTCTGTGCCCTTGGGAAGCCTGCATGTGTGTAACATTTGACAATTTATGTCAAATCTGGGATTTATGTATCATCTGGGATGGTTCTCACAGCGGCTCTGCTATAGATGAGGCGTGCCGCTCAAAAGCCAAGTGGCTCTCTCAAGGTCACCAGTGATGAAGCATGGTCTTTGGATTACTGGCTAGTGTTTTCCACGAAACTTCACAGAAAGCGTCACTGTGAAAAGAAAGCCCTGTATTGACTGGGTCTGTGATGCAGCTCCAGGGGAGACATGGATGGCAGAGATGGGGATAGGGATAGAAAGGAATTCAGAGAAAAACACTTGATTTTTCTTACAGAGATCTTCTCTGCCAGCCGGTCTCCATGGCCTTATATCTGATTCTTAGGAAGAGAACGATTGCAAGCATGACTTCACACAAACTTTCTGTGAGACGTTGGGGATAGCCAGAAGCTCTCTTTTAGGATTACAAATTCGGATCATGGTCTTCTGGGGTATGTTGGGAGAAGGGAAGTCTCCCCTCTTTGGTGGCCTGACTGCAGCTCAGAGTGGTACAGACTGAGGGAGACTTGGGTGGGACTACATTCTGGGAATGGCTCTCTCACTGCGGGGAGGTGTCAGCACGTGGTGCACTGTGGCCAACATTGCTGACAGGACTAGAGCAGAAGAGGAGACAAAGTGCTGGCTGTAACAGGTGGTGAAGGTACTTTGTAGTACCTTCCAGAAAAACTGGGAAGACTTTGGGGAGACCTGACACTGAGCTAGCTTTACAATAATGATTCAAGATACATAGTGTGGGGTGTTGGAGATACGGGTGGGAAGTGAGATCAGGGTGACTAGAGAATACTAAAAGTGGACAGGAGCAGAGTAAGATAAGGCCAGAGAGGTGGGTTGTGTTGGCGAGGCGCTGGAATGTAAAGCTCAGATGGGTGAAGTTACTTTGATAGGCAGTGGGCGTCACTTGAAGATTTGTGAGCAGAGTAGTAGGTGATCAGAGCTCGGCTTTAGGAGAATGAATTAGGAAGTGATGTACTAGATGTTTCCAGGTGGAAAGAATCTTAGAATGTGAAGAGACCTGTCAGGAGTCTTTTGATGATACATGGATACCGCGTTTAGCACAGGGCGTAGGTTTCTGAAAATAGAATTGCTAATTGAATTGGTTCAATATAGCATATCAGCAAAAGAGTCATTCAAGTAATGGATCGTGGAGGAGAAGATGCATGTGGAGTAGGGAGGAGTCGAGAGATCAGAGAGGTCAGTGGACTAGAAGTCCCAGTGAGGGGCAAGAACTGGTATGATGGGAGTAATTGAGTGAGGAAATAGAAGGATGAAATGTTGTTTGATTATCGAATACATTCTTTGGAGGTAGAAGAGTTTCTGGCAAAGACAAGAATCTGGATAGAGAAATTCTTTGAAGGTTAGAAAGTCAAAGAACTTGATTCAGGGTGTTTGGGACCAATCAGGATGGTGGCGGGACTTGGTGAAGATCCTGACTATTTCAGTAAGTGAAGAACAATGTCCGTGAGGGCAGTAGGTGACAGAGCTGAGGATGGCTCAGTGTGCCACAGGGAAAGGAGCTGGGCTCATTAATGTAAGAGGGTGCAGTAAAGATCTGGGGGCTGCAGGTAAGAGGATTTTGGACCTGACTCCCAATTCTGATGACATGGAGTGTTGGATGAATGAGAAGCTTCCACTTGAGATGGCTACAGAGGAAGTAGGGTTCTCAGGGGACAAGCACGTCAAGATAAGGGAGTAAAGGGACATTCAGTGGAGAGGTTAAGGGTGTAAGGGAATTTGTTAATCAAGGAATGGAGATTCTAGAGAGCAAAGGGCAAGAATTTAGGAGAAATGTGAGTGCCAGAAGTTGGATCAGGGGAGAAGAAATACTAAGCTATTGGGAATAAGAGAAAAGAAGAGGATAAACCGTGAGAGGGTCCTCAGTTTAGGAAGGCAGATCATGTGGCTGTGTGTTTGCCATGGCGAGAGTTCCTGACAGTCTTCTGGGGGTGAGGCGCTGTTTGGCCCTGCAGGACTCATCTGCAGCCCAAAGGGGAGGCCCGGTCTCTCGGTGGTAATAGCCTGGAGAGGCATTCTAGGGCCTGGTGTGCTCTGGGTGCAGAGACAAAGCTGGGTGGGAGACATGCTCTGAGCATGTAAGGCTGGATACCAGGCTCTGAGATGTGAGGCTGGGCTCTGACAGGATAATTTTGCTACAAAACAATCTGTGTCATCTCCATGCATAAAACCTCTCACAGGGTTCCACCTCCCCTTCATCCTAAAGTGAAAGTGAAGTAATATGGTTTACAAGAGCCCCAAACATCGGGCTACCTCCTTCCTCTTGAGATTTCTGTCTTGCCACTTCCTTCGCAAAAATGTTCCAACCCTCCAGAGATGCTTGTAATTTCCTGAACAGTTTTTGCAGCTTTTGACTGGAATTCTTTCCTTCTTATACACTTTCCTCTGTCCTTTCACACCAATGGCCCTAGGGCCTCCACTTTGAAGAGTTATCTCAGGAATCTCCTCCCACAGGAGACCTCCCCTGACTACCTTACGCTGGATTAGACTCCTCATCTCTCATAGAACCTCTATCATTATCGATACCCTCTTCTATCAATACCCTTTTATTACCATCATCATTAAACCCGACACATAATGTGACCTCCTTTTTATAGAAAGCTTCCATCAACAGCACGTGACTGAGAAACTTTCGAGCAAGGGAGTCTTATTCACCATCGTATCCTCAGCATCTCACAATCCCTGGTACATAGAAGACTCTCGATAAATATTCAGAGAATGATTGAGACAAGAGGAGCTGAATTAGGTCAGTGCTGTGGGGGAATAAAACGAAGGCATGTATTCCAGAGGCATCGTGATAGAGAATTGACAAGAATTAGCCACCCTTTTAATGCGTGTGCATGTGTGCACATGTACGTGCACCTTTGAGTTTAGTGGAAGTGAAAGGAAGGTCTCGAAGCCTTCCTTGAGGTTTTGAACGTGGGTCATAGGTGAGATTGCCGTGCCACTACCAGAAACAGGAAACACGAATGGAGACACAATATTGGGAACAAAGCTGGTGAGTTCAGGATTGCGGCTCAGGCAAGACATACAGATGTCAAAGAGGCAACTGAAAATAGTAGCCTGGGGTGCAAGGTGATAAATTCAAAGTAATGAAAATCAAGGGAGGAGAGAGAGACAGAAGTCAGTGGCTGGCAAGGTTTTAAAGGAAGAGCAATCACTGGAGATTCATCCTCTTTTCTACAGGCGTTTAGTAGAACAGAAGTATTATTGCCCTTCTTAATACATGAATACCACACATGGGTTTAGGCTTATTTTTCTCAACATAGTAATCTCTGTTTCTCCTCTCAGCCTCCCAACAATTTTATGAAGTAAGTAGAGTAGATATTATTCCCATTTTGCAGATAACAATGAGATGCGGAGTGATCACAGTCTCAGTAGGGGCAGAACAGACATCAGAGGGCTCTCTCAGTTTCCAGCTGTTGCTTCTTCCACTGGGCCACCCTGCTTCCCCTCAGAGTGAGGGGCACACCCTAAAGGAGATATTAGGCTTCTTAAGTGTACAGCAGGCCTCCACTTCATTATAGTTTTTAACAACATACTAGAGTTGGAAGTAAGACCTATGTGTCTGTGGTTCTCAGGTCTTCTCTGCAGCCCTTGTCATGGAGAGAAGTCACTCCGGCAATCTGCCACTCTGGTGGCATGTGGCCATTTGTAACTGCAAGGTTACAATTTGGCCAACAGCTTCACAATTTCACCCTTGAGTTCCTTCAGACCCTTGGGTGGATGCCATCCACTCCTGGTAATTTATTTGTTTCTAAATTTGTCAGTTAGGCCTAAAGCATCTAGTGTTTTACACCACATTTTCTTTTCTCCTAATCTCTATGTTCTGAAAGATAATTTGTGGCTAAGAATTCCTTCAGCATATTTCTCAGTAAGCACTTTATAAGTATAGCTGGGGTTTATGTAGCACCAAGACTGAATTTATATTGGCTAAAGGCTCAGAATATTATCTGTTACAGTTTATATCCAGATAGGAAGTAGGGAAAAATATTCCTTTTCTCCCATGAAGGGTTGTGTTTGAGGTTGGGGATTGTGTAGACATAACAGTGATCTCTTATTCATGGGTGATATTTATCCCCTGCCCCTTGATTCATCATCCCTATTATCACCATCCTTCTACTGAAACGTTATGAAAAAATCTATAAATGATCCCCTGAATATCAATGTAAATGGCTGGCATTGTCCTACTGGAATTTTCTGTGACATTTGACACATTTTTAAGGCCAAAATCCTAGCATTGATCCTTGATTCTTCTTTCCCTCTTGTTTCCCTTATGTTGATGATAATCACATGTTCTTTTCTGTTTTAGCTTGTTAATATGGTGAATTGCATCGATTGATTTTTGAATGTTAAATCAGCATTGCATTCCAGGGATAAATTCTACTTGGTCACGATGTTTTACCCTTTATATATATTGTTGACTTGTTAAAATTTTGTTTAGAGATTTAGCATCTGTGTTCATGAGGGATATTGGTCTGTCGTGTTCTTTGCTAGTAATGCTTTGTCTATTTTGGGTATTAGGATAACATTGGCCTCATAGCCTCAGCTGAGAAGTATTTCTTTCTATGCAATTTTTTGGAGGAATTTCGTTTAGAGTTGGTGTTCTTTCTTTCTTTAGTATTTGTTAGAATTCACCAGTGGAGCCATCTGGGCCTGGAGTTTTTTTGTGGTAAGATTTTTAAGTACAAATTCAATTTCTTTTTTTTTTCTGTTTGGTGAGGAATATTGGCCCTGAGCTAACATCTGTTGCCAACCTTCCTCTTTGTAATTTTTTCTCCCCAAAGCCCCAGTACATAGTTGTAGATCCTAGTAGTACATCCTTCTAGTTTTTCTGTGGGGAATGCCACCTCAGCGTGGCTTGATGAGTGGTGTGTAGGGCCACACCAGGATCCGAACTGGTGAATCCCGGGCTGCTGAAGCGGAGCGCGCGAACTTAACCACTCTGCCACTGGGCTGGCCCCCAAATTCAGTTTTTTAAACATAAGTAGGTCTATTCAGGCCATATATTTATTCTTGAGTGAGACTGATATTTTGTCTTTCAAGATATTTGTCCATTTCATCTAAGTTGTTGAATTTATAGGCATAAAGTTGTTCATAATATTTTTATCATTTTTTTACTATCTATATAATCTGTAATGATGTCACCTCTCATACTCAATGTTGGTAATTAGTGTTTTCTGTCTCTTTTTGTTTCCTGACCAGTGTTACTAGACATTTATTAATTTTATTGATTTTTTTCCAAAGAACCAGCTTTTGGTTTCATTGCTTTTTTCCATTGTTTTCCATTTCATTGATTCCTGTTTTGATCTTTATTATTTCCTTTCTTCTGCTTACTTTGGGCTTAATTTGCTCTTCTCTTTCTAGATTATTAAGTTTGAAACCGAGGTCATTGATTGGTGACTTTCTTCTTTTCTAATTTAGGTATTTAGTGCTATAGGTATCCCCTTAAATACCATGCTAGCAGCATCCCACAAATTCTGGTATGTTGTGTTTTCATTTTCATTCAGCTCAAAATTCTAACTTGCCTTTTGATTTCTTATTTGACCCATGGGTTATTTAGAACTGTGTTATTTAGTATCCAAATGTTTGGGGGATATTTTCCATATATCTTTCTGTTATTGATTTGTAATTTAATTCCATTGTGGTCAGAGAACATACTTTGTATGATTTGAAGCCTTTTACATTTATTGAGACTTGTTTTATAGCCCAGAATGCTTTTTTAAAATCAGAGGGATTAAACTTTTGGGGACCACATTTATGATGGTCAGCCAGCATTGCCCTTGTTAACAATTTGCTGCTCTTCAGTAGGCAGTGTCCAAATGGACCTCTCCTCATAAAACTCCCTGGCTTCCTTGCTTCATTTTCCCACCCTCTATATTCTCAACTCACAGAGAGGACCTTTCTAGAGCAAGCATGGAATTCACTTGCCTTATTTGATAGAATGGGAGGGAGGAGTGTGGAGTGAGGTTGAATAAATTCAGAAGAGAGGATAAGAGAGCAAATAAAGAAGTAATCCAAGGAAGGCTGAGCTGTGGCTATAAAGAACCCTTTTATTCCATGGCTTATAAACTGACTCTGACGGCAGTTTCAGAAATGTTCTGAGCAATGGCCACCTTACTGGATGGAGAGTTACAGCCTTGGAATCTCTTTGAGTACAATACTCATTTGGCTGTGTGAGTTCCTGAGTGCTTTAGAAAAAAACTAATCATTGTTTTTAGCTAAATACGTGATTATTTTAGTGAACATTTCAAACTCAGTGCCGTATAAGCATGAAAGAATTTTCCTTCCTCTCATCATTGCTTTCGACCATATTTTCCCTAACTTTCTTTTCTTTGAGTGGTATCAGAGATGTTTCCCCACAGCATTTTGATCTCTTTCAGTTGTTAAAAGTCTTATTTAATTTCCCAGTCCTACATCTTGGACTGACCATGATGGAGGGATCCACCAGGAGGAAGGGGTGGGGCCCTCTTTGGCATTCCTTTTACCCTCCAGCATGTTGGGAAGAGGGACTGAGATTAACAAACAGACACATATCTCGTAGTCAACTGTTGCTTACCATCCTGCTCAGCCAAATGAGGTGTGTGTGATGACAGTGGAGGAGAGGGTGCCAAGGAATCATTTCTGGAAGCTGAGAGAGCCTGCACACAGGGAATACTAGATCACATTTCCCAGGTAAACATTTGCTTGTGCAATGGTCTTGATCATCTGCACTTGGGTAGAATCAGCCTGGGTAATGGAAGGTTTTTCCTTTTGGCCCGCATGAATCTCTCACATCCTTGATATGACAGTGGATGTTTAGTCAACTGAACTGCTACTCCTCTCTCTGCTGCCTCCCTCTCATCTGTTTTTCACTTGCTCAAAGAGGCATCAATTCTGTTACCTAAGCAGATATTCAGCAGGGAAGAGAAGCACTTCTCCCTTTTTGCTGGTATCTCAGTCTCTCAAAATGCTTCTCTTTGAGCCCCCACGTTTGGATTGGAGGATGATAAAACCCTAAGTTGGAGGGAAGGAGAAAACCATGTACTCCCTCTTTTAATCACGATATGCTAAGTTCTGTTGTGGTAACAAAATCCCCGAATTCTCAGGAGCTAAACACAACTGAGAAAAAATTCTAGTTTGAGTTACTTGTCCACCGCTAGTTGGTAGGGAGGCTTTGTTTATCATTGATGACTTAGAAGCCACCATGTGAATGGTGCTGGCCACTGTGTCAGAGGGAGGAAAAAGAGCTCTGGAAGGTGTCGCGCTGGCAGTTTGCCACTCTGGCTTAGAAGTGACACATGATCTACAGCTAGTCACATGGTCCCATCTTAACAAAAGGGTTGGGACGTACAACTCTACTGTATGCCCAGAAGGGGAAGAATCAGAAATACTCCACTGACAGCGCTCATAACCACCACGTTAGTCTCCATCTCATGCCTCCCAGTGGTTCCCTCTCCTCTCACACTGCCCATAGTCTTCTGCTTTCATGGACAGTTGGGAGGTTGCAGAGGCGCACAAGTGGCTGCGGCAATGGTTAAGGACGGCAGAATCTTATTCTACATATTGTTACATATATATTCATGCCACACACATTCGTATGCACATGAATGACACTTGTTGTAGCAAGACAAAGTTCAAGGTCACTTGCAGGGATGAAAAAACTTGGGTTTGTGGATTCACTATCCAGCTCAAGACTGGGTGTATTTGAATACAGCCTCCATTATAGATCATAGTTATTTGAAGAACATTTTATGAAAAATAATGTGGCAGAGGCCAAAGGGGCGAAGTTCAATGTAGAGAAGATTTGGTTTATACATTTTAAGACCCAGGTCTGTTCCATGTAGGATAAAGGTCAGTGTGAATCCGAGGGCTGAGGTGAAGCTGTAAAACTTGATAAAACGGCAGTGTAAGAAGCTGAGACCTTTTTTACTTTAAAAATACCTGACTAGTAAATAATATGATGGCAACGTGTATATTTGTGACAGGGATTTCTACTGAGAACAATGTACAAAAACAAAAGTTAGCAAGCAGCCAGTGAAAAATCCTTAAGCCTTTTAAAATTCCACCACCTAAACAAGGGTGCTTGTGCACCTTCTGATTTGTTGTTGTTAAATAAAGACATTATGCCATTTCTCCCTGCCAGGCATCTCCTCATCCTTTGACGTCTTTGTTCCAGGGCGTTCTGCCCTGCCAAAGGATGGCCCCCTCCATGAGTCTCCTCACACCACTGCAGCCCACACTCATTTCTCTCCTCTTTGAACCGTTGCATGTGGAGTCATTGCCACCCGGCTGTTCCCTCCGCGAGCCTCAGTGGCTGAGCTGGGTGATGATTTGAGGGCGGGGACCCACACTGTGTTTGAAACACTACAGTGCAAGGATCCCATTGATATTAGAACAAGTGAAGGATGAAAGGCTGTGTTAGGAATGTCTGGGGGCCAACCATTTGTGAGATGGTTACTCTACTCACTTAAGCAGATTTTAGTTCTGAGACATTTCAGTAACATTTCAGTTCCTGGTGGGAGTGGAGAGCGATATGTTGACTTTGGAATCTGAGTCTCAGACACGTGCATTTAAGCTTC
This sequence comes from Equus asinus, assembly GCF_041296235.1. Lineage (NCBI taxonomy): Eukaryota > Metazoa > Chordata > Mammalia > Perissodactyla > Equidae > Equus > Equus asinus. The sequence continues at coordinate 44,940,449 of NC_091814.1, forward strand.
TGGGCTGCAGAAGTCAGCTTAGGGAAGGGAAGATAGGTGTGGGGGCGGAGAAACTGAACAAGCCTTAATCCCTTACAATTCCTACATTACAGTGTTTCAGCAAATATTTTGTAAACGGATTTTCTGGATGAATTTCAAACTGAAAGAGGTTCGCTTGGTGGCTCAAAGAACTGTGCAAATGATTTTTTTTTTAAAGGAAATGAACATTGTTTCAGCTGACATTTAAACTTCTATTCTCTTTTACTGGCCTGTCACATTGCTTCGTATATTTTGGTCAGACACACTCCCAGAAGAAGAGAAAGATATTTATAGGATTCTAGGACTATAATACGGAATCCTGGTATCTGTCATTTTCTGCTTATACAAAACTTCTAGTAATAAGGCTCAGAACCTGACCAGCTTCTGCCTCTCTTATGGATTTGGTAGCTCCCATGGAAGTAGCAATTTAAAAGACTAGTGGAGTTTAAATAAGAATACCCCTACCTAGAGATCTTTTTAATTCTATCTCCTCTTCTTGACCGGAGTCTGAGACAGTCTATACCCAATGGTTGTTTGAGGAAGTTTTGGTTCTTTACTCCATTCTATTGCTCACAAAGTATATTGGAATATTTTAGGCCACATAATCAGATTTTTGCATCTGTAAACGTAGTCTTCATAACAAAGAGTCCTTTAATGAACGTACTTGATGTAACCTTGGGGGTTTAAATCAGTGGTCAGCAAATTACAGCCTGTGGGCCAAATCTGGCCCACCACCTGTTTTGGTAAATAAAGTTTTATTGGAACGCAGCCATGCTTGTTCTTTACATGGGGTCTATGGCTGCTTTCTTGCTACAATGGCAGAGTTGGGTAGTTGAAACAGAAACTATTGCTTGCAGAGACTGAAATATTTACTATCTGGCCCTTTACAGTAAAAGTTGGCCAACTCCTGGTCTAAATGACTGACACGTTAATGAGAAAGACCATTTCCAATATCAACTTCTCAGAACCTTTTCCTTCCTTCTTTTCTTCCTTCCTTTTTTGGTGAGTAATCTTCAAGAAGAGAGTGTTGAACTAATCATACTCTTTAGCATGAATATTATTACCATGCATCTGAGAAGGGCCCTTTTATTTTATATTTTATTTTTTAAATTTTATCCCCATATTCAACCTCCGTTCCCCTCCTTCCTGTAGGTAATCATCTGCTTTGTAAATGTGTATCATTTTGTTTATGTGTTCCTATAAAATGTTTGTTTTGTGTGCATGTAGTTTTAATTTTTGAAAGATGTACATATTATGTATTATGTATCTCATTATATTTCTGACTTTCCCGCTAAGAGCGATGCTTTAAGGTCTCTTCATGTTGGTATATGCATATGTATCTCTTCTATCTGATGCTGCATGGTGCTACATAGTGCACATCCTCCACATTTTACTTAATTACTCTCCCAGTGATGGATGACCAAGTTCAGGCCTACTGGGTTGTCACCTGCACCACTCCAGGAGTTTCCGTTTGCATAGATTCCAAATAATCCTTACAATGTACATATTGAACACATCCCCTTTTTCTAAAAACAAAACAAAATAACTTTTTGTGTGTGTGTGGAAGATTGGCCCTGAGCTAACATCTGTTGCCAATCTTCCTCTTTTTATTTGAGGAAGATTGTTGCTGAGCTAACATCTGTGCCAGTCTTCCTCTGTTTTATGTGGGACGCTGCCACAGCATGACTGGAGGAGCAGTGCTAGGTCCATGCCCTGGATCTGAACCTGCGAACCCTGGGCTACTGAAGCAGATTGCACGAAACTAACCATTACACCACTGGGCCAGGCCTGAACACACGCCCTTTGGAACCTGTGTGAAACTTTCTTTTAGATATACAATCTAAGGACAGACTGGAAGGGTTGTAAGGTATGTGCATTTAGTTTGTGTAAATAGCACAAGACTATTTCCTCTGAAAACGGTGTTGGTCTATATTCCCACCAGCAATGCAAGGCAATACCAATATATCTATATTTCCTGCCCCAATGCTTGGCATTATCCAGTTTTCTAAGTTCTGCTAGTCTAAGTGGTATAGAGTGAAATCTCACTGTTGTTTTAATTTGCATTTTTCTGACTACTGATGAGTTTCAGCATCTCTTGATATGCTTCTCAGGTTTTGGATTTCCTCTTTTATGAGTTGTCTGTTTGTATTAGTTGCCCACTTTTCTAATGGAGATGCTCTCTTCTTGATGTTAGTTTGCAGTTCTTTTAGACTCTAGATGTTAATTTCTTACGGTTTTAAACATTGAAAATCTCTGTCTTCTAACTAACTTTGTACAGACATAATAAATTTTGTTGCCATAAAATTCATTGAATTATTGTTTTAGGATTTACACTTAGAAATTTTATTTAGAAAGTCCTACACTCTTATATCACAAAAATATTCTCCTGTATTTTCTTCTATGTGGTATTAATTAGGGATTCAGTTATACTTTTCTCTAGTGAATCAATTTCTGTCAAATGACTGAATAATTCTCTTTCTTCATTAATTTATAGTGCTACTTTACCATCTATTATATTCCTATAATGTCATAGATCTCTGGGTTTTCAGTTCCTTTTGTCTGTTTACCTGTTTTTGTGTTAATACCACATGGTATTTTTTTATTTTAATTTTTATGATTTACTCTCTTAGCAACTTTCAAATATTCAATACAGTACTATTAACTAGAGTCACCATGTTGTACATAGGGTAATTTTTTAAAACTATCATCTTACAGCAATACTTTGCAAGGCAAGTCCCTCCTATTTAGTTATCTCCTTTAATGATGGCTTATCTATTGGTGGAGCTATTTTTCCATACATGTTAGAGTATGCTTATCGTGTTTCACAGAAATTTGACTTGATTTTAATTCAGTTGCTTTAGTTTGTATATTAATTCAGAGATAATCATTATCTTTAGAAAGAGCATGGTATCTCTTCATGTATTTCTTACATGCATATTATCTTCTTTGTCCCTTATTCGAGTTTTACATTTTTTTTAATAGAGGTCTTGTGTACTTTTGGTGAAGTTAAATTCTAGACATTTTGTAGTTGTTTGTTGATATTGTGATTGGTGTTTTCCTCTTTTTAAAACGAAATTTTCCAGTTGGGTTTTACTAGTATAGAGAAATTATTTTGATTTTTGTAGGTTGATCTTGTATCTGGCAGCTGTTAATTGTGTCAGTTTTTCTGGGTAGATTATCACATCTTCATAGAAGACAATTTAAACGCTTGCCTTTCGATCCTTATACCTCTTATTTTCTTTCACTTTCCTTGTAACATGAACCTCCTATACTAAGTTAAAATAGGAGAGATGATGGAGTGCATCATTATAGGTGTCAAACTTTATCAACTGCTCTTTCCGTATCAATTGATATTATTATATAGTTTACTGATAAAATTTAAATAATTTATATATAATTATTATAAAATTTTTCTTCATTCTGAATGTGGTAAACAGATCATGTTGTTTGATTTTTGATGCATTCCTGGATAACTTCACCTGAGCTTGGGACACACACACGCACACGTGCATGCACGCATATTCATTCTGTTAGCTACTATTTTATTTAGTCTCTTTGCATCGAAATTTATAGGTGAAAACTCTAAAAGCTTCTCTTCTTATATTGTGTTTATCTGGTTTCAAAATCAAGATTATATTTTTCGCATAAGATGAGCTAGGTTGATTTCCCTCTTTTTCTATTTTTTAGAAACAGTGTTTAAAATTGGAATTAATTTTTCCTCAATAATTTTTTTTTGCACTCTCCCATAAACCACCTGGCTAGTTTTGGGGCAGAAAAGTCATTGAATTTCCTTTCTAGCACTTTCAAATATTTGTTAGTCTCTTTAAGCTCCTCAAATCTTGTTGTTATAATTTTGGCATTTAAAAGTTGTTCATCTTTTGTTCATTTTATCAATGTTTTCAAATACCTTCACTTACAGCTGTTTCTTTTCATAATTCCTTCCTTCCTTCCCTGCTTTCATGAGGAGGACATGCAGCTTTTCTCTTTTTCTCTTGTTCAGTTTTGCCAGAGAGTTTTACGTTTTATTTTTATTAGGAAACAAGCGAAACATCTTTTGAGTTTGTTAATCTTCTGCTGTTGCTGTGTGTTGTCCATTTCGTTGATTTTTATCTTTACTGCTGTTATTTCCTTACTTTCCATTTTGGGGTTTGCTCTAAGGCTCTTTTCCCAACTTATTTAGTTGCACACTTAGCTGATTTATTTCTAACTTTTCTTGTTTCCTGATGTTTATTTAAAACTGTACGTTTTTCTCTAAGCACGGCCTTACTAATGTCCCACAGATTTTGACAGGTGGTGTTTTAATTTCATTCAGTCCTGAATGTTTCTAAGTTTCCTGTTTCTAAATTATCATTTCCTGTTTAACCCAAGAACTGTTTAATAAAATGTGGTTTTATTTCCAAATATGTTAAGGTATCCTTTTGTAGATAATTTCTAATTCTATTTCATTATTGTTGAAGAACATAGTCTGTTTGATACTGTTCTTTAGTAATTATTGAAGTTGCTTTAATGGTCTAATATGTTGTCCATCATTGGAACTGGGATGTGATAAGAACCATATTCTCTATTTATTGAGGCAAAGTTCCCATGTATATTCTTCATATAATTACTAGAATTTAACTAATTATGTTATTTAGGTTTTTGATATCTCTGCTATTTTCTTCTGTTTTTTTGTATTGGTTTCTAATAAATCCACCACAGCTGCAATTGTTGATTAATGTTCTTCCTGTAGTTTAGAAAACTGTGGCTTTATGTATTTGAAGCTGTATTAGATACATCTGTTTGTGTTGGCTCTACCTTCTTTTTATTTCTTTCTGCTTTTATAAATAGGTGATATTCTTTGTTCCTTTCAAATTTTTTAGCTTTAAATTCCATCTTGTCCAGATATTAAGATCACTACTAAGCTTTCTTTGAGTTCATATTTTACTAATACGTCTTTTCCATCCTTTTATGTCTAACCTGTCTGTGTGTTTTTACACCTGTATCTTACCAGTCAATATAGTGTTAGATTAAAAAAATCAGAGAGTTCTACATTTTAATTAGTGAGTTTAATTAATTTATATTTATTCTAATTACTACTATGGTAGAACTTAGTTCTGTCATCTTGATTATTTTTTCCATTTACTATACTTTCTTTTTGTTTCCTTTTTCTTCATTCCTGCTTTTCATTGGATACACTCCTAATTTTGATTTTGTGATGATTTCTCTTAAGACCCAGACTCAGATTTATTTATCTCTATTGGTTTTTAAAGTTATCTTCCTCCCTCCCTTCTTTCCTTTCTTTTTCTTTCTTCACTTTCTCTCTCTCTCTCTGTCTTCCTTCTAATAACACAGAAACGTTGGCCTGCTCTTGTACTTTAGTATCACCACCCTCCTCTACCCCCACCTCCTAGGTTGTTGTTAAGATCAGTGTGATAAGTATGTGTAAATACCTAGCACAATGCAGGACACAAACTAGATATCTGATAACATTACTTCCCTTTCCCCTTTCAAGGGAAAGTTTCTCTACTTTTATCCCCAAACAAATGTTAATAATTGAAAGTTTTTCTATTAAAAACAGTATCAATCAGTGTATTTATTAAACTCCTATAAGGTGTTATAGCACATAGAAAATAGAAAATGGCACATGTGCGTGATGTCTGGAGAACAATACCTTGATGCTGTTCTTTAAGTGTGATGGATAAACATTTTTGTGGTAGTCCAGATGACCTGACGTATTTAAAGCATAAATGTGAAGACATGGAAGACCCAGAGAAACGTGGAGCTTTAATTCCTCTTTCCCTTGAACATTGGGTCTTCCTTTGTTTACTTAGTGGTAAGGTAAAATCTCCTCTTTTTAAATCCCTCATAATGGCATTTAATGGTAGTTGAGATTTAAAGTCAAGTTACTGAGCTTTATGTTATCTATTTTAATAAATATGTCTTCTATGGAAAATGTCTAGAATAACTGTCTTCTGCTTGTAGCCAAAGGGTTCTCACTGATAGCGGCGTTCTGGTACCACATATTGGGTTTTATAGTACAAATTGTTTTGGGGTCTCTAACACAGGTTAGAAGCCTCACTTGTACTCATTATAATAGCTGCTCAGAGCTTTTTCAGTAACAAGGTGCTAGGTTAGTAATAAGGTGCTAATTTAGTAATAATCGTGAGCATTTGTGAATATTTATCCTGTTATAGGTGTTTGTAAACATGAACCATTTAATCCTTTTCAACTACCCTTAAAGGTAGACGCAGAATCCCAAGAATTCAGCTGGGGACACTGAGCATCAGAGAAGTGAAGGAACTCACCCAAAGTGCGCTAACTAGGTGTCAGGGCTAGGATTTTGAATCTGACTCTGCTGACTCTGGCACTTTTCTTCTTTCCACTGTCCCACAACAGCTCCATGTTTAAGTTCAAGAACTTAAATGAGAAGAAAACTCCATATCCTTTTGAATCTTCCCTTGTTTTATTTCAGCTCACTCTAAGAGGCTCACTTATACAACTCATCAACGACGTGTGTATGGCTAAAACGTCAGTATCCATCTAACTCATTTCACTTGTGATCCAAAATCAGATTGAACTCTGATCTCCTGAGAGAGGAAATGCTGGTGGGTTATTGCATTCTTTAGTTTGTTGCTTAGAAATAATCACTTTTTTTCGTAAGTCCTCATCTGTTTCTCTTTCCCTAGTGCCAAGGTGGTGGACCGGGCTGGGGCCTAGGGGGAGGAGCTAGGAGGGGAGGCAGGTCCAGCTTTGCTTTGATTGGCACTGAAGGCAGTTCACAGCTTAGGGAGAGCAGGCTCCCTTGCTGAACTTGGCTGCCAGCACTGCCTCTGGAGAGGGGGAGCTGGGCAAGGGGATGCCTGGGGCCATCCCTTGATTGGGGGGAATGCTGGGGCAGATGATGACAAGAGATCTCCCTCTTTCTCTTTATTACCAATAGTTTCAAAAAGGTAAATGCAGGAGGAGGAGACCATAATGAGAAAAAGTAGAAAACACAGCCTGGAGCCCTGGCTCAGCTTCTCAGGGCTTCTCCATCTGTCCCGATGAGGCTGGTGCCTTCTGTCCCTGCCTCTTGCTCCTGAAGCAAATCTCTCTTTTATGAGGCTCAGACTCTCCCTAGGACTGAGGAGTGCAGTACATATTCCTGAAAGTCACAGTGACAGGTGGGAATGTGGCCAAATGACCCACACCATTCATTCATCATTCCATGTACCAGGCTGCTACTGTGCAAGATTCCCCTGGGCCAGTTGTCCCAGCCAGTTCCTCAGCATCCTGATTTCCTTCAGGGAGCTGGCCGTTTTACCTCGACTGACCTTGGGGTAGGGTGCTGGAGAGTTTCTGAGAAGTGGATCAACTTTGTTAGAAGACCTGCCTACTGTTTTATTTTGTGTTACACGTATACAGTAAGCTCATTTCATTTCCACAATTACTCTTTACTTAAAAGTCGGTATAATTTCCACTATTTTACAGAATTGATAACTGAGGTCTAGGAAGTTAAATAAATTCCCTAAGACCCCACAACTAGTAAGTGGTAAGAGTGGGATTCAGACATGTTTGGCTCTCTGTCATCTTTCTGATTACGTTGATTCCTCTCAGCTGTGCTATTCACTCTAGTTGCAAGGACAACCCCTCCCCAGCCTTTTAAAAATGTGAACAATAATGATAATGATGAACAGGGATGGTGATCATCCTGGGAAGGAAGAATAAACCTTCCATTGGAAGCTCTTGGATTTTGTTTGACTTTCATCTTGTCTGAGTTAGAAAAATTAATGAGCTACTAGATCCGAACCTGGTGTGCCTTGATAAAAGGACTTATTTTTAGTGTCTTAGCATTTAAAGGATCTGTTATAATTTCATGCTTAAATAACACTAAATAAAGGCCTGTGTTTGTGTAGCATAATTGGAAGAAGCAAAGGAAAAGGGAAAAAGTTACTTCCAAACAAATGCCATGAATGCATCTTGGGAGAAGTTTGAGGATAGAGAACCCTTCAAATAAAACAAACACCAGGGGTTTAATTATCCTCTTTGGAGAACATTTCCCACAGGCCAGGGATGGCCTTTAAGAACACAAAGACCCACACAGCTAGGTTGGAGACTGTAGGGTGGCAGTGGGGGTTAGAAGCTGGGGGCAGGGTTGCCTTAGTCAAGGAGGGCTGCTGTCCATCCAACAGCTTGTGTGAGTTGCCTGAGGATGGGCTGGGGGTGGGGACAGGAGGAGGGAAAGAAGACATAAGGAGTGACTTTTCCTCCCTTCTTGACTCAGGGATGATTTGTTGACTTGTCCTTGTGCCTTTAACATCATCATCCTCGTGGCCTCTGAGCCCACCTAAATCTCAGTACCCAAGGCAATGAGAAAAAGTTGGCTGAAATAAAGAAGGATGGGAGAGGGTAGAGCCCATGACAATAAAGGGACTCCTCACCGAGACCTCTGGACCAGCCCAGGCTCATTGAGGCTTTTTCGTTTTCTGCTCTCTCTAAGGGCTTTTCCTGCCTAGGAACCTTTTAGTTGTGCATCCTCTTCCAGGCAGCACCTCTTGGCCCCACCCCTCTCCACTCAACCTGCACCCAGACCCGGCTCCCACCAACCCCTTTCTTCCACAGTAAAATTTTGCTCTCTGTGCATTTGCATTTCTGCTGACTACAAGGATCAGTTTAATTTCATGGGTGTCATTTCCTTCAAGAAATCTCTCTCTGAGCAGCGGCCCATCGAATCCCCGATAAAACATATTTTCCTACGGTAATGATTTTATAGGCCCATAAGTCATGAATTTATTATGATCTCAGCCCCTGGTGCTGATTGCTGTAAAATGCAAAGTAATTAACAGCGAGCGGTAGCAGTTATTCCCACCTGGTAACGTGTTCCTTCGTTCGCTGATGGTTTTGATTAAAGTAATGACTAAAGAGTGAAGCCCGGCTGTAAAATATTAGCATGATTAATGCTATATCCTAAATAAGAAACAAAACTAACGGGCATGGTCTGAGAAATTAAAAAAAAATACACAGACAATCTTTCCTCTTCCACCCTCTCCCCCTTAAACAATCGTTCAGGCTCATTTAGGGTATGTCTTCCCTCCCATTAAATAATGTGTGGATTCCAAGGCCAGGGGCTGGCTAGCAGAGCACGTCACACAGTTTCCATAACATCTTAAGTGCTGGTGTTAATTTTTTCCCCTTTCCTCTTGGATTTGTAGAACGGAGCTTGCATGGCAGTATGCTTTGAGCTAGGGCCTAGATAGCTGCTCTAAAGGGTTCCCTTTCTTTCTGACATGGGGCCTGGGTCTTCATAGGCCACCTGGGCATGAGTGAAAGGGGCTTTGGTGACATTGACCACCCCTCCCCTGCCCCGGTACCCCTGACAAGGTGGAGCCAGCAGAAAGCTGTGGGGTTAGGTAAAGAGTTGCTAGGACCATCCCCAACCAGAGAGCTGTGGTTGAAGTTACTGACCTTCAACTTCACCTTTCACAATGTTAGGGAAAACTTGTCTCCAGTGTTGCAGTGGTCTGGGGATAAACAAGAACTCATACCAATGCCTATTGTGGTGCCTGAACACTCAATCGTCTTTATTCCTGATGCTATGAAGAGGTACAACTTTCTTGAAGCTCCATCCTCCCTGGAAGGCCAAGTTGGAGGCCCACTCGACTGTGGGCTTGGAGGCAGTTTTGCACATGGACCTTCAGAGTGTCCTGCCCTCTCAATTCTGAGACCACCCACATTCCAGAGAACCCAGAGACTGTAAATAGTCACCAACCTTCTAAAGTAGCTACGGGGAGGTAGAGGTGGGCAGGGGGCTGGGCGGGCTGGAGGAGGTGGCCTGCTGAGGGGGGGGGGTCATGGAGCTATGGGAGAGGTGTGCCTTTGCCCTCCTCCAGTGGCCCGGGAATTAATTTCACTCTTACCTCTGTAGGTTGGGAGAGAAGGAGACAAAGAGAAGAAAATCAGGATATGCAAGCGGCAAATCCTCAAGCATTTGGATCTGCAAAGATTTAGGAGGGTCTTTCTGATAGAAGGATTTTTGGCCAAGAGCTGGAAGACTGGGGCTATAGGCAAACAAGAGCCCATTTCAATAACTCATTATTAGACACCTACTGTATGCCAGGTAAGGGAATACAGTTTCTGCTATTAAGAAACTCCCAGTCTAGAAACTCAGTTAAAGGGAGGATGATAAAGAAAACCTCATTGGCAAGGCACAGGAGTAAAAGGAGAAATGGGAACACTGCGAAAGGGCTCTTGGCCATCACGGCCTTGGGGAGGGGTGTGGATGAGGGGCTGGAGAGAGGATGCCACCAGCTACATGGGAGGCACAGGTGGCTCACAAACGCAGTACACTTTGTGAATTTGGAAGGGGAGAGACCATCTCTTATGGGAGCAGTGGGCATCCTTGTTCCAACTCATAGCCATGGAGAGCAGGGGCAACAGTGCCATCAGTTTACATTTTTTCTTGCTTCAGGAGAGCCGAAAGCATTTCAAATACAACAAGATACCTGAGGAGGAAGAGGTGAGGGCCAGGCATGTAAGGATCCATTTTAAGGATCTGGGGACCTAATTATGAAGAAAGCAATGGTTGGGCCAAAGTCGTGCTTAGGGAGGGGCAGATGCGAGGTCAGATCCCATGTCTTCCCCGTTAACCACTCAGTGCCCATTTGCTGAATGGATTGTGCATCACACGCCAAGTTTCTGGAGGCCATGCTTCCAAACCAAAGGCCACCTGACTGTGTTTGGGCAGACCACCCACAATGGCAATTTTCATGACTCTGCTATCAGTCCCTGGAATGTCACTTGTGCCGCCCTGGGACAGTATCTGGCAGAAAGGCATCACATTTTTTCCTACAGCAGAAAGACAGCTGCTGTCCAAGTGGAGGGTGTTCCTGCATTTTCCTAATCAAGGATGAAGCAGCGTTGAGGGAGGTTGTGGGTCAGGTAAGAGGAAATAAATCTATTAAAAATAGTTTTTATTTTCCTCTTCCTTTCCCTTTTTAATAAATTTTTAAAAATAACCCTAGTTGCGGGATGTTTGAGAAAAAATATAATAAACAGAGGTTTCTCTGCCTTTACTCCTTTAGCCCCTGCTCCTCATAGGGCAGATGAAGGAAAAGTTATTGCGATCGAGGTGTTGGCACCGGGAAGATAAACGTGGAGCCCTGCCTCTCTCCACCGCTGAGCAGGTCAAAAAATGATTGCGTTGGGCATGAAGGATTTATGTCTGCCGTGAGTCAGTCAGAGTGTCGGGGTAAATCAAGGCTGACGTTTTTAGCATCTGGGAAAAAAAAGCAATTGCATTTTATGTCTACATTTTGCTCGGCTAATCAAGGTGCGGAAGAGACAGTCTGCCTGGGGAAACTTTTCCACTTTTTATTATTGAGGTTGGGTTTGGTTTTCCCTGCAGAAGCATGGAGCAAGTCTATAAAGGCTTTAGGTTAGAGTCAAGAAGAAAGGAAAAGCCTCTCCCTGTCAGATTCGATTTGAAGAGGGAAGTTGGCGAAATGTGCTGTCGGCTGAGGAAGGGGATCTGGGGAGGGGCTGGACGTGGGCGACGCCTGAGCAGTCTTAGGAGCAAGGAAATAGATGGTCATCTTTGCAAAGAATTTCTTCTCTTCATAGGTCTCCAGAAGGACCTATGATACAACAGAACCATTAGGGAAGGACTAGTTTGGTGCTTCTGACTATGTTGGCCAGCAACTAATTGACTACTAATCAGTCTTTTCACTGAAGCAACCAGCGAAATGACTAAGTAGATCAGTTAAAGCTGTTGAACCAGTGGATGTATATTGACATAGATCAAGATGAAGCCACAGTTAAATGTGTGCAAGGGGAAAAGAAAAATGAACAAATTAACTAGTAATATTTCTTTTTAGCTTTCCATATCCAAGTCTAATTATCGGTTTATCTAAGTGCTTTGCCTTAGTAAACGAGAATGTGTTTGGATTTCAAAAGTCTTCTATTTTGCACCAGGGACTAGATTCAGCAAATAGACTTTCATATGTTAAGGGATAGCAATCATGATAGCTAATTTTTTTGAGGGGGAGGGGATTATCTATTAAATCTCCAAAGCGTCAGGAGACAGTATGATCTCTGTTTTACAGATGGGGAAACTGAGGCTTAGAGAGGTTGACTAATATATGCCAGGTTATATCCAGCTATTCCCAGCTGGTAAGAGCTAGCGAAGTTCTTCGAACAGAGGCATTCTGCCTCCACAGCCTCCATCCCTAACTTGCACGCATGCTGCTTCAGTTTTGATCTCAGCAGAGATGAGAAGTTATTCCAACAACATCGGGAACAAGAGGTTCAACAAAAACAGATTTCATGAATGACTAGATTTTCCTTTCCATGCCTCTGAAAAAGCTTGGGAACTAGCCACAGGTCCTGAAAGTGTGTACTTAGGATAATAATAGCTAAAATGTATTGCCTCCTTGCCATGCACCAGATGCCGTGTTAAGCTCCTTGTTTTTCTCCCCAAAGCCCCAGTACATAGTTGTATATTCTAGTTGTAAGTCCTTCTAGTTCTTCTGTGCGAGCCACTGCCACAGCATGGCTACTGACAGATGAATGGTGTGGTTCTGCACCCGGGAACTGAATCCAGGCCACTGAAGGAGAGTGTGCTGAACGTTAACCACTAGGCCATCAGAGCTGGCTCTATGTTAAGCTTTTTGTATATATTTACTCATAGAAGCCCTGTATAGCCCTAAAAAGTGGGCCTATTATGCACCCGTGTTCGAGATGAAGAATCCGAATGCCCGAGAAGTTTAGAAACTTTCCATGCATTTAGCAAGAAGTGACAGCCAGAATAGGCAGTCAGGCAAATTGGCATCAGAGTCCAGCCCTGCTGGTTGGTGCTGGGAATGGCTGTGCCAGGCCAGAACGTGTGTTTGGTGAGGCAATAGGATTGGCAATGGTTCGTTCTTTGCCTTCCTTCTTGTGTGTGTGTGCCCCCAAATAATTGCTTTGTGATGTCCGATTTTGAGTTTTCTTTTAAAAATTTTAAACCCCTCTATTGGCACATATTTAATTTAAAAAGAATGGGGAAGAAGAAAATATTATCTGAGATTTCAATCAACGCTTCCCTGCCTAAGGCCCTAAGACCCCTGGAAGTCCTTTAAGGGGGTCGTGGGGACTTCAGTACATCAAAAAGCTGAACTTTAGTGCATTTAGTGATAATAAGGCCTCAGAGTGTAACTCAAACAGCAAGTTCATGGGATTGTATTAGCTCAGTGATGCAATGAGGATTATTGCATACTGATTGTTCTCCGATGCATAAAGGTAGGGAAATGGAATAGTCTTTAACAAAGGTTGTCGATTAGACAAAAACACGTTAAAAATAAGAAACCTTATGGGGAAAAGAATAAAAGGGTCTTCGGTGACAGCCTGGGAGCCCAGGATAAAAAGGATTATTTCTTTTTGTTCCCTGTAGCTTGGCTGTTTGTTGGAAATGTTAACAAAATATCTTTCAAAGCCCAATGAGATAATTTATGTAAAGTGTTATGCAAATACTATTTTTGTTATTAATATTAACAGTAATAGTTATGGTAATGACCTTGCTGTGGAGCAGGTGATTTCAGGTAACAATGGATGGAGAACCTTCATTTTAAACTTTTCATTTCCTGAGGTTAGATTTGTTCTCTTCTTCACCAAATCTTGCATCAGCATAGGTGTGCCCTGAATGCTGTGCACTCTGCATGCATGTGCATGCACACTGTGTGTGTCACGCCCGTGTGTATACGTGTGCGGTGCACGCACACACACCCTGGTTTGGTGAGCGTTCCGTTGTCCTCGTCCCCTCTGTCTTGTGCAGCTGCACGTTACAGACTGCTTAGTGCAGAAAACTTGTGTGAAGGGTGATGAAGCGTTTGGGTTGTGGTGTGTTTTTACTCCCACATTTTTGCCGTTAATTAGACAAACCTCCCCACCGAACCCTCTCCTGCCTCTGTGGAGGCTGAAAGGTCTGTGAGGAGCTAGATTTGAAAATCTGGCTGTCATTGTCTTGGGCCTGTGCTGTGCACACAAGGTGGTTTGAATGTCACAAAGAGGTTGTGAAATCAAGTGTCCCCAGGTAAGCCCCCTGATTCCGAAAATGGATTTGACTTCATTCTGCCTTTTTTGCTAGTTGCTCTGATGCACTTTGGAGACAGTCTGAGTAACACTATTAATTGGGCAGAGATTAGCACATAATCAAATCACATCTGCTTTAAAAAAAAATCAGAGCCCTCTTTATTAAACTAGAATGAAGTGTAAATTGTACTATAACAACTTAACTCTGTACTCCTGGTTGAAAAAAGGATGTCAAGTGGAATGAGATGGGTACCTGCTCTAATCTTTAATTGTTATCAATCACTTCTTAGTCTGCCTCTGTACTTCCTTTATCTGGCTTCAAAGAAAGCCCTTACTGTTCTCTCTTGGCTCTCTGAGGTTTGCTAAGTCTGTCCGCAGCTTCTCTGCCCGCCTTGTCCTTTTCTCCTGCTGCTGCTTCCCTCGGCCCCAGTTCTAGGCTCGGTGCCGCCAGCAAGCTGTGAGGCCTCCTGAACACCCCGGGTTCACTCTCAGCTCTGTTTCTTACCATGGAGCTCTCCTCTGCTGCTCTCTTTTGCATAAAGCTATCTTTCTTCTCTTGGTGTGGCTTGGGTACAACTGGCTCTCTCCAGCATCTACAGCAGGAGGACGTCCCTCCCCACAACCCGCATGCACGCATGAGCAGGGCATGTCCCAACCGTGCTGGCCCCATTTCCCATCATGGCTGTGTCATTTCTTCCTTGTTCTGAAGTTCATTATTTATCCCTCACTTTTACATAGACAAGTCCTCTTCTACAACGTCATTTTTCACAGTGTGTCAAAAAATTTGCGAGGGAGTTAAAATAATTCCACGTCCATCTTATTTCCATCACTTAGATTGAACAGGGTGGTTAAAATCGCAGAGTGGAGTGGTTTCTCACAAAAAGGAAGCACAGCCAGGGGCTGTGTAGGCGGGCGGCTACTGGGTCAGGCCTTGAGCTGGGTGGGGACAGCAGCTGATCTGAATTGGTATTTTTCTTCACGGCAATCTCTGCTGATTTAGAGAGGTGGAACCTACGTGGAATAAAATGGTGGCTGAAAAGATGTGCCAGGAGAGCACTGCCACCTAATTCACAGCCTGGCAAAAGTGGGGAGGTTTTAGGCTTTAGAGTTTGATGTGAGTTCAAATCCAGACCCCCTGAGTTATTAGCTGTGTGACTCCTGAGTCTCAGTTTCTTAACTCATGAGATGGTACTGACGATACCTCCCTCCCAGGGTGTTTCGAGGAATAAGTGAGATAATATGTTTGAAGTGGCTAGCAGAACACATAGTAGGTCCATGGATATCATGTGCTGTAGTAGATTGAGAGAGGTGGATATCCTTGGGGTATGTAATACTGAAAAATTTTTAGCACAGTCATCCTCAAATGAATTCCGAACACTGGTGAAAATAGGTGAGCCAAGAACCACCAGAAAGGAAGTTTCTAGGGAAACCAGAGCTCTACTGGAAGCCAAGCCCGGCACTTCTCGTGGGCCGTGGATGGATGCTCAGGGGACGTTGCCTTTGCCGGTTAAGTGGCAGTGAAGCAGGAGAGAGCGAGCTGTCCCAGGTTAGTTCTCAGCCTTCAGGCAGTGCCTCCAGTAGAAAAAAGACATGACTCAGATCTTTAGAAGCTGGGAGAAGGGAACAGAAGATAAGTTTCTAGAAAGAGCTGAGAATCAGAAAGAGACTTATCAGAACCCCAGAAGGATAACTTCATGGAAGATCAAGTGCAGAGGTCCAAAGGTTGAAACATGGGGAAAAAGAAGGAGGCAAACTTAGGGAGACTGGAAGCAAAATACCTGTGCCTATTGGCACTTTGGTGAAAATCAATAAGATAATAGGAATAGGTACAAAGTCTTACACTAACCTATGATATCAGTTGCAGAGGTATGGGGGTGTGTGTTTGTCCTCTGAACAAAGACTAGTTCCTCCAAACATGCCCTAGGGCCCATTCCTTCTGATCTCCATCAGGTCTTTTGTCTTCTCTTCTCTTCAGTATCATCAATTTCTGCCTTTCTTACGGCATCATTGCCAAGAGTTTGCACACATGTTGTAGTATTTTCCAACTTAAAATCAAATCAAAATAAAACCCTCTTGTGACCCCGTATTCGCTCCAGCCAACACCTAAATTCTCTGCTACCCTTCAACATCAAATTTGTTTTAAAAGTTTTAAAGACATATTTTTATTTTCTCACCTTTTCCATTCATTCTTCAGTCCTCTCCTGTGCCCGAAGGTGGCTCAAGGTCACTGACAACTTCTTCATTGCACTGTCCAAGGGTGACTTTTCAGTCTTTGTCTTCACTGGTCTCCCCGCCACCCTCTCCAGGGCTGGCTGTGCTCTTCTCAGTGTAATCCTGTCTTGGCTTCTGTGATGCCACACATTTCCTGGTCGTCCTTTCACCTCTGCTTCCTCCCTTCAGTCTGGGCTCCCTGAGTGCAGCTCTGCTCCAGGGCTTAGTTCTGGTCTCTCTTCTCATCTCCCCCTACACTTATTTCCTACGTGATCTCCTCCCCCTGTAGCTCTCAGTCCCACCCATGCAGATGCCTTACAAATGTGTGTCTCCAGTCCAAAAGTCTCCCTGAGAGTCATACTCATCCATCCCCCTGGCTGCTTGACGTCTCTGCTTGGATGTCTCACAGGCATCTCAAAAGAAACATGTAAATAGGGAAGTTTTTTCCTCTCAAACGTGTTCCTTTCCCACAATATCCTATCTCCACAAATGATGCCACCATTGGTGCATTTCTTCCAGCCTAACGCCCTCAATTCATGAACAATTTCTGTCATCTCTATCACGTTTATTTGTTCAGTTAGCAGTTATGGTTGATTCTCCTTATTTGCCGTAGTTCTGTGCTGTAAAATCAGTGAGGACGTTGATTTAGCGAATACTGCACCATTGCTCTTAGGGAAAATACGGGGTTAGGTTCCTCTGAGCCTCTGGTCACAACATTTTTGCCAACTGCTTAATGCGTTTTATGTGTGTTTCTCTTTGAAGATAACCTCTTTAATATACACTGTCAATTCATTGACACTGAGCTCACAACCAACAGCCCTGTTACTCATGCCTCAATTAAGTTTATCTAATACACTAATTTTTTCATAAGGCATATCTCAGCCTTGTGCTTAGGAACACTAGACAGCACTTGAGCACTAAGCTCAGAGGTCATTTTAAACATGGAAAAACCCTGCAGACAGCACAAAAATGCAAAGAAAAAAAAAAGGTACTAAATAGCCGGTGAGAAGGACACTTGTTTATGGAATGAGAGCTGAAACGAGAAGGCACAACAGGTCCTTATTGGACCTCAGCTAGGAACATGTGAGTTGGGCAACTCAAAATTTTCACCTGTCCGCTCATGTGCATATCCACAAACGATGGCAGAAGTGCCACACTATTGATTGTGGGGTTACAAATGAAGTTTAGTGAGTAGGTAAGTTCACAAATATGGAATCTGTGAATAATGAGGATTGACCGTATTAATATTTACGTACCAGACACTGTGCTAGGAACTGAAGATACACTGCTAAGCAAAACACACATGGTCTCTTCTCTCATTGAATATACTCATTCTAATGCCTTGAATCCATCTGCTTTTCTCAAATTCTTCTACAACTACCCTAGTTCTTACTACCAATATTTCTCATTTGGGCAATTACTTATTGAGTGATATGCTTCAACCTTACCCGCTTCCAATTCCTTCACCAAATATGGTCAGAATAATGCCTTCAAAGCTGAATTGAATTATGCCACTTCAGTGGCTTCCTGCTCAGATATTTCTCCTGGTGGCAGTCTTGTTTACCTCTGCAATCTTGTCTCCAACCACAGCTTCCCTTCAGTCATGCTCACACTACACTGACATCCTTTCAGATTCTAACGTATGTCAAGGTTTTCCTGCTTCTGAGCCTTTGCACATGACTTTCTCTATGCCTGTGGCCACAGCACTCAGTAACTTCTGTTCATCCTCGGATCTAATGCAAACTCTATCGTCTCAGAGAAGCCTTTCCTGAATGCCAAGGTCTGCCTTGTATTCTCTATACACATGCCTTGTTTGTTTCTTTTTTAACACACTCATTATTTGTCCAGAGTTTATAGTTGTTATCTGAGAGAGGGCTGGTGTGTTAGGAGGGTAGCATTTACTGGGCTACGTTGGAAGTGACACTCTGAGAATTACCTTTACTTTTGGGCAGACATGGCTCCAGGCCCTCATGAAACATGTGCCTCTTGGGGTAGATGGAAATGAGGGCCAGAGTCAGGAGTCGAGGTTTCGGTGGCACCACCTCAGAAGGACAGAGGACATTGCCTGGTAACTTTATGTCAGGCATTTTATAAAAATTAATGAAGAGGGAGATGTCTCTGCTTTCTGTGTGTGGTGATAGTTGGAATTAGAAGAAGGAAGATGCTTGGGCTTGGTAGTGAGTGATACAGATCAACGCTGTGCTACAACTCGCCTGATCTGTGACGGTGGGTACAAGGTATCTAAAATTCCTCGTTGGAAGAATTGATGTAATGGTACCTACCCTGCATGGTGGTTGTGAAGACTCAGGAGGATAACATGCTTAAAGGCCCCAGCACCTAGACGGTACTCAACATATTTGCCTCCTCTTCTCTATACTTTGGGAAATGGCCTAGTTTGCCTTGTGGTGCACATCTCCCCATGTGATCTTAGGGAGAACTGAAGTCAAAGCAGGATCACTGATGTTTAATAGGGATATCAGGATTTCAGTGGGCTCTAGAATGAATTTTTATTAATTTTTTGTTTTAATCATCCAGTGGATGAGCGTGGACTTTGAAGTCAGAGGCCTGGGTTGGAATGCTGGCTTTGCCAATTACACATAACATAACACGGGCCAAATGTTCTCTCTGAGCCTCAGTTTTCTATCTATGAGACAGGAATAGTAAAACTTACCTCTTAGGGTCTTATGAAGAGTGCATGCGATGCCCCACGTAAGCCTCCTAAAGCCTCTGCTGGGGCCCGCTCCATGGTGGGCGTCCGGCAGATGTTGGTGGTTGTCATTATCTTTGTATTATTGTTTAATAAAGATGGGTGCTAACATAAAAGCACTAATCTTTAAACTGAGAAAGAAGGATCAATTGGGAAGAAAGAGAAGCCAAAGGACGTTGTGGGTGGGGGTAAGAGCAAGTCTATTCTCATAAGTGGGAGAAAACAGGGTGCATTTTGACCGTGAGGCTGACTATCTGTGTGAGAGAAATTAATGTGGGAAAACCTTGTGGAGTTTTGCCAGTGGAGTGTCAGGCCCATCCTTGGCCTCTGCCTCGAGGGTTAAAGATGAGATTAAATATTTAATGTCCATTCATAATTAGGTCCTCAGGGGCCCTGTGGAGCATTTCACTGGCACAGTCATTTTTCTCTCTCTATTTACATTTCCAGCTCTATGGGAAAAGCAGTTGATTCTACGGTCTGATATGCCTGTGCGGAAGGACAGTTCCCCAGCAGAGTCGCAGCCCAATTATTCTTTTGCAGGTGTAGAAGACAGAGGGTGGTCGTAGTGTCCTAAAGAATCTGTTTGCGGCCCTCAGCCAGGACTGGGGGCTTGAAGGAAGGGCAGCACATTTTCAGGTCGTTTAGAAAGTGGATTTCTTCTGATTTGTGTGGCACACAGGTGAAAAAGAAACGGGAGTGGGGTCAGAAGACAAGAATCGCATCTAGAGGGTGAGACAGCACTAATAACAGGAGGAGGCATTCAAATGACCAGGATGCTCTGTATCCTCGACAGAAGGAGCAAGGGACAGAGGGAAGTGGCAGGTGGGCTGAATGCAGCCTCCAGGGCTGTGGGATCAGCCTGCACCTGCCCCCAGCATCCTAAGCAGGGGGAGTGGTTGGCATATATCAGGCTTGATATATAACAAGCTGGCCTCAGTACTTCCACATGACTTATTGATCTATTTGACTTATTTAAAATATATCTCCAGCTCTGGGGCCTCTGGCCCTACTCCAAACCACTACCTGGCATTAATGTAGAATCAGAGATCCCTTTATAAAGGATGCCAGATCAGAAGGTTGGAGCTTTGGACCAGAAATTGAGGACCCAGCTATGAACTTCCTGTGAGTCCTTGAGGGAAATCCCCTCCTTGTGTTGTGCTTCAGCTTCTCTGTTTTAGAATGCCCTCCTTGGCAGCCACTCCCTCATAGGCACAGGGGTGCTAGGAGGTCGCTTGACCTCTCCCCCTCCCTCCCTTCCCACAGGCGCCTTAACCAGGTTGATGATAGAAAAACTCTGTACCCACTGGGGACCTCTGTCTCCTCTTGTGTTTCCCGTCTTATCAAAGGGCAGCAGCCCCTTTAGTGAAAGCACCTTGCTTGGCTCCAACCTCTCCCTCCTGTACCTCTGCCCTCAGCCAAGCATTTTCTCATGTTGCGTCTACCTGATATATATTTCAAAATTTATCTACTTTTCCAAAACTCCACTGCCACTAACTTGATTTGGATCAGAATCATTTCTTGCCTAGGCGGTAGAGTTTCCTAATTCTTTTCCTTATCTCCAACCTTGCTCCTTGTGCCACCTACTCTCCCAAGCTGAGTGATTGTTCTAAAGTGTGAATCTCTTCCTGATGGGTCCTCCTTAAAACCTTTCAGTGGTACCCTTCTGTCACCAGGTTAAGATCCAAACACTTTGGACTTTAAAATCCCAAGCCTTGGATTGGGCCCCTGCTGACGCCCCAGGCCTCCCCTCTCCTTATATCCTGCCCTTCACTTGAGGCCCACACTGGACTCCAGTCTTGAGCAACCACTCACAGAGCTTTTTCTTGTTTTCTGCTGGTCCCTCTGCCTGGAGAACTCTTATCCTCCTGCCTCTCCCTCTCCACCTCCCTTAGTCTTTATTTTTCGTCATCTTGTAGGTTTCAGCTTAGCCATGACTTCCATGGGGATGTCTTTGCTGAACTTTCAAAGCCTGGGCACAGTGCCCCTCCTATGCGTGTTTACATCCTATGCTTCTCCCATCAGGTAGGCCTTCATTGCTATTGCCAGTGCTTTTGGCTTGTCTGAATTCTTCAACACACCGTGAGCCCTGTGACTGTTGGGGGCACATCTGCCTTGCTCACTTCCACATGTCCACCTCCTAACACTGTGCCTGGCACAGAATGGGGGCCTGATACATATTTGTTAAATAAGTGACTATAAGGAGTTACTCAAATATAAGGTATGTTTTTTTCAGTAGAGGAAATTTGTTATTAATTTAAAGAAGAAACAAATAAAGTTGTTTCATTTCAGAAGGCCCTTCGTGTTTCTCCGACACCCTCTGCATTTTTCCAGGGATAGGAAGGAGACTACATTGGTCACTAGTCCCTGAGAACGTTGTTTGGAAGGCCTGCCTTATGAGATTGGCTGTGTTCATTTGTGGGGGTTCAACGTTGCAGGCAGAAAACAGCTTTTGAGAAAATGTGAAGTCTACGAATTCCTCATTGTCTTATCTGGTGGGCTCGAGAGGGGGAGGGTCTGGGAGAAATGGGCCCTCAGTGGACCAGGGTGACCCTTCCACGTCTCTGGGAGACTGAGTTCAGAAAGGGTCTGACTGATCCTAATTGCCCTGATGCCACACCGGGAGCATGTGTTGAGCCTCAGAACACGCTGGCAGCATGGTTGCCTCTGTTCCTGGATGACGAGGCGGGGCCCTGGGGCTCCTGACAGGCTGCCAGCCTGGGCCTCATGCACAGCGTTGAATGCTGCCCTGCTGCTGGGAGAACAGAAAACAGTGGCCTGTCGGCATGGCGGACTGCCCCACTGGGAAGACAGGAGCTGGGACAGAAAACTTTTTATTCTGTCACCTGAGGTAAAATCAAGGGGACATGGTGAAATCACAGGAACTAGGTTAAAGGAAATGTCTCTGGCTCTATTGTGTACGGTAGGACTGGTCTAACTGTGGCAACAATATTATGGATTTTTATAGCACCTTTCTTCCCTAGGACACAGGGCACTTTACTGTCTATCAACAGACTCTTAGTTGAGTGGGTTCTCCCAGGACCTCAGTTCTGATGTCATTTATTTATTTTGTAGCATTAGGTTTAAAAATTTCCTATAGTGCATGAAAAAATTGAACTGAGAACTAGTCTATATTGGCATGAACGGAATTCTAGATAGGTGTGTGTGTGTGTATGTGTGTTAAATTCAACCATTAAATATTAGACGGAATAGGAGAATATGTAATGAACAGAAGGGAGCTAAAGAAATAATCAATTTTGCACAAATCATTACAATTTGGTTGTGGCATTGTTTGCAAATCAGTGCCAGTTTATACTTTGGAATTGGTGAACAATTGGGAGAAGGAATATTTCTCTTATGTACAAAGGCCAATTTTGCTTTTTCCAGAAGAAAATCTCCCCTTATCCTTGGAAGTCATCACCAAATGAGTAAATATGAAACATGTAAAGTGGACTCAGAACGAGGCCATCAAAATGACTGAGCCTCTGCTCTGGGTTCTTGAAACTGAAACTAAGCCAACACTGACGAGCTCGCCTCTACTTCGACTTCTCTAACAATGAGATGTATGAATAGTGGAAACCAAGATAGAAAAAAAACCCAGTAAGAATTCATGATGTTTCAATGAAGCTGCTTAATGAAGAAACAAAACACTCAATGAAAGAGTAAGTGTAAATATATATTTATATAATAAGGAAGATTGTTGAGAATGACTTGAAATTGTTATATTGAAAGGCAAATGGGTAGTCTATGACAAATAGTTATCGGGATGCTCATCCAAGTGGCAGTGTTACAGCAGTTCAAATTAAGGTGGATGACTTCTGCTTCTGGCTGAGATGGAATAACAGAGGTTGAATTTACCCACTCTCATGAAACCACTAAATAATTGGGCAACTTGTATGAAACGTGATTTGTAGGATGTTAAACATCAAAGAAAAAGGACAATGATCCCTGAGGGATAGAAAACAAATGCTGTGAGTCCTGTGATTATCCCAACATACTACCAAGAGAGATATTCCAGGCCATGGCATAGTGTGGGGAAATGCAGGAAAATCCTGGTGGACTCCCTGGTTTGAGAAGACAGCTGGGAGTCGGAGGAGGCCAATGTGGCTAGAGTTTTCAGGCAGAGTGCTCTGAGGAGAGAGCTGTCCAGAGAGCTTTAGAGATCTACAGAGAGTCCCCTGTGAGTCTTCAGCTGAGTGCTGATGTATGCATGGTTGTAAGGAAACTACTTGAGGCTGAGGAAAGAACAGTTTAAGAAGATTAGAAGGAACGATCTCCAAATATCACACAAGATTAGGAACATATTCTGTCCTCATTATAGTGGAGAATCTCATGATTCATGGGCCATCAGGTAGAACCAGTCAGAAGGACCCTGCTTCAGTAGTGGTTTGAAATTAGCCCTCGACTGAGCACCACTCTGGTCCTGCCTAGCACAGCTGAATAGCATGCCCAGAAAGGATCAAACTGTTTCCAAGAAAATTAATGGTGAAGCAGAAAAAAACTCGAGAATAATTATAGAAATACAAAACTATACAGCATCCAATAAGATAAAATTCACAGTGTCTGGCATCCGATAAAAAGTTACCAGGCATGCAAAGAAGCAAGAAAATATATGACCCAAAATCAGGATAAAAATCTGTCAATCAAAACCAACCCAGAAATGGCATAGATGACAAATTATTAGAAAAAGACTTTCCATATGCTCAAGAAGCTAGAGAAAAGATTGAGCATATTAAGGATCAAATTCTGGAAAATATATAAAAAACCTAGAGATAAAAACTACAATTTCTGAGATGAAAAATACACTAGATAGGATTAATGGCAGATTAACCAATGTAGAAAAGGTTACTGAACATGAAAACAGAGTAGAAACTACTAAAAATGAAACACACAGAGAAAAAAGACTGGGAAAAAAATGAAAAGAGCATCAGTTAAGTGTGGTGGACTTCCAGTGACCTAAGATACATGTAGTTGGAATACCCAAAATAAGGAAGGCAGAGCACAAAAAAAATATTTGAAGGCATATTGGCCATACATTGTACAAGTTTAATGGAAACTATAAACCCATAATTCCAAGGCTCCACAAATGCCCAAGAAACACAAGGAAAACACCACCAAAGCGCATCATAATCAAATTAATACTCAGTGATAAAGAGAAAAATCCTACAAGTCCAGCCAGAGAAAAAAGATACATTATGGATAGAGTGATAAAATTAAAGATGACAATAGGTTTCTTGTCAGAAACAATGCAAGAGAAGGGAGGGGAGTGACTCTTAAGTACTGATGGAAAACACTGTCAACTTAGAATTTTGTACCCAGTGAACATATGTTTCAAAAGCTAATGTTAAAGAAAGATTTTTTCAGATATACAAAAACTGAAAAAACTTGTTGCTAACACACTCTCACTACAAGAAAGGAAATCATTCAGGCAGAAGGAAAAAGATACGGTGGAAATATGGATCTATGCAAAGGAATGAAGAACATTGGACATAGTAACTATGTGGGTAAAAGACTTTAAATAACTATTTCAGTTTCTGTGAAAGAAAATGGTTGTTTAAAGCAAAAATAATAACAATGTATGTTGGAGTCTATAACATATATAGAAGCAAAATGTATGAAAACAGTATCACAAAGGCCAGGAGAGAAGAAATGAAATTATGTGGTTGTAGGTTCTTGTATTATACGTGAAGTGGTTTAGTATCACTTGAAGGGAGATTGTAATAAGTTAGAGATGTGTGTTATATAAACCTCAGAGCCATCACTGAAATAAAACTGCAAGAATTCTAGCTGAAAATCTAGCAGGGTAGATAATATGGAATCATAAGGGATCCCCAGTTAATCCCAAAGTAGAGGTGATGGATATGAATGTTACCTCGATTGTGGTGATGGGTTAATGAGTCTATACGTATGACAAAGCTTCTCAAATTGTACAGTGTGTGTGCATATTGTATGTCAATTTTCCCTCAGTAAAGCTATTAAAAAAGATAAGATGGGTTTAATTATTCAACATATCTAGAATAAAATATTTATTTTTAAACAATAAAGTGTTCCATAGTTCAGATTAATGTCCAGAAATACAGCTTTACAACTGTGGAGAATAACTTCGAATCGTAGACGCATAGCATGTACAAGAACAAGAAAGTATCTTAGGAACCACCTGGCCCTCCTTCCTCATTTCGCTTACATGGAAATGAAGGTCCAGATACATAATGAGAGGTGCTCCAACTTATTACCAGTCATCCAAGATGAGGGTGAACGAGAATAAAGAAAGAAGCCGATCCTTCCTTGTTTATCTTTCTGTGAAACTTCCCAAGTGTAGAACTCCATGGGTTATAGGCAAAACTACATTCGTCAGTGTGTCCCGGTATAAGGAGAAGACAGTGTTTTGACTAAGATGCTGGGAAATCAAGCTAAGAGTGGAACAGCACTAGAGCTACTGGGAATAGCAACAGCTGAATTATGCAGTTAAATCCAAGGCAGCTGCCTTGTTACCAGCACTCATGATCTTCTTGAATTCTTTAAGCAGTGGTTTCAAAGACCTAGGGTATTAAACTTCAAAAAAGCACATTTGGGGAATTAATCAACCTAATAAATATGGTGCAGTGGGAAGAAGTATTAAATTCTATAACTGGATGGAATTTTGAACATCTGAATAGATACTATAATTAAAGCATAGTGGATTACAATTGCTCTGGAAAAGAAGATTGGAGATTGCTTGCTCTTTGCAAAGTGGATTTACAAAGGGTGGCTTAAAAACCTATGAGCAGAGAAAAATCTGACTTGGAAAGGAAAGGGACAGGAGGGAACCAAATGAGAATATGCAGCTCAGGGTAGGCCAGCCAAAGAGCAGGGTGAATTAATGTGAGCAAATGAGAATGAGAAAGGCTTTTTTGAATAACCAAGAAAAAACGGAGGCAAGGGAAAAGGGATGCTGGCTGATGGATGAAGATGATTATAAGATTCCAGATGACTTTGAAGGTTGCTGAGGTTCAGCTACATTCCCCCTCGCCCCCTCTGCCAGCTCTGCATTAATAAGAGAAATGAAGAAAATGAACTTGGCCAATTAAAAGGCAATGAAGACTCCTCCGAGGGAGCATTGATAAAAAGCAGGGAAAGAAACATGTTACAACTTTGGCTTTCCATTAAGAAATAGCCCTGCTAATAAAAACTGGAAGGCAGTTCAGATAGGGCTCGCTTTAGGAGGGTTTTTAGTGTTTCTGTAGAATTTAAATAAACTAGGAAATAAACCAGGAAAAATATCAGTCTTTGGAAAAGCTAGAAGCACCTGTGTAAGAAATGTCTGCCCAAACTGATGTCGATGTTTAGCAGAATAATGGAACTGATTTGGATATTGAAAAAATCTATAAATGTATGAAGGATAAACATTGCTATAGTTGTTAAAGAACTCAAGTATTTAAGTTAGTCAGGTCATGCTTTAACTTTTTAAAGCAAAATTAAAAAGAAATGAGCTATGTGGTATGAACAGGAGACATAAAATGATCTGTCATGACTTCCTTTTCTAAGAGAGCTGTGAAAATAAGTCCTGGTTGTCATTTTCCAGGCTTCAGGCTTTAAGGAATTTAGGCAAAACCCAGGTCTTTCTCCATATTAGGGCAATAGGCATCTACCTACCTCACTTGATATCAAGGATCTATGACTCCCACCTGCCCCAAAGCACTTTCCTTTTCCATCTGCCAGGAAGTGTGGAATTCTCCAAGCATAGCCCTTCATTGGATGAAAACATCCTTTCAGGCTAAATGCAATTATATTACCCGGGAGGGGTAAAACACACTGCCCTTAAATACTATTTAATAGAGGGATTGATTTGGATTGATTTTTCTTACAGAATAAGAGACATAAAGGCTTAAAGAAATAATAGGAGCTAACATTTATTGAGTGCTAGGTACCATGCTAAGTGATTCACGTAAGATTAGCTCATTAATCCTCTGGCTAATGCTTTGAAAAAGGTACAATATAATTCCATTTTGCTGATGAGAAAACAAAGGCACAGAGAGGTTTAAACAGTTGCCCGGGATCAAATAGCTGATGAAGAGTAGAGCTGATATTCACAAGGAGGAAGGGGACAGGGTGCTGTAGAGAGAGGGGACATGCCAAGAAGGGAGGGGCTCCAAAGACCAAAAATCTCCTCTTCCAGAAGCTTCCTCTAACTTTCCTATGTGGAGGTAGAGATCTTTATGTTCCCATTTTATGGTTAGATCATGTATACTTAGAATTCTGAGATTCTATAGTTCCATCAGAGAGCAGGGTCCCAGGAGAGTAAGGGAGAAGATGAATGAAGTTTGATGGGAGGAGGGGAGGAGATTGAGAAAGTGACTTAAGAGGCTGGGGCAGAGTCCCTGCAATGGGAAAGACTGGGAAGTCCAGAGCAGCTCAAGGGCTCCTCTTGGTGGCCTCACTCCCTCACCCAGTCTGGCACTGAATTGTCTACTGCTTTCTAAATGAAGCCCCCTCCCCAAACATAGGAAAGACTGTATTATCACACACATTTACCTGAAACACGCTAATATGTTATCTCTAAGGCTCTATGCATTTGTAAACCTCTTATCTTCTGGGGCCTCCGGAGGAAGCAGGCTATGGATATCTGTGTAAGAGCTGAGTATAGGCAAGACTGGGGACACAGGTTGGGGATAGGGGCTAATGGTGAGCCAGACACGAAGAAGGGGCTTGAGGGGAGACAGGCCTAGATAGCCTGGAGGCTCATTTCCTCCCTGCTTTTGGTGGCTTAGCCAGAAGCTGATCAGCTCTCTGGAGGGAGCAGCTGGTAGGAAGAACAGATTGATATCAGCAGCTGATCTCTTCAATCCTAAAGCGCTCCTTGTCATGCAGTCAACTAGATGTTCCCCATTCTTCTTTTCCCATACATTTTTAGAACGTTATGGGCTAGGTTCTTTCTACTGGAGCCCTTTCCATGGTGTACCCAGCTGTGCTCCACCCAGAAACCTCTTCCCCAGGATGGCAAAAGAATGGGAACCTGCGCACTCTGCTGCTGGCTGATGAGCTTCTCAAAAGAAATCTGGTTTTGTTTTGTGTGGCACAAGTACTTATGTCCCCATTGCAGGTCTGGACAATGGCGAACCAGGTGAGCAGTGCTGGGAGGGTGCCCCCTGGGACTGAGGAGCAGAGTGTGCAGGGAGGAGGGTGCTCAGGCACCGTTTGAAGCTGTCTGCAGTTATCTGCTATCAGAGCAGGGATCAGTCCTGAATTCTGAGAAGCGGCCTGATGGTTCCCAGGAAAAACTAATCACTGAGTAACCAGGAGGCAGAACTCATGGTAATGCTAGTACAATAGGAGTCTAGAAACCCAGCTTACAGCACATGGGCTACAGGAGTTTGAAAACAGAGGTAGGCAGGTGGGGATACACACACAGCACTGGAGGTAAGAAGAAACTAGAACAGCAAACATCCCCTTGGTGTGCAATGTGCATGCACAGACCTGGCCGGGAAGAGCTGACAGTGTTCAGGGCAGGTTCAGACACGAGCAGTCCTGGGTCTTTGTTCAGGGCTGAGTATGTTTAGAGTGTGGGGCAGGGGGTGGGGAAGTGCATGTCTGCACAAGGTACCAGAACTAGGCAGAAGCCAGGGTCAGTCAGGCCGAACTTGCCGGGAAGGCCAGAAAAGAGGTCAGCCCTGGTGGTGGACTGGGCAGAGCCTCGACAGGGTAGACAGGTGTCTGAGATCCTTGCAGAGGGTCACAGGTACAGAGAGCGGGAGGTGATGTTATCCGAGGTCAGCTTATGGAGGATTGAAAGCTCAGCAAACTTCCAAGAAGGTAAAGAGGTTCGAGGCAGATGAATCATAAAATACAGGGGAGAGCACCTGCGGAGCCCTGGCTTGGACAAGGTCTCCTGCTGAGAGAGGTCTTGTCTTCTGCATAGCCCCTAAAAATCCAGTTGTCCTTTCCTCAGGATTTAGTTTGGAGGCACTAGAGGGTCTCAGCTAGTTAGGGAAGCTCAGTGTCTCTTGGGGAAGGACAGGGGAGGCATTCCCCCATTCACTTTGGTATACTGGAATCTGAATTCCAAGCGAGCGCATGGTCTTTGAGTGGAGTTCTGTTGGGGTATTTATCTCTGGGGCCTTTTGGCTAGATCTTGGAAGGGTAGGGTCATTCTGTAGGGAATCATCTTCCCAGCTTGAATCTTCTCCTTTAATATCCAGCCACTTCCATCTTTCAACGACAGAAGTAGTGATCCAGTCACATAAGCCCCGAGGAAAATAACACTGGTTTATTGACTTATTGATTCCTTTGCTCATTCATTCAGTGAATGCTTATTAAAAACCTACAAGGCATGGTGCTCTGGATATGATGGTGAACTAGTTAGGTGCCATCTCTGCCCTCTAAGCACCTTATAGTGAAAAAATCAAGACAGAGACACAAGCAGCAGTAGTATTACAATGGGATCAGTGGGCTATGACGGGGTATACATGGGTGCTGCGGGACCGCAGGCAAGAGGTACCTAACTCTGACCTAGAAGGTTGGGGAAGGTTCGGGAGGTGGTCTGTCTTGGTCTCTGGAATTCCTCTTGGCGGCCTCACTCCCTCAGCCATTCTGGTGCTGAATTTTCTACTGCTTTCTAAATGGACTCCCCCCCACCCCCCCATGAACATAGGCAAGACTCTGTTCTCATCATACTCATTTACCTGAAACACACCCTAAGGCTCTATGCATTTGTAAACCTTTTATCTCTAATTGTGGAGTGAAAGATTATATCCTGTTCAGAGGAATTTCAGGCTTCAGCAAATGGATATAATGGGTGCTTTTTCTATATTTTTAAAAAATTGTGAGCTGGTGTGTATGCTGCATGGAAAGTGAGCACATGCAGTATGATTATAAAGGACTTAATCAGACCAATTTCTTCTCTGTACTCTAATACACCATCAAAACTAACAGACAAATTCCAAACTGGAAAAAATATTGGCAGCACATGTAATAGATGAAAGAATTCTCTCTTCCATGCATAAAGACCACTTAAAAGTCGCTAAGGCAAAAGATAAACTGTGCCGAAATATGGACACAGGACTCAAAAAGACAATGTAGTCCTGTTAATTTATACTCTTTTTACTTGCACGACTCTTGTACATGAGGAAAGCTCAGAATTGTTACGGAAAATTTACAAGAAAGTTAATCTGACACATTATAGTGATAGACATATTATTATTGTGTTGCATGATAATTAGACTTAATTTGCATAAAGGCTGTAATTAGTATTACTTTTAGCTAGCCAAAGTTTCAGTTATTTTTCTCACTTTTAAAATTTCTTGGTAACTATAATTATTGTCAAAGATGTCAATTTTCTCTCAACACGCTCATGTTCACACACACGTGGGAGGACTCGCACATGCAGGGAAAGTGGTGAATGTCCTAGATCAGTCTCCATGTCTTTGCTGTCTCTACCTGCCTCTCCCGTGACTGAAGCTCCCTCTGTGATCACTTAGGCTCTCCTGTCTCTGGAGCTGATGTTTGTTGACCAAACCAAGGAATTTTCCAGCTCCTTCTCTCCTCCCACACTCCCAGGTGTCCCTTTGCTACAGACCTCAAGGCAGAGAACTCTGTGCACTGAGGGGGCAGTCCTTCTAGAGGGATAGTGGCAGCAGTGTGGGTGGCATTTGGTGAAGAGGCACAAACAAGTCAGTAATGGTGGCTCAGGGGAGGGGAGATGAAAGGACAGAAGGACTGGCTTGTTTAGTCCCAGGGCCTAGGGATTAGAGAGGATCCTGAAAGACAAAGGAGGGGAAGGGGGCTCCAATACTTCTGGCTCCAGGCTCAGGGGCTGCAGTGCAAGAAACCAGCAATTCCAGAATTTTCCCCTTGCGACCACTGCAGAAAATAGCTTCTCAGAAAGCAGCCCAGATACGTGCACCTGAGGACAGCCAAGGGAGCAAGAGAACACAACAATCACAGAGTCAGTTCTCTCTGACTCATGCCATCTCCCCTGACCTCCATCCCTCACATTCCTGAAGCAGTGTCAGCTCTGGGCCCCCAAGATTAGCATGGTTTTTAGGACCCCTAGGCAGTTCCCTTCCACCTCTACCCTGCACATTGCTTAGTTGATGCATGAAATTTCTTTCATGGGAGATAAAATCCCTAATTCTACAGTTAAAGATAAGAGGTTTAAAATTACCCAGGGGAACTAATGGATTATTATGAAGGTGTTTTTGTCAAATTATAAAAGACTTAAGGTTATGGAGTCCTCTTCTGTTTTGGTAGAAGCCATAAGAAGGCAGAAGGACCAAGAGATCAAGACTGGGCAGACCGCATTGGAAAGAACCACATTAGGGAGACTATTACCCTGGAATCTTAACGACTTCTCATGAGTCTTTAAGAAATGAAAATGCTGGAGGTCCAGTGTCCCTCTGGCTCGTATTATAGAAATATTGTGGCGAGCCCAAGCCAGAGCAGCAGGCAAGGAGAGCGGAGAGGGCAAGTGACAGGCTACCCTTCTAACAACAAGCAGTTGCCCCTCCTGGGCCTCCCAGTATCCTCAGGATCTCTTCACTCTTTCCAGGGCATCTAGAAACTCTAAGGTCAGAAGGTGGCAGGGTGCAAGGATTTGGCTCTCCTGCTTTTTGGTTCTTCTTCTCAGCACAGTTCTTGGCTTCTGCATTTTCCGCTGAAACAGCTGGGAGGGAGGGAAGGTAGATGTCTTGGGGTGTGGAACCAGCTGCTCGATATAACGACCAAGATCAGTTTTTCTGTGACTTATGTTGTCATCCGTAGAGCCCCCTCTTTGTTCTGTGGTCCACGTTTGGTGTTTTATAGCCCTATAATTACACGAGGGCTGACACACTGTTTGCGTATGTGTGAAGACATGCCCGTTCTGTTATTCTAGTCTATGCAATAGTTCGTACCAATATTATTAAATAGAAGTGACTGGACCCAAGAAACAGGAATTGGAAGGTTGAACAGGTTAATGAGACAGTCATAAAAGAAGCTGGTGGACTGTTTGCAAACATTGCTTCACACGGAGGTTATTTAGGAATTTGGAACCTATATGAGTCCCTGGAGGGAAAAGGTGAGATTACAGGCACAGATATTTTATTTATTGTCTTCTTTCCAAACAGTAGGTAATAAACACATGAAACCACAAGGTTATAGAATTGTATTACCTTTTGGCTTTGGCCAAGTAAAACTTTAATTTTCTAGCTACAGATAACAGACAACTCCTATTGCTCTGAGGCAGGGAAGTGCTACTGTAAAATCTTCACATAACAGGATTTGTTCTGGGTTTTAGTGGCTCCTGGAGGAAAAATGCGCAGGAGACTGGAAGATCTCGGGGAGAGTGTCAGGGATTAGAGTAAGCTCCCTCCCAGAGGCAGGCCAGTCAGATTTACAGTGATTCCTGAACATGAACTGAGCTTTCTGAATTCCAGGGGTAGATCGTGGCCTCTTTCCCCTTCTCCACTCTTCATGCCCAGCCGCTAACCTCACATTGAAAGTTCAAAAGGTCAGTAGATCAATGGTTGGTTTCCTCTTAGTGTTCATGTCCTGCAGGAGCTGCGGTCAGCTGCTCCTGGCTATATGAGAAAGGACACTAATGATTACCACATGTGCATACATCAGGTGAGATTAAACTGGGCTGCAGTAACGAACGACCCCAAGATCTCAGTAGTTGAACAACAAAGGTTTATTTCTTGCTCCTGCAAGGTCCACTGTGGTTCCCAGCAACTGTCAGGGAAGCTGTCTCCATCCATCCATGCATGCATCCATCCAGGCTGCTTCCATCTTTTGGCCCTATCATCTCAACCTCTGGCCTCCAAACTCTCTACCAAAGGGAAGGAGAGAAGTTGGAGAATCTCACGGAAACTTTTTGCCTGGATCACATAGTATGATTTTGCAGACTTCAAGGTGGCTAAATTTCATGATCTTCCACAAGCCCGGGGAGAATAAGATAACTGCATATTGGCGATTACTGGTGCTGTCTACCACAGCATTCTTCCCATGTGCTGTAATGGTGAAAATGAAAGATATGGGCTGTCTGACTTATTAGCCCTGTTTTTCAGAGTGGGAAACTGGGATTTGGAAAAGTTAAGGGCTTGCCAGTGAGCCACTGGGTCAACATTCAAGGCAGGTCTGTTTGACGCTCATACATAGGCTATGTGTCTATTTGATTTTTACGTCAGGTACAAAGAGTTGTGTTCACTGTATATATTATCATCAATCCAAACTGAGTTGTCTTTTAAATGGTTTGATTTATTTATGTATTCCCTTTTACCTCTGTTACTCAGGCCCAGCCACCCCCTCCCACTCCCTTTGGAAACTACTCAGATCTACATGTATGTATATAGTTTCTGTGTTCTTGTGAAACATGTGGTCATTTGAATGGCCTATGCTCTTTCAGCCCTGACATACGATCTCTCAAACTGCATTAATGATCTCTGGCAAGACCTTATAAGCATAGTGAAGAGGAGAGGGAAACACTTATTATGTATGTGTAGTCACTGTAGACAGTTCAAGTGAAAGTCCCCCATTTTCCCTGCAGCAGTCTGGTGTGTGTGTCCACTTTCCTTCTAATAAAGTACCCAGTTGCCCTGGCCCTATGTGTTGCCTGTGCTAGTCAGAGTTAACCTTAGGTAGGGCCGTGAAAGAATGTCTCTGGGCCTCAGTTTTACCATCTATGAAATGCAGCCGAGGACAGCTTCCCTGTGTCAGTAAGGGATGTCTTGGTGTTTAATTACTTAAAAGGCAATCTGAAGAGACCCATGGTTTCCTTGGAGGCTAGCACTTTGCAGATACAAACTCTTATCATCCGTATTTTCCTTGTGACAGGTTTATAGCCTGTGGGACTCACTTGGTTCCTGTCACTTACGTTCCTCTCGATCCCTTCCTACAGAGCTTTATCTGTCACTGCATCTCAGGATCAAAAGTGTGTATAAAATCAGGCTCATGGGGGCTGGTGCTGTCAATGCATTGTTTTCTCCAGGACACCGTAGGTCCTGGGCTGTCTTCTGCAGCAGCAGGAGGCATTTTAGGAGAGGCTGAAGTCTGGTCAACTTGTGGTCACCTAGTCTATAGTATTTAATTAGCCCCACTGTGTACTAAGTATATCCATTGTACCACTGTAGTAAGAAGCGGGAATACTTACCTTGGCAGAGAAGATCATATCTGATTTGTCTTTCTTTCCTAGATACTGGTTTCCTTATCCAAACTTTGTAAAATAGCATCCTCCATTACTCTCAGTTGGGTCATTTTTTTTCTTAACCCTTCATGCTACCTGCCACTTCATGTGTTTGATATTTACTGTCTATCTCTCCTCCACCCCACCCAACAACATAGACAACTGAAATATAAGCATCACGAGAGCAGGGACTCTCTTTTATTTACTGTTCATTTCTCAGAGGTCAGACAGTGCTAGGACCATAGCAGGACATGCTGGATGAATAAATGGCTGGTAGGTGCTCTTGAACACTGCCTCACGTATCTGTCCCATGAATGTGTGTCTCTGAGTTGGGTATGCACTGAGAAGAGGGTTTATTAAAAAGTAACACCAGCACCACGCCTTTAAGTAATAGTGTAGTTAGGAGACTGGGCTAAGTTGCATGAGATGAAACTCTGTGGGTCTCCAGAGTGGTTCTGGTGTGTTCATTGTATTGTGCCTTCTACACTGCCCTTGTGCAGAATGTGTGGGCAGGCCATTTTTCTTTATTCTCTTTTGTAAATTGAGACTCTTTGCTCTAGCAGTTAACAGCTGTGGCGCTTCACCTCTGAGTTGTCTGGTGCCCAGTGGTGTGGCGAAGTGATCCCTGTGTTAGCTTATCGATATCCATTTGGTACATTTGTCTTCTAGACTAGCTCCTTCTCAGCCTGCCCCAACTATTCTTTAACCCTGTAAGTCACTTTAATCTGAGATGCTCTGCAGATGAAAGTTATGCCACACATGCCATATAAGTTAATATTATGATGCTAAGACCATTCCATTTGTCTAGAGTTTTGCAATGATTTACTTTTTATGGGTAAAGTTTTATTCAACTCTTAACAGTGAAACATAAAACTGTTACAATTGTAATGAAACCCATAAAAGCACAGAGGATAGTCTTGGGTAAAACGTCCCAGAGGGGGATGATGATACCTCTGAGAGCAAATTGAGGAAAGCTTTGGTTAGTCATTCTCAAAGATCATCTCAGCATATTTGGATGATCCCAGGCCAGGGCCCCGAACCAGTATTATTTATAACTGGTTCAAAGCCTCTAATCAACATCAAAATTTGAAACTCTAAATGTTTACAGAGGGCCTAAAAAGTGTCTGCAAAGAAAGATGAACTTATTTCTAACCCCCTTGCCAAATATGGAGCAGATTGGGTTCATCAGTCATGGTTGCAGTAGGAAATGGATGACATGATTACATTAGAATAATTTTAGGAGATTTTTGTTAAAGGAACCATTTTCAAAGTAAGGGTGTAGGAAAACCATGAGTGACAGTGCAGTACCCTGGGGCTGGGAACAGTGGGCTCCAGTACCACCCCTCTGTCTGAAGGAGTGGGGAGACCAAGTGGTTCCTGAAACCCTGGGACAAACGGGCCTTCCAGAGAGCCCGTTGACCATAGCTGAGATCTCTGGAAACACAGCCAGCCTACAGCAACCCTTCAGGAGGGGAAGTGGGGGAATTCCCCCCTCCCTCTCGTCTCCTGTCATTGCTCCTAACTGGGCAAACTCAGCTGGAAGCTAGAGGACAAGAGGACCCATGGATGTTGTCTGCATAGACTTGTGGACAACAGAGCCATGTGGAACATAATTAAGAGTGGATCTGCATGGGGACAGTAGGCTTCCTTTCTGGGAAAGCCTTCCTTTGTGAGGAGGAGCTGGCTGGAGGAAAACGTCAGTGCAAGGATCTCACCCATTGTAGCAATGAAGACACCTCTTCAAGCTGCTCTAAGACCCCGGCAATGCACAGGTCCACTGGAAGCTCTTCTTAGGCAGAAACAAGTTATATAATTTTTGCTTCCTCACATGTTTTCTGAATGTGTCAGGGTAGGGGAGAATGGAAGGAGAAAGAGAAACAAGTCTTGGGAAAGTTGGACTCCAAACCTAAGGGTAAGTCTCTTTTGATATTGCAGCAGTCATTGGTGGCACAAATTTCACCATTAATTAAAGATTTTACCTTTTTACTTCCCCTTTAGACTTTTGGATTCCACAGCTTTGTTTTGCAATTTAGGGTTAAGATGAGAAATGTTTGGAACCATGGCAGGTCTTTATAACGTTCCTGGTATGAATCGTCATTTGCTTGTGTCAGTCTTCCCTAGCCTATCATAAAAAGCCAGTCATCTTCCCAGACTCTCAGAGAGGGTTTAGAGAGATGAGAAGAAGCAGGAGTGGGTAGGATTGGTGCTTCTCAGGGTCTCTAGCCTTGATGAAGGATGTGGTCTGGAGACCAAGCAAGTGTGTGAACCATAAACCAAACCCAGAGTTTTCAACCTTTGATTGTTTGCTGCACGTAGTTGATTTTGCCTTGTATGCTTAACTGGCCTGCCTCATCTCTTCACTGTTTCTCTATCTTAGGGATGCCATCTGACATGGGTACTTATGAATTCTTATGTCTTTATTTATGAAGTCTGTTGATGAATGTTAAGTTAATCATACCCCTTTGTTCATGGTACCTTATCATTGATCTGTGTAAGGTTAGTTATTCATTCATGTATTCATTCATTCCCTTTTACCCCATTTCCTTCCCTGTACCCGTAGGTAACCATTCTAATGTCTAAATATGTATCCTTTTGTTTGGATGTATTATCTTAAAGTGTAAATTATTGTTTTGTATATATGTATTTTCAATTTACATAGATTGTATTCTGTTATACACAGCAGCACTGTGTTTTCAGATCCATCCATGTTGCTATATGTACATACGCATTATTGCTTCTGATTTATTCCATGAAGTGCATTTATCTAGGCAAAGAATGTCATTCTAATGTTATTAGCTTCTTGATGGATATCATAGTACGGATTGCCTATCCACTCTGCCATTGATGGGCACTCGGATGATCTCCTCCTGCTCACTATCTCAATCCATGCTTCAGCGAATATCCTTGCACAGTGCTCAACTGTTCCTACAATCCCACACCTTCACTAACATTGACATTGACTGGCTTTCTAATTCTTGCCACTTTAATTGATGTAAAGTGACATCTCATTGTGGCTTTAATTTATGGCCTGATTATTTGTAATTTTCAGCATGCATTCATGTTTCGTAACCATTTAGCTTTCCTCTCTGTGACTTGTATGTTCCTGTCGTTTGCTCATTTGCAAAGTTACATTGTTGTATATACTTTTTAAAAGTTGACTTGTAGGAGTTACTTGTATATTCCAGATGGATTTTTTCTAATTTGAGATATTGTAAATATATTCTCCTAATCTGTTGTCTCTTTGTTAACTTTGTGATGCCTTTTGTTGCAAAGAAAAATATTTAATTTTGATGCAAACCTTTTTTTTTTTTAGTCATTATGACTTGTGCTTTGGTAGCTTTGTTTAAGAAGTCCTTCCTCACATCTAGGCCACATAGATAGTCTCTTAGGGTTTTTTCTGCTTAAGTTTATGAAAAATGCTGTTTACATTTAGATCTTTAATCCATTCACTTTGAGGTATTAAGTAGAGATCCAGTTTTATTTTTCTCCATATAACGATCCAGCTTCCCCAACCTCATTCTCTAAAATGCCATTCTTTCCACTTTGATTTGTGGTGCCATCTTGATCATACATTAAGTTGTCACGCACCCATGGCTCACTCTGAACTACTGTTGTTCTTGATGGAACGATACTGTTCCATTGTTCACATTTTGTTCTCATGCCAGTATCACCTTGTTTTCATTACCATGGCTTTATTATTATTTTTAATATCTGATAGAAGAACTTCCTGCTTCTATTCTTTACACTTCTTTTTTCAAGGTTGCCTGAAATATTTGTGGCTCTTTAATTTTCCAGGTAGGATTTGAAATGAGTTTATTGAGTTTCTCAAAATTCCAGCTGGTATTTTGAATGAGATTGCATTGAATTTCTAGATTAATTTGGGGAAGAACTGACATCTTTATGATATTAAAATGCTATTGATTTTTATAAATTGCTCTTGTATCCTCCAAATTTGCTGAATTCTCTTTTTTATCTGTCTACAAATAATGACAGTTTTATCTCTTTCTTGGAATACCTTGTTTCTCAGATTTCTTCTTTTCTTTCCTTATAGTGCTGGCTAGGACTGCCAGTACTGTGTTAAAAAGTAGTGCTAATGATGACTTCCTTTTCTTGCTCCCAATTTTATAGGGAAAACACCTAAAATTCTCCATTAAATTTAGTGTTGCTAGAAGTTCCTGTGATATAATCTTTAAAAAGTTAAGGAAATTGACTGGATTCCTCATTTGATACGAATGTGTTTTAAAAAATGTCATCATAACTGGAGGTGTTGAATCTTGTCAAATACTCTTTCTCCTCAATTGAGAAAATCTTATTTTTATTCTTGTCTATTACTATTGTGATTTCTCTGATTTTTCAAACCACTGTTTCAATACTAAAACACATGTAGTCATTTCTTTATTTTTCCTATGCAAAATTAAGAATAAAGAGTACAGAGAATAGTATAACCATTGTCTACATTTTCTATATACCCACCATCTAACTTTAGTACTCATCAACTCGTGGCCCATCTTGTTTCATCTATTGTCCTTTCTTCACATCCCCTAGAGTGGATCATTTGAGCAAATTCCAGATGTTTTATTATTTCATCAAAAAGTGCTTTAGTATGTCTCTTTCAAGGAAAAGACCTTTAAAACCACATAGTCACTATATCATTATTATGTATTTATGTTTAATCATTTAGCTAAAATTTTATTTAGATTTTTTTAATCTACATTTAACATGATTACTTTAATTTCTTATATTATTTGTATTTGGGTTTAAAGAAAAGGCTGATTATTGTTGCCTCATTTTCTCTTGAAAAGTTTGTATAATTTAGGAAATAGCTCATCCTTAGAATTTTGGTAGAAGTCACCTCTAAAACGATATGCACATGGGAATTATAATTTTTTTCAAAGGAGAGGTCTTGAACTTAGAGTTTACCTTTTAAAAATATTTGTTTTCCTGTTCATGTCCTTTATTTGTTCTTGCACTAATGTTGGCACTTCATATTTTCTATTTTCCTCTAGGCCTCAAAGTTATTAATAGATAGTTGTTTGCAATATTATCATTTGAATCTCTGTTGTATTTATGGTTCTTGGCTGTTTCTCCCCTGTATTTTATTTATTTATTTCCCTTACTTCTTTGATCAGTTTTATCAGAGGTCTCTTTCTTTTGCTGATCTTTTCAAAGAAGCAGCTTGAACAATGAACAATAAGCATTACCAAGATATTTAACTACATTTGCTTTGCCCATCTTTTGGAACATTTCTACTGTTTTCTTATTTGAATATATACTGCAAGAGTGTTTTTAGTGGAGATTTTTGTATGTCAAAAATCCTGAGGTCTTATATAGTTGAAAATGTTTTTATTATGTCCTCATATTTGAATGATAATAACATTCTAGGTCTGAAATTATTTTTCCTTTAATTCTTGAAAATTATATTATCTTTTTTTTTTAAATTCCATTATTATCTTGCTTTCAATGTTCCTGAGAACTCTATGGTTAGCCTGACTCTTGTTACTTCACAGGGGACCTTTTTCCTTCCATTTTGTGGAAGCTTTAAGTATTCTTTTTTTTTCTTTAATATTCCTTACTTTTATTATAATGTGAATAGGTGTGGATTTTTCCTTATCTGTCCTATTTGGTCCTCTAAGAGGCTTTTCATGAAAAGCTAAAGGATTCTATCACTCATTAATCCTGGAGCATTTATCTTTGTTATTTCTTTAAATATTTTCTCCTTTCCATTTTTCCACCCCATTCCTTCTGGGATCCTATTATCTCGATGCTAGCACTTCTGCTTCTATCCTCCACGTTTATTAGGTTAAAATTTTCTCTAATTATATTTTCTGTCTCTCTTTTCTTTCCTATTCCTTTTAGGAATAGGAAATTTTTCATTCTGATCCTCCAATTCACTAATTCTTTCTTTAGCTCTATTCCATTCTATTATTTATTCCATTTCAATTACATATTTTTTTGCATCTAATATTTCACTTGGTTCTTTTTAAGATTTTCATTCTTGCTTTACTTTACAAATATCTTCCCACATCTCCTTAAGCACAGTTATTATAATAATGTTATATTCTTCTTTCATTTGTTCAAATCGTTCTGCTTCAGGGAGTGTATGATATTCTGTTTTTGTCTTTCATTTCTTTTGTTTTTTTTTTTGAGGAAGATTAGCCCTGAGCTAACTGCTTCCAATCCTCCTCTTTTTGCTGAGGAAGACTGGCCCTGAGCTAACATCTGTGCCCATCTTCCTCTACTTTATATGTGGGATGCCTACCACAGCATGACGTGCCAAGTGGTGCCACGTCCGCACCTGGGACCTGAACTGACAAACCCTGGGCTGCAGAGAAGCAGAATGTGCGCACTTAACTGCTGCACCACTGGGCCAGTCCCTGTTTTTGTCTTTCTTTACTAGACTCTAGTTATTTGTGTTTGTAAGCTCATGTGCTACTGTGGATATCAGCTACTCTGCCTGGCAATGTTTGTTGGGAAAGGACAAATATCAGGCTCTAGTCTCTACCTATT
Organism: Equus asinus; assembly: GCF_041296235.1. NCBI lineage: Eukaryota > Metazoa > Chordata > Mammalia > Perissodactyla > Equidae > Equus > Equus asinus. The sequence goes on from NC_091814.1 coordinate 44,981,044, forward strand.
CAGACATGTTTAAAAAATGAGAAGTGAGCCTCATGGCATGGCACCATAGGCACCAAGAAAGCACTTTGTGTCATTCTGTTACACTGCTTCTTCCCTGGGCAGAATTTCTCCTTTAAATTGCATTACTGGGGACAAGCAGCACTGGGATGAGTCAGTCTCCACACATTGTAATTCCCCCAGGCATGGGAGTTTGGAGGAGGAGCGAGTGGGGATCAGGATACTGAAGGGCCAGGGCTGCTGCTCATAATTGTGCAGGTGGCTCCTACTTATAGGAGAGGGGGGAGCAGGCACTGAAATCCACCTTCATTCCAAAACTGTGTACCCTCATGTGAGGCTCTGCCTGTCTGGAGGCAAGAGTGCCTTTTCTTAATGCACAGTGTCATCATATGTTCCAGCAGCAGCATTCCAAGAGTGCCCGGTCAGCTGCCCGTGCTTTCAGCATCTCCTCACCCCAGCATGCATCTGCACTGCCTTGATTTTACTGCCAACACTAGTTATTTGAAACGTAAAAGGACTTCTGCAGGGAAGAGGCTGGTGATAATTTTCTCAAAACAATGAGGGGGAAAGCCAAGAGCCACAGTGAAAAGCTTTTATCCAATCCACCTTCTCGCTGCTACCTCTCACAGCCTTTTGTCTCGGAATGCAGTACACTCCCCGCCTACCGGTTCAAAACATCTTTCAGTCTCCTGTGAGCATCACATGCTTTTTTAGTGGCTCAAATGCTCCTCTTTCTCTCCTGCTTCTTCATCTATTCCAGGTTTGAATTTGAAGGAGTCAGCAGGTACTAGGTCATCATCTTCATAAGATCTGGAAGCCTAAATGTGTGTCTTTAAAAATATTACTTTATGTGATTTCTAGTTTGAAAAAGATGTATATATTTTTTGGTTATTTCTTGAAGACCTTTAAGGCAATTGAAAGGGAACTCAGATTTCCCAAATGAGGGTTGGTTGGTGTATTAGTCATGGTTCTTCAGAGAAACAGAACCAATGGTATATATATATATATATATATATATATATATATATATATATATAGGAAGAGATTTATTATGAGAAAGTGGCTCGTGTGTTTATGAAGGCTGGAAAGTCCTGCCGTCTGCTGTTTGGAAGCTCAAGACCCAGGAAAGCTGGTGGTGTAATTCCAGTGTGAGCCTGATAGCCCGAGAGCTGCAGGAGCCAGGGTGTAAATCCCAGTGCAGGGGCAGAAGACCCACTTCTCTACTCAAGCGGGCAAGCCGGAAGCGAAAGGGGTGGATTCCTCCCTCCTCCACCTCTTCTGTTCTATTCAGGCCCTCAACAGATTGGATCATGCCCACCCACACCGGGGAGGACCATGTGCTTTACTGAGTCCACAGATTCAAATACTAATCTTGTCCAGAAACACGCTGCAGACACACCTGGAAGCAATGTTTAATCTGGGCACCCCTTGGTCCAGTCAAGCTGACAAATAAAATTAACCATCACAGTTGGGAATCATGGTATTTAGAGGTGAAGTTGGGTAAAGAAGAAAAGAGACGGACTGCCCGGATGACAAGACTTGGAAGACCATGACTCCATCCTCATTCAGTCGATTACCCTCTCTGTCATCAGGTTCCCTTGACTGTAAATTGGGAATAAGAATGCATGCTGTTTCCCTCACATGGTTGTTGTGCTGCTCAATAGGATAATGTCTGTGGAAGGCACTCTGTACACCGCTAACACAGGAAGAGAGAAGGCAGCAACAGTTAACATGAACCAAAGAGCATTTGAAATGATATTAACTCTCAGGAGACAGGATGTTCTTTGGCTGGGAAGGCGGTAATCCCTCCCCTCAGCGACCTCAGTGAATTTCAGACAGATCTTCAAAGTAGATCAGGTCTCCGCAGCACAGAGTGGTGAAAATATTCCAAGTTCTCTGACCTCCCTAAGCTGGGGAAGGTTGGCATCAAGGACAAAAGCTTTCAATTGCATTGAACACGGCCTGGACAGGTTCCAAGTGGGTAATTACTTTATGCTTACTTACCATTTCCCCTTCAGCTTCGAAGGGATAGAGCATCCCTCACTTGCTGGACCAGCGGGGCTGTTCAGTGTTGCTAGGCATATGTTGAACAGCTGCCCCAGTCACCCACCTCAGCAGACACCGCATTTCAGTAATGAAGTCAGGACTCAAATTGGGCAAGACGCTGGCACATTTCTTTGATTAGCGTGCAGGACAAATGTGGCCTCTCTTTGAACGGAAGGGAGGGCGTTTGGCATGTTTTTCCTCACTTGCATCAGAAGCAGGAGTCAACTGGAAGCAGGTTCTGTGAGAGCCAGCTTTGAGAGTGCTCTGATATGGATCTAATTAAGAAAAATATATTAATTTTATCGTGATCAATAACCACATCAGTTACTCTTCGCTTATGAAAAATACATGCTCTTGAAAAGAGAGGTGGAAAACAAAATTTCGTCTAAAGAATCGTGTCCTCCTAACATCTTATGTTATAAAGGCAAGGATGTTTATGGGCAGGAACATACTTTTAATCTGTAGGGGTGCAGGTAGTGTCTGCATAATGAGGGATTTCACATGACTCCAGATCAGAAGCTTATTTTGAGCGGCTTCATGTATGCTGATCCATCTGCCTCTCTCCCACTTCTCATTTTTCTGTTGTGTAGTTAACATAGTGGTCTAGGCACTTAACTTTTCTGAGCAGCACATTCTTTCATCTGCAAAATAGGGATAATAATTCCTATCTCATAGGGCTTGGGTGAGGAATTAAGGAGATCATATTCCTGGCACATGGAAAAAGCTTGATAAATATTAATAATTATTACTACTGTTGTTATTACTCATCTTTTAGGTATTAGTTCAAATATAACTTTCCTTTTTACCACTAACTTCCGCCCCTATTCCAAGACAAGGTCAAGTGAATGACTTTATGCTTCCATAGAACGCTCTGCATTCTCTATAAGAAGAAATAACACTTTCTGGAGTATGTCCCAGGTTTTCTGCACTATTTGGATTTTTCCCCATGTATATACTATGACCCCATTTTACAAATAAAGCAATTTGGTACAGAGACTTCATCTAACTCATGAGGGGTAGGATTTAAGTGTAGATATTTTTATTCCAAAGCTCATATTCCTAACTATGACATTTATGATGTGTTATGGTAATTGTTCATGTAATTTTCTTTTCTTTGCTGGACAGTAGCTCTCTGTATCCACCAGCCCCTCATTCTTTCCAAAGTGACCGCTAACTTATGTGTGGCCTCCCTTTCTCCATAACCTATTGATACCCACAACTTTCTTACCTTTTGACTCCTCAGTTTCACCTCAACCAGAACCATCTTTCTCTGTGTTCTTGACTTCTAGTCTAATCTCTATTTCAAGGTTACATCAATATTGCCCTTGCTGACAACTAGATTTGCTCTTATCCTTCTGACCATCTACCATACTGTGAGTATCAGTCAGGGGTTTTGATTGCAAGTGATAGAAACTATCTCTGATAATTTTAAGTAAAAGGGACATATATTGGAAGGATATGAAGGGCTCAGAGGACCAGGCTTAAAAAATGAGAAGGAACCAAGGATCCTGTTACCCTCACTGCAGCCTCCACCAACCCCCACCTCCTCCTCTTGTATGTTCAGGATTCAAAGTCCTGGAGTCTGAATGGCTGAGCATAGGGCCCAGTGCCCACTTCCGAGGATGGCAAAGTATGGGAGGAACCAGAATCTGGCTCCTTTCAGCTTCTGTAATGACAAGTGGTAGTGGATGGCACTGTCAGTCAATCAGCCATGTTGAGACCATATACACAGAGGTGGAAGGATATTTCCTCACAAAGAAAGGAGATGAATGCTTGACAACAAAAAAATTACATTTGTCCACTGCACATTTCAATTGTTAACTCTGGCCACGCCCTGTAATTTCCCAATCCCAACTTCCCAAGATCACAAAGTCTCTCAGAATACAGCCCAGGTCCACTAATATCCCATATAATCTCACTGAATAAGCTTCCTTGTGCTGAATCCTTTGTGTGCTTTTGATTTCTACACTCTGTGTGCCTATGGAGGCCTGCCTGGTTCCCCGGGTTGGGCACAGACCTTAAAAATTGGGAGCAAAAAATGCCTCGCAGACAGTCACAATTATCCCATCTTATTTATAGCGTAATGTCTTGGCCATAGGCTCACATACCTCCCCAGCTCACTCCTCTGAGACATCTTTCCAAGCCTGCTCCTGTGTTCTGGATCCTTGACCATGTAAATGCATTTGCCTCCCTTTCTTCTCCCTCTCACTCTTTCAGTTTTTAAAATTTACTGATTTTCCTTTCTTTTGTTGCCATAGCCTAGACTTCTCTTTTCAGGAATGCCTTGGTGTCTACCTACTTCTGATCGGTAGTCTTCACTTCTGCATGTTCTGGTGGTGATTATTTCCACTTTGTGCTTCTAGTCTAGTTCGTGAGTCTTATGTGGCTTCTCTCTGGCCAACCACATCTCCTGGGATTCTGTATCCAAATCCATCTGCACTATGTCCTGAGCCTATGCACTGTCGTTGCTGGCTCAATCATTTGGAATTTCCAGAACTCATGTTCATGGTGGTAGGAGCAATTAATGTAATATGACTTTTGTAGCTAGTTAGAAGAGAGGCTCAAGATTTATCATATTTTTTTTTTTTAAATTTTGAATCCTGTCAATTTTTTTTTTTTTTAAGATTTTATTTTTTCCTTTTTCTCCCCAAAGCCCCCCGGTACATAGTTGTGTATTCTTCATTGTGGGTTATTCTAGTTGTGGCATGTGGGACGCTGCCTCAGCGTGGTCTGATGAGCAGTGCCATGTCCGCGCCCAGGATTCGAACTAACGAAACACTGGGCCGCCTGCAGCGGAGCACGCGAACTTAACCACTCGGCCACGGGGCCAGCCCCAAGATTTATCAGATTTTTAAGTCCCAGTTACCTCTCTGTCCCAAATTCTAATAAATGGTCTACTGTACCTTTTGCTCAACAGCCAATCTTCAGGCTCAATCTCAGTTGTAATGTAAAGCTTTTGACTTCTTCCCTTTGTGCCAGTCCTGCTTTGGTAATGCATTAGTGCTTTAGTCTTTTCCGGGACTGTAACCTTGCCTTGTGCTGGAGTCCTGACGTTGACATTGAGCCTTTCTGTCTGTGACACATTTCTCTGGTGCCACCTGCTTGTTTCTTGATGCCAAAGGCCAAGCACACCTTTAAAATGCTCTAGGAGGAAAGTGGCCACAATTGTGGACAGCTTTTAAGAATATAGTGAAACTGCCTTGGGTCTTGTGAAATAGCAGAGTTCACTGAACTTCACTGGTTAGCACTCTAATACCTGTTTCTGTTTCTGTGTTTGCTTCTGAGCTCCTGTTCCAGTCTTCACTGCTCAGCATGGCCTTTCCCTTTTGGATTAGGTGCTGAGCAGTTCTCTCAGGTACCCCTGGGATCTGATGCAACACTCCTTTGGGTTTCCTTTTCCTTCCTTTCTCCTCTACTCTACCATAGGATGCACTTGAATATGCCTTTGCCTTCCCTGTAAGTGTTCTGCATCAGCCTGTCTGGGAGAAGCCAGCCCTATCACCCTGGAAGGTTTTATGTCAGATGTCCCTCATTTTTCTGCCCTGTTTGCTGAATACAACAAGGACACCTGACATAGACCGTGTTCCCAGAGAGGACACTGCTGCATATTAGCTCTTCTAAACCTTCTCCACTCTTCTTAAGTTTCCCACGTTAGCCTACTCCCTCTTGACCTCTAAGCAAATGGTCTTGCTTTGTGCTTTTCTGAGACTATGGAAGCCATCTGGCAGTTTCTTCTTCTCCACCTGCTCTCTCAAAATTTCTGCCTTCATTCTCTCCCACTTGGAGGAGGAGGAGTCCTCCTTTCCTAGGCTCACTCTCGGCCCCAGTAGATAGTGCTGGTCCCTAGCTCTATCAGGCATTCTGCTCTTTCTGGGCATTTTCAATGTCTCTTCCTCTCTGTAGGATTCTTCCCATCTACCTTTAAATCAGTTTGATCTGTTGCCTCCAAAAGAGTGGTCCTCTGTTCTCCCCTTGCCAAACTTCTTGAATTCGTGTGCTCCACACATGCACTGGGCTTCCTCACTACTATTTCACTCCAAATGCCCTGCAATCTGGCTTCTATTGTCACCAAATTCTAAAGTTCCTCTCTCAAAGTTCACTGTTAGCCTCCTAACTGCCAAACATAAGAGCTCATTCTCAGATTTTATGTCCTTTGTCCTGTCAGCAACACTGGTGCTTAAAATAGTTGATCGGATCTTTCCTCATTGAAATTATTTTCTTTTCTATATGACCATCTTATTTTTATTGAATGTTTGGATGCAATTTAGCTTTTCCATGTGTTTCTCTCTTCTTGATGGCTAGATGTAAGTTCCCTGAGCCTGGGAACTGTATGTTATACATAGATAGATAGATAGATAGATAGATAGATAGATAGATAGATAGATATAGATTGTAGTTCCAAGAGCAACTAGCTTCATGCTATGCACAAATTGGTGCATAATAAATATTTTCTAAATGAAGAAATAGCACTATTCAGAGTGAAGTGTTCATTCAGTCACTTATTCATTTATGAACAAATGCTTCTTGTGCACTCACTATATATAGATTCTGTTATGTGCTGTGGTGTAGGAACTCACAAGACATGCATAGTTCCTGCTTTCAGAGAACCTATAGTCCAGTGGGGAATGTTTATACGTAATTATAATACAGAACGATAAGTGCCCTGATGGGGAAGCACTTAACTGGAGGGCTGAGGGTCAGGGAAGATTTCTTGGAAGAAATAATATATAAGCTAAAAGTTAGTAAGGCAAAGGGAGGGAAGAGGAAGCAAGTGTTCCTGGCAAAGGAAACCGTATGTTCAGGGGTTAGAGGACATGACACTTTTGAGGAACTCACTGAAAGAAAATCAGAGCCATGGTGTATAGAGAAGAGGGAGATGAAGCAAACAAGTAGGTGGGTTGTGTCTAAATCAAAATAAACGTTTCACCCTCTTCCCCACTTTCAAATATTTTACTACTTAATCCTTAAGCCTTTTGAGTGGTAGGTGGCAGCTGTTTTACAATAGAGAAAGTGAATTTTGTAGAATTGAAACTCACTAAGTCAATAGCAAATCTGAAAATATCATCAATTCTTAATGCAGTCTCCTTTTTAATCGGGCACCTTAGCAATAAGAACAAACGGGGAAAGATATAAAATCATTTTTAGGGGCTGGCCTGGTGGCGCAGTGGTTAAGTTTGCACGTTCCGCTTCTCGTCAGCCTGGGGTTCACTGGTTCGGATCCCGGGTGTGGACATGGCACCACTTGGCATGCCATGCTGTAGTAGGCGTCCCACATATAAAGTAGAGGAAGATGGGCATGGATGTTAGCTCAGGGCCAGGCTTCCTCAGCAAAAAAGAGGAGGACTGGCAGTAGTTAGCTCAGGGCTAATCTTTCTAAAAAAAAATCATATTAAAAAAATCCATTAGAGAGCTGAAGATACAAAGAAACCTAAGTGAGTTATATTTGTAGAGAAAGGAGACACATGGCACTGTTCATCACTAGAAGAAGAGTGGGAAAGGGAGAAGTCCACCATAGACAGGTAAAGAGAAACCAAGCTAACTGACCATGAACTTTCATGACCACATGGGGGCTGATGTGATGGCATCCTCAGTCACAGAGCATGTCAGTACCCAACTGCCAACACTACCTTGGGTCTTCACTAAGTGCACAGGGAAAGGATGTCAAAAGTGGAAATCAGGCAAAAGAACTGAGGGAAATTCCCCTGAGAAACATAGGATCTTCCCTAACTGAAAGGCAGGGACCTTCTCTATGTGCAGCCTGATGAAGCCTGGGGGAGGGCAGGGGAACTGAAAAAATCCCTCACCTGGATGCAGGGGCCTTTCCTGAGTGCAATTTACACTGAAGGCTGGCATCAGGACTGGAGAATTTATAGAAATCCCTCTAAGACACACTGCGTCTTCACCAAATGCACTGAAGATGCTTCTTGAAGGATGGGCAAAGAGTAGCAAAGGTGAAGCAAAAATCCCTTCTAGACCCTTGAGGACTTTACTGAATCCATTGCTGCAGCCCTCCAAAAACTGGAGACAGGGCATCAAGGTGAAGAGGGATCTCTGAGGTACAGAAAGTTAGAAGTGGGGCTGGAGAGAAAAGAGAACTCCCCAATGACTAAAAGCTAGTGGTCCTGCTGCAGTGCACAGATGGCTCATGGTTCAGATGGTGCCTGGGAAGCAAAGCATATAAAAATCTCCAGAGTCTCCCTGGTGCTCAGATCCCAAGTTATGCTGTAGGAAAGGTTCTAATCCTGTCTTCAGAATATTTAAATCCAATTTTAAACTAAATTTAATTAAAGCTGCCATGAAGCCCAGTTTAATACAGAATGGATGGAAATAGACTCTTACGATTGTGGCCTGATAGAAGAAGGGGTGCACTATTTTCTGGGAGTAAATACTTACTTTTCAATCTCATTTTTTTACACAGAATTTCTGGCATAGTAAATTATGGAACAATGGAAGAAGCAAGAACATGTGACACATAATCAACAGAAAAAGAGTCAGTAGAAACAGACCCTCAGATGGCCTAAATGTTAAAATTATCGGACAAAGGACTTTAAAATGACTATAATAAATATATGAAAAGGTGAACAACATGCATTAATACATGGGGAATTCCAAGAAGCAATGGAATCTGTAAAAAAGAACCAAGTGGACATGATAGAAATAAAAAAAATAAAATATGAGAAATGAAGAGTTCATTCAGTCAGTATTTCAGTTATCTATTGCTGCGTAACAAGATGCCACAAGTAGCGGGTTTAGAGAATAACAACTTATTTTTTCCTAATTATTCTGCTATCTGGGCTGGGCTCAGTTGGGCAGTTCTGTTCCATGTGGTATCTGCTGGGCCTCAAATGTCCAAGGTGGCTTTTTTTATTCATATATTCGGTGCTCAAAATTGCAATGCTTTAACCATTGTAGTTTGCCAGAAGTGTTGGAGGTGCTGGTCATCTTTCTCTCATTCTATGGAGCCCCTCCAAGTTGCTATACCTTGGCTTCCTTAAAGAATGATGGTCTCAGGGTAGTTGGGTTTTTAATATATGGTTCCTGGTTTCCAAGAAGGAAGAAGTGAAGCTGTGATCTGGACTCGTAAGTCCTAAAACATAATTTCTCATGCGTTCTCTTGTTCAAAGAATGTGGCAAGTCCAGCCTAGATTTCACCACTTAGTACGTGGAATAGCAGGTGTATTCAAGAGGGGAAGAATTGATGGTGGCCTTCTTGGAGACTATCACTTTTCCCTTTGCCAGTGACAATTCACATCACTCCCATGTGAAAACTACACCACACTCTCTTGCAAGGTCACCAAAGCCTCTTCCAATTATGGCATCAGGCCCAACTCCATCATCTCATGCTCTGCATCAAGTCCAGATGTGGATGAGTCTTCTTAAGTGCTTCTCTTCTCAATCTGGAGAAAAAGTCACCCCCTTAACATAAAATAATGAGACAGTGATAGAATAACTGTGATAGACACTCCTATTTAAAAAGAGAAAGGAATGGAAGGCACCTAACAGCCAATGGTCTATAACAATTCTGAAACCCAGTGGGGCATATTCCACAGCACCCCTGCTCTGGGGAGCATGGAACATTCCATGGGTTCCATTGGCCCAGTTCTGCTCTTGGAGATTGATTCTCTGCAGCTTTTGGCTCTGTGTTCTGGGCTATGATCTCTGAGGTGTACTTCTTTCTCTTTTGGAAATGGTTTGATTTTTCAGCTGAATAGCTTCCTTAGCCCTCTTTATGTCCATAAAAGTCTTATGTACTCTTTCTGTACATTTTAGTCCAAACTTGTAGTGATTTTATTAGTAAAATCATCTTTAAAACTTTCTTTTCTATGAATCTACTGGGGGTTCACTGAGTTATACAAAGCCACACCTACAAATCTCTTTGAGGCAAGCCTCCTCCACTTTGTGCTGGAAGTCGGGGTGCTTCAGTACAATGCCTGAAAGACCCTTAGAAGCTTTTTTTGTTTGTTTGTTTAGCAGATGGTGTTTATGAGACTCCATCATAAATCTTTACGAAGTCTTAACAAGAGGTCTTGTAGCCATACCCTTAGTTTGATCTTTACCTTGAGGCTACATTGTACTAGCAGTGCCCTAGATTTGGTCTTTGCCCTGAGACTATTCTTACCTAAAGCACTTTTGCCAGCTGGAAAGTCTGGGCATTAAGAGTACCAGTAGGGTAAATATTTCTGTTCATTGAAATGACCCAGAAGCAACAATAGCCCAGTATCTGTGAGCACCCATAGTACCCAGTCTCTGGCCTCTAAATACTATCACAACCAGGACTCCTTGGAGAAATGGCTGATTCCAAGTGTAGGGCGATAAATGTACAAGATGATTTTGAGCATCATGTTGTGCCAGAAAACTGGCAAGCTGTCAAATACTAATGGGTCATGTTGGCAAGAATGTGGAGAAACTGAAAGCCTTGTACATTGCTTGTGGGAATGTAAAGTGGTTCAGCTGCTGTGAAAAACAGTTTGGCAGTTCCTCAAAAGGTTAAGCACAGAATTACCATATGATCCAGCATTCTACTCCTAGGTATATTACCCAAAAGAATTGAAAATAGGGACTCAAGCAGATACATGTACGCCAATGTTCATTGCTGCATTACTCATAATAGCCAAAAGGTGGAAACAACTCGTGTCCATTGACAGATGAATAGATAAACAAAATGTGGTATGTACACATGATAGAATTGTTCAGCCATAAAAAGGAGTGAATAGAGATGATAATTGCTACAATATAGATTAATCTTGAAAATATTATATTAAGTAAACTAAACCAGACAAAAAAGGACAAATATGGTATGATTCCACTTACATGAAATATCTAGAATTTACAAATTCATAGAGACAGAATGTATATTAGTAGTTACCAGAGGCTGGGGGTGGGACTGGGGAATTATTGTTTAATGCGTACAGAGTTTCTGTTTGGAGTAATGTAAAAGTTTGGGAAATAGATAGTGGTGATGGTTGCACAAAACTGCAAATGTAGTTAATGCCACTGAATTATACCTTTAAAAATGGTTATGGGCCAGCCCAGTGGCATAGTGGTTAAGTTTGCACACTGCACTTTGGCCACCCAGGGTTCACAGGTTCAGATCCTGGGTGCAGACCTACACATGGCTCATCAAGCCACGCTGTGGTGGTGTCCCAGATACAAAACAGAGGAAGATTGGCACAGATGTTAGCTCAGGAGCAATCTTCCTCAAGCAAAAAGAGGAAGATTGACAACAGATGTTAGCTCAGGGCCAATCTTCCTCACCAAAAAAAAAAAAGAAGAAGAAGAAGAAGAAGGTTAAAATAGCAAGTTTTATGTTATATATTTTTTTACCACAATAAGACATATTTTTAAAAAACTATGGTCATGTTAAAAGAACAATGAAGACAACCTGAAAGGACTCCCAACTGGCTTACATTGGGACAAGTTGATCATTAAAAAGGAAAACTACATTTAGTTAAAACACATGAAACATATAAAAACCTATGACTTCAAACTGATACTAAAAAAAGAAATTGTCACCATTGGGCCTTTCTAAGGCACAACTCACTGCGCTGAAGGCTGGTAAATAACGGGAAAGAATTAAGCATTTATCTTGCCTTTCCTGTAGGAACCATATTCAGGGAAATCAATGACTAATAAGGAGAGGCGCTTCTTTACAGAATTCTGGTTAACAGATGTAAGTGTAATAATGGAATGGAAATTTTGTGAGCAACCCCTAACGAGACAGTGGATCATCAATTGACCAAGTGATGCACAATTTTTAGGTGAAAGATTAATGAAAAGTGTTATAGTGGAGGGATTCATTGATTTCATTGATCAATCTTAGCATCACTAAAAATGGGACTCCAAACATCATGTGCCTTATGATATGGGGCAATAAGAAGTATAAGGTACCATCTACTAATGATTTTACTTAAAAAAAAAAAACTGAACTTGAATTTAATCAAATCTCCTGCTTTAACCTCCAGTTTACAGGAAATACAGAGGATAGAAGAACAAGTTCAATAGCACCATGAAGAAGCAATCAGCCAAATTCAGAATATAGGATATTTCAGAGAACAAATAACTCAGTTTTACTAACTGTGCTGGAAAAAAGGATGATTTGAGGAAAGGAAGGGAGGAGTGTTATAAAATAAAACCTGACAACAAAATGCAACGTGTGGACCTGTTTAGATCCTGAATAGAACAACCAATTGTAAACTGACATCTTTGAGACAGGAAGGGAAATTTGAATATGTTCTCACTATTTGATGGTAATCATAAACACTTGTTAATTTTTGTTATGTTTAATAATGACATAATGGTTTAATACACATTGATTGATAGGTAATGTTCTTAGAAATCCATAGAAAAGAATTTTTGGGTAGAATGACACGTCACGGTTTTATTTTAAAATATTGTGGGAAAAACAAAAACAACAAATTTTGGGGAGATAGATGAAACAAGATTGGTAAAAATGATTTTCGCCAGTTGATTATTGAAGGAGAATGGTGGATTCATAGGGGTTCTTTATATTACTCTCTCTACCTTTGTGAACTTTTAAACACAATAACAAGTTTAAAAAATTGTGTTGGCTTTTCTTGAAAAAGAAAATACAATCCAAAAATAAAGCGTAGGACTGCAGTTCCACTTTGCCTATATTTTAAGACATAGTAAAAGTAATTTGGAGAAGCGTCAGCACATGCCACAACAGGAAGGAGCTGTGACACGTAGAGGCTCGGCTTGGGAACAGAAATATTTTGAGTGGCAGCTTTGAGGAGCTGAGATCGAATTGAATTAAAAGACACGGCCTACATGTAAACAGTTGGATCATATAAGTGAGGGACTTTCTGTTTCTTTTGTGCTTCTGGCCCGCCAGTCCCCTCCTTGTGCCAACAGCTCTGTCTCTCACAAGCTGGAGGCTGATCCTTCATTCAGTGAGTTAATTTTAAATGAAATGAAAACCCAAGTCATAATGTTTGGTTCACTACTCAGGCAACAGGCGCTGTCTGCCTCATTAATGATTAACACGGCAGCTGGTAATGTCTTGCAGCTGGCTGACCGGTTTAATGATGCCAAAATTTGGCTATATCCTCCTCCTGTGCTGATCAATGCCGGGATCAGCTTTCCTCACAGTGGCTGGAGCTTGGTCCTTGTTGGATACCTTATCCACTGATTCACATGGATTATCAAGAAGAAGGAATATTTCTTGCACCTAGGCGCAAAGCCTCTAATGATTTTGCTGGGCGAGATGTGAAGAACGTAGGACCCAGAATGCATTCATCTGATGTTGGAAGAAACAGGATGCTAGCTGTGCTAAGAGGCAAGGCTAAGTCTTACAAAGAGTTATGGGGCCACTGTTACTAGAGACTGTCCCTGTAAGAAGGTCTAGTAGGGTGCCAGACCGCCAAGAAAAGAATTAAGAAATTGTTCTTCCAAGATGTGCCTATAGGGTTCAGAATTGAAGGTTGAGGAGCAGGTGGGAGCAGGGCAAAGTTTTGAGATCCAGGCTCAAGTGAGCTGCAACAAAGATGCAGCCTCTGCAACATAGTGATATGAATATTAAACTCAGTCTACTGACCTTTCTGTAGAGTCCCAGATCGGTGAAAACCTGAGCCCAGCAGTGTGATTGGGCAAGTGCCTGCTTTTGGCTGACTGAGGCCAATCATGGCATTGAAAGCAGGCAGAATGGAATGAAGATGAACAGGTGGACTTTGAAGTCAACAGCCTGAGATGAAATCTTAGCCATTTTCTTTATTGTCTGTGACTGGACAAGATGCTTAACCTCTTCAGATTCAATTTCCTCGTGGATAAAATAGAGCATTTACAGGATCAAGCAGCCAATGAATATAATAAATAGTAACAATTATTACTGTGTGAAAAGTCTCAAATATCAGCTTTATTTTTTCTTTGTCTGGTATACATGTCATCTCTTATTTATTTGGGAAAAATCTCTGTGATACAAGTGGTTACCTTGATATTACAGGTGAGGAAACTGAGGCTCAGGATCTCCCCTGGTCATTGCCTGGAAGCAGCAGCATTGGGAAAGCCAGTGCCGCCTTCTGAACCTCTCGCTGCCTCCTCTGCCACAGTTCACCATTTCCTTCACCTCTCTGAGTCTCAGCTTACTCTTTGCCCTGGCGTCCCTGATGATCTTGACCAGCTTCCCTGGAGTGTTTGGCAGGGCAACCCATAATTTACAAGAGTGTGGCTAGGCTTGCTAATACAAGGCACCACATCAGTGAGAACAGAGCTCCAACCTAGGGCTATCTCTGTCCTGGCTGTTTGACTTTCTTGATGCCCTTGATTAAGATGACGCTGTTGATATTCTAGGCTGTGAAGACTGATTTCGAGTTAAGTACTTTTACGCTTAATTTGCTTTTACCTGATGAGTGTTGTGACTGTGCTTTGTGCCTGTTCTATGACCCAAGTTATTCACTTTTCAGCATTTGAGCTTGCAAGGACACGAGAGGAGTATAGAGTTTTAGGAGTCACACCGCCTCCCATCCCTGCGCCAGCCTCCTGTTCACGCAGGCTCACAGACACGTGCACACACGCATATGCAGGCCTCCGCATTCTGGTATTGGAATGAAGCCTCCTCAGTGGCAGAACAGACACTATTTCACTTGGAAGAAGTGTTTCATTTCTACCCTTCTAAAACCTTGTCAGGATAAGAAAAACGGAAGCTGTGACTTTTCAATGCCATCTGGTAAGTTAGATTGAGCATCGGCACTGGGGCGCGTGTCTGTTGTGCTGAAACAGACCTCTTTGGGACTGAATTGCTGATGTTCCCGTGGGGTTCTCAGGGAAAGGAGGCATTTCTGCAGCTTGCCTCACTGAGAGGAATGTCAGGACTTAGCCACCCTTCCCCACCCCAAGCATCGCCGTCACCTTTTGGATGCGCTCATCCTGTGTGAGTCCTGCGTGTGCTCACAGTCCCAGACCACCTGCCTGGGCTCCTGGCAAAGCCCCGATGCAGTTAATGAGGAGTTTAATAATCTCTGGGCATGCCAACGTGGGGCGATAACATCTGACTTCTTTCTACCCAACCCCAGGCAATTTTCCTTCGTTTGCACAGCAGCACTGGTAGAACCCAGCTAGTTGCAAGTCCCTGCAATGAAACCCATTATCAAAGTGGAAATTGAGGATGGAGAGAGCTTTCCTGTCTGCTTCCTTCAGCAGCACTGAAGTCCCCTTCTACAGTAGTCAGAGCTGAACAATGAATTGAACCAGTCCCCGGCCTGGGAGGAGACAGCAACATCTGCCAGTGAGGTTGGAAAGATGGCAGTGTGTGGTCACTTCACTGGTTCAAGTGCCCTAGGCCTGGGGAAGAAGAGTGGAGGCTGTCAGGCCAGGCCTCCCTCTCTATCACTGGCCTTTGGCACATTAGGATGACTCTGCAAACTCCTTCACTCAGATGTGCTTCTGTGTCCTTCCTCCAGCCCTATCAAGGGCCAGTGCTGCAAGCCTAGAGCTCCTGTTTATGATGCTCTGACACTCAGCCTGCTAGAGATGGCTGAGCCCAGGGCCCAATCCATTGCTGCAGAGAGAGGCTTTAGATAGTGTGAAGGCTTTGTAACATACGGACTTGGGTAGGCTGAAATTCCTTTCCCAGAATTCCCTTTCCTGTACGTTTCTTGTTAGGGTGAGCCACAAAAGAGATTCTTGTGTGAGAACTGGAGGGCGAACGTGAAGCAGCAGCCATTTTGTAGTTCACGTACTTTGTCCCCGATCTGCTGATTCACCTTGTCAGCATGAAGCAGCAACTGGGCCTGCTGATTCTACCGTCTTCTGGGTCTTCCAGTTTCTCTGACTCTTAGGTGAGATGCCTGTGTTTGGCTCCAAGACAAAGGAGCCTGGCTTCAAGACAGCCACATCACCGAGGCCAGAGGCCAGAGGCCAGAACTGACATGCATTTCAGTCCATCCTTATGGGCTTGTGGGTTCCTGCTTGTTTTTACTTTCCCCCACCTTCCCAACTGCCTGCTCTGTGGTCTCCAAGCTCCAACATCAGCTACAGATGCATAGAAGAAACCTGTTCAACCAGGTTTCACAATTGCATAAAGTCAAATCCCTGGAATAGATCTGTCTGTCCATCCATCCATCTGTCAGCCTGCTTACCTATGTGTCTATATATCTGTCTATCAACTCTCCTAGTGGTTCTGCTACTTTGACAGAACTCTGACACAGGTTGAAATAGAGAAGTGAAGCCCATGAATCCTCTAAGGCTAGATCCCCTTAAGACTGCCATCTGGGGACTTGAGGATAGTGCGCTCATGACTGGGCACACTGAAACATGTTTCCCCATTTTGCCTTCTGGGAAATGGTGCCATCCCTACATATTCCACACATATAGGAAGTCATGTTTGCTGTATGGGTAAACGGATTATATTGCAAAGGGCTCTTTCAGCTACCTATCAGTTGTCCCCCCGTTGTACATATTTTCCTCCTTCTCATCCCTGTTCCCACTTGAGTCTTGGGGAAATTTGAGAGTGTCTTGCCCTGAATTGTCCTATGCCTAATAGACCAACTTCTCCGCAGGAGCCAGGTAGGTGGGAGACTTCAAGGAAAGAGCCCAGCTGGGAAGTCAGTGCAACAGACCCCGATAGCAGCCCCTCCAGCGCGGGGCAGACAGATGAAGGAGGAAGCATAATTTGCTTTCTTTGATTGCAGTGCCGAGCATCACAGACCTGTCGCTCAGTCTAAGATCAGAGAAAGTTCCAAACAAGAAGCCAGCTTGGTCCAACTGTCTCCCCTGGCTCCCTGCTGACTGCTGGGAGCTAACTGGGAGATGAAGGCTGACACTCCCTTCTCCTATCCCAGGCAGCAGAAACTGGGCCTCTCCCACTCCCATCGCAAAAGATAGAGCCTGGAAACACTGGTACCTCTGACTAGTTTGCCCTAAGTCCCTTGTCATAGGATGTGTAGTGTGTTTTGCATTTTGAGGTTTGATGGGTAGGTCGATGCCTCCTGGTAATTTTTCAGCACAAAATCATGACAGCTTGAATGAAATTCCATGGTTACTATTTTTTTTTTTTTCCCGACTCTTAGTTATTGTTTTGCACCAGCTCATTACTTCCCCTAGTTAGAATTGGTAGCAGAGACAGAAGGGGTGAAATACCACCAAGGGGCCTATTCCTTCAGTGTTCACAGCAGGTGTCTGCATTAGGCTTTTCCTTAGAGCCACATCCAGGTGCATCAAATTAGTTAAGAGGACCATGGGTTCATTTGCATGTGATCTGCATATGGTTTCTGAGTACCTAGACAAACAGTGCTCTGTTTTTCAGGCAATTCCGAATTTAAATTTTGTTTCTTTTTCCTTGGTCTTTCCCTCTTTGTCTTCTTCTTCTTTTTCCTGCCCACAACTGTATGATATTTGGCTTCACTCCAGAATCCACACGGTTGCATACATGGAAGCACTTTGAAGAGGAGAGCCGAGAGAGGAGAGAGCTACGTGGGCAAGATATTATTGCTGCTATGCCCTGGGGTCTGTTCATGCAGAAGACTTAGGGTGGGAAGGGAAGTTGGAAGTACAGGAACCTATTCTTGAAGGATTCCCCCAACTAAAAGATCAATAACGATGAAAGTGGTGGTGTTGATGGTGATAATGGTGACAGTAATAACTATTGGGTCAGACATGCCATGAAGTTCCCATGTGACCTCCCCAAGCCCAGAATACACCCTTTTAATCTCTACTTTCGTGTAAACGCTGGTGTAATTCATTGATCCACAACCTTTGTGGAAAAATCCATTACTGATGTCTGTCAGTGCCGAGTACTGCTGAGGAAAGCAAAGCTCTGCATTCCGAGGACCTTTCTCCTAGGATCCTTGAGGGAAAATCCCCTCATCTCCCCAACTACCCCCGCTCACCTGTCCTCACTTTTCCATCCGTTCCTCTTTGCTGCCATCAAATTCAGGGCCTGTTACGAGGTTTACTTTCCTTGCCAACAGCCTGCGGGCTTAAAAACACAAGCTCGCTCTTTCCTTTGGCTGAGTTGAAAGAACATCTCCATCTGATTTCCTTAGGGACTTGATATAGTTTTCTCTAACTTTTTCTTCTCTTTTCTGTCTCTCTGCCTCTGTCTTTTTTCTACATCTGCCTTCCCTTCCTGTTTCTGTTCCCTCCCTCCTCCCCTCCCGCTTCCCCACTCTGCACAGCGTAACACAAAACTCAGTCCTGAAGAAAGGCAGTGGTGGGGGCAGCAGAGGGAGAGCAGTGCTCCAGACGACACTGCAGTGAGCGGGGCAGTGTGCGGGGCGGGGGAGCGCACGTCATGCTAAGGAAGCTGGAGCACAACATCCTGTGATTACACGCGCCATAAAACCTGCCCTGCTGCTGCTGGACCCCATGCCGGGAGGATTAGGCGAGTTTTGTTAAGACCCTTAAAGAAGCAGTGAGTGGCAGCAGTTCCTGGGGCTGGAGGAGATTTGTTGGAGTAAAGCGAGATGAGCCTGCCTGGCCCAGTTGGAGGGAGGAGAGAGCCATTATCCAGATCTGCATTAAGGCCTGGGCGCTGGAGGGACCTGGAAGCCAGGATGCCAGGGTGCGGTGGGATTCATTGACCAGACTTTCAGTGCCAGAATGAAGCAGGTTTCTGAGCAGACCCCAGGGAGTCTACAAAACCATCCTTTTGTATGTTTTTTCTGTTTGACTTGTGTTTGTTTGTTCTTTCTCCAAGAAGCTCAAAGTGCTTTCTGTACCCACACAGCATTCAATTGATATCCCGCATCTTGAGCTGAGAATGGGTGTGGCAGATGCCAGCCATTCTGGATCAGGATCCAAGAACCCATGTTTAGTTCCCATGAATCTGTCTCTAATCCAGGTCCATCCTATTTCCTCTTATAGTGAGAATGATTGGTAACCTATTTTACTGATGGGCAAACCCACCAATGGGCAAATGGGACATCTGCAGAGTTCCTCACTAGTACAGGCCACTTCCAAGGCCCTGGGAGAGACCCACATTCATTCACATGATTATACATTTTGGGTAGTACATTTTTTAACAATTTGTTAAGGTCACTGCCTCTTTCAATTCAAACTTCCCCTCTGTCTCACTTCCGCTTGGGTGCGGCGGTGTTGGGATGTCCATGGGCTTTTGGGAATCCAACTAAGGAGAAGCTGAGGTGAGACATATACTTTGGTTTTAGTGGGTATGTAAATATAGATCACTGTTATTTCCATTCATTGTTAAGTTATTACCAGCTGTCCCAGTATAGGAATGCCTTCCAGGAATATTTCTGCCACCTGCTGTACCAACTCACCAGCCTCCAAAGTTGTGGGGCTGGAAGTCATGTCATGATGTGAAGATGTGGTCCTGGATGTATGTGGTTAGGAGAGCAGAAACAAGGTGTGAAATGTGCAGAGTTCAAAGCTAGCCTATGGAAAATTCTTTTAAATCTTACAGCTCATATATAAAAGAAACGTGACAGAAGTTTTCCCCAAATTGTCAGAAATCCTAAAGATCGACATAAACATTTCTAATTAGAAGTTGTGAAGTGGAAAGCAACTTCTCTAAATTAATAATAGAAAATGAATGCTTGTTGTTAATGCAGAGAAAAGACTGAAGTATCTTTTTGTTCTTTCTACAGAAATTGTTACAACTGATATATGAAGAGGTGATTATACCTTTAATAATATATGAAAAAAGAAACAATGTAGAGGTGTGTCAGGTAATTAATAACAGTATTAGATTATTTTAAAAAACTAAAAAAATTTTTGATGTTTGTAAACTTTTTAAAATGTGTAATTTATTGTGATTTGTTTTCTCATTCTAAACGAATATTCGCTTTTACACTTACTTTTGAATTTGCCATTTTGTACTCTTTTCTAAAAGAGGAATTTCCAAATTGCGTAAGCTTCAGGCTGGTAAATGTGGAATCTGTCCCCAAGTGTTTGACTTGTCTTTGGGAATCTATGCTCCTGGGAGCTCTCCCGCTTTCTCAGGCAGGACTCTGTCTGCCTGACTGTAAATCTGGTGTTTAAGCTACAGGCAGATCCAAGGAACGAACGCTCTCAATCGCTTCTTTAAACCCTCATACACAGAACTGAAATTCCCTGGAGTATCTTGCCTTTCCTAAGGCCTTTTTTTTTTTTTTAAATTCAGGGTTAAAGCCTGTGAGGTTTAATGGGAAGATCCCTGGCATAATCTGATTCTAGTTGAAAGTCAGATGCTACCTACTATATCAATATATCTTTTTAGACTCCAATATCCTCATCTTGCGTCTGAGCATAATTATGATACCCACTCTCTCTTACAGGGTAGGGTGGGTACCGTTGGGATTAAATGAGAGGTTAAAATTATCTGAAAAGTAGAGAGTGCTTTGCAAATGGAAGGGATTATGTTTTATTTATAAAGTCAAAGCAACCATGTTCCAACCTAAGATTTTAGGTACTTAGTATGGGATTCTAAGTCAGTCAGTATTCTCTGCATTTGTCCTTCTGACAATCAGAACCACTTTGTGTTTTATATGTCTAGTGCAAAAAGCCGTGGCACCTTAACTGTGGCACGTGTGATGGGGCAAGCAACTATATCTCTTAGATGTCCAAGTTTATTGGAGGATTTAGTGTACAAGAGGGGGCTTGATTCAATTCACATTTCCAGGGGCTGCTTCTCTGAGGTGAGTTCCTCCCCCACGCACAGAATCCTCTGATGCTTCTAATTGATTTGAAAGTATCTTGTCTCTCCTTGGAAATGTCACCTAGCCCTTTTCAAGTGCATTTCCAGGCAATCAGGATCAATACATTGTTTAGGTTAAGCATATGAGATAGTAATTGACAGCCCAAATGAGCGTCGGCTTCGGCTCTCGGCATCAGTTCTGATATTAGGAGCTGCTGAAACCCATTCGTATCCACGAGCAGAGATCAGTGATCTAGGAAGACAACATCTTGAGAAGACTTGTAGCCTAGAGTGGAGTTTATTATAGCTGCCCTCTAGGTTCAAGCTGGTCAGAGGGCTCAGGATTCAAAGTCAGTTTCAATTAAACAGTTACTTGCTGGGTCCTTGTTTTGTTCTAGACATCGTCTTGTACATGGTGAGATATAAGGAGGATCCACCTTGTCCCTCCCTGTGATGAGCTTACAGTACAGGAGGGGTTAAGATACATATACAACATATTCATGTCAGTTGGACTAGAGCTGAAACAGCAATAGGAAAAAAGCTTCCAAGATCTAGAAGGGAGAGATAATGTCCTATCTATTTGGCCTTCATTTTTCTTTATTTGAACAGTGGGACAAGCCTGAGTGAAAAGAGACTTAGGTTGAGGAATTGCAAAGTTAACCCTTTCACCAGCTTAGTCTAGAAATGACTCTTTCCCTTCTTTAATGATCGGGCACTCCTTTCCCACGACGTGTTTAGTCGCTGTACTGGGTCCTGCTTAGATTGAAGAATATTTATTCTCTGACTTCAGGGAGAGCATGGTTTAGTTCTGTGGCCTTTCCTGCATGAGGTCAATACTACTGACTCTCAGGAGCAGGACCTATGCAGCATTGGGGAGCATTTGTGCTCGTGAGTGGCCACTTTCCCACTCAATTCTTTTTGAGTGGGAAGAATTGCAACTTGGTTGCAGGACAGTGAATCAGCTCTAGGGCGTGTGTCTGTGGCCATGGACACCACATGGGACGTGACCCATATGGGGTTTGAACACACAAGCTTGGCTTCGTTTGTTTGTGGCCCAGCCATTTGCCAAACCACAATCTCCTGCAGCATCCTGCCATTTCTGGAGTTTTTGTCCTTATAAGTTGAGGGGCAGCTGAATGTATAAACACAGATAAGAAGGTGTCAGAGTGGAGTGGAGAGGCGTGGACTTGCAGTTCAAAGACCTGGATTCTAGTCCCATTGCAGCCACAGTGAGCTGTTTGTTTCCTGCTCTCCCTCAACTCTGCCTACACACTTTCAATGAGGTCGGTGTGTGCGTGTGTTTCTAGATGTTATTACCTTTACCTGCAGGTCAAAGGCTGAGCTCTCTCTGGATGGACTCAGGAGGGTGAGGGATGGTAACAGCAGTGGACCTGGACCAGGTTGCCTCGCCAGCAGTCCTTTCCTAGTTCCCAGTGCCTAGCCTCCTCTATTCTCCTTCCTGCCCTGGTCCCTCGATTATGATTTCTGTGACTCTCCTTTTGGCTGACTGTCTGGCCCACTATGGCAGCTCCAGCAGCAGTCCTCATTACTGTTTGTGTGGACATTGTGCCCTGCTAGGCTTCTGGTTTCTCTGAGTCCTGGACTTCCTGTGAGTTTACGCCCCAAGGTAACTCTTCCCATGTGAAGCATGGAATGAGGGATGTCCCGGGATGAGAGATCCTGAAATTCATTGAGACAGAGGGATACTAGAATGGGCATAGTTAAAGCAGCTAATGAATGGAAAGCACTTAGCATGGTCCTTTCAAGTAGTACACTCTCAATAAACCCTATCATCATTATTGTTAGTAGAAGTAATAATGCCATTCTTGTTTTATTATTATCATCATTATCAATATTTAACACTGTTATCCTGTCTTCACTCTGCGAGAGAAGGGGACCTATAACAGTGCTCCTTGAATTTTAATGTGCATACAGATCTCTGCAGGATATTATTAAAATGAAGATTTTTGTTCAGAATGTTTGAGCTTCTGAAATTTTAACAAGCTCTCGGATGATGCTGGTGTTCCTGGTCTATGGACCACAGTTTCAGTAGCAAAGGCCCTAGAGGACCTATAAAAAGACAGGAGACTGAGGGTAATGTCTTGAGAAAAGAGAACAGGATTGGAGATGTTCAGTCTTTGAGGACCATTCCCCAGGTTTATAATTTATGATTCAATGACTGCTTTCCTATGGAGACAGGAGAAGAACTGATTAAAGGGAAGGGCACAAAGCTTACTTTGCATCATGTTTTAGAAGGAGCTGGGAAGAGACCACTTTCTACCTCGAAGTCAGTACTGGAGAAGAGCAACGCTTGTGGTGTCCTGGGTGGCTCATGGCAGGTCTTGAGAGGACCCTAATCTTTAGGTTTTTGGAAAGAGAGTAAGGGGAAGGTTTGGGAAGCCTAGGACAGAGTAGTAATTCTTCGAAGGTCATATTTTATGTGCTCTGTTTGGTTCCTTTGAGCTCCTGCTTCCCCCAGTTTAGTAGATTACATGCTTGTTGGCAAAGATATGGCCAAGCAAAAACAGTTTGTTTCCTATTAGTACTTTCCTAATAATAATGCCACTAGCAATATTTGGAGCTTGTTTAGGACCAGATATTATTTTACCCAGATATTAGGTTACCCAGATGGTCAATGCTGTCAAAACCCAATCCTGTGCACCTGGCCCTAGAGCTCTTTCCTACTCGGTTGTGCATGCTCCCTGTCATTTTAGCAGCTCCCTAAGCCCTTTGACATAAGCTTAGGTAGTGAATCCTACCAATCAGTTGAGTCCTTGGCTACAGAGGCCAAAGTCCCTGTGGGTACCACCTGGACACTTGAGTATCAGTTACCAGTGATCTCCATGAAGTCACAGTAGAGCTGACTAATAAGCCAGCCCCAGGCATCCCAGGTCCTCCGTGCTCCCAGATAAGCCAGGGGGAGATGCTTCTAGAGAAGACACACCCTGACATGCCTGGGTCAGCAGGCCAGCTCAGAGTGAGGTTTTCTGTACAAGGCCCATATCATCTTTTTCTTTGTGAGGGCTGTCACTTACTCAGCCCTAGCAGAGGATTTGCATAGTTAGTGTTCTTTTTGACTCCCAAGGTACCCTTTTGAGTTGGAAGAGCTGAGGTCTCTAGTAGAAGCAGTCAGGCCAGCTTCCCAAGCTGCACAGACTCCGCAGTCAGAAAGCGTCCTGTTTTCTCGACTAGGGACAGCAGTTGGGTGCTGACAGTGGTCCTTCTGTTGACCAATATGCACTGCTTTAAAATATCATGGGAGACTCAGGATGGCAGCTTTGGCAGAACAGCAGAAAACAAAATCAACTGGTTCCCTAAAGCCGAGTTCTTGAACCAGAATTAGCTTTTTGGAATCTCCTAACATAAAGATGAGATGCACATCCAGAGCTAGGTCACATCTCGCCATGCTGCAGCCCTGGGCCAAGGATCCGGAGGGTTGACACTGGGGATCCCTCCCCACCAAAACTCAGATGCATAAAGGTGCAAGTGATTACACCTGCCACTTGACACATTCCCCCAAATGCACTGGGACGTAACCAGGCCTAATTGGCACGAGGCCAGAAATGAGATCCAAATTTTGATGGTAATAAAATATGCTATGCCCTGAGACAGTTGTTATCAGGAAAGGAAGGAAAAAGAGGTGCTGTTCTTTGCCAGCAAACGTAAACTTTCCGTTTTTGTTATTTTAAGTAGCTTATTCTAAGATGGAAGCCACAATTCATGACAAGTCAACACCAGAGGATTACCCAGGCTTTCATCATGTAATCAAGACAGGGCATCTTCTAATTGGCTCATTATGCATCTATAGTGGCCCCAAATGAAATGCTCCATTTTTATTGGCTTTATCCAGTGAAAAATAAGATCCATTGTTCCTATTATGTTCCTTAAAATAAAAGCCCTTCAAATTTCCCTTGAGAAATTTTATGTCTAACTGGCTTTGTGAATTTAGAAGAAGGACTTTCAAGTTCATGTACCCCAGTCTGAAGCAGAGTTTCCTATGGCTTAATGTATTGATGAAGGGGTTAATTTTCAGGACCCTTCTCCAATGTATCGTGCATATGGAAACAAAAGCAAGGAAAATAGCTTCTCTCAAATTTAGGATGATCAGTGGCTCGTACCTTACCTTCGGCTCCTGAGTTCATTTTGTAACAAAGGGGTGAGGAATTTTCTGCCTGAGGTACACACATCACAACACTATCCCAATCCAAATGAGGGCCCAGCTCCATCAGTAATAACGAATGTCCAAGCTGTCTCCGACCATAATTTATTTCTGTTCCCAGAGTTCATCACATGATCCACCACCACTGCTCATTTTCTGAAAATAATTTCTCTACATGTCCATAGGCTTCCAGCTCTCATCAGCCGGAACGGTAAAGAATAGTCACATCACCTCACATAATTTATCCCAGTGTCCGCAAATCTCTCCAGGTCTCCACAAACAAAGCAGAAAGCAAAATGCAGAATACAATTGTTCATCAGTGCACAGGCATGTATCCAAGTGCATAACAGAAACTGTGAATACAGGAGACAATGGAAGGCGTGGGACTTTCAGCCAGTGGCTCTGATTTTACCCTTGCCTCACTCTAACTAAATGGGCTTCCAGCTATGGAAAGATTCCCCTTGTTGCTAATATGAAATCCTCCTTGTAGATGGTCGGATGCAGTTTGCTCGAAAATCAAACTTTGGTATCCTGTCGCAGTTGTCTTGGGAAGTACCACAGAGGAAGTAAACAGAGCTAGAATCACATTTCAGGCCAGAAATAGGAAGCAGAGTTTAGATCTTTCAGGAAGAGCATGTCCAACAACCATCTCCGTATATGTTGCTTCAGAGTCACTGGTATTTGTGGTCAGTACTAAAGTTTAGGAAAGAGATAAAAGACCAGGAAATCAGGAGTATCATGGCCTGAGTCAAGATGGTTACATCTTTTCTTGCAATTACTCTCAGATAAATACTATGTTGGGAAAAGTTAGAGGGGGAAAATTATGGTGAAAAATTCATCCACAAGTATCATCAGGCTCAGTAAAGCAAGTCCCAGGGAAGAAGCCAGTCTAATGCTGCTCCTATGTTTTGGGAAATAAATCAAGTACAGCCAGGGAATACTAGGGAAATAAGGATAATCATTATTTAGGAATTTGTTCAGCAAGAACCAATCACTCACCTCGCTCCAGCCTGTACAATTCCTCCTCTCATTTTAATCCAGTTTTATGTCATGACTAAAGAGTGACCATTGACTCTTTCTGACTGCCTCCCCCACCCCATGCTTCTGCCACCACTCCCTCTTTCCACTGCACCTTCTCCATCAGCCAGAGAATTTAATCATCCCCTTTTTTCAGTAACTCTGTCTTGTTCTTACCATCATCCCAAAAGAGGTCACTGTTTTGTAGTTATAAGTACCCATCTCTCTCCCATATTTGATTGTGTGTCATAGTCATCTTTGCAACTCTGTGCCCAGCACACTGCTGACCCTATTGCAGGGTTTCAGGTAAATTTATTGAATGAATAGATTTGGAACCAAGTGTAAAATCCCATTTTCAAATATTCTGTGGAAATATGTATATGTAATCTCTGAGCCATCTTTAATAAATTGAAATCTATAGGTTAGTTATTATCTATACACTATATATAGGGCTCTTTGGTTTGTTCTTGATTATAAACTTGTTGTATTTAGACACAGTTTTAGATATTGTTTTTTCCTCTCTTTTATACTTCTAGGGTAGTGCTAACAGTATGTGAATTGGAATGGAATTAAACTTAGTTAAGAACAATTTTCCATCCAAAAAAGCCAAACTCATAGAAATAGAGAGTAGAATGGTGGTTGCCTGGGATCGGGAGTGGGGCAAATGGGGAGATGTTGGTCAAAGGATACAAACTTCCAGTTATAAGTAAGTTTTGGAGATCTAATGTACAGCATGGTGACTATAGTTAACAAGACTGTATTATATACTTGAAATTTGCTAAGGGAATAGATCTGAAATGTCCTCACCACAAAAAAGAAATGATAGTTATGTGAGATGATGGATGTGTTAACTAACTCTATTGTGGGCATCATTTCACAACAGATAAGTATGCCAAATCATCACATCATACACCTTTAACTTATACAATGTTATATTTCAATTATATCTCAATAAAGCTGGGGAAAACGAGAAAGAACAATCTTCCGCTTAGAAGTAAATTTGTTCTTTTTTGTGAATTGTGTTGTCTCTTTTCAAGATGTTTGGAATACTCTCTTGTATCCTGGAATGGGCCATTTGCTAAATAATGCCATTTGCTGACAAATCCTAACTTTTCCTTAGAAAAAACTATTATATTTCCTTTTTGTAAGGTGCTTCTACAAAATTCTAAAAGTTCTGAAAACCTGCAAGATTGGCCACATCATTACTTGTGTTAGTAAGTGAGGAACTGTGGAAATTATTTGAATAATTAATGTCCACAACCAATTGAGGTAAAGGGATTTGCTTTGCGCCCAATTATCTACCAGCTTGTCCCAGTTCTTTTCTTGTTGCATGAAGCCCTGCCCTTCATTGTCTAGAGGTATTAGGGCCCCGGGCTCAGGAAAACATCACTTCTTCTTCAGTGGAGGTCAGTGGCCTTTTCTGTCATTTCTGTCTCTTCAGCGTCCCCAGGCCTCTTTTCTCTTCCTCCTTTTACTTCAGGTGCCCTCGAGAAAATGAAACAAAACCCTCCATTCTCCCTCTCTTTGACAGAGTGGACTTGCTGTCTCCTGCTGCAGCTTTCTCTGAAATTAAGGGGTTATGAATGTACCTCTACGTGGTGACGGCCGTGTTTTTATGACAGATGGCAGAGTAACTTCTTGCCTGGTGGTGTTGGACTATCTTTTTCTCCTTTTCCCCGCATGCCAGGTCTCAGAAGGAGCCTGTAATTCTCCCAGACTGCGGTGCTAAGTTACCTTTGCCTTTTCCTTTCTCCCTTTATTTCTCTCTCTCCCTTTCTTTCTGGCTTTGTGGTCTACCTTGAATAGAATGCTTTCTTGGATGTTCCAGGGCTCATCACATGGGTTGCTGGTGGTCACTGAATGACTTGAGATTCCTAGTTCTGACTCCATTATTCCCACCTCTCTCTTCTCAATACATAAAATATTATTTTGATTTTTTCTTGAACAAAGTGAAGTGGATGGTATCTTAAGAGTGGGTGCTGACACAAGCTTTTGGGAGATTGCTGGTTGTCGTGTACAGCACCGGGCCCGCTCCCTACTGTGTGGATGTGGAAGACTCCCAGACCTTGCAGCCTTGGTCTACAGCGTCTCTGCTCAGCCTCAGGAAGCTGGAGGTGGGAATAGCAGTGGCAGGAGGTACAAGGGCAGAGACAAGGGGCAGTAAAGCTGTAGCAGGTGTTATTGTTCCCACAGGATAATGCAACGCAGTTTAACCCAATTATTTGATTGACTTTTATGCCCTTCAGGATGTGTCCAGAATGCCTTCCCCATTTTTTTGCCTAAAAGGAACATAACAATAATGAATATTGGTATGATGCTTTGTAGTTTCCACATATTCTATCTCGTATGATTTTCAAAACAGCCCTGTAAGGTAGGCAAAGCTGGTAATATTTATAACCACGGTGGGCACACTTCCTTCATCTAACTTTCACTTTCTATATTTATGTGTAACATCAAGATCTAGTGAACCTGAGGCTAGCTTTTGCCATTCTGCTCCACAAGTGTGTAAACGGGAGCCCAGGAAAGTGAAGTGACTTGCCTAAGGTCAATGGATAAAAGTTAAAGAATTCGGGTCTCAAGCCCATGCTGTCCATACGCTTTTCTAAAAAAATAACTTTTTAATTTAGGAATAAATGTAAGAATGTGCTTGTAAGAAGTAATACAGAGATCTCCTGTACCGTTTACACAGTTTTCCTCAATGGTGAAATCTTCCAAAACTACAGGACAATATCACAACCAGGATATTGACACTGATTCAGTCAGGATACAGAACATTGCCAGCACCACAGGATCCCACCTTTTTCTTGTCCCTACTTCCTCCTTGATCCTGACAACCACTAATTTGCTCTCCGTTTTTATAATTTTGTCATTTCATGAACATTATGTAAACAAAATCATTTAGCATGCAACCTTTTGGGATGGCTTTTTCATTAGCATAATTCTCTGAGGATTCGTCCAGGTTGATGTACGTATCAGTAGTCGGTTCGTTTTCGTTGTTGACTAGCATTCCACGGTGTGGATGTACCATTTGGGTTTGTTCAGCCTTTCGCCCATTCAAAGACATCTGGGTAGCTTCTAGTTTGACATATCACAAATAAAGCTGCTATAAACATCATATAGGTTTTTGTGTGGACATAAGTTTTCATTTCTCTGGGATAAATGCCCAGGGGTGCAATTTCTGGGATGCATGGTAGTTGAATGTTTAACTTTTTAAGGAGGTGCCAAACTGTTTTCCAGAGTTGATGTACCCTTTTACACTCCCGTCAGCATTGCATGAGTGATTCAGTTTTTCCATATCCTTACCAGCCTTCAGTGTTGTCATTATTTTTTATTTTAGTCATTCTAATAAATGTGTAATAATCTCATTGTGATTTTAATATATGTTTCTCTGATGACTAATGATGTTGAACAACTTTTCATGTGCTTATTGGTCATGTATATATCTGCTTTAATGAAATGTCTATGTTTTTTGCCTGTTATCTAATTGCATTCTCTCTCTCTATTTTTTTTTTTAACTGTTGAGAGTTTCTTAAATACTCTACATACTAGTTCTTCATTGGATATTGATTTGCACATATTTTCTCCTAGTCTATAGCTTGTCTTTTCATCCTTTTAACAACTTTTGCAGAGCATAATTAAAAAATGTTAATAAATTACAATTTATCAATTTTTCCTTTCATGTATTGTGTTTTCGGTGTCAAGTCTGAGAACTCTTTGCTTTGTCCTAGATTCTGAAGATGTTTGTATGTTATTTTCTAAAAACTGTACAGTTTTATATTTTATGTTTAAGTCTATGATCTATTTCGAGTTAATTTTCGTAGAATGCATGAGACTCAGACCTTGGTCCAGGTTCTTTGTTTTCTTTTGGATTTTGTTGATGGGTGTGAAACTGATCCAGTACTAGTTGTTGAAAAGCCTTTCTTTCCTTCATTGAATTACTTTTGCACCTTTGTCAAAAATAAGTTGGGCGTATTTATGTGGGTCTGTATCTGGGTCTTGTATTCTGTTTCATTGATTTATCTGTTGACTTCTCTACCAATACTACACAGTCTTGATTACTGTCATTATATGCTAAGTCTTAGAATCAGGTAGAATGATTTCTCCCACTTTTTTAGCTATTCTAGTTCCTT
The DNA here is from genome assembly GCF_041296235.1 of Equus asinus. Taxonomy (NCBI): domain Eukaryota; kingdom Metazoa; phylum Chordata; class Mammalia; order Perissodactyla; family Equidae; genus Equus; species Equus asinus. The sequence goes on from NC_091814.1 coordinate 45,010,982, forward strand.
TTCTTTTTCACATAAATTTTATAATAATCTTGTCCATATCTACAAAATATTTTTTGGGATTTTGGTAGAAAATTCGTTAAACTTTGTATAGCAATTTGGGAAAAACTGACATCTTTACTATGTTGTCTTCCAACTCATGAACACAGTATATCTCTCCATTTATTTAGATCTTTTATGATTTCATTGATTAGCATTTTGCAGTTCTCACCATACAAATTCTGTTCATGTTTTGTTAGATCTTTTTTTGTTATTGTAAATGGTATTGTGTTTTTAATTTTGGTGTCTACATGTTCATTGCCAGTATACAGAAATAGAAATGATTTTTGTATGTTTATCTATATCTTCTAACCTTGCTGAACTCACTCGTTAGCTCTATGAGTTAAAACTCTCTTTTGGTTTATTCCTTGGGATTTCCTATGAAGACAAGCATATCACCTAAAAATTAGGGACTGTTCTATTTCTTGCTTCAATAAGTACATGTTTAACTTCCTTTTCTTGCCTTATTGCACTGGCTAGAACTTCTTGAACTTTGTTGAATAAGAGTGATGAGAGTAAAAATTTGTAGGACACAGCTAAAGCACTGCTGAGAGGAAAATTTATAGTACTAAATGCATACACTAGAAAACCGGAGTCTCAGATCAATCATCTAAACTCTCTCCTCAAGAATCTAGAAAAAGAAGAGCACATAAACCCAAAGCAAGCAAAAGGAAGGAAATAGTAAAGATAAAGGCAGAAATCAATGAAATGGAAAACAGAAAAACAATAGAGAAAATAAAGAAACAAAAAGCTTGTTATTTTAAAAGATCAATAAAATTGACACATCTCTAACAATATTGACAAAGGAAAAAAACCAGAGAAGACACAAGTTACCAACATCAAGAATGAAACCATTCTAAACAAACTCTTCCAGAAATACAACAGGAAGGAATACTTCTCAATTCATTTTATAAAGGTAGTATTACCTTGATACCCAAACTAGGCAAAGACAGTACAAAAAAGAAAGCTGCAGACAAATATCCTTCATGCAAACATCCTTAACAAAATATTAGCGAATAGAATTTAGCAATATCTAAAAAAATCATACACTATGACCAAATGGAGTGTATGCCAGGGATGTAAAGTTGGTTCAATGTCAAAATATCAATCTGTATAATACCATACTTTTGCTTACTGTGTTCTTTCTTCCTTCCTGGTGTTCCAAGATTCCTTTCTTATAATTTCTTTTGTATGTAGAGAACTTCTTTAGCCATTATTTTTAGAATAGATGTGCTGGTGACAAATCCTTAGTTTTCCTTCATCTGAAAATGCTGTGATTTTCTCTTTATTCCTGAAGGATATTTTCACCAGATATCTTTCAGCACTTGAAAAATGTTGTGCCACTTCTTTCTCACTGCTCTGGTGTTTGAAGAGATATATGCTATCATTTGAATTGTTTTTATGCCTTTAGGCAATGTGTCATTATTCTCTGGATGCTCTTAAAATTATTTCTTAGTCTTTAGTTTTCAGAATTTGACTATGGTATGTCTTGCTATAGATTTCTTTGGGTTTATCCTTTTTGCAATTTCCTTAGATTCCTCCTTTTTTGTGGGGGTGGGGGTGAGGAAGATTGGCCCTGAGTTAGCATCTGTTGCCAATCTTTCTCCTTTTGCTGGAGGAAGATTGTTGCTGAGCCACCATCTGTGCCAATCCTCCTCTATTTTGCACATGGGACACCACCACAGGATGGCTTAATGAGCAGTGTGTAGGTCCATGCCTGGCATCCGAACCTGCTAACCCCGGGCTGCCAAAGTGGAGCACATGAACCCAACCACTATGCCACCAGACCAGTCCCCCTTAGATTTTTTTTATTGTAGTGAAATATATATAAAATAAAGTTTGCCTTTTTAACAATTTTTAAGTATGCAATTCAGTGGCATTAATTATATTCACAATGTTGTACAACTGTAATCATTATTTCCAAAACTTTTTCATCACCCCAAACAGAAACTCTGTATTCATTAAGCAAAAACTCCCTCTTTCCCCCTTCTCCCAGTCATTTGTACATCTTCTTTGGGGAAATATCTATTCAAATACTTTGCCCACTTTAAAAATTAGGTTGATTGTCTTTTTGTTGTTGAGTTGTGGGAGTTGTTTGTATATTGAACTCTTATCAGATATATGATTTGCCAATATTTTCTCCCACTCTGTAAAAAAGGTGTTTTTTTCAAATTTTAATAGACTTTATTTTTAGAGCAGATTTAGATTCATAGCAAAATTGAGAGGAAGGTACAGAGATTTCCCATATACCTGCTGTCCCTACAGATGCATAGCCTACCTCATTATCAACATCCCCTACCAGAGTGGTACATTTGTTACAATTGATTAACCTACACTGACACATCATTATCACCCAGAGTTTATAGTTTACATTAGGGTTCTCTCTTGGTGTTGTGCATTCTATGGGTTTGGAGAAATGTATAATGAAATGTACCCATCATTATAGTAGCATACAAAACAGTTTCACTTCTCTAAAAGTGCTCTGTGCTCTGGCTATTCATCCCTCCCTAGCCCCTGGAAACCACTGATCTTTTTACTGTGTTTATATTTTTGTCCTTTTCAGAATGTCATGTAGTTGGAATCATACAGTATGTAGCTTTTTCAGATTGGCTTCTTTTACTGAGTAATAGGCATTTAAGTTTCTTCCTTGTCTTTTCAAGCTTTGATAGCTCATTTCTTTTCAGCACTGAATAGTATTCCGTTGGTTGGATATACCACAGGCTATTTATCCATTCACCTACTGAAGGACAGCTTGGTTGCTTCTAAGTTTTGGCGATTACGAATAAAGCTGCTATGAACATCCGTGTGTAGGTTTTTGTGTGGACATAAGTTTTCAACTCCTTTCGGTAAATACCATGGAATGTGATTGCTGGATTTTATGGTAAAGACTATGTTTAGTTTTGTAAGAAACTTCTAAACTGGCTTCCAAAGCAGCTATATCATTTTGTGTTCCCACCAGCAATGAATGAGAGTTCCTGTTGCTCCACATCCTCACCAGCATTTTGTGCTGTCAGTGTTCTGGATTATGGCCTTTCTAATAGATATTTAGTGATATCTTGTTGTTTTAATTTTCATTTTCCTGATGATATATGATGCGGAGCATCTTTTCATATACTTATTTTCCATTTGCATATCTTCTCTGGTGAGGTGTCTGTTAACATCTTTGGCCCATTTTAAATCACATTGTTTTCTTATTGTTGAGTTTTAAGAGTTCTTTATATTTTGGATAATGGTTCTTTATCAGATATGTCTTTTGCAAATATTTTCTCTCAGTTTGTGGCTTGTCTTTTCATTCTCTTGACAGTGCTTTTGCAGAGCAGACATTTTTAATTTTAATTAAGTCCAGCTTACCAATTCTTTATTTTGTATATCATGCCTTTGATGTTGTATCCAAAAAGGTCATCACCAAACCAAAGTCATCTATTTTTTCTCCTATGTCATCTTCTAGGAGTTTTATAGTTTGGTCCAAATATATGTTTGGTCTCTCTATATATGGTTTACATAGTTTGGTTTATACATTTAGGTCTGTGATATATCTTGAATTAATTTTTGTGGAGGATGTGAGATCTGTGTCTAGATTTATTACTTTTTTTGTATATGACTGTTCAGTCATTCCAGCACCATTTGTTGAAAAACTATGTTTTCTCCATTGTACTCCTTTGCTCCTTTGTCAAAGATAGGTTGACTATGTTTATATGGGTCTATTTCTGGGTTCTATGTTCTTCCTATTTGTCTATTCTTTCACCAACACCTCACTGTCCTGATTACTGTAGCTTTTTAGTAAGTTTTGAAGTGGGGTAGAGTCAGTCTTCCAACTTTGTCCTGGTCTTTCAATATTATGTGGGTTCTTTTGGGTCTTTTGCCTCTCTATGTAAATGTTGGCATGAGTTTACCAACATCCACAAAATAACTTGCTAGGATTTTGGTTTGAATTGCATTGAATCTATAGATCAACTTGGGAAGAACTGAAGTCTTGACAATATCAAGTCTTCCTATTCATGTACATTTATCTCTATTTATTTAGTTTTTCTTTGATTTCTTTCATAGGAGTTTTGTAGTTTTTGTCATGCAGATCTTACATACATATTTTTAGACATATCTAAGTATTTTATTTATGGGGGTGCTCATATAGACAGTATTGTGTTGTAAATTTCAAATTCCACTTGCTCATTGCTGGTATATAGGAAAATAAATAACTTGTGTATATTAACTTTATATCCTGCATCCTTGATATAATCACTTATTAGTTTCAGAAATTATTTTGTTGATTCTTTCGAATTTTCTACATAGATGATGATGTCATCTTCAAACAGTTTTATTGCTTCTTTTTCAGTTTGTTTACCTTTTATTTCCTTTTCTTGTTTTATTGCATCCACTAGGACTTCCAGTACAATGTTGAAAAGCAATGGCGAGAGAGGACATCCTTGTCTCGTTCCTGATCTTAGTGGGAAAATTGTCAATTTATCACCATTAAGAATAATATTATCTGCAGGTTTTTTGTAGATATTCTTTATCGAGTTGAAGAAGTTCCTGTCTAATCTCAGTTTACTGAGAGTTTTTATCATGAATGGGTTTTGGATTTTGTGAAATGCTTTTTCTGCACATATGTAAATAATCTTGTGACTTTTTTCTTCTATAGGCTTTTGATGTGATGGATTGCATTAACTGATTTTCAAATGTTGAACCAGCTTTCCATACCTAGGATATATCTCACTTGGTTGTGGCCTATGATTCTTTTTCTAGATTGTTGGATTCAATTTGCTAATATTTTGTTGAGGATTTTTGCATCTATGGTTCATGAGAGATATTGTTTTGTAGTTTTCTTGTAATTTCTTTGTCTGGTTTTAGGATTACAGTAATGCTGGCTTCATAGAATAAGTTACGAAGTAGTCACTCTGCTTCCATCTTCTGAAAGAGATTGTAGAGAATTGGGATACTTTACCCCTTAAATGTTTGGTAGAATTTACCAGTGAACCCATCTGGGCCTGGTGCTTTTTGTTTTGGAATGTTGTTAATTATTGATTCAATATCTTTAATAGATATAGGCCATTTCACATTGTCTATTTCTTTTCTTGTGAGTTTTGAAAGATTATGTCTTTCAAGGAATTGGTCCATTTCACCTAGGTTGCCAAATTTTAGGGCATAGAGTTATTCATAGTATTAATTGATTATTCTTTTAATGTCCATGGGATCTATAGTGATGTCCTCTCTTTCATTTCTGATATTAGCGATTTGTGCCCCCACTCTCTTTTTCTTAAGTTAGCCTGACTAGAGGCTTATAGATTTATTTACATTCTCAAAGAATCAGCTTTTGGTTTCATTGATTTTCTGTATTGATTTCCCATTTTCAATTTCATTGATATCTGCTTTAATTTTTATTACTTTTTCTTCAGCTGATTTTGGATTTAATTTGCCTTCTTTTCCTAGTTAACTAAGGTGGAAGCTTAGATGAATGATTTTAGATCCTTCTTCTTTTCTAATATATGCTTTCAATGCTGTCATTTCCTTCTAAGCACTGCTTTTGTTGCATCTCACAGTTTTGAAAAGCTATGTTTTCATTTTCATTTAATTCAAAAATATTTTTAAATATGCTTTGATATTTCTTTTATTGACCCATGTGTTATATGGAAGTGTGCTGTTTAATCTCCAAATAGTTTGGCATTTTCCAGCTATCTTTCTGTTATTGATTTCTAGTTTAATTCCATTGTAGTCTGACAGCAGACATTGTATAATTTCTATTCTTGTAAATTTGTTAAGGTAATTGTGCTTTGAGAGCAGACATTGTATGATTTCTATTCTTTTAAATTTGTTAAGGTAATTGCATTGTGGTTTAAGAGCAGACATTGTATGACTTCTATTCTTCCCAATTTGTTAAAGTATGTTTTATGGTCTAGAAGGTGGTCTATCTTGGTGAATGTTGCATATGAGCTTAAGAAGGAAGTGTGTTCTGCTCTACCTGGATGATATAGTCTATAGATATTCACTGTATTCAATTTATTAGTGATGCTGTTGAGTTCAACTCTGTCCTTAGGATTTTCTGCCTGCTGGCTCTGTCCACTTCTGGTAGAGGGGTGTTGAAGTCTCCAGATATAACAGTGGATTTATCTATTTCTCCTTGCAGTTCTATCAGATTTTGCCTCACGTATTTTGATGCTCTGTTCTTAGGTCCATACACATCAAGGATTTAAGGATTGTTACGTCTTCTTGGAGAGTTGATGCCTTTGTCATTATGTAGTGCCTCTTTTTATCCCTGATAACTTTCCTTGCTCTGAAATCTGGTCTGTGTGAAATTGAAGTAGCTACTCCTGCTTTCTTTTGATTAGTGTTAGCATGGTATATATGTCTCTATCCATTTACTTTTAATCTATATATGTCTTTATATTTAAAGTGGATTTTTTATAAACAACATACAGTTGGGTCTTATCTCTGACAATCTCTTTCTTTTAATTGATGCATCTAGATCATTAAGATTCAAAGTGATTATTGATGTAGTTGGATCAGTATCTGCCATATGTTACAGTTTTCTATTTATTGCTCTTGTTTTTTGTTCCTATTTTTGTCTTCCACTCCTTTTCTGCCTTTTCTGGTTTGAACTGAGCATTTTATATGAGTCCATTTTCTTTCCTTTCTTATCATATTAGTTATATTTTTTTAACTCTCTTTTAGTTGTTGCCCTAAAATTTGCAATATATGTTTGCAACTAATCTGAGTCTACTTTCAAATAATACTATACCACTTCACAGGTAGTGCAAGTACTTTATGATATGATAAAATAATTCTGATTTCCTCCTTCCTATTCCTTGTATCTTTTCTGTCATTCATTTCACTTACATGTAAGCATACATCACTATATATGTAGTATATATAATAATAAATATACTTTCTATATAAAGCATACATAATCAAATAATCAAATACATTATTGCTATTATTATTTTAAACAGACTATCTGTTACGCCAATTAAGAATTAAAAATGGTTTTTGTTTTGTCTTTATTTCTTCCTCTCTGATGCCCTTCCTTTCTTTATGTAGATTTGAGTTTCTGACCTTTTTCATTTTCCTTCTCTCCAAAGAACTTCTGTTAACATTTCCTGTGAGGCAGATCTATTGACAACAAATTCTCTCAATTTTTGTTCATTTGAGAAAGTCTTTATTTCTTCCTCACTTTTAAAGGCTAATTTTGCAGGGTATAGAGTTCTAAGTTGGTGTTTATTTTTTCTCTCAACAGTGTAAATATTTTACTCCACTCTCCTCTTGCTTGCATGGTTTCTGGGGAGGAGTCCGATGTAATTCTTATCTTTGATTTTCCAAAGGCAAGGTGTTTTTTTCCCTCTGCCTTCTTTCAGGATTTTTTCTTTATTTTTTATTTTCTCTTGATTGAAAATCATATGCTTAGGTGCCATTTTTTCTTTTTGTATGTATGTTGCTTGGTGTTTTCTGAGCTTCCCGGATCTGTGGTTTGGCATCTGACAATAATTTGAGGAAATTCTCAGTCACTGTTTTTTCAAATATTTCTTCTATTCTTTCTCTCTTTCTTCTTCTTCTGGTATTCGCCTTACATATGCATTACACCTTTTGTAGTTGTCCCACATTTATTGGATATTCTGTCCTGCTTTTTTTTAGTCTTTTTTTTTCTCGTTTGCTTTTGTTTTGGAAGTTTCTGTTGAGATATCCTCAAGCTTAGAGTTTCTTTCCTCAGCCATGTTCCAATCTACCAATAAGCCCATCAAAGGTATTCTTCATTTCTGTTAGTGTTTTTGATCTCTAGCATCTCTTTTTGATTCTTTCCTAGAATTTCCATCTCTCTGTTTACATGTCCCTTCTGTTCTTGCATGCTGTTATCTCTATCTGTTAAAGCCCTTATCATATTAATCACAGTTGTTTTAAACTCCTGGTCTGATAATTCCAATGTCTCTTCCATATCTGAATCTGATTCTGATGCTTGGTCTGTCTCTTCAAACTGTGTTTCTTGCTTTTTACTATGTCTGGTAATTTTTTCTTGATAGCCAGATATGATGTAGTGGGTGAAAGAGAGTGCTGTAAAATAGGTTTTTAGTGTTGTGGTGTTGGTAGAAGGGAAATGTTCTATAATTTTATGATTAGGTTTCAACCTTTTAGTGAGTTTTAGTTCCTCTGGACTGTGAACTTCATGTATGCTTCTTGCCACCCCCCTCCCCACCTCCACTCCACTGCCCTTAGGTGAGACAGGATGGTTAGAATGTGCTGGAGTTGGATACTTCTCATCTCTCATGAGGAAGATTAGAGGGGTCCAGTGTTGAGTATTTCCCTTTCTCCATGTAGAAGGCTAAACTTTGCTACTTTTAATATTTCCTTTCCCCCAGGTCAGTTAGGCTCTGATAAAAACCACAACAGTTTAGGCTCTGGTTAAATAATTTCTCCTGAGGGCAGACCTTGTTGAGAATAGAATGTTCTGGCATTTTTCAAAATGGTTCCTTTTGCCTTCCCCCTACTGGAAACACAAGCAGATTTTTTCTTCAATATTCACTGTGAGAACCGAGTCAAACTCCTGGAGGTAAAACTGACAAATGTGTGCCCCAACCCTGCCATGAACGTGTCCCCTTGGAGGTTTTGACTCTCAGAGTTATGCACACTGAACCTCTAGCAGTTATCAATTACAGTTGTTTTCCTGCTCAAGCAGTGGCTCCTTTGGAGGTTTAAGCTCACGGATTTCTGCTCAGGTGACTTGTAATTCTCTGTTTCCACCTGTTAATCTCTGCAGTTTTAGGGGCAGTGGTTTGTCCTGTGACCTCACTTCTCTCATGGATCTAAGAAGAGCTGTTGATTTTCCAGTTGATTCAGCATTTTTACTTGCTGTTAGGATGCAGTGGAAACTTACAAGCTTATTGCATGCTGGGCCAGAAACTGGAAGTCAAAGGCATTTTTGCTTTTATAACTTTCTTGATGATGTTCTGTGAGGCAAAAACTTCTTAATTTTGATAAAGACCAATTTATCTATTTTTTCTTTTGTTGCTCATGCTCTTCATGTCATAAATAAGAATCCATTGCCAAATCCAAAGTCATGAAGATTTACCCTTCTGTTTTCTTCTGAGAGTTTTATGGTTTTACTTCTTGTATTTGGGTTGTTCATTCATTTTGAGTCAACGTTTTTATGTGGTGTGAGGTTGGGAGTCAAACTTCTTTCTTTGGCATGTGGAAATCCAGTTGCCCCAGCATCATTTGTGGAAGATATTCTTTTCCCATTGAGTGGTTTTGATACCCTTGTGAAAAATCAATTGGCATTATATGTATTGGTTTATTTCTGGACTGTCAATTGGTCTATATGTCTATTATTATGCCAGTACTACACTGTTTGATTACTGTAAGTTTGTAGTAAATTTTGAAATTGAGAAATGTGAGTATTCTAACTTTCTTTTGCTTTTTCAAGATTGGTTCTCCAGGGTCCTTTGCAACTCCATGTGAATTTGAGGATAGATTTTTCAATTTCTGTGAAAAAAAGCTGTCGGAATTTTGAAAGAATTTGTGTTGAATCTGTAGAGTGCTTTGGGGAGTGTTGACCTCTTAACACATTAAATCTTCCAGTTCATGAACATGGGACGTATTTCCATTTATTTAGGTCTTCTTTAATTTTTTTCAACAATGCATTGCAGTTTTCAGTGTATAAAATAGTCTCTCATTACCTTGGTTAAATTTATTTGTAGATATTTTATTCTTTTAGATGCTATTATAATGGAATTGTTTTCTTTTTGGATTGTTTATTGCTGGTGTATAGAAACACAACCAATTTTTGTGGCTTGGTCTTGTACCCTGTAATTTTGTTTAAATCGTTTGTTAGTTATAGTAGCTTTCTTGTGGGTTCTTAGAATTTTCTGTATATACGATTATCTGCAAATACAGATAATTTTACTTCTTTCTTTACAATTTAGCTGCCTTTCATCTCTTTTTTTTGCCTTATTGCTCTGACTAGAACCTCTAATACAATGTAAAACAGCAGTAGTGAAATCCTTGTCTTGGTCCTGATCCTAGGGAGAATTGTCTTTCAGACTTTCACCATTGGGTATGATGTTAGTTGCAGGTTTTTCATAAAGCCCTTTACCGTGGTGAGAAAGTTCCTTTTTGTTCCTAGTTTTCTGAGCATTTTTATAATGAGAGGATGTTGGATTTTGTCAAATGCTTTTTCTGCATCAATTGAGATAATTATCCTTCTTGTTTTTTCTTTATTCCATTAATGTGGTGCACTACATTGATTGATTTTCTTATGTTGAACCACCCTTTCATTTCTGGGATAAAACACACTTATTACTTAGCTAAGTGATGGTATATTACTTAGCCTCTTGAATCTGCAGGTTTGTATTCTTTGCCTACTTGGTGAACTTTTCAGCCATTATTTCTCTGAATATTTTTTCATGCTACTCTCTTCTTTCCTGAGACTCCAATTACATTTATACTGGATATTTTTTTTTATAGTCCCACAAGTCCCTGAGTCTCTGTTCTTTTTCTTTAAATCTATTTTTTCTCTGTTCAGATTGTGTAACTTCTATTGTTCTGTCTCCCACTTCACTGATTCTTTCCTCTGCCTTATTCATTCTGCTGTTGAATTTTTAAATTTGGTTATTATATTTTTCCGTTCTAAAATTTCCATTTGGTTCTTTATATCTTCTGTTTATTTGTTGGGACTTTCTATTTCTTTGTCTAGAGTTTCATTGTTCATTTGTTTTGAGCACGTTTGTAATTGATAATTGAAGCATATTTTTGATGGCTGCTTTAAAATATTTATCAAATAATGATGGCATATATTAATTATTTTTTTCATTCAGTTTGATATCTTCCTGTTTCTTTGCATGATGAATGATTTTCAACTTAGTCTGATCTTTTGGGTATTATCTTATGAGACTCTAGGTTATATTAAAACTCTTGGTTGGGCCAGCCTGGTGATGCAGCAGTTAAGTGAGCACATTCCACTTTGGTGGCCCGGGGTTCGCCGGTTCGGATCCCAGGTGTGGACATCGCACCGCTTGGCACGCCATGCTGTGGTAGGCGTCCCACATATAAAGTAGGGGAAGATGGGCATGGATGTTAGTTCAGGGCCAGTCTACCTCAGTGAAAAGAGGAGGATTGGCAGCAGTTAGCTCAGGGCTAAACTTCCTCAAAAAAAAAAAAAAACAGAAACAAAACTCTTGGTTTTACTTGATTTCTTATGAAATCCCCCTGGAAGGGAAGGAGGTTCACCAACTCATTACTGCCATATGGAGGTGGGAGTTCAGGTCCCCCCTTAACCTCCATTGACAGCTGAGGAGGAGGCCCCTTGTTAATGCTGGGCAGCGGTGGAAGTTCTGGCTTCCCTCTGATACCTCTCTGGCTGTGAGAAATAGAAGTTCCTCATTTCTGGCCCTCACATGATCTCTACTGGCACCACACTGGGGTGTCCTCTTACCGCTAGGCCGTGGTGGAAGTCCTGACTCTCCACTAGGCTTCCTCTGACACTACCCCAGTGGGGAAGGGGAGGAATGCCTTGGTCCTGCTGGGTGGAGGTGGAAGCCCAGGCTCCTCACAATGTGTCTGATGACACTTTAGACAGGTGAGAGGAACTCGTTACTGTCCAACAGGGATGGAAGTTCCAGCTCCCTACTCAGCCTTCTCTGACATCACCACACTGGGCGGGTTAGGGTGCCTCTTTATAGCCTGGTCTAGGCTTTCCATTCGGCCTTTGCTGGCATGGGTGGGGATGGGGCCACAGTTTTACCTGTGGGGTTTGTCATAGAGTGGTTATTGTCTAAAAGTTTTCTGTCTTTGTAGGCCTCCCTTTTCTTGGTCCTTTGTTTAGAGAGAGTCGACTTCTGCTGCACTTACTGGTATTTCCAGGTTGCAAGCTTCTTCATCTCTAAGTCTGAGATATATGAGGCAAACAGAAAACCCAGAGTTCAGCAGTATGTCATTCTTTGGATCCCATATTCCCTAGCCGGTCTTCATTCTTCTCTCCATTTTTCAGAGTCTTCTTATGTTTATTTTATATATAATTATTTTATATATAATTCCTAGAGCTGTTGTACTTAGTGGGAGGAATAGGGGAAAGGACATCTTTTCTTTCTTACCAGAACTGTTCATATACTTTTAAAAAAACTCAAACCTTCCATATACTTTAAAGTATGATCCTCTTTTACTCCTTTTCCAAACGAATAGCTCCTTATTAAATACCTGGATCAGTGTTTTTAAAACTACAGACTGTGACTCATTAGTGAGTCATAAAATTAATTTGATAGGTCATGACTAGTATTAAAAAATGAAATAAAATATAATTGAGTGGAAAATAACGCACATTGTACACAGTAAGGGCAAGAATTGTTGTATAACATTTTCAATAGTTGTGTGTGTGTGTGTGTGTGTGTGCATGCATGAGTGTGTGAATACTGGGTTGCAAAGTAAAATGTATTTCTTAAATACGGGTTACAGTCAACAGAGTTTGAAAGCCACTCACCTAGAAGGCCAAAAATGGTGAGAGGGAGAGAAGAGTTATTCAAGCTGATTTAGATGAAGTCCCCTGCTGCCCACGGGCACTAGTTGGGTTAGGGGATTGTATGTCAGCTAGGTACAGATTGGACCAAAGGCTCATGTTTGCTATTTCAAAGTGCTTTCTGCCCCAGAAGCACTTGCCTGTAGGTTGAAAGGGGGAGGGATCAGTGATACAGCGCTCTTTCTGAGCTTTTCTGCAGGCTCAATGTCACTATTGGCCCTGAACCTGAGGGGTTCCTTCCAGCCCCCAAGCTTGGCAGCCAGTGGGTTCTTATAGGGAGTGTTTGGAGGAGACTCTCCTGTACTCCAAACATGGGTTCCTCCAAGCCAAGTGTCCGAGGAAGAGAAAATAGATTGGCGCCATCATCACCTCAGTCCCAAACACTTGCATCTCTGAGTTAAAAGCAAGGTCTTGCTGGGAGCCTCTTGTGCTCTGTTGGCGCTGAGTGAGGAAGAGGTGGTAGGGAGAGACAGGAAGCCAGAACTCTGGTGGGGACCCACAGGGCTGATCCTTGGTGGGGAGGGTAAAAATAAAAAGTTTAGAGATGAAATAGTAGCAAGTTGAACTATAGGACTTGTATTGATGAAGGATAAGCCAGGAGGTTGGGTATCTCCTGTAAATCTTTAATGATCAGAGCATCTTAAATTGGTTGGAGTTCTCCATATCACTTCACCTTAGGGGACTCCATGTAACTAATTGACTCATGTGATCTCATGCCAGCTGGATTGCGTGTGCCCTGGAGATTCTAATAATGAATCTTGGTTGCCTATTCTGTGCCAGGCTCAGTGGTAGGCTCTGGTACCTGGGTACTGTATTGACTCCTTAGAATAGCCCTGTGGACAAGTATTCTTAGCCTCAATTCACAGATGGGGATGATAAGGCTCAGAGAAGCCAAATGATTTGTCCAAAGTTACAAAGTTTGCAAGCGGCAGAGTCAGGATGTAGAGCCAGGTAAACTGAGTCCAGGTCCAGCATGCCTCCCACCATACCACAGTTGCTTTTGTGAAATGAGGTCATGAGAGAATGCAACCAACCTCTATGAGAATTAAGAGGCACAGAAATTTTCTAAAGGTCTGCAGGATCCACTGCTGATATGTAGGCCAGTGGAAAGGTTTCATGATATAGGACACTTTCTGCAGCCTGACTGTTTAAAGAAAACGTATCTTCTTCCCTAAAGCAAATTTTTTTTTTGGTTAAAAAGAGATCACCATGAAATCTACCAAAGCATAAACCAAAATGTGAAATATGACAGGAGGCATAAGCTGTAACACTGAATGGTGCATTTTTGGAAACAGCTATAAATGAAATACAAGAGCACATATTTGAAACTGTTTAAGCTTTAACAAATATTTGGGACAGTGATGCTGTTATAGAAATTTACTGCTGGTGATAAAAGTACCAGTAGAGATAAATTCTGGTTAATAAATGCTGTCATTTTATCAATGGAGGACAAAGTACTTTCAATATGAGGTTCATGATGCAGGACACATTCCAGCGACCCTCTCTTCAACATCTGGCTTAGGAGGCATGGTCCAAACCTAAACGTCAGCCTGCTGCTACTGTTTCTGTTCTCCTCCTCCAATGTTATGCAAGCAAAGAAAATCCAAAGGGACACCTCAACAATTCCTACCCCAGCATCAAAAATAGCAATTGGTTCCCGAGCAGATTAATAGGGACAGTGCTAAGGTGGAAAGTGCAGACTGAGCAATACAGGTAGAAACCTTAATAATTGACTCTATGCTGGCTCTGAGTGGCTATAAAGGACTCTTTGGGGACAGTATTTTATAAAGCAACACAGTTGCCTGAATCAGCTACACTGGCTCTCTTAGCTGAGTTGGAGGGTTCTGGAAAGATTTGAATGTCTAAATCAGGTGCATTATTCACTGTGCAGAGGTTTAATTAAAAAAGGAAAAAAATATGCTGTAACCTGATGTAGGAAAATGCCTTTTTTTAAAACCATCATTCCAATGACACCTGGATCGTTACGGTGAAGAAGAATTTAGAATCTAATTGCCGACAGGGTGTTTACATACGTTATCACAGGAGTTTGCAGAGCAAATCAAGCTAGACCTAGGCATTTTTTATTTAACCTGCAGTCAGTCTTGTCTTTCCAGTTCCTCAGATGCAAATACAACATCATCATAGAGGTAACTCAATTTACATAGATGTATTCCTGAAAACCAGATGTGCTGTGTGGAAACCAAATTGTTGTGGATCAAATTATGTTTTATGTCCTAAGGGAACTTGTTATTTAAGCATCTGTGATGCTTGCTGTGACTTAAAGAATTAGCATTTTATAGGCCAACTGGTTACCTCTGCTAAAGTGGTGTGTCTTTATTGAAGTCAGGGTCATGTTAGGCTATGCTGTGGGAAAAAATAAGTGGCAGCGACTTAATACAACAAAGATTTATTTCTCGTTTTCATCGGGATCTGACACAGGAGATAGCCCTCCTGTGCTATCGTCTTCCAGGGACTCAGGAACTCAAACTGTTTCCTTCTTGCTTCTCCGACATTTCAGTGTCCACAGGTAGACGCATGAAGACAGACACGGTAGTAAGGTGAGCGCCTAGGAAGTTGAAAATGCTTTGGTGACCACTGTCTACCCCCCTAATATTTATCACTGCATGATTTCTTCTCTGGGTTTTGGAAGCATTGATGAGAATCTCTGGACTAGCCAAGTGATTTTCAGAGCTTTTAGTACCTTACACATTCAGTAATACTTTTTGTCTACAAATATAACTCTTCATTAAAATAATGATAAAGGCAATCTCTTAAAAAGGATATATTGGTGCTCAGATTCAGTAACCAGAGGAAGAAAATCCATGGGAAAATATTGCAGGCCCTCAAAAGGAGTCTTGGCACAGCAGAATGCTCTCTGTGCAGTGTCATGGGTCCTACAGTGCGTGCCTTCTTGTTTCCTTTGCCTTGACTTCATAGGAACCTCCAGGATGTAGCCTCAGATGGCTCCTCTGACTCTGCTCCTCCTGTTTGCTTGTGCTTGGGCTGCGTGCTTCTGACTTGGTCTCCAGCCTCAACCTTAGCCCTGATCCTTGCCTTTGTTCTGTATCCTTGGTTGGTAACTTGCTTATGTGGCCTTCCCAGTATCTGACCAGCTTCCACATCCTGCCCATAGCCCTGCTCCCATGTAGCTTATGCTACTGTATTCCATAAAGCCTGTTCAAGGACATCAGTGTGGCCATTCTCCCCGTCTTTCCTCCATCATCAATTTTCCCCTCTCTGCTGAATATTTTCTGCTGAATATTCCCCTCTCTACTGCATACAAACCATTGTTTCTCCCATCCTAAAAGGAAGAAAGAAAACCTTTCTTGACCTCAATTCCCATTCTAGTTAACTCTCTATTATCTCCTTCTCGTTACTTCAATGTGTCTTAAACTTCTTTAGTTACTTTAACTTCTCTCCTCTTCTTCTCGCCTGAATCTACCCCAGTCAGGCCTTCACCACCACTACTCTCCTGAAACTCTTCTTGTCAGGGTCACCCTTGATTTCCGTGTTGCTAAATCCAATGGTTATTCTCGGTCTTCATCTTGCTTAAAATCTCAACAGCACCTGACACACAGCTGTTCACTCTCTTCTCTGTGAAACTCTTTCTCTTCTTGGCTTCCAATTACCACACTTGCCTGGTTTTCCCACCACCTTTTAAATGCTCCTTCTTGGTCTTTTTTTTTTTCTTTTCCCTGGTTTCTCCTCATTTTCTTGTCTTCTAAATATTGGAGTACCCCAGTGATCAGCTCTTGGACTTCTTTTTTCTTTCTATAGTTACTCCATAGGTGATTTAGTCCAGATAAATGGCTTTAATTTGCGTCTCTGCTGATATCATCCAAATCCTTATCTCCAGCCCAGATGTCTTTCCTGATCCAGCCCCATATATCCTATAGCCTCCTTGACATCTCCACTTGGATGTTTAATAGGGATTGCAAATTTAACGTCTCCAAAGCTGGTTTGGCTCTTTCTTCAAACCAGCTTCTCTTACACTTTTCTCCATTTCAGTTAATGTAGCTTCAGTCTTTAAATTGCTAAGATAAAAAAAATCTTAATTATAAGCCTTGACTTTCCCGTCTCTTACAACCTTCATCTGATGCGTCAGAAAATCCTGACAAATTTTTCTAAAATTTGACCATTTCTCACCACTCCCATCACGTCTCACGTGTGTTATTGCAGTGACTTCCTAGCTGGTATCTTAACTTCTGTCTTTGTCCTCTCTGTCTACCCCAAACCTATTTTTATCAAAGCAGCCAGACGGACCCTATGAAAATATAATCAGATCATATCACTCTTCTGCTTATTGCTCTCATTGGATTCCCATCTCATCAGACTAAAACCCAAAGTCCTTATGTTCACCTACGGGGCTCGGCGTGAGTTGGCTTCTGGTTGTTTCTCTTCTCATCCTTGCATCCTTGCTCTTCTCACTTCAGCTACATTGCCTCACTGATGTCCTTGAACGTACCAGGCTATCTTCCCCTTTAGGCCTTTAAGTGACAGGCTTGTGTTCCCAAAGTTAATTTGAAATTCTGCTATTTGTAACTCTGTTCACATTTTCCCACAGACACAATGCTATTCACGGTAGGTAAGGCCTGTAACATCTGAAGTTCTGCGATATGCCTGAAGCTGAGGGTGTTAGTTGAGATATACAATGTCTGCCAGTGACCTGTTGCCAATGGGACACACTTGGAGACGATTGATCACAATAGAACGTTTCCAGGGCTGTGGAAGAGGAATTACAGAATCCAGTGGGAAACTCAGAAGAAAGAGTGAGGATTTGGGAATTGGAGTTAATTTCACAGAAGAAGTGACATTTGACCCGGGTCTATAGAAATGGATGAAAGTTTGCCACAGAGAGGAAAGGAGGGAAATATTAATGGGCAGAAGGACTAGCACGTCAGATGGCACAATTATGAGAGTGTATGGTATGTTCAGGGAAAGGAGAGCAAATTTTCTGTGACTGGAATAGTGGTGAGAGAGGCAGGTGGGTCAGAGTTGCAAAAAATGCTGTGAGCCATGTTAGGGAGCTGAGATTTATGGTGTCAGTGCTAAGAGAGGTTTTTGAATTGAATAGAGCCCTGGAGACTGGTAAAGAAGCAAAAGCTCATTTCTTCTCTTAGAAATTTTCTTAACAGTTTGTAGCTGATCAGTTGTGGTTCTCACATTTTCCTTAGTTTCTAAGCAATTCAAAAAATTGATTGGGCTACTTCAAAGTTTAGGTAATTACTAGTCTCCATATACTTCTTATTAGAGTCTCATATACTTCTAATTCATTGTGATAAATAAAATGCTTATTTATGCCTCATTTTCAGAATTTCTGACATCTGGAAGTCCAAATTGGAATTTACCAAGTTTTACCTAAACAGGACATTTATGATATCCACATGCACACTGGCTAAGTATTGCCATGTTGTCTTTCTAGCCATAGCCACTCAGTAAAGTCAGATTTGATCTCTAGGAAGAGACTGGTGACCTGGACGAAGGCACAGGTGGTTTGCTTATCAAAAATGCAGCTGCCGAGTCCTGGGAGAGAGAGCTAAGGAGACGAGGAGGGAATCAAGATTCAAAATTATCTTGTGCCTGAATCCTAATTGCTGAGTCCATACCAAGAAGAAAAAATTTAAATATAGAAAAGCTTAATGTCCTGAGTTTAGGTTCAGAAATTGTATGAGGTGAATCAAGATTAGGGAAGCTTGAGCTGGCAGCTGATGTGAAGCTAAATAAGGATCACGTACTATTCTGAGCGCTCTGTGTGAGTTAAGTCCTTTAATCCTCAGAACACCCCTGTGAGTTAAGACAATTATTCCCCCTATTCTACAGATGAGGAAACAGGCACCAAAGTTTCCCCAACGTCGTATATCCATAAAATGGTAAAGTTGGGATTTGAACTGACATTGGTAACCACTATACTGTATTCATATGGGAAGTTTTTTTCAGTGAGAATTTTAGAATATTCAAGCTTGAAAGAAGCTGAGAGATCGGGCTGTCCATGGATTCCTAGGGCTTTCTGGGCATTGCCTTACAGACCCCTCAGGGAGGAACAGGATGGGGCACCGAGTGGGCAGGGATCAAATGGGGCAAGTAAACCAGCACACGTCCGTGGTTCCGTGTCCTTGTTGGTGATCCATACACAGTTTAATTTGAAGTAAGAGTTCACATAATTTTTTTTAAAAAAGAAGTGAAACCATTGATCTTGTAGGCTAAACTCTTGTTTTGTAGATGAGGGCAACATGGCCAAACTACTGATTATTACGTGAGTCTACCACGAAGTAGGGCTTCCCGAACATAAAACCTCTTCTTTTTTCTCACTGTATGATTCCATTTTTTAAAAAATCTATTTTATTGTGGTAAGAACACTTAACATGAGATCTGTCCTTTTAACAAATGTTTTAAGTACACAGTTATTATTGTTGATGATAGGTTCAGAGATATACAGCAGGTCTTAGAGCTTGCTTAACTGAAACTTTATGCCTGTTGATTAGTAATCCCCCATTTCCCCCCACTTCCCCCACCCCGTGGTAACCACCATTTCACTCTGATTCTATGAGTTTGACTATTTTAGATACATCATATAATTGGAATCTTGCAATATTTGTCTTTCTGTGACTGGTTTATTTTACCTACCATAATGTCCTCAAGGTTCATCCATTTTGTCACATATGGCAGAATTTCTCTCTTTTTTTTCTGTTAAGGAAGATTCACCCTGGGCTAACACCCATGCCAATCTTCCTCTGTTTTGTATGTGGGTTGCTGCTGCAGCATGGTCACCAATGAGTGGTGTAGGTCCATACCTGGGAACTGAACCCAGACCGCCGAAGCTGAACACGCCAAACTTAACCACTAGGCCATGGTGCCAGCCCCTGAGAATTTCCTTCTTTTTTAAGGCTGAATGGTATTGTGCTATGTGTATATACTACATCTTCTTTATCTATTCATCTGTCAATGAACATTTAGGTTATTTCCACCTCTTGTGAGTGCAAATAATACTGCAATGAACATAGGAAAGCTATTATCTCTTTGAGGTCCTGATTTCATTTCTTTTGAATACCTAGAAGTGGGATTTCTGGATCATAGAGTAGTTCTACTTTTAATTTTTTGAGGAACTTCCATACTGTTTACCAAAGCAGCTGCACCATTTTGCATTTCTCCCAACAGTGCATGAGGGTTCCCATTTCTCCACATCCTTGCTGACTCTTGCTGTCATCTGTTTTTTTGATAATAACCATCCTGACAGGTGTGAAGTAATATCTTATTGTGGTTTTGACTTGCATTTCCGTGATGACTAGTGGTGATGAGCATTTTTTTCATATTCCTGTTGGTTGTTTGTATGCTGCCTTTGGAGAAATGTCTATTCAAGTCTTTGACAGCAATAAGAAGGGCATTGTGTCCCACATACTGGGGATGAGTGTTTCTTCTTGCACCACATTTGGAGTACTGTACTTAATCCAGGGACTACATTTTAGCTAGCTTCAAAGTGGCCTTGAGGAAGGCAGTCAGGGTGCTGTGGGTTCTGGAAACTTATATGGAGAATGACTAAGTGATTAAGGATGTATAGCCTGGAAAAGAGATTGAGGGGAAGCTTGATAGTTGCTTCAAATATGGAGGACCATTATGTTCAAGAAGGAAAAGTTTTGGCCTCAAAAAAGTTTTGGGCTCAAACATAAAAGAATGCTTCAATAATAGGATTCCAAAAAATTGGAAAAGGCATCTGTGAAGCAGTGAGGTCCCTGTCAGAAGATATAGTCAAGCCAGGTTGTGAGCATTGTAGGGCTGCAGTAGAAGTGGTTTCTCCAACGGTTGGAAGGTTTGACAAGTTGGCTTTAAGATCCCTTTAAACTGTAAGAATATATGAGTCTAAGAGGTCCTCAGTCCAAAGGGTAAGCCATTAAATCTTTACACTCCATTTGATGTTACAAATACCATTTTAGATTATATTCTTTATCCAAGGTCATTCACCATAACCCTTTATATAAATCAATAGATGATATGATTTTAGCAATTCCCAGCTGATCTAACAATATATCAATTCTAAACATAGAATACACATAAGATTTGGTTCACAGATCAAAGAGTTTTAGAACTATGAGCTATGAGGTCCTTAGAGATTTTCTGGTCAAATCCTTTCATTGTAGAGATGACAAAATTGAAGCTAAGAGGCACTATTTCTGCTCCCTGCCTTACCTAGCTCTTTACAGAGGCATAAAGAATGCCTTTCTCCGACAGGCTCAACCCTATTCATTTCTAAGTCAACACAAGCTAGGGAAGGACACTTAGCAGAAGTCTTTGGCCCACATCTGGGTAGGCCTAGAACTTGTTAAATAATGACAACTACAATTTATTAAGTGCCAACTCTGTACCAAGCACTCTTATGGGTGTTTTGCAAACAATATGAAACTTAATTTTATTAGAGTAGGATTATTATCTTTAATTTACAAATGAGGAAAGTGAGGCTTAGAGAAGTTACGTGATTTACCTAAGGTCACACAGTAAGGTGGCAGACTTCGGATTCAAATCCACAAAGGTTTGACCCCAAAGTCCATGTTCTTAACCACTTTATATTGCCATTCAGTCATAGCCCATACCTGCCCACCTCAGCTGGAAGCATTTTCTTTGCTCACCAGATTAGATCTTCCTAGTATGGGGCATTCGCCTGGATCATTGCTGGTCTCACTACTCCTTTTAAGTACTGGATATGGAACCATTGTCCTGCTCCTCAGGGCCAATCTTGGCAGCCAGGCCATCACGATACCTCTGAGACTGTGATTTCCACACAGTTTTCACCTTGAGTTAGGACAATTCAAGTAGCTTGCTCGAGGATACAGAGAGTAAATGAGAAATCTGGCACCTGGGTCCCAGAATTCTAACAGCATAGTGCACGTTCTCTATAGTTCATTCTATTTCTCCATAAAGCTGTAAATAAGATATATACTTTTATTTTTTACTTCAAGCTTCACAGACTAATACAAAGTAAAAAGCCATGAGTCATGTTTCATTGTCTTCTGGCACTGACTATTGCTGTGAAGGCATTCAGGATAATGCGGGTTTCTAATCCCCTGTAGATAAGTTAATATTTTTGTTTGGATAATGCCAGTCTGCATGTTCAAGAATTTCTCATTCATGAAGGATTTTAAAAAGCGTTTATTCTGCACCATTTGGTGTGTTCTGTGGTACAAATTCTGAATTATGTGTACATTGGCTCTCCTTTCTCTTCTGTGTCTATCAGCTTCTCTTGAATCATTTTTGTAAAAGATTTCTATTCAGTTTTCTCTTAGTTTCTTTATTTATGTTTAGAAACTGTTTACAACTTAATTGTAGAGGGCTGAAGTTTCCAATTCTAATTACGGGTTTGTCTATTTCTCCTTTCAATTCTGTCAGTTGTCACTTCATGAACTTTGAGGCTCTGTTATTAGGCGCATGCACATGCAGGATTGTTCTGTCTTCTTGAAGAGGTTATTACCATTAAAAAATGTCCCTCTTAATTCATGATAATAGTCTGTTCTGAAGTCCTGTTTTATGGTATTAACATAGCTACGTTATATATTTTATTCTAAGTCATTCATATCTTTTTTCATTGTTTTACTTTTAACTCAGTTAACCCAGTTTACTTTTTGATTAACATTAGCATGATACATTTTTTTTCTATTCTCTTACTTTCAACCTACCTATGTTGTTGTGTTTGACATGAGTTTGTTGTAGGCAGCATATAGTTGGGTAATTTTTTTTTTTAATCCACTCTGCCCATTTCTGTCTTGTGACTAGTGTATTTGGACCATTTATATTTAGAGTAATTACATAGTAGCTTAAGTCTGCCCTCTTATTATTATATTTTTTAATTTGTTTCCTCTGTTCCTTTTGTAAGGTGGAAAGTTCTGTAGATATCAATTAGGTCAAGTTGGCTGATAGTTTAGTTCAAGTCTTCCTTGACTTTTGATTTTTTCTGGGCTCCTTGGGGTCTCTTCTGTATTTTCTTTTCCATTTCCATGTGAATTTTGGAGTCACTTATAACATTACTTGAAAGACTGCTGATGTTTTAATTGAGCTTGCATGAATGTATATATAAAATATAGGACAACTGAAATTCTCATGATAGAGAGTATCCTTATCTACGAATATGTTATAAATTTCCATTTATGTAGTTCTCATTATTGTCTTTCACTTTTGGTTTATACTTTCTCCATGAAAACATTGCTCGTGTTTTGATATAGTTATTTATGTCCAGGCACCTTATATATTTTTATGCTGTGTAAAATAATGTATTTAAAAATATTTTCAGTTTATTACTGTTATATGGAAGTACAATATTTGTATATGGATTTTAGTCTAGCCACTGCCAAATTTTCTTATTAATTCTAATAATTTGTCTGCAAAATCATTTGAGTTTTCTAGATAGATAATCAGACCATCTGTGAATAATGACAGTTTTGTTTCTCTCATTCCAATCTTTATACCTTTTATTTTCTTTAATGCTATTGTACTGGCTAGGCTCTCCTTTGGTGCTGAACAGGAGTTCTTTTATTAGGAAACCCTATACTATTACTGATTCTACAGAAAATAATTCTAACAAGTCTCTATTGAGGTGATAGTTCTTCCAGGTTTCTGGTAAGATGCCATTTACTAGGTTTAGGAAAATATTATATGCACATACCGTTTATGTCTGTCTTCAGAATTAAGCTCATACTAACCTCATAAAATGAACTGAAAGTCTACTATATGCCAGAAATGGCTCTGGAGATTGGAGATATGGCACAGAACAAAACAGATAAAAATCCCTGCTTTATGTATCTTTTGTTTTATTGTTCCCTGAATATTTGGTAGAATTTACTTGTAAAACAGTATGAGACCAGTGTTTTCTTTGTGGAATGTTTAAAAATTACTGGCCTGATGTCTTTATGGTAATTGTTTCTCTATTCTTTTTTGAGCCAGTTTTGATAAGCTATATTTATCCAGGAATTTGTGAATTTTCTCTACATTTTAACACATATTGGTATAAAATTAGTGACAATAATCTATATTGTTTACCTCTTTGCTGTATCAGTAGTTGTGTCCTTTTTTATTTTAAATATTACTGTTGTCCTTTTATATCTTTTTCTTTGTTTTGATTTTTATTTTGTGCAGTTTTTTGCATAGGTAATATATTTACGTGGTTAAAATTCAGAAGGTAGAGAAGAATATAGGCAGAAAATATCTCTCTCGTTCTGTTTTCCTACCATTAAATTGCCCTCTAATAACTAGTGATATCATTTTCTTATATATCCTTCTAGATAAGCATACATAGTACATAAGTAAACATAAGTATATGTAAGTAGTTTTACATTTTCTTAAATGGTAGCATGCTTTTGTTCTCCTAATCTTTTGCACTTAATAGTATATGTTGGAGATTTTTTTCTTTGTCAGGAAATAATGAGTTTTTTCATTCTCTTTTATGGATGCATAGCATATAGATATATATAATTTATTTTACCAATTTTTTATCAAAGGACATAAAATTATATCATATCTTCTGCTGCTAAAAATGACACTGCAATAAATAACTTGGCACATGCATCGCTTTGTACCTGTGCAGTACCTGGGCAGATGTATCAGGATAAATTCCTAGAAGTGAAATTATTGGATCAAAAGGTGTATTTATTTTATTCATCTTGGGTAGGCTATATGAACATATGTTATAAAATTCAAAAGAAACAAAGAGGTAAATGGTGAAAAGTGAGTCTTCCTTGTATCCCTTTCACCGAGTTCTTCTTCCCAGAGGCAAACAGATGTGTTTTTCCAGAGATATTCTATGCACATACATGCATATATAGGATAAACACTCTTATGTTTCAAATTGTGTTTTTCTGTGGGTGTCAGAAGGTTTTTGATAATTTATTGGCTAAAAAAGAATCACCAGTCTTAGTGAATCCACTCATTTTAGGAGCCTATTTTTTGATGTCTCGGTTTTCACACTTGGCCTTACACCAGCATCCTTTGGACCTCATCAGGACAGATAATGTCGTTCTATTGACTTTTATTATGCCCATTTGTATGTTTTAGAGGGAAGGGTGACTGTTTTTGTGGGATTCTGAACTTTCCTTGTCCAAACATTTTAAACATGATCCAATTTAGTCCGTTTGTCATCTTACACCTCCCCATCCAACATCACCTTGGGGATCACTTTCATCTTTCTCTTGTACTGAACCTTCATGTCTTGTATGTCATATATTTCTCTTTCTTGCTCTCCTTTCTAGCTTTAATGGGACACATTCTTTGGTAGATTTCTGAGAAAGAGAATGTAGCAGGAAAAACTTTTAGATTATCTATTTCTGAAAATATCTACACTTTTTGCCCTCCATTTATTTGGCATTGGGTGGGTATAGAAATCTAATTTAGAAAATATTTTCCTTCAGGATTTTGAAGTCATTGCCTAATTGCCTGCTAGTTTTCTGTATTGCTGTAGAAATATCTGAAGCCATTATGCTTCTTGATCTTATCTATGTCATCTCTTGTTTTCCCTCTGGAAGTTTTAGGAACTTCTTTTTGTTCTCAGTGGTCTGAAATTTTACAGTAATATGCCTTAGAGTGGGCTTATTTTCATCCACTGTGCTGTACCCTTTCAATCTAGAAAATCATGTCTTTCATTCCTGATAAATCTTCATGAATTACTTCACTGATGATATCTTCCTTTATTTTATCTGTTCTCTGTTTTTGGAAGCTGGGCATATTGAAATGCTTCTCTAATTTGCTTATCATTTTTTCCTACTGTGATCAATTTATTGTCTTTTTACTTTATGGCAAAGTTTCTTAAATTTATCCCACTTCTTGATTTTTTTTATTTCTGCTATCATACATTCAATTTTGTCCCCTATATGTTCCTTTTATTCTAGCATTCTGTTATTGCTTCATCAAAGACTTGTCTTTCCTTATATCTCTGAAGGTATTAATGGTAAGGTTTTTAAAGGGCTTTGTTTTCATTTCTGAGTAATCTCTGCTTTATATAAGTTGCTCCCATTGCATTTGATCAATTTTATTTGCCTTCCATGTTAGAGGCTCTCCACGTACATCTGATAATCTTTTGCTGTATGTTAATGGTTGAGAGCTGGAGCCTAAAACTTTATTTGGAAGCTCTGAGCATGAGTAGGGTTGTCAGTTTTGAGCATCATTATGGGCCAAATTGTGTGAGCTGTCTACTGGGGGAAACCCTTCTTAATAACTGTTTGTATTTCACTAACTTCCTTTTCCTTTGTTAATTATTTCCTTATACCTTATTTGGGTTATTTTCACGTTCTTTTAACTTCTTAGATTGTTTTCTTATCTTATTAGGTTTCACTGTTTCCACTTTTCTGTTCTATATATTTAAATATATAAAACTTTCTCTAAGCATCACCTTGTCTGTGTCCTACAAGATATGATGACTGGTAGTTTCATTGCTATTCAGTTCTAAATATTCTGTAATTTCCATTAGGGGTTCTTCTTTCTTTACCCATGAACTATTTAGAAATGTATATGTGCGTGGGTATGAAGGTGTGCACACCCTTGTTTTCCATTCATATGAATTTTTTTTTAAATTGGATTGTGCTCAGAAAAATCTGGTCTTTGTGGTAGTAATTCTTGAAAGCAGTTGAAATTTGCTTTGTAGCTTAATATGTGATCAATTTTCATAAGTGTTTCCTGTGTGTTTGTAGAAAAATATGTTACCAAATTGTTGGTTGCATATTCTATGTATGTCTTATATAACTCAAGTGTGTTTACTATGTTGTTCAAATATTTCATACCCTTACCATCAATTTCTGAGAGAGAGGTGTTAAAATTTCCCAATAACATTGTAGATGTTCTTTCTCCCTGTAGTTCTTTCATTTTTTGCTTTATGTGTTTTAAGCTACTTTATTGGGCATATTCAAATGTAAAATTGTACCTTTCTGGAGAAGTGAACATTTTTACCATTACAAAGTGATTCTCTTTATCTGTAGTAATGCCGTTACTTTAAAGTCTATTTTTGCCTGATGTGAACACAGCTATATTATTTTTCTTTTGGTTAATGTTTGTATCATATAGTGTTTCCAGATTTTTACTTTCAACCTTTCTGTGTTTTCATGTTTCGGGTATATCTCCTATAAACACCACACAGCTTTTTAAAAAACCTTCCTGACAATCTCTCTTTTGGTTAATGTTTGTATCATATAGTGTTTCCAGAGTTTTACTTTCAACCTTTCTGTGTTTTCATGTTTCGGGTATATCTCCTATAAACACCACACAGCTTTTTAAAAAACCTGCCTGACAATCTCTGCCTTTTAACCAGGGAGTCTATTTTTATTTATTATAGTTACTGACATATTTAGCTCTATTTCATCTATTTTATCTTCTGCTTCCTCTTTGTTTTGCTTTTGCTGTGTTCTTTTTTCCTCCTTTCTTGCCTTTATTTGAATTGATTCAAGCATTTTTTTCTTCTCTACTGGCTTTGAAGATGTTAATTTTATTCCCATTTTTTCAGCGACTACATTTGAAGTTTGTAAAATGTATACTTAACACAATATAACGTTAATATTTTTACTATCTTCTCTCAAAATATGAGACCTTAGAATGGTTTAATTCTAGTCACCCCTAACAGTGCCTAGATATCTACCCTTTTAGCTCTCTCTTTTTTATTAGATCATAAATTAGACACTTTATTATTGTTTTATAGAGTCAGCTTTTATTTAAATTTATCTATATATTTATGTTTTATTTCACTCATATTTCTTCCTGTATGTCAGAGCTTCTTTCTGCTATTTCCTTCCTTCTTGAGATACATGCTCTAAAATTTTCTTTAGTAAATGTCTAATAGTGGTAAACTCAGATTTTTATAGCTGAAAATATCTTCATTTCATCTCTGTTCCTGAGATATAGCCCATATTAGTGTACAATTTTAGGTTGATACAGTAAAACCCTAGCATAATACAATAAGCACAAGCCCAAATGTTCATTTTTATAAAATGCAGGATCACATTATTTTAAGGTTGAAATGACTGCATTGAACCTAGCTGGCTGGGAGTTCCCTAGTTCTAGCTGTATGATCCAGATCTATCTAGATCCCAGCATTCCTTAGGCACAATCTAGTGGCTGTTATGTACTTCAGTTTAAGCATTGAGGGGGATGATTTTGGGTCCCTGGCTGGCTGAGATTTTCAAGAGAGTAGCAATGATTCTAAGGATCTCCCGGTTAGCTGGGGAGATTGGGATTGGTCTTTTTTTTTCCACTCTCCCCACCTCTTTACCCTTTGATCTATACAAGATTAGAACTTGAACCAGAGAAGGAACCTATCTTCAATTGTATTATACATGTATTCACTTTATGAAGAAATGCATTACTCTGTGGGATTTTACTGTACTTATTTTTGATCATTACTTGGGGAAGACTGCAATATCATAGTCTCCCGGCTTCCTCGCTGCCGTTGAGATGTTAGCTGTCAATTTAATTATTATGACTATGCAAGTAATCTTTCTTATCTCTGATTGCATTTGAACTCTTCAATTTATTTTTGGTGTCCTGCAGTTTTACTGTGATGAATGTTGGAATTGTTGAGATTCCTAAAATGAGAGTTCGTGTCTTTCAACAGTTCTGGAGAATTCTCACCCATTGGCTTTTGACTATTGTCTTTCTTTTACCTTCTAGTTTCAGTGTCTCTGATTAAATCTATCTTTGACCTTCTGACTCTGTACTTTTGAGTTTATTAACTTCTCTTTAATATTTTCTATTTTTTAAACATCTCTGAGCAATATTCTACATTTTTCTCATTCTCCAATTCTCTCTTGGATGTATTTATTCTGTTTAATCCTTCCACTAAGCTTCTTTTTTTTTTTTTTAAATTGAGGTATAATTAACATACAATAAAGTGCACAGTTCCTATATATTTAGTTTGATGAGTTTAGACGATTGTATATAGCCACATAACTACCACCCATAACAAAACAGAAAACATTACTGTTACCCCAGAAAATTTCTTGGTGCCTCTTTTCCAGTTACTTCCATTGAACTTTTCAGTTATTTCATTGTTAATTTCAGCAAGTTATAGTTGGTTGTTTTTCCAATCTGCCTGGTTATGTTTTTCAGTCTTTGCTCCTTACTTATAAATTCCTTTTCTAATTCTTAAACATGTTAAAATAGTTATTTCAGAATCCTCTATTTGGTAATTCCAGTGTCTTAGTCTGTTTTGTTGTTGTCACTGTTGTTCCTAGCTGGTTTTCACAAATGGTGGCTTTTTAACCCTGAGTTTCATGACTTTTATTGTGAACTCGTATTTATTGGAACATACTCTCTGGGAAGTTTAGGGGCCTGAATTGAAGGATCTTTTTTTCCCCAGAACATTTTGTGTTAGCTTTTATTGTTTAATAAGATTTTCTTTGAACTCTTATTTTTCTCCTTTGAATGTATGTATCAATTTTTAAACATTATTATTTAGCAAGAGAGATTGGTTGTGTCTATCTTTTTGAAGATAAGAAGAAGAATTATTTATTTAAAATAACATTTCCCCTCCTTTGGTGATTCCTCTTTGAACGTATCATATAATCTTCACGTGTTTTTGTTCATATTCCTTTACTCAGTTCCCTATTTTGCTCTGGGAGTCACAGCTGCCACAATGTTCAGGTTTTAAGATGTTCGTTCAGCTTAAAGTGGGGTCTCAGGAATTGCAGGCTTTCTGCCTTGTGACCTGGTGATCACAGTCACGTGTCTTACTCACCTTGTTTCACCCCAGTGATCTCCCTTGGCCAGGGGTTAAGGTCAGAGACAATAGCAATGGATTGTTTCTTCTTAAATTTCTCCTCCCTTGAGTACTAAATGCTTCTCCCAAACATTGTCGACCAGTGATCTATCAACCAGCCTTTCCTGGGTAATTGCTTTTAAGGATCTTATTGAAGAACTTAGGAGCTATGCTAGCTCCTAGAATCCTCCTTCGTCGTGTAAGGTCCAGATTTCTCGGTATTTGGCACATGTGCCTCATTGTTTATAGCTGTTTTCATTCTTCACAGACAATTAAAGTTTTAAAAAATTCTTTTTTGCTGTTTTCGTGAGTTTAGAAGGAGTAGAAATGCCTATAGTCTGCCAGCTTTACATGGAAATTCCTTTATAATGTTTAATAGCCTAGCAATCAGAACAAAGTAAGCAGTTTGGGCACAAGAACTATGGGAGAAGGCAAAGGATTAAAATTTGTTGGCTTGTTTTTTTTTTTTTAAGATTTTATTTTTTCCTTTTTCTCCCCAAAGCTCCCCGGTACATAGTTGTATATTTTTAGTTGTGAGTCCTTCTAGTTGTGGCACATGGGATGCTGCCTCAGCGTGGCCTGATGAGCGGTGCCATGTCCGCACCCAGGATCCGAACCGGCAAAACCCTGGGCCGCAGCAGCGGATCACACGAACTTAACCCACTCGGCCACGGGGCTGGCCCCTGTTGGCTTGTTTACCTTTCTTGGAGCCACTTACCTCCTCTCCACTAACACAAAATAATTGATAACATTCGGACCACTATACTTGTAGCCTGGCTCAGTCAGATCCCCATGGTTTGCTTTGGTATGTATTTCTGCGTCAGAGATGGCAAACTTTAAACCAGAATTCGTGCTTGTCCTTCCATATTGTTGAGTTGTCACTGTAAAGCAGCTCTGTATCCGGGAATTAGATTTCCCTGTTCCTCTGCATCTAGGGAGGTCGTGTGACTAGTTCTCACCAATGGAATATAAACAAAAATAATGATGCCACTTCAAGACCAAGGATATTAAGAGAGGTGTGACTTTTCTGCCTCTATTTTTTCCATCTGCCAGAGTAGAACAGATGGCTTCAAGGCTCTAGAGGAATAACAAAGCTGCAAGATGTTTGAAGGAACTTGGGTCTTTCAATCACCAAATGGAGAAAGAGAAGCAGCTTATCTACCAGGAACACACCTACACTGGAATGCTATTTAAGTGAGAAATGCAGTTTTATTTTGTAAGGGTGGTGAAATTTTGGAATTGGTTTATTATAGTTGTGTGCATTACCCTAACTTGCATAATCTAGCTATTCATTTTGAAAGACCTAGTCCCATTTTTTTTTTGGTGGTCAGAAACACTAGGAAATCACACTAGATGTCCCATGCTGCATGATCCTAAGCTTATCAAGACCTTCCGTCATCTTTAATGCTCATCTAATTGTGAGTCCTTGAATGAAGTTGCCTTCTAACACATGGTTTTATTTTATTTCTTTAAGGTTTTATTTTATTTTATTTTTTTTGTATATCGCCTGGGAGATGGTTTCCTAATATGGTAAGAAAGTACATTCCCCTGCAGTCCACAACATTTCTGTGCAACGACAGAAATGCATCTTATCTTATTCTTGAGACATTTTACAAAATGCTTTTTTAAAACCCCTGAACTTGTAGATATTTTATGTCTGCTATATTTTCCTGTACCAAAAGTTCTTTTTATTTAATTTCTTCCTGAGACTTGATACATGGTCTAGTGCTATGATTTTGAACCCTGCAATGTTCTCTTCCCAGGGTTTTGATGAAACATGATGTCCTCACTTTCTTCTCAGTTCTGAAGAGAGAACACAGTGGATCCCTGGCAGAGATCTCTCTATCCATATAACAACAGCTTATCGTGACAATTTCAGGAGAGGATAATCTGACGAATAGTCAGTTGTGGATCTCACTATAATTGGATCTAAACAAAGGGTTTCGTTGAGTTGATTAGATTCCAGCCTCATGAGTTAGTGCAAGGAGGGAGGAAGAGGAGTTGGAAACTTCACCAGCTATTCGGAGGTGGGAGGGCCATGCAACTCTGTTTCTCTGACATTCAGAACTCTTCCTGTAGTTACTGCTCACTTCAGGCTGAGTGTCCTGGAGGATGAAGGGGAGAAGGCGTTGAGTGACAGCAGCCAGGAATTTTCTCATATGCCTTTACGCAGTGACTGAGTGGGTGTGGGTTACTGTTCCTGGCACTGAGACTTAGCAGGTGCAAACAGACGAAAGAAGGGAATTTGTCCTGAGAATGACAGAGGGCACTGGCAGAGTTTGGCAGAGACTTAGAAGGCTAGCAGTTCTGCTCTGCCCTGGCATTTTGTCTTGATGGATCTTCCTGGAGCAGCTCAAATGACCTAAGTGCTTGCTAGAACTGGTGCAGAAGAAGTCCATGCTCTACCCTGCTTCCTTCAGATTCCTGAAGGGGCCACCCACTCTTCCATTTTCAAGTTTCAAGAGTTTGACTCATGAATCTCTCATCTTGAAGCATTTCCCACTGGTTTGACAAGGCTCAGGGGTTAATTAAAGCTGCAGAAAGAGGCAAGCTGTTTGGCTCTTCCTTACAGCTGGGCTGGGAGGCCACGGTCTGGCTGGTTTGAGGACAAACTTGGAGGACCTCCCAACTGGAATGTAATCAAAGACTTCTGTGGCCTCAGGTTTGTTTACTTTTGGCATTATCCAAGGTTTTCTGGCCCTCTGGTTGTTAGAGAGAGAAGAGGCTCTGAACAGCCATGATCCAGAGTCAGGTTTAGCCCTGGGAGGAATTGAATGCAAGTGAGATCAGCAGCATCCTGCTTGTTTACCCTGAAATGCACAGGGGGCGAGGCTGGGCCAGCTGTCTGAGACATCCTCTGAAACCCCCAGTGCAGCTGGATTTTGCCCTCCCTTGTGCCAAGTAGGCCTATCATTATTAGATCACACTGCTCTGGGCCATGTGACAAGCATACTATGGGGCAAATAATACAGTATAGAAGAATGAAAAAACCTGCATTTTCTTTTCTTTCATTCTCTTTGCAGAAAGCCTGCAAGTGTTATGCTAAAATCTGCCTATTGATTTGGGTATAAATAGCCCCTTTTTTCTAATCCAGATGCAGCCATGTGCCCCTCTGTACCGGGTTGGTGATTCTCTGTTGTGTCTTGGGAGTAATAAGAAGATTTCACTGGAGAGAATGCAGGCAAATCGGCCCAGATGAGATTACATAAAAGGAGAAGGGAAATTGGAGAAAGTATGTAATAAACCTCAATATCTAGTTGAGTATGATTTTTAACAAAAGCCTCTCGCATTTATCTCAATGACTTAAGATCTTTAGATAGTAGCTAAATGCATTTTATTCAAACTTTTTCAGCCCCGGGCAGGAGCCATTTCAGTAGGCAAGGTAATTCTTCTGGAAAGGCATAAGCCGCTAAAATCAGAGGCTTAGGGGTGGATTTCAGCTCCTTGGTGATTTGTGTTTAGAACTTCAGAGGCTTGGGCCTTGCTAATGAGCAGCTAGTCATGCTATGGTGAAGTTCCACTTCCCAGATCTAGGAGAGAGGCCTCTTGTCTTGAAAGATCTGGTGAATCTTTGATTCATCCTCATATTTTTACGATTCCATCGCTCCTCTATTCTTGGACTCCTATGCCTGCCTTTCTTTTTTTTTGTATTTTTCTTAGCCCCTGCTTTACTTCGCTAATGCTACTCGTAGCTCTTTCTCTCCTACCCTTACATATTTTGGCCCTGTAGAGAAGCATTTCCCAAGCACGTTCTCTTCAGATCTATGAGATGCTGCACAACAAAAGGCTTCAAGGTCAACGTAGATTTAGAAATGATGCATATTGCACACCTCTTTTGGAAATTTGTAATGTACTTTTTAAAAAGCACTGAAGGAAAGTTATTTATATTTGTTTATATGAATATACGTATACTTATTTATTTGATATGAAAGTGTCTATTAGCCTCCTAAGAATTACTAGTTTTCAGAGTTTTCTTTGGGCATTGCTGTTCTAATGTCCACAGGCTGAAAAATCTGTCTAGACCACTAGACATACAAGTTACTGAGAAATGACCATGGATCATCAAATCCTCTGAAAAGACATACTTTTGAAGGCTAAGGATGAGCACTGGCTAATCGTGCAAATAGAAATGAAAGAAATCAAATGTTCAATAAAGCATAGACTGGCTAGAATAAACTGGATTGGCTGCTGTCCATATAGAGAGGTGCTGAAACAGGGATACTCTTGGTCCTGTTAAAAATGGATCCCTGACAGAGACCTTAAAAATGGACTGCTCGGAGAGTGAATTCTTGGTGATGCATGGAATACGTAGATGTAAAACCTGGGTAATACAACTGCACAAGAGACACCATGGGGAAAAGAGGCACATAAGAGATAGGGAATTAACAGACATGGGGGTTGATATCACTGTTTCCACTAATTTGATATGTGAACCTGGGCAAGCCATTTAATCTCCTCATGCCTTATTTGTCAAATAAGATGATTGGATAGGATGCAAATTCATTTCAGTTCTAAAGGTCATTATTGTTCTTTATGTGAGCACAGGAGAAATCAAACTGATGCATATTTTCCCCAGGTCCCCGGCCTCTCTGGTCCCCATTTGCTCTTAGGAGATGATGTGCTTCTGAACCATGTGTGTTGTGCTAATTGTTAAAAGTATTCCATCCTGAGTCAGTAACAAATCACAAGTTTGGGAATGGAGAGAATGCCTAAAACAGGAGTGTTACAAGCATCTCGCAAATTTCAGTTACCTCTATTGAGAAGAAAGTTCTCCTTCTTCTAAAAGGAGGCAGCTTTTAATGTGTTTAGCAAACATTTAATTAATAAGTACCCATTATGTACCAGACCCTGTTTAGGGATACTTTGTGTGTGTGTATGTGTTTGTGTGTGTGTGTGTGTGTGTGTGTGTGTGTGTGTAGGGGATGAAAAAAGACAATTTCCTGCTCTCAAGAGGCTTATATTTTAGTAGAGGGACACAGATGATGAACAGTATGCCCAATAAATAAGTAACGTATATAGCAAAAAGTAAATTGTATAGTATGTTAGAAGATGATAAGTTCTATGGACAATGGTAAGGGGGATTGAGGGTTGTAATTATAAATAGGGTAGTTAGGGTAAGCCTCACTGTGAAAGGGACCTTTGAGCTAAGACCTGAAGGAGGTGAAGGAGTGAAACACTTGCCTGTCTGGAGGAAGGATGCAGACAGAGGAGACAGTCAGTGCGGAGGCAAGAGTGTGCCTGCCAGGTTCCAGGAACAGCAAAGCAGCCTGTGAAGCTGGAGCAGTGTGAGTAAGCAGGTGTGTTGAAAAGGGGGAGTCTGAGCTGCTTTCTCTGGCTGGAAAAAAGACCATTGAACCTACTAGAGCAACTTCCATGCCCAATGCAAGCATAGCCTGGCCTCAAACTTCTATTTCTTGTAGGAGTTCCAGAGGAGTGGGACTCCCTGCCTGGCCTAAGATACCCAGTTAGCACCTGCAAATCAGAATATCCTCTCCCTAGCAATAAAGCATCCAGGCTTTGCATCTGTAACAGCTTCCCCTGTAATTTTTGCATTCTATGATGAGTTTAAAGGCTGACTCTATCATTATCTGAGTTTATTACCACTGCCATTTGCATATGTTTGATGGGGGTGGGGTGGGCAGGGAAACCTCTGGACAGATTCCAGGTTGGAAGTCTACGTGTCTCTCCTCACCCCTACGTTCCCCTCAATGCCCTGTTTCCCCAGGGCCCGGGCCGAGGCCAGCTGTACATAACGCTAAGAAATAGGTAAGTGTTCTCAGTAGCCCTGCGCCCCTCTTCTGTCTCAGCCTCCCTTCTTTTTACCACGCCTCTCTCTCAGCGTTCCTGATTTCTAAGTATCCAGTGGTACAGTGAATCTGCCTGCCCCCACACCCCCATGAACCATCAATACTCTCCCCCAGGAACTGATAAATTTACTCACGTTAACTTAAGCCTGGGGGTTACCTCTTCCGGGGAGGGGTTCTGCTTTTTGATAGAAGGGAAAAGAATTTCTCTTTCATTTTGCCATTTCATGTGTCGTTAAGCTGGAATGGAGAGGGTATGGGGGTGTTGGGGAAGCTTCTCAGCCTCTGGGACCCTGAAATTTATCACCAAATGGTAGGCAGCCACCTACTCAGAGAGCCAACCTTGGCCCCTGCTGCTCACTTACCCCCAGCTCAGCTCTAGCTGCTTTTCCTAAATCACCTTTCTGCACAGGAGTTTGCTGCTTTTTCCTTTTTTTTTTTTGGCTGAGAAACCTTCTGTAGATAGTAAGATATATAGCGAAATGTCCTGTGAATCTCTCTTAGAAGCCAGGAAGCAGCTCAAGCCACAAGGGAAGGGTAGAAAGGAATTACTGCCCAATGGCTGGCAATTTGGTTTATTTCACAAGACTGTGTTTTCCATGTTGCTTGCACTGCTAAATAGTGTGCACAGGTGCCCTCATTTGATTCAACTGAAACCCTCATCATGATTGATAGTCCCACCTGATCATACCCAGATCACTTTGCTGTTTGCCCTTGTCTGCTGGGCTGCACTCTGTGTGGGGAGCCAGAGCCAGACATTTTAAGGACTCAGAGTGAACAAGCCTGTCTGTCTCTCTCTTCTTCCCAAATTTGCGCCTTTTGGATATTTTTATGTAATCAACGAAAGTCTGAACTACGTTCCTTTGAAAAGAGGCACTGCCAGCCTACAGAGAACATTAAACTGAATGGAGGTATTACAAATATTAGAGATGCAAAATGCTTGGAAGAGCTAAAATGAGTAAGAGGGCATTTTATGACCCATTTACGATCTTTTTTCTCATGTTCCTGCCATCACCATCACCACTACCAACATCACATCATTGGCATCATCTTAAGTTAATACAATAACTGTTAAGTTATTGAATATTTCTTATTTTGTCACTTTGGCAAGTGTTTTATGAGAATAGATTCTTTAAATTGTCTTTACCACCTTAAAAGGGCACTGTTATTATCCCCATATTACAGATGAAAAAACTGAGGTTTTTGAGAGGTTTAGCAACCTGCGCCAGGTCTATCTTACTATCTACATTTTGCCAAATAGGCAAAAGTCTCTGTAATCAAAGATAAATACTTAAAGTGTGTACGTTTAAATAAAAGAATTTTAGGTAGTAATTCACCTTAGGCAAGATTCTAGAGAGTTTCTTCATAGAGGAAGCTTTCTTGGTGCCTTCGGGTAGGATTCTGTCACACGTTGACTGCTCAGGAACACATCTCCTGCTCCAATAAGCCACCTCTGCATCACCCCTAGCGTGACCTCTCCTCTCTTTGTCGGCTCCCTTTCTCAGTCTTCTGTGTCACAATAGCGACATTTGGCTGGCTCCTAGGTAAGTGCCTATGAACAAAGGAGGCAAAGACTTCTCTGTTAGTGAGTCTGCATACCCCTCCTCTGAGAAGCCTGCCTGTCACCAAGGCACAGAGCGCCTTCCTCTGTGTTTGCGAAGCACAATCTTTCTAGTTCAATTAATAATGCTGTTCATGTTATTAATAGGATGTCCTATGCAATGCTTGCACAGCCCTTCCTTACAAGTACCAGGTTTGGTTTGTTCTAAGACCTTAACATTTACTGACCCATCTAATCCTCCAATAATCCTGCGAGGTGTATACTATGCTATCCTCACGATACAGATGAGGAACTGAGGCACAGAAAGATCAGTAACTTGCTCAAGGTTGTCTAACTAGTAAGTGGCAGAGCCGGGATTCTGGACCTAGACCGTGTGGTGCCAGCATCTGGGGCTTCATCACATCTGCTTTCAGTGGGGGCTTTACCTGTTCACGTGACTGCGAGCTCAAAGGCAGGGTAGGTATCGTGTGTATCTCTTTGTCCCCAGCTCTGGGCACACGCCTGGTACCTAGCAGGCACTCAGGAATTACACATCCAGTGAGTGAGGAAAAGAAGACTGATCACTGGAGAGGGACTGAGAGGCAGCCAGGGCAAACCACCTGGGTGTCCCTTTGCTTTAAGGCACTGAATTGCTGCCTGGACCCTTTGTCTCAGGACACAGAGAAAGTAAGACAGGCAGGGGAGGTATTGCAGAGCGAGCCTTGCTTGACTCGGAACTTCTCTGACACTGTCCCTCTCGCTTTTCTTCCATTGGCTTCTATAAACCTGCCCTGAATTTTCCCCACTTGGGTTGCATTTATCTCACCCTCCTCTGTTCTCTCAGTTATAGCTGCATTGTGGCACCTGTTGCACCTGTCAGAACAGTCTGTACACGTCTGTCACCCCTCCCTCCTCACCATGCTGACAGTGAACCCCTTGAGGGAATGACCTTGGCTTAATCCTCTTGTGCCCAATGTCTACTGTAGGGCCTGGCTCGCTAGAGGCCCTCAAGCCATGCTTCTTAAATGAAAGGATGCCTAGCCATTGCTAGACTGGTGCAGGTGAGCACAGAAAGTACAGGGAGGAAGTGATTGCTCAGCATTTGGAAAAAAAAAACCCCAAACAAACCAAGAGACTAATCTCTGGCCCAAGGAACTGAGAACCATTTAGAACTTGTTTCTCATCCTCTTCCCTCTCTCTTTGCCTCCCGCTTGTGCCATTGATAAGTGATGCAGACAAATTTTTCTCCCAGGATTGGTTAAGAGGGGCTGCAAAGGTGGTTGGACTGGGTGGAGAGTAGGGAGTTAGAGGAAATGTAAAACAATAAAGATGATTTAATTTATATCTGATCGCAGTAACCACCGGGCTATGGCATCAATTATAACCCCCTAGAAGTTATTAAAGAGCACCTCTGTCATAGGTACCTTATTAGCTAGGGATTTATGGAGCACAGAGCCACAGCAGGAAATACTGATATTTCACTCTCAACATCACTGTGGATGTCTGGGTTGTCTGTCTCTCGGCCCTGTCTCTTCTTGTATATCCTCATTCTTAGGCCCCATACCTTGAGCCTTGACTCCCAGAATGTTTTTTTCCTGCAGTGTCCATGATGGTAAACAATCCCACTCACTTGGGCTTTGATTCCTTCTGTGTCTGTGTCACACCTGTCGCTTAATATTCCTCCTTTTCAGGCAGAAAGAGTTCTGGGATCATTCAAATATTTCTACAGTTTTCTGTGTCGTAAATTACCTCCTTTGATAGGACTTTTTATTTCAATCTACTTTTTACGAGAAAAAACTAGACATTGGATTTCATTTTATCCAGGTCGCATGTTATGGGATGAGTCCCAGAATCTGAATTCTTAGTTTCCTTGGCCTATGCTCTGTCTTGCCTCCTTGAAGCTGCAGTGCAAATGCATTTCAGCCGTCATCTAAGGAAATTTCCAGGTTCCTTACTTGAGTCTCTGGACTTAATGTAAATAACTAAGTTGTCTCGACATTAAGGCATGCTTTTTTTTTTAAAACACAGTTAGATGCTTCACTCATTCCTGGAAGCAATTTATGCCTAATTATATCCAATTATTATGTGTAATATCAGAAAAACCCACCAAATTGCATTTTAAAATTTGAAGACTGCGTAGGAAAGAATAATGATATGGAGCCACGCATGTCAACTCAAGTCAGTTGTAGAATCTTCCTTTGAAGATAACATTTTAAGATCTAAATGAGTTTCCACATTTTGATGTCTTGAAGTACCAATGTGACAACACAGGCAGGAAGAGATGACACAAGAAAAGTGGCAATTTAGTTATTTACCCAGAAATGCAGAGTTAGGTGTTATTAATGAGTGGCTAGATCACAGTTGACGTTTTACAAAGTGACTTACAATCACACCTGTGCGTGCGGGTGCACACACACACGCATATTACATGTAGAGTAGAATGAGAGAAGAAGGCAGAACGAGGTCTCTTCCTCAGGGGCAGAATCTCCTGTAAATAGTGCCTGTCTTGGTAAGATGGAGTAAGGAAGGTAGGAGCATGAAATGGAGAAATGAGGAATTAAATCCACAAATGATGAGCATTAGCTGGGCTAGGTTTATATGCATACAGATAAGTCAAATCAGTCTATTTACATATGCATATGCATTGATATCATTTTACAACTCCTCAGTGGGTCTGGATTACAGTTGCTGCTCTGAACTTAGGGTTGAGGGAGTCAAGCTGCCTGTGGGAATAACGTCCAAGGTGGCCTTACACGTGGGGGCTTCAGAGAGCAGCTAGGTGAGGTGGGTGGTGGGTTTGGCTCTTTATTTATTTATTATTTGTTTACTTTTTTCAGCTTTATTGAAGTATAATGGACAGGTAAAATTTGTGTATATTTAAGGTATACATGATGATATGATATATGTATACACTGTGAAATGATCCTCACAGTCAAGTTAATTAACACATCTATCACCTCATATACTCTCACATTCTTTGCTTTTTTTATTCTTGGTGAGAGTACTTAAGTTCTACCCCCTTAGCAAATTTCAAGTATACAGTACAGCATTAACTGTGGTTCCCCATGCTGTACATTAGATCCCAAGAACTTACTCATCTTATAATTGAAAGTTTGTACCCTTTGGCTAACATCTCCCCATTTCCACCCCCCCCAACCCCTGGCAACCACCATTCTACTCTGCTTCTGTAGTTCAACCTTTTCATATTCCACTTATAAGTGAGATCATACAGTACTTGTCTTTCTGGGTCTGGCTTATTTCACTTAACATAAAGTCCTCAAGGCCCACCCATGTTGCTAAAAATGGCAAGATTTCTTTTTTATGGCTGAATAATATTCCATTGTATATGTATAACACATTTTTTTATCCATTCATCCGTTGATGGAGACCTAGGTTTCTTCCATATCTTGGCTACTGTGAATAATGTTGCAATGAACATAGGAATGTAGATATCTCTTCCAGATACTGATTTCATTTCCTTTCTATATATATCCAGCTGTGGGATTGCTGGATCATATGGGGGTTCTATTTTTAATTTTTTGAGGAACCTCCATAATATTTTTCATAATGGCTATACCAATTTACATTCCCACCAGCAGTGTGCAACTGTACCCTTTTCTCCACACCCTTGCCAACATTTGTATCTCCTGACTTTTTGATAATAGCCGTTTTATAGCAGGTGTGAGGGGATGTCTCATTGTGGTTTTGATTTGTATTTCCCTGATGATTAGTGATATTGAGCACTGTTTCATATACCTATTGGCCATTTTTATATCTTTGGAAAAATGTCCATTCAGGTTCTTTGCCATTTTAAAAATACGGTTCTTTGTGTATCTGTTTTGTGTGTGTGTGTTTTTTTGCTATTGAGTTGTATGAGTTCTTTTATATTTTGAATATTGACCCCTTACCTGATACAAGGTTTGCAAATATCTTCTTCCATTCCGTAGGTTGCCTTTTCGTTTTGTTGTTGATTTCCTCTGCTGTGTAGAAGCTTTTTAGTTTGATATAACCCCACTTGTTTATTTTTGCTTTTGGTTTCATTTCCAAAAGATCACTGTCAAGACTAATGCCAAGAAGCTTTCTCCCTATGTTTTCTTCTAGGAGTTTTATGGTTTCAGATATTACATTTTAGTCTTTAATCTACTTTAAGTTAATATTTGTGTGTGGTGTAAGATAAGCGTCCAATGTTATCCTTTTGCGTGTTGATATTCAGTTTCCTCTACACCATTTATTGAAGAGACTATCCTTTCCTCATTCTGTATTCTTGGCACCCTCATCAAGATTCATTGACTATATCTGAATAGGTTTATTTCTGGGCTCTTTATTCTGTTCTGTTGGTCTTTGTGTCTGTTTTTATGCCAGTACCATACTATTTTGATTTCTATAGCTTTGTAATATAGTTTGAAATCAGGACATGTGATGCCTACAGATTTATTCTTCTTTCTCAAGATATTTTGGCGATTTGAGATCTTCCTGTCTCCTTACAAATTTTAGGAATTTTTTTCATTTCTGTGAAAAATGCCTTTGGAATTTTGATAGGAGTTGCATTGAATATGTAGATTGCTTTGGGTAGTCTGGACATTTTAACAATATCAATTCTTCCAATTCATGAGCGTGGAATATCTTTGCATTTATTTGTGTCTTCTTCATTTTCTTTCATCAGTGTCTTATAGTTTTCAATGCACAGATCTTTCACCTCCTTAGTTAAATTTATTCCTAAGCATTTTCTTCTTTTTGATGCTGTCATAAATGGGATTGTTTTCTTAATTTCTCTTTCGGATAGTTCATGGTTAGTGTGTAGAAGTGCAACTGCTTTCTGTATGTTCATTTTGTACCCTCAACTTTACTAAATTCATTTGTTGGTTCTAACAGTTTTTTGGTGGAGTCCTTAGGGTTTCCCATATATAAGATTATGTCATCTGCAAACAGAGACAATTTTGCCTTTTCATTTCTGACATGGATGCCTTTTATTTCTTTTTCTTTCTTAAATGCTCTTGCTAGGGTTTCCAGTGCTTTGTTGAACAGAAGTGGCAAGAGTAGGCATCCTTGTCTTGTTTCTAATCTTAGAGGAAAAGCCTTCAGTTTTTCACCATTGAGTATGATGTTAGCTGTCGGCTTTTCATATATGGCCTTTATTATGCTGAAGTACATTCCTTCCATACCTAATTTGCTGAGAGTTTTTATCATGAAAGGATGTTGAATTTTGACAAATGCTTTTTCTGCATTTATGGAGACCATCATATGATTTTTATCCTTCATTCTGTTAATGTGGTATATCACATTTATTCATCTGTATATGTTGAACCATCCTTGCATCCCATGGATAAATCTCACTTGGTCATGGTATATGATCCTTTTAACATGCTGCTGAATTCAGTTTTCTAGTATTTTGTTGAGGATTTTGATGAACATAGATTGTTCATTGGGGATACTGGCCTATAATGTTCTTTTCTTATAGAGTCCCTATCTGGCTTGAGTGTGAGGGTAATTCTTAAAATGAGTTTGAAAGTATTCAATTCTCTTGAAATTTTTGGAGTAGTTTAAGAAGGATTAGTTTTAATTCTTCTTTAAATGTTTGGTAGAATTCACCAGTGAAGCCATCTGGTCTTGGACTTGTCTTTGTTGGTATGTTTTTGATTACTGATTCAATCTCTTTGCTAGTAATTTGTCTGTTCAGATTTTCTGTTTCTTCATGATTCAGTCTCGGTAGGTTATATGTTTCTAGGAATTTATCCATTTCTTCTAGGCTGTTCAACTTATTGGCATATAATTGTTCATAGTCTTTCATGTATTTCTGTGGCATCAGTTGGCTCTTTATTAATAACTCTCAAGACTCCTAGGTGTATTCCTTTCACAAAACACGTGGCAAAGCCTATTAAAGCCAAAAGAAACCTAGAGGCTCTAGGGTCTAATAATCCACTCCTTTTAAAGAGAGGGATCCTGGGTCAGAGAGGGGCCAGATCTGTTTAAGATCCCATAACTTTTCAGAGTGTGAAGTCAGACTTCCCTACCAAGAGCTCTTCCTACTATCACGTGGTACCTTCTAAGCTTCAGGGTGCCCAGCTGGTAGCACTGATACTGGTGATAACGGTGCTGATGAGTGTGTACCACTCTCCG
This sequence comes from Equus asinus, assembly GCF_041296235.1. NCBI lineage: Eukaryota > Metazoa > Chordata > Mammalia > Perissodactyla > Equidae > Equus > Equus asinus. The sequence continues at coordinate 45,053,680 of NC_091814.1, forward strand.
TCACTCCCTCCTGGCAGTGGCCCTCACTTATGACCTGAAGTGCCTTGTGGTGGAAATTAACATCCCTACCATAGTTACCCTTATTCCAGAGCAGTCAAATGGGCTTCACTACTTTAATAGATCAGGGACTGTACCTACCTGTACACTGAGTACAGAATACACTGTAAAACTCCCAAAATGGAATCTCATTCATTGATTGGATTCCTACTATGTTCCAGGCCCTCTTCATCCACTGGAAATGCAGCAGGGTATGAGACAAAGTCCCTACCCTCATGGGACTTGTTTTATCATCAGAGAGACAGGATCCACAGCAACCACTGGAGATGAGGAGCAGCTGCTCCTTTTAGGGAGGTGTGTGGCCCCTATTGTCCACTATAGTTCCCGGCATTCCTTTGAGATATTGGTATGTCCTAATACCTACCGCCTTCTCTTGTTTCAGTTCCCTGCCTGGCCTCTGTGAGATTTTTAAGTTTAAACCCTCTGAGTCACAACTTTACCATCGTAGAGTAAGAACCTGCTGATTTTCAACAGTAAGAAGAAGCATGATTTCAGGCTCCCAACCCCCATCCAGCCAGGTACAGTCTCTGGCTGTTAGAGAATGAAATAAATCAGGCCTTGTGATCAGGACAGATGTGCGAGGAGACAAATTTAGACTAAGTGGGGGGATACTGCAAGTCACAACTGAGAGACGTCAGAGGTGTGGAGCTGGTGGAGGAGGGAGGGCAGCTTTCATCGGAGAGAGTGATTATGGAATCTAATTAGCCTCTCATTTTCATTTGCAGAAGGAACATTCAATTCACTTAACACCACTCCACAGATCCTTCTGCTCTCTTCCGTACCCAGGGGAAAACAAATTCTGGTGTAATAGAGCATTTGGACAGCAGCACACAGCAGTGGGGAGAGCATGGAGCTGAAAATGAGGAGGCCTGGGTCCCAGTCTTGGCTCTACCTCTACTGGCTCTGTGACCCTGGGCACAGCGCCTCACCCCGAGGGGACCCAGAGCCCATCTGCTAAGTATGGAGATTGGATTAAAACACTTTAAAGGTCTCTTTAACTCCAAAATGCTATATTTGTTTTTCAATTCATATGTCCATACTATGGCTTAGCAAGGCGTGCAGTTACAATTTCGGAATTACTCACTATAGGTCTGTCGATAAGAGTTTGCACTTTGGAATCAGACAAACCTGAATTCCAATGGTGACCCTACCCACTTAACTTTGAGCCAGTTACTTAATCTTTCTAATCCTCAATTTATAAAACCAGGACAATAGTAATAGTATTTATTTTACAGAGTTGTTTCAAGGATTAAATGGGCTTATGTATTCATAGCACTTTGTAAAGAGTCTGGGACATGGTAAAACTCTATAAATGTTTCACTGCTGTTGTCTCATGTTCTTGTTTCCTATAAAGTTTTAGAATCACTTGGATATTTGATCTTTTCTTTTTTTTGATATGGGGTGGGTCTCTTTTTTTAAAAAAATTGCTTGATGACATGGCTGGGGAAGTTTAATGGTGAGTGAGCTAAGTAATGGAGTGAGACTGAAATAGCTCCACGGAGACAAAGCATTTAATGTGGGAATAAATGAAGTTGCCACCCAGAACTAACAGCCAGAGTCTTGGCTAGGCTGTAATTAATGAATACGATGGCCATGATTTATAAGGATATTTTAAGAAGTAACTGAGCTGCACAGAGCCCTGGGTTTTATGCCTGGGCTGAAGTAAGATCAATGGGAAATCCATTAGGCCCAAGATTTAATGGGTGGGGCTAAGGCTTCATCCCCAGTGTTGGGCCTTTGTGCATGGCAGCTACCAGGGATATTTTCTCTGGGGTGGAGGCCAAGGGGATGTGAAAAAAGTTGTTGATCACTTGGAGCTGGAGGAGAAAGAATGATGGCCCACACCTCTTCCCTGTTAGAAAATGCGGAGAAGAGATTCCCAACCCGAACTTCTCTGGAGAGCCTTCTCTTTTAATGCCTCAGACATATCCCAGCTGGCAGGTAGGAGGTTTCCTCAGCCTTTCTTCTTGAGCAGAACTTGGGAGAGAAAGGCACTGAACACAGGGCACATTCAGCTGCCAGAAGCTTGGGCACCCCAAGGATGTAAGTGCTGGGTACCTGAGATGGCGGATCAGCAAACTGCAGACCTCTGCTGATGGCTTTGCTATTGACAGGGACATCGAGTGCTGGTCCAATGTACTTTCCAGGTAGCCATTTGCACCCTGAGACCCTGCAGTAAGCTGGAATTTGCTTTGGGACTTGCCTCGTTTTCATCAGTAGCAGAGAGAAGTGGCTTATAATGTCCTTCTAAGACCTCTGTTCTGCGGTGGGATTTGAGGATAAAAAACACATACATGTTTTCAGCTCCCCTTTCACTTTGTGCTCAAGGAGGTCCAAAGAATCAGAGCACAGCTTGCTGTGTCTCACTGGACTTTAATTCTGAGTACACTAAGCCAGGGAAACACCTAATTCAGCTCACCCCCCGGGAAGGTGATTTTCCATCTTTCCTTGGTCCATGCTTAACACTTTTTTGCTGCACCGGCTTTGTTCACGGTGTTCCTCCTGCCTACATGTCCTTCTTCCAGGGGATTAGCTCCTTTAAGGGTCCTTTCTGGGGCTAGCAGTGACCTTGGCAGAATATAAACCTGATGCATTTGGTTCTCATTGTTCATGGATTGAATACCTGGCTCCCTCCATGTCACTTGCTTGCATTTTTTGTAGTTTGGTCTTTTCTTTTTCATAATTCCTTCATTGTTTAATCCTGTCTTTTTTATAAACGCCATCTTCATGAAATACTGATCGGCTCCTTCCAAGTGTCAATTGCAGATCCGTAGCTTTGTTTCTGGATATGATTCTTAGATTTCTTCCTCAATAATGGTTTACTGTCTGAGCAGAGCACCTGGGTGGTAATATCTATCCCTCCATCAGTCCCGAGGATATACTCCATGCATTCATATGGAATTTTACATTTTATTAATGATTATAAAATAATCATTGTGTGTTTGCTTTGTATCAGGTGGGGCTGTGCTGAGCACTTTGTATACATTATCATCATAAATCGCACCCTTATTATGCCCATTTTACTGATGAGGAACCAAGGCTCAGAGAGTTTTAGGAGCCTGCTTGGGGGTCACACAATTAGTAAGCCTACCCGTATCTACCAGACTCCAAAGCCCATCTTTTAATCACAACACTATAGTTCATAATCAAAATCTAATTTGACGCCCTGAATTATACTATAAGGTAACTATTATTATCCCTATTTTACAGAAGAAGAAAAACAGAGACCCAGGAAAGTTAGGTGACTTGCCTAAGGTAATGCAATTAGAAAACAGAAAATTAGGACTTGAATATGCGTCTTCTAAGTTAAGTTCCTAATCCACTGCATCATGGAGCTAGCCTAAGAGCTTGAGGCTCCAGTGTGTTTTTCTCATTTTCTATGACCTGCAGTCTCTGGCTCTATGTAAATGTCAGTTCCATGTCATCTGCCTCTTCTTCCGCTCTCTGAGACACCGTAGGGTAAGGCTGCAGAGCCTTTGTCTTTCCCATGAAGAGTCGTGAACAAAATGTAGCCTTATTGTAGACACAGAGCATCTGAATGGATTCCATTTCAACCAGTTTTTTCTGCTTTGTATGGAGAAGACAACTGAACAGAGCCGTCTTATCAATAAATGCGAGGAACACATAATCTTTGTAAAGCCAAGTTATCTTTCTCTCTGGGAGGTTAGGAAATTAGACAATGAGCCATTCCTTTACTTTGATGAGCAGTATTTATTACATATCTACTGAACACCTAGAAAAGTATTAGGTACCACAGGATGAGCTCACAAAGAAATAACTAGAATACAATAAATAGTTGCTGAGGATCCTGGAATAGCTAAGACACAGACTTGTGTTATTGAATCATAATTAGTGATGGGGGAGAGGATCGAGGGAGATAGGCATGTGGTAAATGTTTTTACATAATGTGTGTAGCATACACACACACACTTCTTAATAAGGTGTGTTCAAAGGGCAAGTCTATCTGTCAGCTCATCCCTCTCTCCCCAGTGCCTAACTCCGCGCTTAGCACACAAGCACTTTCCCCAAGTATTTTGAGACAGAAGGAATAAAACCATGAAAATAGAAAAGAGAATGTGTAAGGCTTCCTTGGAGAGGTGTAGAGAAAGGGGTTCAGAAAAAGTCTTTGTAGATGAGGTGATATTTAAATAGGGTCTCTAAAAATGTGTAGGAATTTATTTTGGGGGGAAGGGCATGAAGAGCGGGGAATGTGGGGTTCTGAAATAATATGATTCATGGGAGATGTAACTGGAAAGGGAGTTGGGGCCAAGTTATGGGGCCCTGGGTGTCAGGTTAAAGGACTCGATTTTGCTTTGTAGGTGATGGAAACCAGAGAATGTGGTTAGGTGGGGATGTAACAAGATTAGGCCTGCATTTAGAGGAGGGGAGAGCATGGGCCAGGTCTGCTTCTTCACTGTGGCCTTGCAAGTGTTTGCAGAGGACAGCACAGGAAGACACTTAGATAGACGAAATATGATTGATAAAGATGCTGTTAATTGAGATGGGAAATTTAGAATGAAGAGAGTTATGAGGATGAGAGCTAGGCGAAAGTGGGATGGAGACCATGAATTTCAAATGCATCATGTTGAATTTGAGATACCTTTGGGACATCCAAGGGGTTGTATTCAGGAGACAAGTTGTGATATAGGACTGGATCTTTGGAAGGAGTGGGATCCAGGAATTTATAGAGAGCAATTATCAGCGTTCAGGATTTCTGTAATGTGGGTATGAGTGAAGTCACTTTTGGAGAGCATTAAAGGGGCTTAGCAAATTCCTTTCTGGAGTTAACTATCTCATCTGATAAAGCAGTCTAGAGTATTGAGTTCCCTTTGTCTAGAAGCATCTTTTCTGTTAATACTGAAAAGATCCATTTAATCTCTGCCTCAGTGAGATAGAAGATTTTGAGATTACTTTCATGAACTTTAAAGGGAATCTCTGATTCATTCTTTCATCCTTAATAATACCATTTAGGTCAAATTGATTCAACATCCTGACCAAGACCCTAATATATGAAAGCCACTGTATTAGGTACTGCAGAGTTTACAAAAGGAGTGAACCTTCTCTTCAAAGAAATTCTAACATCTTAGAGAATAGTAAGCAAGACTATAAATGACTATAAAGCAAAGTGGAATAAAGTAAGTGCCATTTACATTAACAAATTGAACGCTATGTTCCAAAGATGGAGGAATTAGTATGTTTGCAGAGGTCAAGAAATGTTCTATGGAGAAGATGATCTTGAAGAATGAACAGATTTGTGATCAGCGAAGATAGTAGAGGTTAGTGATAGAAGAAACAATGAAATCAAAGTGACAAAGAGGATTAAGTTTGCCTGGTTTGTAGGGGAACGTTGGAAGGTAAACCTGAGAAGATGGATTAAAGCCTTGAATACTAGGGTGAAGAGATTGTGTTTGATTTCATAGTTCAAAGAGCTCAGCTCTCTTTCAACAGTATTTCAGAGGACAATACCATGCCTTCCCCAATTTCAGAACAAATGGGTATTAGAAGAACTGTGACCCTTTTTCAAGGAGAAAGTTAATTCATTCATATTACACAGTCATCAAATATGGTCAATCCAAAATTGAAAATCCACTTCTGAAGACAGATACTGTTTGTGTAGAACTAAGGCACAGCCCCGGGTTTCGTTCCCTTAGATCCAGATCTGTGTTTTCTAAGCACACGATTCCCTTGAGCGGCCTCTTCTTGCTTTTCTCATGAGTCATTTGTTATCTTAAATATTGGCATCTGTGAGATAAGAGTTTTCTAAATCACATTTACGGAACGCTTGAAAACACTCCTCATGTTTAGAACAGGTTTCTTCATTGACCTTGTGCCATTGATGTGCTCCAGCCTACTTCGGGGCATTAAATTCCCCAAAGCTTTACCATGGAAACATCCTGATAGGTTATAACACTTTCCTCTGCCTGGGCGTGGGCCCCAAACATTTACGTGGTGGCTCACATAACCAATCCGACAGGATTTTCTGTAAAACTTGAGCTGCCATAGGGATACAATATTTCTTTTCCTAATTGCTCATAATTTCATCCTATTTCTTCTAATAGCAATTGAAGATGACATTAGACTCCCTTTTATGTCACTTGATGATGCATAATTCTCTCCTGGAACAGCCAACGACAGTATTTACTAACACATTAAAAAACATCAATGTGTATTCAGGCCAGAGCCATTTCTGCACCAATATTTTATGTGTGTGTCAGATGACGGAATGATGAAAAGGGGCTTCATTCTTATAAAAGGCATCTCCTACCCTTGTAGACAGAATGTACAACTGAAGCCCTTGAATAATCAGATGACTGGTTATTCTCTGTACCATCTCCCCCTGACTCCCACCCCTGCCCTAAATCCATATTCTGTCCTTTCCTGCCTTGCTCTGTGCTTGGGAGGCTGTCCACTGCAGACTGCACCAGCTGGGCACCTTTGCCCACTGGCCCCTGATTTGGTTTAGCCAGTGGGAGGCACCAGCAGAGGATGAGAGGAGAGAGATTATGGTATTTCTTTCTTGCTCTCTCCCTGCTTTTGTGTGGTGTTTCTGGCAGTGGCTACACCCTGCCGTGACGATAGCCTTCACTGGGTTCTGGTTACACTAATTCTTCCCTGTGTCCCTTCTGCCCTGGAGGTGTAAGAGCTTTCATCAGTTGCCAGTCCCTGGGTGCTTCAGTATCCTCGCTCATTCTCTGAGGTAATCCCTTCACACAGGTCTCTTCATTTGAGCCATTTAGGGTGTATTGAATTTCCAATTGGGATTCTGATGGAAACACCGGATGTTGCAGTTTCCCAATAAATTGCTTGTCCAATAGCTATCTGTTCACCTTGTCTGTCACCTGTCTGGACCTTTCTTTCAAGACCATCAAGGGGCCTACTATGGAAATATCATCAGAAGTAATTAATTATAGAAAATTGAAGCTTACTTCTGAAAAAAAAATGGGGCCAGAATATTCTACTTTGAATGGAGACAAAACGTATTGTACGTTTTATATGCATAGCTTATGGGAGTATGTAAGACGGTAAAGTTTTGATATGAATAACGTTTTCACTGATGAAAAAAAGATCAGAGGAAGAGACAGTGGATCAGCTCCATGTGATTCAGCAGATTTATTTTTAAGTGAGAAAAGAAAAGGTGGGGTAGGTGGAACACTGAAAAATACTAAAAGCTTGTCCTACAGATACAGATTCCCGATAAAGGGTTGCTTCTACTGATCTGCATGATTAGGATGGGATGGAAGGTTTTGAAATTATACCTGATAGTGAGCGCTCTTTTTAAAGAAATGCATCAATCGCCCCGCACGAAGATTCTGGAGATCTAGCTCCATTGTCAGTTCTACCACTGTGAGATCTTCACCAAGTTGCTGAGCCTCGGTTTTGCCATAGGCAAATGGTGATAATTCTAACCATTCTAGCTATTTCACAGGATTGCTATGACTATAAAATTTACTTATAGATATGAAAGCACTGAGGTATACATACATGTTATCCACTATCAAAATAAGATCTCAATTTATGTTATCTTATTAGTAGAAATGAAGGCTAATTTTTTTTCTTTTAATGTGAAAAGTGTATATAATTTGGAAGCCAAACTTGTTGCCTGAGGCTATGCTTGATGGGTCTCACAAGGACCCAGAGCTCACATGTAAATCATGAAAGCGTTTTTCCTGTATGATATCCTATACACAGAGGGCGCTCAATCCATTTTTATTGACTAGGTTTATCTCGATTAGTTTGGGTATAATTAACATTCTAATGACTGCAATGACATAGACCAAAACACCTAGGTGACTTTTCCCATAACACCTTAATTCTGATGGGATCAGAGGACAGATTCTCATGTTCAGAATAAGGACTAAGAGTGATAGACAATTCCCATCGGGCTTCCATAATGATTAACAATACAGAATGTGCTGGAAACTCTATTGTGTTCAGTGACTCTGTAGACCAAGTAATAAGGCAGTATGCAGAAAATTCTGAATTTGGTGGAAATAATAGTGGGCTTTTAATAAAGAAAAATGAATATAATTTAGGTAATCTCTTCCTACCAAAAATGGGAAGTGGGAATCTTTACCATGAGAGAGACATTAGAAACTCAGTGAAATCGTGTGAACTCTGGCATCAGAAAATCTTCGTCACTAACTGCTTGACCTTGGAGCAGCTTTTTGTAAACTTCTCTGAGTCTCAGTTCTCCCGTTTGTAAAATGGATATAAAATGCCAACATTGTTGTATGTGTATGTAAATGTGTGTGCATGTAATGTGTATATACATATATGTGTGTATATATATGTATATATGTGAGATATATATATATAGAGAGAGAGAGAGAGCGATAATATATATAGTGCTGAGCATGATGCCTGGCATAGAGAAGATCTTAAGTAGCAGTTATTATTAATGAAAACAATAATCCAGGGTGTATTAGTCAGTATATGCTACGCTATGTAAAAGTAACAAACTCTGAAACATCTGTGGTTTGACATGAGAATGATTTACTCATTGCCTGTGTCATATTCTGACATGGATTTTGTGGCTCTCCTTCAGGAGGTGACTCAGGGATTTGGGATTCTTCCATCACGTAATTATGCCAACTGGGACTTGGGGTTTCAATGGAAAGAGAAGCAAAGGACAGCAGATGCTGGCATGATGCTTTTAAGGGCCAGGACTGGAAGTGGCCTTATATCTCTTCCATATGCCTTTTATTGGCCAAAATTTAGTCACATGGCCTCTAAGCCAGTTGTGAGAGAGGCTGGAAAATTTAGTTTTCATATGTCCTCAAGAAAATAAAAGTGATATATCTCTGCTACACGTTGCAGGTGTAAGACTCACTGATCCTAAGAAAGTGGATTGATAAAATGCTTCTCTTGTATGTTTGGTAGTTTTCCTAATTTTGTATATCACAGTATGTCAGGACCCTGGTTTTTATTTATTTTTTATGTTTTATTGAGGAAGATTGGCCCTGAGCTGACATCTGTGCTGGTCTTCCTCTATTTTATATGCGGGATGCCGCCACAACATGGTGGTGAGTGGCGTAGGTCTGCGCCTGGAATCGGAACCCATGAACCAGGGTGGCTGAAGCAGTGTGTGGGGACCTTTAACCACTTGGCTGCAGGGCCAGGCCCAGGACCCTGGTTTTTAAATCCCCCAGCCCTTGGAAGGGATCAAACATGTTCTAGTCCGCCACGAAAGGTGCAGCTTAAAGGGATCTGAGGCTTGAGCTTCTCTCTGCCCCTGCCCTGGACAAGCAGCGGTAGGAGAAGGAGTGCAGGTTATCGGCCTGGAGAATGGGGAACGTGTGGCGAGCAGTTCTTTGGCTGCAGGGGTCTGGTGGGAAGAGCAGTGATATAAAGCTGCTTTGGGCTTTAGAGGGTGGAGGCCGAGAAGATCTTTGGAGATTGAGAGGAAAAAAGATGTCTCAATGATCTGGGTTCATTGTGGCAGTGAAAGGAAGGGAAGCTGTCAGCTCACCTTGTTGGGGGTGGGGCTGTAATGCCAAGGCAGCTTCAGAGTCAGGACTAGGAGTAAAATCTCAGGAAGTCGGTCTTATAAAACCCAGGAGGAGACTTTAATTTAGGAAAAAGTTTTAATTGTTCTGTACCTTTTAAAAAATTGTGTTGGCTCAACTATCCTTTACAATTTTTTTTTTTTACTACCAATAACATGTACATTTGAGATATTACTGGTGATAGGACCTAGACTTTATATTTGACATTTTATTCATGATGCAATTTTTTTGTGTAAAACGCATGGAAAATTTGGGCCTCAAACTCATGAGCTTTGCTCACTCCCATCTATGTATTTATGCTGATTCTCCTTCTAACTCAAGTGCTGCCTCTTCCATGAAGACTTCCCTGGGGATTTCTGCCTACACGGTCTATTGCTAATGAACTAATGTCCATGTGGCATGACCAGACATTTAGTCACACACCAGGTTGTAATATTTCTTCATTTGTTTCATGTTGTTTAATTCTAGGATTATTACTGAGCTTCTATTGTGACCATGTCTGGGCTCTGCAGCCCGAGGCCTAGAGAAAAGCACACAGTAGATGCTCCATAAATGCATATTATTTTGATGAATGTGTGCCAAAGCCAGACAAGTTAGGGGTAGAGGCTGAATTATGTAGCAAGAAATGAAAACGTGCCTCAAAACACAGTTGCCTTTGTAAGAGTTTGGATTTGGGGGTGTGGGTTTGGAGAGATCTCTGTTGGTACTTTTGTGCATCATTGAGAGGAGAGGTGCTGTTCACAGATGCACCATCTGTTTTTCTTTTGGTAAGTGAAATGGCAGGGAATTAAGCTGGAGCCTCATCAAACACATCTAGAAACATTCGTTGTCAACCTCCTCTTGGAAAATGAATCATGCTCATGTACCTTGTGAGTTTAAGAGGAAAGGAACTCTAAAGACGTATATAATTTTTTCTGCAGTGGTTGTTATAATTGTTTTGGGATAACTATGAATATAAATAGGTCTGCACTCTCATGGGAAATAGGATTTTCTGCAGACAGCTGGAGATGGAGAAAAAGAGAGCTTGTAGGGTAGGCAGGCAGCCGTCTACCTACCTTACAGCCAGTGTCCCCGGCGCCCCCTGGGTTTTCAGTCCTGCAGCTGACTCTGTGTCAGGGCCCAGTGCAATCTCGGTGATCACTGATGCCTCAGAGCAGCAGCTGTGTTTAGACTCTGATCAATACCAGAGGGAACAACCTGACCTGTCACCTGCAACTTCAGACTCATCTGCTTTTACTTTGAATAAAAGTATATCGAGTTTGCTCTGTGTGCCAGGTTCCAGGGAAGGAGCGCTGATTTGGGCCTTATTGAGAAGACACATCAGGGAGCCTTAGTAAGCTCACAACGTACAGAGTCAGAGCTGAACCTCAGGCTCCCAGGGCGCTGGGTTCTATCTGCTGTTTCTGTTGAGCTATCATTTCTTGAGTGCTTACTATGCATCAGATACTATGCTAAAGTTTTACACCTATTGTCTCATTTAATCTGTGCAATATTCCTTTTCTTCTCACTCGTTCATTCATTTAACAAATGTGTGTTGAGCACCTACTGTGTGCCTGGCAATGTTGTAGGCCCAGGAAGTACAACAATGTATGTTATGGACAAAAATTTCACCTCATATGGACCATATATTCTGATAGCTGAAACAGATAATCAGCAAAATAAGTAATATAATCAGTGTGTTAGACGGTGATAAGGTCTAAGGAAAAAAATAGAGCAGGGAAGGAGGACAGGATGGCCAGGCAGGCCTCAGAGAGAAGGTGAACTTTGAGTAAAGACCTGGAGGAGGGAAGGGAGTGGGCCGTGTAAGAATTTAGGCAAAAGAATACTGCAGAGAGAGGAAGCTAAAAGTACAAAGCCCTGGAGAAGAGCATGGAGAGCCCTGTGGCAATAGTGGAAAGAGCAGAGAGCAGAGTACTGGGAGGCAGGATCAGGAGGCCTTGTAGGGTACTGTAAGGAGTCTGGCATTTACAGTGAGACAGGAAACCATTGGTGGTTTCGAGCAAAAAAAAAGACATGATCTGACCCATCAGGTAATGGCTTGACTGAAGGTGTGGTGGGCAGAGAGAATTAGGAAACGAATGCAATAGTCTGCATAAGAGATGATGGTGGTTTGGACAAGGGTTCTGGAAGTAGATGGACTTGGTGAAAAGAGACTGGGTTTAGGATATATTTTAAAGGGAGAGCCAACAGGATTCCTCTGCACATTGGATATGGGGTATAAAAGAAAGGTTTGATGCACTGGAAGAATGAAGATGCCAGTTAATGAGATCAGAAAGAGATGGGTGGAGCAGATTTAGAGGAAAATATTAGGCGCTCCATTCTAGATACGTTCAGTTTTAGATGCTGGTGAAATATCCAAGTATAGACATGGAGTAGGAAATGTGCAAATATGGAATTCAGGGAAGAAGTTCACGTTACAAAATATAAATTTTAGCATCATCAAGCATATGGATGGTGTTTAAAGCCTGAGCCTGGATAAGGTAACCAAGGAAATAATAATGAGAATAATAATGTTAGAAGTAATATTAATAAGAGAACTAGGACTTAGGGCAGTTCAATAACTTACCCAAGCTCATATAGCAATGGCAGATCAAATCTTGGTCCGTCTGACCACCAGGCTTGTGCCCTTCACCGGTAGAGCACCCTATCTTCTTTGATGGCTGATGGTGAATAGTTTTCCTAGATTTGACCAACTGGAGAGTGGGGGCTGAAGACTCCAACACTGAGAAGCCAGAAAGACTCCTGCTCCTTCCCGTGTTCTCCAGAACACTTTGGCAATAATGTCTTGCAGTTTTAAAATACTTCTAGTAGATTGTATTAACAACCCTAACTGTTTACCCCTCCCTGAATCCTTGCCCTTTGCCATGGAACATTCCAGTTTTACCCACCATAGAGGCAGATCTTATCCTTCATCCCTTTACTTCAGGTTCACCAGTGTGACTTATTTTGGCCAATAGAATGCTAGCAGGCATGATGTGAGCGAAGGCTTGAGAAGCTCTTGTGCAAGTGGGCTTGCTGTCTTAGGCTGATTCCATTGTCGTGAGAAGAACATGCCTGGGCTAACCTGCTGATTTCAGCAGGAGGATGAGAAACATGTGGAATAGAGATGACCTGCCTCACCAAGCCTGGCCTAGATCGGTTGACTCCAATCTCACCACCAGACGTGGGTGAAGCCAGCTGAGATCAGGAAAGTTGTTCAACCCAGCCCCATTGAGCCCAGCCTGGATCAGCCAACCCACACATCAATGAGAATAAACTAATGCCTTAAGTCCCTGAGTTTTGAGGTGCTTTGTTATACAGCATATTTTTTGGCAATAGCTAACTGATACAGCACCTTATTAAGCACTTGCATGGACATTGCCTCACGTGAACCTCATAGCAATTTTGTGAGATAGAAATTATTACCTCTGAGGGAAACGGAGCCTCAGAGAAGTCTCCCAACTCGCTCTAAGGCATACAGCTAGTAAGTGGGAGAGCAAGAATGCCGGCAAGGATCAGCTTCTGCTGAAGGCTCCTGCCCTCTTGAGTCTACCACTTTGCCTTCTTTGCCAATCAGAGAGCTCGGAGCCAGCTGTTTGGGAAGACAGTTAGCTCTCTTGAGATCCCAGAAGCAGCAACTTCCTTTTCAATCTAGAGCTCTTGATTTTTGTAACTAATTCTTGATGTATTTTATTGGCTCTTGGTAAATCCACACCTGCATGCACACAAATGTGCACACGCACACTCGCTAGATGATGGAAATCCTGCTCTTCTACAGCTCAGGTAAATCTCTCAGGGGAATGAGAGGATGGGAAGGCATCTCAGCTGGAACCTCAAGGAAGAGCCCACCCTATTCTTGATTGAAAGCTTTCTCTTAGCTTCCATGGCCTTTGCTCCTATCTGTCCCCCAGACCTTGTATCAAAGCCCAAAGACACCTCTGGTTTCCCAAAACAGCCCTCCTTGGGAGCATGCTGAATTCCAGGAAGGAACTTACGTGAAAGGCATGTTGGTTTGTCCACCTCATGATCCACTATCTCTGAAAATTAAAGCCATCTTTGAATTTCCTGCCAAGGAAGAAGTGTTCAGGGCGGCCTCTATTTTTATTTGTGTTCAGAGAATATGGTCTGTCCAAGACCTCAGACAAATGAAAAATAGTTGCTCCTGACAAAAAGGCTGGCATCTTTAATAGATGTTAACAGATAGGTCTCTGTGGCTGTGGCAGACAGTGCTAGATGAAAGGGGGGCCACCTCCATAGCCTGGAAGAAAAGAACCTTCATCTTCACCTTTTCAGCCTCAATTCCCACTTTCCTCCAAGGCAAAACTCCTGCTCCTGCCAGGCACACCTCCTTGTGGCCGCCCCCGCCTGCCATACCCAGTGCTTTCCCCACCTGTGTGGTTTTGTTCACATCATTCCCCAGCCCCAGTGTCCTTTCCCAGCCACCCCAATTAATGAGCACCTACTGTGTGCCAGGCACTGCTCTAGGTACGATGCAAAAATAAACAGGGAATAATTCCTCCCTTTATGAAGCTTGCATTTAAGTGAATAGAAATTGACTATAAACAAGTAATATATCAGTGGCATCAGGTGGTGATAAGAGTTACAGAGAAAGATAATATAGATGAATATTAGAGAGTCTTGGGGCAGGGGTTGCAGTGTTAATTAGGTGGTATGGGAAGGCCTCACTGAGAGGATGCTGTCTGAGCAATGACCTGAAGGAGGTACCGGTGAGCCAGGCAGGTGTCTGATGGGACTCCAAGAGTGTACTGGGTATGTTTGGAGAATAGAAAGAGGCTCAGTGTGGTTGAAACAGTGAATGGGAGGTTGGAGGAAAGTCGTAGTGGATGAAGTCAGACAGTTAACAGAAGGCCAGATTATCTGAGCCTTGTAGGGCACTGTAAGGAGTGAGAGGAGAAGTCAAGAAATGACATGATCTGACTTCGGTTCTAATTGGACCTTCCTGACTACGGTGTGGACAATAGTCTGTAGGAGGGCAAGCCAATAAGTAGAGAAACTAATTAAGAGGCAATTACAATCATCCAGGTGGGAGATGATGGGGATTTGGACAAGGCAATAGTGATGGGGGCAGGGAGAAGTAGTCACATTTTCTGTATATTTTGAAGGAGTCGACAGAATTTGGATGGAAGTATGGAAGAAGAAAGAGTCAGGGACAATGCCAAGATTTATAGCCCTGCAAAGTGGTATCTGTCCTCCTTGAAGGGCCACCTCCAGCACCCGTTGCTCTAGGAGGACTTTGCCGAGCACTCCAGAAATCTCTCTGTCTCTCTTGTAAACAAATAGCATTTATGGACCGTTTATCAAAAACTGCCCTGACCTGAGATTGTTCCCTTTTTAATCCTTCTGTGGTTCATCTTCCCAAGAAGTCTGTGAACTGTTAAAGAGCTGAGCCTGTGTCTGATACTCCTCAGCATCTCCTAAAGTTCAAGAAATAGTGTCTAGCACAAAAGGAACAAAAATGGTCTTCTAATTATGAATCGATATAGGATTGAGGAATCTTAGTAATCCCATCCCAGAGGCAGGTCACAGCACAAGGATGGCAGTGTGTGCATGTGAAGAATCCAGGGACTGGACGCTAGTGGAGTGGACTTGGGGTGTGTAGGCACAACGGCCAGACCAGTCTCTCACGGGAGGAGATGCGCGTCTCAGAGAGGCCAGTCTCTCACGGGAGGAGATGTGCGTCTCAGAGAGGCCAGGCTTCTTCCTACCATAATGCACTCTGGTGTGGTACACGTGGTGTATTAAAGAGAGAACTTTCCAACAGTGGTAAACGAAGAGAAAAATATAAAAATAAAACAAAACAAAATGGCCCCAAGCAAGGGCTGGAGAGAGTTTTAGCTTGTCTTAGTTTTAATACTCAGAGTGGTTCAAAAGTTCTATTTTCTTAAAAGGATCCCTTAAAACTTTGGGTCCTAAACTTTTCTTTTCTTTGAGAAGCTTCCTATTTAGTATGCTGAAACCTTGTGGCATGTGTGTGTGTGTGTGTATGTATATAGTTAGGCTTCAAGAATGATGGATCATTCTTGACCTTCCACTGGTTTGAAATAGCCAGATAAGGAAGCAGATGGATGAAGCTCCAGGAGGTGAGGACTTCTGACTGCTCCGTAAGTATTCGTTGATTAGTTGATAAATGACCCTCAGGACGAGGAAGTCAGATCCTAGTCTCAAAATCAGTTGAGAGACTTAGAAAAAGGGAAACCTTCTTGTGGGCTATTCAGCTTCTAGGCCAGTGTTTTTCAGCCTCTGGATTGAGATATATTAGTAGGTTATGAGATCAATTTAGTGAGTTGCAACCTGCATTTTTAGAAAATGGGATAACATAGACTATAAAATATCAAAAATGCCTTCATGAATGATGGTGTTATTTTGCGAAACATTGTTTCAGTGTTGTGTATTTATGAATATGGTTGTGTAGGTCCTAGGTAACAATGTAAAATCTATTTCAAATAAGTTTGAAATATATTTCACAAGGGAAAACCCGCTAATCAAGACAATTTGGAGACAAGTGTAAGATCTAATTTAGAGGGAGACACTTCGTTCCTTGAGCCCCCTCCCCAAATGCCAAGGACACTGAATCTTGGGTTTTCCAAGAGGTAGCCAGCCACTGGAGCACACTCACACACGAACCTCTTAAAAGGAATGACTGCTGTCTAGCTTACAACCTCAGATAATACACATACATGTATCAACACATGTGCACACTATCGATGGCAATGGTTTCCCCTCTTCCACGAGACATCCCTAAGACCCAGTAGATTCTCGAAACTCAGCGTTCATCCAAGGGTGAAATTCAAGAAAAGAGGGCTGTCAGTTTCTTGCCTGAAGCTGCCTATAAAGCTTCATTAAAAGGGACTCTCCTCCTTCCTTCTTGCCACATACTACTGTTTGTTGGAGCCGCACGTGAGCCCTTATTAAGCAAGCACTTCTAAGCAAGGAGCATTGACTTCCTCTTAATTGAGGCATAATAATTAGAGCATTAGCACATTAGGAGGGTGAGACAGCACGTTTAGCTTTTGTGATTAATTATCTGAGGATTTTAATAAGTTGTTAAGACATTAATTACACTGGCATGTTTGCTGCTCTAGGTTGCACAGGCAGCGCTCAGCCATGGCGAGTTGTAACGTGTCTAAGGAGGTCGCCGTGATGGGAGGCACGGCTGGGCTGGGTCACATTCGCATGTCTGGGGAGCCCCACAGCGCTGTCTGAGGGAGCTGAAGTCAAGGCCTGCTGCTTCTCTTCCTGGAGGCATGTGGATTCAAGATGTAGAAGAATTAGCTTTTCTTTTAATGTTGACTCAATGAAACGAAGACACTGAGCTCTCCAAGTTCAAAGCTTTTTCAGTCCTAGAGGTCAGTAAAAATGTAAAACGTGTCACACTCTAGGCAAATACAGGCTTGTAGACCTTTCCCCCAGGCCACCCCCCAGAGTGAGTCTCTCTGTTGTGTGAGTGGGAGACCTGCATGAGAGAAGAGAAGAGAACAGTGGGGTGGAGCCTGGACATCTGAACTGGGTAGGAGCAAGGAGAGAGGGCCTGGAAGCCTCTGGACAGAAGCCTGAAGAAGGCACAGTCTCTTCTGTTTCCGATGTCACGAGATGTGTTACAAGAGCTAAACATAGGCTGAGTGTGCAGAACGTGATGGGGGGCAGACAGCTAGCCATGTAGCTTCAGAAGATGACAGAAGCTCGTTACTGAGGGAGGAAAGAAGCTTGGGGAACCAGAACCTGGGGAGATCTGTAATCATTATTTTCGGCTCTGTGTATAGACTTCCTTGGGAAGTGGTTCCTTGTTCTTGCTGAGGGGGGGGGGGGTCAGGGAGACAAGCCTGAGGGGTGCAGGGAATACGCATTTTGGCCTAATGTTGAATACTCATGTGTTACAGTCAGCATCTGGCTGAAGCCAAATATTCCCATGAGAGAAAGAACTTCTGGGTTACCGGTGTAAATAGCAAATTTTATTTTAAAAATTTAGTTATTCCCAAAATTTTACTATGGAAAATTTTAGGAGTCACATTTTATGTTTGACGTTGTGGTGCAGGGGCAACAATCTCTCAGCTCTGCCAGCCACTGGCTGTGAGGTCCCCAGGTTAGTCAACTACCGCCCAAAAGCCAAGCTCATGCTCAAGCTCAAGCTCGGCTGGGTGGAGGGGTAGGAAGCATGGCCTAAAAGAAAGTCAGTAAATAGCCAATATGTTTCTTCAAGAGTGTTTTGTTTAACCTTATAAATGCCAGATTTTTTAAAAATAGCAGAGATTAGAAATATGATTTTATCTAATCTCTATTACTCTGCCTCAGATGGTTATTTAAATTGTTATAAGCACTGGTGCTTGCAGAGAGCCACAGAGCTCCTTCTAAAGTTGTCTAGAAAAGACACTCATATTAACTCCCCACCATTTTTCCCATTTATCTAGCAATTTGAAAGTTCTAAATAGTTAGTTCTGTTCTTAAAATTAACAGCTTTCACAATCACTATTAATTTTTGTAGCATTTTACTCCTGCAATAATAAATGTATATTTAAACCATAATTGACTTGTAGAATTTCAACGCATAAAGGACATAAGGAGATTTTCACTCCAAAATCTGTGTGCAATGCTTTCTTATATTTGAGAGTAAATATTTAGATGTTAACAATGAATTCAAATGACATGGCTTGTCTTTTTTTACTGGTGGGATTATCTTGACTAGAAAAGCTAGTGACTTAGATGGTTACAAGATCATTGATCACGCGTGTGTCAGGGGGCCCAGGAGCCATGTTAAAGTGGGTCTTTGGTTTTTTTGGTTTTTCAATGGCTACAACTCAAACAGAATAGCAGATTTTGGTCAAGCACCAAGGCTGAAAACCAATTTTGTTGTGTCCCAATCTCATCTGTGAAGATGCAACTGCAGCTTCTGCCCAGGTTGAATTACCGTCATCAAGAGTTGGGGGCCAGCGTCTTTGCGCAGGGTTGAGAAAGCATAATTCAAACCGAGGGAACTGATATCCAAGACTACACAGGGAGTCAGGTAGAACCTGGATACAAGCCTCTTACCCCCACCAACATCTTGCCGTACGGACGGGGGAAAGCCTCTTTACCTAGCTTCATCAGGCCTGGGGAAGGAGGCAGAGGGGGGTGATCTGTCAGCCTGAGCTGGAACTGGTGGGAATCATCAGCCTTCAGGGCCCCAAGAAGAATGTAGCCTGGAGATGTGGGGAGGAATGTGGTGGTGGGGGCGGGGGGGGGGGGTTCTTTCTTTTTGTCTCCTACCTCCTCCAGAAAGTTTCTTCCTCAGCTCCCTTTAAGAAGGTTCATTTCCAAATGCAGTCAGTCTTTCTGAGCCTGTTTACCTTGGGGGTTCTTAGGGCCTGCCCTCCCCGCCTGGCTCAGAGAGACCTTCTAGACTACAGACCACACCGTTGACCTGCAGCGAAGGCCTGCGGGCTTCAGGTCCTACAGAGCGTACATTCTTCCTCAGCTCAAAGCTTGCACCTCACTTCCTGCTCTTTCTCGCTGCCTTCTTCTGCTCAGAGCATTACATGTGGTGCAGTTTGCTTGTATCCCACTAGACCATCCCTAGAGCTCGGAGGGTGGTAGTTATCATTATTAAATACATTTCAAGTCTTCCACAAATATCTGAGTACAGCAAACATTAAAAATTAATGCCTCTAATAATAAAACCCAGAATAACAATGCCGTTATTGCTAATTGTAATTTATTGCAAACTGGCGGTGTGTTAAGTGCTCTGAAGAACATAAAGGTAAAAAACAGACTTCTTCGAATAGCTGGGTGGCATGAATGATTTCCCCATTCCTGAGATTACCTGCACATCCATCTCACAGAGCTATCATCAGGAATGTCTTCCCCCTGGTTCTAGGCTGAGTCTGTCCCTTTAACGGTGGGGAAGGAAGAAGCGAGTCTTTGAGCCATTTAAAGGGATGGTGATGACCATTCCCTTCTGCGGTCCACGAGGTTATGATTCGCCTGGCTGGTATCAACTGGCATTCGATACCATTAGTTATCTTTCCATGTATGCAATCAGTCTCTCTACTAGGTAATAAGTCCCTTGAGATTTAGACCATTTTATACCTCCCAGTTACAGTGTCTTGATTTGCATTATTGTTAGAGCTCTTAAAATGGAATTGTGTGTGTTTGTGTGCACTTGTGCATGCCTTTTGGCTCCTACTGAATTGTAAACTCTTTGAGGTTCAAGACAGTGTCTTCCTTATCTTTGTATCCACGGTTCTTAGCAGTACCCTGCCCTCCATATCAACAAATATTTAGTCGGCTAAACATTAAGCTATGTTAACTTTTCTCATAGCTCTGGTATTCTTACAGGCTGATTAGACACGCAATTCTCCATCCATTCACTCACTCATTCACTCACTCCTTCATTCATCAAATACAGGTTTTTGCATTATACTAAGCACTACGCTAAGTGCCAAGGATACAGAGACAAACCAGACAGGTCTGTGTCCTCTTGGAACTTATTTTCTAATAGGATGGACAATAATCAAATAAGCATATGGATAGGCAGGAGGACCTCTAAGCACGGTAGGCCCTGGCGGGTAAATTATGAGTGAAGGGCGAGTGGCGGAGGGAGACTGCTTCACAGAGAGTCGTCGTCTCTCCAACGTGGAGCAGGCCTGGGCATCATCTACAGGTGCTCTGGGCAGGTGCTTCTGAGGCCACAATCCTTCAGCCTGCTAACTTTGCTTTATCTAATTTATTCATTCATTTGATAATTCCTTTATCATTGTTGAGCCCGTGAGTGTGAGGTTCTGACCTTGGCTCTGAGGATCCAGAGATGGTTAGGGCCTAATCCTGCCCTTGAGGAATTTGCAGTCTAGTGGTGAGAGGGACTTGGAGATGTCAGATTGCAGTGGATTCCAATTACAGCAGAATGAAGGAACTGGGACTGTGGCTCCCTTTGTGTCTGCTCAGCTCCTAGCCCAGGGCTGCTTTGTGGTCGGTCTTCAGTGACCATCTGTGCAACTGCATTGAACGGGTGGCATGGAACTGCAGATGGGAGAGAGAAAGCAGAAGGATAGGCAGGGAGGCAGAAGTCGCTGCAAATTCGAGTGGCTTAGTACCTTAAAGAAGGCTCCGGTCAGGGGCTGCAAGGCAGCTTCGTTCTTCATTTGAAGCTACTTCCTGCAGAACCAATTGCTGAAGCCCTTCAGAAAGCAGCAGGGAAGTATCACTTGCCCAGAAAACATCCTGATTTAGTGAGGATGGTGCTTATGGCATACATCCGAGAGGAGGAACCAGATTCTATGTCTTTCATATTTGTCGCAGAGCCTATTAGAGTGCTTAATATATATGTATATAAGTATACGTATTTGGTTTTTTGATTGGCTTGAGGTCTAGAACCAAGAAGGAAAAGCATTTTTGGTTTCTAAAAGACTGTACTCTCTGTCCCCTAACAGAAGATGTGCCTCCAGAATGTCAAAAGACAGTTTAAAAGGAGAAACACAGGATTATGCGTTCCTCCTGGTTATTGCATATAAATTGCTTCTTTGCCTGAAAGATCATGTTCTGTGGGGACCAGCAAGTGACTGGCTTAATATTGTTGGTCCCTGTGCCATGGAGGGAATTGAGTCCTTCCCCCCAGTCGTGGGGTGATTGTGTCTAGAATACCAAGCGTGGGAGGCAGGCATTAATTAGGGCTAACGGCCTGTAATTGGAGCTGCCTTTGTTCCTCCGTCCATTCTCCAAGCCTGAGACTGTCAGAAGGCTCATTTTCAATGAAGCGTCATAATTAACACAGAGCCTAATGTGAAAGGCAGATGAGGTTGAAGCCCAGAATAGCTCTGAGCTACCCAAGGGTGTGGGTGCGCAGAGCTGTGGGGAGCAGGCGTGGGAAAGAGGAGGCTGGCATTCAGGTTGACCTCCAAATGTCTCCCTTTCAGGGAGGGAGTCTGGGGGTCAACACTGCAACCCGCCTTTCGCATTCCTGGAAGGAGTACTCTGAAACACTGAAATAGCCATGGCTGGATGGGAATTTCAGAATCCTGGGCTCCAGAAGTTTCAGGAACCACGCCTGGCGAGTCTCAAATCCTCTGCTTTCCTTTTTTTCTTGTTTGTAAGGGAAGATTTCCTCCCTCAAGAGACTGAAATCTTTTTTGGGTGGAAGCGTGGGGATGTGGGAGGGCTGGTAAATGTAATAATGTCTGCGAAGCCCATGGAGTGCCTTGCAAGAAAATTCAAGGTATTTCTCTTATTACTGCTGCTCTTCCAATTCCCCTGAACTCTGAGAACGCATTAAGTGATTACTTCAAGAAGAGGCGGATAGAGAAGCAAGACTAATATGTTTCTTTCTTTGGCAGCTTCCACACAGCAGAGGACCCTAAGTGCACTTATGATCACTCTCATATTCCCACTTTTCCCCTCCTCGGTTCTGCATTTAGAACCGTTCTCAGTTTAGAACATAAGGAACTAAATACCTGCAATTTATCTCCTAAGAAGACCAGATTTCATGAACCTTCCAGCAGGTGGCTTGCAGCACCCCTTGCACACATGCACAAATGTTTACTTAATTCTGTGCCATTGGAGAATTGGAGAAAGTGAAGGTGGCGGAGTGCCTCTGCCGCATCCCGACTCCAATTAAGAGAGAGGGACAAAAAGAAAAGAGAAAACTGTTGAGTGGTCTATCAGGTCTCTACCTCCTTGGACTATGCAAACAAAAGTTGTTGGCTTCATTTCCAGCCTGAGCTGTTTATTGGAAGGGGATCCCTACATATATGTAGTTTTCCTCTTCCTATCAGAGGACATACCGGAGGAGTGTCACACGATGCTAGGTGAAAAGAGAAAAAGGCAGTGATTGCTAACTTGACACGAGATGACCGCCACACTGGGGATATTGTCTTACTGCACTTGTTGCCACAGGGCACTCCCATGACTTGGGAACCTCAAGCCATGTGGCTCCTCTGGTGAAGATGTGCAATGGCACCCAGAATATCCACAGCCAGCTGCAGATTCTCAAATGCTGGAGGCACCACATGCAGAAACCAGCGGCCTTGTTTCTGTAGAGCATTTTTAGACCATAGTGGTTTGGTTTTTTTAAAAATCCTTTCTCTTGGGCAGTAATCCGCTAAGTCAATATGTTGCTTCATCAGTAGCTTCCTCTGGATCATTTGGATTTTCATTCTGATGCTTGGCCAAATTGGCCAAATTGGGGATAAATCATTTCCCCATCTCAGAACAATCGGGGCCTGAATTGTTATAGACATTGTTTTCTAATTTTTCAAACTTCCTTCATTATTTAGTAATTTACCTGAGCCAAAATATTTGCAAGTGCAAGTAATATGAGCCAAAGCCAGACAGTGTAAGCATCTGAAAGTTACTTGGGGAAAAGTCACTGGGTAGCTGAGAATGAGAGCTTTGGGGCTGACCGGGGACTTGCAGCCAGGGTTGAGGATGGTGTTCAGCGGGTGCACTCTGACTGACGGGGCCCTACTGAACCTCTTCTGACAGCAGGTACCCAATGTACTGGTTGTTTCGTTGCTTGAATGTCACATGTGCGTGCAGCTCAGTGCTCTGGTTTTGACAGTGGCCCCCAGGTGTTTTGAAGGAAAGATGGTGTTGCTCTCCATATACCGCACCTTAGAACTCTGGAGATACAAACCTTGAATATATACAGTTTTTAGGTAAAAAAATAAAGGCTGCAGATAAAGCCCCAGATCCCTGTACTTTCTCCATAATAAAGTTTTTTGGCCAACTTTTCTAAGATGTTAGAAGTTAGAGAAGCATGAGAAAACTGCTTTCAGGAAACCCAAATTTTAGACAGCTAGAGATTAGGAAAGACATGTGGGAAGAGATTAGCAGATGGGGCTGTAAATAGGCCAGTTGTGAAGGACATTGAATATTGTGCTGTAGTTGTATGGAAAAGAACACCAAGGACATGGGTTAGTGTCTCAGCTCCATTATTTAAACACCCAGGTAACTCTGGAAAAGTCACATCACCCCCCAATTCTCAGTTTCTTAATCTATCAGATGGGGAGAAGACCACACTGAAGAGACCTAGGCTCATTCCATATTTCTGCTCTGCTATCCTCAGACTGTCAGATTAGCTGCTCTCGTGGTTACAAGAGGGCTGCTGCAGCTCCTAGCATCACATAATTATACACCAATGTCTGAAGGCAAACACAGGGCCTACTGCATTTCACCAATTATAAGATGTCATTGGCTATAAGATGCACCATTATTTGATATACCACCACAAAAGAAACAGCACCACCAATTAGATTATGACAAGGTATTTGCTGTCAAATGCATCCTGAGTTAGCTAATCAATGAAATACAATGTACAATATATTTTCCTAGTGTCTGTAAGAATGTCTCTAAAAGCTTTTGCCACACCATTCCCCCTCTGTCAGCAGACTTCCCACATGCCAGCCCTTAAACCAATCCCTGGAAGTACCACTGTATCTGCCTTATTTTGTGTATGTCCTCCTGGTCTTTCTCCTGGGCCTTGGATGTTAGCAGCTGCTGGTGTAGCACTGTGGGCCAGTTCCATGCAAGCCCACTGCATTTGGTTAGGTCTCTGGCTTCTGCCACCACTTCTGCACTGAAGTGAAGCACCATGCCAGGGGCTACTCCTTAGGGGGCAAACTCTTACCAATGGAAGACAGAGATTGGAAGGGACTTGTAGATAAATTGCTTCTCTATTCCCCCCTCTGGTGGCCGGGTCTGAGACACTGGTTTTTGTTGTAGTTTGTCTGGAGACATCTTGAGTGGATCAATAACTTTGTGTCTCTTTGTGAAATGGGGACCAACCTGGAAAAGCGTCAACTTTTAGCTCCCATTCTTTCTGCCTTTGCTCTTTACACCCTGGCATCACACCTCCCAGTACATATTTGCACTTCAGCCTCGCCTCAGCCCTTGTTTTCTGTGGAAACAGGTTGATGCCACCACTATAATTACCTCAAACCAATCAGGATTAGTTCTAGTTACTTGAGGGAGGAGGGGACTTCAGGAGAAAACTAGGGCTCTGCTGATATGGCAGAGAGATGTCGCTATGGAGTGGACGATCAACAGTGTTTGACTAGTGCCTGCCCTGCTTCACTGGGTTGTTATAAGAGTTAAATGAGATCATGAGGTGTGAATGCACTCAGTCAACCATAAAATAACATAAAAATTTAGTGTTGTCATTAGACTTATGACTATTGATAAGTTCTAGAACCTTACTATTAAGTTACTCGTTTAACAAAAAATTATCTAATGGGCACCTATTATTTGCCAGTCACCTGGCCGGCATAGACCTTGCAGGCTTCTTATCTATGGGGGAAATGAGCAAATAAATGACGTGTGATTACAGTTTTCTAGAGGGAAATAGAGGGTATATAGTAAGAACCTAGCTTTGGGAGGTCAGACAAATCTTCCTGGGCAAAATGATATATAAGGTGAGACCTAGAGGATGACGCGGGGATGGGTGGTTGTGAGTGGAAGGGAGTGCTGGGTAGAAAGAAAAGCATACACGAAGGTGAAGAGTGAGAGAGGGCTTGGTGTTCTTTGTGGCTAAGATGGTAAAGGCGAGTTGATAAACCCTGGATTCCAGGAAGTTTGAATTGAATCGCTAAGGCAGTGAAGAGCCGCTGAAATGTTTAAGAAGGGTAGTTTTAGACAATTTTCTTCAATAATGGTAGAATGAATGGACTATTAAGGGGAGGGGAGGCAGGATGGGAAGCAAGCGAGGAAGCTGAGATGCCCCTACGTATATGTGGTATTTCCATTTGTTTAATTCAATTTTGAGGAGTTTTTCTTAGTATGAATATTCTTCCTAATTTAGGATTTCATGAATATTACAGACCCCACATATGTCTCTAACGCCCCCACATATGTCTCCTAAAGGAGAGGTTAACATTTTCAAGTAAAGGATAGAAGAGATCTTCGTGGTCTTTACCCCGACAATCATCTGCATAATGGCTCTCCTTTGTCGGTGCTGTTAGTTCTGATTAGATTGCAGGGGTACTAATGAGAGCAAGGTCAATAATGTGACTCCCCAGGGGAGCCAATTACCCCTGCAGAGAGAAGAACAACAAACTGAATTTCTATATGTGGCTAATCATCTGCAGCCCTGAGCCAGTGCTTACAGTGTACAAGGGGCGGAACCACTAGTTCACTCGCTCATTATTTTTTGATTTATTCATTCATTTATTTGTTTATTCCTTCCTTCTATGTTAGTCAGCTCAGGCTTCCATAACGAAATACCGCAGATTGGGTGGCCTAAACAGCAGACACTTACTTTCTCACAGTTCTGGAAGCCGGGAGTCCCAGATCAGGGTGCAGGCTGGTTCAGTTCCCGATGAGGATTCTCCTCCTGCATGCAGATGGCTGCCTTATTGCTGTGTGCTCACGTGGCCTTTCCTCAGTGCCCGTGGAGAAAAGAGTGTGAGCAAGCTCTCTAGTGTCTCTTCTTACAAGGGCCTGATCCCGTCACGAAGGCCCACCCCCATGACCTCATCCAACCTTAATTTATCTCCCAAAGGCCGCATCTCCAAATCCCATCATATTGGGCGTACGGCTTCAATATGTTGAATTTGGGGGACACAAACATGCAGTTGATAGCACTTCTTTTTTGCCTTCCTCCCTTCAATCTTTTATTTTTTTCCATTTAACCTGCGTTTATTGAATATCTTCTGTGGATGTACTATGGTGTTAGGCACTGTTGGTACAAAAATAAGCTAACATATGTCTTACTTCAAAGAGGTGTGGTGGGGAAGGAGAAGCAAGAAAATAAAAGATGCCAGTGTGGTGTGCGAGTACTTTAAAATAGTTATGCGTGAAGTGAAAGTACAGAGGAGAAATATACACCTTTATAAATATAACCTTCATGGTGTGGGGCAACGAGAAGGAGGAGGGAAAGGAGTGGGACATGGCCTATTATTGAGGAGGGAGCCTTAGGAAGTGCTTCAAAGGAGAATAGATACTTGAGCAGTCTTAAATGAAAGGAGACCTCAGCCTGGCTGGGCTGTTGGAGGTAGGGCTGGGCTTGGTACTCTACCTACAGGGAATGCACAGGAGGAGTCTAAGGTATGTGACAGCATCATGTGTGCAGGGAACAAGTTTGTCATGAATGGAGCGACCTGGGAGAGTCAACAAATGAGGCTGCGAAGGCGGGCAAGAAGAAGATCATGAGCGTCCTCTGTACCCTGTTACAAAGTCTGAATTTATTTTGAAGACATTAAGATGCTCCAAAGGTTTTAAAGGGGGGAGTGACATAAACAGATATACATTTTTGGAATGTGGATGAATTTAGGAAAAGGGAGGATGGATAGGCAAGGTTGAAAGCAGAGAGACGATTACAGTGCTGTTTGTGAATCTGCTCCCAATGTTGTTTGTCCTATTGACCGGGGATCAAAACTATCCCATACAGGATGGTTTTGCCCATACAAGATGCTACATAGAGGTGGAGAAGGAGAGCAAAACTACTGGGGTTTGGATCAAGTAAATATGAATATAGACACTGTTCAAGAGAAAATGCTCACCATATGTGGGAGGCAGGTTCTAGAAGATTAGGTGACTAAGGAAATTTATGAATTCCATAATAATAATGAAATTTTCACCCTTTTAACCACTTTTTAATCTAGCATATGCTTTGTTTTTCTTTAATTGACAAAGTCAAGAACATCAAACATTCTGAAATAATGCTACATGCTTGGTTTGAGAAAGGGCCTCATCTCCCTGTGTAAGAGACAGCATGGCTTGTTACAGTGGATGGTGACTAATGCTATGAAGTCAGAACTGTGAGCATTGGTGATGACATATTCTTAAAAGTTTTCCTCTGACCTTGAGTTGCAGAACCAAGAAATAAATGGGAATATTATTAGATTTCTAAGTTTTCCCAAGGAGTTTCCATTTTGGATTCATAAAATCAGCTTGACATAACTCAAAGCTTCCTCTCCAGGTGAAATTCACTCAGTGGGATTTACTACCATACGGATGAAATTCTAATGAATGATAATTCCTCTCATCTTGTTCAGGAAAAAACAAATGCTGTTTACTCATCCCTCCCTTCCTGAATGGAGGAAGGACGTTTAATCTGCATGTCACTTTCTTTTGCCAGAAGTCAGTAACCCCTAGTATTTTTAGCTCTTTTTGAAAGTCCATTAGTAGCATTGGTTTTTTGAGACCTTTCCTGTGTTCTGCACTCACATCGCATATTTCTGGTTTCTGCTTGACCTCCAGGAGATTTTCTGGGGCTCTTCCTCTTTTATTCACCTTCCTGTTCATAAACCCTGCCTAGATTTCCTTAAGTCTCTTTCTGTCTTTCTACTTTTTATTTATTGTCTGGTTCTCATTTTTATCCTTTCTCAATGTTAGAGTTGTTCCTAGAATGTATGTCATTCCAAATAGCCACCCACATATGTCACAGGTTCAAGCTCTTGCACCTGTGTTCTCTTCAGCGATTGTGTGACCACCTCTCAGATGCAGGACATGAGAGCTGTGTGGGAGTAATGCTGTATGGTGACACACAGAATCTATAGGCACACAGTGATGACACTACATTAAAGGAGCTATCACTCTAATCGACAGTGTGTGATTGCCCCATTTTAAATCTAGGCAAATTATAGGGTGAAAACAACTTCTGGTGGAAATACCTTAATAGTTTGTTTATTAGACACTTAAGGAGAACTGAAAAACTTATTGAATAAAGAATGAGTGGTGCCAGTTCTGTTTGCTTCACTAGTTGAAAGTTGGGGTTCACTGTGGTGTGAGGTCAGAGAACAGAAAATAAATGGAATGATTCTCACCCTTGTAATTGCTTTCCTTTCTGTGTTTTCTGCCAAGAGAGGTGACATCCACTAGGCCCAAGGGAGATACGTGTATATAGGTATTAAAGAGTTAAAAAGCAAAGCCCTAGTTATACATGGATAGAATGAATTAAGCCTAAATTTTATCACACATAAGAGCTTTTAACTTCAATCTTTAGCTGAGGACATTTTCTATGTGAGGCAGGAATAGTCACACACAATTAGACATTATTGAGTCATGAGAGAAGGTCTTCCAGGCAGTCCAGAAAATATTTATTTCTCATTTAGAATCATGCCAGACTTAAAACAAAGCAAAACAAAATTAAACTACTTTCTTATGGAGCAGGAGTAGGCATATGATGAATTATACAGGCACGGTCACGTGACCTGTGAGCCTGTGTTGCAAGTATCTGTGCAGGAGCAGTCAAGAGGTAAAAGGAGAAATAGAAGAAGAGTGAGGGAAATAGAAAGACGCTGTCCTTCTGCATAGTCTGTTGGTGTAGCTGCCTTTGGATGGAGGGGGTTGTCAGTACAGTACAGTTTCAGTACTATAGGGCTTTTTCTTTTTTGAAAGACTGGCTTTATTATTTCGTTCCAAGTGTATGATGATTTTTCAGATGATTCACTGGTATACAAATACTAGGATTGAAACTTGTTTCAAAGAAATGTTAATTTTGGGGGCCGACTCAGTGGCATAGTGGTTAAGTTCACGCACTCTGCCTTGGCGGCCCAAGGTTCACTGGTTCGGATTCTGGGCACAGACCTCTGCACTGCTCTTCAAGCCGTGCTGTGGTGGCATCCCATATAGAAGAACTACAGGGACTTACAACTAGGATATACAATTACGTACCGGGCTTTGGGGCAAAAAAAAAAAAAAGAGGAAGATTGGCAGCAGATGTTAGCTCAGGGCCAGTCTTCCACACCAGAAAGAAAGAAGTGTTTTTTAAAGAATTACTTGCTTTGTAAAAGTTCGAAGAATTTTAGCTTCACTCTAGCTTCGTTCTCTTTGTGGGAAGCAAAATTAGCCTAATGCAAGATTTAGAGATTTCAAGCATTCATTTTGCTGAATTTTGACAAATATGTATACCACCACCATCAAGATATAGAACATTTTCATCACCCAGAAAGTCTGTCATGCCAATTCTAGTCAGTTCCCACATCCAACTGGCAACCAGTGATCGGCTTTCTATCACAAAGCTTAGTCTTGCCTCTTCTTGAATATCATATAAATGGAATCATACACTAGGGGCACTTTTTTCTGCCTGGCTTCTTTTCCACAAGCAATGTTTTAAGGTTTATCCATGTTGTTGTATGTTTCAATAGTTTTTTTATTTTATTAATGAGTGGTGTTCCATTATATGAATAAATTACAATGCATTTATTCATTCTCATGAATATTTAGATTTTTTCTAATTTTTGGTTATTGTGAAATAAACTGCTGTAAGCATTTTCATACAAGTCTTTTTGTGGGCATGTGTTTTCATTTATCTTGGTTACATACATAGGAATGGAATTATTGGACAAGGGATGGGTACATATCAAATTTGTAAGGAACTGCCAAACACTTTTCTGAAGTGATTGACTGTTTTGCATTTCTACCAGCAATAACGTGCAAGAATTCCAGTTGTTCCACATTCTCAGTAACGTTTGATATTGTCTGTCTTTTTAATTTTAGCTCTTTCAGTTAGTTTGAAATGGTAAGTGGTATTTCATTGTCCTTTTAACTTTCATCTTCCTGATAAATAACGGTTTTGAACACATACTTACGTGCTGTTTATGTGTTATAGTGTGTGCTCATATCCTTTTTGTGAAATGTCTGTTCAAGACTGCAGTCTACTATGTAATTGGGTTGTTTGTTTTCTTCTTCTAGTTTATAGCAATTATTTCTGTATTCTGGATACACATTCTTTGTCAGATATATGTAATACAAATATTTTCTATCAGATTGTGACATGCCTTTTTATTTCTTAACAGTTCTTATATGTGATCCTTACCAGTCCTACTGCTTTATTTTGTCCTCTCAAAGAAAGCTATGGCAACCTCAAGTTTGTGAGGACATTGTCCTATGTTTAGAAGTTTTTTAGCTTTTATATTTAAATGTATAATCCTTGTTGAATTATATTTTTGTGTCTAGTGTGAGGTAGGAGTTGAAATTTTAGTTTTTCTTATGTTACTCAGTTGGTCCAGCCATGTTTGCTGAAAAGACTTCCATTTTCCCTGTTGAACTATCTTGGTACCTTTGTCAAAATCAACTGATCCAATATTGTGTAGGTATATTTCTTAAATATTTTTCAAATCTATTCTTAACCCCCTAATACAGTGTCTTGATTACTACAGCTTTATAGATTGTTGTAGAATCAGTTAGCATAAGTCTTTAACTTTGTTTTACTTTTTCCAGATTACTTGGTATATCTAGGCCCTTTGCATTTACAGAAAAATTTTGGAATTATTTTGTCATTTTCTGCAAAGAGAGACTGTTTGAAATATTGTTTGGGATGATGCTAAATCTGACATCTTAACAATATTAAATCTCATGATAGTCTTCTTTAATTTCTCTTAGCAGTGTTATGTAGATTTCAATATAGAAGACTTGCCTACTTTCATTAAATTTATTCCAAAAGATATTTTTGATAGCTTTATTGAGCTGTAACTTACATAATATGAAAGACATCCATTGCAAGTGTAAAATTCAACGCTTTTGATAAATTTATAGATGATGTAAACATCATCTCAGTCCAGTTTTAGAAAATTTCCATCACCCAGAAAAGTTCCCTCATATTCATTTACAGTTAATCCCCATTCACCCTCCCAGCCCTAGGCAACTGCTGATCTACTTGATATTTCTATAGATTTGTCTCTGTAGGCATTTAATATAAATGAATCATACAACAGGTCATCTTTTGCAGCTGGCTTCTTTCATTAGCATAATGTTTTTGAGGTTCATTCTTGTAGGATGTATCAGTGGTCTGTTCCTTTCAACTGTTGAATAGAATTCATGGATATACCAAAATTTGTTTATTCATTCACTAGTTGATGGACATTTTTTCCTTGGTTTTTGGCTATTATGAATAAAGTTGCTATGAACATTCTTACACATGTCTTTGTGTAGATATGTGTTTTCATTTCTTTTGGGGTGGATTCCTAACAGTTAAATCAGTGGTTTCTATGGTAGGTTTGTGTTTAGCTTTTTGAGGAACTTGCAACTGTTCTCCAACATGGTTAAACTCTGTTTTTTCATCAGCAGTATACAAGGTTCTGGTTGCTTCACACACTTGCCAAAACATGCTATTGTCTGTCTTCGATTATAGCCATTCTACCAGGTGTGTGGTGGTACTTTGTTGTGGTTTCAATTTGCATTTCCCTAATGACTCATGATGCTGAGCATCTTTTTGGTCTCATTAACCACTCCTGTATCTTCTTTGGTGGAATGTCTACTCAAATCTTTTGCCCATTTTTAAACATTGGTTTTTTGTCTTCTTATTTTTGGATTGTAAGTGTTCTTTATCTGTTCTGAATATAAGACCTTTATCAGATAGATGATTTGCAAATATTTCTCCCAGTCTGCAGCTTGTTTTTTCACTTTCTTAATGATGTCTTTTGAAGGGTAAAGTTTTAAATTATGATGATGTCTAATTTGTCTATTGTTTCTTTTATGGCTTGTCCTTTTAACATCATATGTAACAACTCTTTGCCCAACTGTTGCTCACAAAAATTTTCACCTTTTTCCCTAAAACATCTATAGTTTTAATTCTTACATTTATGTCTATGATCCATTTTGAGTTAATTTTCTGTGTATATTGTGAGGTAAGGGTTCAAGTTTATTGTATTTTGTAATTAGATTTCCAATTATCACCAAACCATTTTTGTAAAAAGACTGTTTTTTCTCCCATGGAATTGTTTTGGCAATTTTGTGTGAAATCAAATGACCATAAATATAAGGATTTGTTTCTGGACTCTCAGTCCTGTTCCATTGATTTATGTGCTTATTCTTGAGCCAATATCACATTGGTTTTATTAGTTTGGCTTTATAGTAAGTTTTGAAATCAGGTAGCGAAAGTCCTCTAACTTTGTCTTTTGTTTTCAAAATTGTTTTTGGCTGTTCTATGTCCTTTGAATTCTAGGTCCATATACATTTTAGCATCAGCTTGTTAATTACTACAAAAAGCCTGCTGGGATTTTGGTGGGGATGCATTGATTTTATAAGCCAATTTGAGGACACTTGCCACCTTTTAAATTTCGAGTCTTCTAATCCATGAACAAGAAATACTTTTCCATTTATTTAGATCTTAATTTCTCATAACAATATTTTGTAGTTTTCAGTGTATAGGATTTGCATTACTTTTGATAATTTTACTCTTAAGTATTTTATTCTTTTTGATAATGAAATTTTCTTAATTTCAGTTTGCACCTGTTGATTGCTTCCTATATAGAAATACAATTGATGTTTCTATGTTGATCAATCTTGTATCCTGCAACCTTGATAAACTTGTTTATTAACTCCAGCAGTTTGTGTATGTCTGTGTTCATGTTAGAGCAGGGAAATCCTTGAATATAGGATCATATCATCTGACAATAAAGAGATTTAATTCTTTCTTTCCCTTCTGGATGTCTTTTATTTCTTTTAGTTGAGTGATTGCCCTGGGTAGAACCCCCAGTACAATGCTGAATATTGGTATCAAAGCAGATATCCCTACCTTGTGCCTGACCTTAGGGGGATGCATTCAGTCTTTAGGCATTAATTATGATGTTGGTTATGCAGTTTTCACAGATGCCCTTCATCAGTGTGGCAGGCAAAACAATGGCCCCTCAAAGATGTCCACATCCTAATCCCCAGAAACTATGAATATGTTACCTTATATATCAAAAGGAATTTTTCAGAAATGTTTAATGTTATGGACCTAAAGATGGTGACATTATCCTGGATTATTTACAGGGTCCACTCTAATCCCAAATGTCCTTCAAAACAGAGAATGTTTCCTGACCATCATCTGAGAAAGAGATGTGATGATGGAAAAAGGTCAGAGAGCTGCTGCATCACTGGCTTTGAAGAAGGAAGAAGGGAGCTGTGAATCAAGGAATACGGCAGCCTCTAGAAGCTACAAAAGGCCTGGAAATGAATTCTCCCCTAGAGCGTCCAGAAAGGAATGCAGGCATGCTGGCACCGTGTTCACCTGGAGAGACCCACATCAAACTTCTAATCTATAGGACTGTAAGAAAATAGCTTTGTGTTGTTTCAAGCTACTAAGTTTGTGGTGATTTGTCATGGCAACAGTAGAGATATAATCAAATTGATAAAGTTTTTTTATTCCTAGTTTGAGAATGTTTATCATACATGAAGGTTGGAAAGCCTCAAATGCTTTCTCTGGACCTATGTGCACGGGATAATGTGGTTTGTATCCTTTATTCTATTAACACGGTATTATATGATTTGTCACTATTCTTTTTATTCTACATTCTATTAACATTGCTAATAAATGGTATGTTACATTAAATGATTTTTGGATGTTAAACCAACTTTTCGATCTTGGGATAAATCCACTTGGTCAATACATAATCCTTTTTAAGTGTGCTGAACTCATGTTGCTACTATTTTGTTGAGGATTTTTACATGTGTGTTAATGAGGCCTACTGGTCTATAGTTTTTTGTGATGTCTTTGACTTTGGTATCAGAGTAATAGCAAGGATATTTTTACGCTATTGTAAGTGATATTGCTTTCCACTTCACTTTTCAATTGCTTGCTTTTTTGATTAGTGTTTTCTGTATCCAATCTGAAAAAACATATTTTCCTACCACAAAGTCATTATAATATTCTCATGTCTTTTATTCTAGAAGCTTAACAGCTTTAGCTCTTACATTTAGGTCTAATATTTATCTCAGGTTAATTTGGGAGCATGGTGTGAGGTAGAGATTTGCTTTATTTCTCCAAGTGGATAGTCAACACTTTTTAAAATTGAATTTCTTTAGAACCCTCGTTGAAAATCATTTCATGGTTTATGTGTGGGACTATTTCTTGACCATATGCTTCACTCAACTATTTGTTTATACTTTTGACATTACTACCAGTCCTGATGGCTATATCTTTGCAGTGAATCTTGGAGTCAGCTAGAATAAATCCTGAAACTTATTTTTTCATTTTCAATACTGTTTTGGCAATTCTGTGCCCTTTGCATTTTTATATAAAATTTAAGAAGTAATTACCAATTTCTATGGGAATACTTGCAGATATTTTCTTTGAACTTTATTGACTATATACATTAACTTTGGGAGAACTGACATCTTAAAGATATAAAGTCTTTCAGTTCATGAACTCACTATATCCTTTATTTTATTTGGATTCTCTTTTTTTCAGCAATGTTTTTTAGTTTTCAATGTGGAGACCTTATATTTCTTTATTGTATTTTTCCCTAAGTATTTTATATTTTTGGATGCTATTGCAAATGGTATTGCTTTTTAAAATGTATTTTCTTATTGTTCATTCCTAGTATATATAAATTGAGTTTTGTAAAAAGACTTTGTATCTTGTGACATTGTCAAATTCGCTTATTAGTTCTACTAATTTTAAAAGATTCATTGATTTTCTTCATATGCAATCATATCACTTGCAAAAAAGACAATTTCAATTCTTCATTGCCACTTTTATCTTTTTCTTTCTTTATTGCACTGGATATTGAAGTTAAATATAAATGGTGAGAGAAGACATTGTTGCCTTTTTCTTGATTTTAGGGGAAAAGAATTCACTATACCACTATTAAGTATAATATTAGCTGTCATTTTATTAGTAGATGCCCTTTATCAATTTGGGTTTTTTTCTATTTCTAATGTGCTGTGAGCTTTTTAAAAAATAAGTGAGTCTTGAATGTTATCAAATACTTTTTCTTCATCAATTGAAATTATCACAGGATTTTCCTCCTTTAATATTTTGATTTTGTGAATTACATGTATTCACTTTTGCGTTATAAACTAATATTATATTCTTCAGATGAACCATATTTAGTTTTGATGTCTTATCCTTTGTATGTATTGCTGGATTTGATCTAATAAAATTTTGTTGAATATTTTTGAGCCTCTGATCATGAGGGATAATGGTCTGTAATTTCCTTGCCCAGTTTCGATATCAGGATTTTCTGGCCTGATAAAATAAGATGTGAAATGTTCTCTTCTTATCTATTTTCTGAAAACATATTTGTAATATTGGCATTATTTTTTCCCTAAATGTTTGATAAACTTCATTAGTGAAGCTGTATGGATCTCTCATGGAAAGTTTTAAAATTATGAATTGAATTTCTTTAATGAATTCATTTTCAGGTATTCTATCCCCTGTTGTGTCAGTTTTGGCAAAGAAAATTGTTCCTTTTAAGTTGTTGGAGGTGTTGGCATAGCTTTGTTCACATTGTATCTGTGTTGTTATTTTTAATGTTTGTAGGATCTAAAGTGTTGTTTCCTCTTTCGTTCTGGATGTATATTTTTAAAATTTTTAAATCTGAATCAGTCTTCTAAGGAGTTTATCAATTTTTTTTTTAAATAATTTTTTTTTTTTAGATTTTTAAAATTTTTTTTCCTTTTTCTCCCCAAAGCCCCCCGGTACATAGTTGTATATTCTTCGTTATGCGTCCTTCTAGTTGTGGCATGTGGGACGCTGCCTCAGCGTGGTTTGATGAGCAGTGCCATGTCTGTGCCCAGGATTCGAACCAACGAAACACTGGGCTGCCTGCAGTGGAGCGCGTGAACTTAACCACTCGGCCACGGGGCCAGCCCCGAGTTTATCAATTTTTATTGTTATTTTTCAGAGAACCAAATTTTGGCTTTGTTGATTTTTCTGTATTGGTAGTCAGTTACCTATTTCATTGAATTCTGCTCTTAAAGTTATGTTTTCTCTTTTTGTATTTATTTTGAGTTTATTTTTACTTTTTTTCTAGTTTAAGGTAAAAGCATAGATTATTGATTTTACACCTTTTTTTAAAAGAAGCCATAATATAAGTTCTTAAAACTGTAAATTTCCCACTAACGATTGGTTTAGCTGAATTCCACAAATATTGATAAGTTGCATTGTCATTCTAATTTATTTTGATTTCTTTACTGATTCTGAAATTATTCAGAAGAGTATTTTTTAATATACAAATATCTAGAGATTTTTCCAAATATGTTTTTTGTTATTGAGTTCTAATGCAGTTCTATTTTAGTCAGAGAATATTATGTCAATCCTTTTAGCTTTATTGAAACTTGCATTATAGCCCAGTACATGGCCTATCTTGGTGAATGTTGAATGTGCTGTTGAGGAAAAAAAACATTCTGCTGCACATAGTGCAATTTTTCTAAATGTTAAATACCCAAGTTGTGACAGTGTTATTCAAATATTCTTATTGATTTCTATCTTCTTGTTTTATTGCTTAGAGAAAGGTGTTAACACCTTCAACCATGTGGATATGTTCTTTTCATTGTTTCTAGTTTTCCATCACGTATTTGAGAGCTTTTTTATTAGGTGCCCAGATATTTAAGATCATTTTGTCTTCTTGGTGAATGGTCCCTTTTCTCATTCTCAAGTTCCCCTCTTAATTTTTTGGAATGCTCTGTCTTCGTTTAGTTTGTCTGATATTAAAAAGTCACATAAGCTTTCTTATTTGAATTGTTTGCATAATGTGTTTTTCTTTTTGTCCTTTTACTTTTTACCTTTTTTCCTTCATATTGAAAGCGTTCTTATCATGTATGAAAATCTTTGCTTTTTAATTAGCATGTTGGGTCTACTTACATTTAACGTATCTATTTCTATATTTCGATTAGGTCATCTTGGTGTTTGTTTTACTATATTCCATGTATTATTTGTTCCTGCTATGTTGCTTTACTGCTTTTTTTTTGGTGATTCAAGTATTTTTCAGTATTGTATTTATCTCCTCTATTGACATGTTTGTGTTTTTTGTAAGTTATTTCTCTAGGGATTCCAATATGCATCTTTAACTTACCATAGTCTACTTTAAAATATATTTTATTACTTTATGATCAACTTAAAAACCTTACAATAATACACTTCTTTTTACCACCTCCTACACTTTGCACATGTGTGTTCGTGTGTGCATAATCTTTTACATTTATTATTTACTGGCGTTGTTACTCTTTTGGGTGCCTTTTCTTTCCTGCAGAATCAGGCTCCTCTCTGACATTATTTTTCTTCCACCTAAGGAAATTTTTCAGTGTTTTTAAAAGTCTGTTGGAAAACAATTCTTCCAGCATTTGTATGTCTGAAAATATCTGTTTTTCTTACTTTTGAAAGATGTTTTCACTGGATGTAGAATTATAGATCAAAGGAATTTTTCTTTTAACACTTTAAGGATGTTGTTCCATTGTCTTTTGGCTCCAATCTTTGTAATGACAAGTTAGTGAATATTATTATTGTTATGAACTTTTATGTAGTTCTTTTTTTCTGTCTACTTTCAAGATCTTCTCTTTATCTTTGGTTTTTTGAAGTTGACTATAATGTGCCTAAGTGTGATTTTTTTGATATTACACTTCAAAATATAAGATATTGTGTAATACAGCATATTATGTAGGTTTTGCTGAGATTCTGTGATCTGTGGGGTGGTGTCTTTGTTCAATTTTGGAAGATTCTTGGTCATTATGTGTTAAAGTATTTATTCTGCTTCTCTTTTTCTCTTTATCTTCTAGAACTCCAATTACATAGATGTTAGATTATCTGATATCCCTGCCTTTCCTTATCTTAGATGCTCTGGATCATTTTTATTGATTTTCTGTTTTTGTTTTGATTTGGATAATATATATTGACCTGTGTTAGCACTGACTGATGTTTTCATCTGCTGAATATAGTTCATCCAGTTTACAATGATAATCCCATTGAAAAAAATTTCATTTCAGATACGGTATTTTTCACGTTTGGCATCCATATGGTTCTTTTTTTAAAAAAGACAGTAGTAAACCAGACTTTATTTAGGGAAACTACTACAGTGCGGTCTGTAGTAAGGAAAAGAGATTGAGCTCAACTCCCTGGTTTTTTTTGTATAGTTCTCATCTCTTGGCTGAAATTCTCTATCAGTTCACACTTTTTCTTCTTTTACATTTTCCGTTAGGAATATAAACATATGTTATTTCACCTGGGTTTTCTCTGTGTCTGTTTGTATTGCTTGTTTCTTCTCTTGATAGTGGGCTACATATTCTTACTTATTCCTGTGTGCTGGACATCATGTGTAAAATAACAGTAGAGACTGAACTAAGTAATATTGATACTAAAAAATGGCTTACCACTTTTTTTGTCAAGTGCTTTTAGAGGCTGGAGTCATTCTAATCTGGAGTTGGTCTTGGTTTAGGCTGTTTTTACTTTTGTTAGATTCATTTCATCAAGTCTTCAGGTTATCTGAGGGCAGGCACAGAACCTTTCCCTTAGCAAGGCTTTGGATACAAGGGTTTGTATCTGTTCTCTGGCCTGCCATTAGACGCCAGTTGGCTATGCTCACCTGCGCCTCACTGATTCTTTTCCTGGTGTCTTGCCCATCCTTCTAGTGCAGAGGCTACTGCTTTGTACTCAGCATACAGACTGGAATTCCTGTGTTGTTTCTCTTAGTTTTCATGCTCCATCTTCAGACTTTGTGGGACCCATGCTGCTGCTGTTTAGGGGTTTAAATCTACTGTATTCTATTTGTTTGTTTGTTTCATCTGTTCTTTGTTCCTTTTTTCTTCTTTTACCACTTTTTTTTAGATTAATTCAGTAATATTTATAATTCCATTTTATCTCCCTTTTTTGTTTTATTATTTTCTGCCCTTGCCCCAGCAACAAATGGCCACTTCCTGAACTCAAGGTAAGGCCTAAAATGCTCATGGGATTTCTTTAAGTTCTCTTGCATTTCCTTCAGACTTCATCAGGCCCCTTAAGGCTGCAGCTCAGGTGTTATCTCTCAGCTTTCTTTCTGTATCCCCATTGTAGACAGTCACTGCTTGGAATTCAGTGTAAGGTTTGGAACTATCATGAAGTTTCTCTCCACTCTTCTACTCTACCCTGAGACTTCAGCAGGCCCTTCTTACTGGCACCATAGGACGTGACTTCTCTCCTCCTCTGACCCCAGTCTTTCTCAGAAGTACTCGGGAAAGGCCCTTAGAAAAGAACTGAGGGTGGTGCAGACTCCCCTTGGGTCTGAGGCTTCTAGGGATCATCAGTTGCCATGTCAACCCATCCTTGAGCTTTAAAAATATGTCATAAGTTCAACTATTTTCTTCTTACACTTTCTACAGCAGCTTCTTCCTCCTGCTACTGCTTCAACAAGAATGCAGGCAACTCTGGGTCCCTTTTCTTTTATGATCGACTTGTAAATTTTTGGATTTTAATTTATTATTTTTTTGTGACTTCAATTTTGATTTTGTAGTTTATGTGGCAGCAACTCACCCAATGAATATTTTTTATTTCAGATATGATGTTGTTCCAGTATACTATCAGACTTTCTATTTGGTTTCTATTTTAGTTTTTATTTCTATGCTGAGGTTTCCCCATTGGTTCATACATTAGTTCCATCTTTTTCTTTTTCTTTTTTCTTTGTGAAAGATTAGCCTTGAGCTAACATCTGCTGCCAATTCTCCTCTTGTTGCTGAGGAAGACTGGCCCTGAGCTCACATCCAGGCCCATCTTCCTCTACTTTGTATGAGAGATGCCTGCCACAGCATGGCTTGACAAATGGTGTGTGGGTCTGCACCCGGGATCCAAACTGGCAAACCCCACACCACCAAAGCAGTTCCACTGCAAACTTAACTGTTGTGCCACCAGGCCGGCCCCATATCTTTTACTTAATGTCACTGAGCATAATATTAACAGCTGTTTGAAGATCTTTGTACACAAATTCTAGCATCTGTTTCTATTGACTGGTTTGTCTCTAGATTACAGTCACATTTTCCTGCTTATTTACGTGTCTAGTGATTTTAAACTTTGATAACAATTTTATTTGATTTGTGTTATTATGGTATAAGTTTGCCATCCTTTTGCATTTAACCTATTTTCATCCTTATATTTAAAGTGGAATTCTTATAGACAGCATATAATTGGGCCTTGCTTTTTTTATCCAATTTGAAAATTATAGTCTTTAGACCATTTACATTTAATGAGAATTGATACAGTTGGGTTTAAATCTACTGTATTGCTATTTGTTTTTTTGTTCCATCTGTTCTTTGTTCCCTTATCTTCTTTTGCTACTTTCTTTTAGATTAATTCAGTAATATTTATCATTCCATTTTATCTCTTTTTTTGGTTTATTAGCTATAAGTTTTTTCTTTTATAGTAGTTGCTTTGGGGTTTATAGTATGCATTTTTAAATGACCATATTCTACCTTCAAAAAATATTATTCCATTTCTCATATAGTATAAGAATCTTACATTATTATACGTCCATTTCCCTTCTCCCATCCTCTGTGCTATTATTGTTAAATATTTTAGTTCTACATATGTTATAAACTCCACAACACACTACTCTTACTTTTGCCTATTAAATGGTCTATTATCTTTTAAGGAGATTTTAAAATTCAGAAAAAGTTCTATATATTTATCCATATATTTACCATTTCCAGAGATCTTCTTTCCCTTTTATAGATGCTGATTTCTACCTGGTATTTTCTTTCTGTCTGAAGGGCTATTATTAAAAACTTCCGTAGTGCAAGTCTGCTTGTAAGGAATTATTTCAGCTTGTGTATATCTGAAGACTGTTTCTCCTTCAGTTTGACAGATACTTTCACTGGGTATAGAATTCTCTGTTGATAAATTTTTCTTTCTAGAGGTTTGTTGAACTTCTTTGAGCTGTGAGTTTCTATTTCTCATCAAATATGTAGTGGCTGTTGTTTCTTCAAATATTTTTTTCTGCACCCTGTGTCACTTATTCAGAAACTCCAGTTACATGTACACTGGATGATCGAAGGTCATCACTGCTGCTGCTTTCTCTTCTGTCTTTTTTCTGTGTTTAACTTTGTTTTCGTTGCTATGTCTTCAATTTTACTAGTGTTTTCTTCTGTAGAAACAAATCAGCTTTTAACCCCATCTAGTATACTTTTCATCTCATATGTTTAATATTATAAGTACAGTTTGGGTCTTTTTAATGTCTATCTGGCCTCTATTTAACATTTCTAGTCTTTCTTCTACCTACTTGAACAAATGGAATATAGTTATAATAACTGTTAATGTCCTTGCCTACTAATTCTATCTTCATGTCATTTATTTATCTCTTTCCAAGGATGGATTTTTATCCTCATTATAGGCTTTATTTTTTAAGCTTCTTTGCATGTCTTATAATTTTGGTTAGATGACAGCAATTTTACATTTTACTTTGTTGGAATGCTGGATATTTTCATATTTCTAGAAACATTCTTGAGCTGGGTTTTAGGGCACAGTTAAGTTGCTTGAAAACCATTTGATCATTTTAGGAATACTTTTAAGCTTTATTAGATGGCACTAGAGAAGGCTTTATCTAGAGATAACTTTCCCTACTTTCACTGCTACAGCAATACTCTTGTGAATTGCGAGGATTTTCTACTCTAGTGGAGGAAAGATGAATTACTTTGAACCATGTGTGAGTTCTAATTTTTCTCTCTATTCTTTTTTGGTATTTCTTTCCCCAGTCTTGGGTGATTTCTTTACATGTATACTCTAATTAGTACTTAGCTGAAGACTTGAGGCAGACCCTCTGAAGTTCTCTTTCAGTGAATTTTTCTCCTCTCCAGTCCATTGCCATTTGAAGTCTGGTCACATTGACCTTCCAGTATCACATCTGCATCTTGTCAACTCAAGGAAATTACTGGGCTCGGTCTTGGTTCCTCCTCCCTTGCCCTGCATCTTTGAAGCTCTCTTCAGACATTAAGATGGAACAATTGTAGTTCTTCCCTCATTTGTTTCCCTTTTCTCACTGATAATTGTCTTCTACTGCATGATAGCCTATGCCTTCACAACCATTGTTTTATATATTTTGTGAATTTTTTAAATTGTTTCAGGTGATAGGATGAATCCAGTTTCTGTTACTTCATGTTGACTCAAATGAAAGTATATTTTGATGCAATTTCAAATGTACAGAAAAGTTTCAAAAATACTGTAAGGTATGCTAATGTTCCTTTCACTCATTTCCACAATTATTTATATTTTGCCTATTTGCTTGTTCTCTCTCTCTCACTGTATGTTTTTCCTAGAAAAAAATTTTGAAAGTATGATCAAGACATTGTGTGCCTTTGTAGTTAAATATATCAATGCACATATACTAAGAACAAGGGCATTCTCTTACATAATGAGATTAGAGTTATAAAAACCAGGAAATTTGATATAAATATGATACTGTCATCTCATCCTTTTTATCAATTGTCCCAATAATGTCCTGAATAGCAATTGATTATTTACAGTCCAGGATAAAATCCAGGATCTTGCATTACCTTTAGTTGTCACATCTCTTTAGTGTCTAATTTGGAACAGTTCCTCAGTCTTTGTGCTTCTTGACCTTGATATTTTTTTAAGCCATATACTTTGTAGAATGTTTCTCAATTTTGATTCATTTGATGTTTCCTCATGATTAGATTCAGGACATGCATATTTGGCAAGAATACTACTGAAGCAATAGAGTATTCTCCTCAGTGAATCTTATTAGGAGGTACATAATGTCAGTTTGCTCCCAAATTGGCTGTGTTAACTTTGCTGACTTGGATAAATGGTGTTTTCCAAGTTTCTTTATTTAAAAAATTTCCCCTTTGTAATTAATAAGTAACTTTGGTGAAATATTTTTAAAATATATGAATGTGTAGCTGTCATCAAACTTTTACCTACCAGTTTTAGCATCCAATGATGATTTTCCAATTCTATCAGTCTCTCTATGTTTATTAGCTGGATTCTATTATGAGGAAATATACTTTCCTTGCTCTCCTATTTTTGTGATGGTAAACTCATGGATTTTTAAATTTTATCAGTGAATTATAATACATTATCATCATTATTTATTTTGACACTCAAATTGTCCCAAATTTGACCAGTGGAGACTCCCTCTGGCTGTACCTGTGATCTTTTGATGTCTTCATGTGTCTTTGAGTATTTTCTCAGTTTCTGGCCTAATGTGTAGGCTTTGTTTGTACTTTCCCTACATTAGCCCTGGAATTGTCATTTCTCTAAG
Organism: Equus asinus; assembly: GCF_041296235.1. Taxonomy (NCBI): domain Eukaryota; kingdom Metazoa; phylum Chordata; class Mammalia; order Perissodactyla; family Equidae; genus Equus; species Equus asinus. The sequence goes on from NC_091814.1 coordinate 45,097,088, forward strand.
AGGTCTTTAGTTCCTGGTAAGGATAATAATATTTAGAAACCAAGATATGGGCTTGGTGCACAATGTGTGCTTATTATTACTGATGTACCGTCACTTCTAGGCCCTCTAAGTGACATAGCTTGAAAAACTACACACACACATGCACACACATACACACACATTCTTAATTCTACCTATATCTATATATTAAAAAGCATGAGTTTATTCTTATATGTTCAATTCAAATCCAATACCACAGGATATATGTTATTCTTCCTTTTCCCCATGTTTTAAATCCATTCTTCAACAGTGGGAAGCCTGGCTCCCCATATCCTCTGTGTATTCATTGCTGAAGCCTAGAATCAGGGGTGCACTGGCAAATGTTTAACAAATTGCTTTTCAAAAAGCAAAGCAAAATAAAACATAAAACAAAATTAAAAAGCCTGATTTATAGCATTTGCCTATTTTAATAGTGTGAATAATTCCTCCATAGCCAAATTCAATCTGCTAGCATGACTGCATCACCGAATGCAGAGTTGGGAGGGGATGTGCACAGTTAAGGTGGGATAAGTCAGTTGTCAAACTTACATGCCATGACGTGGAATGCACAAGAAGTATGTCATAACTGCCAACCCATACTTTTCTAAAAAGAAAATTTATTAACAAGAATTCAATATTTATTTATAGTTTTTTGAGGTAAAATGTACATATATTGAAATAAACCTTATGTGTACAATATCAGTGAGTTTTGATATGTAACCAACACCTGCATTAAGATCTAAAACATTTCTATCACTAAAATGTTCTCCGATGCCTCTTCTGAGTCAATTAGACGCTTAGAGACAAGTACTATTCTGATTTTTTTCATCATAGACTAGCTTTGACTATTCTAGATCTTCACTATAAATAAAATCATATGATATACACTTTTTTGTATCCTGCTTTCTTTTTTCATTCAGCAAAATATATGCCAGATTCATCCTTGTTGATGCATATATCAGCAGTTTGTTTATTTATGTTGCTGAGTAGTATTTAATTCTATGAATGTACTAGTCTTGGGGTAATTTTATTCCACTATTGAGGCAAAATCATTCTTACTATTCTACCTGATGCTCCCTGGATTATGAGGTTTTCCGTTTTGGCTGGTGGAACTATTCTCAGCCTAGGTGAGCTCTGGGAACTGCTGCCTCTAATCTTTTTGGTTGCTTGTTTCCCGGGTCTTGGGTAGTTTCCTTGCGTGAATCTGAGGATCAATACTCTGAATATTTGGGGGAACCCTCTGCAGATTTCCAGAGCTCACTTTCTCTCTCTTTCTCTCTCGGCAGCTCTCCTTTTTGTAGTAGTCTGACCTCTGAACTCTAGCTGTCTTTCCTCCCCATACTCCCTGCTCTGTCTCATCAACTCAGGAAGACCAATAAGTTCTGTCTGGATTCTTCCTTTATGCTCCACAGCCAGGAAACTCTCCAGACAATGAGCTTAAGCATTCACAGGATTTAACTAATATATTTGCATTATCTGAGATATCACTTTCATTGACTAATTAATATCCAATATCTTGAAAACCGTTGTTTCATGTATTTCCCCAGGTTTTCAGTTGTTTTGGGTTGGAGGATAACTCTGTTCTCTCTCTATAAAGTAGGGGCCCATATTTCTTTAAAAATTTTAAGTGAAGAGGAAAATGGTGGAGTAAAGAAGTCCAAAAGCCCATACCACCAAAAAAAATCAATGAAAAAACTGTCAGAATCAATATTTTAGGAGCTCAGAAAACTAACCAAAAGCTTGCAGCAACCAGGGAATAGTTAGTTAAGAAAACCCAGCTTAATCTCAGTAAGTACATTGAGGTTTGTGGCATTTTAACTTGCCTGGTCTCATCCCTACTCTGCATCTCAGTGGTAGCCTTGAAAATAGCAGTTTGTATTCTGGTACCGGTACTAGAGGGAGCAGAATGGACTTCGTTAGCAAAAGTTCGTGATGGACTTGACCTGTCTGGCCTCCTTGGTAGACCAGCTCAAAAAGCTTGCCTTTCTCTTGCCTAGCACAGAATTATCCTAGTGTTATAGCAGCTATTCAGGGGGTATTTGCCAAAAAATTTTACAGGAAAAGGTATTAGTTGTTGCTGACAGAAGGAATGAATAAAAGTTCAGGCAAAAAGTGGATAATAAATACATTTGAGAGGAATGATTAGAGAATGAGATGTTTGGGGGAAGAAGGACTCTGACAAACTCTAACATATTCTTGGAAATATGCATACCCAGGACTGTGCATACACTTAGGAAAGACCTGATAAGATCCTAAGCTCCCAGCTCTGTCTGATCTTCTGGCTCTGTATAAGCAGGAAGTGAAGGTTAAAGCAGAGATGTAAACTATGTGGCTTAGTTTGGAAGGCATGCCCTGGCACACTCAAGGGCTCATCTGTAAGACTAGGAGGCTTTTTAGGTTTCCTACATTTAAGAAAATCTTTATATAATCACTACCTGGCCAGTAAGCTAATGGAACAGAGACTTCAGTGGCCACATATGACAAGAATACAGCCTTTACAAAATTAGTTCAGAAAAGCCACTAAACAAACAACAACAACTACAACAAAGAACAATGGCAAAACTGTGGAGGGGGCAGAATCTGATTTCCAGAGTTGCTACATCATAACCTTAAAAGTGTTTAGTTTTGAACAATTACAAGATATGCAAAGAAACAAGAAAATCTGGCTCACACATAGGAAGAGAAAAGCAATCACTGGAAACTGTCTCTGAGGAAGCAGAGACATTGAATTTACTAGACAAAGACTTTTAATCCTCTATTTTAAATATGTTCAAAAAGTTCCAGGAAACCATGTACAGAGAACTAAAGGAAACCATGAGAATTATATCTCAAATAGAGTACATCAGTAAAGAGATGGGAATTTTTAAAAAGAACCAAATAGAAATTCTGGTATTGAAAAGTGAAATAACTGAAATGAAAAATTCACTTGAAGGGCTCAACAGCAGATTTTAAGGAGGCAAAAGAAAGAATCAATGAATTTGAAGATAGGTCAGTTGAGATTACACAGTCTGAGGAATATAAAGAAAAAAGAATGAAGAAAAATGATCAGAGCCTAATAGACCTATGAGATACTATCAAGCATACCAACATATGCACAATGGGAGGCCCAGAAAGAGAAGAGAGAGAGGAAGGGGAAGAAAGAATATTTGAAGAAGTAATGACTGACCATTCAAGAATTATTGAAAAATTCTAATTTACACATCCAAGAGGCTCAACGAACTCCAAGTAAGATAAACTTAAATGGATCCACACTGATACACATATAACCGAACTGTTGAAAGACAAAGACAAAGAGAGAATGTTGGAAGCAGCAAGAGAGAAGTGACTCCTCATAAACAAAGGATCCTCAGTAAGATTAGCAATTGATTTCTCATCAGAGCCCATGGAAGCTAAGAGGCAGTTGTATGACTCAAAATGCTGAAAGAAAAAAACCTGTTAGCAAAGAATTCTATCCAGCAAAACTATCTTTCAAAAATGAAAGAGAAATTAAGACATCTCATGGTAAACAAAAACTGAGAGAGTTCATTACTAGAATGCAGTAACTTGAATGCACACAAAGAAATACAGAACACTGGTAATGGCAATTACATATGAAAATATAAAAGTTGTATTAATGTATTTTTGTTTGCACCTCCTCTTTTTTCCTATCTTATTTAAAAGACAGCTGCATAAAACAATAATTGTAAATCTATGTTGATGAGTGCACAATGTAGAAAGATATAATCTGACAATAATAACATAAGGGGGGGACACAACTATATAGGAGGAAAGTTTTTGTATACTATTGAAACTGAGTAGGTATTAAATTGTGAGTTAAGATTATAATAAATTAAGTCGTTATAAGTTAAGATGTTAATTATAATCCCCAGGGCTTCCACTAGAAAAATAACTCAAAACCATATAATAAAAGAAATGAAAAGGGAATTAAAATGATACGTTAGAAAAGATCATGAAAGGAGACAGTAATGGAAGAAATGAGGAGGAAAACTGATGTGACATGTAGGGACAAATAGCAAAATGGCAGAAGTAAGTACTTCCTTATAAATAATTGTGTTAAATATAAATGAATTAAACTCTCTAATTAAAGGCAGAGATGAATCCTCAAAAAAATTAACAAATCGAATACAACAATACATTAAAAGGATCATACACCACGATCAAGTAAGATTTATCCCAGGGATGCAAGGATGGTTCAGCATCCACAAATCAATCAACATGGTACACCACATTAACAAAATGAAGAATAAAAATCATATGGTCATCTCAGTAGTTGTAAAGAGAGCATTTGACAAGATTCACCATCCATTTATGATAAAAACTCTGAATAAAATGAGTATAGAAGGAAAGCACCTCAATATAATAAGGGTTGTATATGACAGACCCACAGTTAACATCATACCCAATGTTGAAAAACCAAAAGCTGTCCCTCTAGGAACAGGAACAAGACAGGATGCCCTCTTTGCCACTGTTACTCAACATAGTATTGGAAGTCCTAGTCAGAGCAATTAGGCAAGAAAAAGAAATAAAAGAAATCCAAGTTGGAAAGGAAGAAGCAAAACTGTCACTATTTGCAGATGATGTAATTTTATATATAGAATACCCTAAAGAATCCACTAAAACCCTATTAGAAATAATAAACAAATGGAGTAAAGTTGTAGAGTATAAAATCAACATACAAAATCAGTTGCATGTCTATACACTAACAACAAAATAGTAGAAAGAGAAGTCAAGAATATAATTCTGTTTATAGTTGCAACAAAAAGAATAAAATAACCAGGAATAAGTATAACCAAGGAAGTGAAAGTGCTGTACACTGAAAACTATAAGACATTGTTGAAAGAAATTGAAGCCAGAAAGAAAGGGAAAGATATTTCATGCTCACGGATTGGAAATCCATTGTAAATCCATTAATTCCATAGTTAAAATGTCCATACTACTTAAAGTAATCTGCAGATTCAATGCAATCCCTATCAAAGTACCAATGATGTTTTTCACAAAAATAGAACAGAGAATCATAAAATTTATATGGAACAACCAAAGAACTCCAATAGCCAAAGCAATCCTGAGAACAAGGATCAAGGCTGGAGGCATCACACTCCCTGATTTCAAAGTACACTGTAAAACTGTAGTAATCAAAACAGTATGGTACCAGCAGAAAAAACAGACAGACAGATCAATGCAGCAGAATTGAGAGCCCAGAATTAAAACCACACATTTATGAACAGCTAATTTTTGACAAAGGAGCCAGGAACTTACAATGAAGAAAGGAAAGTCTCTTCAATAAATGGTGTTGGGAAAACTGGACAGCCATATGCAAAAGAATGAAAGCAGACCACTATCTTACACCACACAAAAATTAACTCAAAATGGATTCAAGACTTGAATACAAGACCTGAAACCATAAAACTCTTAGAAGAAAACATAGGCTGTATGTACTGTGAATTGGTCTTAGTGGTATCTATCTGAATATGTCTCCTCAGACAAGGGAAACAAAGGAAAAAATAAACAAATTGGGCTACATCAAACTAAAAAGCTTTTGCACAGCAAAGGAAACCATCAAGAAAATGAAAAGATAACCTACCAATTGGGATAAGATATTTGCAAATCATATATTCAATAAGAAATTAATTTATAAAATATATAAAGAACTCATACAATTCCACAACAAAAAACAAACAAATCAATTAAAAAATGGGCAGAGGATCTGAACAGACATTTTTCCAAAGATATACAGATGGCCAATGAGAACATGAAAAGATGTTCAACATCACTAATGATTAGAGAAATGCAAATCAAAACCATGGTGAGATATCACCTCATATCTACCAGAATGGCTGTTATTAAAAAGACAAGAAATGCCAAGTGTTGGAGAGAATATGGAGAAAAGTGAACCCTTGTACATACACTGCTGGTAGGAACATAAACTGGTGAGCCATTATGGAAAACAGTATGGAGATTCCTCAAAAAATTAAAAACAGAAATACCGTATCATCCAGCTATCCCACTTCTGGGCATTTATCCAAAGAACACAAAACCACTAATTCGAAAAGATAGATACACCCCTATCTTCATTGCAGTATTATTTACAATATCCAAGACTTGGAAACAACTTAAGTGCCCATCAATGAATGAATGGAGAAAGATGATGCGGTATATATATATATATATATATATATATACATACATACACACACACACACACACACACAGTGGAATACTACTCAGCTATAAAAAAAGATGAACTCTTTCCATTTGTTACAACATGGATGGACCTTGAAGGTATTAAGTCAGACAAAGAAAGCCAAATACTGTATGATTTCACTCACATGTGGAAGGTAAAACAACAACAATAAACAAACACATAGATACAGAAATAGATTGGTGGTTACTAGAGGGAAAGGGGGGAGGGCAAAAGGGGTAAAGGGGCACATTTGTATGACGACAGACGGCAACTAGCCTTTTGGTGGTGAACACAATGTAGTCTACGCAGAAATCAAAATATAGTGATCTATACCTAAAATTTATATAACGTTATAAACTAATGTTACCTCAAAAAAAGAGGCAGAGATGAGTAAAATGGATAAAAACAAGCTTGGTCCAACTATATGCTAGACAGCATACAAGAGACTCACTTTAGATTCAGATATACAAATATATTGTAAGTAAAAGGATAGAAAGAGATATTCATGAAAACAGTATACAAAAGACAGCAGGAGTGATTATACTGATATCAAAATAGACTTTAAGGCAAAAATGTTTATGAGAAATAAAGAAGGACATTGCATAAGGATAAAAAGGTTAATTCATCAAGAAGATATATCAATTATAAACATATATGCACTTAACAACAGAGCTAAAAAAAATGAAGCAAACCCCAACAGAATTGAAGGGAGAAATAGTTGGAGGCTTAATATCCCACTTTCAATAATGGATAGAACAACTTGACAGAAAGTCAGCAAGGAATTGACTGTAACCAACTAGACCAAACAAACATCTATAGAACATTTCACCCAACAAAAGCAGAACACACATTCTTCTCAAGTGCACATGGAACTTTGCATATACCCAAGAGAACTGACGACATATGGTCACATATGTCCATGTACAATAGCTTGTACATGAATGTTCATACAGTATTATTCATGATAGCCAAAAAGTGGAACCACCCAAATATCCATCAACTGATCAATGGGTACACAAATAGTAGTATATTTATGCAATGGAATATTATTTGTCCATAAAAAGGAATGAAGTACTTATACATGCTACAACATGGGTGAATCTTGAAAACATTATGCTAAGTGGAAGTACCCAGACACAAAAATTCACATATTATATGATTCAATTTATATGAAATATCTTGAATAGGCAAATACGTAGAATAGAAAGTACATTAGTGGCTGCCACGGGCTAGGGTAAGGATGGAATGGGGATTGCTACTTAATAGGTACAGGGTTTCTTTTTGGGGTGATGAAAATATTCTGGAAATATGCAGTGATGATGGTTGCATAACATTGTGAATATACTATAAACCACTAAAATTTACACTGTACAATGGCTACATGGTAAATATTATGTTCTGTGAGTTTTGTCTCAATAAAAATTAAATTAAAAATTAGGCAAAGAAAAAAATATAATCTGTTATATTTGCAGTTTTGATGGTTCTCCTTTCTTTGAGTAGACCTGCTGTCATTTCCCTTTATTCTGAGGAAATTCTTTTATCATTTTCTCTAGCACAGGTCTGCTGGAGATGAGTTCTCTCAGAAACTTTTTCTTTTTGAATATTTTTCTCATCATATTTAAAGGACATTTTCACTGGATTTAAGATTCAGGGCTGACAATTTTTGTCAGCACTTGAAGACGTCCTCTGACCTTTATTCTTTCTACTATGAAGATAGCTGTAGTTTCTTTTATCATTTTCCTGCGTTATTATGTGTCTTTTTTCCCTTAGGCTGATTTTAAGGTTTTACTTTGTCTTTGGTCTTCACTGGTATGATTCTCATATGCCTAGATGAGATTGTCTTTGTGTTTACCTTTATTTGGATTTGTGGAGATTCTTGATTCTGTCATTTGATATTTTCCCTTAAACGTGGAAAATTTTCAGCCATTGTTTTTCAAGTATATCTTCTTTTCCTTCTGAGACTCCAAGGACAAGAGGGCAGATTCATATTTTCCTACATGTTACATAGCCTCTGTTTATTTATATGAAATTTTTTCTTTTTGTTCTTCCTTCTAGATTATTTGCATTGATATATCTTTAAATTAGCCATTTTTCTTATTTCTCCACTATGCTGGTAAGAAATTCCATTAAATTTTTCATTTCAGTGATTGTACATTTTAATTCTGGTATTTTTAATTATTTTGGTCTCCATTTCTTTGCTGAGATTCCTCATATGATCATCGATAATGATCTAAAATTCTTTTAAATCCTGCACATATTTAAAATAGCTTATTTAAAGTTTTTATTGTGTATTTTTACCCTTTGATTATTTGGGTATCAGTTTCTATTGAATGCTTCCTCTCTTGACTTTGGGCATAGTTCTCTGTTTCTTTGTAAGTCTGGTAATTTTTATTCTAAAGTGGATACTGTGTGTATGATAGGTTTTAGAGACTTTGAATTCTGCTGTTTTCATCTGTTGAGTGTCGGTTTTTGTTCTAGGCAGAAGTTAATTGGCTGGATTTGAACTCCAAACAGTGTCTTCCCTGTGGTGGTCAGCAGTCGAAATACCCTCTCAGACTTTTCGACTTCTGTTTTCATTAGACCCCCTGAAGTTCTCCCCATGAACATATATTTCAGTGATCAGCCAAGAATTGAGCAGGATTTATATTCGGATATAGGGGCTTACTCCCCTCTGTGGCCCCATTCCTCATATAATTTTCCCTTTAATCCTCCAGCTGCTTTGTCAGCCCCAATTTATTCCTCTGATCCTTCAAGCAAGTAAGGCTACAACTTTCTTCAACTCTGCACCATATATACTGGGAAGGGCGCTTGGGTGAAGAACCTTGTGGACTTTACTCTCTCAAGGATCAAGTTCTCTAAAGTGTTTTCCTGCTCTTGGTCACTATATCAGTTTTCTAGGGCTGCTGTAATAAAGAGTCACAAACTAGGTAGTTTAAACAATGGGAGTTTATTGTCTCATAGTTCTGGAGGCCAGAAGTCTGAGATCGATGTGTTGGCAGAGTTGGTTCCTTCTGAGGGCTGTGAGGGAGGATCCATTCCATGGTGATTTACTGGCAATCTTTGGCATTGCTTGGCTTGTAGATGCATCACCCAAACTCTGTCTTCATCTTCACGTGGTGTTCTCCTTTGTGTGTGTCTCTATGTCCAAATTTCCTTTTTTTATATGGACATCGTCCTCTTGGATTAAGCCTATCCTAATGACCTCATTTTAACTTGATTATCTCTGTAAAGACCTTCTTTCCACAAAAGGTCACAACTGAGTTACTGGTGTCAGCACTTCAAACGATCTTTCTTGGGAGGACACAATTCAACTCAACAGTCACCAATGCCTTCAAATAATTGTTCTTAAAATATTTTGTCAAGATCTTATAATTGTTATCTGTGGATATTCTGCCATTATTGGAAGTAAGAATTGTCTGAAAATTTTTGATAGTAGGTAGACATTGTAGATAATATGTGGTAGACAATTTGGTTTATCTTGTCTTCCTTTATACTGTGTTAGTTTTGTTCTGGCAAACAGTTAAACACTGGCTCTCTTTGAACTTTCAGACTTGGTTTTATACATTTATGGGGCAGGACTGTTTCTCATTTGTCCTTATTATAGGACATGGCCCTTAATCTAGGCCACGGATCTGTGAACTGTGGCTCATGGGCATAATCTGACCTGCAGACTGTTTTTATATGGCCCACAAACTCAAAATGGCTTTTACATTTTTAAAGAATAGGAGGAGGAGGAGGAGAAGAAGGAACAAAGATGACCAAACGTGGCCTGTAATTCCTAAAATATTCAGTATCTGATTCTTTACAGAAAATATTTGTGACGCTGCTCTGGGGCTTGGTCTTTGCTTCTCAAGTGTCTACTTTTTGGAGTTACAAACAAATAAAGAGGCGCTCAGTGAGGCCTTTCCACCCTGGCTGGGCTGGAACTCTAACATCTCCCAGCACTGCACGACCTTCAGTTTCTCCGTTCAGCTGTTTCCCTTGCAGCAGCTGCCCTCTGATAGGATTCACGGAATCCCACCTTGTGCAAACTCAGTTCAGCCCCTGACTAGGAACCGAAGGGGAGCCTCCCTACGGATCTTGGGGCCCTAATATTCGTGCAGTTTGTTCCTCTTTTATAACGTGGCCCACAAATTCCAGCTGCCACAGCTGCCATAAACTCTGCCTTCCCAGCAGGAAGACCTTTGCTCTGCTTTGACTCCACCTCCCTGCACCACGGTTCACCCACAGAGCTGTTGAGAACATGGGCTCGACTCAAGTGTTTCCCTTCTCTCACAGTTCTCCTCTGCCTGCTGTTCATGTCTGTGAACAGTTGCCTTGTTTATTTTGTTGAGTTTCCTAGTTCTTTAGGATGGGACGATGAATCCAATTCTAGTTACTCTAATTGGCCTAGAGTGATAGCTCATGTTTTAGCTTTTGATATTCATGCACCAATGAGAGATGAAGCTTTGGACCTAAATGAGGCAAATAGCTGAGACGAACAGCACCCCTCCCCTCAACACACATGTTTACATGTAAAATAGGAAGCCTTAAAATGCTGTAGCTTCTGGGGCCGGCCCGGTGGTATTAGTGGTTAGGATCGCCAGCTCCACTTTGGGGGCCTGGGGTTCGTGATTTGGATCCTGGGTGTGGACCTACACATCGCTCATCAAGCCATGCCATCGTAGCATCCCATATACAAAATAGGGGAAGACTGGTACCAATGTTAGCTCAGGGACAATCTTCCTCACCAAAAAAAAAAAAAAAAAAGAAAGAAAAGAAAAGAAAAAGGAAAAATGTGCTGTAACTTTAGTGAAAATGTACATTATAAAAACAATCTCCCTAGGATCACAGAGAGATGACAAGGATATCTGTATGTCTCAGTCTGGCTTCTGGGTAGGAAAAAAACCTTTCCTGATTTATTTTAAGCCTAGGCCTATGAATTACATGAGTAGTGTTTTGAATTTACACTAGATTCTTGTCCTGAGAGATGTCAAATTAAGAAGTTAACATAAAATTCCGTCCCATGCTGGTGATATTCTGGATATGACTAACAGAATCAGATATAAAACTGTTCTTGAGAAATAAATTCTGAATCTTAGCTGTACTGTATTTCCACAGATAAAAGTCTTTTGAAGATCAAATCAAAATCTAAATTATATAATACAGGGAAACACTCTACCATATGCAAAAGTCAGCAGATACAACAAGTATCAGGGAATTGGGTTGTTAAGAATTTCAGATTATTGAACAATCTGACAGGTATGTCTAATATGACTAAGTAAAAGAAAAAAGAAATAAAAAACATAGAAGAGCAAGATACTATAAAAGGACTAAGGAGTTTCTAAAAGGAATTATTTAAAAATTACAGATAAAAAATAGTTATACCTGATAAAACTTAATAGTTTGGTTAAATAATCATATCCTGCTTAGCTGAAGAGATAATTGAAATTTAAAAAGCTCTCTCAGTGGGCTAAACAATTTGAAAAATAGGAAAGAGATGTAGAGAAGAGAATATTCTGTTAAAAATTATAGATCCAACACTCCTGGAAGTCAATAAAATTACAGTAAATAAATTTAAAAAATAGTAAATCTAAAAGAACAAATATTCGGAGATAGGACGATTGGTGAAGAGAAATAGTGACAAAATTTGGAAGAATAAAAGAAGACAAATGAGTATTAACTAATTTAGCACGCTGGAGAGAGGCAATGCATAACTAATGCAATGGAGTAAGTTACAAAGAAGGAAGTCTGCTGACACCACAGGACCTCAGAAGGTCTTTGGAAATGGAGGCACCAGGTACATCTGAAGGCTGAGTGTGATGTGGAGCTGAAACTGGGACGAGATTGCAATATAGAAAGTCTGGACTCAGGAATACAAAATGCAGCTGAGGTTGGGTGTAAGTCCTGTACAGGACACATGGCTATTAAGTGAAAGTTTATATAGTGAATGATGGAGTTCCCACTTCAGCTACCAAAGCATTAGCAGTTGGGTTCATACACTATGTGGAAATACAGTTTATGTGCCTAGTGCATATGCCCCCTCGTCCGCAGCTGTTTGGCCAATGGAGATTCTTGGATACATGTGCTGTGCCTCATCTCCTAATACCCTCAGCTACTTCAGCCTGCCCAGAAATAAGGGTCAAGCTTTAGCTCGTTCTCCAGCTTGGCAGGTGTCAGCAACCCCAGCCCTCAGTTGCAATAAAATCATACTCACAGAGGCTCTCCGCAAAGGCTCCACAAAGTCTCTGCATCTTTCTTCCTCTTCCTGGCTTGCGATGGCTAGTAGATCAGGGTGTTCCTAGGAGTGAGACAGTTGGGCAACCCACTAGGGTTGTAGTCAACTTGCTTGATGAATGGAATTTGAGCCCTGGTGAGCAGAAGGAAAAGGAAAATCAGTTTTATGAATAAAACTGCTATGAATCATCTTGTCTAATTCCTTTTATTTATTTTTTTGGCATACATTTTTGTTTTTCTGTTCTTCCTAGGAGTGGCGTTTCTGGGATATAAGATAAATGTATATTTACTTTTATAATAAGCTGTCAGATCTTTTTCCTAAGTGGTTGTATCATTCATTATTTCCACCACAACGTATAAGAGGTTTGTTCTGTCACCACTGGGTGTTGTCTGTCTTTTTAATTTTTAACAATTCTAGTGGTTGTATGCTTTGATTTCATGGTGATTTCAACTGCATTTTCTTGAGGACTAATGATAGTGAGCACTTTTTCATGTGTTTATTGGCCTTTTGCACATCTTCCTTTGTGATCTGTCTTGTTCAAATCTTTTGTGCATTTCTTGTTAGATTATTTTATTTTTATTAACAAGTTGTAAGAATATTTTACATTAACCAGATACTAATACTTGTCAAACACAATTTTTAAAAACATTTTTTTCCAGGCTTGTCTATTTTTCTTGGTGGTTTCCTTGGTTGAACAGAAATTTTTAATTTTAATGAAACCCAGTTTATCAATTCTTTCTTTTATAGTTATTGATTTCTGTGTCCAGTCTAAGAAACCATTGATTACCTCCAACTCACAATGATATTATTGTAATAGTTTTAGCTTTTACCTGTGGGACTAGGAGTCATTGTAAATTGATGTTTGTGTATTATGTGAAGTAGGCATCAAGGTTCATTTTTCCCATATATGCGTTGTTTGTCACTTATTAAGACATTCCTTACAACTTTGGATTGCTTTGACATTGTGCCAAAAATTAATGACCATATAAGTATGGGTATATTTCTAATCTCTAGTCCATTCCATTGCATCAATTTATTGACTCTTATGTTATAATCATGTTTCTTGATTACACTCTTTACAAATCTGGAAACACGTGGTACAAGTTATGTAACTTTATTCTTTTTAAATATTACTTTGGATGTTTAAGTCTTTTGTATTTCCATAGATGTTTTATGGTCAGATTGTAAATTTCTACCAATAAATTTATTTGAATTATGATTGAAATTACTTTAAAAACAATTTGTGGAGGATTGTGGAGACCAATTTGTGAAGAATTAACATCTTAACAAATCAAGTCTTGCAGTCCATGAACATGGTATGTCTTTCCACTTATTTAGGTCTCTAATTTCTCTGCAGTGTTTGCAGTTTTCAGTTTACAGCTATTCTTAAATTCATTCTTATTTTATGATTTTTGATGATTTTGAAAGTAGAGTTGTTTTTTAATTAAATTTTATAGTGGCTGTTGCTATGTAAAATGCAGTTGATTTTTCTTTATATTCTGCAGTTTTGCTAAATACAGCTATTAGTTCTAGTAAGTGTTTTGCAAATTCCTTAGAATTTCCTGTGTTAACAATCATATCATCTGCAAAGAGACAGTATTACTTTTTCTGTTCTGATTTTTATGTGTTTTCTTTTCTTTTTTTTCACTTATTGCCTTGGCCATCACCTCCAGTAAAATGTTGAATAGGAGTGGGGCAAATGGGCATCTTTGCCTTGTTTATAATCTAATGTAAAAGATATTTAGTCTTTCATCATTGTGTGATGATAATTTTTGTTTTTCCTAGATGTCTTTTATCAGATTAATAAATTTCTCTTCTATTCCTCATTTGATGAGAGTTTTTTTCTTTTTTTTAAATATTATTTGGCATTGAAATTTGTCAAAATTTTTTTCTGCATCATGATCCTATTTATATATTACTGGATCCAATTTAGTTAACATTTTTGTTAAGTATTTCTGCATTTTGTTCATGAAGGACATTGGTCAGTAATTCTTGTTTTCTTTGTCTGTCTGTCTATCTGTCTCTTTGTAATGTGTTTTTTAGGTCCTGCTGTTAGTGTTATTCTGGTCTCACAAAATTAGTGGTCTCACAAAGTGATCTCTTTTTTCTCAGAGAGGTGTGTATGTTTGGTTTTATTTCTTCTTTATATGTCTGATAGAATTCACCAATAAAAATACCTGAGCCTGGGATTTTCTTTGTGGAAAACTTTTTTTTTTTTTTTTGAGCAAGATTAGCCCTGAGCTAACTACTGCCAATCTTCCTCTTTTTGCTGAGGGAGACTGGCCCTGAGCTAATATCCATGCTCATCTTCCTCTATTTTATATGTGGGATGCCTACCACAGCATGGTTTTTTGCCAAGAGGTGCCATGTCCGCACCCTGGATCCAAACTAGTGAACCCTGGGCTGCCGAGAAACGGAAAGTGTGCACTTAACCACTGCACCACTGGGCCAGCCCCATGTGGAAAACTTTCTGATAATAATTTGAATTTCTTTAGTCTATATATGGGTCTTCCAATTTTCTGGTTTATCTTATGTCAGTTTGGTAAAGTGTACTTTTTGAGGAATTTGTCTATTTTATTTAAGCTATAGAATTTGTTAGCATAAAGTTGTTTATAATATTCCCCTATTATCCTTTTAAGTGTGTGTATAATCTTTGGTGAGAATCCCCTTTTCATTCCTGATCTTAGTAATTTGTGTCATCTCTCTTTTTTGTTTTTTCCTTGATGAGTATGTTCAGGGTTTTGTCAGTTTTGCTGGTCTTTTCTAACATTAACTTTTGGTCTTGTTGTTTTTTTCTATTGTTTATTTTTAATTTTCTGTTCTCACTTTTATTATTTACTTCCATCTTAACCTTATAACTGACTTTCCTTAACTATACTGTTGTAAATGTAGAAATAGATATACCTCAAAATTATTTTACGAGAATCAGATGAGAAGATGTTTTCTGATGCATAATACTAAATATGTGATATTCATTCTAATTATTACAGAGACTTCTGTACTTCTTCTGAGCTTTTGCTAAATTTCTAGTGAAGAATAATTGATATTAAGTATTTTATTTCTGTATTTATAAAGAAGAAATTTTAAACAGGTGGAAACCAATGGCTTCATATTTTACGGTCTTTATTGGATAAATCGACTAACATTAATAAGGCTGTATTCCCTTCAAAATGGAAACAAAACAGGAACTGCCTCTAGCCGAGTGAGACAATCTTCTCTTAAACTGTAGCTTCAATTGCTTACCATCTGATGTGGACATTTTTACAGAACTGTGTTGAGTCAGCATCCCAGTTCCATTCATGTACTTTGAATCAGATCAAGTTGGGTTTGAAAAGAGGTGGAGATTTGTAGAACCGAGTATCTAAGACAGCCTTGCATAAGAGAAAAAAGTCATAGAAGGTGGGAAGGTCAAGAAGCGGGAGGTGGAATGGAATTACTTCTTGTTGAAACTCAACTGTGTGACAGGCTCATGATAGGCATGTTATATATTTTATCTCTGATACTCGTAATATTATGTGAGATAGATTATTATATCCATTTTAGAGATGAGTACATCCAAGATTAAAGTGAGCTGTAAGATGGGATTCAAATTTAGGACTGTAAGACCCAAAAGCCCATTACTTAACACTGCTTAAAGCTTATACATAGCCCTCCAAAGTAAGGTGGAGAGCCATACACTACTTCAAGCATCAGTGTGGTGTCAAATAGTGGTGTTGACTGGAGCACTGATTAAGCGAACTTGCTAATGCTCATCTGCAACCCCAGGCTTTAAAATATGCCATGAGGCAAAGTGGGAAAAAAGCTCTAGAGAAACTCAAAGATTTCTTTTTCGGAGGGGATGCAGAAGGAGTGTACACAGTAAAACAACTGTACACTTTCCAATTTCTGTTTTGTTGGAAGGTAATGAGGGCTGAGGGAGTTTTAAAAGTCCCCAGGAAAGTAAAAGTTGACCTTGCTTTATACACTAGATGCATTAAATTGAATTTAAAGCTAATATTTGTATGTAAAACCTCTTTTGACATAATTTTGAAACTTTGCTCCTATTTGGAAAATATACACACTGAAATTCAAGGTCTTGAATACAAGACCTAATAAAAACAACTCTTAAGCATCCTAACATTCACTTCAAAGCAGCAGTTTGTCTCTGTCGATCTGCAGTTTAGAGTGCATTTAATTCTCTGAGGGAACTGCCGTGAGCAGTTGGCTAAATGGGTAATCAATGCCCTGATCTTGCCCAGTTCAATTAAAGCATAGCAACAAAAAGGACACCGCCTCCCACCGTGGAGGTGGCAAGGGGGCTGGCAAGTGGAAGCTCCCAGCCCAGCTGTGGCATGCCCTCTTGTCCCAATTTCTCCAGTGGCACGAAGGGCAGGAAAGTGGCAGAGGGCAGCCCATTTGCCGCTTCCTCACATGCTGGTCTTCTCTTGTTTTTAATCGCATGCTGTCTTTCTCATTGCACAGACTCCTCAGTGGTTTTGTCTCTTCCTTTCTCCCTCGCCTTCCCTCCATCCCCACCTCCCTCTCCTTTTTTTTCTAGGCTACCTTTAGTCATTTTGATGTAGCGTTCTCAGTTAATGACATCCAGTATTTCTTGACTATGTTGATTATAATCTTACTCTAGAACCAGTTGCCAAAGATCTCTGAGACTGGAAATTCTACAGGAAGTGGCTTTATTAGACTCTCTTTTTCAGAGATAGAATGAGCCATAACTATATTCATTCAACAAATAATTTATTTCATATGAGGTATTCTTCTAGGTTCTGGAATAAGGCAGTGAAGATAAAAGGAAAGAAAAACCATATACACACTCACAGAGCTTCCATTCTTGGCAGGGGATGGAGAGACCTATATAATTTGAAAAGTAAATTATACAGTATGTTGAAAGTGGTAGTACTGTGGAAAAACACAGGAGGGCAAGGAGGATGGGAGTGCTGTAAGGTTGCAATTTTAAAAGGGAGTTTCAGGGTTGGCCTTGCTGAGATGGTAACATTTGAGCAAAACTTGATGGAAGAGGAGGTGAAGGAGCAAGTTTGTTTCTCTCTGGGGAGATTTTTGGAGGAAACGGCAAGTGAAAACTCCCTGAAATGGGAGTACTCTGAAAGTATTTGAAGAAAAGCAAAGGGGTCCATACAGTTGGAATGGAGTGAGCAGGTCTGAATTTCCCAGTGAAGTTGCTATTGAACGTTTATGTGTTGTTTCTCAGGTGTTCAATTATCATTTGTTGATACTAAAGACTGATTGATTGATTCCAAAGAGATTCCTAGATGAGCTCTTATGAGACCAGAAACTACACAGGCTGCTAGAACCAAAAGGAGCACTTAGCAGGTTGTTGTGGAATCATAGAAGGTTTACGCAGGTGAAAATATCAGACTGATCACCAGCATTTTATCAGATGTTTGCACGTCAATTCTTTGAAACCAGGCTGCGTGCAATACCTCATACCTCCAGTGGGTGAAAGGCAGGCCAACCGCTAGACTTATCAAGGTCAGGAACACATTTTCTATACTTTATACCTTCTTTGTTCTCTTCCTTTTCAAACTTTACTTTTGCAAATACCTCCAACCTCATTGAGAAGGTCATGGCCATCTGACCTTAGCTTCATCACCTTTGCCTCCACCTATACGTGGTCCCACAGGTGTTTCTTCCTTCTCACAAGCCCACTCTCTCTGCCTGCCCCCCACAAGCCTTTTCTGTGTTGCTCCCAAACTTATACTCTCCAGGGAAGCTGCAAATTTTCCATTTGACGAAATCCCTTGTTCTGCCTTCAGATGACAGCAGGAGTTTTCGTTTGTTCGTTTGTGTTACCCTCTGTCGGATGTCACATATGGATACTCAGAACCTGGAATTTCCTGGTGCCGAGTAAGCATTCCATAAAGATTTGTGAGTGGAAAGAATGGTGGTTCTCTCTGGTCTTAAAGCAGAAATAATTTCCTTTAATCTGCTTCCAGATATAGAGAGAGACATATGTGGAGATGTGCATGAGGAGCTCTCCTTCCATTCGCCACTACCTCTCTCCAAACTCTCGCTTTCCACTTTTCCTAAAGAGCAAACTTTCCTAAGTCCCCAAACCTCAAAACTGCACATGTGTCAAAGTTACTCATTCCTTCTCTTCCTCAATCAAAGCCCCCATTCCCTCAATGGAGGGCATTTCCCTGAGAAAGGAGGAAAATAATCTATTGAAGTAATTTACTTTGATGTCCCAATAATTACATCAGAGCCCTCATAGGGGTGTCTGAATTTTTAAAAGAGGAGGCTTGTTCATCAACGTGATATTTTGATCTTGGGAATATCATGAAAAACTTCCACTGAATTTTAAAAGAAGTCAGGTAGTTGGGGAAAATTATTGCCTCCTTCCCTTCATGAGAGCTATTCCCTTAGAATTGTTTTTTTTGTGAACCTATGTTTTATCCTTTTAAAACCTTGTAAGTGTGCTGTCTTTGGGTCTCATCGTGGTTATTTTCAAACATCCATTTTGAGATGTCTTCTCTTGCAGCTGAGGCGTTTCTGAGTGGCATTTCCCATCAGGTCTGCAGGTGCATCTGACCGACCTCCCTGATTGTCCCACATCAGTGCTATGAGGGCCAGGCCAGGCTCTGTGATTGTGGGGTAGCAGGCAATCCTGGCCAATGAGTTCACACTATTTCACTCAGCTTGCTCTTCAACTAAAAACTCTTATTTTAAGAGCCACTCAAGGGGCAAAGGATATGGGTACAAAAGTGTAGCTTGGCAAATCAGAAATCCTATTATTTGATACAGAATGTTTTCCAATGGTTTTGGAATCAGGGCAAGATATATCTATCCTGAAGGGCCTGACATTTCTGAAGTAACCACAGTGGCTCTCTAAATAGTGGAAACATTCACAAAATAAGGCCTGGTGGACAGGAAATGTAGACACTTTCAGATTACTTTAACTTCTTTGGTTTCTTGCCAGATTGATTTCTTTCATTAGGGGAAGTTACTTCCATCTACATACCATTCTAGCCTCAGGAGGTAAGAGACTGATTTAGTAGTCTTAATTTAGGAGCATCTTGAATTTTCAGGAATTTATTGTTTAATATTTGAATGCCCACATTGACACTTGGATTAATCGACTTGATTTAGTATAAGTCTTTTGTGAGTTATACCTCAAGTTGAGTTTGAAACACAGTTTCTGATTACTGGTGCTGCCATCTTGGACATCAATCCTAGAGGTAACAGATTTGAACAATATTTTCAGCACAATCCCCATTTAAGACCTGTAGTAGCTTCCACTTTCCTGTTTTGTCTGCCTTAACCTCCTTATTCTAACATCAGGACCTAGATGAAAGTTTTCCTCACCACTTTTCTGACCTCATCTCTCTTTAGTCTCTGGCCAATGCCCTCAATAGAAGCGTTACCGCTCCATTCCTACCTCCTGGAGGGAGATTTGCAAGTATGGGGGGATTTTAATAGTCACTATTGCTTGGGGGCAGTACCGGCATTTGATGGGTGGGGTTTAGGGATGTTAAAAGTCCTGTGATGTGTGGCAGTCCTATAAATGGAGAATTATTCCCCTGTTCCCAATGCAAAAAGGGCACCTATTGATAAATACCATTTGTGTGATTACTATCTCCCTCTGGCAGCTTTCTTTTTTCTTGTTTCTTTTTTTTCTGCTTTATCTCCCCAAATCCCCCCTGGTACATAGTTGTATATCTTAGTTGCAGGTCCTTCTAGGTGTGGCATATGGGACGCAGCCTCAACGTGGCCTGATGAGCGGTGCCATGTCTGCGTCCAGGATCCGAACCCTGGGCTGCTGCAGCGGAGCACACGAACTTAACCACTCAGCCACGGGGCCGGCCCCAGACAGCTTTCTAATTACTTCTCTGCCCTTGCTCATATTCTTTGTCCTCACTCCTCATTTGTATAAGTGTTTACCCTCTTTTCTTTACACATCTATACCTATCCCACCTGAGATATATCCACTCATGTACTGTCTACCTGTCTGAATCCATCCTTAAAGGCTCAGCATTATTTCCACATCTTCCTTGACACCTTTCCCAATCATGTGACTCTGAGCAACCTCTCAATGCCATAAGACCCCTTCCCATCTACTTTATGCATCACTCTCAGGAGAATCAAGTGCATTCTTTTGTTTTTAAACCTTTTGTGTGTGCCTATCCTTCCTCTCTAAGCTCCTAGAGAGCAGTCTTGTGCCTTACATGTTCCAGCTTTGATTTAATCTATTTCTTTAGCCCTCTGATCCGACCAAATAGGTTTACTTTCTTTCTCCCAAACATGCTATGTGTTCACCACAGTGCACTTCCTTGTCCTCCTGGACACACAACGAGGCCTCCCTTGCAGTTAGGTGGGTTTTCGGACTGAGTTCTAGCCGAAGGAATGTGGGCAAAAGTGAGGTATATCGCTTCTCTACTTGACCTGTGAACATTTTCCATATGCAATCAGTTCTCCTTACTCTTTCTCTTTCCCACCCATCAGTTAAAGGGAGAGGTCTCCACAGACCCTAGAGGAGGACAGAGCCACAGACAAAAAGAGTTGGGTGCTTATATGACCGGGCAGAAGGTCACTCACTCACTGGGAACACCTGAATTGGACTCTATATAAACTTTAATTTTGTTTAGTCACTGAAATTGTTGCATTTTTGTCATAGTAGCAAGGATTACTAACATACACATCACATACTTTCTCATCTACATGAACTTATTTGCATTGTTCTCATTGCCTATAATAAGTCTCCTCTTTATAAGTTTAAGTTTTACGTATCTGTTTCCTTGATCAATTTCTGTCTCCTCGTTAAAGCTTTCTACAATTTCACCAATCCAGGGCGGCTTTTTCCTCCCATTTTCTTGAAAATCACACATAGTGTTTTATACTGCACATTTTTTATTTAGCTGTAATGTGTGTGTTCTATCTTCTCTGGTAAATTTTAAGATCTTTCAAGATGGTGCCTTTGTCTTATGCTTTACAGTAGGTATTAGGGATGTTGTAGGTACTCAGGAAATAACTATAAAATGAATGAATTGACTTAATTTACTCAGGCCCTTTTTTTACATCTCATCCTTTCTTACATTATAATATTTTGCTCCTTCCATAGATGCTTTTGATGTCCCTTCTCAGCTTCTGTGTCTGCTTCTCAGAAATGCTGTTGGAAGAAAATGGTATGTTCCCAATATCCTCCTCTTCCACTGTATTGACTTGAGTGCTGCTTATTTGTTTGTATTTAATACATGTTAGTTGAATAAATGATTCTAATTCTTTCCTCTGAACTCAGGAAAGGATATACATAAAGCATCCTAAACCTCCTGTTTCTAAAGATATCAAAACATTATGTTAGAGTTCTTTATTTTCTTTCTTATCCTGGGAGTAACCACATAGGACTGACTGAATGTTGTGAATGAGGTCAATCATTATATATTGACTTTTTGTCTAACAAAAGAAAAGATTCTTCAGTCTGTTACTGTAGTGTGATCGTCGCTTTTGCCGGTTTCGTCTTTGAGTTAACACTTCCTCATACATATGATGGTCTTCAGAGTGGTGGGGTAATCTGATGAGACTTTGCTTACAGGTATTCATCTGAAGGAAAGCCTACTGAGGCAAAGGCCTTGCCAAGAAATCAAAGTTATTGACTCTGCTCTTCTTTCTCCCCCATTGAACCCTGAGACCCCACTCAGCAATCAATAGTGACCATAAAGAGGAGATTGGCCAAATGTTGGGAGACCTGACCTCTTATTCCAACAGCTTGATCCTCAGCAACCCACTTCTTTCTGCACTGGTCTGTCCACAGGAAAATGGTCGATATATATCTTGCTTCCTTTTTGGTGTCTTATTAGGGTCAGTGAGGCAATATTAATAACCATAAAGGTAATTTCTGACTAATGGAGAGATAATAGGCAAAAATTCCCCTAATATATTGGTGTTAGAATCTTTTTGAATCAATAGAAAACAGATGGCTAAGTCTCTAGTTTCAGTTACTCAGATGTATCGGATGTGGCTTAGATCCCTGAGTTTTCTTTCCATCCTGAAGGGGGCGTATGTTAGGACGGAAGGGAGAAGGCCAGTGACTGGAAAAACCCTAAGTAGCTAAATGAGAAGGCTCCTTCAGCGAGGAAGTGAGCAAGGAGTTAAGCCAGGGCTTCAGTTATTGGTCCTGTCAGGGAGAGTCGTGGAGGAAGGCGACATTTATGGCAGAGGTTAGGAGCAGTGATGAGGGCAGGAAACACCCAGTGGCTCAGGACAAGGAGATACAAATTCATTAACTAATTAGAGTTTTAATGTAAAGACTGCCAGTATTTTTCTATAAACTGTCTCATTCTTGAGTTATTTAATATGTCTACTCAGCATAAGAGCCTGCTCATTATGGGCAAGGAGCAGACTCATTTTCTGTTGACATCGTGTCTGTGAAAGTGTAGGCATGGGGGAAGTGTTTGCTGTCCTGTACGCCTGCTAGAGGATTGACATCTGTGCTTGGTTTCTGTTTGCTCCATTCTTCTTGGTTTTGGATTCTGGGACATATTTTCATAGCTGCATTTAGGCATTTATCCCCTTATTCATTCAGTAATTGTGTATTAAATGGCCAACATTGTTCTACGAGCTAGAGATATACACAAAGTTCATGCCTCTCAGAGCTTACATTCTTGTGGGAGGAGAAAGTGTGTGTGTTTATATATATAGGATATATATGAAATTGAAGCAGGGTCCTAAATGAAGCAAGGGAGGAAGTCATGCATATTTATAGAGGAAGCGCATTCCAGACAAAATAATTGCCTAGTCCCTGAGACAGGTATCTGCTCGCTGTGTTGGAGGAGCAGCAAAGAGGCCAGTGTGACCGAAGTGTAGTAGCAAAGGGGAGAGGTATAGGAAATGAGGTGAAAGGGCTAGGGGCAAGGATACTTAGTGCTTTTAGGTAGTGTTAGGGGCTAGGGTTTACTACCGGTGAAAGGGGAAGACATTGAATGGCTTTGAGCAAGGGAAGACCTGGTCTGATTTCCTTCCCAAAAAGATTGTTCTGGCTGCAGCATGGAATATAGATGTAAGGAGGCAAGGGTGTAAAGAGTCTCTTGCTTTGGTCCAGAGAGAAATGTTGGTGGCTTGGAATAGGGGGTAGTGGTGGGGGAGGCCTTCTTACCAAATTGTCCCAATCACTGTCAGATGGAAAGATTATACTCTATTTGACAAATCTGCATGCCTATCCTACAACACCATATTACAATTAGAGCACCTGATCTTGCTTTTGAAATCGTGGTCTTGTTATTCTAGGGCCTCAGGTTCTGATCAGAGCTGAATCTGGAACCTACGAAGGAAGTCAGAGTAGGTGAAGTTGGAGGAGAAGAAGCAGGTGGAGAAAGAAGAGTAATGGGATATGGTTTCTAGGGTCACAGGGATCCCTGACAACAGCCTAGTCACACCAGAGAACACAATCCAAAATGAATGCTATGCCCTGCCCTCTAATCCCATTTCCTTCTCAACCTGGTGGCTTCCACGCCCACCACTAGAAGCCCGCTTTGCCCAGGTGGTCAGTGACTCTCGGTGGGTATTCAGTGCCTGCTCTTCAGTTATCACCTTCCTTGACTCTCGGCAGCACTGGGCATCATGTCATCTCTTGGTTTCCAGAACATCGTACTCTACCTTTCTACTTTCTACTCTTCTGACAGTCCTCCTCCCTCCTTTGCAAGCTCTTCCTCTGCTGGCTTTTCCAATATTAGTGTTCCCCAGGACTTTTTGCTCTTCCCTCTTATTTTCTCACCCTTTCCGCTGTGCCTGGGGCTCTCATCCAGTTCTGGGGCTGAAACTATTGTGTATATGCAGATCCTCCTCTCCCCCTGTCTTTATCCCTAGCCTAACCTCTGACTTGAGCCTCAGTCTGCTATACCAGCTGCCAGCTGGGCATTGCTTCCTGGTTGTCCCACAGTGACCTTACACGGAGTAGTTTCTAAACTGAATTTGCTGTCTCAACTTTTCTGTAGGCTCAGTTTGCTTTGCTTTCTTTATTCTGCTTCTCAGTGTGTAAAGCCATCCTGTGTTCTTCCTTCTTTCCACCCAAACGCTTCCCCATCAGTCTTTCACCCAATCAGGATGATTTTACCTTCAAAAGAGACTTTAATTCCTCACTTCCCCACCATCCCTGCTGGCACTGCCCCAGCTGAGGCTCTCTCTGTTTCTCTCCTGGACTCCTGTCTCATCTCCATGCCTCTCACCCATTGCCTTTCTTCCCTTGGGGACCTACCTGTCCTGCAATCTGACCATGCCATGCCTTTGCCGTAAACTCCAAAGGGTCCCTGTCACATACTGTGTGCTATCTGGTTCCCCAGGAGACCAGGCAGGGAAGTTCACCATCTGGTCCTTGCCCACCCCTCCAGTGTGGTGCCCTGCACACCTGTCCCCATCTTCCACTATCTTTCACACTCCAGCTCATTATGTCCTGGCAGTACATCCTCTCATTCTCCAGTCACATGGAGTTCAGGCTAGTGCTCATGCTGTTTCCTCTGCCTGGTAAGCCCTTCCTCCTCCTTTCTGTCTGGCTAATTCTGAGTGAGTCTTTAAAACTCAGCTCAATGATACACATCCTCTGGGAGGCCTTGCTTGGTATCCCCAGGATAGGCTTGATGTCCTTCCTCAGTGTCCCTGGTGCCCTCATAGCTTCCCATCCTCATCATCATAGCATCATCAATCATAATCATATGCTTATGAATCTGTGCCCCCTTTCTGAGCCTTCATTTCCTTATCTGTAAAATGAGGATAATAATAGTACTATCTCAGAAGATTGTTTGGGGGATTAAATAAGGTAATCCGTGCAATGAACTGATAACACTGACTGTTGCAGAGAACATATTCATGAATAGCTATAAGGATGACAATATCAACAACAATATTATTATGATGTAATAATTATATACTAATTAACATTATTTATAATTATTATATTATAAAATTATTAATAATAATAATTGGTACATTATTGATAAAAAAGACCCCCGTAAACAGTACCTAGGTATTTGAAGAGTGATATTGCAAAGTGAACATGCCAGAAATAATGAGTTTTTCCACTTTCTAAAGTCAGTTGTGAATAGTGTTAATGGTGGAAAGACACAAACAACAGTTTGAGCTGAAAACGGAACATATCCAGCCCCTGGCTGCAACATGAAGCTCTTGGCCTGGGAATGAGAAAGGCCAATATTTTCAAATCATACTGCCTGGGCCCTGAGAACAACATCACAACAGGTTAAACAGATATCGAAACAGACTGATGTGACTGCCCCTGAAGGGCTCGGTGTCCTAAGAATAAAGGCAAAGGCACAAAGCAGAAAATCTGCTGGACCAGGAACCAATGCGGGAAGGGAACAGACACTTCTTGAGCAGCTGTTATGTGCTAATATTTTACGTCTACCTGCCCATGTGATACTCACAACTCCATGGGTTCACTACTATCACCCTGTTTACTGAAGAGGCACAGAGACACCTGTAAGTTGTCCTGCAGTGTAGAGCTGGTCACGTGACTGCTCTAGTGGCCAGCTGCTCTTTGCTTGCCTAGTTTGTTCAAATCCTTCAAGTCTCAGTTTAAGCCATTCCTCGGGAAATTTCCATAGGTGGCCACGTCACTGTTATAGTTGCATCCTGGGATTTTAGCTGTTACCATTCTATAATGAAGTGTGACTCTGTTCTTTGCTCAATTTGTAAAAACCCCGTCAGGGTAGATGGGGCTGTATCTCTCTGGTTCACACCTTTGGGACTAAGAACTTGTACAGAGCCTAGCTCATAGTAGGTGTTCAGTGAACACTTGCCTTCTTAGTTTCTCATCTTTAAAAAGCGATGTCTGGAGCACGTGACCTGTGAAGTTCCTACCAGTTCTGTGTTTCTGGGGATAATGTGCAGACCTAGCAAAAAGTCAGAGACCTGAGTAGGACTTCGTGTCCCCAGGCAGCTGACTCTGTAGGAAGGGCATGACCGCAGAGGCTGTGGATTCCGGTTCTTATCAGAAATTCCACCCAGGTCTTTCTGCTGCTAAGCCGGTACTGGCAAGGGCTCCTCGTCCTCTCCTTTCTTCCTTCCCGCAGGCCCTGGAAAGAGCCTGCAGTCCTTTCTTCCTTAGCATTGCTGCCGCTCACTCCACACCTTCTCTCCCCAGGTCTGGATAGGAAGTGGGGCGTTGTCTACCTGCAGAGACGCACACAAGCCCATGTTATCAAGTAGAGGTTTACTATGAATCAGCACTAAGACACAGTTGGGGAAACTGAAATAGTAAATATAGGGAAGTTATAAAGCTTAAGATAATCTGTAATAACTGTCAAAGACATGATTCTTGGTGTCAAGTTCCTGCCCATGACTGGCCCCCCCAGGAAACCAGGCAGGGCTGTTCACCCTCTGGGCCTAAGACTGCGTGCGTTCTAATCCTAGCTCTTGGAACCTCAATTCTTCATCTTTAAAATGGGGGTAATGATACTGTTAGGTTGAAACATATAAAATTGCCATTTTAGTAGGTGAAAAGGATCAAATATTGACAATTTCATAGAGCTCAACTTAATACATTGTATGATTGTCCTAGGTGAAATGAATAATGCATGTAGAGCACTTATCATAATGCCTGTCACAAAAGTGCTCCATCCATGCTGGCTATGGCAATCCTAACGATTTTTATCTGAGACAGTGATTGAGGTCTAATTGGACTTCTGCCCTCAGGTCCATTTTTCTAAGTGGCACAGACCGAATACCCAGCTTTATCTCCCATTGTTGAAAGGTATAAAGAGCAAGCGGGCAGCCCCTGAAGCCCACTCTTCCCAGTATGCTGCCTTGAATACGATATTGGAGAAGAATGACAGGGGCCTCATGTCCCAAGTGGACATCTTAAGTCTCCAAAGCCCTATATAGTGAGAGAAAACTGTTCCCCGAGCCTCTCCATACCCTGAGTGGTGTTTCCTTACATGGACCACTTGTTGAGTCATTTACTATTTGAGTGTCAGATAACGCATTTTCATCTTCAAACAAATATGTGTTGAGTGTTTGCTAGGTTTTAGGCAATGACATGCTGCTTTCACAAACAAAAATTTATCCATATAATAATATTGTTATCATTTTTCATTCATCCCACAAATATTTATTGAGCATCTACTAGATGCCAAGGATCATGTTAGACAATAGATAAAATGGTGACTCAATCAAATATAGTTCCTGGGAGCTTGCAGTCTACAAGGAGAGCTAGATGGTAAATACATAATCTTATACAAGTAAAGGTAAAGTTGCAATTAGGGGAAGTATTATGAATGAGAATATATGATATTACGGCAGCAAGAAATGCAAAGCTTGACCCAGTCTTGGGGAGGAGAGCAGAGCTGCCAAGTAGCTCACACCACACCTTTGAGAGAATTAGATAAAAGTGTCCTGGGAGATGCAGTTCTGTGCCAGAATACAGGGATTGGCGAGTAGAGCGTGGCTGGATTTCACCCTTCACTTGCTCCTTAGCCTGATGCTCTTATGTGGGGTGCAACTGCACAAATGTACATGGCAGCTTTGGGTCAGGAGGCTTCCCCAAGGAAACGGTATTGGAACTCTTGTTATCTGAGAGGGAGAGAAACTAACTGTAAATATGGGAAGATGTGTGTTTGTATTTGGTAGAGGTGACAGTCGGAGTAGTACCCCAGACAAAGAGAATTGTGTGTGCAAAGGCCCTACAGCAGGAAGAAACAGGAGCCACTTGAAAAACAGAAAATGTGCGATGAAACTAGAGGTAGGAGAGTAATGGAGAGAAAAATGGGACTTAAAGCTGGAGAATAAGCAGAGACTGGAACTTGTGGGCCTTGAAAGGGATTTTGGTCTCCATCATGAGAGCACTGAAGAATCGCTTAACTGTTCTAAGTAGATGACAGTAACAGAACTAAGTTTTTCTTTGCTGAGATCACCTTGGATGCTTAGGAGGAAAATGGATTGGAGAGAAGTGGTAATAGTGAATACAGGAAGAGCAGTTAGGAGGATGTTGAAGGTGAGAAATGGTGGCAGTTTGTAATAGTGTGGCATCCAAGGAGATGGAGAAATGGGACATATTCAGTAAATATTAGGAGGTAAACTTGATAGGAGTTGGTGATGGATCAAATATGGGAGATGAGGAGAGGAAGTAGTCAAGGATAATGCCAAAGTTTTTGGCCTGGAACGGCACATCTGGTGAACCATTCCCTGAGACTGAGAATGCTAGAAGAATGCCATCTTGGGCAGAGGAGAGGCTGAGATGGGTTGCATTTATAACATCCAAATGGAGTTATCAGCAAGGCAGTAGGATGCATATATCAACAAATCACAGGAGAGACCTGTGTCAAAGATAGAAGTTTATGAGGTGCCTGGACAAAGATGATAGTCAGAGACATACGTGTGATTGGGATCACCAAGGAAGAAGAGAAAAACATAAAAAAGACAAGAGGGCTTAGCTATGAGTCTTTTGGAATTCCAAATTTACTGGCCAGATAGAGGAAGATAAACCTTCAAAGTTGTTTTTTATATCCATTTTCCAGAAACTAAGGCTCAGAGGAGTTGAATAATTTGCCCAAGACGAGTGGCTAGCAAATGGTAAAGGGGGGATTTGAACCTGGGTCTTGTATTCCAGAGCTCTCACTCTTCCCACTGTGCCACATTTCTCAGTTTTTAAACAATTAGGTTGTGAAAACTTTGAAAAATATTGCCATTATTTTGTTAGCATTGAATAACTATTTTCTTCAATATAACTCTTTTTAAAAGACAGCCTAAAAGATCCACACTGTTGAGGATGAGGAGAGAAAGGCAAAGTGGATGCTGTAAAGAGGGGTAAAAAACAGAAACTCTACCAGCTCCTGGGAGCCTAGATTTCACCAACTTGACATAATTAGGTGTTCACTTAACACTCAGTAATTAAATGATTTTACACCAACTTCTTTAGAGAGAAAAAAATTAGTGTGAGGTGAGGTAGTTGCCTCCAGGCTCGTTCACAAAACCCACTTTCATGGCTGGGTTCTGGGGCTGACTCCTGCTGAGTTACTAACTGCATTATCACACCTGCATGGAACAAGCAGGCACCCCTCTCTCCCCATCTCAGGTCAGATCGCTGAGGAATGGATCCCAGCAAGTCCTGGGCATGAGGTGCTGAGCCTCTGCTGGGTCTGCTGTGTGCAGTTGCTTCTCCTTTCACAAAAGCAGCTTCCCCTGGCAGTGGACAGCATGGGAGTAAGTCCAGAAGTTCTGTGAAATAAACTGGAACTTAGAAAAATCTCAGAAGAGCTTTCTAGGTCTACCCTGTCTTCACGGTTGGGTGGTATTGGTTGTCTTGTAGATTCCTTTAGATTTTTCCCTCTTCTTTATGATTAAAGGTCAGAAGAGGATTCTGACTTGGAAACCCACTAAAAGGTAAATGAAAAAGAGGGGCTTTAATGACACTGCTTCATAGGATCACAGGCCAGAAGGACTGAAAATTTCACTCTGATTTCTTTACAGCAGGGAAGTAATTCAATAATCTAAATGCCAGGTAAACTCAAACAAATTATTCTCACCCTCACCCACTTAAACAAACAAGGTTTTAAAATGTCTTACCTAGACATGGAAAACTTGAAAAAGAGTCCAAGTTAGGCAAAATTTGGGGCTGCACAGAAATTGGTTGCCACTTCATATTCTCTCCTTGGCAGCAGCTCTAATTAATATTTAATCACCACGGAACTGTCTTCTTCCTCTAAGAGCTCACTGGGAACCTGAAGCTACCTTTGCCTAAACTGACCAACTTGCATCTGGTAAGGTGACTGGTTGGCTGAGCACAAAAGCATTCAATTGTGGAGCCCAGAACGTAGAAGGAACTAGGAGCACTGGGCTGTTCATAGCTTTTAGAATCCTGCAACATCTCTCAGTTTCTCTAATAAGATGGTGTGGGTGGGATGAAGCAACGAAGAAAATGCTGGGCATGGAGTCCAAGGACTTTAAATTTCAGTCCTTGTCCTACCATTTGCCAGCTCTGTGACCTTGGCTAAGTCATTTAATTTAGTTGACCAAACATGTGTTGAGTGTGATTAGGGAGCTTGACCACAGCCAAATAACGAAGTCTTCCAGGATGTGTTAAGAAATTTCGATCTTTTTCTAAGGGCAAGGGGGAGCCAGAGGACAGTCTTGAACTGGAAAGTGACATGATCAGATGTGTATATTAGAAAGATCTCCCTGGTGTCAGCGTATAAGGCGGATTGGACAAGGGTAAGGATAGATACAGGAAACCAATCAAGAAACTTCTGCAATTGTCTAAGCAAGAAATGTGAACCCCAAAACTGATAACAAACATGGAAAGAAGGTGGTAGATACTAGGCAGATTAAGAAAGTAGAAAAGTAATAAGGGAGGAGTAGAAGGTGACTAATAGATTTCTGATATGGGCTACTCAATAAATATGGCTGCTTGCAGTGAGTTCATAAATAAAAGAAAAAGGCCAGGTTTTATGCTTCATGATGACGAATTTGGTTTGGAGAATGCTCAGTTTGAGGTTTATATAGAGGATTCTAGATGGAAAGGTATGGTGAGCAGCTTTGGTACAAATCAGGAGAGAGTCCTAGTAAGGGGTAAAGGTTTTGAAGCCATATATTTAGACACAGTCAGTGAAATTGTGAGCACAGATCATCTCATGCAGAGTGCATGTGCAGAATGAAAAGGGAAGAGGCCTGAGAACAGAATCCTCTGGGAACATTAAGCATTTAAGAGGCAGATGTGGAAGAAGAGCTATGAAGTACGATAAGGAGCTTTCAAAGTCCTTGCAGGGAGACTACATGAATACGCCCTCTCTCTTGACCCTTCTCTAGTTCCTCAATCCCCTCTTGTCCACTTTGTGTGTTGCTCTTCAAGATTTTCTCCCCAAATATGGAGTTGCCAATCTGCTTTGCAGGAAACTTTTAAGAAAGGAATCTGGAACCTCTATGTCTGCTTATGTTTTGGAAACATTGGCATTTCATAGGTCAGGAGGACAAAAAGGAGATTCTTTACTCTGTCCGGGGATTTTCTGACTCCAAATAAGGACAGGCTGGCTCTTAGAACAGAGTGATGGTGAGGAAGATGCTTTGATTCCAGTTCCATCTCTCTACTACTGGAGACTAAGATCAATTTCTTCTCAATTTTCTCAAATGCAGACATTTCTTGGCACAGCGAGCGAAGACAATCAGTTTAGCCCCTGAAACAGGAAAGCATATTCTTCCTATTGACATGACTAAATCTAGATCTTGAGAATTAAAAACCCTAGTAGTATTGTGTAAGGAGCATTTGACTCATTTTTGAGCCTGTTTTTATTACAAAGAGCCATCAGGTTGGCAGAAAATGACATCCGAGTCATATGTGATGAAAATGCCCCTCCCAAGCAGAGTCTTTTTGATTCCTAAATTTGTCCTCTGATAGAAGAAAGTTTGTTCTGCCACAGTAACACTCATTCTTTTGGAGTATAGCTCCTGTGTATATGTTATTATCATCAAATACCTCAATATGTACCCAACAGATGAGTCTTCCTTTGTGGGGCCCGCCATGTGGCTTTGTAGCACAAAAGATAGAGTGGCCTCGGTGGCACCATTACCAACCTTCATAATGAAGCCATTGCTAGGTCCTGAAGAAGGCCTAATCCTCCAACATTACTGTAGATAATGTAGTTTCTCTCACATTCTGTCTTACTTGTCTTGTAGTTAAATAAGGCAAAAATGCTCCATTTCAGTAGTATCTGGAATATTCTCCTTCAATCTGCTGGAGCAATCTAATAGATATATGGAAGAGATAAGAAGAAAAGAAAGGACAGAGGGAAAAGGAAAGAAAATTAAAGTTGCAGATCCCAAGATCTGAGCTAATTTCTCAATAGGAATTACGTTTAAATTAAAAGAAGTCCAAGACAGTTTAAAGTAATGAAACAAAAGAAAATTCACTTCAAAATGCAATGCCTCATCATAGAGAAAACAAAGTGTTCTTATTACAACCTGAACATTTTATGAGAAGGACAGGTTTTTGAGGAGGGTTAAGTCCCTGCCTGTAGTCATATTAAATAATATTGGGGTTGAAAAATAAAATGGGTAACTCAGTTCTGGTCCTAAAGGAATGTAATTCTGGAAACAAGATATATGAAGGGAACATATAGGAAACAGCACAAGTGGGTCTTGTTAGGCTGTATGTCAGCAGGAAGCAAAATGTGGAATATAAACCATGGGATGACAGAAGAGAGTAGCCCAGGTGGAGGTGCAGGATCATTCATCGGTGGAAATGCATCTTTTGGTTCAGCTCTGGTTCATTGATTCCTTCTCCCGTGAGCCAGCAGTTTGCTTTTTGATGAGTCAACTGCCGCTTCTGTTACAGCAACGATAGCCAACACCCATGGGTAATACCTTCTCTGTGAACTCCACTCTTGGCAAGAATACTAGGTTTCTGACCCTTTTCTTCTTTGCTAACTTGCTTCCTGTATATCTTCAGCCATTTCAGCTTCTTCTTACTTGTTCTTGAACTGTTCACGCTGGGGCTTATGATCAGCAAGATCATACTGCAAGAAAGAATAACAGAGAGAGAGAGAAAGCTAAAGTTTAGCGCCTTTGCTTGTAAGCTCCTAAATACAGTTCCAGGGTATTTAGAATATTCTGAACAGTGTGTAATGGTAATTGATAATGATGAAACTGTACAGTAACTTTCAGTGGATGTCAATAGAATGAGAAGATACTGTCTACTCCCCGTTCAGTTTCCAATTCTCTATCAATCCTGGTTCTCTTGGTTGTTCCAAAGCTGTTGTCTCCTCCGGGTGATATTTAAGCCTGTCCTTCTCCTCTTCTCACACACCTTATGAAAAATGGCTTTGCCATCTGCAGCTGTCAGGAGGCTGTGGAGTAGGGAGTACGGCTCAATGAATATACAAATGTGCAGCTGGACCACAGCCCCTTCCAGAAGGCGCCTGGAATATAAATCACAGTGAGCTTGCACTTCTCAAGTAATGGTCTGCCATTGGGGTGCTGCCATGCATAAGGGACGGGAGGAAAATAGAAGGATGTGAGAAAGGTCTCAGTGGAAATAGGCCCTGCAGGGTGTGGAGAGATTGACTAGCAGGAGCAGAGCCAAGAGTAGCGTGTTCTGAAAAACCTAATTTCTTGGGCTCTTGCAAATCCTGGAACAAAACTAAGCACAACATGGAATTTATTGAGCTTTAGTAGGTTTGTTTCCCTTTGAGCTGATGGGAGTCTCTTAGTCAAGATTGATCTCTCTCTCTCTCTCTTTCTCTCTCTCTTTTCTCACTGTTTGCCATTTGCTAGGCACTGTGCAAGGTGCTGGAGCCAGTTTTTGTTTTTGAATCAAACAAAGTCTCTGCCCTAAAGTTTAGTGGTGAGGGGTGTGGGAACTGACAGTGGTGATGGGGAAATGGACTTTATAATAATGGCAAATGAGAAAAATCAAAATGCACTGTGATGAGTCATAATAGAAATCTGTCCCAGGATCTGTGAGATGTCAAGAGGCAGAGCACGTAAGTCTGCTTGGGGTTGGTTTTCAGAGGTGACATTTGAATGGGATCTTCTGGCATGAGTCGCAGTTCCTAAGATCAGGATATAGCAGGGTAATAGCGGATGCGAGGTTAAAGGCATGGAAGAGTGTGCATTGATCCTCTTTTGTGGTCAAGATTTTAATCAGCCCAAATTCTTAAATGTTTTTCTTCAAGCCTCCTCTTATTTGAATCAGTGCAGATTCTACTTGTATACTCATCTCTCACACAACTGGCTTCACCTCTAAACACATCTGGTTCATGCACCCCTGGCTCCCCATGAAAATGAATTCAGCCGCTTTTCTGTTCTCTATGTTTCTCTACACACACTCATGAACACACATGCAGACTCCTCCACATTTAAAAGTCCTATATATAAAGTAAAACAATTGATGAAACCCCAAGAACCCATCACGGGAATTTGTCTCATTTTTTTTTTCCTGATAGTTGAGTTAAAGCCCAGAGGTAGTTTTCCCACATTCAAGAACACATTCCCCAGTTTTCTCATTTTATAGCAAGAGCTTACTATGTTTTTGTGTATCTCGTAGCACTGAGGAGGGATCCCTTGCTCTGGTGTTGCCTGGCAAAAGGATGGGTCAAGACAGAGAATTCCTGTATATCCTATAGAATTGATGAATCAATATTGATAAATATTACAAACAAAAGTTCATAGTTTATTCAGGTTTCTTTACTTTTTACTTAATATTATTCGCATGTTCCAGAATCCCACAGTACATTTAGTCATCATGTCTCCTTAGACTCCTCTGGGCTGTGACAGTTTCTCAGACTGTCCTTGTTTTGTGGGTTTTTCTTTTTGGTGAGGAAGATTGGCCCTGAGCTTATATCTGCTGCCAATCTTCCTCTTTTTGCTTACGGAAGATTGTTCCTGAGCAAACATCTGTGCCAATCTTTGTCCACTTTGTATGTGGGACACCACCACAGCATGGGTTGATGAGCGGTGTGTAGGTCCACACTGGGGATCCAAACCCATGAACCCTGGGCCACCGAAGAAGTGGAGCATGCAATTTTAACCACTATGCCACCAGCCTGGCCCAGACTGTCCCTGTTTTTGATGATTGTAGTTGGCAGAATAATGGCCCCTCAAAGACTGCTACATCACAATCCCTGGAACCTGTGAGTATGTTACGTTACGTGGCAAAGAGGAGCTAAAGTAGCAGATGGAATGAAGGTTGCTAATTAGCTGACCTTAAGACAGAGCGTGGTTATCCTGGATTGTTTGAGTGGGCCCGATGTAATCACACAGGTTCTCACATGTGGAAGAGAGAGGAAGAAGAGTCAACGTCTGAGTGATGCCACGTGAGAAAGACTTTAGTGACCAGCGATGGTTTTGAAGATGGAAGGGAACCACGAGCTGAGGGATATGGGCAGCCTCACACATACGATAACATTCTCCTTAGAGTCTTCAGAAAGGGATGTGGCCCTTCGGACCCAAAAACCTTGATTTTGCACCCGGTGAGACCCATCTCAAACTCCTGACCTCCAGAGTTGTAAGATAATAAATTTCCATTGTTTTAGACTACAGGGTTTGTGGGAATTTGTTATTGCAGCAATAGGAAATTAATACAGATTTTAGTATCTGGAAATGATGTGCTGCTTTAACAAATAGCTAGAAATGGAGAGGTGGCTTTTGAATTGGGCAATGGACAGACCTGGAAGAATGTAGAAGATGATGGAAGAGAGTTACACTGCCTGAAACAGACTGTAAATTAAAATGTGTATCTTAATGACTCTGCTAGTGGGGACTGAGAAAGAAGTGAGAAGCATAGTAGAAAATGCACGTAGTCTTAAAGCATACCTAAATCATTCTGAAAAGACTGTTGGTAGAAATATGGGTATTAAAGTCACTGCCAGTGAGGGCTCAGATAGAAAGGAGGAATGTTCTATTGGAAACCGAGGGAAAGGGGATTTTTGTTATATAGGGCAGAAAGCTTAGCTGGACCTTGTCCTGCAGTTACATGGACAGCAAAACTGATAAATAATAAACTTAGATATTTAACCAAGGAGACATCCAAACAAAGTGTGGAAGATGTGGCCTACTTTTCTTGCTGCTTATAGCAAAATGTGAGGGGAAAGAGAGACATTGAGGAAAAGAATTCTTAAAGAAGGAGGAGCCAGGACTTGGGGATTTGGGAAATGCTCAGCCTGTCCAGATTGCAAAAGACACTAAAATTCGGTGATTCACTGTCAGGAACGTGTGCTCAGGAGAGAAAGCCAAGGATGTGGCTGGACAACATCTTGTTGGTGCCTCTGAAGGTGCATCGAGCCCGGAGGGAGGAGCTAAAACCCCAGAGGGCAGAGCTGAGAATCACAGAAGATTATTTCCAGGCTAGAAACCAAATGGAGTTTTCCTGGCTGAATTTCAAAATTGCTTGGGAATGGTAATTTTTTTCCTTCATTTTCTCCCTTTTTTGTGAATAAGTTTCTATAACTGTTATCCTATGCCTTTCTTACCATCGTCTTTTGGGAACATATAACGTGTTTCTTGTGTTTCACAGGTTCATATACAGATGGATTATACCTAGACTTTTCATGGTGGAAACTCAGATAATTGATTTTAGATCTTCTTTCTAATATATACACTTAATGCTACAAATTTCCCTCTCAGCACTGCTTTCTCTGCATCTCACAAATTTGGATGAGTTGTATTTTCATTTTCACTTAGTTAAAAGTATTTTTAATTAATCTTGAGATTTCTTCTTTGACTTGTGTTATGTAGGAGTGTGGTGTTAAATTTCGAAATTTTGGGAGCTTTTTCAGCTGTCTTTCTGTTATGGATTTCTAGTTAAATTTTATTATAATCTGAGAACATACTTTGTAAGATTTCTGTTCTTTCAAATTTGTTAAGGTATACTTTATGGCCAAAATGTTGTCTATCTAGGCTGTAATGTTCCACATGGGTGTGCATAGAATGGATATTCTGCTGTTGTTGGATGGCATATTCTATAAAACCAATTATCAAGTTGATTTATAGTGTTGTTTAGGTCTTTCTCTGTCCTTATTACCTGCTTGCGTGATCTTTCAATTGCTGAAAGAGGGGTATTAAAGTCTCCAACTATAATAGCATATTTGCCTACTTCTCCTTTTAGTTATATCAGCTTTTGACAGTCTGTGGTTATGTGCATACACATTTAAGATTGCTCTGTCTTCTTGGAGAATTGACCTTTTTTTCTCATTATGAGATGCCCTTCTTTATAACTGATAATCTTCCTTGTTCTGAAGTCTGGTTTGACTGATATTAAAATAGCTACTCCAACTTTTTTTTGATTAGTGTTAGCATGGTATACATATTCCCATTTCTTTTCATCTATTCGAGTATTTATATTTAAAATATGTTTCTTGTAGGCAACATATAGTCATATAGTTGGGTCTTATTTTTGTTTTCTTTCTGACAATATCTGTCTTTAATTAGTATATTTAGTCCATTCACATTTGAAGTCATTATTAACGGAGTTGAATTAATATCTACCATATTTGTAACTATTTCCTATAAGTTGCATTTGTTCTTTGTTTCTTGTATACTCTTTATCTGCTTTCTCAGTTTTAATTGAGCATTTAAGATGACTACATTTTACCTCTTGGTGTACCAATTATACATATTTTTTTAATTTAGCGGTTGCCCTGGACTTTACAACATGCATTTTTAACTAATCTAAGTTCACTTTCCAATAACTCTATGCTATTTTATGTGTAGTACGGATACCTTAGGACAGAGTATTTTTGATTCCTCCCTCTCATCCACCATAACATTGTCATTCATTTCACTTAACCTTATGCAATAATCACCCAATAAATTGTTGGTATTATTACTTTGAACAGTTAACTTTTAGACCAATTAGAACAAAAAAATAAAAGACTTTGTCGTGCTTTCATTTATTGCCTTTCTGATGCTTTTCATTGTTTTATGTAGTTTTGAGTTTGTGATGTATATCATTTACCTTCTCCTGAAGAACTTTTAAAATTTCTTGAATGGCAGATGTTCTGAGAATGAATTTGCTCAGTTTTTAGTTTTTGTAAGAAAATTTTTGTTTCTTCTTCCCTTTGAAGTATAACTTCACTGGCAATGGAATTTTAGGTTTTGTGTCTTTTTTCCTTTCAACACTCTCAATATTTCACTTCGCTCTCCTTGCTTGCATGGTTTCTGAGAAGAAGTCCACAGTAATTCTTATCCTGGCTCCTCTATAGGTAAGGTGATTTTTCCTCTGATTTCTTTCAAGATTTTTCCATTTGTCTTTGGTTTACAGCAATTTGAATATCACATACTTAGGTATAGTTTTTGTTCTTATTATTTGTCTTGCTTGGTATCTTCTGAGACTATTGGATCTGTGGTTTAATGTCTTTGCGTAATTTTGGAAAGTTCACTATTTCTTCAAATGTTTCTTCTGCTGTCTTCTCTCATCTGCTTCTGCTTTTCTTATTATGCATGTGCTCCATCTTTTGAAATTGTCCCACATTTCTTGGATGTTCTGTTGTAGATTTTGCTTCTTGTTCTTTTTTTTTCTCCCTCTTTGCTTTTCAGTTTGGGAAGTTTCTATTGATCTATCATCAACCTCACTGATTCTTTCTCTGCCTGTGTACACTCTACTGATAAGCCCATCAAAGGCATTCGTCATTTATGTTATAGTGTTTTTGATTTCTCACATTTCCTTTTGCTTCTTTCTTAGTGTTTCCATCTCTCTGCTTACTTTACCTGTCTGTTCTTGCATACTGTTTACTTTTCCATTAGAGCCTTTAACATATTAATCATAGTTACTTTAAATTCCATGTGATAATTCTGACATCTGTGTCACATCTGAGTCTGACGGTTGTTTTGTCTCTTCAAAGTTTTCTCTTTTATTTCTTTTCTTCTTCTTCTTCCTCTTTTTTCTTCTTTGCTTTCCTTGTAACTTTTTATTGAAAGGGGGACATGTTATATCAAGTAACCAGTACTGAGGTATTTGGACCAGTAGTGTGAGCATTTGTTCATCTGGCTGTAAGTTTGCCTGCATTCAGTGTTTGCTGTAGCTATAGATGCCTGGAGACTTCAAATTCCTCTAGTGCCCTTGTTATTGTCTCTCCTGATTTGGAGCCCTAAGTCCTTTTCGGAGAGAGTTTACATCCTGCAACTTTTTCAGCTGTAATTCACTGTTCTCTGGATCCCTGTTGGTGTGCTGGTCAGATTTAGGGGAGAGGAAGCATTCTATAATGCTATGATTAAATCTTGGTCTTTTACTAGGCTTGTGGCTCTGGACTGTGACTTTCACGAGTGTTTTCCAGTGGTATAGTTTTTTTTTTTTTCCACTTTTAAAGTGAGACAGTAAGGCTAGCTGGTGCTGAAGTGGGAAGAATGCTCTTCCCTAGCTGGGATAAGGCTCTGGTAAAAACTTTTTCCCCGGGGGGGGGGGGGGGGGCGGGGTGTAGGTCTTCATTATGGAGAATGCTCAGGGTACATTTCCCAGTGATTCTTCTCCCTTCCCCACTCCTGACAGAGCCACATGGGAATTTTTCTTGGATCTTCACTGTGAGAACCTGGATGTTTTCAGGTAAATCCCATGAACATGTGGTGAACCCTTTAGACTGTAATCTCCAGGATTTTCTCATTCTCAGGTTAGTCCACACTCAATTATCAACATTTCATCAAAATTACCATCTAAGTGTTCCTATCAGTTGCTCCAGCGCTCCTGTTCCGGATGAGCAGACCTTGGATATGTCTCTCTGAATGAGCCTCTCTAACCAGATTGCAGGATGGCAGGGAGCCCTACAAAGTCAGTTCTCTGATGGTTGCAAGAAAAATCTTTGATTTTCGGTTTGTCCAGCTTTTTCTTGTCATAAGAACAAGTGTGACAACTTCTCACCTTTTTGCATATTGGAGCTGAAACTGAAACTGAAACAAGAACCATCACTGCTTTTGTTACCATTATTATCCCAACTCTCTCAATAAGGTAGGCACACTGGTTTGAGACAGATGAGGTAGAAGCTGCTAATTTATATTTCTTAATAATCAAATTGGTTTTTGCATTTAGTGTGAAAAGAGAAAAGATCAGGTTTTAACCATTTATTCTGCTATAACCACTGATTTATCTTCAGAATGACTGTATACACACTGAAAAAAAATTATAATATTGCTTTTGCCCCTCTGGGAGCCAGCTATCTAGCAATCCTATCTCTTTGAAATGCAGCTAAAAACCAGAAATAAGCAAAATAGTCCTCTGAACAGTTAATCTAAATGTCACAAAATGCAGGTGCTAAATTTCTTAAAATATAATATAGATAGAAGTAAAACTATATGTAATGCATATATAAGTTGTGAAGGATAATGATATAATCATCAACTAGGAGTCCACCACCTGTCATAAAAGCTAGAACATCACCAATACTTTTCAAACCATCTCCCATCTGTAGGCCTGCTAACCTCCTGGATATGACTACTGTCCTAAATTTGGGGTATGTAATTTATCTGTTCTTTGAAAAATGTTTTCTTACATATAAATCCTGAAACATAATCTTGAGTATTGTTTTGTTTTTAGTTTTATTGAAATAAAGTTTCATACTGTATGTAGTCTGCTGAACTTGCTCTTTAAAATGTAGTTAAGTACTCTCTCTGTGCCCAGTGTTGTCCTCTGCAAAATAGTAATAGTACCTATCTTACTGTATTTTTATAAGAATTAGATAAGTTAATATTTGTAAATCACTTAGAACAGTACCTGGTATATAGATCATACTTTATATATTTGTTAAAGAAAATATACATATATTCATTTATGTTGTTGATGTATTTGGAGATAATCCATTTTCACTGCTATATATTTTACATGTACCATAATTTATCAATCCATTCTTTTGTTGATTGGCGTTTGGACGATATCCAGCTCTCTACTGTTACAAATAGTACTAATTTGAACATTTTTATTCATATGTTGTCGTATACCTGTGTGAGAGTTTCTCTAGGGAATATACTAGCAGTAGAATTGTCATATAAAAGGCTTTGAGCATATTCAGCTTGAGAAAATAACACCAAAGTGTTTGCACACATTGACACCTCTATTACCGGAGCATAAGAGGTCTTGTTTCACACCCTTGCTATCACTTGGTATTATCAAATTTAGTAGTTTTTGCACTCTAGATATGGTAAAATGTTATGCATTTTTGTGCATTTCCAGAATTTCTAATGACATTGAGTGTTTTTCAAACGTTTCAAGGTTCTTCTACTGTAAAATAACTGGTTATGTTATTTGCCCACTTTCCTATTTGGTTATTTTTTAAATATACATAGGACTTTTTTGTACTGTATTTATCTGCATATTAATCTTTTGTCGGTTAAATGTGTTGTAATAACCCCACACTCTAGGCTTTTTCTTTTTGCTTACTCTGTGATTTATTTGAAATAGAAGGTCTTAAATGTGATCAAATTAATACATTTTTCATATGCTTAGTGCTCTTTGTGTCTTGTTTAGAAAACTGTTTTTAGCTCATTACAAATATATTCTCTTATTTTCTAAAATGCTTAAATATTTGGTTTCACAGTGAAGTCTTCATAATTCTCCTTATTGTGGTACGAGGTATGGATCAACTTTTGGTTTTCTCTAGGTTAATATGCATGTATTCTAATATTCCTAAATACTTGTATTTACTGAATCGTCCATTCTTTCCACATTGATTTGCAGTGACACCTAAGTCATCCATAAAGCGTCCATATTTGCATGCGTCTGTTTCTGAGTTCTATTTTCTGTTTCTTTGCTTAAACTATCAATTTCAACACCAATACCACACTGACTTAATTATACAGCTTTGAACACATCTTGATATTTATATTTTTCTCTTCTATAGGATTGTCCTGGCTATTCTTCAATCTTTGTTCTTACATGTAGATTTTAGAATAGGCTTTCTATGAACTTCAAAATGCCTTATCAATATTTTACTGGAATTACATTGAATATAAAGATTAATTTGGGAAGAACTGATAGCTTATAATATTGAAGCTCCTATCCACAGACAT
Organism: Equus asinus; assembly: GCF_041296235.1. Taxonomy (NCBI): domain Eukaryota; kingdom Metazoa; phylum Chordata; class Mammalia; order Perissodactyla; family Equidae; genus Equus; species Equus asinus. The sequence continues at coordinate 45,138,937 of NC_091814.1, forward strand.
GGTATATATATCCATTTACTTATGTCTCCTCTAATATCTTTCAATAAACTTTTAAATTTTTTCCATAGATATTTTACAATTCCTTGATGGCTATCTTCTTCTTCTTTTTTTGCAATTATAAACAGTCTCCTTAAAAAATTTTTAAAAAACAGTTGTTGCTGGTGTATAGAAATAAAATTGTCTTTTTGATATAAACTAGACATTTAGAAAATTTGTTAAACTTTTAAAAAAATTCTAAGAATTTGTAATTAACATGGGTTTCTTTATAGATAGACATATCATCTGTGAAAATGATTGTTTTCTCCTTTTCAATCCTCATATTTTCCCCCTCATTTTATTGCAATAACTAGCACATTCAGTAAAATATTGAATACAGTCAGAAACAGTCATATCCTTTTCCTGGTTTAAAGTGGAATTCTTCTAACATTTCATATTTAAGAGTGATCTGTAGACTTGGGCCAGTAGGCTCTATCAGATTAAGAAAGTTTCCTTCTAGTTCTAGTCTGTTATTATCATTGAGTGTTGAATATTATCAAATGTTTATTTCTGCATTTATTGACCTAATGGTATAGTTTTACTGCTGTAATATGTTAATAAGTGGATCTGCTTTTAGATTTTAGGAAGTTAAACTGCCCTTGAACTCCTGGAATGAAGCCAATCTGTTTACGACACCATATTTTTTATACACTCTTGGAATAATTTTTTCAATATTTTGTGAAAATATTTTAACTACTGATTTAATTTCTTTAGTGGTTGTGGGCTTTCTAGGATAGGTTTTCATAAGATATTTTTTAATGATTTTGCCCAATTTAGCCAGTTTTTCAAAGTGTTTGTCATTGAGTTACTCATACCACTTTCTTATTGCTTTTAACATTTGCTTTTTCTGTAGTTAGCCTCCATTGCCCATATTACTATTATTTTTCTTTATCAGTCTCACCTGAAGTTTGTGTCTTTCATCGGTTTCTTCAAAGAACCATCATCTGATTTTGTTAATTTTTCTTGTTTTCGGTATCGCTAATGTTTGTTTTTATCTTTATCATCTCCTTCTTTCTACTTCCTAAGTGTTTATTCTGAAGCGTTTTTCCTATTAATATTACTATTATTTTGACAGAAAATGTTTATTTTTGTTTACCTAAATAAGTACCAGGTGTTTTGCTCGCCACTGCTTCTTGTGTCTCACACCTTCCCACTGGGGCTGCTTTCCTTGTTCCTAAGGCACATCCTTTGAGAGCCTCTTTATTGAAAGCCGCTCGTGGTAAACTTCCTTGGGTTTTGTTTACCTGAAAGTGTCTTTATTTTTTTCTCAGAGCTTCAAATATTATTCCCTGTCTTCCAGCTTCCAGGATAGCTTTTGAGAAGTCTTCTCTCAGTCTAACTCAGTCTTTTGTAGGTGATCTGTCTTTTCTCCCCAACTTCTTGTAGGATCTTCTTCTGTCTCTGGTGTTCATCTGTTTCACTACAATCTATCTCCATGAGGGCTTCTTTGTATTTATCTTGCTGGGATATGTTTTTCTTCCTTTCTCTCTGGATTCTTGATGTTCGTAAATTCTAGAAAACTATCAGTCATTATTCCTTCAAACATTTCCTCTCTTCTATTCTATTCACTGAGATTCTGATGAGAAGTTAGGCCTTTTCATTCTGTCCTCCTTGTTTCTTCTTTCCTTCATCACTGGTTTCCTTGTTCTTGTCTTTCTGAAGCTTTCCCAGTAAGTCTCTCTTCATCTGTAATAAGCCTATCCAGTGTGCTTTTAATTGCAATGATTCTATTTTTCACCTCTAAAAATTCTATTTATTTGATTTTATAAATTGTCCTGGTAATTTCTGATTGGTTTTTGTTCCACGTTTATTTTTATTCTGTCTTTTTAAGAACATCTCATTTGTACTTATTTTATATTCTCAATCTGATAATTCTAGTACTTAAAGTCCTTGAGGTTCTAAATTCTTTGTGTTTTTCCCCCCGAGCTTACTTTTTATTCCTAGTAGCTTGTTTCCATATGTGTTTGGCGACTCTCAAAATTATGAACTCATACTTGATTTACTCCGACCTGTTTTAATATTGAGGGCCTAACTTTGGTTTGCTTTCTCCCAGACAGGATTTTTATTTACTTCTTCAGAAGTTAGGGGACACAGTTCACTGGGACTTCTTTAGCCCCCTGGAGGGTCCTGTCTTAATGCTGGTCCCCCAAGTTGAGATCCCCACTTTGCAGCACACCGCAGCCGTAGTCTCATAGTTCTAGTGCTGTTATTGGCATTTGTCCTCCTGGTTTCTTTGAATTTGCCTTTGGCTTCTGTTCATCATTTGTGTTTCAGGCACTACCGCCCCCCACCCCCGCCCCACCCTGCTTCCTTCTGTGAGAACCCAGCAATGCTTCTAAAATAATGTGGATTACAGTTTATTTGGGTATAGTTCTCTCATAGTGGAAGGGCCTTCAGAATGTCTAGTCCACCATAATATTAGTACAGTTATTAAATTTCATTCACTTTTCTCATAGCCAAGTCCTTAGACCCTTATTCTGGATTCATTTCCCTCTATTTTATGCTTAATTGTATGATTTCCTAAACAGCAGCTGATTTAATACATTAATAAGAAGGAAAGAGAACGGGTTTCTAGAGCAGACTAATAGAAAGAAAGGAGATATGGCAGCTAAACCTAGACAGTAAGAGAAAGCAAAAAACAAAACAAAACAAAAATCAGAATGAGAACTCAAAAATGACAGTGATCTGGGGCTATTCGTTAAATGGTAAATAACCCACAGGCATACGTGCAGAGACAGGGTGACGTGGGCCCCTGACCCCATCATAAGGTGCCCCTTCATCCAGCACTTACCCTGAATTTTCCTGCTACAAAAGGAGAAAAATTGTACCTTTTGGCAATATGATAGAATATGAATCAGTGATATAAATTGTGAAACATAGGTCATGATTCTTTCTGAAACTTAAAATCACAGCACTTCTGTAAAGATAAAAGGTAAAATCACAGAAAAACTAGATGGCATCTTTTGGGGCGAACAACAGCTCATGCCTCTCTGGCGTCTCCCCAGGGGCCTCTCCAGTGCCTTGAAGTCTTCAGGTGACGATAACACAGTGTGATCATTTTATGTTCATTTTATGACCCTGAAGAGAGGTGAAATCGTGCTCTATATATTTTGTTAAGGGAAGAGGAAAGTGCATAATGCCTTTTAGAAAAATTTCTACCCAAGATAGATAAAAGAGGAAATTCTTATTAATTTTTTCTGGAAAATTCAGAAAAGAAAATCTTTTTTATTTTTCCTGGATGATACGCTTATGTAGGAATCTAAATAGTGATTTTATTTTGCACTTTTTTCAACCACCTTTCTACTGGTTAGTTTTGCAATGATAACACCACCTTAAAATTCAGTGGATTTAAACAACAACTGGTTTTTTAGTTCACAACTTGGGCTAGGATCAGCTAGGAATTTCTGCTGGTCTCAACTCGCTTCACTCCTCCCTCTAGATTCAGCTGCCAGTTAATGCCTCGTTCATGTTGTCTGGCGGTCAGCCGGCTGTTGGCTGAGGCAGTAGGCCATTTGTCTCCTGTCATCTAGCAGGTTAGCTGACCTGGTTCATGCAGTGATGGTTTCAGAGTTCCCAAGGGCTCTTGAAGCTCAGGCTCAGAACACACACAGCATCCCTTTCAGTCAAAGCAAGTCACCAAGTCAGCCAGGTTCAAAGGTTACGGAAATAGACCTTTCTTTATGGGAGGAGCTACAAAGTACAGTGGCCAATTTTGCAACCTCTGGTGCATCAGAGCAGACGAGCCTCCTGTCTAACCGCAGGCTCTGCAGCCTAAGATGGCTCTTCATCAGGCACCTGTCGTATCGCCTCTGCCCCTGCGCTTCGTCTCACAAATATTGGGTCATGGGGGAGCCTTAGGGTTAACACTGGTGGTAGGTCTATCCAGGCGGGTGCGGGGAGGACCCACGGCGAAACCTCATAGGCTTGCTGGCTCTTCAGAATTTTCTCTCCATCTGGAAATGCTCTTTGATCTGGGACCACTTGCTCCCTCTGTAGGTCGTGAATGTTTGCGGTTCCAGGGGAGAGCCAAGGGGGTGTGCTCTGTGTGTAAGTTCATTTCACAGAACAGGTGCAGCACGTCATATGGCATGGGTGCGGGCTGGTGCTGAGGAGGAGTGTGAGAACGTAACCTCGGCATTTCCAGGCCCGCTTGCATTCTGCCTCTTCAGATTGCTCTCCCTCCTTCCCCGCTCTGGGTAGCACCACATGGTGGGAAGTTGCAACTTGTCACTTCTTTGGGTGTGATAACAAAATCTTAGTTCCTTGAATAGAACAGTTTAATGTTAATTTTCAGTCAAAGAGGAACTGTGTATGGATGTGTGTGCGTGCTCATGCACGCACGTGCGTGTGCACAAATGTTTGTCGGCGTGAGGCGTTGCTGTTATTGAGACTGGATTCAAACTAAATCCTCCTGCATCTGTGCTAGAAGAAATATTCACCCCAAACCTTCTCCAGTCCTCCTCCTACACCATAAGCTCCATCGGATTGTCATCGCCTTTGCTCATCCCTGGCCTCCAATTTCTTTCCTCTTTCCAGCTGAAATCCAGAAAGATCCTCTTCGAATTTCCTCAGGCAAATTCACCCCCACAATGTAACTCTCATTTTCTCTAGTTACAGTGGGCAAATTCTGCCCTCGATTTCTTTATTTCTCTCTTCTTACTACTACTTTAAATTTCACTTTCCTTTCTCTTTCTCATTCTGCGTATGTTGTGATATTTTTCTGTCTTCTATGACATGCTTCTAAATAAAACAACAAAGGAGAGATGGAAGAAATAGCAAAATACTAAGCAACGTTTTCGACAGATTTTTTTTTTTCTCATCAGAACATCAAGACCTAGCTATAGGCAATTCTGTTGTAGGTAATGTACAAAGCAACTTACAAAGATATGATCCCCAGGACTGGAAATTTAATTCTTCTAAGGTATGTGCTCCTTGGATCTCTCTGAAATTCAGAGTCGTTTATGGGCAGTCATTTTATATTAGATTGAATCTATGAACTTGCTGATGCTCAACCACTGTTGATCTACAACAATGGCAATTTTATATGGTCCAAACTATTTTATGTTAGCCCACATGTAAATATTTTTAATTGGTTAGTTGGTGAGGCATTGTTCTGAGTCTAGATTAAGCTAGAAAAAAAAAATCACCGCTTTTCCCATCTTGCCTCTGCTATTATAATAGCTTCCCATATGGTTTCTTTGCCCCCATCTGAACCGCCTGTTCAGTCTCTAATCGAGTCATGGCGCTCATTAAAACATCAATGACGCCTCAGGATGAAGACTAAATTGTTTAGCCTGGCACACGGGTCTCCTTGTATATGAGGCCCCAATGTACTTCTCTAGCCTCTTGCACTGTCACTCTGTCCCATATACCTTTGGCTTTGGCCACAATTCCCTAAGAACTGAAGAGATGGAACACACCAAGGCTATCCCATACCTGTGATTCCTTCTGCCAAGAAAGCTTGCTCTCCACTTGTCTCCTGGAGAAACCCCTACGTACCCTGGGAAGCCTCACTTCTAAAGTCACCTATTTTTCTCCATCCTTCTTGACCCACCCCTGGGTGGATTAATTGCTCCTTTTGCTGGATTCCCATTATAGGGTACTCTTATCATTGTTACATCCTTTTCACGTCATATTATACATATTTGTGGGTAGGTATCCTTCGATAGGTTTGAGTCCTCAGAATGCTCTGCCTGTGTTTTAATCCTCTTTGTATCCCACCATTGCCTGGCCCACAGTGAATGCCCCAGAAATGTTGGTGGAATGGATTCTCTGTCTGCCAAATTCATCAACATTTTCTTTTCCTGTTCAAGACAGAAGAAGGAAATTCAGAGGCAAGCAAGTTGCTAATATTAAATTTAATGAGCTTGCAAACATTCCATTTAAATTTGGATAGAGAGAAAATATTGAAGGCAGTCTTTGTTTTCTCTAAATCCTTTACCTGTCCCAGCTGTGATTAGTTATTTTAGGAGAGATTAATATGCCTTTAATCCAACTACATCACATATTTCTTACTTATTTTAAACAGCGGAGGACACCTTTCAGATTTAATGTTGAAACACGTAATTACTTCCAGTTAAACATCACTGTATAACCAACGAGTTTTTGTTTTCTCCATTAATCAAATTTAACTTAATCCTCACGGTACCTCAAGGGAATGCTGCTGGCCAAGAGCATCCTGATTTTTGTAGGTGATGGAACTCCTGCTTAGTTCTGGGAGACTGAGATTTTTAAATTCAGGTGACTCAGTTTAGTTTAGAGCTGGCCCCAGATGCTAAACCCTGAATCTTAGGGCTCTTTTGCTTTCTTTGATTCCTCAGTCTTACCAAGTGCCTTGAGAAAATCAAGTCTGTTTCAAAGTAGGAAGAGTTCAGCCACAGGAGGGGCCCAATCCAATGAGATTGTAGCTGAGCTTTCTATGGCCCTGCAGAAAGCAGTTAGAAACCCTGAGACCTGGGATGCAGAAGAGCAGGAGTCCAACCCAGTGGGAGGCTACAGTCTGATTCTGCAGCTTTTTCTGAGAAGGCCCAAGGATGGGTTGCGGGTGTGGGCTCACAGTGGGAGGATGGAGCAGTTGCTGTAGGCGGAACTGCCAACAACAGCAGCCTCAGCAGCAGGACTGGCTGGGGGAGCACCATTGCCAGCAGCTCTGAGCTAATGATACCCTCTTCTCCCCACTCAGCGGTAGCTCTGAGGCAGAAAGCAGCAGAACAAGTGTCCCAAAAGGGATCTGTGTGATTGCTCATTTTTGCAGTGTTTTCCCATTCTGCCCAATAGATTTTTATTAAAGAAGAATAGAAACTACTGCATTCAGGCTATGGCTCTGGGACCATTTGCTGGGATAGGGGGCAGACTCTCTGCCCCACCCTACCCAGGGTTCACCCTCATTTCTCACATACTGTAAGTCATCTGGATGGTCTTTTTGGGAAGGAGGGCGGGGGAAGAGAGTGGATGTTGGAAGTTATACTGATGATAGGGCTTCTAAAGCTTGGAGATTTAGACCACTTGGTGTGTCGGGCCTGCCTGAGGGACCTGGGCATCATATAAGATTACTGCCAATTTCCAGGGTCCTACTATATTTTTAAAAATTCACTTAAGCAAAAAACATGTAGGAGTTACAAAATCTAAGTCCACAAAGGCAAATGTGCCAAGATATAATCTATTTTTATCACTTTAATTATATCACATTTCCTCTGATGAGGAAACTTAATATTAGACAATTCAAGATAAACTCAGTCAATTGAGAGTGTTCCCCTCCTAACTCTCTCCTTGGGGGCTTCTGAGTTCCCAGGTTCCATATAACACCAATGAGCCTGCTCTTTGCCACATTGCCCCCAGCTGTCCACTGAGAAGTTGGCTTGTTCACATGGCCTGACGTGAGAGTTCCACTGAGATCATTCTGTCCCCTTCCTGTGGAAGCTGGGGGGCCACTTCAGATCACCAGTCCTGCACAGGCTGCTTTCTCAGGTCTTTTGAGTAGGTGGAAAAATTCCACATGCTTCCCCACAGGCACTGCAAGGATGGGGAAACTCAGGGGCCGCTTCAGGACCTTTCTTTCTACACATGTTACAGCCATTTCTACCCCGATGCCAGTGCCTTGTACACGCATGGGGGTCTCCAGTACCTTGGCACTTTCCTGGCCTCTATCTGGCCCATAAGGCACAGGTCCTCACTGATCTTAAATTCCCAAACCTTTCTGGGATTTCTAACCTCCTCTTCACTAACACTTGGCATAGGATACAGGACAGAGCTTTTTCTCAGAGAATTCTTGGCATCCGAGATCATTTCTTCCCCTTTTTGGTTATCTTTCCTCACCCTCACAGAAGGCCTCTTGCTGGGTCAGAGTAGGATGGTCTGATCGTTCGTCTGTTCACCCCAAGCCTGTGTTTACATACAACAAACTTTAGTCTCAGAGTCTTTCAAAACTTTGGCTTTTGATACTCAAAAGCCAAGATTTTGGAACATAAAAACCATGTTCTCAAACTATTCTCTCTGGCAATCACTTCAAAACACTATTTTGAGACTCAAAAGCCTTACCGCCCTTCAGTATCTTTGTTGTAACAATCTTCCCTTGAGGTAAATTGATATTTCTACTAAATGGGGGAGGGAAGGGCAATAAGGTCATTGGAAGTGGTAGGGGAACCACAGTTGATATCTCAAATTGTTATCTTAAGTTCTTTCTATGTATTTATGATAGATACCATGAGAAACGACTTGAAGATTCCACTTCTGAGGTCATGTAGCAAGCATTATATATTGTTGTAGCAATCATGGGGAAGCAAGATCGTGGAGGACCAGGTGTCTCACAGGAAGATTGAGTCCCAGTTTCCAGCTAGGGGATGTGGGTGCTGCTTGTTTAGATGAATTTCACCTTGCATTGGACCCCCTAATGTGCTGTCAAGGAAGGCACCAGAAGATGCCAAAATATGACTTTAAGAAGAGCCCTTACATCTTACCCATCACTAGAGCTTCACCAGAGCATGATCTTGAACCTCCCACTGGGGGTGAGTGTTTAGGCCACAACTTTTGTCTTCACTTCATCCTGATAGATATGTAGTTCTCAAAGAACTTTACATTAAAAGAGATTGATCCATTAGAGAATTGGGAAAAGCCATTTCCCATATGCATTTATTTTGGCTCCTGTGCCAGGAAATAATGAGAAGGAAGGTGGTGGTTAGAACAAATGACTGTGGAAGAGTATACAGAATGAGAAGAGAGCAGGACCAAGGCTAGAATGCCAGTGCCAATAATGTTTAAAAGGAAGGAAGATCCAGAGGGTCCATGCGGAGAATCCAGAAATGGAGAAAGAGAGCTAGAACAGAAGACCTGCCACCAAAGTCAGAGGACATGTTTTGAGAAGGAGGAAGTGACCAACAGTATCAAATGCCTCAGACAAGTCAAGCAAGAAGATTGCAGGTTTAATTATTGACTTAGTAAGGGCAGCGTCAACAGAACGGTGATGTTGAGAATAGCATTGTTTAGGAGTGAAGGGAAGGGGAGGAAGTGATAAGTGTAAATCAATATTTCCCAAAGCATGTTCTTTACTATAATTGCCCTAAGCACTATACCTTGGGAAGAGTGGTTCTCTCTGATTTTGAATGTCTTAGGTCATAGCAGATATTAAAATGTTGGCTTTCTCATATGGCCACTTTTGTGAGTTCTTCAAAGACCACTGCCCCATTACTGGGACCTCCTTATATATCCTGATATGAGTCATGACTCCTTTGGCTGGTCACTTTCAATTCTTTCTCAGCCTCGATGATGAATCCAGCTTCTGATAATCCACTCCACATTGATTCTGTTTATTGGGATCACCTCACTATCCCAGGTTGGGAGTGAACTCTTGGGTGAGGTCCCAAGTTCAGCCCTTTTCCGTAGGTACAGACGTGGCCCCCATGAATGGCATACACCTGTCTCTGCTGATAGCAGCTCCTGTCAGGGGATTCTTTCCTTGCTCCACGGTCAGGGGAAGTTCCAGCCAGCCTTCAGGCTTTTCCACACAAAATCTAGACAGAGTTAGAGCTGCAGTCACACGGTCTGAACAATCAGTCAGGACTCCTGTTTCAGTAGAAGAGAGAGGGCTCTCGATGGGGAAACCAGAAGCAGATTCTCAAACTGATGAGATTTTGTGACAGATGTGTGTGTGTGTGTGTGTGTGTGTGTCAAACTTGATCAAAATTGTTAACCCTAGTTAAGATGACAGGAGATGTGCATATGTGTATGACTCAATCAAATTGTTAACTAAGACATTTGTGGTGCCAACATCTTTTGATAATTTCCCTTTTGTTCCCAATCGACCAAATAATTTATCCTAGTCATATACAAACGATGTTGGCTTTTGTGGTGGTGTTTCCGTAGTCAGAGAAGTGGCAGTCTGGAATTTAGATATAGACTCTCGTGTGGTGGCTATCCACAATAACTGTGTGGCATGTTCTATATCTTTGGATTTTTAATCATCCTAGTATTAATTATGGCATTTATTTGCTTGTTGCTCTTGTGCCCTAAAGACTGCACTTCTCTGAATGATCAGCATGTGAAGTTTCTACCTCAAATCACAATGGAGGAGTACAAATCTTATGAGAAGTATGTGCTATTAGAGTTTACATTTTTTTTTTTCAGTACAGATACTTACCAAAATATACCTTTTATTGGCCCAAGGCATTTGAAAAGTATTTTATGGTTTATCACCACACGCTAACCCCATTTTCTCTATTCCTTTTAAAAGTCTGACATCTTCTTGCCCCAACTTTTACATCAAATTTATGCATGTGTGCTCACCCACCTGTACTTTTATTCTCTGTTTTGAGTTTTCAGAGGGTTTTCTGGGTTCAGGAGTTGAAAAGTTGTGGGAGCGTCTCCGTCGCCTGCAGTGTGCGGAGGATCCCTCCTGCAGAATTCCTCTGCGCCTCGTCCCTCATCTTCTGCTCGCCTCCCCAGCAGCCTGTACGTGCCATGATGGAGCACCGCTCATCCTGAACCTCGTATTCTGCTGATATGCTTCCCCACCCCCACCCCGACTATAGCTTTCTGAGGACAGCGAGTCCACCTTATTAATTTGTGCTCCCTGAGCCAAGTGCAGTGCCTGGCACTAGTAGCTGTTCACTGGGTGCTTGCCAGATGACTGGATTCACTCTGGTGGCCCAGTGTCGGGGCTTAGACTGGGAAGACTCTCAAAGCTAAGGACCTCCTGGGGTTTTCACTCACATATTATTGCAGACAACGAGTGTGGTGTTTGAGCGTGGGGAGGGAGGGGGTATTGAGTTTCAGAAGGGAGTAAGGAGAGACCTCAAGAGCGAAGAGAGTAAAATTCCTTGGCCTTCTTCATAACTGAGAGAGATATGAGCTTTCTGTCTACTCTGAACTCCCTTTGCACTTGCTGCCTGTACCACTCATTTTAGCACTTCATTAGCATGTTGCCTTAAAGTTGCCCAGGATCATAGAGGGGTCTAATCTGCATAGTTACCTCAGGAATTCTGTGATGCCGTAACAGGTTACATGGGGTTCCGTTTTCATGAAGTTTCCTAAGTCACTGTGGAACAACCGTGATGGGAGCTTTAGAGAACCCTGAGAAAGAAGATGAGGACAAAGTCTGCCCTCCATGCCCTTGGGAAGGTGTCTCAGGAAGTCAGAAAATTTATCCTGATGCGGGAAAAGTCAGAGGACTGTGCTGGACCTCAGATCCCAGGGTGAGGAGCAGACGAGCAAGTTTCTGGTGGATTCCTCTGGGATTTGAGCATCTCTTCTCCACCTGGCTCATCTCAGAGATCAGTGGAGTTGCAGACATTTAGAAGTTGGCCCAGGCTGCCAGAACCATTCCCCTGGTGGGAAGATTTCCTTTTCACTTGGGGAAGGAGGCACAGGCACCCTCAGCAGAAATGGAACAGGGCTCTAGTGGGGAGAGGCAGAGGTGTGGGTGGTGTGGGTGAGGGCCAGGGCCTTGGTAAAGGGAGGCTGAGACCTGTAGACCAGCGCGCTTCTCTTACTACTTTCACTAAGTTGCTCTGACACACAAAGGGAGGTGGACACAGTAAGGCACTGTTTAACCCACAGGCCACCAGTGATGACGCTAATGCATTTTGAGCCAAGAGAATTCTTGGTGTAGGCTTGAGTCAACTCCCTCAGTCTGAAAAGGACTGAGAAATTAAGGTGACAGTTCTTATTTAACCAATTCCTTTCATAAGTCTGCAAACCATAAAGTACCAAGCAAAACATGTATTTTAGTGAAGTCATCCTAGCCCAAATTCCAAGCCTCAGCTTTTATCTGTTGTTTTGTTGTTGTTGATAATGTTATCATCATTATCTTCCTCAGGCTTTCTCTGAACAAGTGACTCCACCACCTGAATTTTTAAAAACCCCAATACAACTGATAGATATTAAACAGTTATGTCTTTTAACCAACACATATAATTAAACTTACAAAACATTCCCTCATCTCAGTTTGCCAAGACAGTTGCTGTGATGCAAATTATTGCCCAGCATATCCTCTGTCTATTTCCCTCCAGAAGCTTATTTTGCTTGTTTTGCCTGATGCTGCATTTCTCTTTCCTTTAGCTTCCCACATCCATGGCAGGGAGCAGGGCATGTATAATTTTGTGATGATCTGCTGCTTTTGATTATCTGCACCATTGCTTTCCAACATTAGCGTGTACAATCAAGTGCCGATTTTTTATTTGTCCACTGTGCATCCTCAATTAAGTTCACAAAGGGCAAAGGCTCTATCTGGTCTGCTGAGTGCCTAGAATGGTGCTGAGCAAACTGTGGGTGCCCCCTACATGCTAATTGGATGCCAGATTGAACACCAGATGGTACCTCTTTGATTTGGCTCCTCTCAGGTCTACTTAACCACAATTCACATCCACTGGGATTTAGATCCCATTTTATACCCCATATTCTTCTGATTTTGTTGTGAAGAATGTGCTGGAACAGCTCTCGACTATAATCCACATTAATATTAAGAGCATCTAACGGTGGACAGAGATAGAACTGAGCTAGAACTTTCCATCCCAGGCACTGGGACTATTCAAGTGTGTTAGACAATTTCTCCTCTCACTTGTGACTATAATGCCTAAAATTTCCCCTACTAGAGTGTCATTCCATTTATTTCTCTTCCCTTCAAGAACGGTAATGTCTTAAATGTAAATGCCCCTAGATAGGTAACACAGTAAGTAGTTATTAGCCCCTTGGTGTAAATAAGCTTAAGTACCACATTAAATTGGGATGGCTAAGATGAGAACTTTGGTAGACATTGAATGTTTGTTTAAAAATCTACAGCCAAAGGACCTATTCTACATGAGGTGGAGGCCAAGAGAAATGAAGGCCGCTCAAGGTGGAAGGTTAGGGACTAACACAGCCCGTGCTTTAACTAAAGGCTGGTCAGTGCATGAGAGCACCTGAGGTTAGCAGGCTCCAACTTAAAAAGTAAAAATGGGGAACAGAAATCAACGGTAGTTTTCAGTTACCATCTTAAGGGGAGCCATAACTATAGCCTCGAGCCAATGCTATAGAAACTTTGAAAGATTTCTTAAGATTCGCAACTTCACTGTGTTTATTGTCACTGTTATTTTTCAGCTGTTTTTATTCTTTAGTTCTTAAAAGTAAACCCTTGAAACCAAAAGGGACTTTATGGTCATCTTGGGGAAAACAAGGAAGAGGACAGAGCTCAGCAGACTGACTCCCACATGACTGCCAGACCTTTGGGAGAAAAACCACATAGATGATCCGTAAACTGAGAAGAACAGAAAGGACGGCAAGGGAATCGGGCATACGCCAAAGCAAAGACTCAGGGCTTAGCAAGAGACGCACCCATTTGGAGGCAGAAACCAAAGCTTGCTTCAGTCACCAGAGTCTAGATCATTGTCATGTTGGGCAGAGGCAACTGGCGTGAACAGCGGGGAGGTCTAGGCTGGGAGAAAGGGCAGAAAGGGAGCTAGCCAGGAAGTAGGGGAGGCATCACCTCCCGCGCGTTCTGTCAAGGCTGGCCTCCAACCAAGCCCAAAGGAGTCACCTTCCATGAGGGCCAGGGGCCTCCCGGGTGGGAAGACTGCTCTTGGTTTCAATTCCAGGCACGTACTTTTCTTCTTGAAGTGAGTTTAGATCACGTTTCAGCCAGTGTCCTCCTGCAGAAAAAGGTCTTTGTGTTAAAAATAAAGTTCACTGGAGACACACTTGATATTTCCAGTGGCATTTCTACCTGTCCAGCTCAGGGAGGTCTTAGTTCCATTGTCCGTCCCTGCTTACCACACTCCCTCATGCAATTCAAGTGGCTGGATTTAATCTATAAAGTTTTAGCAGTGTGGAGCGTAATTGTTTCCCAGGTCACCCCTGACGCTGTGCATCCCCAGCTGGATGGAGCCACTTTCCTGGTGCTGATTTGAACTTGAGAAGAACTTGAGAGCTGGAGTGTTTGTGATGTGGGGTAAAAGAATGCTGGTGGGAGTTGGGGAGGGTGTGAAGAGGTATCTTTTAAGCCCCTTTTCTTTCCCATGTGTTGTGCTGCAAACACACTGCTTGTTCTCAGGCAGTGAGGTTAGAAACGTGGGATCCCAATTTATCTGCTTCGCTCTAGGATTCATGACGAGGTTTCTTTAAAAAGGAATCTTCTCCTAAACAAAGTAAAAATATGGCTTGGTTGCCTCAAATCAGACTTATATGTAACTGATTAGATACATATTTTTCATCTTTCTGTTGGTTGGCATGAATGTTCTGTGGCGACTTTTGATAAATATGGTCCCCTTTTAACCCAGGTTGGGTGGGTATTCCAGGCTTCCATGTTGAAACAAAATGATATGCAATAATAACTTTAAAGATGCATACTTTCCAAAATTTGCAGTGGACTTTGGATTTTTATAAAATGTGATTTTTAGTAGAGATTATAAAAATAAATGTGAGTGCAGTGAATGTCATTCATAGAATGACATTCTTTTAAAATTGAATGATGCTACAACGTTCTGCCTTACTTTTCCTGGGGGTGTCTTGTGAAAGTGGCTCATACATGGCCGCCCTTGGTTGGATTGAGGGTGAATTTGGACACGGTATGGACCCCGTGAAGGATACAGATGCTCAATTGCTCTACCCCTTGGCATAGGAACTGAAACCTTGTGAGATCTGCCTCAAATGGTAGCAAACTAATTAAATGGAGAGGCAAAGTTATAAAATAAATGCAGGTACAAGCAGGCTATGCGTAGGAGGGAGCGGGGGAGCCCTGCGGAGGGGTAGAGAGACAGTTAGGCCAATTTAGCAGAGATGGCGCCACAGCAAATTTGATGAAGGCACTCTCAGGAGTAATTGTCAGTGTCACTTTTGAACCCTCTGGAAAAATAACCTGAAGCACCAAGAGAAATGAATTTTCCCTCAAGTCACTAAGTGAAGAAGTCCTCAAAATGATGATTTTATTCCTCACAGCAGAAGAGAGAAAGAACAGGAAAGAAAGAAGTGGTTTTGCTTTCTTTGGCTTGGAATTTTGAATAATGAGGGCCACAGGCGGGAAGGGTTAGCAACTGGGTACAGGGGCTGGACAGAAGAAGGAACTCAGATGGGTCGCTATCTGGGGTGATCTCGCTCTCATTTTCTACATGAGTGAGAATACCGCACGGGACCATCAATCACAGTCACAAGTACCTCACAACGCCACCTTTCCCGGCTGCTCCTCTCTTCTCCTCTCTGCCAGCCTCCTCCATCCTTGAAAAACGGGTGTATTATGTGTGACTAGAGATCTGAACTGCTCCTCTGCTGCTGTGTCGTTTACTTTTTGTTGTACTGTTGTTTTCTTTCTATGAGTCCTATGTCATAGCTCCTCTGGGTATGACTTCTTCTTTCTCTCAAATTTTAACGTGTAGAATTCTTGCAGACTCACTTAGCAAAGGTGTATTGAGCAAGAACTATATGGCCCTATTAAAACCTGCTTATAAATCCTTCTCCCTGAGGTCTAAATGGCCACTTGCTTGAAGTGCCACCTCTTCTTGAAGACATCTGCATTTTCAGAGAATCTGAGGACGTAAGTTATGGATGGCAAGTTACATTATAGTCTGAGAGAAGAGAGATTTCCAGGGGGGATTTTTGCTGGGGAGGGCACTCCAGTTGAGGATCCTGCCCTGGCTTCTGATAGTGGCAGGAGGGGGAAAGACACGTGGTCCCCTTTCTCCAGAGGGGTGACCTCTGCCGGCTCCCTAGGGGAGAAGTGGGGCATACTGAGGGAGCACTATGGCAGGAGAAGCAGATCACTTGTCTAAGATGGACTGTTTGGAGTTTTTCTTTTTAAATCATTGCTTCCTTGGTCCATCCCCGTCCATCTCTCCGATCTTAAACTTCAGTTTCTGGCAGGTTAATCAGGAGGCTGTAGCTAGATTATCTATTGTCCGGGCGACGCTGGCCACCCTCAGACGCACCGCTCAGCGTGCGAGCTCTTTGGCAACACTCGTTACTTTCTGCCCAGGCTGCCGTACCCGAGATCCGCAGCTGCCGGTTACCGTGAACGCCTCCCTTTGGTTTTGTTTTCAGAATGTCACAGTGACCAGCTTGCAGGTGGCATCCTGCTATAGATGCTGGCACAGATTTTCCATCATTATGCTGCCTTACTGATTTTTTCCATTATTTGTTGCCAATAATAGTCACTCTGATCATCTTCTCCCCCTCCTCATTCCTTTCTCTGTGCATTGGGCCCCTTCTGAATCACTCAGGCTCAGGAATCAGAGAAAGAAGCACGCCATTTAAGGCCTATCCTAGGATTTCTAGGTTTCTTTGGACTCAAATTCTTCATGGGCAACCTGAGCACTGTGGGTCTTGCTGATTCCTTCCTCACTCTGTCCCCAAGCTCATGTCCCCACCCCATTCTTCCCTGCTTCATGCCAAACACAGACATGATTTTCTAGTCCTTTTTCTTTGTTGAATCTGCTAAATGTGAAAATCAGATGGATCCCGCCAATGTCAGGCCTTGGTTTGTATCACTTGGGGAACCACCAACCTCTGAACAGTCCATGGTTCTTACCTGTGTTGCTGTAATTCATCAGGAACAAGCTGATATCATGTTGAAATAAATGAGTTTTGCAGGTGCTGCAAACAGCATTTGTTGTCTGTCTGTGGGAATATGAGAGTGGGGTGAAGGTGAGACGGATCTGTTCACATTTCAGGAGTCTTGGTACTCTGTGAGGAATGGATACGATTTCCTAGGAGAAATAGCCCAATACAATAAGCTCTTCAAAAGGCCAGAGAAGACCCTCTGGAGCCATGTAGAAAGGGTGTTGCTTCTGTTGCAGGGCAGTGAAATGTCGATGGAACAGTGAGGAGGCAATGGACAAGCAGAAAAAGAGATCCGCTCCATATTTAACAGCTGTGTCAGAGTTTGCTTTGTGGAGTGCTCATTCTAGCACCTAAAGATGATGAATACAGCTAACATTTACTGGGCACTTATTTTGTACCAGGCGGTGTTCCAAGTATTATACATGCTTTGTTTCATTTAATCCTCATAGCCATGCCGCAGTGAAAATATTCGTATCACCTCCATTTGAAGATGGGAAGTCCCTTATCTAAAGTTATACAGCTAGTGAGCGTTGAAAACAAACGTTGAACCCGGACAGTCTGGTTCCAGACTTTCACTTTTAACCTATGCTAATTCCATTTATGACAATACTTCTCTCTCGGTGCCTTTTGTAATACCAGCATACAGTATGCTCAATGCATATTGGCTGAAAGAAAATATTTGCTCAAGAAAAAAAGAAAAGCAATTCAATCTCATCAGAGGAAGGGGTGAAGGGTGCAGGATGCTGTCAGCAGTGACTTTGTGTCCCTAGGACTGCATCTCAACTGGGGTGTGTGCGAGGGGCGAAGATTTTACAGGGCACTGTGGAAGGGGTCAAGGTCTACCTTCCATGTCCCAAAGGGTCAAAAATCTCAGAGTTAGGACATAGCTTCTCCACTCTGGCCTCTGCAAACTCTTTACCATTGTCCCTGAGCCCGCGGTGCATAATCAACCCTCCACACACTGGCTTTTGTCTGCATTGCTTGGAATGCGCTCTCCTTTTACTCCACAGGACAAAGTTTTAGTCATTATTTAAAGATCACCACTTCTCTGTCATTTTCTCTGACCTTCAGTTCACTTTCTTGATTTAGAAGTAGCTATCCTTTCACATGTCAGTTTCTGTCATTTGTGTCCAACCTTAACATGTTGGACTATACCCTATTTTTTTACCATCTGTTTCCCCCACTCAATCCCAGCTCTTTGCAGGCAGACTCCTGTTTCGTTCACCTGTGTATCCATGATACCAAGCATACTTGTAATAATAAGCCTAGCAGCAGATGCATACTGGGTGCTCATTGATACGTACTGTACCGAATTGGGTCTCCTTCCTGCTGCACTTTGCTCTGGTGTTCCCAAAGCTTGGTGGGCCTGCACAGGTGCTCAGGGCCACAACAGTTGCAGCAAACGGGTTACCTGTACGTCTCATGATAACTGGCCATCAGCCACTTCCTCCAGGGGAGGGCCAACTTGATTTAAAGGTGCAGGATTGAGGAAGAACATGTCATGAACTTGACTAAAGGATTCTCTTAACCAGTGTCAGTCCGTTGAACTGTCCCTTCAATTTTAACTGTTCCGTCAGCCAAACAGCTTACTCAGCTTTTCAGAGGCCTATTACTTGATCTGAAAACATTGGCAACATTTTGGCCTCCAGTCTGACTTGAAGCCTGTTATAGATAATGAGTTTTCTCTGGAATAGGTGGCACATCTTGGTTGTATCGGAGAAACATCAGGTACGTCTATGTCTTGGCTAGTATCAGCCAGAGTTGGGAGTATGCCAGCTTTCCCTTCATTGCTAACATACTCCTTAATTAACCTGCTAAATCTAGTGTACGATTCACTGTTGTTTTAGAAACGAGGTGCATAATATGCACACTTTTTCCTCTACTCCACTTGTTTTTTTATTTGTTCGGGTTATTAGAAAGTGGTGTTCTCTTAGGTTGTGCATTAAACCTCAAAAGAAACGAGGATTTGAGAAACACTCAATGGGGCTTGGTTTCTCTTGATAAGACTTGGTGTTGCTGCATTTACCCCTTGATAACTGAGTTCCTCTTCCCCCTAATATTTAAATACATCAACTCACTTAATCTAAAGTGTCTTCTTTCCTTGTCATGTCTCCATTTTCATAAACTACTTTTTATAAAATGAAAGGCTGGAGGAGGCCCTTTGGGGAGTTTTCTTTTCACGGAGGTCTGTACCTTGAGAGTGGAGGCTATGCCTTTCCATGCTTCGCTGCCTGTGCATATGCAAGCCCTTGTTTGTCAGGCCTGAAATAAATGTGATACCTGTGTTTTTATCTCATGCTTTGCACATAGTGCCCCAAATTGCTACTCCTCGGGAGACTAAGCCAAGGACGTCGTGCCCCATTTTCATGATGAAATGCAGATTTGCCACTGAACCTAATCAACCTTCATTTCAAAAGGTTGACAAGGTGGATACTTAAAGAATTCAACTGGTTAAATTTATGGTACTGCAAAGAGTCCATTCCAAGAATATTCTCTGATTCTAAAGCTATAGAATTTTTATTTGATTGTGAATTAAGTTACATTTTCATTCACTTCAAGTCCTCGTTTCTTGATTTTGTGTCCCTCAAAAAGAAACAAACTTATTGACAGTCCCATTGGTCTCGGTAACATTCTGTCCCAGATTGAAAAGATCTACAGTCTTTCAGTCATGCTTTCCTCAGATGATTTTTTTTTCTTTTTTGGAGGAAGATTAGCCCTCAGCTAACTACTGCCAGTCCTCCTCTTTTTGCTGAGGAAGCCTGGCTCTGAGCTAACATCCGTGCCCATCTTCCTCTAGTTTATACGTGGGACGCCTACCACAGCATGGCTGCCAAGCAGTGCCATGTCCGCACCCGGGATCCGAACCAGCGAACCCCGGGCCGCCGAGAAGCGGAACGTGCGAACTTAACCGCTGCGCCACCGGGCCGGCCCCCCTCAGATGATTTTTTATACCAGTTGATAGATGTGATATTTTTGCATGATACAGCATGGTATCTTTCTAGTCGGGAAGGAGAACTAACATACTTCGAGTTACTAACTGTGTGCCGAGACTGTGTTAGATTTCTGCATGTGCTGAATCATTTTCCAGCAATTCTGTGGGTGGATGCTATTATCCTCATTTCACAAATAAATGTGTCTGCACTCAGACGCTTTTAAGGTTTTTGCCTAAAACACAGACATACTAAGGAGAAGAGTCAGCATTCAAACCTAGGCTTCTGTTTCTCCAAAGCAGTTTCTTTTTCTTCATTCCACCAAACTCTTCCTTGAAAATCCTCATTAGGGTAGGCAGGCCAACAGCACTTAGAATATCAAAAGAGACAAAACTTTTGCCTGCTTGACCCGGATGTGACCTCAGAATCCCTCTCAATGTAGCCTCTAAGTGGCCCCTACCAACCAATTAGTGTTTGTATGCAGGTTGGAAGTTATTTGCCATCCCTGTCTCTCAAGTTCTCTCCAAAGCCTGCGGATGTGGACTTTACCGCTAGACCATTAGGGTTATAGCTGTAACCCACTCTGCTGGAGAAGCAGCTCCAATGAAGAGGGAATGCGAATGCGGGGGCCTGAGGATGAAGCCCCACTGACCTGGAGAAGCAAGGTGGGTGTCAGCAGAAAGCATTCATGACACAAATAAGTGACACACACACAAATTGTTTTGTTTGTCATTCAGTCAATTGTGACTTCCTTCTGGCCAGAGGTTCACTAACTTCGGAATTAGCCCAGAAGGTGTATCAACTGGATTTCTCTCCCAGTGTCATTCACTCATTCGGGGTACTTGAAGCATACTATATAATCATGTACCTGAATGACTCATATATGGTTACACCCTTTTTCTCAAGTAGTTTGCCTGTGCTTCTTAGCATCATTGTGTATTTGCCTACCCAGCCAGGATCCATTTTGTCTTTTCTAGATCACATCAGCATCCTCTGATCACTTCTCTCTCTAGCAACTTGAGCATCCTTGTCATACATCTTGTGCATCAGGCCTTCGCCAGCATGGAAGGTTTGTGCAGGAGTCAGGATATCCTAGACTATGGGTGGCATACATGGCTTGAATCCCAAGGTCAAACAGCATGGCTTGTAGATAACATGAATAGTAAAATATGCATGCCTTTCTCCTTCGCACACAATTTTAGAACACTTGACAAACTATATCTGTAAAACAAGATGGTTTGTTTTCCATCTATGACTCAGCTTGATCCTAGGCAGGGTTAATATTGTCAGCAGTAAGGCTGTGGTTTCTCTGAAGTCTGGGATAGACTTGGTTACTTGAAGTTGAGGGGACAGCTTTGGAGCCAAACAGAATTGCTTTGGGTAATGGAGGAAAAAGATAATTGAAGTTTCTGGGGCAAGGAAAGATCCAGGAGTAAGTGACAGGCAAAAGGGCAGTTGTGCAATTATATGCAGAGAAGCCCCCAGTACTGGCATGGCTGGGAAGGGAATTTGAGGTATAGACATGTTCTAATGGGAACATTTAAGAAGTTTCTGGTGGGATATCATATGTAAAGTGAAAGTCCTACTCCGTCACTTGTTGATGCCAGCCCCTATTTTAAGGTGATTGGATTCCCTTGGAATTTGAAGAGGTGTTAAGTTTTACATCCAGGATAAGGCAGAAACAGAGGGAGCAGGTTTGTGTGACGGAGCATAGGGATTGGAGTGGGGGGTGGGGCTCAGATGATCTAAGAGAGATGTTTTAGAGTCTGCCTGGGATTATTGGAGTCAAAGTTAGCTACACCCTTTAGCACAGTCTCTGCCCACCTTGAGTTCCTCATCTGAAGCAAAGAACACAGAAAATGAGTTGAACTGTTTTCTCAAGGTTGGTATAACTGCTGTCATTCTAGATGCACTGAAGTGGAGCTAAGTTGTTTCATACCATGGATGCTTTAGTTCAAGAGGTGACAAACTGCTACAACTGGGGGCCAAATCCAGCCCATTGCTTGTTTTATGAATAAAGTTTTATTGCAACACAGCCACTCCCATTTGTTTACGAGAGTTGCACATGGCAATGTTTGTGCTATAACCGTGGAGCTGAGTAGTTGGAACAGAGAATGTGTGGCTTGCTGTTGTATATTCTTTTAAGAGATGATCAGTCAGGTGTGGCCACAAGAGCACACAGAGAAGAGGCTCAGGAAAACAAAGTTGACAATACTCACATGTCCTAGATAAGGAGGCACCGCATGTGCACAGGCACAGCCACTAGGGACAGACAGCAGGGTGGTCAGGAGGCAGAAGACAGGAGTGAGAGGAATGCTTAAGTCATGGCCTTTATTGGGGTTTCCACTGGAAAAGCAAAGCAGGGCAGAGTGAAGAGTTTAGACTTGACTAGTTGGAACAATTTCAGAGGGCTTTGGGCTGTTGGGGAGGTTCCTAATGGTCTGGTTCCTGGCCCTGGGATGATTAAGGCAGAGGCATATTGCTTCCTGGGGTGCACCAGGCAGATAAAGGAGGTATGGCTCTGGAGTGCTTAGTTTACATATCAAAGGTACCTTCCAGCCTGAGCCCTTTGCTTTCTCTAGGAATTGGCTAGCCCTGGGGGGAGTAGTCTCTCCCCAGCCAGAATTTTTCTTTTGGGGGATGAGGAAGATTGGCCCTAAGCCAACATCAGTTTTCAATCTTCCTCTTTTTGCTTGAGGAAGACTCCCTGAGCTAACATCTGTGCTAATACTCCTCTGTTTTGTAGGTGGGACACAGCCATGCTTGGCTTGATAAGCGGTATGTAGGTCCACGCATGGGATCCCTAGGCTGCTGAAGCGGAGCACATGAACTCAATGACTATGCCACCAGGCCGGTCCCTAGAAACGTTTTTTAAGATGTCAAGACATCATAATATGCAGAAAATTAAAAATATGTGCAATATGCCCACAAAGCCTAAAATACGTTCTATCTGGCTCTTTAATAAAGTTTGCCAATGTCTGCTTTAGGGCCGTAGATCTTCATCAGGTCTTAACTTTTTAGGGAGCCATGGTTGAGAAGGCTGACCTAGTATATCTAGTAGCATCTTAGATTAAGTAAACAACTTGGAATTGAGCCAGGAACTTGTCCTCACGAGGAGTACCAGACTTTCACATACGCACGACCGGGGAGTATGACTGGCTGTGCTCGTGATGCCAGCCTTTGCCAAAGACTATAGCTGAGACTTAGTTATATCTAAAGGAATCCAGACTAAAGAGAGGGAAACCTCCAGGTTTCAGCTTTGCCAGGATGCCTGTCCGTGCTTGCTGTGGCCTATGAATTCAAACCCAGCTGGGAGAAATGCTGCCCTGAAGGAGTCTACCGTGGCCGTGGGTTCATCAGAGCTGAGGGGAAGCTCAGATATACATGCAGTCACCTTTTTTAGAAAGACAGGATTCTTCTTCTAAATGTAGACATATGCAGTGGTGGCAGCTCCAAGCATCCGTTTAATGTGAGACCTCCTTTTCATCCACTTTGCTTATTCAAAACCTCTTCATTTGCCTTTTCCCACTGGAGCCCGTGTACTCGGCCCCTGAGAACCAAGTTGGGTGTGGGCTCTAGTTAGAGACATAATCTCTTTGGGGCTTCATATGCAGATACTTATCAGTCTTGTGCCTCAATGGTCCCACCATTGCCTTTTCCTTTGGCATTGTCTAATCCTAAGAAATGTGTCTTTTAAGAAGGTTTTCATCCTCGCCCTGACATCCCTTTTAGCTAGAGCATTACCTTTGGGAGACTCCTAAGCAGAAGTTGCAGTTGACATTTCTCATGTCTATGCCCCTGAGCACATCTACCATGTGGTGGTTATTTTTCCTCTGCATTTGGGTGTTAACAGGCCTTAAGTAACATTTCTTTCTCCCAAAATGTTTTTTCTGCAGTAATGGGATAGACTTCTAGTGCTTCATTTTCCTCGCCAGTCCCCTTGTGCCTTTGAGAAAGGCTTGGCTAAGGTTTGACATTGTAACCTCCTGTAGTGACTTCCTTTTCTTCTCTACCACATGGAAGCCTGGTGGTAGTTACTGGACTAAATATTCTCTTTTCTCTCTCCCCTTTGATTTCTGGCCTAGACAGGAATGATACTCAAATATGTAACCTGCAGCATAGTACAGACACCAACCAATCACAAGAGATGCTGACTGTGAATAAGGTCTGTGGGTGTGTTTGTACATAGTGGTACGTTTTAGCTGAATACTGGCCCAGCCCCAGACATTGGCTTTTTAAAAATTTATGCTTGTATATTTTTTTCTTGTGGGAGTCCTCACAGTGAGACACGACAAGTCAGTGTGTTCTGGTCGATAAGCTCATCTGTTGGTGAAGCAGATCGTCTTCAACTTCCACCCCTGAGTTGGCTAACCTCACCCAGGAAGCATTATCCTAACGGACCAACATCCAGAGCAGTCCAGGACTTGTTCTTTTGTTGTCTTCCCTGGGTCCCTGTTAGTATTTTTTATTTGTTCCTCACATTCCCTTATAGGCCAAATTTGACACAATTTTGAGCATACTCAATAACTCCAAGCCCCCAGTGGTGTGCTGGAGCTGGCTCACACAGGCTCACAAGAGCTGATTGTGCATGTCCCTTCCCAAATCCATGTTCCGTGATATTATATTGAATGCTTGAAATCAGCATGGAGGGAGTGTTCATATCACAGAAATTGACAAACACTACAAATAAGGTTATTATTGTTTTCCAGTGAGTAGATGTTAAACATTAGCTGTCACAATGGTACTGCACCCCTGCCTGCAATAACTGAGTTGCCTTGAAACTCACCCCAATAATGCTGTGAGCATTTATGCTGGTCTTTATTAAAGTCGTCTGATTTTTTTTTTTTCGGAAATCCTTTATATAGATATCCCAGCTTTCAAGAGTTGTTCCTCAAGTGTTCTTACAGGTAGAGACTGTCGACAGCTTTAAAATGAGCAGTTTCTGAATCCCACATCACTTTAGGGAAACACTGCAGGTGAGGCTGGGCTCTTGCTCTCTTGTTCTGTGGGGTTTCTCTGGACTGGAGCCACCCTTTTGCATCTAGAACAAGTGAAATATCCCCTCCGCTTTTCGAATGGTCTCTTTTGGAGCCATTTGATCCAGGAACATCTCTTTTCCCTTTCACATCTGCCTATTGACCCCCAAGACTTCATTTTCACATTCAGATAGATCTAGGCAGTCCCCTAAGATCTCCTAAGGAAATCTTTTCTTTCTTTCTCCCAGATCTTCTAATATGATAGTAAGATGATGGATATTTTTAAAGCGAATTCAGTTTCTTTCCTGAACAAACTCGATTCTTTGAGATTATTCCAGACACAGGCCTTTTTAGCCTTTGAGTTTATAGTAGCAGTCACTGAGATTTTTCTCAATTCTTTAATGCAAGAAGATACTGTATCCTATAAAATAAGAGTTCCCATTCTTTAAAAAAAAGTCCATTAATGAAATACACTATCTGGGGATCTAACGTACAGCACTATGATTATAGCTAATAATACTGTATTACATACTTGAAAGTTGCTAAGAGAGTAGATCTTAAATGTTCTCACCACAAAAAAGAAATGCTAATTATGTGTTGTGATGGAGGTGTTAGCTGCTATAGTGGTAATCTTTTGCAATATATAAGTGTACCAAATCAAGACATAGTACACCTTAAACTTAGGCAATGTTGTATGTCAATTATATCTCAATACAGCTGGAAAAAAATAAAATAAAATCCACTGTCCTTCCGTGGGTAAAGACAAAGTCTGGGTCTTTAAAACCTGAAGCCATGGTCAAAACTTACATAATTAATAAACCTGGAGCCAACCCAATATCATGACATGAGGGATAACCATTGGGAACCTGTGAACGTGCTGTGTAATCTAGGAAGTTAACCCCTCCCCACTCCTCAACTTGGCCCTGAATGCAATTCAAATAAAGGAATTAATTGCTAGCATGTACCTTTATCTCATTTGTCCTCATCATCTTTCACGTTTAAGCTCAAATAACATCTCTATAAAGACTTCTCTGACTCGCCTGGAAGTCTTTCCTCTGCACTCTGCTCATTCACTTGTATAATAACTCTTTCTTCCATTCTTCCACAATACTAGGAAGTAATATTAGATCTGAATACATTTTTTTCTTCTTTACATTCTCAGGACTTAAGACAATGCCTCTTACGCAGCTGGAACTTCATGACATTTGATTAATGATAGAATGCAACAGTTTTTTCTAGGATTTATAAGGTTTACATAAAAAATTGTCATGGAAAACTAAAGTCATTGGGTGCAGCATTCTGTCTGAAAGCTATTGCTCCTTTAGTCTGACCTGGAGTAGAGCAAACTAAAGGTAGTTATGCTGCCGTTGAGATGAATCCTTTATTTTTCTTATCCCTCTCTAATGGGCCAAAATTTTACTTTGAGTTTTACAACCCAGGTTATGATGGTAGAAAGATGCAGAGTAGCATCTTGCTTTGGTGATCCAACGACTTAGCCTAATTGGCTAGTGCATCCATTCTTTTATGGCCTAATGAAATGTGCCCAGGATTGGAAGTCAGAAAATCTGGATTTCCACTATTGGCTGTGCCAATTAACATCAATCTGTCCTTAGGCAAGTCATTTCATCTCAGTGAGCCTCTGCTTTCTTCTTCCTAAAATGGGCTTATTAATACCCACATCCAAGAGTTGATTTGAGGATCATATTGGAGACCTTGTAAACAGTTATTTCATAGAAATTGGTATTTTTATATGAGTGATTATTGCCAGAGTCAGCTAGAGTTAACTGTGGACTTGGATCCTGAGTGATAGAGAAGCCTTGTATAATTATGAACCATATACCATTTCTCCTCTGACATTTCAGGATATTCACCTTTCTCATCGCAAAAAGAGTTAGCCTGGAAATGGCCATGCTTCATAGCTCATACTGAAGTCGGGTGTTTTTTTTTCTTTTTTTTTTTGAAAGTTTGAACTGATACAATTCCACTGGCTTCTCTGCCTCTAACTCAGACCATACAGGCTTTTTTTCCCCTTCAAGTCCCCCTCTCAAAGAAAATACTTCAATCTCTTTCTTGTGATTGTGTAACTCAGAAATGTCTAAAGCTGTAAGCTTCAAACTTGGCAGGGTTGTCATCTTCACTAAGAAAGAAAAATCAGGAAAATCTGAAGGAGAAAACTTTCACTGTATTTTTTCCTTTTAAGTTAGTTAAATTTAAAAAATAACGTGGAGTTGTATTTACATGTTTTCATTCTCCTTGCTGATAGCGTCATTGTATTGCCTAAGGAGATTTCAATAACACCATCCTATTGACATATGGTATGGGGACATATTCCTATTCTAATCAGTGATGGCATGTAAAGCTTGCTCTAGTCCTGCAAGTGAGAAATGCTTTTCATCTTCTGTTAGAGTAATTTGTAACCAGGTCTAATGTTGAAGTCAATTATCGTAAGGAAAAGAGGTGATTGTCTTCAAGGTACCTCCCCACCCCAGGATCCTCCCCTATTTTTAGCACAAATGAAATTCTAACTTCAGATCTTCCTTTATCTAAACATCTATGCTTTTTGTGAAAAGGCAATTGGTAGTTATTACCCCTATGGACCGCTTTAAATGAAGAAGGAATTTGAAAAGAGTCTTTGAAGGGAGTTGGAGGAGGTTGTATATATAGACTGTGTATGTAAGATGAGCAAAAAGAGGCTCTGATGATGGAACAAAGCGGGTGAAGCAGTTACCATTTAATTGTCCTGTTTTATAGATGAAGGAAGAGACATCTTAACTGCAATTCACTTGTAAGGAGTGAGAACTCCAGAGGCCACCCTCAAAAATACAGGAAAGAAAGGAGCAGTAAAATCTGGGTCAAGAGTCTGGGACGGATAAAGCAGCATGGGGATTTGAGATGAAGAGCAGAAAAATACCCAGAGAATTTACATGTTGGTCCGTGTCCAAGAGTGACAAACACATGAGGCCTGGCAGGCTCGGCTGGCTGAGGTTTCCTGCAGAATGATCCCCAGTGTCCTCAGGCAGATTGGCAGTCAGCAGCCAGATCTCTAGGTAGTCAGCCATCCTCCAGGTTCCTCTTTTCCTACATCTCCCAATCAGGAGTGATTCACAATTTGTATTTGCTAGAAAGAAAAAACCAGAAAGAGATTAAAAAAAAAAAAAACAAAAAAACCAGATACAGTGTTGTTGCAAAAGATACGACTTCCAAATTCTGAAATTCTAAAATTTTATATATGGGGAACTCATAGTTGAAAAAGTGTGTTAGGAGCTTGGGCTGCAGGAAACTTGCTCAAGTCATCTTAGTTGTGGAAGTTTCTTGAAAGGGCACAGATGGCAACAGAGAAAACAGTATTCTTACGGGAATCTAGGAGCATCCATTACCCGTGTTCTCATATAGTGCTGAGCGATAGAATCATCTCTGAGGTCCCCTCAGGAGAAAGAATTTATAGATCTGCACTCTGACACTATTGACAAGTCTCTGTTATTCTCTGTTTATGTTTTCCTTTGTGTCTTGTCTCATTTCTCCTCCAACTATTTGGAGACCCAAAGTAACTAAGAGCATAGGTTCTGGCATTAAAATACCTGGTTTCAAACACTAACTCTATTCCCTTTACTAGCTATGCAAGTTACTTAACCTCGGTCTTCTCATGTATAGAACAGGGATAATAATGATATTACCTCATTGGTTGCTTTGATAACTAATGAGTTCATGTATTTAAAGTCCTTATTACTAATATCAATTTCCCCCTATTCCAACTCTGGAGAAAGATACTGGATGTCTTGGAAAATTATATGACCTCTATTATGTAGAGCTTTTCTTACAAGAGTATCAGATGGTTGGTGACCAGCATATAGATTGACTACACTTTGTCAGATTTCTCTGTTGTCCAGTCAGTGGCCAAGCCTTGTCTATAGAACACCCTAGGGCCATTTCCCTCAGGAGAAGGCTGTGGCTAGACAATTGCCCTTAGAAGGGATGGTGAATGTGGCAAGCTCTACGACTGACAAGCCCATTTTAAGGGGGATTAGTAAAGAAGATGCCTTAACTAATTAACTAAATCTATCCATCATGCTGCTATTAAAATCTCTGACCCTTCTTTATTTCTCATTTAACTCATGTAATTACTTCAATTATTATAATTACGTATTTTTTATTGAAGACATTCTTAGGTGGTATGATGTTGGCAACATGATCTCCAGGGTTTCTTCCTGTCTTGATATTCAATTAGGATGTCTTTGCAATGATTCCTGTTAGTTTTCAGGGCTAGGACCTTGTCTTCTTGTTTACCACTATATTACCAGCACTAGAATAGTGCCTGACATGTGGTAGGCGCTCAATACATATTAGTTGAATGAATGAATAAAAAGGAGACTTGAAAGAGGGAAATTGTCAGGCCGAAAGATACTGGCCATACATTTCAGGGATCTTCCCCTAATGTTTAATGTCCAATGTTCTTCTATTATAAGGTAGAAAATTATCCATCACTCATTTTTCACTGGTTTATTTTTCTTACTGTACCAAAAGAAACCTTCTGGAGGTCAATGTAATGGGCTAAGCCAAGCCCAGAATGGGCAGGAATAGGGGATGGGAAAGTTTACACCCAGAAGTTGGACTGGTGTATTGCTGATAACTAGGAAAACCATCACCAAAGTCGCTCTGTAGTTGCCATGGATACTATCTTGGGTGCTCTGAGGTGTCATCACACAATGGAAAGAATCATGCAGAGTTGGGCTCAAGTCCTGGGTCTACTTTTCATTGACTCTATGTCCTTGAACAAGTTATTTAAACTCACCAAAGACTCAGTTTTCTCATTTTTAAATGCATAGAAGGCAGAGTTTGATTGAAGAGGGGAATAATAATGGTTATCATGTAGTAAACATGTTCCATTAACCAGCGCTAATCCTCCTCAATTTTTCTGTGAAGTAGGTGTTTAACAGATGAGACAACCAATGTGCAGAAAGGCAAACTAATCTGTCAAGATCACAAAACTAGTAAGAGGTAGAGCTAAGATTTAAGCCCAGGTTTGACCTGAATCTCATACCTTGACTAGAGATAATCTAAGTAAAGTGCCTGGCACATAGCAGGCATTTAGTAAGTGGAAATGTTAAGATTACCTCCCAAAATATACTGCCCTAAGGACTTTCCCATCCTCACTCTTTCTCCCCATGTCAGAGAGCTCTTAACACCCTCTTTTCCACCCCACCCCACTTCCTTACGCAAACTTATGGACTTCAAAGACCTTGTAAATGAAATGAGACAACAGCCAACACAACTGACTACTTTCCAGTCAATGTCAGGAAAGGAGAGTCTTGGTCTGAGGATCATTCAGGGGTTAATATGTATTTTATAGTGATGTGCTCAGACTCCCAACATCTGGGTGAATAGGGGTCAGGCAGGCTTCTCTAGCCAAGTAAACACCTTAGAACCTTTCTCCTACTCACCATTGTGCATCAGCCTCGCCTTTTCAAGCGTCTGAGCTACAGCCATGAGAGATTCTTTATAAAACCAATTTGATTCTGTCCTCTGGATCAAAGAAATGATTACACCCTGGAGGGCTAAAACTATTATCCAAGAAGAAAGAGAAGAAAAGGTAAATGCTGAGATGGGGAATAATTACTGCCAAAGGTGAAGGAGATTGACTGGGAGTATGATACCTGTATAATTGAGGCAAAGCGAATATAAAAATCTGTGCTTGTTTCTAGCATGCGTATTCAGAGGTCCTTGGTGACCGGGATGTACAGCAGGTGGGGCGCTTAGATCTCTGCTTCTCTTGGATCTTTGCTTTTATAATCTGCTTTTACAAGGCCTATTTAAGGAGTCGACTTTACTGCTGGCAGGGGAGTGGAGCACGGTAAAGCTATATTTAAAAAATAATTCTAGTTATCTTAAATTTCTTATAGCATTCTTTGAGTATTAAATCTGCAGACAAAGGTAACATGCAACTGTCTCCTGACCTTAGGAAAGATTTTTGATAAGCGTTGAGTTTCTCAGCATATGCTCAGATGATGGGGTGAGTGGAGTGGGAAACCAGAGAACCTGATCCAGATCTGCATGTGTAATTTCCTACCTCTGTGGGTTCTATTCTTTGTTAGAAGCCAGAATTCTTTTCTGGTTTTTCTGGGAACCTATTTTAGGATATCCTTCTGGACTCTGGGGAGAATTCATCCCAGCCAACAAGCTGCATCCGGCAAATAAACATGGGACAAGGTGAGGTTGTTGTTGAGGAAATTCTGCCTGAGATCTTGGCTTCCTCATCCAACTCCACTTTCTAGATTGCCAGTCTCATTTCCAGGCTGAGCCTCGGGCTCAGTCTAGATGTGATATGGTTTGTTAAAGGGAGGGTGCTGCTCTGCTGGGAGTTTAAAGCTCGTCCCTAGTCAGTGGTCGCCCTGGTCGTCCCTGACCCCTTTTCCTCTTCCTTGCAGCCATGCTCCTCTTTCTTTTCATCTGCTTCTCCCTCTTCCTCTTCTTCCTCCTCTTTCTTCAGTGTCCTTGCCCATACTTTATTTTTCTTCCATTCTACTTCCTCCACTTCATTTCTCATTTTACTTCGTTTTCCTTCCTCATATTTCAAACCTAACTCTTCTTCTACAGTTTTGTTCTGAATCTCTCTTCCTTCCCCCTCTACAGTATTTTCCATTTCTTCAAAATAATATTACTTGTTTATCACCTTTTCAAAAGAACATGCATCTTTAATGGTCTTGAACCCCCAGGGAACAGAAGTGGAGGAAAAGCTCTCAATATCCAGATGGGCTGACAGGAGAGTGGGAAATAGAGCACGAAAGACTTGCCCCAGGGCACCGGACAAATGAGCCTGTGCTGAGTGCTGCCTGCTCTTCTCTGGATGCCTCTGTTGCTCCCACTCAGGATGCCTCTGTTGCTCCCACTCAACAGGAAACCGTTTTGTCAGCTGTCTGACCATTTTTACTGAAGCTTTGAATTTATTTATCTGTTGGTTTTCATTCCCACCCCCAATAAGTCTGTAATTATGTGCTTTTTGAAGACAAACGTAAATATTGTTAAAAGCCTCCCCTAGGTGCTTACCCACTCACCACGCTCAGAAACATCATGGAAGCGGCAGCAGAGATAACACTGCAAATCATTATTAAGGAAGGCTTTGATTCTGAGAAGCAGAAAATCAGTGGTGAGAGCCATCATCTGAGTACCAGTCAGCAGAAGAAGAAAGGGGCATGGGGCGCCGGCCTTGTGAAAGGTGCCAGGAAACATCTTCCAGCCAGAATTAGCAAAGAGGCAGGAGCAAAGCCAGTGTGGGTGGTGAAGAACCAACACAGATGGGAGAGGTGGGTAGGTGGGGGGTTGAGCTTAGAGGGCTGTGATCTACTTAGAAATGTACTACCTTCCAAGGAAGTAGTCATTGCCCCAATGGAAAGAGTGCTCTCTACAGACGGCCTTCAGCTCCTGGTCCATTTAGGGATTGGATCAGCTGCAGAGAGCACCTCCTTAAAGGCCACACATTCCTGAAGTGACCTACATCTAATGACTGATAGAGGTGGGAGGAAAAGGCTCAGCCACTTCAGGCCAATTCTGTTGGGACGTTTTAGCCTCAGAGCTCTCCATGGGATTGGCCAAGGCTGTCATTTGGGTTTGTATTGCAGCTCAACTTTTCCTTCTACCCAGTCTTCTTTCTTTTCCCTCCCACAGGTACTTCCCTAATGAGCATCCTCCACACAAACCACCATCTTAGTCTGCTTCCCAGAGAATTCAGCTGTGACAGTTGGTGCCAGAGTGGTGCAGGAAAGCAGATATTAAGACGGAAGTTTGGAGCCAGATGACTTACTACCCAACTAACAATGGGGACTCCATCACTAGCAGAACACAGATAGCCCATGGCAAAAGGAGGAAGTTTAGCTGCTAAGACTTTCACCAGAGTTGGATGGTATACTAGTGGAAGGGAATGCTGTGTATCAAGTGCTTGAGAAATTGTAACTAGAAGAACAATGGAATTGAGTAGCTATTGCTAAACTCAATTGGTGCACCAAACTAGGGGATAGCAAACCATGGCCCATGGGTGAAATTCTGCCTATGCCTGTTTTTATAAATAAAGTTTGATCGGAACACAGCCATACCCATCATTTACATATTGTTTATAGCTGTTTTTGCCCTACAAAGGCAAGTTAATAGTTGTGATCGAGACTTTATGGCCTCAAAGCCTAAAATGTTTACCGTATAGCCCTATAAAGCCCTATAAAGAGGGGCTTTATAGGCACAAGGGGTCTTGTGCTGACCCCTGCACAAGAAAAAAGACAGGGAAAGAGTTAGAATGATTAACAAGCAGTTAAAAAACCAAATGTGAAACCCAGAGACCTTTTTGACTGACTGCAAGGAGGCTGTCATCTCAGGTAGTGGGAGGGCAGAGAAAGCTATGGAGCTAAACCAGGACTTAACCAGTGGAGTAACTGAGCTCCAAAGAAGGTTAAACTCCTCACCGAGGAAGGTCCATTATGCCAAGGTCAGGGCTGTGGTTAGGAAAGAAGGGGACACTGACACATAGGATAGGACATGTGGACTGATGTCTTCAACATTCTTGAATTTCTAGATTCTTCTGAACCCTTTGAGGGATGAGTGGCCCACCCATCCCTATTAAGAGCTAACATACACCCTTTCTTGCTCGAAGAAAATGCAGAGACCTCTCCCCTTGTGAAACAACATGTGCTGCCCTCAGGATCTCCCCCTTCTCCCCTCCTGGCTACCTGTAACTAGCAGCCAGAAGTGTGCAGGGCCTGCAAAGGAAGGAAAGAGATTACACCTTAAAAGAGCCACAGGACTTAGCCAGCATATACTGGCAGAAGCTGGGGAAGTATGTGTGGGACTGGATTCTTGATCAAAGGGACTGAAATATATGGTTGGATAAGGGAAATTCTAATGAATTAGTAGTATTCTTCTGAGATACAGAATTTAATACTCTGTCAAGGACCCCAGAGATATGATATGCCAGAATTCCCATGTAAGAAGCCAGAGCCAATATTAAAAGACTCTGGGAAGTAGGCAAGCTGACTGGATATACTATGTAAAGTCAAAAACCCCACCAGATGATTATGTTCCATGGGAAGACCCAGAAGACATGCAATTTACCAAGGCCATCTCATGTGAGGGTCACCAGCATCAAGAAGTTCAATGTTGCCCCTTATTTATAGACCATGGATAATGATAGGCGAAACCATCACAGAACAAACTCACTGATAGCAGTGGGGTGATTGGATCGCTAAAACAGTTGAGGCCAGGTGGCAGCACTTAACAGTCAGAAGCCAGGTGGATGCAATTTTCATAAAGAACAGCAAGGTTGGAATGGCAGCCAAGAAGATGTAGTCTGTGTAAAGATATGAATTATTAACAGACTGCGGCATCCATAGGGGCAGAATAGATGTACATCTAACAAAGGAATTTTTCAACTTGTGCCATCAGAGGAAATCAAGGATGGATCATCAAGAGGCTACGGGCAGTAATTCCAATAAAAAGTCGTGGTTCTTTGCCCATTTTCTGGACCTGAGCCAGTTTTTGGACACCAAACTCGTTGATTGAAGAGGACACAGGGCCTCTGCGACAAAAGACTGTAACACCATGGCAAGGTATGCAGTAATGATCCCTCCTGTTCTTCCCCAAGGGATGTATAGCATTTTCTCAGGGACTTTGTGGAAAGAGAATGCCCAAATACTTCAAGGACTGTTGGACACAGTGTTAGAGTTAACACCTAGAGACGGGAAATATTTTTGTGGTCCTTCTGTTAAGAAACTTATGGGCCTCAGGTAAAACGTGTACTTTGACAAAGGTCTAGCTCTTTGTTGGTTCCTTGGGCTTGTGAATCATTCTGTGGTAATTTCCTCAGTCATAAAAGTATAATTGCACTAGAAATACTTGGCAATTGGTGCAACCTCCACATTGGGTCCTTGGCCAATTGGGTAAGAGCTATCTATAATAATGAGGAAGGTCAAGTGCAAGTGCCTAAACTTCCCTTCCACTGGGCAAGATATTAAGCAAAAAAAAAAAAAAAAAAATGCATTCCAGGGGTGGGGAGAACAGAAGTTAGTCCTACCATTAAGGATCCAGAGGAATCAGGAGTGGTGGTCCCCATCATATCTCTATTTAAGTCACCAGCCTGGTACCTATAGAAAAACCAGACTGATCCTACAACACATTCAACTAAATTGTAACCCCTATTGAAACTGCCATGCCAAATGTGGTATCTCTTGCTAAAAAACATTAACATGGCTTCGGGTACATGAAATACGTCCATTGATTTAGCGAATGTTTGGTTTCCTATCCCTGCTGGAAGAGGATCAGAAACAGTTTGCATTTCTGTGGATTGGACAACAATATTATTTGCATTTTATCTCCAGGGCTTTGATAATTCTTCTACGTCTATCATAATACAAACCAAAGAGATTTGAGTCATCAGGATATCGCGAAGAACGTCACAAAGATATACTAAATCAAAGACAATATACTAATTGGGTTGAATAAGCAAGAAGTGGCTAGCATATTGGAGACCTTGGTAAGACACATGTTTTCAAGAAGGTGTAAGATAAACTCCATGAATATTCAGGGGCCTGCAATATCAGTAAAATTTGTAGGAGCCCAGCGATCAGGGGAATTCTAAGACATCCAAAATAAAAGCAAATTATTGCATCTTGCTCCTTGCATCACAAAGAAGGAATTACAGGCCTATAAGGCTTTTCACGCCCTGGAAGCAGCATATTTCACACCTGAGAATACTGCTTCAGCCACATAGCTGGTGATACAAAAGGCCACCAGCTTTGAATAGGGCTCAGAGCAGGAAAGGGATTTTCAGTAGATCCAGGCTATGGGCCAAGCAGCCTGCCACTTGGGTCATACAATACAGCAGACTTTATGGTATTGGAGATATCAGTGGTGAGAAAAGATGCCATGTGGAGTTTATGTCAAGATCCAATAGGAGAATCTCAAGGTATCCTGGGGTTCTGGAGTTGGGACCATGCTATCTGTGGTAAAGAATTATACTACTTCTGAAAAACAGCATCTAATGTGATACTGGGCCCTGGTAGAGACAATAGAGACAATGGAGATCACGAATCACCAAGTGATTAGGTATCTAGAGCTTTCCATTGGGATCTGAGTTTGTTCAAGCCTACCAAATTGTAAGATTGGACAGGTCTGGCAGTAAGTCATTGTAAAATGTAATTGTACATTGCACTTCTGGGATCACATACAGGAGGGACAAGAGGGCATGAGCAAGCAGAATATACCGGTAGCCTAGATCCCATGTCTTCTACCACTGTTGCATCAGCGCCCCTCTCTCATTTCATACCTATGACCTATGGGTTATCTTAAATGTAGCTCATAGAAGTGGAAAATAATTGAGCTTGGTTTAAGGATGGGTCAGCTCTTTATGTGGATGTATGCTGAAAATGGATAATAGCGACAATACATGGTCTCTCAGGTGGACTTGAGAGAGAGTGGCAAGAAAAATCTTCTTAATTGGCAGAACTTCAGTCTGAGCAGTCATACACTTTGTATTGAGGGAAAAGTGGTCCAAAGTTAAAATTTATACGGATTCACGGGCAGTGGAAAATGACTTGGATGGCTGATGAGTAGCCTGAAAGAAAATAAAATGTGAAGATTGAGACCAAGGAAGTGTGGGATTGAGGCACCTGGGTAAATATATGGAAGTGGAAACACAGTGTGAAGATAACATATTAAAACCCACCAGACAGCATCCATCATGGAAGAGACTCTAAAGAAACAAGTAGACAAAATAACTTGTCCAGTTGATGCCAACCAGCCTCTGCCACTGGTCACCCCAGTGCTAATCTGATAGTCACATGTACAAAGTGATCATGGTGGCAGAGATGAGGGCTATGCATGGGCCCAATAGCATAGGCTTCTACTTTTCAAGGCTGATCTTGCTACTTCCAAATATCCAGAACCGAATATCCACACTGCCCACAAAGGAAATCAATGTGTGGTCTCCAATATAGCACCATCCCTGGAGATCAACTGGCTACTTGGTGGCAAGCTGACTACATTGGGCCCCTTCTGTCCTGCAAGGGAGAGTCATTCATCCAGTCAGGAATAGACATGTATTCTAGGAATAGGTTTTCCTTTCCTGCTGGCAGGACCTCAGACAACACCACTGAGGGCTTACACTATTTGACGTGCTCACATAGGATCCTATATAACATTACATCAGACCCAGGGACCCATTTATAGTAATCAAGGCCTTCATATGATGTTCTGTCCCTATTAGCAAGAATACATGAGTCTAGGAACCAGGGGGTGGCAGCAGGAACAGCCCTGGTGACCATCACTTCCAATCACCCAATTGGGGAATTTGTGCTTCTGGGAACTTAAGGTTTAGAGATCTTCCCCATTGGGAAACACTTTCATCAGGCGATATAGCAAGAGTCCCTTTGAACTGTAAGTTATAGTTACCACCTGGGGACTTAGGATTCTTTGTGTCCAACTACCAGCAGGCAAGAAGAGGCATGATCTTGGCCTTAGTAATTGACACCGATACAAAAGGAAGTATTGTTGCTCTTACCCAAGGAATCTATTTGGCATCCAAATACTTTGGTACTTCCTTGTTCTCTGTCGCCCACTTGTAACAAGTGCAGAAAACAGCCGAGAAAGGCACGGTAACCAGGAATTCAGACAACTCATGGGTGTCACATCATCAGGTAAGCCACAAGGAATGGCAGAGGAACTAGCTTAGGGTGAGGGGAATCTAGAACGGATAGTATAGCAGGGAGATGATCAGTATCAGTTGTCACTCTGAGACCCACTGCAGTTTATCCTGCTAACCAGGGCCAGGACTAGAGTGAGCCAACACTCTACTGGAAAATTTAGGGAGATACTCTCTCAGGTCATTCATGTGCTGATTGTGTACTTGTGTGACTCTGGGAGTGAGTGTGTTCTTAAGAATGAAGAACCTACAATTTGCCAGGAAGGCATAACAATTGTAAACATATATGGACCTAAAAACAGAATCCCAAAATACATGAAGCAACAACTGGCAGAATTCAAGGAAGAAACAGACAATTCAGCAATAATAGTTGGAAATTTTAATACCTCACTTTGAATAATGGATTGATGCAATTAAGCAGAAGCTCAACAAGGAAACAGAAGATGGGAACAACACTATATTCCAACTAGACATACTTGGCATCTATAGAACACTCCATTCAACAACAGCATAATATACATTCTTCTTAAGTGCACACTGAACATTCTCCAGGTTAGATTATATGTTGGGTCATAAAACAATTCTTAATAAATTTAAAAAAATTGAAATAAAAAGTATGTTCTTCAACTAAAGTGGAATGAAATTACAAATCAGTAACAGAAGGAAATTGGAGAAATTCATAAATATATGGAAATTAAACAACACACTCTTAACCAATGGGTCAAAGAAAAAATCACAAGGGAAATTAGAAAATATTTTGAGATGAATAAAAACAACACAATACCAAAATGCATGGCATGCAGCTAAAACAGGGCTAAGAGGGCAATTTATAGCTAAAAATATGTACGTTAAAAAGAAGAAAGATCTCTTTTTAAATCAATAACCTAACTTTCCACTTTAAAATGCTAGAAAAAGAAGAGCATACCCAAAGCTAACAGAAGGAAGGAAATAATAAAGACTAGAGTTGAAATAAATGAAATAGAGAACAGAAAAACAGTAGAGAAAATTAATAAAATAGAAAACTGACTATTTGAAAAGACCAAGAAAATTGAAAAATCTCTAGCTAAACTGACCAAGTCAAAAAAAAAGGACTTAAATTACTAAAACCAAGAATGATATAGGGGATATCACTACCAACCTCACCAAAGTAAAAAGGATTATAAAGGAATAGTGTAAATAATTGTATGCCAAAAGATGAATAATAACCTAGATGAAATGGATAAATTACAAGAAAGATAAAAACTAATGCAACTGACTCAAGAAGAAATAGCAAATATGAGTGGACATAAAACAAGTGGTGAGATTAAATGAGCAAAAAAAACAAAAACAAAACATGCCCACGATTAAAGCCCTGGCCCAGGTGGCTTTACTGATGAATTCTAAAAAATGCTTTAAAAAGAATTAACACCAAACTTTCACAAAATCTCCCAAAAACTTAGAAGAGCAGGGGATATTTCTCCCATTCCATGAGACCAGCTTTACCTCAGTACAAAAGTTATCTCAAAAGGGAGGCTCTACCTAAATGAAAGAGCAAAAAGTATA
Organism: Equus asinus; assembly: GCF_041296235.1. NCBI lineage: Eukaryota > Metazoa > Chordata > Mammalia > Perissodactyla > Equidae > Equus > Equus asinus. The sequence continues at coordinate 45,177,609 of NC_091814.1, forward strand.
AAACTCTTAAAATATAGGTGTAAATCATTGTGACCTTGGATTACGCAATGGTTTCTAAGACAGGACACCAAAACGAAAGCTACCAAAAAAAAAGAGATAAATTGGATCTCATTAAAATTTTTTTAAAAACCCACCTTTTATGCTTTAAGGACATCATCAAGAAATTGAAAAGACAGCCTGTATAATGGGAGAATATATTTGCAAATCGTATATCTGATAAGGGTCTAGTCCAAAGAATATATAAAGAGCTTTTACAATTCAACAATAAAAAGACAGCACAATTTAAAAACGCGCAAGGGATTTGAGTAGAAATTTCTCCAACTAAGATATACAAATGGCCAGTAAGTACATGAAATGATGTTCAACTTCATTAGTCATTAAGGAAATGCAAATCAAAACCACAATGAGATACCACTACTCACACGCTAGGGCAGCTATATCAAAAAAATGGACAATGACAAGTGCTGGTGAGAATGTGGAAAAATTGGAACCCTTGTATGGTGCATTTGGGAATGTAAAATGGTGCAACTGCTTTGGAATATAGTTTGACGGTTCCTAAAATGAAAAATTTTGAGTTACTAGATGACCCAGAAATTGTACTCATAGGTCCAAGAAAAATTAAAATATGTGTCCACACAAACTCAAACTAAAAGCTAAACACAAAAGGTAAAAACCACTGAGATGTACACTTTGAAATGTTGAATTTTGTGGTGTGTGACTTATAGATAAATAAAGCTGCCCAACAGGAGAGGGAGGCACTGAGGGTGCAAAATTTAAAGAGGCACTTATTCTCAGGCAAGTACCTCCTTAAATTTTGTGCCCTAGTTGTCTTACTTGCCTCACCCTATTCCTGGATCTGCCACTAAACTTCCCTTCTAAGTTTCCCACAGGAACAGAGGCCTAGAGAAATGCTGGAGAAAATGTTCCTCAAGAGCATATGCAAACGTTGACCCCAAGTGATGCAAGGGGTAGATTGTACTGGACATGGTATATGTTCTCCAGATTTTTTAAGGAGTAACTTTTTGCACTAGTAGCAGAGAGTGTTGTGAGCCGTCTTCAGCTCTCAGACTCTTCAGAGATTGCCTGAGCTGCAGAAAGCCACTTTGCTCAAGGCAGTGCTCTTTCTGAGGCATTCCACATCCAATGATGGACAGAAGAAACAATCTAAAGGCTCAGTCAGTTCAGGCCAACATAGGGTAACTCTGGTGGGTTATTTTAGCTTCACGGCACAACTCTCCAATAGAGGAGGCTGAGGTTGTTCAGGCCACCGTCAGAGCTTAATTTCTTCCTCTCCCAATCCAGCTCGCTTTCCTTCTTTCTGCTGTTGTCATCCCAAGGGTACTTCCTAATAAACATTCTGCACAGTAAACTCCATCTTAAATTTGCTTTCCTGCAAACCTAATCTGCCACAGGGCCTAGGGAAATTATAAGCAAGGAAACAAACAAATAGATGAACAACAAACAGAATCCGTTAGAGTTGACCATATCTTTCTCTTCCGAAATGTGATACTCACTTATAAGGGTACCAGACTTCAGAATTAGAAGTTCACCCCACTTCAGATTTTCAACAGTCACTCATAGAAATGGCCTAAATTCCTTTGCAGAATGAAATGGGGGAAGGAAGCAATCAATAAGTAAATGATTACAGATATTGAGTACAGCCACAGATGCTGGCAGGGGTGGTGGAACATGGTGGCAGGGATGGTTGTGTAGGGGCTGAGAAAAGATGCACCACCTTCGTGCCCTGAAGGAGCTCACGGTCTCTGATGGATGCGGAGGATAATCTATATAATCACATACCTTAAGAGCAAAGCTAATGAGTATAGTCTGGAACTCCTTTTTTTAGAGTTTTTCAGCTACCATTTCCTTTTTCTTCTCTCTTTCCATCTTCCTCCACTCACTCACTTGCTCGAGACCCCCTGGTTCCTGCTGCACATGTGCTTGCCCTGAGGGTTATGGTGGCCTCCCAGCAGATCTGGAGGGCAGATGGCTGTGTCGTGGACTTAGATGCAGATTCTAGGAGAAATCTATCTGTGATGCAAAGCTATGGGGCTTTGATGAGCAGTCCATGGACCTCAGGGCATCAGCCAGGACCTTCAATCAACGTATGAATGAGGTTTTGTAAAGAGTTTCCCACATTTCTCATTCCATGAATCTTGCTTATAGACTGACTCTCACTACACATGGAATTGAAGAATCCAGAATCTGTTACCATCTTGCCTCTAACTAGCCCCAGTCAACCAAAGACTAGAGGGAGAGAGCAGACTAAACCGTATTATTTGGCAGATTTAGAGAGGTCCTTTTGCCTATATTCTAGCTCCATGATTAGTAATGCTTTTCTTGTAGGTTTAAGGTTTTGCTTACCCATCCAAGCATAATCTTTTAAAAAATGAAATGGGAAAAAATTTTTAAAAGAATCTGAATTGAAGTTCTACTGCTTATTGCTTATATGATTCTGGCAAAGTTACAAAACTTCTGCGAGCCGAAGTTTTCTTCACTATAAAATGAAATGAGAGTAGCTGTGTGGCCCACCTCAAAGGGATTATTAGAAAGATAAGGGTAATGAAGGTGAGAGTTTCATAAACTGTAAAGTACCATATCATTGTAAGGGGTTATTATTTCCAGGTGTTCCCACTTGATTGTAAGTATTGTAAATGATATTATCTGCCAGTTTTTTCTCTTTATCTCAGGACATTGAAAGAATGGGAGTTTCGAAGGAAAAGAAAGAAAGGATGATTTGGGAGAAGTTACATGATTTACTTGTCAAGGGTAAGTCTGGGCGTGTGTCTAACTGGGAGGCAGAATGAACTGGATAAAGCCAAGGCACAGCGATGGTGGGGGATTGCTGGTGACAATAAATTAATCACCTTGCAGTTCTCCAAGACAGAGCCCTGGACCATGCAGTGTCTAAAAAAAGCCAAGTGCAGATAACTTCACTCATTCATTCATTCATTCAAAAAACATTTAGCCACTTTTCACTTTGCGCTGAACACCAGGAGAGTTGAATAGAACACAGTTGCACAGAGTGGGGGCAGAGACAGACTAATAGATCACCCATTTCAGCATAACGTGGCAAAGCCGTGCCAGAAGCAGCAAGGTTAACAAGAGGAGCATCTATATCAGATTAGGAAGCTTGAGAAAGCTTTCTTGGAAGAGGTGATGCTTGAGCTGAATTTAGAAGGATGAGCAAGTCTTAGATGACGTGGGGACAGAGAACGTGTTTTCCTAGAAGAGGGAACAATATGTGCAAAGACTTGGAAGCCTAAAGCAGCCTGTTGTATTTTAAGGAACCACAAGTAGTTTCAAATGACTGCTTTGAAGGTGTGTGGTGAAGGGTGGGTGGGAGGAAGAGGGGTGTGTGTGTGGAGGTGGGAGAACAGAGAAATAGGGGAGGGCATAGCCAAAATGTCTGAACTTGACCCTGACAGCTGTGTGGAACCTGAAAAAGGTGTGACAGTGACGTGGCAGAATTGCATTTTAGAAAGAGGGCAGAATTGATCGGAACTAGTTATTCCTAGAGACAGAAAGCCCAGTTAGGAGTCTGAGCAGCGGCTATGAGGTCATGAAGCAAGGCAGTAGCCTAGGCATGGGGGTGGAGAGAAGGGAGCAGAACTAACAGAATCTGCAGAAGTTGATAGTACACAGCTGTAACTGATTATGGAAGTCTAAGTGTGACAAGTTAGAGTGGCTCTCAGAAGCTGAAAAATACAGTTTTGGTCACTTGACGCCTTCTATTAAAACCTTCCTTTACTCCATAGGGAGTGTGGGTGTCTGCCGATGGTCTACTTACTTTCAGGCTGTGGGAGAGGGACCAAGCATCATCTCCAGCTCCATTCAGTTAAATGGAGAACGAGTCCCACCATCAATCATGCCCAGTCCGTTATTTACTCTAAGAAATCGAGCTCATGGAAAGCAGCCTTTCACAGAAAGGGGTCTCCAGTTTCTCACATTCTCTACAAGGCCCCAGACTTCTTGCCCTGCTTCCTCAAGAGCAGTGTGGTGACCCAGAGCAGCCTTCTCCGCAGGGTCCCTTCTTCAGCTTATGCTCCCCGTCCCAGCTCACATGCCATCCTCTGTCGGAAGTGACAGATGACTATTTTGGTCTTGGGATTTCCTCTTCGGAGTGTGTCTGTCACTTCTCCAGTCTCTGATGAATGCATTAAAGAGCTAAAAGGCTGTTCGACTGGGGCTGAGCCATCTATTTTAGGTTGAGAATTGCTGATATCCAGGAGCATTTTTTTTTAATAGAAAGAAGAGTACTAGAAAGAGGTGCCATGCTCTCTTTTACATCGCAAGATGTCTGTGCTCCTTAGTGATCTGGGGTGGCGTGGTGCACTTTGGAATCCATAAACTGGGACTGTGGTGAATTACAAGGATGGCCACAATGTCCATGCCTCTGCAATTTGACTTTGTATTCCTCCCGTCAAGCAGAGAAGACGTTCTCTTTTTCTCAGAACATTCAAGTAAGGGAAGTTTTAAAGGGCAAGAGGGAAGGGAACATTTGGGGGAAGTTATGATGTGACTTAGTTGGCACAGCACTCGGGGAAGGCAGGTCTAGGGGTGTGTCTACTTGGGAGGCAGAATGTACTGGATCAACCCAAGAGAGAGAGAACATTGTGAAGTTGCTGGGGAAAATAAATTAATTGCTTTGCAATTCTCCAAGAGACAGCCCTATACCACACAATGTCCAAAAAGAGCCCAGTGCAGATAACTTCAATTATTCATCCATTAATTCATTAACTCATTAATTCATTAATTCAAAACACATTTACCAGCTTCCAATTTGTATCCCTCAGGCACTGCGAGAGTTGAGACAGGTTAATAGATCATCCATTTGAGTAGAATGTGGCAATCCTAGCTGATATTTGCTGAAAGACCCCAGCCCAGGCCAAAAGAACCACCTAGAAGAATCATGAATTAAATGAATGCTGATGTTTCTAAGCCTCTGAGTTTGGAGTGGTTGATTGTGCAGCAAAAGCTGATTGAAGCCTGATCTAAGTCTAAAGAATAAATATTTTGGTCTGTATTTCCCTAGAAACCTCCTTAGGCCTCCCCTGAAGATGGGTGATGCCAGATTTTAAAGTAAAAATGTTCCATGCAGTGGAGAAGAGCAAAAAAATTTCATGAAAGCAGAGGAAAACGATTGGATGACCATCACTGTTTGCGATATAGAACACAACCAGGATTAATTTTTAGGGGTATGCAAGGAAGGCTGGACCTCAGTAACCTCTAGAATTTAGAATCTTACAAATGTAATTAAAGATATTTTTTAAATTTTTTTATTTCCCCCAGGAAGTAATTGATTTGGTGATTTTTTTCTATTATGTTTTTATTAAACATTTTAACTCATAAAAACCGTATGCTAAGCTTATTTATCACAGAAAAGAAATTACCTTTCCATTTCTCCTGGGTAATCTGAAAATTCTATGTACTTTACCAGAATGAACCACGTGATACCCTGGGACAATGTGCAACTTTCAAAGGTTCTCTTTAAGAATAATAATATAAAATATAAGAATAAAATATCAACTAACTATTACTGCAAATTTACTTTGGATCAGGCACTCTTCTGAGGGCTCTCTATTCATTATCACATTCAATCATTTCATCAACTCATATGAGGTAGAAACTACTCCCATTAGTGATTCCACTTAGAGGTCACTGAGGCTCAGAGTCCTCCCATGAGGGAGGAAGTTTGCAGAAGGCAGCTGTGGCATCCGAGGGTGTTGGAGTCTGGGTGCCATGCTCCTAGCCATCACTTTGTGCTGCTGTATTTGACTGGGATTGGATCCACACTCTGCCATTGTTCTCTGTTATTGCTCCTGGGCCAGCCATCCAACTTCTCTGCACTTTAGTTTCTTCATCTATAACATGGAGGTAACAATGCACAGATGCAGGAACTGAGGGCTGAAAAGTGCCATTTTATATCAGCATAGTGGCAGATATTTTGTGTCCCTACAAAGATTGTCAAGGTAAGCAGTTAGAGCCTGGATCTCAACAGGTCTCCACATTTTCTGTCTTTTCCCTCTTTCTCCACACGATATTTGAAGGATGTTCTATGAATATGAATGCCTTGAACAGTTCCTGGTTCTGGTCCACTTGACTGAGCCCTAGCCTTCTTTGACCAAAACAGAAGATGGCCCCCCCTTGTCTAGAAGCTCAGGGACACTGAATGATCTGTCATTTTCCTATGAAGGATGCAGAAACTGGTAACATCAAGGATGTTCAATGAAGGATAGTGGAGGCAAAATGTCTGTGAAGATAAATAGTACTTACTGAGTGGGAAGGGTCAGGAAACTTGGAGATGTAGCCAGTGTATACAGCAAGAGGTAACTGCTCTTTCTTTGCTTCCTGAAGAATGTAAACCTGCTTCAGGTGCACAGAGGATGAATGGGATGGGTTCTTAGAGGAAATGGAATATTTTTTATCTAAGACTACTATTTGTCTTTTGTGTGATCCCAAGTAGTCCCAACCACTCAGACACACATGCATACACACACGCTCACACACACACACAAGTGCATAGGGACAGATATATACACACAGACCCATGCACGCATTGCAAAAGATGCTCTTAAGTAGTATTTATTATTTTAATATTTAGCAAATATGGTAGAAGGAAAGGAAAATCAATAGGTAATATAAGATAAAATGAATCCTCAATTCCTTAACAGGGAAGAAGGGAAAATGTATAAAACGTCAACATCAGGCTCAAGGCCGGTGTTGAGGGCTGCCTGCCTGGTCTCATAAATCCTATGTAACAAGTCAGAGATTACCAGTCATAAAGCATCTCATTCTCACCTGGTGTCATTTCCATAAATACGGTATATAAAGAACACAGTGATGAGTGCTAAGTCAGGTCATTAGGGAAAAAACAAATGTTCATAAAGGAGCTTTGGTTGTCAAAGCGAGGTTTTAGAACTTGTCTCAAAAGGATGTAAAAACTGCTATGAAGAAATACACACATATACATGTGTGTATATGTAAATATATAAATATACGAATAATGATTTTTCCTTCAGTATTTCCCCATCAGCAAGAATCTAGCCTGCCGAGTAAGGAGGCCAAAGGGACATGATCCTTGAGTTCAAAGCAGCACTAACTCTTCTTTTTTCCTTATGTGTGTCCTAAATGGTGTCTCTGATGTCTTTTGACCAGGCCACCTCTGGTTACCGCTGGAGAACAGTTCAGGCTTGTTGGATGATTCTTGCCCAGGTCACCAAAGCCACACTCTGGTTAGTGATGGTCTTTCTAATTAAGAGGACTTCTATCAGCACTTCATGCCCATGCACAGGAAGGAGCCCTCTATGAGAGGAAGTGCAGCTGATCTTCTAAGTCTGGTCTCGCAACTCCTAGCATTCAAGTCTCACCTCTGGCCCTGTCGGGTATTTCATTTGAACAGCTGCTGATTCTCTCCAAACTAGAAATGCGGAGGGTGTGGAGACAGCTCTGTTAAACTCCCTCTGCCTCACTTCCAGAAGGCTTTCAGCTGACCTCCCGTGGACAGCTGTAGAATCATGTAGGTCATGCAAAGAACAGTTACTTTAAGGAAGCTTTCCCTGTGGGAAGAAACATCCCTCTTCCCTCCTCCCAAAACAAAAAACAAAAACAAAAAACAACTGCCTTCGTGCTTACCTTTTCTAGCTATCCGTCTAATCTGTCCTTTCATCTTGTGTCCTAGGACAAGAACAGACATCTGACTGTGAGACTCAGGTTGAGCTCCCGTATTCCCCAAGCATCCCTTCGGGTAGTCATAGTAAGAGTTATAACCAAACTTGGGAATCCGGGGCATTTGGCAACAGACTCAAATCCCTCCCTACTTAAACCTACATTCCCTCCCCTCCCCACAAGCCCCACCCCCAACATCTGCCATCACACACAAGCAATCCACACAGAGCTCAGGGACATCTAGGCAACCTGGGTCTCCATGCGGGTTCCAGAGAACAGGGGTTACACACACTCACTTATTCGTTCGCTCATCCATCCAATGGAAATTTATCCCAGGCACTGTGCTGGGTGCTGTGAAGTTTCAAAGGTAGAGATGATGTGTCTCTGCCCTCAAAGAGCTTTAAACTCTGACAGTGACTTGGGATCACATTATACCTGAACTTCCCATGAGAATGTTTTCAAGCACTCATTACAAGGTGGAAAAACTCATTGAAAGGGGCCACTGGTTTAAAGGAGGACAGATAAAATTGAAGGCTTGGAAAAATGAGGATTATTAGGGAAAGCCAGAGGAAGCACCTTTATTTAACACAGAAGGAAAGAGCTGAAGTGATAACTTAATAAAAGCATTTAAGAGAACACAGGATGGACTCCATTATGGATCTATCTACCCATGAATTTTTCTAAAACTCTTTTGGACCAAATTATTTTTCTTTTTCTGTGCTGTCTCTAGAGGTAATGAGTTCCTTACGTGGCCTGACTGCTGTGTGAAATAGCACATCCTTTTGCTTCTGAAATTTCATCCTTTAAACTTATAGGAACTCCCACTAATTCTGGGTTTCCAGGATTTGGTGAGTAGGTCTTCATGATGTGTGCCCTACCTGAACCCTGCAAGATATTACAGGGTTTTTTCACATTCGCCCTTAAACCTCTGTTTTTCTGAAGGGTCTTTGTTTTTCCTCATAGAGAAGACCCTCAAATTTTGTTATCAAATCAGCTACACAATTTCCTGAGATTTCCCTAGCTTTTGTGTGTCTTTTTAGGGGTATGCTAAAAACAGATTTATCATTTAATCTAAACATATTTTCCGCCACATTTTACCATCTCTAAAATCAAGATATGTTCTGCAATTAATGTTAAGAAAACAATGCGTCAAAGTTTAATTGGTAGCCTTTTTTTTTTCTTAGCAGTAAGGAAAGATAATGATATGTCTTGACTGTCACCTTCAATTTCATGAAATACGATATTAATATATTGTTGGTCTTTGTGGAACAGTGGATGCTAGGGCACTGTGGCAACGTTTGCAAAATGCCTTTTGGATGCCCCAGGATTTACTTAATTTGTGGTTTTGTTCATTGCTTATTCAGGTGCTTTTTTGCCACCAACGTCTTTTTGTCTGAGAGGCCAAGCCACCTTCTCTGCTATTTAAAACTCTTGGTTTAATACCACAAACTCATCAGTACTTAAATGACGCAAACCAATAAGATGGATGAGGAAGTACCTGGAACCTAGCTTCAATTCCTAACCTGGCTCCCCAGGCAAACCTCACAGGACTTTTTTACCCTGTTGGTTCTATCTCGAAGTATAGAGCAAGAATCTCTACCTCTCACCCTCCCAACTGGGTTTGAGATAAAAGCCAAGACAATGTCGGGATGGTGCTCTGAGTTCCCGGGGAAAAGGAATTGTAGAAAACAGCATGATATCATTGTTGTTATCATGTTGACCATATCCCTTGAAATCTAAGCCATTCTGGAGAATGGATTTTCAACTAAAGTACAGCTCTATAATCGGAGCTTAATTGGTGGCAGAGTCTGTTCAGCAAGCTTCTCGGCATGATTCTCCTTTCTAAGCAGAGTGTATTTCACTTTGCATAATGAGGCAATCTTTCTATTTACTGATTATTTCTTTATGTAACTTGATCGCTGAAAAGAAGTCACCACCAAGACCTCAAACAACTGACTAATAAACACATTCACAACGCCTGATGTGTGGAGCACTTAAGATGCCTCTCTTGCTTGCAGATTGAAGTGTGCACACTGTATGTCAGAGAGCACATTTTGCAGGCAAAGTTTACCTTCCTGGCATTTGATATAGAAAGCCAGAAGAGAAAGAACAGGGTAATGTCTCCTTGGCTGGCATCTTGAAGGTATGAGATAGGAAGTGAAATTCCTAAGGTTGACCTATTAATACACAGCTAACATTTGTATCATACTTTACAATTTCATATTGATTTGCTCTTCACCACCACCATGATAGAAATAAGCAAAACAGGCATTATTTCACTTTGTGTATCAGAAAAACAATAATTGAAGCAGTTGACTTGACCAAAATCACAGTTAACAACTGGCAGAACCAAGAATTGAGTCCAGGTGTTGTAATTCATAACCCTGGATATCATGCTGCCTCTCCCTGAAAGCTGACTATTTTACAGGCCTTATCCCAGCCCTATCTGTCTCCCCTATAGAATGTAAGGTGCCCGTGGGTGTACATTGTTACATACCAAGGGCCCAGCACAGTGCCTGATACATAGTAGGCATTCAACAAACATTTGTTGAATGAATGGATAACAGATGCTTGAAATGGCTAAATTTTCCAATCGACACCAAAGTTAACAGCATGGACTTTTATAAGTGAACCATTTTATATGGATTTTATTTCCTTGAACAACAAATCTGTGTTCAAAGTGGTCATGGTATTTTGTAGCGTCAACCTGGTGTCTTGAATTGCACTGCCAGGAATACCATACAATCTGCATTTAATTATACATTTACTGTATTGTAAACCTTGGTTATCTTGATACAACTGGAGGAAAATTAAAAGGAATGCCAAACAGCACACTAGGGAGCACTGCAGTGATATGGTCTAGACTTCAGAATAGCAGTGCTCATATTTATGGTCTTCTTCCTGAGTTCAAGTACTTTCATAATTCTTGATATTAACTCAATGAACCCTCCAATTTTCCCAAACTTATGTAAGCAACCTCGGGAGCGTGGTAAGAAAAAAACCCTGTATTCAATGTAGCATGTATCTTCTACATTCAGCAAAGCCAGCTCTCTCTTCTGCCCATAAACCATTTATGTAAAGCTCAGCTAAGCTTCAGGAAAAATCTCTATCTTTTCTCAACAGCGTAAAGTCCCTCTGTGCAGACACTGTGCTATGTTGGTCGATGCACTTGTTAAATTGACCCAGCGCTCATGTTTTAGGTAGAAGTGATGACACCGACATGGGTCAATATTACTTATCTCTGTCCTTGATCTGCCCCTCAGGATGGGAACTGCATGCATCCACTTCCAACAGGTTGGATGGACATCAGTAGTAAATGATAAATTATAAACACAGGTCACCTGCAGACTGGTGGCAGCCATTGACAACTAAAGGCTTGCTTCCTAGACAACGGAACCAATAATACTCCTTCACCCATCCTTCCAAATCACCCCCTTTCCAAATTTCCATAACTTTGTTTTTAAAGAATCTCACTTATTTCCCAGTATCAAAACACAAAATCTAAATTTAACCCCTTCTGCCTTCAGGAATATGATCCCTAATGCTGAGACACTTTAGGGTGTATAGACATATTTTTGCTAGAAAATAAAATGGCTTAGGGTCCTCAAGTTATGTTAATAGCAAAACTGAGACAATGTGCTTGCTGTAGAATCCTGGTATGCCTGAGGAAGAGAAGTCCACGACCATTCATCTGATCTAATAATCCGATATTCTTTCATTACGGATGAGGAAATGGGAACCTGGAGAAGTGAAGTGGTTTGTTCTAGGTCATGTGGTTACTTAAACACAGGAATGGTGTTTCTTTATGCCCAGTTCAGTATGATTTGTGGATGCTAGAAAGGAAGGTATGTCTGCTTTTATAGACTTAGTCTTCAGTGTGTTCTACTCAGTGGGAGTAATATTTCTAACATTTCTTTCTGAGTAGTCATTCTTAGTTTTTGTGGGGCTATAGTTCATTTGACTATGGCCTCAAAGCTGCCTGGAATTAAGACAGTCTTTGGGAACCCTAGAGGGGCTTTGTTGTTATCCTAGAACGAAGTTATCTGAGTACATTGCCTTGGGTTCATGGTCGGGGGAGCGGTGGTGGCTGAAGGGAGAGAGGGGGAAAAAGGAAAATGAAGAGAAGGCAAGGCATCTGTGGACCAGGGAGAATTAACCCTTATTGTCAGAGAATGCCTCTTCCTTCTTCCAGCTCTGTTACTTTAACAGATGTGAAGAAGAATCGCTTTGTTACAGCTGCCCTTGGGCCTGATCTAGGAATAGGAATGGCTTAAAAGGAAAAACTTGCCTGTTATGTTCTTCTTCAATTTCAGGTTAATTGCAGAGGCTTCACCTGCTGGTCAGTGCCCCTAATTTCAAAAAGCAGCTGCTGTGGGGAAAATTCTTTTTTAGACACATGCCCAGCATAATTTGGTTAAATCCTCAGGTCATCCTCAGGAAATTTGTATATCTCCACCTGACTTTGGTCTTATTTCCTCAAAGGATTAGGCCTCCAATACCTCATGCCTCTGGAATTTTCGCTATTCCAGATACTGTCTGCTTCACATCCTGAGCCACTTTACAGAATAATGTGTCAGTGGGCTGAGCTGAGTCATTGACTCTGAAGTTTCTTTAAATGTGAGCATCTAGTGACTTTGGGCAAAATTATCATCAGTGAAGTGATAAAACTTGGTGCAAAAACAACTGTGCAAGTCTTCTTTAAAAAAAAACTTAGTCCCACCTCACCACCTCAATTGTAATGTTCTGAACTATGATTACACTGAGAAGTCAAAAGGCATGCCGTGGCACCAGTTAGTCTGTGTATATGAAAGGGTCAGACTTACCCAGTTCAACACAACCCAGAATTTGCCGGGGTTACTTCATTGGTGATGAACGTCTAGGATGTGACGAATTGCTTCTGGGGTATCCTTCTCTGTGGTGGTGGGGACTAGCTAGTCTTTGGCAGCCCTGGGCTGATCCTATTAAACGCCCAATACGGGTGGATTTTGGAGAGAAAGTGTAGCAAAGCAGACAAGAGTTTGGACACTGAAACCAGACTGTCTGGATATGAAATGTGCCCACTGCCTATTGGATGTGTACCCTTAGACAAGTGGTTTGTGCTTCAAATTTCTCACCATTGTCCATAGAATAGAAACAATAACATCACTAACCTTAGAGGGATGTTGAAATAATTAAAGGTATTAATACACGTAAAGCATTAGAACAATTCCTGGCACACCATGAGTGCTCAAAATGTTACACTTAGAATTAATGATAATTAGGTCAAACTGGCTAATAGCAATGTCGAAGAGGAAGCAAACCATGAAAATTCATCAGTTTCTTGGCCATCATGAAAACTGCTGTACAAGTGCAATGGAAAAATCGTTGATTTAGAAATTACTTCCAGCTGTGCTACCTTGGGCGCATTACCATACCTCTCTGAGATCAAGTTTCTTATCTGTAAAAAGGAATAGTAATATCTACCTCATAGGGTTGTTATGAGGATTAAATAACATCATGTATAGGAAATATTGTGCCTGAGACAGAGTAATGGTCAATGTATGTCACTTCCCTTCCATTGCTCTCTCTAGCCAAATTGAGTCAACTGGGAAAGAATGTAATGTTTTTGAATCAGAGTTTTCAAAATAAGAAGTAAAATTCATTTAATTATTAATCCAATGAATATTTATTGAGAACGTGCAGTGTGCCAGGCCCTGTGTTGGGCACTTTGGGATACAATGGAGAATGGGCCCTGCCATCCTGGAGCTTGCATTGTACCGGAAATGCCCAGCCTTAGTGGGTCAGAGATGCTCACTTTGATATTTTAGGTACAGAAAGAAACATTGGTGAGTACCATCTCATGAAAGACCCAAGGAAATTTTTGTTTGAGGAGGAAGCTGCCTTTGGATTCCTCTCTCTCCTTGAGTTGGACGGCCAGGCTCCATCTCACCACAGCACTGGAGTGGGTGCTCCACTCTCCATGGAGAAAAGAGACGTCTAAGGGAACTACATGTCACTTATTGGGTTAATTTCAGTGTCCCATCTGTCTTCACATCTCAAGATCTTCAGTCGCAGTTCCAGAATCCTTCAGAACTCAAGACCAAATATTGGTTCTCACTAAGAGCTTACTGGTTGATTTAGCAGAAATTTGAAAAGGTGCCTGCATGCTACAGTGCTCTGTAGAGCTCAGAATCACGAAGTCTTTCTCCTGAGAGCTTAAAGTTTAATTGCACCAAAGCTATCTCAAACCAAATGAAGAGTTTATAGGAAGAAAACTGATTTGTGGGAGGGAGGCACGTGGTCGTGTTGGAGATGTATGAGCTTGGAATTGGATGGCCCTGGAGTCAGGAGAGGAAAGTGATTAGAGGTATAGGCTCTGGAGTTGGAAACACCTTGTTCCATCATCTTGCTAGCTGTGTGACTTTGAGGATGCTTCTGAACCATTCTGTGCTCCAGTATCTTGATCTGCAGCATGGGCATAATAACATTAATAACTTCATCAGGTTATTGGAAGGACATAACCTAAGTAAGATCCACTTGAAAATGTTCTAGGGGAGAGGAAGGAGTCGCTGTTCTAGGATCATTCTGGGCAGTGCAAGTGGGGAGGGTGCTACAGCGGGGGCAAGCCATGTGTTTATTGAGTATCTACTATGTGTTATGTTCTTTGCTGTGTGCTGGGGAAAGAGGAGATACAAGGGGAAAGGAAAACATTAATTGAGTATCTGAGTGCCAGACACCTTCTCCACATTGTTTAATTAAATCTTCACAACATCCTTAGTAGGTGGTAACTTAGGTGATCTATAGTTTGCAGATGAAGAAACGGAGACTCCAAAAGTTTATACAGCTGATAAGTGACAGAGATAAAACTCAAACACCAGATTTTATTCCCCAAATCTATCCTCTGCCAGCTCTTCAAACGATGAACAAGACCAAATCTTTCTTCTTGGTAGGTCATAGCTCAATGCAGTAAAAATACACTATGATTATGCAGATGGCATGAGTTTCAGAGTTGTAGACTGCTGAGCCAACAGAACTTCATTTCCTTATATCGGAATTTACCTGAATTCCACTCATGGGAGAAATTTTAATCTTACCTATTTAAGGTAAACACAGTCACTTCTACTCTTTTTCCTCTCAAGTTTCTTGGAGAAATAGTCAGTTTAGAATTTTTTCCCGCTTTCCCTTAGCCCAAAGATGGTCTAAAGTCCAAGCACTTGACTAATTTCTGGTATTTTGTCTGTGGCCATTTTCTGATGTTGCTCACCTGGGCTAAGGAGAATTCACGCACCTCTGCCCTCGCTGCTCCTCTGCTGATGCTCCTCATCCATCATGGTCCAAGCCCCATCTACTGTCATGATGATGTCTCCTCCATGATACTCACGTGAAATTCCTTTTCTCACTAGGCTTTTCAACGCGTGGCCATTCTTCAGGAAAATGTTGGATTCATCACAGATGGTGGTTGATGGTTGGGAGTATAAACTGTCAGCCCCTAAGTTGTGACTCTGGGCTTCCCTTGAAAGGCAGAGAGCCATCCTTATGCCTCCATCAGAGTCATTTTACTGTCCTCTCACACTTAGTGAGCACTGTTCAAGTTGTCTCTTCCCTCCTGGTCTCCCCCGCAGAGAGAGAGTCTTCAGGTCAAGGAGTTTGAGTGTCTGGCACACAGCTCAGTACCTGGTACATGGGGAGAACTCAGTGAATGTATATTTTAAAACTATGTGTGAATGAATTCATGAATATTGAAAAATACTTAAAAACCAAAGACAGGCCCTCCTGGGAGAATGTTAGCGATATCCACAAGTTCTTTGATGATCTTATTTTCACTTCGCTCATCTCAAATGAGAGAACATGGGGACTAAGTTAAGGAATAAGGGTGGAGAATCAGGGAGATTACTTGGGGGCGGAGACAGGAGACCAACACTGACCACTAACTGTGTGTGAGACCAATGTTAGCTCCTCTGCGTTAACTCTGCGAGGAAGGCTTTGCCTGTGCTGATCAAGTTATGATTTAAAAAATATAGCTGAGGAGCCAGCCCAGTGGCGCAGCAGTTAAGTTCCCACGTTCTGCTTTGGCGGCTTGGGATTCACTGGTTTGGATCCTGGGTGCGGACCTACCCACCGCTTATGAAGCCAAATTGTGGCCGGTGTCCCACATATAAAGTAGAGGAATATGGGTATGGATGTTAGCTCAGGGCCAGTCTTCCTCAGCAGAAAGAGGAGGATTGGCAGCGGATGTTAGCTCAGGGCTAAGCTTCCTCAAAAAAAAAAAATATATATATATATATATACCCAAGGGGCCGACCCAGTGGCACAGCAATTAAGTTTGTGCACTCCACTTCAGCGGCCTGGGGTTCACTGGTTCGGATCCTGAACACAGACCCACCCAGTGCTTATCAAGCCACGCTGTGGTAGGCATCCCACATAGAAAATAGTGGAAGATGGGCACAGAAGTTAACTCAGGGCCAATCTTCCTCAGGAAAAAAAAAATAATATATGTATACACACATATCCGAAAATTTTTTATTCTTAGTTCCAACAAAATGATTTTGGACTTCTGTTTAAATGCCTTTTACTGAAACTGAAGGGAAAACATCATGACAAACTATCTCACCTATGTAAGGATACAAATTTTCCAGAATATAGGTGTTAAATTCAAATCTGGATGAGAGCTTGTTACAAGTTGGCTTGGATGTGCATATTTCCAAGGTACCACGCTTTGAATCAAACTCACTACATCCTGAAGCCCAAAGGGTTAATTCTGGCTGGTTTTTCTCTGGTGAGCTGTGTCTCTGGTAGGAAACGATGTCAGAGAATCAGCATGAGCAACCATGTTTGAACACTAAGCAAGGACCGGGTAGAACATCCAGAAAAAAGGAGAAGAGAATAATTTGTATTGGGTCCCTATTAAGAGCTAGGCATCTTAAATCATTTCATCCCTACAACTTTATGAGTATTATACCTATTTTACAGACGAGGAAAATAAGGCTTATAGAGTTTAGAAAACTTGCTCAGTTAAAGTGGCAGAGCAAGATTTTGCACCTGAGGTCAATGTGCGGCGCATTTAGATGTGCTGGGAGGCATTGCCTGAGTTAGAAAGCCAGGCTTGGTGTTCAGAAGGCCCAGCTGGACAGAAAGCACAGGCAGAAACATGGCCAAAGCAGACCTCAATATTCAGCGTCAGAATTTGTGTACAGAGGAGGCCTGATAAAAGGATCCAGGCCGAACACAAGGAAAGAAGCAGAATTCAGACTTGACCAGCTTGCAATAGAGAGCTTCAGGGCTGAGAGAGCGCCAAAATAGTATCTACCACACTGAATATTGATGCTGGGGCAGCGACTGCCAGCCTCATGCCTCAGTTTGATGCTCCTTTCTTGGCATGAACAAATAAATCAGGTAGGTGGATGAGGCAAGTGTCTAAAGATGTCCCCCCTCTGAGGTGGCCTCTTAACTTTTTGGGTGACACAAAAATGAGTTTGATGAAATACAGTAGTTTGGGCATTAAAAATGTAAATTTGGGGAGACCAGCCTAGTGGCGTAGTGGTTAAGTTCATGCACTCCACTTCAGCAGCCCAGGGTTTGTGGGTTTGGGACCTGGGCATGGACCTACACACTGCTCATCAAGCCGTGCTGTGGTGGCATCCCACACACAAAAAACAGAGGAAGATTGGCATAGATGTTAGCTCAGGGCCAATCTTCCTCACCAAAAAGGAAAAAAGTAAATTTGTGTAAAAGCTTGTCTCCAAGATAGGAAACAGAAATGTGGAGGTCAAGGGCAGGGCAGGGCAGGGCCCATGAATCTGCCCAACAAGAAGGTGATGAGAAGGAGTTATGTCAGTGATCGAACTCTTGACCTGGACTTGGGAGATCAGTGAGGTTGGAGTATGGGACATAATTTATTTGTCAGGTAACTGATCAAAGGAAACATTTATATCCTGGATTTGGAAGGTATTCTTAGTATCACCTGTGAAAACCAATAGCCCCTATCGTTCTTCAGGGGTTGGTGTTTAAATAAAATGAGCTACCAGATTCAATGTGAACTAACTATAATTTGATGGATAGTGTTATTATGTGGATCGTTTGCTATAGAGATGGGGGTACAGAAAAGACTAGGTTATGGGTCCAGATTCACAAAGGAGTGCTCTCTTCTTCCTTTGTTGATGACAATGGGGAGCCTTTAAGTTGAGAATGACCTAGTTTTTATAAAAGTCTGAATTCCCCAATTTTGTCTGGGGCTGCTCCTAAGTTTTCCCCTTTGAGAAATGAAATAATGCTATCTTTTCCTATATCCGCTACACAGATAAATTACAGGAAGCCCATCCAGGAGGTCATTCTGTAAAGCCACAACAGGCTTACCCGGTACCTTCTAGACTTAGTGATGTGAACTTGAGCTTTCCCTTAATGATAGCAAAACCATCACTTGAAGAATATATGTTGGCCTGGGGGTGAGAGTTTCAATTTTCTATGAAACGTCCAACTCACAAGTCCAATTTCTTCCCCATCCGCAGGCTGGAGTGTTGACGGTGGTCTGACTGGAGAGGTGGTGTGCTCCTCGGGTGGCGTTTGGAACTGCTGGACTGCTTTACTGAACATCAGCCAGAGTCTCCAGTCCCTGCTCTGGTTTTTCACACATCTACCACCAACATCAGGTTTTATTAACACGGAAGACAGCTTTCTAATGAAATATGGCCCTTAACTTCTTTTATATTTAGTAATATCCTGAACTCTTTATCCAAATGAAGCATAAAGCACTTACAACTGTGTTTTGCCATTGCACTGACCGAGGAATATATTCATTTGCAGTAACATGGGATTCAATGGAGTGGAAAATAAGCTCTGAAAATTGCTCTTGCCACGAAATTGTATCAATAAATAGGAAAAGCCCATTTAGATTTCACTGACCAATCTCCCCCCATGACAAAAATTAATATGGCCAAGTGTTGTGTGTTGAAGGTAAGAAGCAGGAGGCACCAAGGGCTGAGCAAGCCATGTGTCAGGGCCTGCCTGGTGCCGCTAACCTATATTGCTGTTCCCAGAGCCAGCTGAGGGTGCCTTTGTGGATGTGTATGGGGGGCAGCGAGTGGGAGGTAGGCAGAAGGATCTGGAAACACCCACCTGAGGTCATTGATCACGCTCTTACCTTTGTATCTCTGAGTCTGCACAGACAGAAACCTTTCCCCAGAGACGTCCAGCCCAAGTGAAGAAAACGGAAAGCAGGCTCATATTGTTCTTCTTTGAGTCGGTGTGACTTCTGGCGGTTAATTTCAATACACCATATCTCATAGTAAAATTCCAGCAGACACATCCGAAAATAAACACATGGTTGATCTGTGGCTTATTCAGGTGGAGATGAATAAAACATCAAGTTCAGGTGTAAAATAGTCAATTATGATGTTAAAAATTTGTGGGAAATACAAAGACTTGTGATTGATGGCATGAAAGTAAAGTTAAACTAAGAGTCGGAACTGGCAGTTTCTGCATGATTTTAGGCAAGCCATATAATCTCTCTGAACTCAGTCGCCACATTTGTAAAATGGGCCTAATCGTGGCTGTGCTGCCTGCTTCTCAGAGTTGTTGTAACCACCTGAGATCGTGTATGTGAATGTAATTGTGATGGTCTGTAAGCATTTAAGGTGCTCCTATTGCTCTCCATCAGCTCAGCCCTGACACTGAAAGGCAGTAATCACAGAGGTAAATTAGACCTTTCAGAACTACTCCTTTGTGCCACTAGAGCAGAATTATGTGGTGAAAGATGATGGACCTGGGAACCTGAGGATCTGGATTCTAGTACAGCCTCTCCTGCTACAACACAGTGAGCCCTTGGGCAGCTAACTTAACATCTCCCCTTTTCACATCCATAAAATGAGGTGGCTGTCCTGGATTCCTAAAATTCCTTTCCAGCACCAAATTTTGTATGTCTTTGATCAAAGAGATGTTATAATGGATATCCAGATGGTAATCTAGGAATGAAAGAGCACATGTTGTAATTGCTAAAACAAAAAGATCACAGCTCTCTTGTAATTTGATGTTAAAGGACAAGGTCATGAAGGAAATTTTGGAACAGCTTAGAGAGCGGTACTCTCTAGGGTAAACTTGTCTTGAACCAAAGTTACAGCACTTGTGTTGTTATCGGAAGCCTTCAAATTTCCCTTTTCTCTCCCTTTGAATCATTGGTCCAGTGTCAGTGAAGCTTGCTAGAGGTGGTAAACTCCTCTCCTTTCCAGATACCCACTGAGATTCTTAAGTCTTGGCAAAGAAGTGAAAACTATGTTTTCATGTGCCCATTGCCACCATGGTAGAAGCTGGCTTTATTACCTCCTCTTCTTGCCAACAGAAGCGCCTTGGGGACCTTCTCTTATCCTGGATATGCAGAAAAACATGCAGGAGAGCATCCCAGGCCTCTTTCTTATTGACTAAGCCCCTCCCAGCCCTCAAAATACTTGTCAGGAAGCCCTGACAAGTGGTAACTCCAGGAGGCACTCAGCACCGCAGAACAATGCCATCTTCTCCCTCTGTATGCTCTTGCCAGGCTGCCCCTTCCACCCGGCGGGGTTTCTACTGCTCTCATTAGTCAGAGTCTAGCAGATGATCACACAGACTTGTAGCAGGTGGAACATGGAGGGGAACATTGACTTGTAGTCTGCATCCCATTAGCAACGTGGGTGAAGAGAGTCTGTGCTGTGTTCTGTGGTTCCACTTGCCAGTTACAGTCTTGGAGAAAGTACAACTCCTCAATCAAATTTTGAGAAAATTTATCAATGCAGAGTTAATGGTGCTCAGCACGATATGGTGGTCAGGGTTGAGATTCCAACTTTGGCTGCTTTGGTTAACCATCCTATCTCTAGAGGCCAGTCAGTATTCTTTTGAGTTGATGAATGAAATACTTGAGAACATTCTCTTTGCAAAAACTCAAACAATACAGATCAACTAAAGTTCATTTACTACCTCTTATCATCTCACATCCCTACCCAGAGGAGAACGCTATCAATCTATTAGTTTTTAGGAACATATAGCTATATGTAACAAGATGATGAAGGGAGTGCAGCTGAGGACTCCTTGGGGACCTCCCTGCAGGATTCTATAAGAAACAGTAGAACTAACCCTGCTCCCATCACCCTACAAGTCCTTCCTCAAGATGCATAAGAAAGGAAATGGAGATGTGATTTGTTGGTTTAGAGAGAGAGCTGTGGGTCTTCCCTTCCATCTCCATGGGGAATTAGAGGAAGTGCTTTAGCCTAATCCTCAAGCCAAAGGAGGAAGTTTCCAAGAGAACCACTTATATTTAGAGATGTCTGCAAGAAAAGGAGACTGGCTTCTAATTCCCTAATTGGACATCTGCTTAGGGAGTGGACTTGCTGATCTCTATGCCAAAGAGAAACTGTAAAGTTCTTTGTTTAAGTGAAAAGTACATAGTATATATAGAGTTTGGTACTATCTGTGGTTTCAGGCATCCACTGGGAGTCTGGGAATGTATCTCCTGTGGATAAGGGGAGACTACTGTATTTCAGGAAGAGCTCATTCATGTTTCTCAAGAAAGATGCCTGCCGATTCAATGGCGTCTAAAGCCAGAGGATGTCAACCAAGAGAGGACTTCAAAGGCACAGAGACTCCAATTCCACCTCTCTAATTCAGAACACTGGAGGAGAGAGAGAGGTCTAGAGAGGGATGACGAGGGGAAGAAGCAAACAAACAGACCAGGCATCCTCCCAAATCTAAGTCCCTCCAGCTGAGGTCAGGCTGAACTAGGTAGGAGGAAGGATGTAAGACTGATGGTTTAAACTGGGATAAATGGACAAGACTAAACTGGAGTGTTTAATATGTGAAAGTGATAAAAAATCTAATGGATCTGTCCTGCACATCATTAAGGAATTGAAAAGAGAGATTCACACAGTTAAAGGCAGTGATTGAAAAAAAATAATAAAACAATTCCATATTTGTATAGTAATGAATCAGATTTTTCAATAAATCTGTTATGCACAGAAAGATATAGTGTAGTTTGTGTTTCCTAAAATTAATAATGTCCTAATGTATATATCTTACTGTAACTTGCCTTTTTCTCACTCAGCAGTACGTCTCAGAGATCTTTGCATGTCAATACACTTGGATTTTGTTGTTATTTATAACTGCTGCATAGATTTCCACAGTACAGCTTTCCTAGAGTTTATTTAGCTGTTCTGTGGCTGGTAGGTTTTCAGCTGTTGTGGAATAGCCTGATGACTGGGCATAGTTAGACCGTAAGAGAAACCAGGGTTTGGCGTAGGTCTCTAAAGTAGGGCAATGCCTTCTGAACTGTTTAAAAACTTGTCCAAGGTTTCTGACCCCTGGTGCTCTCCAAGGTTGGATTCCTTCTAAGAAAATCGCTAAGGTGGAGATTAGGGAAAGTGGCAGAACAGGTTGCCCAGGGACAGAACGTCTTCTCCTCTTTATCCTCCCAGTCACTGTTCTTCAAAACCTCCATCTCACTGAGGTAAAAGGAAAGCTACTGCATTCAGGTCAATGTTGTTTTCTCACCTAAAAGTTGAAGTGAATTAATTCCTTCTTCCAAATTTTGGCTTTGTGGCAATTAACTAATAATGTCAGAAAAGTTCTTGGAAAATCTTGAAATAGATATTTATTACAAACTGAATTAAAACAAATTCTCTTACCAGTTAGATTCAACATTTCATATACGTTTGTCAAATACATATATTTTTATTGTTTTAAAGTTGAGGAAATATCTTTATTTGTTTTATCAGAGTAACATTGGATTATAACATTATATAGGTTTCAGATGTACATAGTAATATATTTAAAATGTTGTGCAGATTAATCACGTTCACCACCCAAAAACTAATTATAGTTCATCACTTCACATGTGAGCCTAATCACCCCTTTTGCCCTCCCCCTTCCCCCTTTCCCTTATGGTAACCACCAATCCAATCTCCGTTGCTGTGTGTTTGTTTGTCGTTGTTTTTTCTTCTGCTTATGAGTGAAATCATACAGTATTTGACTTTCTCCCTCTGACTTCTTTCACTTAGCGTAATACTCTCAAGCTCCATCCACGTTGTCACAAATGGCAGATTTCTTCATTTCTTATGGCTGAGTAGTATTCCATTGTGTATATATACCACATCTTCTTTATCCATTCATCACTTGATGGGCACCTAGGTTGCTTCCAAGTCTTGGCTATTGTGAATAATGCTGCAATGAACATAGGGGTGCATATATCTTTATGCATTTGTGTTTTTAAGTTCTTTGGATAAATACCCAGCAGTGCAATAACTGGATCATACAGTAGCTCTATCCTTAATTTTCTGAGGATACTCCATACTGTTTTCCATAGTGGCCACACCAGTTTGCACTCCCACCAGCAGTGTACGAGGGTTCCCTTCTCTTCACATCCTCTCCAACATTTGTTGTTTCCTGTCTTGTTCATTATAGCCATTCTGACCAGAGCGAGGTGATATCTCATTGTCATTTTGATTTGCATTTCCCTGATAGCTAATGATGTTGAGCATCTTTTCATATGCCTGTTGGCCATCAGTATATCTTCTTTGGAGAAATCTCTGTTCAGATCCTTTGCCCATTTTTTAATTAGATTGTTGGGTTTTTTGTTGTTGAGATGTAGGAGTTCTTTGTATATTTTGGATATTAACCCCTTATCTGATATATGGTTTGCAAATATCTTCTCCCAATTGTTAGGTTGTCTTTTCATTTTGTTAATGGTTTCCTTTGCTGTGCAGAAGCTCTTTAGCTTGATGTAATCCCATTTGTTCATTTTTTCTTTTGTTTCCCTTGCCTGGTCAGACATGGTACTTGAAAATATGCTGCAAGACCAATGTCAAAGAGCTTACTGCCTATGTTGTCTTCTAGAAGTTTCATGGTTTTGGGTCTTATATTCACGTCTTTAATCCATTTTGAGTTGATTTTTGTGCATGGCATAAGGTCTAATTTCATTCTTTTGTATGTGACTGTCCAGTTTTGCACATGGTGGTGTCCAACACCATTTATTGAAGAGAGTTTCCATTCTCCATTGTATGCTCTTGACTCCCTTGTCGAATAGTAGCTGTCCATAAATGTGTGGGTTTATTTCTGGGCTCTCAATTCTGTTCCATTGATCTGTGTGCCTGTTTTTGTGCCAGTACCATGCTGTTTTGGTTATTATGGCTTTTCAGTATATTTTGAAATCAGGGAGTGTGATACCTCCAGCTTTGTTCTTTTTCCTCAGGAATCCTTTGGCTATTCTGAGTCTTTTGTTGTTCCATATAAATTTTAGGATTCTTTGTTCTATTTCTGTGAAAAATGTTGTTGGAACTTTGATAGGGATTGCATTGAATCTATAGATTGCTTTAGGAAGTATGGACATTTTAACTATGTTAATTCTTCCAATCCAAGAGCACGGAATATCTTTCCATTTCTTTGTGTCTTCCTCGACTTCTTTCAACAATGTTTTACAGTTTTCAGTGTACAGATCTTTCACCTCTTTGGCTAAGTTTATTCCTAGGTATTTTATTCTTTTTGTTGCAACTGTAAATGGGATTGTATTCTTAATTTCTCTTTCTGCTACTTCATTGTTAGTGTATAGAAATGCAACCAATTTTTGTACATTGATTTTGTATCCTGCAAGTTGACTCTATTCATTTATTATTTCTAAAAGTCTTTTAGTGGATTCTTTATGGTTTTCTATATATAAAATCATGTCATCAGCAAACAGTGACAGTTTCACTTCTTCTTTTCCAATATGGATCCCTTTTATTTCTTTTTCTTGCCTGATTGCTCTGGTTAGGACTTCCAATACTATGTTAAATAAGAGTGGAGACAGAGGGCGTCCTTGTCTGGTTCCCGTTCTTAGAGGGATAGTTTCATTTCTTCTCTGTTAAGAATGATATTTGCTGTGAGTTTGTCATATATGGCCTTTATTATGTTTAGGTATTTTCCTTCTATACTCATTTTATTTAGAGTTTTTATCATCAATGGATGCTATATCTTGTCAAATGCTTTCTCTGCATCTATTGAGATGATCATGTGATTTTTATTCTTCATTTTGTTAATGTGGTGTATCACGTTGATAGATTTTCAGATGTTGAACCATGCCTGCATCCCTGGAATGAAACCCACTTGATCATAATGTATGATCTTTTTAATGTATTGTTGTATTCAATTTGCTAGTATTTTGTTGAGGATTTTTGCATCGATGTTCGTCAGGGATATTGGCCTGTAATTTTCTTTTTTTGTGTTGTCCTTGTCTGATTTTGGTATCAGGATAATGTTGGCTTCGTAGAATGAGTTAGGAAGCCTCCCCTTCTCTTCAATTTTTTGGAAGAGTTTGAGAAGAATAGGTCTTGTCTTCTTCGAATGTTTGGTAGAATTCACCAGGGAAACCATCTGGTCCTGGACTTTTATTTTTTGGGAGGTTTTGGATTGCTGTTTTGATCTTCTTACTGGTGATTGGTCTATTTAAATTCTCTACTTCTTCTTGGTCTAGTTTTGGAAGGTTGTATGTTTCTAAGAATTTATCCATTTCTTCCAGATTATCCAATTTGTTCGCGTATAGCTTTTCATACTATTCTCTTATTATCTTTTGTATTTCTGAGGTTTCTGTTGTAATTTCTCCTCTTTCACTTCTGATTTTATTTATTTGAGCCTTTCCTCTCTTCTTGCTGAGTCTAGCTAAGGGTTTGTCAATTTTCTTTATCTTTTCAAAGAACCAGCTCTTGGTTTCATTAATTTTTTCCATTGTTTTTTTCAGTTTCTATTTCATTTATTTCTGCTCTGATTTTTATCATTTCCTTCTTTCTGCTGATTTGGGGATTTGTTTTTTCTTCTTTTTCCAGTATCTTTAGATGCACTGTTAGGTTGTTTATTTGGGATTTTTCTTCTTTGTTGATGTAGGCTTGAATTTCTTTAAACTTCCCTCTTAGAACGGCTTTTGCTGTATCCCATAGATTTTGGCATGTTGTATTTTCATTTTCGTCTGTCTCCAGGAATTTTTTTATTTCTCCTTTGATTTCTTCATTGACCCAATCATTGTTCAGTAGCATTTTGTTTAATCTCCACATTTTTGTGGCTTTTCTGGTTTTCTTCCTGTAGTTGATTTCTAGTTTCATACCTTTCTGGTCAGAAAAGATGCCTGGTACTATTACAACCTTCTTAAATTTATTGAGACTTGTTTTGTGTCCTAATATGTGATCAATCCTGGAGAATGTTCCATGTGCATTTGAAAAGAATGTGTATTCTGTGGTTTTTGGATGGAATCTTTTATATATATCCACTAAGTCCATCTGGTCAAATGTGTCATTTAAGGCCAGTGTTTCCTTATTAATCTTCTGTTTGGATGATCTATCCATTGGTGTAAGTGGAGTGTTAAAGTCCCCTACTATTATTGTGTTACTGTCTATTTCTCCTTTTATGTCTGTTAATAATTGCTTTATATATTTAGGTGCTCCTATGTTGGGTGCATAGATATTTATAAGTGTTATATCTTCTTGTTAGATTGTTCCCTTTATCATTATGTAGTTCCCTTCTTTGTCTCTTGTTACAGTTTTTGTTTTAAAGTCTATTTTGTCTGATAAAAGTATTCCTACCTTCGCTTTCTTTTCTTTGCCATTTGCATGGAATATCTTTTCCCATCCTTTCTCTTTCAGTTTGTGAGTGTCTTTAGGTCTAAAGCGTGTCTCTTGTATGCAGTATATATATGGGTCTTGTTTTTTTTATCCATTGGCCACCCTATGCCTTTTGATTGCAGCATTTAGTCCACTGACATTTAAAGTAGCTATTGATAAATATGTATTTATTGCCATTTTGTTACTTTTTTATGAGTGTTTTAGTAGTTCTCTGTTCGTTTCTCTTGCTCTTGCTCTCTTCCCTTGTGGTTTGACGGCTTTCTGCAGTAATATATTTGATTCCTTTTGTCTTACTTATTTGCTTACTTATTATAGGTTTCTGATTTGTGATTACCATGAGGATCCTATATAATATTCTATGTATATAACAGTCTATATCGAGTTGATAGATTCTTTAGCTTGATCTCTTTCTAAAAGCTCTACTTTTTCACTCCCTTCCTCCTATATTTTATGTTATTGGAATCATATCTAATCTCTTATTTTGTGTGTGTCTATCCATTACCCTCTTATCATTGAAATAGGTAATTTTAGTACTTTTGTCTTTTAGCCTTCATATTATCTTCACAGGTGGTTGATCTGCTACCTTTACTATATTTTTACCTTTACCAGTGATTTTATTGCCTTGTTTTATGGGGTTTTTTTTTGATAATTTTTTTATCCCTCTTTGGGGTCATCACTTGCCCACTTAAATAAGTCCCATTAGCATTTCTTGTAGAACTGGTTTCTTGGTGATAAACTCCTTTAATTTTTGCTTGTCTGGGAAGCTCTTTATCTCTCCTTCCATTCTGAATGACACCTTGATGAATAGAGTTCTTGGCTATAGGTTTTTTCCTCTTTGCACCTTAAATATGTCATGCCATTCTCTTCTCAACTGTAGTGTTTCAGCTGAGAAGTCTGCTGATAGCCTTATGGGCTTTCCTTTGTATGTCACTTGTTGCCTTTCTCTTGCTGCTTTTAGGATTCTCTCCTTATCTTTAATTTTGGACATTTTAATTATAATGTGTCTCGGTGTGGGCCTCTTTGGGCTTATCTTGTTTGATGCTCTCTGTGCTTCCTAGACTTGGATATCTGTTTCCTTCCTTAAGTTAGGAAAATTTTCAGCTATTATTTCTTCAAATAAATTTTCTGCCCCTTTGTCTCTCTCTTCTCCTTCTGGGACACCTATAATACTAATGTTAGTGCACTTGATATTGTCCCAGAGTTCCCTTAGAGTGTTCTCCTTCTGTCTAATTCTTTTTTCTTTTTTATGTTCAGCTCGGGTGATTTCCTGTAGTCTTTTGACTCGTTCAGTGATCCATTATTCTGTATCCTCTACTCTGCTACTGAGTTGCTCTAGTCAATTTTTCATTTCCAGTATTGTATTCTTCATTTCTGATTGGTTCTTTTCTATATTTTCCAATTCTTTGTTGATAAGCTTACTGTGTTCATCTAGTCTTCTCTCAATATCTGTGAGCATCCTTATGAGTTTTTGTTTACACTCTTTGTCAGGTAGGTCACTTATTTCTGCTTCATTTAGTCTTTTTTCTGGAGTTTTGTCCTGTTCCTTTGCTTGAAATGTATTCCTTTGTCTCCTCACTATGCCTCTTTCTCTGTGCTTATATCTATGTATTAGATGAGTTGGCTATGTCTCCTTATCTTGAAGAAGTGGCCTTATGTAACAGATGTCTTTTGAGGCCCAGCAGTGTGCTTCCCTCTTGTCACTAATCCAAAAGATGCAGGAGTAACCCCTTTGTGGGATACTTATGTCCTTCTGCTATGGCAGGATTGCTCTTAATGCAGGTATACACGGAGTCTAGTCTTTCCTTCCCTGGCCAGCTGTTTGTAAATCCAGATTGGGGAGTCTCAGCACTGTTGGCTACAAGGTCTAACAGCACACTCCTGTTGCAGTTTTCCTGTTAATTGGGTGGGTACCTAGCGTAGCCAGTTGCTAGGCTCAGGGGCTTATAGTTGCTATAGGCCTCAGGCCTACAAGGCTGTTGTCAGTTCTTGTGGGAGTGCAGCTGAGTGGGGCTAGCACTAGGCACAGGAGCACTCAATTGTTTCAGGTTTTGAAAGTTGGGGCTGATCCTTTTTATGGCTATTTGTGAAGCACAGGTCTTCTGCCACTGATAAGGTGCCCTCCCACAGGACCACACACACTGTCAACACAGTCCTGGTCCATGCACACTTCCCAATGCCCTGGAGCATACCCTGATGACCCACTGCAGAGGCCCCCACTTCTCCACCAATACCCCCCACATTTCACCTGGTCCTCACACAGGCCCTGTCCCACACAGGGGGACACACTCGCCTGCCTGTAGAGGATCAAGGCACCCAGTCAATGCAGGCCAACAAGTAGCCTGTTGGGTGGGGCCAGTTCCTAGGGCTGGCTGCCTGCCCTGGCTGAACTGGACTAAATCTTCATTCTAGTGGGTGTGACAGACCCCTGGGCTAACAGCCCAGGGGAAGAATTTCAATGGCATCTGTCAGGGTCTGTGTCAGCACACTTGGACTAGGTCACACCAATGGCTACCACCAATGTCTCAGTCTCTGGAAAGATCCCTCCTCTCACCAAGATGCCCCCAGAGCCCACCAGGTGAGTCTCTTTTCACCAAAGGACTGTCAGCCTTCTCTCTGGTGATTTTAGGCTGCTGAGACCTGTGAGTTTGTGCATGTGCCATTTAAGGCCCACATCTTTTTGGCTTTTGTCCAATAGCTTTTTGGGGGGTATCCCCACTGCAGTTAACAGCCAGCAAAGCCAGATAGTAAAACCCTCATCTCAGTTGTACTGAGTCTGAAGGATGCTTATAGCAGTATCAGCCCCTGTTCCAGACCTCATTCCTCCAGGGAGGGCTGCATACCTTAGGGTGGCTCCCACCTGGCTGGCTGAGAAACTATGATGCTCCTAAAGGTGGCTTTTTTTTCTCTCCAGAAGGAATTTCTACCTCTTCCACCTTAGTCAGGATTGTCCCTTGTTGTGGGGGTTCTTTTTATCCAGTTTTCAGTTTCCTATCCAGGGTAATTTTTCCAAAAATAGTTGTAACCTAGGTGTGTTCATGACAGTAGATGAGTTCAGAGTCTGCTTACTCCACCATCTTGATGAGATCTCCTCTAACTTGTTTTTAAATTAATATGTGCTCATAACAGCAAGATATTTTTCTGGTGATACTTTGCCTCATTGCTGCTCCATTTATAATTCTAGCTTAGGCTCTCATTTGCAGGTGTCAGTCAAGCCCACAGGATGGCCACTGGGTATTTATTCAGGTGAAGAGAGGCTTCCTTTCTCCTGAAATCTTGGCCCTCAGAGGAGCCACCTGCCAGTGATTTTCACCTTTTATTTTTTTAACTCAGAGGGAAAAATAAACAAAAATTACTTGGTATATTGGACAATCTTCAATTAGAAGGATTTATAGAATCACAGGGCTAGAAGGGAACCTAAGAGCCCAGAGAGTCCATTCTCTTGCCTTCATGCAGGTCAACAAATGGCATTGCACTGGCCGTCTTCTCTCTTTATAGCTTTCCAGAATAAGAAAGTGTATTCCTCACTCTGGACGAATCATTCTACTACTTAATAATCCTCATCGTAGGGTGTTTCTCTTTTAACCTCTCTGAGAATTAGGGTTGGAAGCCGTTGACTTGTTGTCTATATAGATCCACAGCCCCTGGCTGAGACTTGGAATTGGTAGGCGAGGTAATATGCTATATTTGAAAACATTATCTTTTTTGATGTAAATAAGTTTGTGTTTTTATCATTTTTGTGGTTTTCTTTGATACTTTCTCCAAGTGCCCTGGGTCAGATCTGGAAAGGCTACTCCTGCTGTGTTGCCATGGGCAGAGTGGGCCAAATGCTAAAAGGACCCACAAGATTTCCTAACAATAGGTGTGTGGGGAAAAGACAGATGGCTTCCTTTGTGTCTGATAGATTCCCACTGACTGAACATCTGTGAGAGAAATGGAAGGTATTTATTTCGAGAACCCATTGGTATCAGTAGGAAAGCAAATGTAAACTTCTGAACAGTTTCCATGGAGGTGAAGGCAGAAGGCTCTGCATGTCTGTTCCCTCATTCCACCTTCCAGCTACCATTTCCCTCACTGCTTGACATTAGGCAGAGTTTGCTGTATTGTCACATCCTTTGTGATGATACCAGCCACCTAAAGCTAGCTAGCCATAGGACACAGGTCAAGCCAAAAATTATCCTGATAGGGTCACTTAACCTGTGGCCTGGGGATGTATGCCACAGTTTACAATGTGACTTTTCCTTTGATATTTTATCCCCTCATCTTCATCACTTCATCTCAGAGGAAGCAATCCTAGAATTGATATATGATGAATGATTAAACATAGAGTTTGATTGATAACTCATATTCTTTTTTACAATGAAAAAATTGCATTATTACTATTAGGGATGCTTATGCTCTCTAATCTTTATTTCTTCCCAATATCAAGGTAACAGGATACAGGAATAGCAATTTGAAGTTGCTCAGAGAACTTAGAATGAAAAGGAGTTGAAAAGTTTTACAAGAAATGTCCCATACTCTACAAAAGACCAGAATTTTGAAATTGAGCATATTCCTGTTGAGTTGCTATCGTGTGCCACATAAGACATGGTACCTTTCTTCAAGAGCTTAACCTAGTCAGAGAGGACTTTTACAGTATGTGATGCATAATGTTAAATAATGCTACGGGAAGATGTTTCAAGTCAGGTGTTCCTGAATTGAATATTGAAAGCTGAGCAGGAGGATCCATTTAGGTAAAAGACAAGAGGAAAGGCCAGGGTAGGTGGTGAGAAAAGAGTAAGTAGTTTCTCCAAGGAATAAGGAATTGTTCAGGATGGTAGAATACAGAGTAAAGGGGAGGGAGAATGATTCGATGTGAGATTGGAAGGGCAGGATAGGGGGACAGTTTAGAAAGCATTTGGGAGTTGAAGGCAATAATGAATCATTGCAGGACAAGGGTGTCATCATATTTGTGGTTTTAAAAGTCATTTGGGTGGGGGGGGAAAGGTTTGAAGGAGAACGAATTCATGGAAACAAAGTTGGAAGCAGGGAAATCATTTAGAAAACTGTTGAAATAATTCATGAGATGGACCTGAACATTCGTGTAGTATCATTTGTGCTGGAAAGATCCATATTGGAGATGGAGCTTGAATCATATTACAGATGAAGAATTAAGAGAATTTGAGTGATTGGCTGTAGCAGTTGAGGAAGAAGGAACTCTAAGTTTTAGTCATGGAAGAGAAGGCACTGAATTCAGTTTTACATTTATGAATTGTGAGATGTCAATGGGATATGGAAGTGGCAATGTCCAGCAGATCTGGAGCTTACCTTGGGAGTCATCAGCATATACGAAGCCATAAGGGTAGGCGAAATTGCCCAAGAAATGTGCAGAGAACGTGCACTGCCCTTGCTTTACCCTATGGCACAGCTCTCCAGGTATTTTCTATTAGACAGTGGTGGACCAACACTCTTACATATTCTACTTTCTGGACTCTACAGATCTTTCCTTCTCTTATTACAATCTCGTCAATATTTCATGATCCATTCTAGTTTTCAGGATGATACGGGCAAATGTCTTCTTCTTGACAGCATATCTAGATGTCTTTATTTGGCTATTAGCCATGCTCATGCACCAAAGTAAGACAAAATTAAAGAAATCCCTTCCATGGTATGTGGATGCCTCTGAGGCAGCTTCGCCAGTGACAATTCCTTGTCTTGTTACTAAATGTGGAGGCCGTTGTTTTACTTTTAATTCTGCTACTTGACTATCAGAACTAGAGTCTGAAAACTGTCATTGTGTTGGTTTCCACAGAATAGTCTATATATCTATTCATCCAGGACCACTTGTGAATTGTTGTGAATGTTTTCAGAAGTGAGGATGGGGAGAAGGAGAGGGTTTCAGAACTTGATTTTCTAAGGCCTGACAAAAGAGTAAATATTTTTAGATTTTAAAAACCCCAACAATTCAGAGCAGCAAATAAATGCATCTTAGTGTTCTGATGATTTGAATGTTCTAAATGAGGAAGCGCTGGAGCAGCATCTGTGCCCGTCTCCTTGTCACATCTCTGATTCCCTTTGAGGCACTGAGAAGTAATATGACTCGAGTACCAATTGCTCACAAATTTCTTCCTTTCTTCTGAAATAAGTTCGTGCCAGCAGATCTCCCAATATGCAGATGCTGCCTTGTTGAGTCAAAGAAGATGCTAAGTAGAATCATTTACATTCCGAAGACTAGCCTCTACTCTTCTAAAATGGGACTCTGTGGAGAAGGCAGACATGCTCCCCAAGTCTGTTAGGATGGATAGAATGTGATTCTGTGCCCATTTTATGCTTTTTTACTTGTGCTTGATTTGAGACCCTGTTGGAGATACATGCCTACATATGAGAGAGGAGCCTTGCCCAGATTGTCTAGATGATTATACAAGTTCTTTGCCTGCTTTGACTCGTGAAGACTGGACACAGCTCTGCCTGCACATGGCGGGGATGTGGAGATGGGATGGAGTTGCTGATGTGAACTGGACTCTCATGACTCACTCCTGGCTAGTTTGACTTGGGGGCACAGCTTCTGTACTACAAAAGATGCTGTCAATCAGAGTGTCATATTGAAGGATTCAGTACATTGTGTCCAGAATATTCTTTATTTAGATGGCAATAGCATCAGAAAAAAAGAGCACAACCTGAGTCTAATGGATTGATTGAACTCTTCAAGAGAGTAGTAGCTAACTGGAAGCAGGTGGAGGGGGAGAGCAAAAGAACAGTTTCTAGGCAGAAATGTGTCAGTCAAGATGAGTTCTTGGGATGGACGAGCCACCTATCATGGCAAAAAAGAAGGACGAATGAATTCATTTTGGAGTTCAGAGTGGTCCTGGAAACAGAAATTAAAGAACTGTAAAAAGGCCTCAAAGTTTTGGTAGGATATGTCTGATCAAACAGTTAACTATATAGGTTAAGAAATGGCTGATCCTGCAACCAAAGTGGAAATTGATTAATCCAGAAGTAACAGCCTAGCATTAATGATGGCGTCAGTGCCAGTGAAGATGGCGGGCAGCTTTCTGGGGACTGGCATTGCCAGGGGCATTGTTGGTATGTACCTGAATAGATTTTTGCATAAGTTGTAGTAGCAGTGGGTAAGTGCAGTGACCAGAAAGCTGAGAGCAGTCCCAGTGAATAACTGTCTTTCCTGACGTTATTTCCAGGCTTAGCCTGACAAATTAATTTTTACTTTAGGTTGTATATAGTGTGTACTGTGCTATGGCAGGGCTCAGTCTTCTTTCTGTCTCATACACACATACCACACCTGCATGTCACATGGCTTTATTTGAAGGCTATAAGACTTCTCTGGATAATCCAGAATTTTGCTGCTATAAGTCACCACAGAGTGTGATGTGACAGACGGTAGGGGGTCTGGAACACTTTTGATCCTGGTGAACCCAGAAACATCAGCTTAAGTAGAAAGGTCAGCTATATAAACCAGGACAGTGCATAAAATAATTCTTGGAGTTAAGAGTCAGAAATGGTAGTAAAACCACTACAACTCCTTTACCTCTGAACTACACCCAGTTGTGTCTGATCACGGCCCTCTGGGGAGCTATTATTCTCTGTCTTAGGTTATCTTTCCTAAAAGCAGGGCCTAAGTCAGGCATCGGAGTGCACATGATTTAGAGAGGGGATGCTCTCAGGATAAAGAGTGTGAGGGAAGTAGGATAGGGCAGAAAGAGCTAAGCAAGCATTTGGTCTCAGCTTGATTCCACAGGAGCTCTGTAACATAAATGGCACCATGGAGTTGTTCTACCTTAAAGGGAAGGGTGTTTGTGTGTGTGTTTGTGTGTGTGTGTGTGTGTGTGTGTGTGTGTATGTGCACTGTCATACCTTCCATCAGTCATTGGCTGCCCCCAGGGTAGGGGTGGACATGGCTTAACATCTTGGATGAGGCAGCCTCTGTTTAGCTGAGGGAAATTCTCCACAGAAGATCACCAGCCAGCGCTCATGGCTGCTGGGAGAGGGTTCTATAACCCAGGACAGAGGATCTGGCAGGTGGAAAACAGTGTTGACCCTACCTTTTATTTTACAGATGGAGTAACTGAGACTCAAAGATAAGCTTTTTCTTCCAGGTATCCAACAAGTCAGTGGCAGAGCATGGACTCAAATGGAGTTAGTGAGCATAGATTGCAGGATGGAGGTTGTTGACATTTGCCCTACACTATTCTGTCTATGCATGTGACCCTGGGTCTACAGTTAGTGTTGGTACCAAAAACAGAAATTTAAGTCCTACATGAATCCTAGCTCTGGCCAAGTCCAGCACGGAACGGGCAAGATTATTTTATGTTGTCAGGACACAATTCTCCAAGAATCTCTTGCATTTCCATACTCTTATGAGAAGAAGCTCTGACTGTTTTTATTCCTATCTTTTCAGTGATGTTGTATAGTCAAAGCCTTGGAAGATAGAGATAGTGTCTCTTTCTACGGCAAGGGCATGGATGCTTACTATCTATTATATAAGGTTTGGGTTTCCTAAACTCAATTTTCCTCTCCAGTAATGCAACACATGGAGTGCACAGATGTCACTTGGCCCTCTAAGTATTGCCTTATGGGAACTGGTTTCAGGGAACTAATGCAAAAATGGTGATACGTTGGCTACTGCTATTGCTGTGAGTAATAAAATGTTCTTTGTTTCTGACACAGGAGTCTCATGTCTTCTGCCAGTATGCATGAAACTATGGTAGGCTACCTTGTTAGCATGCAAATAGGGTAAAATCTTAGACTTGTCAAGCTATTGACCAATATATTACCACTTCTTGTTTTATAAAAAGCTTTACTTTGTGATTGGTGATTTGGCTTTCTAGGAAAGCTTTAAAAGTTGTTTTTCCCAGAAATAAGTATTTGTTTCTATGCCAAGCAATGGCATGTCTGTGATGTGCTTTAAATAGTTATTTGCTTTCACAGGGATGAAGAGCCTCTTCATTAGTTTAGCCAATTAGATTAATGCAGTTAGGTAGATTGCATTAATAGCCCCAGTTCTTCATTCCTTTGGTCAATGGAATGTTAAGAGATGTAACTCAAGCAGAGCCTTGCAAATGCCTGCACTTGTTCCTCTACCATCACCATGAGATGAGCAAGCCTAGATTATTCTCCTGGTTCTACGGTGATGATTTACAGGCACATGGAGTAGACACTCTGCCAGCCTTACCTAGCCTGCATCAGCTGAACTCCAGCTGGCCAAAGGTGTATGAGAGAGCCAAGCCAAGACTAGCAAAAAATTTCTGCTAAGCCCAGCCTAGATCACTCAACCTAAAAACTTGGAAGCTAAGTAAATGGTTATTTTAAGCCATTAGTTTTGGATATAGTTTATTACACAGCAAAAGCTAACTGATGCAGCTTCCAAACTGGATGGATTGCTTTCTTTTTTCATTTTCACAGACTTGAGATAAGGTTGCTCAGAGTGAGCTGCTGCAGCCCCAAACTCTACATCTCAACTCTCAGAGCTTGATGAACTCTGCTAACTCTTTATATGCTTTATATGAGCAGACTAGGAGGTTGTCTGTCTGCCTTCCTTCCTTTCTTTCATTTGTTGATTAATTTATTAAAGATTAATAAGCTCTCAGTTTTAGTGCTGAGGTGCTGAGCATACAAAGGTGCTGAGCATACAAAGATAAAAACTCAAACTAATGAGGGCATACATGGAGGAAAATATTACAGTAGAGTTAACAGGTGCTAATGGAGTTGTGTGCAGTCTGATGAGAACACAAAGGACACATCAACTGCTTCTGAGGATTGGGTACGGGTAACTTCACTGAGGAGGTGTGGTTTCAGGAGTATTGAGTAGACACTACCACAGTTATTCCCCAGCTCACTTGCTGGCTCATTCAACATAGATTTTCCCACTCAGGAAACCTAGTTTATGCTATGCACTTTGTTAGGCATGAAAGATACCAACACTAATTAGATTCAGTTCCTTCAAATAGTTTATATTTTTAGCTTAATTCCAGTAGCTTGGCATTTTCCCTCTTATTTATAATACAGCTATCTCTAAGAGGAATTGCACTTTAATCTGACATCAATTTTTTAACGTTATTTGAGTGTTTCAGTTCCTTCTTCCCTCCCCCTGCCCTCTCTCGTCCCTTTCTTCCTTTTAATTGTTGACAGAAAGGGTCAGACAGGATTGTTACACGATGGTCTCCCCATACTGAGGAAAGGCAGGGGCTTAGAGACTGCATAGATTCAGTGGATCTAAGTGGTAGCCAGGAGAAGTCTCCATTGTAGACTGGAAGGCCTGTTTTTAAGTCCTTCCCCTTATGACTGTTCAAGATGGTGTAAGTATACTACACTCTGTCTTACTAAGTTGGTCCCTATAACTAAGGAAATGACCCCATTCTCAATCCTAAGATACTGTGATATGGTATCTCAGGGACTCATTGCCCTGATAGCTGGTTCCTTGGCTGATATGTGTAACCTCAGCTCACAGGTTACTGCTTAACATGTTCTGTGCTCATTAGTAAGGCTACCAAAGGCTGTATCAACAACAGCTCTTCTCGGAGTTTCTGTTCTGCCTCAGCCAAACACTGACTCCAGTGCTTTCTGCATATTACTTGTTAACATTTGGAGGGATAATTGTATCATATGTACAGACCAACCAATTTCATTCAGTTGTAAGTGATAGAATCCTTTTAAACAAACAAACAAAAGATTTATTTACTCAGATAACCAAATCATGATATGATAGCTCTGGCCTTTGGAGAAAATGGAATCAGAGCTGCCATGTACAATTGCACATATTGTGTACTGCACAGGTGTCCAGCCAAGGAGGCAAGTAGGAGCTGGAATCCAGCCCTGGCTCCATTCCCCGATCTGTGCTCTTTGGCAAAAGGTTATATCTATCTACCCAAAGGTACCTTCTGCTCCTCTTTAGAGCTAGGTCCTCCCAGAGGCAGTGCATTTCCCTAATTGGTCCCCTCAGCAGAGATGCCCATCTTCTACCTCTCCTCTGTTCATCTTTTCTTCTTCCATTATAGAGCCTCACTATAGAGACTACGTGAATGAGATTCTTACAGCTCAAGCATGTTTGCAGGATCTATGTCACTAGCTAACCAAGTGTGATAATTGAGTGGCCATAGCAACAGCATTAGTGTTGGTGTCATTCACAGTCGTTAGATGATCTTTAATACTAGTTTAGATCATTACTGTGATCATGAAAAGAAATATAAAAATTGTGGGGATGAGGAAGTACAAGTCTAGTAACTATAGGTCAGGGTCTCCTGTGGAAGAATTTGATTTTGCATCAGAGGCACTTAGGAACAGAATTGATGCTGAGAAATAAAAAGTGAATCACAATTGGCAAGAATAACTTGAGAAGCTCTTCAGATAAGCAGACGAAATAGGGGAAAAAATGAGAAAGAAGATTATGAATATAGATGATAGAAGACAGCAGCTTTACCAGATAATTAGAAGTGCTTCTGAAAAGGAAACCCAAGCCATTGGAACAAGATTAAATTAGGAAAGATATTATTGAAAATCTTTCTTGATTTGAGAAAAGATCTCACATTGGGATGACCAAAATTGCTTACTTTTATAGGTAAAATTAATAAAATGATATCTACACCTAGATATAGTCAGGCACAATATTTGAATTATAAAGGGGAAAAATCCTGTGAGAACATCTGACAAAAGGAACAAAACAAATGGAAAGTTTATGTACAGAGGCATTAATATTAATCTGGTGATAGCTTACTTTCGTCAACGTAAATGCTAGAAGACAGTGGAACAACATCTGGAATTTTGGTAGCCATGAGAAAAAAGATGGTTAGCCCACATTTTATACCCAACTAAACAGTTGTTCAAAACGTTTTCATATAGAACTAGTGAATATACTACCCACTAACCGTTTCTGAAGAAATTAGTTAAAGACCTTTTCCAACTGACTAATGAATTTTTAATAATTATGTGGGAAGGCATTATTACAATACAAGCCTTAATATAAAACTGCATAGGGAACCCTTTGGCATTGGTAGATTTCATATTTGTGGTTTTAACTCTTTTCAAGCAATCCTGAAGACCTATGATATGTAGCAGTATTTAATTGTGTTGAAAGGTGACAAGTGAATCACAGAGCTAGGGAGCTAATCTGATCCGTACACTCAGCATCTGCATCTTCATGTGTGTGGTGTTTCCCTTAATTTAGTAAACTCTCCTAGAATGATTAAAAATAAAATCATTTCTTTGTTTAAAAAATTGCCATCAACTGAGAGAAAAACAGTAGCAAAATTCAAAAGGCAATTAACTAACGCTGTGAGGATATGTTCAGTAAACATATACTAGATATGTATCAATTATTTTATGCTATAAGTATTTATTGAGCATTTGCTATGTGCCAGTCATTGTCCCAAATCTGGGAAAATGATAATGGATAAAACAGATATGATATTTGCCCTAATGGAACAAACAGAGCAAACACTTCTCACAATTAAACAAACAAATGATTATAAATTGTGAAAGATTCTTAGTTAAAGAATAAGGATGAGGACTTACTTTAGATAAGATAGTAAGGAAGGGTGGTCAGAAAAGGTGATTTTTCAAATTGAGCCTTGAAGGATGGGATGTTTCATCCTGGAGATGGTTGGGAGCCTTTTATACCATATGCATTTGGCATTTATTCGGTCACTAAACCCACAAGCAGTGGAATAGGATGATCTAGTTTACATTTTGAAAGATCACTTTGTCTGCCATAAGGAGAATGAGAAGAGGAGGGCAAAGATGGAATCTGTATTCCAGGTGAGAGATGATGACATCCATATGAAGGCAGAAGAATGGCATAGAAAGGGGGAGTAGCAGTAGAGAAAGAGATAGTGTTCTAGCTGAGACTTAAATCTGAGATGTCTATGAGGCATTCAGATGGAGACATCAAGTAACTAGTTAGGAATACAATTCCTGAGGTCAGAGAAGAAGTTGAAGATACAAGTAGAGCACATAGTTAAGAACAATCAGCATAGAGATGACATTTGAAACCATGAATGATGTCATCAAGAGAGAAAGTGTGGGGAGAGAAAAAAACCAGAATTAAGTACTGAATACCATGGAAAACAGGGCAAACAGCAAGCCAGCAACCCTACTAGG
This sequence comes from Equus asinus, assembly GCF_041296235.1. Classification (NCBI taxonomy): domain Eukaryota; kingdom Metazoa; phylum Chordata; class Mammalia; order Perissodactyla; family Equidae; genus Equus; species Equus asinus. The sequence continues at coordinate 45,216,938 of NC_091814.1, forward strand.
CTTATCAGAGCATCATTCCTTGGGAAAAACTCTTGGATATAGACATTGTAGCAAGTATTCAGGTTCCCCATTACTTGTTGTACTCTCGGTCCAGGCCCAGAAATTCAGTAGGGCCAAATATTGGACTCCAGCCCCTGTGCAGCGGGAGTTTTAAACTATCTGAGAAGGCATCAGCCACTCACCTGGCACAATCAGTGGCCTCTATTCAATAACATGTGAGTAGTGAAATTTTGCTCTAGCCCAATTCTGCCAGCTCCATGTTTGTGGTTGATAAAGCAACAGCCCTACTCTTGATGTGAACAGGAAACTGAGATCTAAGACTTGGGGTTGCAGCTGTGTGACATGGTGACTTACTGGCAAGATTCCCTACATCAGCATTCTTGGTTGGAGAAGCATCAGACCCTCCCATGGTTTGATCATGTTCCTGGTGTCGATGCCTTCTGGTTGAGTAGCATTGATTGACTGAAGTCCTGGGCCATAGTCAGTTTCTATGGATCTTCCCTGGAGTCCTTCAGGAGATGAGCCTTAACTCTCCATCTACCTTCTCATTCCCAAAGGTGGTGTCTATGCACTTTATCCCAGTGTCAGAAAACTGTATCATTTCAATCCGAGAGCTGTGAAACTAGTCACTGACATCACTTTAAGAGACACTGGAAGATTAGTAATGGTCAATTTACTACCCCCAGGAGGCAGGTCGTTTTCACCTAAGGCGTTCAAGGAAGTCCATTCATAAGAACAGCTAGGAGGGCATATTCTTCAGTCTGAAAAGTATAGCTGGGTCAGGACATCTGCAGCTGTAGCCCAGGGGTTGAGAAAATGCTAACTAAAGTTTGCAGCATCATTCTCAAGCCTCCTTCAGTGTCTCCTGAAGGGAGAGGAGACATCTTCCATGGCTCGCTCAGTCTCTAGTCCTAGGATTCATTGTTGATACTTTCATTGGTAGGGTACTAAGTGGTGTAATTCAGGGGAGTTTGCCAGAAGGCATCAGAAGTAGGCAAAAGTGTTGGTGTTATCAGCACTCACTAAAATGGCTACCAACTCTCTCTCAGCATAACCAGCACCAAATAGCAAGCCCAGCATCATGACAGATTAGCTGAAGTCACCACCTGTGAGAAACACACCAAAGAACTCATAATGGCTTATGTGACAATTCTGGAAATATTTAAGTTCAATTATTATGTACCCTCATCATCTCAGATGTTTCCTTTTGGCTAAGTGAGAGGCTTCTCCTTCTTCTGGAAGTATCCTCACTGTCTGTCCCTTACTTGGAGCCCATCACCTTGGCAGGGACATTGGGATCCTCCCATCACCTCCATACTACTCCGACCCCGTGGTTCTGTGATTGCTGAATGCAGCTTTACTCTTGCGATGAACAAAGCGGCATAGTGCCAGCACATAGAAAGCACAGGGTAAGGTGTCTGGGTCCAGAAGTTCAATATCACATGGGATAGGGTAAAAGTGATGTGGGTTCCCTTGAGTCGCCTGATTGGCTGGACTATGAATAACCAGCTGGAAGAAGGCAGTGCCTCTGAGTGGTGTCTGCCCACTCCTTAGCACAGGGTGTGGTGTGGACTTCACAACCTCCTGAGGGAGTCAGGGTAGGCATAGTAGTTAGCGCCTCTAATTAGCAGAATGTAACTGGAAACTGGCTGTTGAATAAGTCTGAAAATCATTATTTTAGGTGTTAAACCCTTGGGTAGAGAGACGAGCTGAGAATGGCAGCAAAATGTACAAAGTTTAATAATATCTGGTACAGGCCACCCCTTTGAATTCTCAGTGTCCAAACACACCCTTCTATCAATATTTAACTTGTAAGCAATAACAAAATCAGCCTCATGTACCCACATAACAGCATGGATTGATAAGTTGTATGAATAGGAAATTACTCTTCCTCTCCCCAAAGAAGAGAGATACAAAATCCCATGTACCCATGCGTGGAGGATGTTTATTCTTTTCCCTGCACAGCCAAAATTCCTTTTGATATTCTGTAATCCAAAGACTAAATTAATAATTACTATCAATATACCATACATAAGATGTAGGGAAAGAGAGAGTCATGAAAGTGGTGTAAATCATTCCTGCTCACACTCTGTTGGCCAAAACTAATCATCTAGGTCAGAACTTAGATGCAAGCAGCTAGGAGAGCTGGACCCAGGAGAAAAGGAAAAATTATTTGGTGAACAATAGCATTGCCTTTGTCATACTAAGAAAGCAGAGTGCTTTAGGAAAGAGGGACTTCTGATCAAACATATGTGTTTATCTCTTATTTCCCAACCCTGGAATAACACTTTAAGGTGATGGCAAAGGAGTAAAAAAGTAGAAGATGAGAGGAGCAAAGAGAATGGGAGGGTGAAAAACTGTGAAAGAGAGATGTTAAAACTTGGAACGTGAAAATCAGATGGAGAAGTTGTAAATGTTTGGAAAGAAGATGACAAAGAGAAAACAGATGATATTCCCACACAGGCTTACTTCCCTTGAAAACCTCAGGTATGGAGGAACAAGGTGCATTGTTAGGTATGGTCACAATAAAATGTGTAACTGTCATAAAACCCCAGCGGCCTATGAGAGCCTTCTGTTGTTCACACTTCAGAAGACTAGCTGGATTTTTAGGTCAGCTGGAGACTTTTCTCAAGGCTGGGCTTGGCCAGGCCTCCTCAGCTGGGGCGGCTCTGCTCCAAGTGTCTCTCTTCCTCTTCCTGAGGCCAGCAGGCTGGCACAGTCATGTCTTTCTCATGGTGAGGGCAGAGGCACAGGAGCACAAGTGAAAAATTCCCTACCTCTGAAGGACCAGGTTCAGAACTGGCATGCTGTCACTCACACTTCACTCTATTGGCCAAAGCAAGTCACAAAGCCAAACGCGAGTTCATCGGGTGGGAGAATAGATTCTGACACTTTAGTGAAAGGAACAGCAAAGTCACATGGCGAAGGCCATGGTTGGAGGGAGGGGTGAAGAAGTAGGTCCATTAATATCATCTACCCTAGCAGGTCCAAGAGGGTGAGCTACAGAGAAGCGAACTGCATAGAAGTCCTCTGAAGAGCAGCTAGAGCCCCAGATTTCATTGTCCAGATCCACAAACAGCAGAGGCTGATAAGGTGATTGCTCATACAAGGGACATAAGCAAAGGTCTGCATTTTGAAAAGTAAAGCGTGTGCCTCATTTCCCCGTTTACCTCCAGCAAGTCTGCAGAAGAAATTGATAGTCTTGTCTGGAGAAACTGAATGGATCCAGAGAAAAGACCTACGGATAATGCTCACTGGGGAACGAATTTGTGGAGGTACGTGGAAAATGAAGTATAATTTTAAAACAAGCAATTATTAGTTATATATGTAACTATATAACTAACAATTACTTAATTAAATAAATAATAAAAATACAAAATTATCTATCATATATATAGTAATTTTAAAGCAATAATAAATTAGACACGAAGTGGCATCAACCCATAAGGACAACTCTTTCAAGAGGTGGAGATGAGAAATTAGGTGGTAGGTGGAGGAATGTGTGGGTTTAATTAGTATTTTTAAATCTATTTTATGATGCAGAAGAGACAAGGAATAAATGAAAGCTCAAAATCTTTGAGGAGATAAGAGTCTGACGTCAACTAGAGCATCAGTAATTCTGGAGACCTCAGGAACCTCAGCAACAGTACTCTCTGTTCAGGAACTTGGCAATTCATAAATATTTGTGTTTATTACTTTGCAATGTCATTGACTTATCTTGATATATATGTACACACACACACATATATAAAGCGTGAAATCAACATATAAAACGCTAGTAGTGGTCATATCTATGTGGTGGGACGAGTGATTTGTTCATTGTGCTTTTCTGTACTTTCCAAATTTTGTATAATACCCATGCACCAATTTCAAATCAGGGGAGAAATGTTACCTATCTATCTATTTATTTATTTATTTCCTGGAAGAGCAGGTAGACTACCACAGAAGTGGTACTTTAAGTTGGCCTGATTTAAAATAACCTGTCTTTTTAAGAAGGATTTTGCCTGAGGGGATGAATGGATGGTTTAACAGAATTCCGGGAAAAAACGTTCCATCTCTCCCCCTGGCCTGCTCCTCTCTCTGCATCCTGCCCTTCTTCACTCCATCACCGTTGTCTCAGCCTCCCTCTCGAGGTTCCACATGTTTTGTCTCTCACTCCCTCAGGCTATTTTCGGTTCACCCCTTCCCACTGCCTGATCTATTTTCATGTAAAGAACATGATTTCTGAGAGTCCTGCTTCATTTTTTTCCCCGGTCCCCCTGTGGACTGGCCTGAATGCATGTTGTTGGAGAATTATGTTGCATCAACTCCAAGGAATGAATTAAATTACTAATAGATCGTTCTCTCTCAGGACACAGAAAAAACCGCAAATAGACTGGCTGTGTCGTCTCGCCTCCCTGTGATTCCACTTTGGTGTACTGGGCCCCCAGGCTCTCCTTGATTCTCTGGCTCTCTGCCCCCAGTTAGGCTGTGACTTTGGGGAAGTTCTTATGCTCCCTGAGCCTGGGAGTCCTTCTTTATAGATGGGCGTAGTAACCCCCACCTCACTGAGTGCCGAGGTGGGGAACAGCTGCCCTCGCCAGAAGAGGGGTCCAGCAAATAGCCATTTCCAGCCTTAGCTTCCTGCTTGAGCTTCCTACTTCTTCTGCTTCAGTTTGTTTTCTTAACCAGCACACTACAATGCCCCTGTCACAACATAAGGGATGTCCTGCCTTCCTCTCTGCAGCTGTGTTTGGGCTAAGCTCAGACACAAGTGGAGACAGAAATCAAGGCTCTTAGCTCCAGGGGATGGCAGTTGAGTGCTTCCCAGTGAAGGAAACCTTCCTCAATTAAAACAAACAGACACATAACAAGCTGCCCCTCTCCCGATTTCCCTGGGTGACTTAGGTGTTTATTCCGACCAGGTACTATGATAGACTCTTTTAATATTTAACCTTGTTTAAGCCTCAAGCAATCCTGTGAGATATTATCACCTGATGTCACAGAGGAGAAGGTGAAGTTCAGAGAGTTTGCTCAAGGGTGATTGCCGATGAGTGCTGGAGACAAGATTTTTTTTTTAATTTTAAAAAATATTTTCAACTACTTTGTTGCAATCATAAAGGTTTATAACACTGCAGAATTTCAGGTGCACATTATTGTTTGTCAATTTCTGTATAGACAGCATCATGCTCACCACCAGTAGTCTAATTTTTATCCATCATCATACATAAAGAGGACAAGATGTGAACCTACAACAAATTTGTACTCTACGTAAGTTCTTAGGTGGATTCACCTGCCTTGATTTTTCTGCAATTTCCTGTCCCTGTTGCAAGTAGGGACACAATAGGAAACCAAGTTTAACGACACTAATTAATCCAAAACACTGACATCTCTTTTGTTATTGGCCTGTTCTCTCTGAAAAGGCTCTTCCCTTTCTTTCTTGTTTATTACCTTCCTTTTAACAGCTTGTGACTTTTTAGGATTACCAAGTGCTAAATCCATTCATTTGTTTATACCTTCTACATCCATCAAGCCACGGTCCGCTGGGAACTGTGCAAGTCACTAAAGATACACAGATATGGATGAGGTCACAGTCTTGTGGAGAGAGAGAAATGTAAATGTGCTGCGCCTGAATCTGACGGGAGGAGAGCATCCAGGAACGCTAACTCTCTCAAGGCAAGTGAGAGTGGATGCCTTAGGTAGGAGGCATTCAGCTGCAAGTACCAGAGAACCCAAATCGAATGGAGTTAAACAGTAATAAATTTATCTCACAATACCTAACGTCCAAGTCATGGTAGGCAAAAGCCACAGTGTAGCCAGGGCCCCAGCTCCATTTCTCTGCTGTTTTCTCAGCTCTGCACGTTTTTGTGGGCTGTATTTGACCATCATCAACTTCCCTAATGGCTGCGAGATGATGGCCAGCAGCTTCCTTGTTTGCGTCCAATAGAAGAGACACAGAAACGGCTGCTCAAGAAAATTTCTTCCCTTCAGTTAGTTCAGGTCATATCCCCACTCCTGGGACAATAACATTCACCTGGGGCATGGTAATGGAAAGGGATTATCATGACGGGCTTTGGCTAAAAAGACCGTTTCCCTGAAATAAACTTCTCTTGAGTCACGTGTGTGGTATAGGAAGTGGTACAAAGGAGGAAGAGAGTAGATGCTGGCTGGGTAACCAACCGTGTCCACAGCAGGAGGATTCAGAGGGGAAATGACATCTGAGCTGGGTGTTGATGGAGGAGCAAGAGCTCACCAGACAGACAAGGGGCAAAGTGCATTTCCAGCGAAGGAAACAGCTTGTGCCTTTGCCCAAGGACCTGACACCCTTGACATCTGTGGTGGCAGTTATGTGGCAGCCAAGTAGAGAGAGGCAAAGAGGCTTTAAAAGAAGTAGAGGCAACCTATGGGGGAGTGTTGCACCCCTTGTGAGGTATTTGGTTTCAGTCTGCCCGCAATCGAGAAAAAATAGCAGTTTTCATTTTACAGCAGGGAATGTGGGGTAAAATTCTCTCAGGATTATTAACTCCATAAACCTGAGTGCAGAAGAATGGAGAGGCTAGCAACAAGAAGACAGCTACAAATTTTCAGGTGAAAGATGGTGAGCTCCTGGCTAAATCAAGCTGGGCATAGATGCAGAGTTGAGGAGGTAGAGGGGGCCTTTGTGAGGTCACATTTCCTCCTGAGGCCCCTAGTCAGGGTCACTGAAACACAAGAATGAATTGACTGTGATAACTGAGTGGGAGAGCAGGCTGACAGTGCACACATCTCACCTCCTGGCAGGGATCTCAGCGTGGGGCGGGAGGGGAATAGGGTCTCATTCAGCTTCCTTCCTGCCTGGGCTTGTCTGGGTCTGCCGTGTTTATCCTTTGCACAGGGGCTTCTGAGTTGATAAGCTGAGACCCACAATCTCAGGAGGAGATGGAGAGAGCCTCAGTACCCACTCGGTGGAGTGTGGAGTTCCTCTCTCTGGTTCCTGGTTGGATGTTTCTTCTCTTCACTTTCACTCAGACACTAGCCAATTGCTGATCTTGTTACCTGAGCCTGTTTCGGAGTTGCTGAGGCTCATGTAACAGGTGGTCAGGATGAGTCTGGGATTTGAGGATCTGGCCAATTAGAACATTTCTCAGGCAAAATCCACTGCCAGTGGGTAACAAAGAAGAAGGCTCTCATTCTCTCCTTGGTCTAGAGGTGCAAGGGCTGGCACATGTCTTCCTTGGTGGTCTTTCATTTTAAAATTCTAATTCTCCTAGAAACTCTTTTTCCATCCCAATAAATCGCTAAGCAATTCCTATACCTGTACTCTAGGATGGAGATTTAGTTTTGTGACAGGCAGTTTAGTGACTGCGATGGGAATAGTGGGTAGGAGCAGTGTCCCACCCATGGCATAGCATCAAGAGAGGCTCTCTTGTTACTTCATGAATGTCTCCTCTGGAGTGGCCATCTCTTGCCAGCATACAAACATGCTGTATTATCTCACATGGTAAAAACCACAACAACCCAAATGAAGACCTTCTAGTCCTCTTGTACTCTCCAACTACTACTCCATTTCTCTTTTCCTTCTATAGGAAAGCGGCTCCAAAGAGTTGTCCAAACTCTGTTTCTGCTTCCTTGCCTCCCATTCTCTCCTCAACCTTCTCCAGTCAGGTTTCCATCTCTGCGGCTCGATGGGAACTACCCTCATCAAGACATTAGTGATCAGTCGTCAGTTCTCAATCCTCATGACTTAGCCCCTGGGAACATTTGATACCTTTGGTCATTCCTCCTTTTTGAAATTCTTTTTCTCGTTTAACTTTGAGGTCAATAAACTTTTCTGGCCATCTGCCAATATCATTGGATACTTCTTGAGCTCCTTAACTATATCTTCCTCTTTTAAGTGACCTCTAAAAGTTGGAGTATCCCAGGTCACCATCCTTGGACCTCTTTCCTTCTCATATCTGCTCCCTGGATGAGCTCATCTAGTTTCATGGCTTTACATACCATTTGTATGCTAAGGACTCAAAAATGTACTCCTGCAGTCCTGAGCGTCATCCTTGTGTGTCCAGCCACCTACAAGATACCTCCATGTGGCTGTCTACTAGGCAGCTTGTGATATTATCTGTCATCTACTTTATAATACTGTAACATAGAGGGTGCACTCCAAAAGTGTGTATTAGTTACTTCAAGCTACCAACACTTGCTCTCATCAGGAATTTGCACTACAGCTGGCTTCACTGCAGAAAGGCCATTCTCCAGAGGCAGCTACTACAAGCACTTCAGCTATCTTTAACTCTGATCAACACCAGACACTTTGCTAATTAGCATGCTGAAGTAAAAACTGGGTTTTCATTTGTGAAATTAGTGGCTTGTTAATCAGCATAATGGATGTTAGAAATGGGCTTTCATAGGTCAAATTAGAAGTAATCAAGATGTGGGAATTGGCTAAAATATTTTATAGACATTCTGTACCCACATAAAAATAGGATATAAGAATCTAGCAAGGCCAAGAGGCTGTACCTTTAGGGATAGGACCTGAAGCTTGATTCTTAAGCAGTTCCGTTCCCAGCTGTTAGGGCAAAGGATTTCTGGAACACGATCCTCTGCTGAGTGAACTCCTCATACAATGCGGTGGTTGGAGCACCGGAAGGCCAGTGAGTTGGGTCTATGCCAGGCTTACAGAGCAGGTGTATAAATTGCTCTGTACCTACTTGTAATGACGTTATGTCTGCATATGTGGTAAAATCTGATCCAAGACTTGCTTTCATTATAACTTGGTAATGAGGTTGTGGGGGCAGTAACTGATTCTCCCATTTCAACTTTTTCCACAGCTATAGTTGTACACCACAATAAACCTAAGAGTCGTGAACTATCAAACTGGTTTATGTCAATTTTCAATGCGTTTCAAACATAACATGGCTGAAATAGAACTCTTTATTTATCATCCCCTGCAATGTGCTCTCCCCCAGGCTTCCTTTTCAGAGTAAATGGCACCAGTCTTCATCTAGTTGCTCAGGCCCATATGTAGCACCTTACTCAAACCTAGCCTCACGTCCACAGCCTATGCACCAACAGGCTGCCCCAATGCTATCTTCGAAGGATAGTCTCAATTTGTGTACTTTTCCCCATGCCCATGTTTTCCACAGTTCATCTCTCATCTCTGCTAGTACAGTAGCCTCCTAACTGGTCTTCCTAATTCCACTCTTGCCTCTGGTCAGTTCCCACAGAGCTGCTAGAGAGACTGTGTCTAAAATGTCAACGAGATGGCATTGCTCTTCCGCTCTAACCACTACAAAGTTTCCTATCGGAATAAAATGCCAACATGTTACCACGCCCTCTAAGACCCCCTGCAATCGGGCCCCTGACCACCTCTCCAACCTCATCTTCTCCCACTCTGTCTCACTGCACTCGGGCAGTCCTCAGTCTTCCCTCTAGTCCTTCAACTTCTCAAATTCCTTCCTGCCTCAGGGTCTTTACACTTGCTGCTCCCTCATCAGAAATGCTCTTCCTGCACCCACTCACTTGTCACCTCTTCAGAGAGGACATCCTTACCAACCAAACAGTCTACAATGGCCCCATTCCTCTCATTCTGTATCCTGTTGTCTGCTTTGCTTTTCTTTTTAACATGTGTGTCATGGAATGACATCGTAGTATATCTTTATTTGTTAAATGTATTGTGCTATATTTCCTTCATGAGAGCAAAAGCTCCCTAAGGGCAGAAATGAATACCTCGTTAACTGCTGTATCTCCAGTGAGGACAACAGTATTGTTAAATCTTTGTGGAATGAATGAACGGTTCCAGTGTCCCAACATATTTCTCTGTTTCTCCCATGTTTTAATGTCCAAACCCATTGCAACTGGAAAGGCAATTGGAAAATGAGATGTCTTTCTGTGAAATGTGCTCATACCCACCCTTTCTTTTGTGTGACTAATCTTTCTTATGTGCCTTCTATCAATCAGACCCTGTAGGAGGTGAGAATGCAACTATGAGCAAACCAGACAAATTTTTTCTGCCCTCAAGGAACTTACCATCCAGTAGGAGTCAAAAACATTAAATAGTAAACAAATAATTACAAATTAGGATTCCTATAAAGGAAAAAAACAATAGAGTACCAAGACAGAGAATGGCAGGAGACATTATAGAGGCTGGTTAGAGACAGCAACCCTGAAGAGATGACCTTATGCTGAGGCCTGAAGGAGGAGAATGAGGATGTTGTAAAGAGGATGGCGAGTGCTAAGTCCCCAAGTTAGGGAAGAGGTCAGCCAGTTCATAGGGCCAAAACACCTACTTGGCTGGAGAGTTGTAAGTCATGTTTGACACTGAAAAGAGAGGCAGAGGCTGGGCAGCCAGGGCTTACCCAAGGTGGGATCATATTTTATATTAATTATAAAACAATTGAAATGTTTGGGGCCACAGCGAAATTATCATATTTTAAAAATTGCACTAGGGACTGGTGAGAAATGGATTGCGTGTGAAGCTGGAGTCAGGATGAAAGCAAGGAGGTCAGTTAGAAGGTGATTGTGATGGTTGAGCTAGAAATGATGGAGGCTTGGACTAAAGTGGTGATGGGACAGGGAAAGACGTAGACATGTTAGACATCTATTTTGGAGGTAGAATCAATAGGAACTGGAGAGGGATGGACTGTGGGTTCCCAGGGCGAGAAACATGACAGATCTTCTATAAATATGTGGTTATATTGTACTTGGGGGGAAAGAGGAAAAAGAAGATTTCCCAGACTTTTGGCTTTCACAACGGGGAGAAAGGGCATTGTTGTTTTCTGAGAAGATAGGGAAGACAGAAAGAGCTTTGCGAGGAAAGCTTACTTCTGATTTGGACATATTAAGTGCGAGATGGCTGCAGCACGTCATGTTAAGTAGACAGTTGAAGGTGCAAGAGCAGAGCAGAAGAGAGGTCTGAGTGGAGGTAGCGATCTTGTATCTGTGAGAATGTAGATGGAATTTAGAGATATGGGAATGGAAAGCGTCACGCAGGAAAGACAAGAGAAGAGAACACATCCCAGAAAAAGGTGCTGGGAAGTCTAACCACCTCAATCAGTAAGAAGAACAGACACTGGGAAGGAAAGTTACAAAGGTGAAGAAAAGCAAATCGAGGATAGAGTGGTATCTTGGGGACCAAAGAGAAAGTTTTCCAGTTAGGTTGAATGCTGGTGAAACACTCAGAAAGACGAGGAGAGAACAGTATCAGTTGCATTTGGCAACATGGAGGTTGTTAACTTTGACAAGAGCAGTTTCAGTTGAGTAATGGAGGTGGAAGTCAGACATCGTTGGGGGAAGAGTAAACTGGAGATTCAGAGTGAGACAGCTGGTGTAGAAAAACCTTTTAGGAAGTTTGACTGTGAAGAGGAGCAGAAAAATGTTGCTGTAACTAGAGAAGTAGGTTGGGTCGAGGGAGAACTTACCAATATTTTCTGAAGATGGAGATTACAGAACTTGTTTGATACTGATGGGACTGCTCCAGTAGAGAGGGAGAGATTGCACAGAAGAGAGAGGGGAGGATGCCTTTAAAAGTCAACAGGGCATGGGATCCAAAGTGGAAGCAGAGATCAACTGGCTTTTGGTTGGGGGGGGGGGTGTTTTTATTTTATGAGACTCACAATGTAAAGAGTACTTACTTTTCCTATTTCGTGGTTGAGGCTTAAATGCTGGGAATAATAGATAGCGAGTATTTCTGCATTCTCAAGTGAGGCATGGCATCATTTATGTAGGACTTGGAAAGAGGTGGAACAAAACCTGTTTTGGCTCATTAACCAACTCCAGGCAACATAGGAGAAGCTGGTAGTGAGTGAGGAATCTTGAGAGAGGGTCAGTTTGCTGTTCTGCTAGACATGAGGGAGCACCGGGGCGCTTTCCCCTCCATTTCAAGCCAATGAGGGAAAGTCTTCATAGAACCATTTGGGAAGCTTGATATGTATTCCCGGAGCTTGGGGCACTCAGGGACCTACCCAGCTACACCTGAAGAAGTCTAAGGATGAAAGGCTGCATGGAGTGGTCGGCAGCAGCAGATAAAAGAGGGCTTCGTTAGGAATGACCTACATTTCTAAAGTCACCAGGTTCAAAATGTTTTAATTTTTCCTGCGGGCCGTATGTGGTCCCCACAAAAAGTAGGTAGTCTTACGACTTCTTAGAAGGAACTTTCCCAGTAGAATAGTCTGGAGAGATGAGGCACACCGAGAGAGAAAATCTGTGTCGATGGGCCAGAATCCAGGGGATGATGGAGAATCAGAAAAGTCCCACAGGAGAGGATATTTCCCACATCAGGGAACTACAGATGGGAAGATATGTGAAGGGCCCACAAAAGCGACTATTTATAAGGGAAAGACTTACATTTGGGCTTCTGACACAGAGAGGATCCTAGTACCATGATACCAACACACCAGCAAAAGAAGATTGTGGTTTTTCCTGATTGCTAGTCCCCTGAGCCCAGCTCCAGAGGGGGCTAGAAACAGGATTTAGAGAGTGGGAAAGAGGAAGAGAAGAAAAACGAAAGTAGAAGTGGACAGAGAGTGAAGAAACCCGTCTCATCCCCCTTCTTCATTGCAGGCTTCTGGACCTGAGTGCGTCTGAGGGGACATGTGGGGTGGAGCAGTGGGGGTCGTTTGAACTGGAGGTGAGATTGAAGCTTTGCTGTCAGACTAGATTGGACTTTCTAAATACTTTAAAACCCAGATTTTTCATTTATGCCTGAGAGCGATGGCAAAAACTTTATTTTCCCGATATGCCCAAGAATTGACCACTGGTGGGGAAGAACAATTTCGCATCTGGAGCATAAGGGGCAGTGCTGAGAAAGAATAAAGTTGCTTTCTGCCTGGCCCTTTTTCATTCCAGCTTGTGAAGTAAACTGGTTATAGCTTACATTTGTTTCTATCTCAAAACTTCGTGATGTTTACACTGTTGCAGTCCAAATGAAACCTGCATCATTTACGAGCACCACCATATTTCCTGTTCTATCATGCTTTAGACCAGGTTTGCACGTTTAAAACCATCCCAAAACCGAGCAGGTAGCAAAAATGAGTGATTCAGACCAGGAGCAACACAGTCGAGAAGAGTGAGGACTGGAGAATGCATGGCTTCTAAAGGTCTTAGAAACCCTCTTGGTCAAACAACATACACATGGGGACTACCAGTTTGTGACCTTGGTGTTAGGTATTAGATGCAATTCTTCCCTTGCCTAGACATTGCAAGCCTACCTTGCAAGGAGTGTAGCTTTGGGAGGGGGATGGGAGACAAGGCAATGTGACATGCTCCTGTCTCACATTTATACATACTAAGCTAATGCCATTTACCAGGTAAGTGTGGAAATATTTTGAGATTTCCCCAATCTGTAATTTATAATTTCTTGTCAACATTCTTGGTACAAAGAGGAAAGTATCAATCTGTCATCTTAATATTAGCGGGAAGATAGATGAGGGGAGAAACAGAAAGAGTGCCTCACAAGACTCCTTTTCCCATCCTATGCCAGATCCTGACAATGAACACCAACACAAGCTACTTGCTTTAGCAAGGAAACTACTTTTAAAATTCTTCTGGGGGCCAGCCTGGCAGCATAGTGGTTAAGTTCGTGTGTTCCACTTCAGCGGCCCGGGGTTCACCAGTTCAGATCCCAGGCACAGACCTACACACCACTTATCAAGCCATGCTGTGGCAGGCATCCTACATATAAAATAGAAGAAGATGGGCACAGATGTTAGCTCAGGGCCAATCTTCCTCAGCAAAAAAAGAAGAAAAAAGTAAATATTTAATGAATTGAACAGAAGCCTTTTTTTTAGGAAGATTAGCCCCAAGCCAACATCCACTGCCAATCCTCCTCTTTTTTTCTGAGTGCCTACTATATGCAAGAAAATATTAGGAGATCAGCTTAGACCAGAAGGATCTGAACTCTCTAGTATATAATCTTGTAATTTGGAATTATGCCTGAGTAGCAATATGCTAAGCCTCAAGCATAATATCCTGTCAGCAAAGTAAGAGCTTCCTCAACCCAAAACAAATGAAAGAAACATAAAAACAGAATTTCAGAATGAGAGTAGTCATAAGCTAGAGAAAAAGAAATGTAACTGTGTTTCACTAAATGTTTGCTTTCCAAATGATTCCCTGAAAAGGAACCCAGGATTCATTCTTTTGCATTGTGTCTGAAAATGCCACAGAGTCTTGGGTGTCAGAAGGGTCTTCAAAGGTCATCCATAAGACACTTCTGTGTGGGGCAGGTATCCTCCTTAGAGTAGGGCCCTTTCCAGGTGGTTCATCCCACCTGAGCTTGGCCAGCCACGATGATCATAACCAGGTTCTGGTGCCACGAGTTGTCTAAGTGCTGGAATCTAGAAAGATCTGTGGTGCTGGGCAAAGGTTAAGGCTCTGGTTTTACAAGACACATGGATGTGAGTCTGAGAGTCGGTCTGTGGTCGGGAAGTAACCACAGTTGTAATGATAAATGAAAGGATATGAGAGGCGAGGCCATGGGTAGAGGACCTGGGTTGTGTTGGTTGTGAAATCTGACAGCAAGAATCAGAATCCAACCAGAGGAGTGAGTCCTGCAGTAAACAGGAAGAACATTCCTGAAGACCTGAGAACAAGGCGGGTACGAACATTCGGGAAAGGAGTCACCCAGCGCACAGTAGGATCTTTAAGAAGAATGCCCAGAGGCAAAGCCCTAAGCAACCAATAAATGTCTCCCTGCCCCTTCTTCAGCGCCAGTCCTGGCCCGGGTGATCTGTGCCTGCTGGTAGGGTTAAGTTGCTTTCGTCATCCAGAAGAGCGATGTGGAACGGTAAGGTCTTCACAGGGTACTGTGAGAATGCTCTCACAGTAGGAAAACAACTAATTTTTATGGAATTTTCCCTAAATGGAATGATGACTTCTTTAAATACTTTCGTGTTTTGATTTTCATTATTCCACCTTCCTCGTTTTTATCTGACCTCATTAGCCATCCCTTTTCCTGCCCCTGCCTCTTCTAACTGATCTCTGAACATTGAAAGTTCCCAGGGCTCAGTATTGAGGTTTCTTATTTCCTTCTATCCCCAGTCCTCTGGGTCGTGTCCCCTGTACGTGTTGATGACTCCCATTCTTTTTTTTTTTTTTTTAAAGATTTTATTTTTTCCTTTTTCTCCCCAAAGCCCCCCTGTACATAGTTGTGTATTCTTCGTTGTGGGTTCTTCTAGTTGTGGCATGTGGGATGCTGCCTCAGCGTGGTTCGATGAGCAGTGCCATGTCTGCGCCCAGGATTCGAACTAACGAAACACTGGGCCGCCTGCAGCGGAGCGCGCGAACTTAACCACTCAGCCACGGGGCCAGCCCCGATGACTCCCATTCTTTGTTTCTCCAGCCATGACCTCTTCCCTGAGCTCCAGACTCGTGTATATAACTTCCTCCATGATCTATCTGCTTGTGAGTCAAACTGGGATTTCCACAGAATATATTCAAAACGTAACTCTAAATTCCCATCTACTGTCCACAACCTGCTCCTCCCACTCTCTCCCATCTTAAGAAATGGCAGCACCATCCAATTGAACAGTCAAGCCCGAAACCTGAGAGTCATTCTTAATTCTCTTTTCCTCGCTGCCCCCCAATTCATCAGCAACTCCTGCTATTTCTGTTTACAAATGTTTCTGGAATCTACCCATTTCTCTCTATCTACGGCATTGCCACCCTGCCCCAGCTGCTGTCCTTCGTCTCCTGGAATTCTGCTCTAGGACTGACTCCCTCACACTCCACTCTATGCCCAGTGGCCAGAGTGATCTTTTAAAGCACAATTTAGATAATTTTACTGCCTGAACAAATCCTGTCTATTCAAAACTTACACAATAGTCTCCCATCACACTCGGGATAAAATGCGAAGAGACTTTGTACAAGCTTCCTCTGCTGACCTCTTGGACTTCATCTGATACCCCATTTGCCTCACCTAATTTCTGGTTCTCAGTAGCCCAGGCTCAATCCTGAGTTATGGCCTTTCCACTTGATTTTTACCCTGCCCAGAAAGCCCTCCCCAAGACTGGCTTCTTGTGTCATTCTCATCTCAAAATGTCACCTCCTTGGGAGGGCTTCCCCATCACCTGATCTGATGAGCTCTCCTCACACCCTATGCTCATCCCTTGGCCCTACTTTCTCTGTACTGCTCTCCTTGCCTCACAGTACCTATCAGATGTGGCTAAAGTCATTTATCTTGTTGATTATCTGTCTCCCCATCACTAGACCACGAACTTTGGGAGAACAGGGACTTTATCCATCTTGCTCCTCATTAGATCCATGTACCTGTATCTAGAACAGAGTCTACTAAATGTGGGACCTTCGTAATTATTTACTGAGTAAATGTGAACTCCACCTGCGTATAGATTCCTCTCATTGATCTGCTGCAGTATGTTCAGTAAGTATATTGTTTCTTCTATGTGATGGTCCTTTAAATGTTTGGAGGAAGTCTTTATTATGTATGCAAATATATCTGTGTGTGTGTGTTTGTGTGTGTGTGTGTGTTAGGTATATGGTTACCCTGGATAAATATCTGCAAGTATTTAAATCAATCCTCATATGAAGTGATTTCCAGATACCTCGCTATCCAGGTCAGCCTCCCCTGGCTAAACTCAAGAGAAGATTCTCCAAAGTTAATTCCAATGGTTATCTAAAAATAAACTGAATGAAACCAAAAATAGGTAATGGAAAAAAATAGTGCTTTCAGGCTGGGATTAAGAGCCAACTTCTGTCTTGGTCTAAAGTATTATTCTATATTGCAAAATTTAAGGCATAGAAAATCTTAAAAGATCTTCTTTCCTAGCTTCCCCGCTTTTGCCCCAAGCAATCAGCCTTGAACTTATATTATTTGCTTCCTTGCCTACTTCTTCCTGCGCTCTGATCTAGAAAGGAGAACTAGAAGACAGTCTCTGCATGTATTTCCAGCCCTAGCCTCTCCTCTGAACTCCAGACTTGTCCATCCAATATTCTATTCAGCATCTTCCCTGGTTGTCCCATAGGCACCTCAAATTCAACACATATTCCAAGTTGGACTTTTCTTCTTCTGCCCCTAACCTTCTTTTCTCTTTTATTTCCAGTGCCTGTAAATGTTACCACCACCCATGTAGACTTCCAAGCCTCAAACTTCAGGGTCATTTTACCCTCCTTCTTCTCCCTCAATATTCACATCCAATCAATTTCCAAGCCTGAAATTTCCCCCTTTCCTTCCCCTGTATTTTCACAGCCCCAGCTCAGACCTTCACGGTCCCTCGGTTGTAGCCTCCTGAAGTGGGCTCCCCACGTTCCCACCCTCTGCCTTGTTCCCTGCATTTCAGTCATGGGCACTTTCACTGCAACTGCTTTATGTTGGGGCCTAAACCTCCTAACATGGTGCTCAAAGCTTCCATAGGCCTGACCTGTCTACCTGTCCACAGCATCCACATTTTCCTGATTTGCACTTAACTAAAACACTAAACTAAGAATTCCCCCCACTTACCAGGCACTTCTATCCTCTGGGCCTTTTCTTCTCCCTCTCCCTGGACATCCCGTCACACCTCTCTTCACCTGACTAACATTACCCTTCCAGGCCTAGAGGAGCAGCTGCTTCTCGGGGAGCCTTTCAAAGCCTCTGCCTGGGCTGTGCATCCCACTGTTCTATTAAGATAGTGTGCTGTGTGGTTCTCTACCTAAGCACACAACACTAGTTATTGAAATTGTCTGTTTTGCCCCCCTCAGAAGGCTGAAAGCTCCTTAAAGGCAGGAAATGTCTCAATTATCGTGGTACCTACTCCCTAGGACACAGATAAGTGGGCAGCAAATAGTGAGTATTGTGTCCTTTAAGAGACTGAAACTTTAAGAGTTCTAGATATGGCACTTTTAGACCTAAAGTGTAGGTGCACACATCAGAATACCCCTACATTACAAAATGAAAGTGTTTGTAGTTCTCCATCATTCATGGTTCCTGACATTGCAAACCTTGCATTCAAAAGCTCTTCTAGTCTGATTCCTCCTGCCGCAGCAGCAGGATTCCAGGCACGAGGGTGACAGTGCTGCAGCTGTATGCTCTCTTCCCCTTTTTCGTCTGGGGCTAAACCCATATTAAATAAGATGGATGGTAAGATGTGTGTCCAAAGCCAAGGCGATGAAGCTTCACGTGATCTAACAGTAGATAGTTATTAAACAATAGCGACTCCAGTGTGTTACTGTTATTTATGTTCATGCCTTCTTCCCTACCTCAATGTTTCCACAAAGAAGACAAGGCTTGGGACTCGTTTACCCTTGAAACTCTGAGAGTCTTTTTCACAGTGTCCCACACAGAGAGTGACCTCCATAAATGTGTGCTGAGTAGAATTGAGGCTGCTAAGTGGAACAAACCCACTTGAGATCCACTTTTGTTTGCAATAGTCATGGGAAAATACGTGGTGACCATTTCCTTCTCTTTGCAGTGAATTTCCTTGTCAAATGCCTCTTTAAAAGACAGGTGAAGATAATTGCTAGTCAGCTGGAAGTGCTGCCAAGATATGACCTCTGGGAAGGCCTGGAAGACAAGTGGTATTGTGCAGCACTGCTAACACGCAGCGGCTGATGCAAAGTAAAGAATCAATTTGAAATTAAGATGAGTAACAGCGTCAAGCACTTATAGTCATAGCGAAGAGCTTTGTCACCAGGCCCTGGGAGAGATGAGGACACCGCTCTTCCCTTCTCAGCCTCCCCTTGTCCTGTCAGACTCCAGCTGGTTGGACTCTCAAATGCTCAGCCGTCTAGAAGCATTTCCTAATAAAGCACAGCACCTCTGCCACCTTTTGAATTGAACGCTATCAGTCCTTCCCAACATTCATTCAGTCTGTCGGTCAAAAGTCATCCGTCAAATGCAAGTCACACGTGCAAATTTAAAAAATTTATGGCCAATATTCTTCATGATATTTGCCATGGAGCGTCTGCAGGCACATAAAACATAAAATGAGGATCCCAGTCTAAGGGACGTGGCATGCAATTAAATTGGGGAAAAAGTGACTCTGAGTTCAAAAAGTTCCATTTTTCTAGAGTCCGCAGGGTCTCCAATAGACCCCTTGAAAAATAAATTTGTAGAGAATATGAATATTAATTAACTCTCGCCTTCACAAAAGAAATTTTTACAATGTGCAGAAGAGAAACTGACTGTTCTGGACCGGAGAGCCTAGCAAGAATTCTCAGACTAATGAGACACTCTCTCTATATATCACAAAGGCAACTGGCAGGCAGTGCTTCTGGAGGGCTTAAGAATCAGACCTTTCTTTTCCTCCCTGTCTCTAAAGGCAATAAGCACTGTTATCTTGCTGTCATATAATTGAACCAGAGCTGGGTATGGAACCAAAAGCCCCGATTTTCCTCCTTTCCTTGTTATTTAAAAGCTGACCTTAGAAATATTATTTAACTTCTAGCCTCAGTTTCTCATCTGTAAAATGGGATCCTAAAATGTACCTCACAGGGTAGCTATGAGGATTAAATGAAAGGTTAAAGTACTTGTTTGGTATTTAATCCTACTTTGGTCCAGTTATCAATAAAGCTCATTAAGATGGGATGTTCAGGAATCCACAACATTTTTTTCTTTTTTTGCCAGTTACAGATGTTTGAACCAAAAATTGGACTAGAACATCTAGAATTTCTACAAAACTGTTAGTCCCTGATAAGCCATTTAAATGTCCATTTTCACACAGGTGAATCAGTGCTCAAGCGAACAAGCCAAGGAAAGACCTGGGCTTCCTCAGCTTGGGTGGCCTCTCAAAACAATGACACAGCAGCACCCAACATCTAATAAGGACACACTCCAGACAAGGCAGTAGGCTGTGCACCTGACATGCATCCTCGCCTCTAACCCTCAGTGTAACCTCAAGAAACTTGAGCTCCTCAGCACAGCACCACAGCCCCCAGTGGGGGCACACACGTATGGCTAAGGTAGACCATAGACAGCCGGCTCTAAGAAGGCAGGCTCATTATCCTCAGTCTGAATCCTGAAGGATGCTAATTAATGAGCACTCTGTGTCCCTAGCTACCTTGCTTCCTTTTTACTTTATTCTCTCTCTTGATCTAGTATCACTTCACATGGGGACGTCTTGGTCATCTGCCTCTCTCTTATTGCCTCTTCCACAGTTGCCAGGGTGATCTTCTGAATCCAGGCCACCTATGGTCCTGGGAAGTTCTCTGGAACCCCTGGCCTTTGGTCTTTCCCCTCTGAGCGCCCATGGCACTTGGCAAACGGCACTGTGGTTGCTTTCATGACTTCCCTTTCAGGAGAATGAGAGATCCTGGAAGACAGGAACTCTCTCGTTTATCATTGTGTCTGCTGGGCTGTGTGAAATGGGGTCTCCTATCCCCTCACTTCCTATCAGATGATTCTCAACCCCTGGATGCACATTTAGAATTACATAGAGAATTTTAAAACATATCACTGCTCATGCTCATGCCCAACCCAAGTCCTATGGAATCAGAATCCCCGGGTTTAGGGCTTGGGTCTAGGTTTTACTGAAGCTCCCAGGTGGCCCTAACTCACGGACAGGGCTGAGAGCCACAGTATTTGTGCATATGTCCTGGTCTCTCTCTGTTGCCCCCCACACGTCTGACTGAGTTTAAGAGGAAGACTGGTCTGTCGCCAGCCCTACCCCTCCTTCTCCTCTCTGGGCCCTGCCGACCCGCAGGGAGCCTGCCTACTCTGCCCCTGGCCAGGCCTGGAGACAAACAGTCGGTGCTCTGCCCTTGTGGGCAAGGCCTGCAGTCCCCCAGTGCTGCCCGTGTCTGGGCAGATAGGCCTGTTTAATTGTGGAGCTCACTGCTAGGAAAGCTCTTCTCACCCAAACCTAATACTGGATACTGGAGAATTTGTTTTCGATAACAAATTTGATATATCTCCATTTGTCTGATCCCTACCCCATCAATTGATTTAGAATTTAGGAAGGGAAGATATTTATTATCTCCCTCAAATCTACAACATCCTCTTTTTCTTGCCTGGTGCCCAGGCCATAATAGATACTCAATAAATATTTGTTGAATGAGTCAATTCCCTGTGCACTTGTAGCAATATCCATTCTCTAAATTTCAGTCTCACTTTCTCTCCGTCTCTCTCTTCCTCCACAAACTACAGATGGTATAAATGCTGCAGTCCTTGTGAAGACTGAGAAAGCAGTCAGACAGATGTGTTGTTCATAGCTCCCTAGTCAGGCATAACTAAACATTTACATTTATTACCAATTAGAGGGGAAACAGACTGGAGTTTTATGCACTGTATGTGGCTGGATATATTTCTTTTTGGGATCTCACTAAAAACTTCAAAATGTATCATTGGATCTCACTCTCTTACCAGCTCAAATCTCACTGAAAATGCCATTTAAATAGAGGTCTGCCGATGAGAGCACAAATCTACAGGTTATTCTCCTCCCTGTTGATGGAACGCCACAGGGTCGAAAAACAATGTCACAGGACAGCTGACCCAGAGTGACTGAGTTAAACTCATGCCGTTAGGAGTCTGTAGCACATGCAGAATTGATGGAGTGATGGCAGACTTTGTTGAAGGTGACGCATGTAAAGCTGGTGATGGTACATTGTGTACAACAGCGTGTGAGCACACAGAGTTTTGCTGTGTTTATAGCCCCTTTTTCACTCAGGGAAAAACAGAATGAGTGAAAAGAGTAATAGAAGTGACATTGTAGTCATCAGTTCCACAGAGCAACAGACCCAGCGCTGAAGAGTCCGCTGTTTTTAGCTGAGTTCCACCTAATCTGCTATCCATCTAACATATGGAACACTAATCCAACCTCATCAAAAAGCCAAGGGAAGGAACTGGCCGAGGTATAGGCACCCCGAGTCCTGGTCTCAGCTCCTGTTATCTCAGCTTCTTCACCTGCCAAATCAGATGACTACTTCCAGGAACTTTTGCTATGGAAATAATGAGATTTAATTAAAGATTTATGTATTGTATAAGAATTTATCACTATTCATATTTCATAGCTATTTATAATAGGGACAATTTCAAAACACTCTAAATGCCAACAACAGGGTAGGGACTGGTTAATACATTATAAAAAAACAGATAACATTAAAAAATTGTGGTTTTAATATAATGAGGTATCACTTCACACCCATTGTAATCAATCACTATAATGAAAACAAATGCAGAAAATAACAAGTGCTGGTGAGGATGTGGAGAAATTGTAACCTTTGTGCATTGCTGGTAGAGGTGTAAAATGATACAATAGCTTCATAGACAATTTGACGGTTCTTTAAAAATTTAGATCTAGGATTACCATAAGACCCCATAGTTCTTCTCCTCAATGTATACCCAAAAGAATTGAAAATAGGCACTCAAAGAAGTTCATGTACACACACGTTCACAGCAGCACTATTTACAATAGCCAAAAGGTGGAAACAGCCCAAATGCCCATTAATGGATGAATGGCTAAACAAATTGTGGTATATAGATACAGTGGAATATTTTTCAGACATAAAAAAGAATGAAGTACTCATACATGCTACAACATGGATGAACCTTGAAAAATTATGCTAAGTGAAGGAAGCCAGACATACAAGGTCACATATTGTATGATTCCGTGTATATGAAATATCTAGAATAGGTAAACTCACAGAGACAGAACACAGATTGGTAGTTTCCAGGCACTGAGGGGAGGGAAGAATGGGGAACACTGCTTAATGGGTATGGGGTTTCATGTTGGAGTGACAGAAATGTGTTGGAGCTAGATAGTGGTAGTAGTTGCACAATATTGTGAATTCACTAAATGCCACTGAATTGTTCATTTTAAAATTGCTTAATTTTGTGTTAGGTGAATTTCATCTCAATAAATTATTTTTTTTAAATTATAGTTTTTGAAGGATATTACTGACATGGGAAAATTCACATCATGTACATATTGTTGAAAACTGGACTTACAATATAATCTCAATTCTGTAAGCTTAAAAATGTATGTGTGTGTACATATGTATATGTGTGTGTCTGTATATATATACACACACATATATATGTGCATAAACATATGTATTTATCATATATACAAATATTTATATACATATACACAGCCTTCCTCCCCTCCAAAACAACTAAGAAGAAATTCAGAACTCTGATAATTGAATTATAGCTTATTTCATTTTCATACTCCTTAAAATGAACATATGTCAATTTTATAATCTGAGGGAGAAAAAAATTACTGAATGAGAATTGGGTTATAAGGGTATCATTAAGGTTTCCTCCACCTCTACAATTCTAGCAGTCTGAATGTTCGTATTTACTCGACTGCCTGTTAGATGTTGGGCACGATCAGATCAGCCTTTGGGTGGGCACCTAGGAAATGACGATTTAAGGGAGGCAGGCAATATTGAAGCACAGAGACATTTAATATACAAACAGTTGTATAGGCAATCTGCATGCAGGACTTCAGTCCTTGTCACATTGCTTGTTGTTTATAAGTGGCCCTGCTAGAAGGACATACGTATCCATTATCCGGCTCCATAGCCCATTGTCTCTGATGGCTCCTTTAAGAATGATGGTAACATTCATGGCTCTCATGTGGACTCTTTCCATAACACGTGCATCTGAAAATAAATGTCCCTGTCCTACATAGCTTCTCTAGCTGAATTCCTACTAGTAAAAGGAAATTGAGTTGCTTGACTTTTCCTTTTCTTTATTTTCTTTAAATAACATACTCCACTTGCTGTATTCCAATAGGCTGCTTCCTGAAATGATCATCTCTTGTTTGGCTTGTCAGTCATTGTGGGTACCTGAGCTTTTTACTATCCTCAATTCAACCTATCTCTTTCTCTTCCCATTGCTCCATATCAGTGTGACTTATTAAGAACACTGAGAATTAAAAAGGAGAGTTTGAGTTAGTGTTCACACAGTCTGAGCATTTTACTCCATTTTCACAGAGTTTATTTGCCTGTTTGTTTTTTATTTTTACCATTTTATCATTTTCAGTGATTCTCTTCAACCCCTAATTACCTTCGTGGATTAAGAATCCCCACTCTTACTATTAGGGAAACGCAAATCAAAACTACAATGAAATATCACCTCACTCCGATCAGAATGGCTATAATTAACAAGACAGGAAACAACAAGTGTTGGAGAGGATGTGGGGAGAAAGGAACCCTCATACACTGCTGGTAGGAGTGTAAACTGATGCAGCAACTATGGAAAACAGTGTGGAATATCCTCAGAAAAATTAAGAATAGATCTACCATATGATCTAGCTATTCCACTGCTGGGTATTTACCCAAAGAACTTGAAAACACAAATGCATAAAGATACCTACACCCTTACGTTCATCACAGCATTATTCACAATAGCCAAGACTTGGAAGCAACCTAGGTGCCCATCAAGGGACTAATGGATAAAGAAGATGTGGTATATATACACAATGGAATACTACTCAGCCATAAGAAATGATGAAATCTGGCCATTTGTGACAACATGGATGGACCTTGAGGGTATTATGCTAAGTGAAATAAGTCAGAGGGAGAAAATCAAATACCATATGATCTCACTCATAAGTAGAAGATTACATACAAACAAACACATAGCAATAGAGACTGGATTGATGGTTACCAGAGGGAAAGGGGGGAAGGAGGAGGGCAAAAGGGGCAATTGGGCGCGTGTGTGGTGATGGATTATAATAAGTCTTTGGGTGGTGAACATGATGTAATCTACACAGAATTTGAAATATATTGTGATGTACATCTGAGAGTTATATAATGTTACAATCCTATGTTACTGCTATAAAAATTAAAATAAAAAAAAAGAATCCTCACCCTTCATCTCACTACCCTTGGGTGAGTAGGTATAAAAAAAGAAGGTGAATTATTAAAGTATTTGTGCTGAGAGGGCAGTAGGAGATCTATTTCTGCCAGTGGAAAATTCCATATATGGAAGGACCATGTGATTGCACCTATGCAGAGAAGTGTGAAACTTCATTTAGTGTCTCTAACAGAGAGAAGCTTCATAAAGAAAATGAATTCAGGTGCTATTTCAGAAAGACTGTGAGTCCAAGTTCATGCAGTAATTCATAACAGAAGAAGATGCAAAATTCAACACACTCTCAATGAGTATGTTCACAGAAGTCTGAAAACATAGACATGGAAGAGTCATTGACTTTTCTCGTATCCACAAAAGCGGGGTTTCGGGGAAGTTCTGTGCACAGAATTTAGGAATGTGTCTGAGCTGAGTTTTGAGAGGATGGAAGTGAGTCATTTTGAGCTCTACTAAGCACTGGTTCCACGAGACTGAGACAGAATGGAGTTGGATCCCTCAGTCACTGAGAAGCCTGGGGTACTGCTCTGCATTCTACCCGGAGAAATCCCTGGAAGGACAGATGGAGGTGTCGTCGAAAACCTGACGTGTCGACTTCATGTGTGTCAAACTCAAATGAATAATAAGACCCATTTCTTATCATTATAGACTTGGATAGAGCTGGACCTCAAGTTAGGTTCACACCGGGCAGTGGTGTGTGCCCTCTGAATGCCTGCATGTGCATGTGCTGTCCTGAGAGTTGGGATTGGGTGCTTCTGGGTAAAGGAAAATTCTGGGGATTTTAGAAGAGACTATATCCCCAGCTAACTCCTCTCTTGGGTGACTGCTTTTTTGTTGAATTGTAAAGCTGTGAGGCCTCAATTGATAACCTGACACACTGATCACTGTTTTTCCAGCTCTTTCTTTGAAAGGACACTAATCCAGCCCCAGGGGAAACGAATAGTACTTGGATTAATGAATAAAAGATATTCTCTCCCCAACCTTGACCTACATTTCCAGACGAGGTCAGTGTTTATCAAGATGATGCTATGGTGTCCTAGCTAGCCAAGCAAATCCTTCGCAGGACTCGCCTGGCCCACTTGGGAGCTGTTGGCCCTCCCACTTAACACTCACAGGCTGGGCTCACTCCATGGATTCTTTGCCCTAAGACAACACTTCCTGGTTGTCTACATTAAATTACACTTTCTGTTCTCCAGCCTCAGGTCACCCAGAAAAAAACTGTTTGAAAGTCCCTCTGGATCCAGCACATGGGACCTAATTAGTTGCTTGATCTGCAAGTTCGGCTTATCAGGAGGAAGATTTGATGCTTTAGGGTTGATATGCTCCTCCAGCATCATTTCCAGGTACAGGTTTGGTGAGCTGCTGTGCTGCAAGAATGGCATATTGTGTGCTTTAAGCAACATGAAAATCCGTCTGTGTTGTCACTTGCAGCATCACAGATGTATGCTTCTCCCGCAGCATTACTCAGACAGCCTTCACTTGATATCTGGGAACTCATTACTAAGGTGAAGAGACAGGAAGCAATGTCAGGCACAACAGCTCTGAATGGACATCAATTCGGTGCTAACAAAAATCTCTCGTTCCCCAGGATTTTTGTCTGTTAGTAATGCCAGGATGTATTCCTCCCATGGTGCTGTCTTTACATTTCAAAGAGTTAGTTGAGGGCAAAGAACAAGAGAAATATGAGGGATTTGCTTCCCCCAAGGTGTCTTGATTTTAGAACATGAATTATGCTGCCCCTCACATCGGATCAGGATGCTACTGACACTCTTCTTAGAGTGTGTGTTTGGCTTTGTTTTTCCAGCAGTCAGGATGGGTTTACGCGGAACCAAACACACACTGTTTCTTGATCTCCCCTGTAACCAAGGTTCTAAGACAACTGGTTGGAATTAGAATCAGAGTACTTTATCATCAGAAGAAACAGCAGCTGCCATGCCCAGCATTACACGGAACTGAGATCAACACCACGGGACATCGAGGTTTGCCCCGGAGAACCAGGATGACAGTGAGTTCAGTTAATAATCCAAAAAGCAGAGTCAAATGGTGGGAGGGCACTCGGAGGTGATGGGATAAGCCAAATCAGTCTCCAGAGGTAAGAGGAGCACTAACTTGGAACAAAAGGGGAGAAAACAGCTGGACTCTGGGGGACAGGACCTAGGGAGAGCCCAATGATTCCACCCTGCAGCCTCTCCTTGGCCCGGCTCAGTTTGTGATGGGTTGGGTACAATTTAGCTACTGATAATTTTTCTACATCAGACGCGATGCTGAAAGCCAGGGTGGTTAGAGATTGATAGCAACAGTCAGCTCTCTACTAGCAGTGTGGGATCATGAATACCAATTCCTGACTCGCAGTCCAGTGCTCTGATGCAGGGCTGGTGGAGGGCTTAGAGTAGGACTTTTCCTCTGGGAAAAAGTAACATTATCAAAGGCTCTTGGGATCTGCAGGATCTGAGGACGTTATGTATCTATCCTCTTCCCCGTTGGCAGAGTGAAAATGAAGCCTGGTACTGGGGTAGAAATCTCCAGAAACACCCCGAAGGGCCAAGATAGAAATGGCTGCATATGACACTGGATGCTTTGTCTCCACTATGCATCAGGGATGTTGTGGCCCAAGAAGCCCACGCTGTTCAGAAGCCGAGGGCTCCAGACCCTTCCATCAGACCCTCTCCCCTTATCTTCTTCCCGCAGCACTCTCCTTTTTCCTCTCCTCTGTCCTCCCCTATACCCCTCCACATATACCTTTGTTCGTTCTTTCTGTTGATTCTTAGCCCCATTTCCCCAAAACTCTAAATTTATCTTTGGATTTCAGCTTTACCATAATCTTACATCTTTTAACCTCCTCGTTTTAATCTCTTACTTTGATTGCTCTGAGCTTCTGTTTGTTTTCTCTCGTTATTTTGTTCTGCCTTATTTTTCAACTCTTAATCATTTGAAATGTTTAACCTAAATTTTAGCTCTTTCCTTTGTCTTATTGCTTTTAGTTGTCTGTAACTCCTTTTAAAGTTTCTGGTCTTTCATTTTATTTCCTAGTCTGTATTTTATCTGTTTTGAAAACACTCTTTGCTCTCTCTTTCTCTATTTCCATTTTAGTTTTTATCTTGCTGTTTGCCATGTTTCGTAGTGACTCAGCAAAATACCGGCCTAGAGGTATGTATGGTATAGAGAGCCCACATTACTAAAAGAGAAACAAGAAGGCTTTCTTATTCCCATTTACTCCAAGATGCTGCTATATATGTCTTTCCCATGTCTCTCCATAGATTTCCTAGCTTAGTTGAAGATGGCTTTGCAATGAATCTTTCCCTGGGAGACTTGGAGACTATGAGCCCAAATCCCACTGTTTACAGAGCATGTTTTACTTGGTGAGTATTAGTTATTTACAGCTCACGGCGCCCAGGCATTTTCAGAAAAGTCATGCATTTTAAAATCTATGTTTTCCAAAGTTTCCATCATTGGCTTGTGGGTAAATCATCTGATTGCTTTGCCCTGGGTTGGTTGGAAATGGAGCAGAAAACTGCCTCCCAGGCAGTGCTTCCAGCCTGGCTTGGAGAAGAGCCAGGGGGAGGGGGTGGCCTGAGTAGAGAGAATAAGGGTGGGGTTCAGATAACACATTGACATATCTTTGCTCCTCAGTGAGCTGTTTCTCTTCCCTTCTTCCCTTCTTCCCTGCATCGTGAGAACATGGAGAATCTATCTTTAACAAACACAGTTAGGAAGAGTGCTTCTAATTGGGGTAAGATGTGGCCCTGCTAGGTGCATCTTTCAAACCACCAGGCCTTGTAGTGGACAGCAGAGGTTTGCTGGAAGGGCTTCATCTATGGCTCCCCTCCCTTTCTGATACGGCTTGGTTTCCCAGCCCTCACCATCCCAAGTCTCAGGAAATCCACAGTGTACAAGAGAACAGCTGAGGATGGAGAAGTCTAATTCTCTACTACACTATCTGGGGAAGAAAGAATGGGGGGATTCCCCATTACCTGCATATTGCGACCATCTTGTCAACTAAGCCAAGTGGACTAGCAAGATATCCCACTCGAGAGCGAGTACTTTTCCTCAGAATTTGACAACTGCAATGCATCGAAATGGGATTCTCTTCAGCAGCAGCCAGTAGGTATTGAGTGCCTGTTATAGACAGGTCTTAGGATTAGGTGCCAAGGAAGCAACACGGTGTGCGAGTTTCAGCTCCTGTCTTCAGGGACCTTATGATGTATTTGGTGATACAAAAAATATGCATAAAATAGTTACAAGGCTTACAAGTCTTTACATCTCCAGGTGTTCCTCTCCCTCCTTCCTCTCGCGTCTCATCCTCAGGTCAAACTTCGAGGTTACTTTCTCAAGGAAATCTGCTTTTCCTGGGTTGGGAAACCCTCTTACTGGCCTTCACCTTTGCACTTTGCTATTTCCTATGCTTCTGTCTGTTTCCTCATTAGGCTGTAAGCTCTTTAAAAGCAGAGACTGATCAGCACAATGTTTTATTGCCAGCATACTGTATAGAGAGATGCTCAATAAATATTTTTTAATGAATGAATCAATCAGCAAGTAAGAGGTAGCATATTTCACATGCAAAAAGCATAGAAGACACAGCAAATTCTGGAGGAATTTAGAGGGGAATGGAGAAAGTGATTCATTGAGGTACTATGGTGAAATTGCAGAGCTGATGCAGGATGAGTGAATGGCAGTTTCTGTGACCCTAGGCACCTGGTTGCAGGCCCAGGAACTTCTCATCTGGTGTCACATTAAGTTATGGAGTCCATTGATCACAGGAAGTTGATTAACATTCCTCTGGAAGAGGTGGCATTGTGATTGTAACTGAACTCGATACGTCCAGTTCTCTGTGTGTGTGCGTGTGTGGGACAGTGACAACTGGGCCAGATGACCTCTTTCAGCCAGCTTCCATCACGATCCCTTCCTGAAAGGCTCTGTATGTAGCAGTCTGTGGAGTGATAGAAAGGACCTAATTACCACAACCCTCCAGCCTATGTTCTGGTGAGAGAGCTTGGGCATACATAAAAAAATATGTACAGAAATACCTCTGAGCATAAGTGACACACACAGAGAAATCTTCACAAACAAGCTCAGTGCAAAAGGGACATAGACATGAAAACAACCAGTGGGCAAGCTGGTTCAAGTTGTATAAATAGATCACAAGGAAAGAGGGAGAGAAACCTCTGGAGATGTAAGGACCTTGTAAGCCACATAACTATTTTATGCATATTTCTTGTGTCATCAAGTACATTATAAGATCCCCGAAGACAGGGACTAAAACACACACCATGTACCTTTCTTGGCACCTAATGTTAAGACCTGTCTGTAACAGGCACTCAATACCTACTGGCTGCTGCTGAAGAGAATCCCATTTTGAAATAGACCACATGGAAGAGTATATGGTAAGGGTGTCTGGTGGGTTCCTGCTGAAAGTGACTCTGGACACAGTTCTGATGGGAGACGGGCCTGGTTTGCTGAAGAAGACTGGGGAGGGAGGCTCTGTGGGTGTAATGGCACGTAGAAAGGGTAGCGGAAGTGTGTACAGGATTAGTGGGGAAGGAGATTCCTGCTATCAAGCCAGGGAGTGTGGGTGGACGCGATGAATAAGAGGGGAGCTGCTGGTGGACAAGAAGGGAGAAGAAGGATAAACATCAAGAATGCTCATCCCCATGGGAAGTGCTGCCTTTATCAAGTGTCATAGACTATATTCCGTGGAATCTGTGGATGTTAGGCTTGGCTGGGAATCTGTGAGCTTCTGGATAACAAATGAGAGGGGAAGTGGGAAGGGTGGTTACTTTGTAGGGCTCAATATGATTTCTCTAATAAATTTGTACTGAGGATCTGGCGGGTGCTTGGTACTATGCAAAGATCTAGTAGATACAGTGATAACTGACATCGTCACACCCTACCTAACCTGGGGCTCTGCAAGAGTGGGAGGGAGGGCATGCATTAAGAGGTTCAAACTCCATGAAGGGGGCTTCTAGGCAAAGAAGCCATCAGAAGCTTCTTGAGGTTTCTGAGAAGAGCAGTCACCTGCTCACGTGATGCTTGAGGAAGATGATTTAACATGAGAGTCCAGATTGTATTGGGGTGGGGAGGACTTGAGCTGCCAGGCTGGCCAAGTGCTGCCGCACTCTTCAGGAAAGAGGGGTAGCGTCTGGCCTTGAGCGAGGATAGAGACAAGAAATGACTACGAAATGCTTCCAATTCTGCTTTGATGTGAGGATGCTGAATGATGAGAACAGAGAAGTGAGAAAGGCAACCCCATAGTTTCCATCCTTACAAGACTCATCTGCTGAGGGGGCCTTCTAGGAGCTGCTTCATGGAAGGAGCACAGGCCAGGAGGCTGAAACATGGCTCTGCTCCTGGCTGTTGGACCTTAGAAGAAATCATTTTACATCAACTTTGGCTTATTTACCTTAAGATGAGGGCATTTCCTTAAATGGCCTATGATTTACAACAGTATTTTGGTGGGAAAAGTATGGAATGGATGACATAGATTAATGATATGCTAAGTTACGCTACTGATGGCAATAATGACTGAGATTTGTACACTGCTGTACACTTTACAAAACATTTTTGCATATATTACTTAATTTCATCCTTACAAAAACCACTGAGGTAAATACAGTTATTTCATTTATATTTTATAAATGAAGAAACAGACTTGAAGCCTTGTCCTAAGGACATAAGGATAGTAAGTGGCAGAACCAAGACTCAAACCCCCCAAATCTTGGCCTTCTTTTCTGTGTGGGAATTTAGAGGTCTCATTTATTAAATATCAACCATGAATTCTTGCTACATGGAAGATAGCATCAGACTTTACTATTATTATTATTATTATTATTATTATTATTATTATTATTGTTATTTTCTCAGGACATTTGTTTATTCATTGATTCCCCCATCCAGTCATTCATCACATGTTTACTGATCACCTACCATGTGCCAGGCATAGAGCTAGGCACTGGGGATACAGTGAAGAAGAGAGCACGGGCCCTACTCAGGAGGACCCTGTCAAGTGAAGGAGCTAGACTTGGAAAGTAAACAGATATTTACAATGCAGCGTGCCAGGTCCTATCACTGAAGCACACGTGAAGGGCCCTGGGAAACAGTGCACAGGTCTGTTTCATCTGGGGCTGGCACCGTATCATTCCCTTCAGAGAACAAACCCTGACAAACCATTCACAGACCCCTCCTTGATCGAGGTACCCCTGACTTCAAGCCATCACACTCCTACCTGCAGTTGGTCTATGGTGTCTCAATTTTCATTTTCTGTTCATTTATTTGCTGTGCACTACATGTCCTCAGTACTTCTTCTGTAGAAGGCTCTGTGGTAGATGTGCAGCATTTTTTGCAGGTGGGTACCATAGGTAATATTTGTTATTCAGTCATAGCACTAGGTCTGAACATAGTAGGCAATCAATAAACATTTGTCTCATTGATTAAGATTCCCAGATAGAGAATCCACATGGTTGGGAGGTGCTAAAATAAATCCCCTTAAAATACTGCCATGAAACCGGGAGGGTGAGGTCCAGAGCGGCTGCAGTGCTGTTCGGGAGTGTTTTAATGTGATGGCTGGAGTCCACAAGCCAACCCCTAACCTCCCTCAGTCCATAGTGCCAGAGGCTTAAACAACCACATTCAGAGTGTGCAAGCTCACTGTATTGGGGAGAAAGGGAGACTTTGGCTCTTTAAAGTAGTTTTGTAAAATAGATCTTGATCCAGCAGAGGAGACGTTAAGAAGCAATAAAAAAAAAAAAAAGAAATTTATTGTTGTTATTTTTACCTGCGCTCTGTTCCTGGCTTTGCCACTGCTCTGTGAAGGGGCATTGGTGCATGTGCTGCTTTTGAGCGCCAGTTTTCCCATCTGTAAAATAATCCCTGTCCTTGATCCGTAGCTCAAGGGGGTGTTTGGAAGCCCAGGGAGGTCATGTCTGTGCTGTGCTTGCAGGATCCTGGACAAAAGGCATTGTATAAATAAAGGCGAGCACTCCTATTATAGTGTACACAGCGGTTCAGAAGTCTGTTTAATGCCCTGTCCCCTTTCCTTGCGTCTCCTTGCCCTAAAGTCTCCCCTCTGCTTGTACCCAGAATCACAACTGTTCTGATCTAGCAGCAGTCAGATTAATTGAACAAGATCCTTTGAAATCCCATCTAGTTTACCCAGCCTGCCTGTCTTTCAGGGCTTCTGCAAGCTCTTCCTTTATTGAGGAAGGGAAAAGGACCTCACTTGGAAGGGTAACTCCTTGGTTCCTTATCAGGCCAGCTTTTCTCCTGAAGGGTCCCCCTGCCCCTCAAGCGATCTCATCTGAAACCCCTTTCACACTGCCATGGCTGGATGCAGGACTCTCTGGCTCAGTTGCCTTGGCAACAACTTCTGTTTGTTTTGAGTGCAGTTTAGTGTTGGGTTGTTGTTGTTCTCCCCTCTGCCTCATAGTGCAAGAGGGGCAAAGAAACTCTGTGGAGTAGGTGAGACAAAGGAAGCAGTCCAATGAGTGACAGGAGAAGGGGAAGAGCGGCACAGATAGCCTCTAGAAAGGCCACCACTGGGCCTTTGAAACCTACTAGGTAAGTTACACATTTAACGAAAACTAACACCAGGAGCAATTTATCTAGAATGATTTCAAGGCAAGTATGTAGAGATCTTGACATGATGGACCATAGTCTGTGAGAATCATAAGAACAGGGCACTTCATAGGCAGAGCTGAATATCTCTTCAGGGCAAACTGTAGAACCACACTTGATATATTTTCCTCCTCCTCAGTGAACTTCAACTTTGGGAATCCACTGATATTTACTGAGGGCCTGCTCAGAGCTAGGCCGTGTGGTTAACTGCACAATTCGGCAAAAACTTCCCTAGTGTCCACATAGCACACGGTGCTTAAAGCACAAACATACTATTCAAGTGGTTTCACTTCACATTAGCTTGGTATTTATTCCAGTTTTATTTATTCCAGTTTTTTATTTTACTTCGTTTGGAAGTCTTGGCATAGCTGTACAAGAAAATAGATCTTCAAGACTTGTGAGTTTGAGAGAGAAGACCATTCTGACTCATTTCAACTGCTAAGCTTTGACACCTACCTATGTAAGTGACTGTGTATTCTTTGTGTTGTCACCAAGTACAACTCTTACATTACAACAAGAGTAAGGTGGACGTAGTGGAGATGAGTTAGTTTGAATGTCAACTACAGCTTTAAAAAAATGTACATTTATAGACATTTCATCCTTCTATTCATCCACTCATTCGCCAAATATTTATTGGATTCTAATGTTTGCCAGGCACTGTACTAGGCACTAGAGGTATAGTAGTGAGGAAAACAATAGAACATCTCTGTCTTCGTAGATGTTGTGTTCTCTTTCAGTCCCTTAATCAACGTTGGTAATCACATAAGTGCGTCTGTATTAGCAGAGAGATTAGATGGAGGATACACAGTTGCCACACAAGTCTACCATAAAATTACACATCTTTAGGGTTGAAAGGGCCTTCAGAGACCATTATCTCCAACCTCCCATTTAAAGCAAGAATTCTTGCTTCAAGCATCCATTGGCGATGGGTACCACCTTCCCCTCTACCCATTCTCTCATCCTTTACTTCTTATCTAGCAGCAACTCCACCTGTGGAACTTTCCCCAAATCTGCCACGTCTTCCACCTGTCTCACTCCTGTGGTCTCCTAGCCGGTGTCCCTGCTTCCATTCCTTTCCTTCTCTGTAATCCGTTCTCCACACAACTGACAGAGTAATCTTTGAAAAATGCAAATCAGATCATGTCATCTCTGCTTAAACCACCCCCCCCCCAAGGTCTCTCTCTGCACTTAGATTAAAATCTTAACTCTCCACCCTACCCCATAAAGCCCTGACATGCTTAGGCCCACGTGCCTCTCTGACCTCACTTCCCTGACATCCCAGCTGACTCACTCTACCTGAGGCACGTGGTTTGACTGCTTATTTCCTGTTACTGCCCCCAAAACACCACACACACACTCACACACCAAAACACACTCTAAAAACTAAGTTCCTTGCCACCCCGACTTTGATTTGTTCACTTCTACTTATAAACGTGTCTCACAGAGAAGGCCTTCATAATTATTGAATTTTAAAAAATGTAGCCTTTTGAACACCTCTTTGAGTGACAAGGGACTGTCTGTATAAGAGTCCCCAGTGTATATATTATTCTAACATTTTGTTTATTTTTTCTTATGTTGTGCAAAATGGTCTTTCCCTGTAACGTCCACCCATTGGACCTTGTTCTGTTACGTGAAATTAACCCGTTCTTTGAGTAAGCTCTTTATATGTTGCATGTAGTTTTTAGACGTCACCATGTCTTCTGTTTTCCAGGCTAAACACTCAGTTCCTTTAACCATTTGACCTGTGCTGATTTTCGAATCCTTCCCTTACTTCCTTTTCTCTTAAAAACTACCGGTTTGCCTAGTGCTTTCTTAAAGTGCGGTGATTGGTTTCATATCAGAGCCACGTAGGGAAGACAGGATGAGCCAATTAACAGGAAACGTTTGGCTGGTGAAAAAGAAACTTGATCCAATGGTATAAAATGTTTATCGATCACTTGTATGAAACTAGTTTAATGTCTGACCAATTAAACCTAATTGAAAGCTCTCTTCTGCCAAGCCAAATCCACCTTCTACATCATTTTGAGCAATGAACCAATGTGTATATTAGTGAGAGGAGGTGAAACTAATTCTCTGTTCTTAATCACTCATAATACATGCTGGTCCTCAATAAATATGATATCAAAATAATTATAATAAGATTATGTGGAATCTAAGACATGGTAATTAATGAAGAAGTATTTGAACTGTCAGTGGTGTCTTGAGCCCTAAAGGGAAAAATAATAACCTGACAATATAAGTGAAATGTGAGATCAACCAATTAATTAGCAGAATAATTTAATCTGATGCTCTGAAAGTAGGCCAACTAAAATGCACTGTTACTATTTAACATTGATTAAGCAAGTTGCTAGATCCTGAACACAGTTTGAAAATAGACCTTATTCCTACCTTCAGGGAACTTAAAGATAATTTAAGTGGTTGGATATAAAAGGACAAAGGAACAGGAGGTGTGGTGCTGACTTGATTTACTTACTGGAGCTCCTTCCTCTAGCATTGGGCAGGAGCTGGGAAGGGCTGTTACCACCACTACACTCTTCGAAACTTCTCACTCCTTCTCCAGGCTCCTCCTTCTTCTAACCTTCATTGGAGGGTGGGAGGGGTCAGTTTGAGGTCAATGGAAGACCAAAGAAATGAGTTTACAAAAAAAAGCTTTCCAGAAAATGCAAAGTTTTCTACATTTGAGCTAGTCAGTGGAATACAGGAGCCCAGATATCATCAGTGCCTTTGATAATTCATTAGGAATAATTCATTGGCTACTAATGAAACAACAATAACAATAATAAATACAAAAAAACTGAAACCATCTTCCTTCCAGCATACTCAGGGGCATGCACATACCCACTCTTAAATTTAATGATGATAAAAAGATCAACCACAAAGTAGCCCACTAACTGCTCATTTAACTTTAACAAATTCTGATCTCTGAAATAAATAATAATAATAATATAAATGTATTTATATTTCCAAAAAGTTGTTTAACCTCTTGTAAGACTTCCCCTTGTGAAATACTTAAGTGTTATGGTCTCCCCTCCAACATCTTGCTCACAGTGTTGGATGACCAATATGTTGTGTCATGACACCGGTCCGAAAAGAGGGTCCTCCATCCCTTCCATCTCAGTAGAAGGAAACACAGGAGAAAGCTGTTCCTCTCTCTATTCTGGGTTACATGTATCCTCCTGGAGTGCCCTTTGAGTTGTTTTTGTAGCAGTTCAAGTAGATTGTGGTGAGGTGTTCCTCCTCTTCTTTCTCCTTGGGAACCACTGGCATTCATATAGAAGATGTTGGGGAGAACTGCTCCTGGATGGACCAACCTTGGTTCTCTGTCTCCAATGATCTCACCCTAAGGCTGAGGACTTGACAAATAGCATGCTTTCGTTAGAGTATTCGGCAATGTAATAGGCCAAAATGGATAATTTTCCTAAATGTATTGTAGGTTGTTCAAACACACTAAATTATTGTGCTTAAGCACAAAAGACCTCTGTATTCGTCTACTAGAACTCTTACCAGCTCACTAAGCAGCGTTCATCCGCATCCATCTATGTTCCGCCTATGTGTCCATGACTCGAGGTTAAGAAGTATAAGTATTTGCCTAAACCAATGGCACTGTCCACAGCTTGACTTGATTCTAGGTGCATATTTACATGAAAATGGAATGGCAACACTAATAAAAACTATGAGTAATTGAGCTCTTACTAAAGTTTACTAAAGCTAAGTACTTTCCATGCATTATTTCGTTAAATCCTCACAACCTATGAGGCAAACATTATCATTAATTCCCATGTTACAGAGATAAAGAAATTGAAACCTAAAAATTAAGTAACACAATTAGTGGAGGAAAAAACTCAAATCCACATCTGTCTGGTGTGAATTTTCCTTCTCTGAACTTCTGTGCTTTATCATCCCCTTGGGAATAACATGCCAGCATGTGAAGGCTACAATCCTTGCTTGGACATACACAGTTTTGCTAGCTTACACATCATTGCTCTCCCTAAGGCACACATCAGCCCTTGTGCCTGCTGACTTCATCTCTCCTTGTAATCTTTACAGGCATTGTACATATATTTAATTATATAACAACTTTACAACAAATTGCTGAACCCTAAGGGTGTTTGGCATCTCCCTGGTGACCACTCTTTCTCCATTGTGTCCATGGTCACTTTTGCACTATGTTCTCAATCATCTAATTAATCGAGTTTACGTACTTAAAATTTTACATTATTTTCCTTATCAGCCTAGTCTGAAATTTGCAATTTGTGCCTCTACCTCTGCTCAGAAAGAAGAAATAGAAAAGAAAATGGAGTGGGAGTTTCTTTGGGGTTTTTTTTTTTTGACAGTTGCAATGTATCACTTTATTTGTCCTGAGGACTAAAATAATGTTTGAAATTGTAGCAAATTGGGATCTCAGGGCCAAATCTATCTTCCTCTGTAGAGTTTTCTACTCTTCCTTGGAATTCCTTGGAGTTTCCATTTATTTAGTGTTGTGAATTTAAAGTCCAGATCCCCCAAATAAACTGTAGAAAAGCCCCTCTTTACCTCAGTTTCCCAAGTCAGCAACCGAAGGCCAGACAGCCCCAGGGAAGATTTGGTTCACTTATTTTTTACCTAACACTCTTGAATTTAACATTTCTTACCACTCAAAGGGGGAGGTCTAGGGCACAAATGACATGGAACTTGGAGGAAATTATCTGAGTGTTCGTTGGCTGGTAAGGTATAGTGTATTTGGGTAATAATGAGTAAATTATCCCGTTATTGCCTCCATTCTCTGACACTGTTGGTAGAGAGAAATTATGGAGGAATAATCAGAAGGCCTTGATGACTGATGAAATGTGGAAGACAAGGGAGAAAGAGGAGTCCAGGATGATGGAAACAGATCAAACTTAGGTTACTGGGAGAGTGATGGTGCCATTAACTGAAGTGGAAAAGACAGAAGGAGGAGCTTGAGGGGTGAAGGGAGGAGGGGAAAGAAATGATAAATTCAACTGCGAAGTTGTTTACTTTGAGATGATGCTGGAAAATTAAGTACCAAGTGTCCAGCAGGCAGTTTGAATGGTAGAAGTGGGGTTTAGGGAAAACGTTTCAGGTAGGAGATGAAAACATGAAGGTTATGTGCATAAAAATGAGTGGTGTCTCTGGGGTAGAGAAGAGGAATGAGGCTTGAACCTTGAGAAATACTCACCCTTAAATAAGCAGCCAATACAGAAAAGCCAGTTAGGAAACTAGAAAAGGAATGGACCGCACATGGAAGAATGCATCCAATAGTGCCGTGTGTTGGAAGCCAAGGAATGACAATGGGTTTTTTTCTGATAGGGCTATGAGGCCTCAATCAGATTAAATGTGCTGAAGCAGTTCCTAGCTGTAGAATGCTATACCAGTTTTCACTTGTAAAGTTGTTATTTAAAACCAACATTTGATGAGGAAATAGAATATATTGAAAGGAATCATCATCAGAACCTCTAAGACCTATCTAACCACCCATACCAACCTGAGTCTTTGGTGAGAAGAAGACCCAGTTAGGACACTCCAGCAAAACACGCACTTTATAACGAAATTGAACCATATGAAATATCCATTTATTTTGTCCTAAAAAATGGCCCTTTAATATGATTCGTCCTAATAACTTGAGCATGGTTCCCCAAACCTATTTTGATGAGCTTGACCAACTTTGAGCTTTAGGAGGTGGTTTTGTCTAATCTAGACCCAACCCCCTTTCTCTTGGCCCTCATCCTGATTCCTCTGATCACTCTACCTGGGATCGTTTGAGGGCTGGAGAGGGGAAATGATTGATTAGTATTTTTCAACTAGGTAGACACCAGACTTAGATTAAAAACGTCTTCTCCTAACTCCTGCCTCATCCTCTCTTTTGGCCTCCATTCCATATCCTTCCTCTGAGCTAAATGAGTGTATTCAAGAAATCAGACTCTAGAAAGTAATGACTCTATCTTTCTCCAAACTGAACACAAGAGAGAAATTCTCAGTGATCTAATATACCAGCTATACCCTTCCCACCACAGAGCAGATAACCTGGAAGTGCAACTGGGGCAGAGGGCTGGTTAAGATGTGTCATCATTCTGATTGACGTGAAGACCTTTGTTCGTGGTCTAGTGAGTTTTATGGTCAGAGTGAAGCAGAGCACCAAGAGAATTACTTCTATTATGCAAATCAACGACCCAATTAAGATCTTCCTTTTGTACATAGAGTCCTAGTGTTCACATGCCTGGTCAGTTGTTCAAATGACCAAATTTTACTTGGTTTCATTAACATGTAATCCTTAAAAAGCACATTCACCCAACTAATGTAATAGCTTGGTCTCTGCAAATGGAATTCTTCCCAAAT
Source organism: Equus asinus (assembly GCF_041296235.1). Classification (NCBI taxonomy): domain Eukaryota; kingdom Metazoa; phylum Chordata; class Mammalia; order Perissodactyla; family Equidae; genus Equus; species Equus asinus. The sequence goes on from NC_091814.1 coordinate 45,256,572, forward strand.
GTGTAAGTGGTTCTAAGTAGTTTAAAAAGTTTAAAAAGCACAGTAAGTACCTTGTGCATAGCCTGTTGATCATTAATAGAAGTTCTGCAAAAGAAAAAGTCAGCAGAGAGAACCACTGAAGTGCAAATGGGGCAATTAGAGATGGCCTGCTAGCCCGACTCCACTCTCCAGACTCTCCGTGTCGCTCTGCCTGATTACTGCTCCTTGCCAACTCCACTGCAGTCTGAGGAAGCTGACAGACGTTCCTGATTCTTCTCTGTGGTTGTAGGGGAGGGAGATACTCCATGCCACATCTTTATATCCAGAACAACACTGAGAGGTTGAGATCATGCTTGATTATTCGGAAAAGTAAGCCTGGCCTTATATTTGCCCCTACAAATGATCGTTGGCTTCTGACTTTATCTTTGCCTCTTCACTTTGGTTTCTTGTGATACTCACCCCTCTCCTCCTCTATGGCTGCTGCTTTTCATAAATGTAATTTCATGATGAAAATTTGAAAATGACGTGGCAGCGACTGATTGCCAGGAAAGGCAGTGGCCTCTGCCTTTCTCTTCTTAGAGACAAGTTAATAAAACACCAGTGAGCTTTTTCATTTTAAATAACCGGAAAGAAAGATGCATATGTAGAGAAATTGATATCATGTCAGATATCTAGTATCATACCATGATTATATTGAAAACTGAATATAGTTTAAACGCATATGCATTTAATATATAGGATGCCTATTTTATTTAAATATACAGTCCTAGGAAAGCCCAGCAATATATTTTAGAAAATTGAATGTTAATTTAAAAAAAGCCTATAATTTATGCACCTATAGGATATTTCAGAAAGTTAATTTTCTCCACAGACTGTAGTAATTTTAACAAGAACATCCTAATATGACTCAGATACTCACGAACGACTTCCATGTATTGAAAATTGGTTTTGAAATAGGATTTGGGGCTGTCATTTTCATAAATGAGATTATATTTTGTGCATGTAGTCCCATATTTAAATCTGAAATTAATAAAAAACTCCATTGAAGTTTTTTTGAGGGAAAGGGCACTTCTTCCCTTCAACTGATGGCTTCCCTCCATAAATTTCTCTTAGGGCTTCATCTACGCATTGCATCTTTTCAGCAGCCATATTGCTATTACTATGTTACCATATTTTATAAAGACCATAAAACTAAGTATATAGATTTGCTATAGGCCGCAAGTTGCCTAGAAAGTTGTCTGGCAAGTCATAGCTTGTTTCTGAAAACATTGTAATTATTCTTTGTGGGATGTTGAAATCTTGTTTTTGTCTATACCTGTTTATTACTAACCTAAACTTTTTATAATAATTAAATACTTAACTGTAAGGTTTGGGCTGAGATCACTAGACTGCTAGGACAGTAGTTGACTGTGTTCTGTTCCTGAAGGTCAAGGACATGCTTGGGAGACCTGCCTCCGTGTCAGTCATTCCTGCAAATGAAGAAAGGATGAGTTGAAGATAATAACCAGGTTCCAGGAAGCGAACATTTTTATGGCACTAGTTTCTCAGTCTTTATCCTATCCTCACACCTTTATTTCAAGGGTGTTTGTGAAACACAGTGGCCAGCATAGAGGGCTTATGAAGCATGCACTGTTACCTTCCTCCTCTCCACTTCAAAATTCCTCCCGTGGTCTCTCCAGATGGATGGTTGAAGGTCTTCCCAGGTTCTGGGCGTGCAGACTGTTGGATGCATCACCTCAAACCACATCAAACCTGTTTGTGTATTATGTATGTATTTAATGCAGCTACATCCCACGTTAAATCATATTTACACATAATAATAGAAGACAAATTACAGTCGACTATTTAATATAACTTTTGCAGATATTTAAACATTTACTTTTTTGCTCTCAGTTTTCTTTTCATATTTTATAAATTTGTTTTTTGGTCTCATATATTTTTGAAGCCCTTGGAAAGCCTGTATGTCCTAGATACTGAGTCTAGATTTCCTCCCTTCTCTCCTGTCTTAGAAGAAAAGTACAATTCCTGCTGACCAAGACTAGCTCCTTCTCTTACGCCTGGCACCCATCAACAAGCATTTAGAGGGTGCCTACCATGTGACCACATGACTAGAAGCAATGACAATGTAGACTGAGAATTCCTGTGAGAGAAAACAAGACTAACTTTGCTTAGGACATGGCTTAGGATGGCTTTGCAGAGGAGGTGGCATTTACAGTGAGACTCAGGGATGAACTGGAATTGGCTAGATGGAGAGGGGTGGGGTGGAGTACGCATTCCAGACAGAGAAACAGCGTTGGCAAAAGCACAGCTTTCTCTAAGATCTTGGTCTATAAGGTATCTCTACCTTCCTCATTTTCAAAGACTTTAGAGACATTGGACCAGTTTTATTTCCTTCCTACCTCTCAGACTGCCCTTTCTCTGGATGTCATTTTACTCCTACCACCGTAAAATTAGATCCTGCCCTCAAAAGCCTGACCTTGTCTCCTTTTCTTTTCTTTCTTTTCTTCCTTAGTAATCTGAAGCTTTCTCAAGGCCATCAACCATTACTTTATATAGAACTCTATCTTTCTCAACTTCCAGGGTCAAACTTTTTTCTAAACTAAAGGTTTTGTTGTTGTTGTTGTTTTGCATGATGGGCATCTCCATGCATCCCAAACTAAGCATATCAATTCTTCTCGAGAAGTCTGCCCTTTGTTCTGTGTTCCTTATTCAGGTTACTATGAGATTTTCTTAGGCGTTTGGAGCTAAAGCCTCAGAGTCATCTTTGACTTCTCCCTCCTTGGCCCACCACATCCAATGAGTTAACTGTCCTTCAGCTAACTCTTTCTCATCCTTTCCCATCCCACTCTCTCCCCACTAGTTGATTATCGTTCTCCTCTCACCAAATCATCACCTAGCCTCCTAACTGGTCTGTCTGTCTCCATTGCCACCAACACAGGCTACACACATGCCTGAGTTACAAAATGCCCACTTCTGATCATCTCTCTCTCCTCTACCAAGGATTTTAAGGACATTCACTACCTAACAATAAGGTTTGAAATGCTCAGGTCATATATGAGGCCTGTACTATCTCCTTTTCCAATATTAAATCAAATATTCACTTTTATATTACATTTTCCCCATCAAAACAGACTCATTTGTTGCCTCCCACAGGCGCATAGAATTTTTCAGTCTCCATCTTTTTGTCTAGAAGACCCTTGCTCTCCATGTCAAAATCCAACTTCTCCTTTAAGATTCCACTAGAAGGCTGCTTCCTTCCCAGAGCCTCTCGTTATGCTATGCTTTCCTCCCTATCATTCATTTCTCTTCCTCCCACCCTCACATTGTGTTGGAATGGAATGGTCCCACTTTTGAATTCACACTTAATTTTTTAATTGATGAACTTTATTGTATTTTTCCGTTTATAATCCCGCAGCATTTTACTCATAGCTCTTAGAGCAATTATTGCTCTTTGCATTGATTCTGGAAACGTTCCTCCATAAATATCTGGTGGATGAATGAATGCAGCCTTTATAGATTTTTTTTTCCCTCTAACAAGTCTGCCTTCAATCTCTAAGTCAATTGAAAGAATATTTTACGTGGAGTGAATTTATATATGCTTGCAACAAGTTATTTTAAAAGATAATTTGAAAGCATATGTATTTCTGGTCTGGAATTGCAATTATCTATATAACTATAAAAAGAGAAATTAAACTGGTGATTGGATAATTTTTGCGATACCCTCTCACAGAATATTTGAGTTAAAATTTGTATAATAAAGCAGGGGATGGGTCAAGGACAATTAATAACAACAACAACAATAATTTAATACTATTGTTTATTGAGAACCATGTCTCTGCCACATACTGTTCCATATGATATGTACACATTATTTCTAGCCTTACATTTCACAGATTGGCAAATTGAGGCTCAAGGAGATTAACTTCTTTAAGTACTTTAGTAAGTACTCAAGATCACTATTTAAAAACCCACACTTCAGTCTTATTTCTCTCCATCAGGATCTACTCCTCGAAGTACTTCTAGTTACTGAAACATACAGTCCCAGGTACCTCCCCTTTTCTCTGTTAAAGCCTGTTCCATTTTTGGTCTCTCTCTTGGGATGTTGTGAGGAATGAATGAAACAATCCATATAAAATATTTAATACCATGTTGGCATGGAGTAAATGATCAATAAATGTGTGGCAATTATTATTATTTGCTTTCAATCCATAAACCTAGCAGCAGGGAAATATGCTTGGACCCCAGCCCCTCAGAGTGTGTTTACTCCTGACTGGTCCAGGGGATAAGGGGAGGCCACCTGGCAGCAGCACCTCTCAGCCTGCCTCTGCCTGCAGGCTGGAGAACTAAAGTGCAAGCTGTCACTCCTGTGAGGACGGATCATTGGCACGGTAAGGATGCACAACACGTAAGGGAAGAGGGGTGTGGAGAGGTTACACACGGTTCTTCAGCTAGGATGTCCATGCCTCCCCTGGAAAAAAGCAATCAGGGCTTGAAGAATCACTTCTCATCTCCTTAGTGGGAAGTGCTGTTTAGGGGAGATTCTCCCTTTGCAGTTCTTCAAGAAGCTTCTGATTTACTAGCGGTGGCCTGCAAACACCCTGCCTTCTCACATCTCTGTGCCTTTGTGCGTGCTGCCTCTGCTGCCTGGGACGCTCGCAACCCCGGATGCCTTTTTGGAAAACAAATATTATCTCCTCTGAGAATATTTATTGTGTATAAATAATCAAAATAATCTGACTCTAACTCACCTAGTGGCTTGGCACAAGTAGTAACTATTTCTTTCATATATCTTTTATAGGTATTATCTAATTTGTGTTGCAATCTATCATTTTCATGTCAGTTTACTTATTTACTTATTTTGGGGGGGTCTCCCTAGCACCTACTATAGAGCTTGGCACAAAGTAGGCATTCAGATAAATGTTTGCTGAAGGGAGGAATGCACACATGCGTTTATGAAGGTGCGATATATCCTCAGTAAGCAGAAATACATTCTTCCTGGGTCACAGTGCCGGGCGACCCTGGCTGCCTGGGAGTTCATGCCAACACTTTCTTCCTTACTGCCTCTGAAGGGCTGGAATCAGTTGAAATAGTTACCACGAGGAGATTACGAAGTATTCTCCCTTGGGTCTTAAATGTTGGAAACATTTCTTTAAAGACTTGCTCAGGCATAATTCTGTTCAGTTGGGCTTGCAAGGCCTATCTTTTAAGCTGTGATTTGGGTAGATCCATCTTCCCTCCTCAGTGTCTTAAATACTGGGCCTGTGAGGCGATCATACATTCTGGCTCTTTCTAAAGGAAAGCACACAAGGTCGACAGTTGGCCTTGGTAGCTTGGTTCGTGAAACATATGGGACCTTTTGCTTAATATATAACTCATACTTTAGAGGAATATGGTTACAGACTCCTACAGGGGCCCTCGAATGTGCCTTGGCAGTCTGAGCTGCTCTTCATATGATCGTGTATTTTGATTCAGAGTAACTAGATGCTGGCTGATCATTATCCCTTTCCACATATCAATTTTATTTTTTATATTGATTCCTGCCTTTTGCCCACGCAATGCGAGCTTTTATTAAATCTGTCCTGACCTCTTTGCAATTGCAATGCAGAGAAGCAAGTCATTATTGTTTTTCCAACAGTTCTAGTAGACTTGACCAATTGTTTAATACTGATATGGATTCTAGGCCCCTGGAGGGATGAGTTCTCTGTGCAAAGAAAGGATGCTTTGCTTGCCTGCTTGCAGGGAGAAGGGACGTTTGGTGATTGGTACAGCTCTTCATGGCTGCCCATCCCCACAGCTATGCTGCTGTTGTTTTGCTGTGGTTAAAAATAACTAGTTGGAGGGAGAGTGTGGGCTGGCAGTGGTATCAGACTGGCAGAGAGATTTCAAATGCTAGAGACATGTTCAAACTTTCACCAGCTCTCAGAAACCTTTTGCGGATTGGTTTCTTTGC